>NC_138581.1:4820353-6020353 GCF_964289735.1 Phaethon aethereus | reverse complement strand
TTCTGCAAGTGAACAAAAACAGCTTAAGGAAACTGGCCGTATTACAAATTTATGCACCATTATAAATTATTATGGTAAATTATACTTGTGTGTGTGCGGTGGAATAAAGCCCAGAGGTGGATTATGTCCAATCCAGGGAAGGAGGAGGTTTTCCAACAGCATTTAAGTGTCTTTAGGTTTGGCCATCAGCTTCTGTTGGGTTTAACATTAAGTAAATTCTCATGCAACATGTACCAGTCACATATTGTTTTAGTTTATACTCACAAGTGCTGTTGAGCTCAGTAATTCTGAGTTAGCTCAATATTTTCAAAAAAGTCAATAAAAGCTTCAGCTGTCATTACTGAAGATTCACTTGTCAAACACCTCTCCCACTTAAAAGTAGCACAACAGTAGTAGAACAAAAAGACCTACTAAAATGGTGCAGGTTTTAAAACAAAACAACCCTTTAGGATTATGTAAGAGCTATAGGAAGATATTGTTTTATTCATGAATGTGGAACTCTGTCTATTCATTATTTCCTGCGACTGCGTTGGTGTGTTTTGCTTTTCCTTTCCTTTCCTTTCGTAAATAAGCAATAATTGACATTGAGACATTCAAAGGAGAATTTTAAGGATCTTGAAACATCCGCAGCTTTGCCAGAGATTTCATCTGAGAGAAGCTAAGTCACTGTGAGCTGGGGAAGTAGACAAAAATAATCAAGTCAATGTGTCAAAAAAGGCTGTGCAATTTAGACTGGAGTTGTGCTTGTTTACTTTTCTGGTGCATAAAGTTCAGAGAAGATGGGGTCGGTGCTGGGAAGATGGTTTTAAGCCAGCTGAGGTACTTTGCGGTGGTCACATCTTTGTTACAGCAGGAGTATTGAGATTTAGGCATTTCTGTTCATTTACCAAGTCAGTGAAACACTCAGTCTGATACCTGTGTCGGATGTAATAAATTTTAATGTTGTGGTTTTTCCATTCCTGTACAGTCCTTCAAAATTCATATTTGCCAAGGCAAATGTATTTGGCCTAAAGGTAACTGGGAGATTCATTTTGTACATCCCTGAATGAATGGGAGGCTAAGCTCCATTTTTGGGGACATGCTGATGGACTCTGAGCCACCTGAATGTCTTCAAAGATCCGCCACTATGTCTCTGAAGGACTGAAATGAGCATTGTCATTGGTGTCTCCTTTGGTAGGAGATGTGTGGTTAGAAGGAGGAACTTAACGTAATAAATATTTAATCTTTAAGTCCAGCTTGAACCTGCAAATAATAGAAGCACAGCCAGGGTGCTTTTGCTTGCTAAGTGTTTCACTGGATTTCCCCATATTAGCTAATATACCACTGGAAAGAACTGAAATTTTAGACCTGCATTTGCAGGATTCCCCAGCGTTGCTATCAGCAACCTCCCAAACCGATCTATTCAGTTGGTCCTTTGATGTGCAATTAAACCCAGGAAAAAATAGCTTTGTGTAATGTATAAATAGAAAAGAGGAGAGATAAAGGCGGTGTTGAAGTCACTTGCTGACAGCTTGGCATCTGAACGTTAAAGGTGCATGCCACTACCTCTGCTTAAGAATGAGTCCTGAAAAATGTCTGCTTCTTCCCAAATTCCAGCCCCCTTTGTTTACCTTGCAGCTACTTTTGTTCAGTTGGAAAGCCAAAAAAAAAGGTCTATGAGGACGACTTGGTTTGTCTTACCAGCAAAAATGAATTTTTTGTTAGAAGAGAATGACGGCGGCTCTCTAAGACAGTGTTTTTATTAGATTGTTTTTCTCTTTATCTCTATAAAAATAACATTCTTGCAGGAAGCCATTAGGTTTACCCATTCTTACTGATGAATAGCTGGCATGTGAAATATAGACCTCTTGCATGTTGCAAAAGGTCAGAGTACATGGCGTGTTCTTTAAGCATCAGGGATAAGGCAGCCAGGCACATTTTGATTAACCTGACAAAAGGGTGAGATAATCCAAGTGGAAGCTACAGTATTTGAATGAACTTCAGCCGTTAATGTCTGCTGTATCTGAAGACCTGACTGATCTCCTGCCAGTTTTACATTCACATAACCCGTGGCTGAAGTGGAGCTATCATGCTTTACATCAGCGGGAAATTTGATTGTACCTTCTGGAAGAACTAAGAAGGAAGAAGTCATTTCATTTGAAGTAAAGCCATTAAAATTCAGGACTACGAGGAAACCTATGGAGGAGAAAACAGGATGACAAAGGGTGCAATTATCACCCTACCATTACCTGTCTTAAGAATTTAGTCCGAGATGGACTCCCAGGCTCCCTGTGCAGCCAAAACAGAGCTGCGGGCGTCGGAGGGAGCCATGCATGCCAGGCACTCTAACACCGTTATCGCTATCATCTCTGTACTATCAGAATGGCGTTTGCACGAACGTTGAATCAGGTCAACGTAAAGCTGGACGGGGTCTCTTGGCGTGTCGCATCCAGCTCATGGTAAGTGCATCCCCTGTGTGTCGTAATCCCTTCAGCGCAAATCCGTTAAGTTCCATCCTAACCTTCATTTGGTTTGTTGTCCCCACTGTTTCTTCCAGTCTATACCTAAATTTGTTTGTAACCTCTTCTCTCATGCTCACAGTGTGCAAATGAGTTTAAGCAGCTCCCTGTTATTAAATATCTGTTGTACCAGTAGGCAGCCAATGCATCCTCTCTCTCTTCTTGTTGGAATCACATGAGCCAAGAGAGGTTTTCCTTCCTTTTGAGGAGCCCAGTGGCCATCCTCTGTGTGACATCCGGCTGGTTGCTCCTCATCCTGCTGAATTGCTAAAGGGTGTTTGGAAACTCAATGCATCCTCCTTGATGTTGTAAAAACAAAATCATAGAAAAGTGAGTTCTGAAAGACCACCTCTTCTTTTTGTGCTTTTACGATGATTTTGTAAGAAGATTTTTGCCATGCATGGTTTTGTGGCTGCCACAGGAAAACGTGACAAAATCTGCTTGCTTAGTTTTGTGGCTTCTCAGGTGTAGGTAAAAGTAAGTGTCATAGTTGCAACAATAATCTGAGAACAGGAGGTCGGTGTCTCTGGTGACAGAGAATGGGTAGAGTCAGGGCTTGGGGCTGAACTCATTTCTGGATACATACGCAAAGCACTAATAAATGAGCTACAGTTTATTATGGGGAGACCATCAGGTCTTCCAGCTGCTCTATTAGGACTTCAGGCCAGGATATTTAATTATGCCCTGGCCTCTTCCTTTAAGCAGATTATCACAGTGACACGCTGACTGCTGTGCCCTGCCAGCGCCCTCAGGCTTTGCTCCTTCTCCTTGTCTCATAGTGGCCCCGCTGTCCGTGCAGGGAGGAGGCCGGGGCTGAGAGGAGGGACTGGTGTGGGCAGGGAGATCCCTGGGTTTTGTCTTAGATTAAAAAAAAAAGAGTACTGTGCATTTATGAGAATGGTTAAGATTTTTTTTTTATTATTGGGAACTAATAAATAAGGGATCTTTCAATAATGAAAACCATGGCAAGCACAGAGAAGAGCAGTTTTGGTAGCTGGACTCCTTTCTTCTTAGTAATTCACCTATCTGTGTGCTGCAGAGAGCAGAGACACGGCAGGGGTCATCCCCCTCCTCTTCACCACTGCGCTCCCGTGAGCAATACCAGCGACAAATGCACCCGCGCCAGGGGAACTTTTCTGTGTCCCCTCCCACGTCTCCTTTTCCAACATCCTCCGGAGGCAACAAATCCATGAGCTGAAGGCTCTGGTTCATCCTGGCAGGATTACGGCTGCTGTGACGCTGTCTTTCCAGGTTTGCCTTTGCTGGATGGGGGGATCTTTGAGCAAAAAACCTCTTTTTCTACAGAAAAGCCCTTGGTCTGAGCTGCTCGAGGTGAGCCATCTCATCGGGGCTCCCTCTCCAGAGGGTTTACGTTGTCCCATCACAAGCCCACCAATTTCTCTCTGCAGTGAATTTCACTTTCTTCTACTTTTTGAGAGGGGATAATAGTCCTTACAGGGCTTTGAAGTGTCATGTAGGCGTTGGGGTCACGGCTGATAATACAACTGTTAGAAGGACAAAGGTAGTGAGCACCGAAGAAAGGCATGGACATGTGGTTTCCTAGTGAGGACTGATAATTATTATTTAGGTTTTTGTATTTTTACCAGAAAATTTGTGGGAGTATAGCGTTGCCTAAATAAATGGTTCATATGTTGGGACTAAATTCACCCAATAATTTTGGCTCTAAAAATGGAGATAGGAATTCTGGAAGAAACATGAAGTGCTGCTATTTTCCAAGGAAGTGTTTTAAATTTTCTTTTTGAAAGACATACTTTATCTTCAGAAAGATGGAGAGAGGAGGAAGAATGAAAGAAAGGAAATGTAAATGAGACTGTAAAAAGAATTGGACTTTTTTTTTTCACCCAGAATATGAGAAAAAACACTTCCTCAGCTCTTTTATGTAGATTTTTTTCCCCAAAAATATATTGTTCCTTCAGCTTTTTTCCTAGATTCTGTCACTAGTCACTAACTGACATGTGACCTGCACCAAGTGACAACTTCCATGTGACTTGGTTCACCTTTCTGCAAACCTGGGGGTTTTAATGGGCTTCGTTCATTAAACTTGCCCAGCTACCTTCCAAGCTCGAGGTGAGGGAGGTGCTACGTACATGCAACGTCTGGATAGAAACTGTCAGTCCCGTCCACTCTAATGAGACTTTTCTCCTAGAGAGGACATCAGCATGTATCCCATCCACTCCTGTCATATATACGCAGCTTGCCATATACTCTGCAAAACATTCCTAGACGTGCATTCCTTCAGCCAGGTTTATGTCAGCTCTCTTCTGAGGCTAGCAAAATTGTGTTCTCTTAATGCAAGTTTATGATAAAATAGGGGAAGAATTTTAGAAAATATAAAGCAATTACTTTGCATCAGTGATAGAACTCTGATTTATGCTGTTGGCTATTATACGGTGCTTCAGCGGCCAAGCAACAAAGTCATCGCACTTGTAGAAGGAGCAACATGACATGGGCTATTCAGGTATGAAATAGGTACTGGAGTCTATCACGGCAATGAAAAGCAGCAGCTATACATCACAGTATGACATAATTTTTCATCATCTTCTGACAGCTGAGTTGTGATTAAGGTGTTAGCAAGTTTGTCAATTGTCAGATCATAAAACTGATCATCAGAGTTACACTAAAATGTGCAAACCTTGGAAAACAAGCCAGGCTTTCAGGCTGATCCAGCACTGAAGTATTGGCCTTCAAGTTTCAGTTCCCTCAGTCGGAGGGAGATGAAGCGCAAGCAACACCCTTGTGCCTGCGTGTCCTTACTGTGTGCACTGTATCCATGCTGTGTCCACAAGAACATCAGTGCACCCTGCGTGCTCCTCTTTGTCCAGGCATATTTCAGCTGAGCCCTGTGATGGCATCTTATCTCAACGAGATGGCGATACGCTTAGGGTTGTTCACGTTTCCTAGTCCTTTCTTAGCGTTGTTACTTTAGCACAAAATCCAACGACAATGGTTACGTGTAACGGGATTTGATAACTAACCACTAACAAAACAATGGTTACTTGAACTAACAATCATGAAAAAAAGAAAGCGAGCTGAGAGGCATGACCTAGAAGGGGAGAGGAGTGAATAGCAGTAGCCTTTGTAGCGGCATTTCTCTGCTGCTTGTAATGAAAGAACACTTAGACATTTGGAGAGTAAGCCAAGACCTGCTTTGGTCAAGGGAGCCTCGAGGTGTTTGATTTACAACCAGCTAAAAATGCTGCAAAACTTTGAAGGTGTATTTACAGCTTTCTTTTCCCCTGTCTGCTTGCTGGCGCATATGGAGTTACGAGGGAAGGGTTCAGGTTGTTACTGTGGTTTTACTCATTTACAGTTGTTCCATGCACCATTTTTTGACATTTTATGGATCCCTAAAGATCCACAGGCCACCCCTTGAGAAAAAAACTGCCTGGAAAGACCATGTGGAAAATGTGTACTTCCTGTATCATTGGAGTTCCTTGACAGTACAGGAAAACCGGGAGGAGGAGAGTTGCGTTCCTCGGTTTCATGGCACAAAGAGCTGTCTTACTGCAACAACAAAGGTTTTTCTTCAACAAAACTAGACACGTCTGAAGTTGTTGTGCAATGAGCACACTATGCTCACGGGGGAGAGCATCGCGTGCTGCAAATGCATCCAGCTCCTTTCAAGGCAAAGTCCATACAGCCAACAGGTTGTACAGCCAACCTTTCCAGCAAGAGCAGTTGTACAGACTTGTCCATCGTTCCTCGGTCTCCCCAGGGAATGGGAGGCAGTAAGGTGCAAGGATGCAGCACGAGCAAGGTGGCCCTTTCCCTACCTTTTTCTTTCCTCCAGAAGAATGGATTTATCAAATGTAATAAATGTATTGGTAAAACCATCCTGCTTGGCACCATGTACCCGTTCCTCCTGGCAAAGCTTGGTTCTCTGAACACCTTGTGACTACCGTCTTGTGTTATCCTCACATCTCCCACGGACATGTCGGTCCCGGAATCACTTAAGCAAGGTGTTTTTGGTGAGGCTGGGTTACATGCTGGCCACACAGCTGAAGAATGCAGGTATTTGGGACTCCTCTGGAAAGACCCTGCTGAAAGATCTCCGGGGTGTACTGTACTAAGCATAAGCCTACCACCCCCAGGGTTTGGAAGAGAGCAAATTCCTTCCAGGATTATAGGATTAAGAAGCTGAAAAGTGATTCAAATTCTTCATTAAACAGGAAAAAAAAAAAGAGAGACATGAGGGGAAGCTCTTCAATGCATGCATCACTCGACGTGTTTTCCTTGTAATTAAAGGAAGTTATTGAAAAATATTTGAGGGGATTAAATGCTCAGAGTATATGTGCCGATCAAATAACACAAGAGTCTGCATTCTTCTGAGTAATCAATGGAGTGACTTGAATGGGGAGGTTCAAAAGAGCACAGTTATTGTTAAAGTGCCATTGTAGTAGTATTCACCATACTGTACGGCAGATGGACAGGCCCAAGGGTTTCCCAGCAGGGAAACTTTGCTATAGCTGAAAAACCAAGGGTCTGGAGTTCATATGTGGGTATTTCCACACCAATTGTTAAAATTTAAGGTGGTCTTTTCTTCCCTTTCTGCCCCCCAGTCTGAACGCAGAAAGAGATGCTCTTAATTCCTGAAGAAGGCTTCTTTGGGACTGAAATTGTGTTTCTCTTTTATGTAAGCAAAATAGGAAAGGAAAAACCCATGGACAAAAAGGGTGTTTAAGAACTGAGCCCAGGAGATAAGAAATGGGAGGGGGTCCTACTGTAAACAGGGAATTGTACTTACCATTATTCTTTCCTTTGTCTTCTGACAGTTTAATTGTAAGTGGTCATTATTTAGCCATTAATTAAGAGGTCATTATGGCCTAGACACCTGATGTCTAGAATAGCCAAAGTGTCCTGCAGTCCGTAACACAGCACCATGATCACCTCAGTGCTCTCTGCGTATTTGCCCATGCATGTGACAGGAATGTTGCTCTATCCAAAGGTTTTTGCCTTATTTTGCCTTTTCCTCCAGGTGTTTCAGTGCTGACAGTGGGCATAAGAAGCATGGTCTAGTGGAGAAAGAGATCCATATGGCATTTGAAGACCATGAGGTTATGAGATTTTTTGCCATCTTGCATCAACCTGCTGGAAATTAAATTTCCCTGCATTACCAATGTCCTGTTTTCAGTGGTCCTTGAGGAGGAGAACTCCTGCCTTTAGGCAAAACTTGGCTCATGGTTTCAGCTCCATCTTTGCTCCTGCTCTGCCATCCAGCCTGCAGGCAAGGCACCTCACCTTGTTACTCCCTTTGCATTTTACACATGAGCAGATTAATGACATTCCCTTCAATTGTTGTGTTTAGTTAATGGTTGAAAAGTTCTTTGAGATCTTCATATGAAAAATGCCACCTAATTGCACAAAGATATTTATTCCCCTTTTATTTGCTTTCTATAAAGATGTTCTCACAATGTTGAGGGAAAAGATTGCCTCTCCTCTCCTCCCCTCCCCTCCCCTCTCCTTTCTCTCCTCTCTTAGTGTGGGTAGGTCTATAGTCTTCTAAATTAGATGCAGAAAATCACATGCTCACTTACTAAGAATATAGGGTCGCAGTAGTACCAAGGGTATGGCCATCTGGGGAGTGAAGCATGAGTCTGGTACTGGCACTTGCCACCTTTAGAGGATACTTTCTCTCTAGAGCTATGTATGACAGATGACTTATCAGACCAAGCTCAAGAGGTCACTGCATCCATCCTCTTTAAGGCAGGGCCAGCTCTACATCAAATGATTCAACATACGTTCATCTAATTTGCTCCTACACAGGTCCAGCGATGGTGAGTCCTTCAGGCGACCTGCACCGACATGCAACTACCCTTACCATTTACTTGTTTCTTTTAATGTCTCGTCTATTTTTCCTTCATCCCAGTTTAATTACATTATTTCTTACACTACCCGCAGTGAACTGTACCACATTAGTTCCTTTCTCTGTGCTTTGGCCACTTACATTAAATCAGTCTGGAATTTGATCTAGCCAGGAAATGAATCCATTTCAGACATCCCATTATCCTCATGCTTTTGCCTTGCCAGAAATGTCCAACTCAGGATGACTGTTTCTTAGCCAGTCACTTCAATACTTTTTAGGCACTTGAAAGTAAACTTTCTTACAGAGAGCCTTAGCACACTGAGTACCCAAATTGAAGTTAATGGATGCTCTGAGAGTAAGTCCTGTTTATTTCGGCACTTCTCTGTACAAGTAAAAGTCTGATTATAGGTATCTGCATACGAAAGTGAAGACGGAAGGACTGTACTTTTTTCTTTCTTTAATATTTTTCTTTTCTTTTAAACTACTGGCAAATCAACCATACCTCTTCTCACTTCCTCCTAAAAGCTGACCAGATGGCATATGCCAGCATCAAAATTTCCCACTGATCATTTGTTTATCATTCAGTCACCTCAAGCATGTAGTGGAAAGTTTGAACTGACCTTGGGGTATGGTATTTATTAATAACAGAAAGCATGATTTGACCAAGTTGCCATTTAAAAAAATCACAATCTCCTTTGCATGGTGCTACAAAGCATCAGTAGGTGCTGAAAGGTACCAGAACTAAGTCTAAAATGGGCTTTGGAGTCCTGTGTCTGATGCCTCGGAGGTTAATGGAGTAAGTATTTTTTTAACCTTGTAATTGTGGTTAATAAAATAATAGACAAGGAATGGTGGAAGAAGTTGGGGTTTTATTTTTATTTATTTTCTTTTTATTTTATTTTGGCTCCACAGACATGTTTAAGCAAACACAGTCTCCTGATCCTGCAAACAGCATTCCCTTGGCAAAATGATTTGGGATGGTTTTGGAGAACTTTAGTTAAAAAATACACTTGCAAAAAACTAATCTGTCAGAGAGTAAATATTTTACTTTTCCATTTGTTTTCTTCTTTGCGTGAAGTGTACATGACAAACCTAATTCATAGCTGCTAATGTTGTCGTTAATGTCAACACAGCTATAGCTGGAAAGGAAATTACCCGGACTGTCATGATTTCACATCCTTTTTGTAATTTCTTCTCCTGGACAGATTGCTTTTTCATGACAACAGACACTGAAACAGGCAACTTAGAGTGTCATACAATAAAATGCAAGTCACGGAGCTCTGTATACAAAGAAATTACCCATGGAAAGTACCCACCACAATGAGAAAAACAGAACAAAACCTATGACCAGAAGTTAAAACCAGACAAGTACAAGTTACAATAAAGGGGCAAATGTTTAACAGATTAAACCAAGTTTGTTCCTGGAGTTTTGCTGCTTTGGGACACGATAGGAGGTTTTTGCAGAATATGTGATTTAGTTAAATGTTACTGGCCTTGATGCAAGGAGTAACCAGGGTAGTTGTGTTGTCTGCAATGTGCGGGTGGTAAGGCTAGACGAAATCTGTCTTGCTTACTTTTGATCTGTCATCAACAGAGATCCTTGTTTCAGTAACCTTTCAACCTCAGTTTGGCCAATACAAACTGGGATCCCAATGGACGTCGTCCTACACCTTGGAAGTATTTGCACTACAGAAAATACACACGCTGCGCAAATAAAATGCCACTTTTTCACTGTTCTTTTGCATTGGGATGAGGCAGTGGTGAATTATGCCAGGCTGTAAAGTGTATGTGAAAACCATTAGGAGAAGGCTGCTTTAACCAATGAGACTTACCATGATAATAAGTGTTAAGCTTGGTAGTCAGTAGTAACAGGGTCAGTGCCTTAGAGAGCAACTCATTGCGGAGTGCCAAGAAAAGGGAAAGTGATTAACTTGAGTTTCCAAGGGAAAATGAGCAGTCCACAAGCTCAGTACTAGATTGTCTGTAGTCATGCTAAGAGTCTTTGTCTCCCTTTCCTTCAGTAGCGGGAGCAAACTCCCTGCTTGGATATGTGTCTTCCTTATTGCTAAATCCATTTGCACTGGGAATTGCTGTAATGTAGAGGAAACCCAGTGATCTGAGCAGGAGAGAGACCCAGGATGTCCTGAGTTCTCGTGCTAAGGCTTGGCAAAAAAATTGGCTCCTGTAATTTCCTCTTCTCCCTGCAAAGAGGTTAACTTAGTAATTATTCTAAGTAACAAGATCTCTGCATGCTTGGCAAAAGGCCAGAGATTCATCCAAACTTGTGGGCTGACTTCCCTGATGTTCAGGCCAATTGGTGCGCTCGCGCTGCACAATGAGTTGCAGATGTAGTGATCTCATGCGCTACATTGGTAAAAAGCACGGAAGTGCTTACCCTCAAGTTGAATGCGAATGCAAAAAGAAGGGTTGCCTGTGACTGCAATCTGAACACCCAAAACCAGAATCAACCCCCCCCATTTTAATCTGTTCCTTTGTTGCCTCATCTTTCCCATCTGTGAAATGGAAACAATTGCACTTAGCTTTGTCTTGCTTTGCCCCGAGGAACTGGAACCTTTCAGAAGGACTTTGAAGATAGATTATTGTTTTTCATTAGTGTGCAACACTTCCCACCATGAAGTGATATTTGAGAATAAAGGTAGAATTCTGCCGTGCCAAAAAAGTGATCCTAACCTTCCAGCAAAAATGTCTCACTGCTCTAATTATTAGATGGAAATCGGCTGTGTTTGATGGAGCCATTTGTAACCTTTGCCAGTGCTATGTGGCTCTGCACCACCAGCCTGGACCTGGTGTATTTTATTTTTTTTCCTACTTTCTGGGGGGGATTATGTGTTGTGACTTTGACCTGGGACATTTCCTTTCTTCAGGAGGATTAAGCTCCAGTTGTTTTTCTGCTAGCAGAGAGTATCATTTGCAGCCTAAGAAATATGATTTCCTTCTTTTAAAATGGGTCAGACCCTTTTGGTTTTTTAACCACAAACAATGGAGTTCAGAGAAAAATCTAGAGGAATATGGACTTGGGAGCCTTTGTGGCTTCTGATGTGAAACAGGCCTGTCTAATGCATTCAGTTCCTTGTCAGTTGTGAAAGAAATGTCTAAAGTTTCATAATATCATATCAGTTGCGCAAACAACTTGTCCTTTTAAAGTAGGTGCTTAAAAACTGCACTTGGTTTCAGTAAAGCTAAGTCTATTTTTATGCTTGGACAAGTTTTATTTTCTAGGGCTGGTAGAAAGAAGGTAAAGGATTAACTTAATTTTTTTTTTTTTTGTAGGAGACAAGTAATTCCATTTCAGATGCCTGTGTCTCATTCAGGGCAATTAAGGATTTCATGTCATTTGATATTCTCTTTGAGAACCCTAGGAATTGGTTATGAGTTTCTACCCTTGTTAGATTTAAACTCTGCTTTATTTTAACCCTGGGGAATTAGTCTGGGTTGAAGTGCACGCATGCATGAATTAAATCACAGCAACATTGCTGTGTCTCTTTTTAACATAGAGATCTCAAAGCTCTTAATCATGCGTTCACTTCTTAGAACTGCCCTGTGAGATGGGTATGATGGTTGTACTGTTTCCAGAACTGCAAGATCCGTAGGCAGCAAACCCCGCTTCTCCTTTCCTTCTTCTGTAATGACTGCTACCTGGAGAAGACAAGGGCCAGAGGCTTCTACCTGCACACAGATCTGTGCAACCTCCGGTTTGATGTGCATTGTTTACAGCTCAAGCGAAGGGACGCGACTGAGGCCGCGTCTGATAAAAGACGTTTTTAGCTGGTTGAGCAGTACTAATTCCTGTCTAAATGCTTACTATCCCATTGATTTCATCTGGCACAGCTTCAGCAGGCTAGACGATGAATGTCTGCTGCTCAGTCATCGGTAGCCTTAGGGCTTTCTCCAGTGAGGTGTGAGATGTGGATTTGAGAGACAAAGAGCTTCAACTCTGGCGCATCTGTGTGATCCAGCCAGCAGGCCTCGTCTAAGAGGTGAAGGGGTGTTAGCGCTTCGGCTGTGTTTGCAAAGGGGACAGCCTCGCTCAGTTCTTCAGATAAAAGACTGAGATCTTGCCGGATGAAGATCCCAGGCTGTAGATCTGAACCGGGTCAATCCTGAATAGTTCAGCCCTTCATCGGGCAATTTTTGTAGTAGCTTTGGATGTCATAGGCACTAGACAAAGCACAAAGAACCTAGAAGGAGAGGATGAATGCCACTGTGGAGCTCAGATCTAAAATGCAAGTACATCACTCTCTCATTTCTAGGAGGTACCTGGCTGGGCCAGCTTGAGTCCCTTGGTAGAAGCTGCAGCCCATTACGTGCCAGAGCTGGCTGTGACAGTCTTCAGAGATGAACAGCATGATGGCTGTTGCAGGTCATCTCCTGCAGAAAGGATAGCAGAATCTTTGTGTATCTTAGGCAGATGGAGGGATGAATGACAGAAGCGCACGGGGAAGCAGATACTTTTCTGATTACCCGGAGAAGGCTGCTCACCTTCACAGACCAGCAGAGCTGGCTTAACGTAGCAACAGCAGCTACTGCACCAGTTGAAGGAACAGCAAAGCTGCCATGGCAACGTCTTCTCCTCAGGGGATCCCAGACAGGATTCTGGCCAAGCCAGCCCAAATTTCTCCTGTGCTTTCCACTGCCACACTGCCCCTCCAGCTGGCTACAAAAGACAAGATCCAGCCCATAAGCTGAAATAGAGTAAATATTAGTTAAACATTTACAGCTCTCAAGATCTTACAAGCAGTAGAAGCAACTGTCAAGTTGGGAGCAACCTCCTCCAGCGCATGACATAGTCCAGCCACGGCGTGTCAAGGATGTTAGTGGTGAGACTGGCTGCAACCACAGCCTCAGGGAGAGGATTAAGTGATCGTGTCCAAAGTCATTTCCCACCCAGGTGACTCAGAGATGAGGAGAGCCATGGAGCACCATAGATGGACAATTCCAGTACAGGTATCTACCTGGTGAAGGTCTTTATTCCCATGTAGTCCATGAAACACCATAAGAAAAAGTTTCAGCAACCTGCCTGATGGAAGTTCAAGGAGTGCAGAGAAAGGCTTCGGACTTTTTTTTTCCCCCCCAAGACGGTGCTCAGCCTTTTTCTTTTTAATGAAGGCATCATGCAGTGCTCAGTTTCATGAGCTTCCCCTTTCTCTAAACAAGCTGTGTCTGCTTTGCATTAATTATTAATTGCCTTGGCTGGAACATAGGCCTTCTGTGTAGACAATCATAGTAGAACATAGCGGAAAAGGAAGAGGTCTTTTCTCTTGTTTAATACTGCCTCTCAAGCAACTGAAGGTATTGATTGATGCTTCTCATGTTTCCAGATATTCTCTGTGATGGGAAAAAAGCCATATTCCCCTAAAGTGGCAGTAGTATTCGATACCAGCAAATAGATCTCTTTAGTGAAATCAAAGCATCATTCTTTTTTTTTTTCCTCTTTCTGTGTGGTCATATAAAAATAGATAGATGATATGTATTGCATATTTTTCTCCTAATGTGATTGAGTTATCACAATCAAAATTTTCCTTTCCCTCTCTGAATTCATGCAATAAAGTATATCATCACAGCTGCAGTCACATGAGGACATGTTGGATGACTGTACCTTTAGTGACGATTTCTCACCTGTCCGTAAGCATGAATAAATATGGTACTCATGGGTGCTGATAGCCTTGTTTCAATAGGTTAGACATAATTAAGCATTGCATGATTGATAAAATGAATGTATCTGGGTAGCCCTTGAAGTTTTAAATCCCGTTCCTAGTCAAATGGCAGTTAGTTTGTGGCTAATTTTATAAAAGAGATAAAAGAAACATGTGAGTATGTAATATGTGTCTGAATCTCAGTCCTCCAAAACAGGGTCTCCAAAGATCAGACTGCATTTTTAAAAACTTAGGAATAAATTACTAAGGACTTTGCTAATTAAGATGCAGTGTGAAGCACCACTCATTCCTTGTATAAAATAAAATGTATGCTCTTAAGATTTAGTTGAGTAGATTTTAAAAGTCAGTGAACAGAATGTGCAGAAATACTATTCATATTTTCCAAGGAAAAATAGCTTTGAGCCAAGGCAAAATTTGGAAATAATTATTTGGAAATTTTTTTTTTTAAATGACAAGCTTAAGTTGCTAAAGCAGCAACTGGAAAAAAAGAGTCAACAGTAGGCTTGGAAATTTTGGGAGTCTGTATAATTTCAAAAATGAAGCTTGTGTCAACATTGATTTCTTTATTTACCATCAGAGGTCGCAAAATGTGTTAAATTATGTAGACAAATGACCACATGCCTCAGATGTCTCATCTGAGTAATGGGTGTAATGATACATTTGTCCTTTGTGATGTACTTTGAGATTCTTTGGAAAACGGCCACATGAAGACTAGATATTCTTATAGCATATATGGGTTTTGTGTGGGAATAGGGAATGGATACCCACGTTGCTGCAGAACTTAAAGGAGAGGAGTAATTTATCAGAAAAACAAAAATCTAGGAAAGATGGACCAAGAATTCTGGGCAAAAAGTAACTGGATGTGATGGATGAAGGTTTAGCTACTTTTCATAGTGACAGATAAGTAATGAGGTTGAACTGCTGCGATATTGTCTGGAAATAGAATAGATGACATTCTTAATAGGCTCAAATTGATTCTTAATAGTTCAGACCATCTGCTGGAACTGTGGAATAATAAAACTAGTACTTTTATTATGACCTTCATCTAAAGCACACTAAACACTCTGGGAAGGTATGTGGACATTTCTAAATCTATGTTTTGGTTGGACAGTTTGGAAAAAGTAATTTGCTCCGGGTTTGATGGGCAGGCTCTGGCACGGTTGGCATAAAAGCAAACCCAGTGAGGCTCCAGCTCTGTCTTGCAGGTGCTTAACAATTTTACCATCCATTTAAGCCATTTCCTCAAAAGCTAAATGTGCTAAAGAACATACATGGAAAAATGTAATAATAATACTACAAGTAATTCTTAGTATTAGTGGTATTTGGAAGAGTGTGTGTGTGCACGTGTGCACATACAACAATATCTTCTTATGCTGACTCCGATCAAAGAGTTCTTAGGTCACCGTGTGATCCAGACTATGGGTGGGGACCATTTGTAACAGCATATTCTGCTCTAGACATGCATAGTGATAACAAGATGCATTAAAGTTGCTGAATTCTTCCTTCAGGTGGAGTATTCAGTTTGAAGTAGGAAAAACGAAGCACACAGTTGCAATAAATACGAGGTGAAGAGAGTGCTATAAGATAAATAGAACCTAAGACCAGGAGACATGTTTATACTTAAGGATGTCTCCTGTTCATGTCCATTATGAAATAGCTTGAAAGGCGTAAAATTGGCAGGAACTCTGTGGTTACTAGGTATATCTGGAAGCTGATCATAGAAACATGTTAACCTGCATGATATGATCAACTCCATCTAGCTACACATAGCCGTGGGGGGGTTTATATGGAGATATTTTCAAGGATATTCTTTCACTTTGGCTGTAGTAGAAGGAGCCTTACGAAAATTAAAACCTGGACTATCAGTTCTATTATTTGATTATGCAGTACAAGTGCAATAGACTCCTCATCTATGATAATATAAACAACAGCAATCGAATAAAGAGAATACGGGCACTTGTGTTGAAGGACTGCTTCTAACACATTTAGTATTCACACAGCCTTTTGCATTTTTGGTAGTGGCTTGGGTAACTAACTGCCCTGCTCACTGTCCAGTTTCTATCTGCAAATGCCCATTTCATCAAATGCAAAGATTTGTTTGAGATTTCATGTGGTTACTGATGTAGAGGTAAAAATCAGTGAAGCCCACGTCCGATGATGATTCTAACTTGTTGAGTATTGCCACGCCTATATTGCAAGGCCACAGAGCCCAAGTCAGAGACTGGAAACCTTTTCTTTCGGAACAGGTGTAAAGAGAACAAAAAGGTGCTCCTTGGTTATTGGAAACAGGGAAAATAAAATTTCTCCTCTCCAACTCCTGTATGTCCCTTTGCAGCAGAAAAGAAACAAGGTGTAACTAAGGGTGGCAGAGTGCTAATTGAAATCCAGCGCTTGAAAGACTTTGGTATAAATTAGGAAAAAGGAGATCTGCTCCCATCTCTGCTCTAGAGCTGAGTTAGTTACTTGTCCTCTCTGCCCTTTAGTTTCTCTGTCCCCGACCGGTGCGTAGCAATATTTATTTAAAGAGATGCTGAGACATAATTTATTAATAATTGCAGCATTCTTTCGGATCCCTGGGAAGCTGGGGTATGGAAAGACATCAGTCTTATTAAAGAACATCATAGTTCATTGTAAAAGTGAAGCAGGTTTTCTGCTAGGTTTTCCACTAGGTGGGTAGAAGTTTGTAGAAAGATCATTATTTTTGAAAGGCTGGACCACTTGGCCTTCAGACCTAGTAATCTGAAACTGCATCAGCACTTCCAGAGAGGAAATACAGCAATCTCTTCAAAATAGCAGAGGGAAACGCAGTATTAACCAAGGGTGAATTGGAACCAGCAGTGTTTTTCACAGTGATAGTGGTTAATCATTAAAACAAGGGGCCAGGGGAAGTGATGAATTCTTCATCTTTTGATGTCTTCAAGATTGAAGGTCTCTCTGGAGGAAACGTTTTAGACAAAAGTTATGGGGCTCAACAAAAGAGTAACTGGGTAAAAATTAAAGCTCTATGACATATAAAAGATAGATGATCTACGAATCCCTCTATGGGTGTGATTAATTTCACATAACTTTAGATGTCTAAAAGTTAGATGCCTAAGGCTGAACTGGTCACCCTGGGCTCCCTTTTTAGTCAACAGTAAAAAATAAGCATCTCCAGGGAGCAATCCATTTGACGTGCCTCAGATGCCAGTTTTCGTGCGATGCGAATTGTCCTCTGGGGTACCTGTTCCTCTCCATTGACTATGAAGGAAGCCTGTGGTGACTCATTCACATTCAGGCATCTCATTTTTAGATGCATCCCTCTGTGGGACACCTAGGAGTTGTGGAACAGTGGCCCTTAATTTATAGGGCAGAGACCTGTTTCATGGTAGTACTTGCTTTGCGTCATTTATGAGTCAGTTACTGCTTGAGTCGTGTTCCCATGTTGGTGAAGTATTCTGTGTTTTGAAAGGAGGACCTGAGAACATCACTCTCATTTCTTCAGGGGCACGGATGTGGGAAAAGATGGTCCAAATCCTGTTCTGAGGTACTGTGGTACATACTCCCAGTAATCTCACAGGTTTTGGTGTCATTACTATGCCTCACATCTTAAGAATAAAAGCAGAAATGAGCTATTTTAAAAGGATTAATCCAACTGCCATAGCAATTTGATTCTTTCTGTGTAAGCAATGATCAGATGACGGGCAGATCTGGAAAAAATGCTATACATCACAGAGCATTTATAAAGCAAAGACCCTTGAGAAAACCCTTGTTGAGCATGTGGAGACAGTGTTAAAAACACTTTTGTATTTCATTTCTTCCTGTCCTGTAGTCTTCCTGGCGCTGCTCCAAATTCACTTCATCACTTGGTGTTGGTTTAGACCTGTGCCTCTTGCGTATCCTGTTAATAACGGACTCCTGTGTAGTGTATCCAAATTCCTCGAGTCTAGCCCTGTCGCTCAAGATGATGAGCCTGTCATCGTGCTAGAGATGTGGCTCCGAGCTGCTTGGAGCAATGCTCAGCCCACATCTGAGGTGAGCAGCTGTGGTGTTCAACGTAGAGGCTTAACTACCTTAAATGCCCGTCCTTGTCAAGGGAAGGGGTGGGTGCCTCTGGCAGGTTCCTCAGCACAGGAAGGTCTGTCATTGTCTTTCTATGGACCGCAGAGGGGGAGATGCATCCTAGATGCCCCTATCATGTTTCCACTGCAAGATGTTTTGGAGCGGTGGTGTCAGTTGACCATGGACCACATACTAGCTGGGAAGCTTTGTAGCGCACGGATGTGTAGAGGATTCCCAAGGCAGAGTGAGTTTACCACTCTTTGTATAATTGCAGAGAAGCCGAGTATGGCCATAGAGCAAGTCTTGGTCCCTGCCAGTTGCCTGTTGTCAGGCTACCTTCTCCTGGTCCGTTACCTTCCCGGATAGTTACTCGAGTGTCCAACAGTGGCTGCCACCCACCTAGGCAATGGCAGAGCAATCCTGGCACATCTCCCTGCTTTGGATAAATCTGAATTTCGGGAGCTCTGTGAAGTAGAGAGGCTGTATAAACATGTGTCGTTGCAGCCGCCATGCCCAGATCGGGTCTCTGCACCGCTGATCCTGAAGATAGCAATATGTCGCCTGTATCGCGCTGCACGCGCAGCCTGGTCTGTGGAGCAGTAATGGTGCAACCAGATGGCACGGGAAGGAACGGGATTGTCATTACTACGCGGCTCTTTTTGATTCTTCGCCTATGCAATTTGCAGGCTCCCGTGATACTGTACCACAGGCTGTTTAGCCGTCCTTCGGTCCCCACTCGCTGCTGCAGAGAAATCTGATCCTCTCCAATTATGGGGGACATGATACTCTTGCCACATCCAGCTGTTGCTGACATGATGGTATGCGCATTGCCTCAGCCAGTGGTGAATTTTCGGTCTGTAGCAGCTCCTCCCAGGGTGCCCACGGTAATGCGGTGGTTGAGGTGAGTGTTAACCTGCTGCTTCCCTTGGAGGCACAAATCTTGCTGTGACAGAGTTCTCTGTGCAAAGGTTGCCCCGGGAAAATCACTGTACGCTGACTTGAACCGTGGATTCAGAGGAAAGTTTGCACTTTTGCAGCTTACACAGGCTTTCCTCTTGTAAAAATTCACCGTCCCATTAAGCAGAGGCCTTTTAGTGAGGTTTTCTCTCGTGGGTGACACGCTCCTACTGACGTCAACAGGAGCTTCACTTGCAGCACAGGTACATAAAATGCCTAAGGGGTCTCTCCAGCAGGAAATAAACATCTGAAGCTTTTAGGGTGACCTGTGAAACCTTGGCTCTGCAGTGACATTTGTTTTTCCCACTTTGCCAGAGCTTACTATGGTCTGATAGCTTGTAAGAACTGCAGAAACCCCTTTATATTTGTAACCCTGAAGTCTTTTTTTTTTTTTCCCCCTGAAAAGTCTTTTAATTATTTTAGTTTTAAACTGGGATCATTCTCATTTTTAGCCATTGAGATCGTACCCTTCTCCCACCGAGAGGGAAAACAGGAAAAAATTAGTGAGATTCATTAGCTGGCTGGAGGATATGAAAGTATGTGAGCAAGAAGAACCACACCTCCTCAAGGAGTAGTTCAAGAAGTTAATATCATGGGGGTACCAACATCCTCATGGGGACACCAACACCCTCATGGAGACACACAGCACCATTCAGACTTCTTTATGACTTAAGATGCTTTCTTGTTGCTAACCGCTTTTCTGACTCGGGTGCTTCATTGCTATCGTACTGTGGGAAACATTTACTAAGAGATAATAATAGCTTTTATCCCGTGATGGTACCTATGTCCCGTGAGGTGCTGACCCTATCTTGGGAGATGCAGAACATCTTCCATAGTCCAGGAGGTGCCTAACACTTTCTCATAATTCTCAGCTGAGTACCTTATACCCAGAGCCTCTGCTGCACGTGGAGGACAGAGCTGGGAGCAGCGGCAGAGAAACAAGAAAGGTTTTATTTCATCACTAAATGAATGGGTTCATATTCTGAAAGTTAATGTTTATAGTGAGGATATAAGGGTCTAAACCCTTTTCTGTTATTGCCAGTGAAAGTTTGAATTCAACAAAAGCTGTCATTCATTCACTCAGGAAAGCTTCCTAGATGCTAGGAATTAGCAAATGAGTTGTTTTTTACCTCTCGAGATTTATTAAACATTGGAACATAGGAACACCAGTCAAAGTCTTATTATTGTCTTATTATGAGCTTCCAATTACTGACTGTAGCCCACATCAGATGCTTCAAAGGAGCATGCAAGAAACCATGTAGTAGACAATAATAGTTATAATTTGCTCGTAAGAAAAATAGCTTCTTATCCAGTGCCCCTGCTCAGTGTTTGACTTCTATCCTGAGACATGACAGTTTATATCATATTACACATGCATATTTTAAAGTGATAGCAATTTGCAAGGATAGGTCTGAATGAGAGTGCAGGGTTATCCCCTGACGGGATGGGTGACATTGACCAAATGACATTGACCAAATGACATCGTCTTTCTGCACCTCCATTTCCCCACCTAAATGCCATCAGAGATCTTGACACTCCTGAGGTTCCTGAGATCTGTGAACTAAAACTGCAGCAGAAGAGCAAGAGACGGTTAAGTGAAAAATCAGACTCGTATCTTAAATGCGAGCAATTATTACCAGGAGTGCCTAGGACAGCGAGAAGTTAAACCAGTTCGAGAGAACACAACGTGCCGTTCTCTTTGTTGGATCGCGTACTCTAGGCACTTGGCAGTGCTTGTGCCCAAACTGATGGGTGCACAATCGATTTGGCTGTTTCCCCCGTGCGGTCTCTTCAGTGCAAACCCTCCGCTTATTTGCATGGATCCTTCACTCCGCGGGGAGAGAAGGGCATTAAAAACCGAAAGAAAAAAGTCCCCCAGGCAGTCACTTCTGATCATACTGATCGCTGTTATTATTTTAAAAAGAGGAAGACAGAAGTACAAACAGAAAGTCCTTGTTCTGTTCACCTTCCTGCAGCTGACGGGAGAAACTGTCTTTTGTCCTTCCTTTGCGAAGAGCGAGCTAGGCAGCAAGGGACGTCTGAAGACAAGAAGTGGGTTTCTCACCCCAGATCTTGTTTGAAGGTCACCTTGCAGTTCTCTGTAACATCAGAGATGTTTTTATTATTCCTTTTTTAACTTTTTCCCCCCCCTTTTTCTCTCCCCCCCCTTAAGCTAAATGACAAGTTATGAAACTTTGTGGTTGGGTTGTTCTTAATGGGAGGATTGAAAAATGATAATATACCGAAGGCATGTGCCAGAGCTTTCCCTCCTCCCGCTCCCGGCTCCCTCCCCGTCAGCTGCTGTGGTTCTTCATCGCGTTTAACCGCTCCCAGCTTTCAGAATATATTGGTTTCCGTTCTCAGACCTTCTTTGTCTTTTCTTGCAGCTGTTTGTCGCGCGGCGCGGACAGTGTGTGCGGAGTAGAGCAAACCCACCTCTAAGCGCTCCTCTCCTCTCTTCCCCCTCCGTACCTCTGCGGAGGGCTCACTGCGGGGGTTCCTCTGCTCCCGCCGGCAGGTATCGGGAGGGAGAAGGGTAAGCCATTAATAAGGGACGAGCGGAGCAGACTGCAGGGTCGCAGGCTCTGGTCCTACACCCTGCCGAGGGCAGGAGATTCAAACCAAGCTTTGAAGACCTTTTTACATGTATTTTGGAAGGCGGTGGATGAATGCTGCATCGCTATCAAACGCACCCACTTGCCATTTGAAGTGGGAAGGGATGCGGTAATGCTTCAAGCCTCTGTGTTTGGTTTAGGGGTTCTTTTGCCCTGATTTTAACGAGCTAACCTCTGGTTTGGGGGAGAAAAGCAGTCTCTTCATAGTGCCTGCGCTATCTTACCTGTGTCGTGAAAGGCAGTGGGCACTCAGGGACCACTTCAGAGGGGATACCCATAGTCTTCAGCAGCGGTACACCAAAAAGGTAGTGTTTGTATGTATACCCTCTTCTGGGCAAGGAATTGCAAGCTCAAAGTCCAAACAAGCTTTCATAAAATAAGACTTCGCATGATAGAAGTCGGAGTTGGACAAAAACAAATTTAAGAGCCTAGGCTAAGCACAAAGTGTAGGCATGCCTTAATTTAGAGTTTCCCAGATTAGATTTCATCCCCCTCCCGCGGAGTCGCTGCACCTCGAGAAGGGACGCGGCGCTTCCAGCAGCTGCCGGGAGGGTATCGGATACAAAGCGCTTCTGCTCCGCCGTGACCTGAGCGCAGTTTCCTTTGGAATATTCCACTGTAAATTCACCAGCCCTTACAGAATAAACTGGTGGGAGAGTTAAACACCTGTTTCTTGCACACGCTAGTTTCTGCGCAGAACACAAGTGACTTCATAGACTTTTTTTTTTTTCCCTTTAGAAGGGAAACTCCCGGGTAGGAGTGGGCCTCGTGTACTGCATTTCAGGTGAGAAATGTGCTCGCAGTCCTCCCTAGGAACTGCAGTTACAAAATATCCCACAGAATTATTCATTTATTTCAGGATAGTTCAGTAATCTGAAGTAATTTTGCTAGAGTATTTTACTCTTTTCAGAACGGTTTCTAAATACTGTCTAGCAGTTTACCAGTCCTAGCCAGGAAAAGTATATATGGGACAAAGCAGTAAGTATTTCTTGTAGTTTATAAGGTGCTACAAAATCTAATAAAAATAGAATAGAAATGTTAAATATTCATTATACCCTTACAACCCTGCTGAGACATGAGAAAAAGGCACCAAAACATTTCATTCAATAGCATCTGGAATATCTGCATGCAGTCTGTTGTTTCAACGTCAAAAACTGTGTAGCAACTCTGGTTCATCCAGGAGAGTAATTTAATATTATAAATCTCTACAGAAAAAAAAATATATATGTCCTGGTTTCAGCCAGGATAGAGCTGGTTTTCTTCACAGAAGCCAGTGTGAGACTGTGTTTTGGATTTGGGATGAGGAACTGTTGATAATGTGCTGATGTTTTGGGTTGCTGCTGAGCAGTCAAGGACAGTCCAGCTTCTTGTGCTGGCCTGCCAGCGAGCAGGCTGGGGGTGCACGGGGAGCTGGGAGGGGACACAGCCGGGACAGCTGACCCAGGCTGGCCAAAGGGATATTCCCTACCATCCGACGTCATGCCCAGTACATAAACTGGAGTTGGCCGGGGGGCGGAAATCGCTGCTCGGGGACGGGCTGTCGATCGCTGGGTGGTGAGCAATTGCTGTATTGGGCATCACTTGTTCTTGTACATTCCTTTGTTGGTATTATCATTGTTGTTTCCTTCTTTCTTTCTGTCCTATTAAATTGTGTTTATCTCAACCCACAAGGTTTTTTTCCTAATTCTCTCCCCCACCCTACTGTGGGAGGGAGAGTGAGCGAGCGGCTGCGTGGTGCTTAGTTGCCGGCTGGGGCTAAACCACGACAATATATAATATATATATAAGCCTACATGTACTCATTGTAGGATGGGGAAAAAAAAAAAAGAAAGAAAAAGCAAGTAGAAGTTAAGAGGGGGAATATCACCATATGTGTTTATAAAATACTGCCTCTCTTGGCCTTGGCCTTTAGTTTTCACTTGCAGGCAGTACTGCTCCCTTCTGAGTGCTATATATTCTATAGGATCAATAGTAAAGTGGTGTGCCATCAAAAAACATGACCGCATACATGCCAGGAGTCCAGGTGCTCCCTTTAGAATAACTGTGACAGCAAAAGAGATGAAATACGGGCATCTGACAGACTGGCTAATCCCCTTGAATATTCCTAAAGAAGCAAACAAAGGGAAAACAAAACCCCAAAGAAATAAAACTAAAGTCTCTATCAGTAGTCTCTGGAGATAAAGTCTTATCCTAAAAACAGTAACCACTGTAACCCAGTCCATGAATCATGGCACTTAAGCCTGAAGAGTCACATTCCATGTTGACACAGACCTTCAGTAGTCCCATTAAATGTAATGGGGTTGCACAAGATGTAAATCACTGTAAAATATGAACCCTCATCTAATTTCTTTCTCTGATATGAATTACTTGAAAGCCACTGCTGCTTACTTCCTCACCCTCTAAAATCCTAGTAAAACAGAATTTTTGAAAGCAAATTATATTAGCTATCAGTACCCTTCAAAGAAAAGCTGCCGTTAGCTCTCTGTGCATGTTCAAATTAGGCTTTAAAACACAAGAAGTTTCTTGTTCGAGACTTCAGCTCAGCATTGGGGTTTGTTGGACAACGTGCTCATGGCTGGAGGTATTTTAGCAGTGAACTAAATAGGCAAGTACAATGTATGTTGGAGTATACTGGAAGGTAATACATGTATTGTGGTGAAGAACTAGTGGTCCGTTGCATTATTTCCATGGTAATTACAAGGCAAGTGACCCTTCCGATGCCAGAATTGAATTATGCCTGTGAATATTCAGTAGGGAGCTTTGTACCTATTGCAAGAGGGTGGCTTGAATGGCCTGAAAGGTCCTTCCAAATGTGGTATTTATGACATAGTGAGCAGTGGATTTCAAGCCATTAACAAGGAAAGGTAACATCAGTAGTTGCAACAACCTGTATACGTGTCTCTATATGACGAATAGGAATGAAACACAGAAAATCCAGTTGGTTTTGCCTTTCTATTACTTCATCTGCTCTTCCTAGAAAGACCTCCTTTTACCTACCTAGCAGCAAATGTAAAAAATTTAAAAAAAAAAAAAAGCCCTCCGAATCTTGACCATCTTCTTTGTACATACAGAGCTGTGAAATTGCAACATGAGCAATGCTCTGCCTTGTACAAACAAGATTTTTAAAAACAAACTAAACTGTCACAGAGCTTATGGGTTTTTTTTTTAAATGGATCACAAAGTTAGAGGCTTTGTAACAACCCCATAAAGGGTTATCTACATTTCGTAGCTCAATATGACTTGTGTCTAAAGATACTATGGTAGCTTTTTTCCATGCAGAAGGTTGTTCTAGGTCGCTGCTGAAGGCATTAAATATTGGACCATCGCATTTTTCCTTACTGAGCCCTTCATAAATGACCACATGGCAACTGAGGCACATGGTATTATGGGGATGGTGGGTCAGGTATTCCTGTGCTACTGAAAAAGCACTAAATGTCCTCAGAGCTGTTTAAAACAACCCAAAAATAGTTCATCTGTAACATAGGTGGATAATCAGAATATGGGTGCTGGGTGGTGGTTTACAGATTTCGTCAGTATGTATTCGGGATGGCTTGCATAACTGATTCATGGCCTCATCACCCATGATTAATGTGCTATAAAGTTACAGGAATGAAAACCTCTCTCGGGCACTCGGTGAAGCAGGGGCCCTGCAGAAAAGAGCACTATGTGACCATGTAATTAAAGTCTGTACCATTAATCTGTTTGCAGAAATACACTGAATTGAGGTCATGCTCACAAACTCATCGAGTCATGAGACCTTTCAGGTTCTTGTCTTTGCCAGTGGACTGGTTTTGTGACAAGTTTTTATGTCATTTATTATATATATTTATTATACAGCTTATATAAACTAATGTGATCACTTAGAAGTTCACATGCATGAAAATTGGGGGAAATACTGACAGGTAGTGCAGAGTTCCTCATGCATGTTAGTTTGAGTGATACTATTTCAACTACTTTTATGATGTTATTGCCCTTTCCTTTAGTCCTCGGGGGCAAGGGGTGACAGCAGTTAATTCAGTGAAATGTGCATGTCTCCACTGTATTCAGATAGTCTGAGAAGACCTGAGCCAAACCAGACCTCTGTTGTGGTAGGCACGTGAGAGACGGGTCCTGCTCCTCCGAGTTCACAGGCTAAAGCGAAAACAGGGATTGTGCAGCAAGAAGAGGGAATGATTATTTTTTTCTCCTTTTTGGACAGAAAGCCACAGCATTTGGGACAACATTTTGAGAAGTCTCAATTCCTTCTGAGAACACTGTTTTTATCTTTAGACTCCAGACATAGCCCATGGAGCTATGCTGTAGAGCACAAGTTGGGATTTTCATTGGCCAAATCACCCTAAGGTGATTTTTCTCTCTTTCTGACCACAGAAATGCCTCTGAGTGACCACCTGTGTTCCTAAATCAGGCATCTCGACTAGGGATTGAGCCCAGCTCTTATTAAATTCAGTCATATATGCATAAATAAGAGCTGACCTCTTCTGTTGTTTTGGCTGGTAACGATCAAGTTCCTTGCTCATAGTCAAAAGAGGATGTGAGAGAGTAAGAGGAAATAAGAGGTTTTCTAAATACCCATCCAGTGTCTTAATCACAAACCTTCTTTCCTCTGAATAAATTTTGTCTTGTCCTTTGGGCTTGATTTTCCAGTAGGTTAAATATGCTCCTTATCAATACTTTAACAGCACTTCCTAGTAGTAGATCCACTCCGACTGGGAGCAACAGTTCACTGCCTTTTAATGGACATTCCTTCATTTTCCCTTGACGGGGAGGGTAATAGCTAACATACGACTACTTTAAACTTTTAAGTACTTAAAGTATTTTCAAGCACATGAGAGAAGGTGGGGAAAGGACAGTGGTAGTGAGAAGAAAGCCGCACGCTGGCTCACAGTCAAGAGCCCCCTCTCTGATTTCGGATGGGTCCAAAGGACTGCCCTACCGTACTCGGAAGAAAGGCTAATCCCCGGGATCATGATATTCACAATCCTGCTTTGTGATCTTTATAAATCTCTCTCTGAACACAGAGGATGAGCATCCTAGTGGGATTGTCAAAACGCTTTTTTGTACAAACGCTTGGTTCAAAAGGAAACAGAGCACTGTGAAGTGTCCGTGAAGAAGCAACCGTCTGAAGGTTTGCCTTATGAAAGATTAACTTGCACCCTACAGTTCCTTCTTTTTTTTTTCTTTTTCTCCCCACAATGGTTGTTTTGAACGGCTCATGTTTTAAATGCACGCTGTTTAATTATTTATGCATCCCGAGCGCTATTTTCTGTGTTGGGAACTTTTGCCACAGCACTAACCTTTTTATTTCACGCCACTGAAAGCCCACGCTGCACTGTGTACAAACGGCATCTAACGGTCCCCTGGAGAGTGCCCGCAGCAAGTGTGTACGGCCTGGTTAAACGCGTATGCGAGGTGGGTTATTTGCTTGATTGCTTTGACCGGTCAGTCAGGGAGTGCGGCAAACCTAGCAGCATCCTGGCAAAATGGTTTCAGACCCAGTTTGGAAGTCAGAAGATGTGGCTTCTGTGTTGGGTGGTATTTTGGCCTCTCTTCTCTGCTTCTGCATCTTCTCTTTTCTCCATTCTGCCTTTATTACTTGAATGGAATGGCTTTGGGCCAGAGTTTTTGCTGTGTTTTTTTAGTAAAGTGGTTACATCCTGTTTTGAATGGTCACATAATCACAGTGCAAATGATGAGTGGCCCTGCTTGAGCGAGGGGGTTGGACAAGATGACCTCTGGAGGTCCTATCCAACATGCGCCAGTCTGTGATTCTGTGAATCAATCTAATTACAATGAATCTTTTAAATTGCTAAAAGAAAGTAGAGAATTTAAGGCTTGGATTCTTAGGTGTGGTGAGGAGGCCTTGATTAACTGTCCTTGGTCAAATCATTTAACATCCTATGCCTTCCCAGGTGTGGAAATCAAAACAAACATAGATTGTCCTTAGTGAAGAAGGTGGGAAAGCATTTTGCATGGCTTTCATATCTCTTTACATGTTTTCTAAGTCTCTGTTGTTCCAGAAGTGCGAAAATTAAATTTTATTATGCGTAAGGTTTTAATCACACCTTCAAAAGAAGTACCTTCAGATAGGTTTGCTAATGCATGTCTACCAAAAATGATGTATGGATAGGAGTGGTTTTAAAAGCACTTGAAGCCAAGTAAAAGAATAAGGAGAGAAGAATCACAGGAGTCTGGAGCATTGCTAACAAGTCTCATGCTCCCTAGGACTGATTCTTGCTACAGGCTTTGATAAAGCAAGCATAGACAGTGCCCTGGGTTAACGTGCCAACATTTCTAATGCAAGGAAAGTCAGGAGTGGGATCTTTATAAGGAATTTACCTCTGTTAGAGACTTGTAAATGTGGGCTGATACACACATCAAAGTGCTGGTCCAGCAGCTCAGTGTAGTTACTGGAGTCCACCCTTGCTCAACATTATACATCTTTGGTTTTGCCCCTTATGACCATCAGAGATCGGTCAGACCTGTATCAGAGTAGCCTTGTTTTGATTCTGTGCAATAAAATTCTGGAAACAACAGAAACTCCAGGATTACTGAGGAACCATGGAAAGAAAGAATGGGAAAGACATAGATAGATTGCCTTGATATCTCCCTTCCTATCCTTGCACAGTTGTTCCCTGTAGCATTTTCTTCATTCCCTATTACTTTTTCTAGATCTACATGTTCAAGAAACAGGTTTCCTGTTGGATTTGTAGGCTGCCCCATAACTCAATACATCTCGCTGTCAGCAGGTTCTAATATTAAGCCTGAATTTCCTTTCATTTCATCCCTTTCCTCCTATTTGTATTGTGAAAAGCCAGACGTCTCTTCAGCTGTTGATAGCACAGCGCCGGGACTGAGAAAGGGAGTTTTGCTCAGCATTTTGGCATTCAGTGGGCTCTGTTTTACAGTGGAGACTACACCAATGTTATCGATTACATCTGCACTTGAATACAAAGATTAGCTTAAAGAAGGACAGACGTCTTCAATGTTCAGTGTTGGCCCCCTGCCGAGGGGAAGTTTCTAGATCAAGTCAAATTTGACTTTATCTGAGAGCATATCGCAATCAGGCATTGTCGCTTTTCCATCTGCAAAGTAATCTGCAGAATCTGGAGAAGTTTTCTCCAAGGGAGATGTCATGGCCTATTGCGAAATAACTTCATTTTCCAAAACACTCTTGTAGCTCAATCTTTCCCATACATGGAGTCCCCTCTCCAGGGCAAACAGCAGTAATGATACCCGCTCTGTATATAGTGTCTGTGGGTTTGGTTGTTGGGGTTTTTTTATTTTTTTTTTTTTTTTTTTAACGAGAAAATGGGATCAGGCATTTTGAAAGCACTGGTGTTTATTCCGGGAGAAATCCATCCAAGACAAGTGAACCGTCAACACCTACTTCTCAATAAACAACTGTCAGGGTTTTGAGTAAATGAGGGCTGCGTGTGTGGGTGTGTGTGTCTGTTGGTTATTTAATTACTCCGTGAGTCTCCTCGTATCCCTAGTAACCTTCATGTTTTCATTTGAGTTACACCATAGCTTTGCAGTTATTTTCCCCAAACCGTTGCTGGTTCTGAGACAAGATTGTTAGACAGCAGCCTGGCTTTGTTTGCTGCCCGTGTTACTGTAGCGTGGGCAGAAAATTTAAACAGGCACCTATGACCCCTCTTGTGTGCTTCAGAGGGGGTTTTGTGCTGCTCTGATGCCTCTTAGGCTCCCTCACTAACTCCTGCATTAAGCCTTGCGTTCCTGAAAGGGCCAAACTTTACTTCTTTCCCATCAGAATATATTGGTTGGAAGGGAGAAATTTTGGCTCTTTGGTTCAGTTCACCAACAAAAAGCACTCTTGCATTAGCTTTTACCGCTTGCCCAATAAACAAATAGGCATAGCACACACTTCAGCTAAACTTTGCAGCTTGTCTACTGGCCAGGGGTGCTGCTGCCAGGCAAATGGGGTAAAGATGTCTTGTCCGGATCCTGGGGTTGCTGCTATTATATATGATTTATATAATACTAGTAGGTAGAAGCCTCTGCCAAATTTGTGGTTTAGTTTTGCCCAATAATCACACTACAGAAGACTGTCCCTGGATGTATCAAAGACCAGGGAATGCTGAAGTCAGTAGCAAATGCAAGAACACAACAACGATTTCCAAACTCCTAGATCAGTTAGACCATGCTTACTTCCACAGTCCTGTGTGTGTGCCAGGTAAAATAGCTAGAGGTGACAGGAGTGGGAAATTGGCTGAAATTTCTGAAGGAAACAGAAAAGGGACCTGAGTCCTTCTAAGGATGCCCAAGTAAGGGCCAAGGCTTGGTCCAACACCAGTGTGGCCAAAATCCACTGGCCATCTGGGTGGCAAGACCCTTACTTGCCCATGCCCAGGTTAGATGTCTAACATCAGACAGTGCACTCTCCCTAGCGCTTTTCATAATTATATGTTGTTTTTTTCTCCTCTGCTGAACCAATAAGCCTGGGGAACAGTGACCAAAGTCAAAAACCCATGTAGAGCAGGGCATGCTTACCTCAAACCACATTTAATCCCAGCAGAAGAAAGCGTTTCTAGTCTCACAGCCATTGTCTGCACTTGGCTGAGAGGGCTGAGCAACGTGCTGCTCGTTAAAAGTGTGATGATGGGGTGAAACCTCTCTGGAAGCACCACAAGTGGAGCAGAGGTGCTCTTGTTGGAAATAACCTATAGAAGCAGCAGGAGACAAGGATGCCCAGAGGCAGATGATGGTGCTGCTCCGTGGACAGTGGGCAGCTGGCTCCGTTGCATTCTCCCTGTGGGCAGCTGCTGTACCCTGTGGTTAAGAGAATATCCATAACTTGAGATTTTACTGATGAGCAAACCTCAAAAGACCAAACAAAAGTTTGAGCAAGAAAAAAGAGTCTTTCTTCAAGAATAATTCAAATTAAGACTTTGTAAGGGTATAGCTTGATGGTGCGGAATGAAAAATCCTCTGCTTCAGGCAGGAGGAATGACATTAGGCAAGCCCCAAGGGTTCACAATTTACTGTATTCAAAATACATTTTCAAAGAGCTGTAAGAAGATCTATGCAAAAAAAGAAAAAGAAGAAAAAAGAAAATGGTGGAAAACTTGAAAGCTTTTGTGAATGCAGGAAAAGGGTTAAATATGTATTACAGGAGACCTACGTAAATGGGGCTGTATTCATCCTGCCTCCCTTTAGATGCCTAATTTAGGTGCCTGAATTAGCTGCTCAGGTGCCCTATATAGTCAGCAGAGCGATTTCGCATGCTCTGGTGTCTTCTCTGGAGGCCTCGTGGACTGCGTAGGGAACCTGGGCTCCTAAACCAGGTGTTGGTCAGGGTTTGGTGGCAAGAGCTGTGCTTTGCAAACACTCTGCTCGGACTGATGAGCCGCACCAAGCTTTTCTGCAGATGGGGCTGGAGGGCCAATTCCTGCAGTATTTTAATAGGTGTCATTCCAAACCTGATCTCATACCTGACCAGGTCGCTCCAAGATACAGCCTTGGTAACAAACAGCTCAGTCATATGGAGGAAACTTGGATTTGAATCCTGACCTAAATTTCTTATTTTACCTCCAACTCTAGAATTTACTTTCTGTGGTTCCTAACTGAAATCTCTGTTTCTGGAGGGTAGGAGCTGAAAGCACAAAGGCTGTGCTTTAATGGCAGCCTTTTTCCTATCTCGCATGAAGCAAAACCCCAGTGAGCAGCAGACGGCCCTGCTGAGCCGTAGCCGCTGTCTGAAGCGTCCCCTCCTTTTCAGACAGGAGAGGCGCGACAAGTCTGCGAGGGAAGGAAATCTAATTATATTGCACATGTTCTAATTTAAGTTGCTGTGGCTTGCTGGGAGTTTGAGCAGCAGAAACACGAGGTCACTTCTTGCCTGCAACCGTGTCCTTTGCTTGATGAGAAGTGGATAGACCTGATAGTTTTTCCTGGTGTAATTACCTCAAGGGTGAATGACTGGGGATCTTCCCCACAGTCGAAGGTTTCTTTCTGTGAGCAAAAAAGCCCTTCTTTAAAATTAAACACCCACCAACACACTCACCCACAGACACATGCACACAGAGGTGCAGGTAGATCATTGCACATGTGCTGTGACTGTGGATGCATGGATAAACCATTTTAATACAACCACCGAGCTAAAGGACTTAAAAGATGCTTGCTTGTGGGTTTGCAGCATAGAAATCATAGCCCTACATGCCTGAGACTTCCCCAAATCCTAGCTGGCTGGCTGCGAAAGGGTCTGTGCTGGGTTCAAACACAGCCCCATGTTTCTTCTGCTTTGGTAAACGGGGATTCCAGTTGCGTCTTTGATACCCGTGGTCACTTTTGATGGCAACTCATCATTTCAGTCAGTTCAGAGCCTTTTTATTTTCACACCCATGCTGACACGCACAGACTCATATAGCAAAGGATCAGTCTGTTTGCACTTCAGCCAGACATTCATTTATTTGAAGCTATGTTCATCTAGATTGTAAAACGCCATGGGAACATGGACGTGGGACCTTGGTCATGGGAACCTTCATGGGCACTGGCAAAAGTGAGGGTGAGGAAACCTAAATTCTTTTACTGTCACTGGCGAAGGAATAGGGAAAGACCTTGGGCAAATCACTGAGCTTTAGTATTTGCATCTGTAATGTGCAGAATAATGACTCCTACTTCTTTCATGAAGTGCTCTGAGATTTATTGAAGATAGACTTTAGATACCAACAAGGACTTTTTGCTTTGTGTGAATGATGTGGTGAATGTCATTCTGAAGACCATGGTGGAAAACACATGTAATAAACTTTTATACTTGTTTATTCATTGGTTTATAATCCCCTGCCACATGTAAACACACAAACACACTGGTTTTACTCACTGAAGTAATATTTTTACAAAATGTATATCCATGTTTCCTGCTGGAGAAGGGCATGCAAGCCAGAAGAAATGATTGCCCGTTCTGGATATATTTACAAGGAGGTGCCACCAGATGGGAACATGTATGTTGATGAGACTAAAAACTTCATTTTTAATACCTACTGCTGCAGGCCATCCACCTGAGTCCTTGTCAGTCTGACAAGCCTACATGTGTCCCTGGATGGGGCAGGAAGAATTTAGTGAATTTTTTTAATCATACCTCTTGTACCGAAGCTTAGCTTTTGTGCACAGCACTGGCTTCTCTTTAAATATTCCTTTCATCAGTAAGAGTAAATGCAAAATATGTTACATATGGGGAAAGGAGTGCCAGGAAGCTTTATTTCTCTTCATCTCTGGAGATAACATACATGCAGGTATCTGGTGCGCTCAATTATGCCTTACCTACTCCAGGAGAAAAAAAGGCCAAAAAAAATTTACTGTAATAAATCTCATGACCTCTAGTCAAGGAAAACCCAAATTCACAGATATCCATAACAAATTGAGCATTTGCAGCAGCAGAAATTACAAGTGCTGCACACTGAACTAAAGTCTCCCGCACTTTAAAGTGCACATTTTCCAGCTTTGCCCTTTCCATAGTATTCCACGGGGGCCACCCATCGCAACGGCTGATAAGGTCGTGTGCTGGGTGGGTGATGAATCTGCACTGATTTCAGAAGGTTTTTCTGTCTGGTTGCAGAAAATAGATATGCATGTATCCTTGAGAGAAATCCTTAAAGGGGAACTATGCAGATGTGCGTTGTCTAGCAGAAAACAAAGGAGGGAAAAACACAAAAAGAAATAATAACTATAAGTAATAACTAAATATGTTGCCTAGAGTGCAATTTTTTTTTTTTCATATTTGAAGTATGTTTAAAGCAGACACTGAATAGTCCCTGCACCAGTGACTTCAGCGTAAGTAACCTTTTCGTACAGTGGTTTGAGATTTAGCTTTTGCTCTTTTTTCTCCCGCTGGCCCCCAAAAACCCCAAACATCCTTCTGAACACTGAGTGTGACATTTGGATTCAGGCTGAGACCTCCAACAGTTCAGGGGTTTGCATTTGGGTTCTTGTTTTTAGGCTGTGATGCAGCATACAAAACAGCTGAGCAATTTAAACCAGAAAAGACCAAATCAATAAGTTCTTCCATATTTAAAATAGAAAAAAAAAAAAAAAAAAAGAAAGCAAATAAGCAGCCAGTGCCTAAAACTGACCCCAGGGTTCCTCATGTCTTCAGATCCAGGATGTTTTCATTTCATGCTCTTTTACAGATGTCTCTAAGACTTAGATCCAGATTTGGTATCTGACTTGGTGCCTCCTCTTAAAGATCAGGGCCAAATCTCATCTATTTGGTGCGGAGAGAGTCAGTCTGGAGGAATATTTCACATATATTTGCCTCTCGAAAGCCCGTGCTCAGCCAGCACAGAGGAACGGCAACAGGAATCGCAGCGGCTTCTCCCGTGCCACGCCGGTAGCCTGAGTGCCTTGAGCCGATGGCACGTAGCTTCGCTCGCGCTCGCAGAACCACGTGCGGTACAACGCTGCTCGTCCTTGTTCCGGGGGGAACCGCATCTCACCGGGCTTGTCGAGGTAGAAGGGCCCTTCCTAGTAAATCAACTCTGTTGTACCAGTGGGACACGCTGCTTTACAGCAGCGGGGAATATGGCAAGTGAAATGAATTGTTAAGAAATGTGAAATATTCTTTTTGGTGCCAAGGATGAGGAGGAATTGTTGGGATGAATCCAGAACTGAGGTATTTCTAGGGATGGAAATTATTCCAGGGGAAGAGAGAAGAGATTCTGAACCGTGAGATTTATTACGCTGGGATATAGCCTCCCAGAGGAAGGGGTGGAAGACGCACTGCTGGAATTGCTTAACACCAGGTTGGACAAAGCACTGGAGGATATAGAGAGGATATATGGTCACAGATTTTTAAGGCTAGAAAAGGCCATTGTGATCACTTGGTCAAACCTCCTGCATGACTCATACCAGGGGATTTGCCTAAATGTATTCCTGTTACAAGCCCCATAGCTGTCGTGCACTAATGCATATCGTTCAGAAAAACACTCAGCCTTCATTTAAAAGAAACTTCCAGTAATAGAGAATCCAGTGCTATGATAAGCTGTTCTCATGATTATTTATACTCCCTGTGAAAAACGTGGGCCATGTTTCTCGTCTCAGTTTTCCTAGCTTCAGCTTCAGACCCGGTATCTGCCTGCTAAACCGAAGGACCTCCTCTGGCACTCTTGTCCCCTTGTATTTTTAGTCCCTTTGATGTGTATCTCAGATGCTTGTAACACCAGGTTCCCCTGTGCTTTAGCCGATCTCCCTCTCTCCTCAAGTAGCTCTTGGAAACACTTCTCTTCTGCCAACCTTTCCAATGCCAGTCCTTCAGAATAAATTACATTTTGAAAAGAAAGAGGCATAACATTCCTCCCTTAGCGACGGACAAATGCATTTTGACGTCCTGCCTGCTCCTGATTTACCCTCTGTGCCAGGCTGCTTGGGTAGGAGACTCTATCTTCGGTGTCAGTATTTTTATAGAGTTACTCAACTCAAGCACGCGGTCAGCACTTAAAGAGGAAGCAATAACAGGGCTGGGATTGGTTTTGCTTCGTCAACATGTGTAGAGCAAAGAAATGTCCTTAGGTGAGTTGCTGGAGCAAGGGTAATTAAAAGAGCAACCTTCCGAAGTGCTGATGGTACCGCACCGTCGCTCTGCCTGGTCTCGACGGCTCCACTCCTAAGGGGAGCATGTGCACAGAAATCACTGGATTTCTGTGGTTCAAGAATTTAAGGGTTCCTCAAGACCTGCTCTTCAGAATAGGATAAGCCAAATTCTGACCCAGGAGAGCTTTGCTGTTCTGGATGCTATTCCCAAGCATATATATTTTTTTATATATATATATATAAAAAAATATATATTTATACTAAATGGCTTTCCACCTGCCTATTCAACCTCATGGGTGAACGTCTGGGGACTCAATAAGCTGAATTTTACCACTGATTTCTTAGGTGAGAAGTTTTGGGGGTCATTTAAGCACAAAGCTGTGCTTGGGGTGCTTTGCAATCCTCTTTTCTAGACCGCTGTTCCCTGCCCTCTCTTTTTCTGGGCTGCGCTGCTGTTGATTCACGTGTGTAGAAGCCAAACCTAAACTTGGTCACTGCCTTTAAGTAATGCTGCTGCACCTTAATAAAACCATAGTTAGCCTGGTGCTGCCGTTGTGAAAACGGTTGAGAAAGTCTCGAAAGTATAAAATCAAGGGACAATTAAATCTTGGGTTCAGCTCCCAAATGGATTTCTGCTGGAGATTCACACTTAATAAAATACAGAAAATTGCATTTTATTTTGGTACATAAATACTGGTGGGGGGGACTGTGGCATTTAGAAGAGAGAATCGCTCCACCAGAAAACTCACTTCAGCAAAATGATGCAGTCCAGTTGAGCCCCTTTTATGATCTGAGAAATGACTGTTTTTATAGCACACTAAATAAAACCTGCTATTTGAGCTGGAAGTTTATTAGTAAAGGTGATTTTGCCATAGCTGGGGAGGGAGGGAGGGAGGGAGGGAAGGAAGAAGAGATGAGGGATGAACATCAAAGCAGAAATACGTGTCATTCAGAAAAAGCACAGCGATGCCCCAAAAACGTAGTGTCACTCATCATCACCTCACTAACATTGCCACAGAAGTATTTTATGTCAGTGTTGGGGTTTTTTTTGTTTGTTTTTTATTGCTCCAAAACATTATTGGTAGCCTGGTTGAATTTCCCCTCAGTGGGAAAGCCTTTGCTGTGGGTGCAGCAGGGAGCCTGTGAAAGCATCTGGGTGGAAGAGGCATCTGCAGGGAGCCGAATCCAGGGAACAGTAAAATTGGTCCTTACAGGAGAACACTCAGGTTTAGCCGGGGCATCTTGTCATGTTGCTGCTGCCCAAAACCACCACTGTTACGGTCGTGAAAGAGGAGTTGCAGGTGGGCATCACCATCTTCATAGCACACATCCATGCCTAAGGCATCCTGGTGCAGTTCTGGGTGTCTGTCCTCAAACTTGCCTTCCTTAGGGATGTAAACTAAATCACCTGATTGAGAACCGGAGTGGATGGCTACGCCATAGGGGCATTACCTCTAGTCCAGAAACAGAACCATCTACCATGTCTTTGATGTCTTCAACACGTGCAGCAAAATTCCCCAGTTGTCACCTCATGCAGTTGCTGCCAGTTCTAGGGAAAAGGGGAGAGATATCACTTTTAATCTGCCAAGAGCAGTGAAAAACAGGCACAGGTTATACACAAACTGGGAGGATGAAGCTTCTGAAACTCCACTCATCCTCTAGGCTTTTGCAAAATGGGGCAGGTTTCACTGCATGCCTACTTGGACAGTTAGAAGGACTGCGTGACGTGCAAGGGAGGTGAGCGTACTCCTGTGCCTTCCAGCAGAAGATAGTTATTTTACTGGTGAAAACAAAAGAGAATCCCACTTGGGACTCTGATCTGAAACCATGTCTTTGAGAGGGTCCGGAACACGTCCCGTCTCCGGATGGTGTACCCCACACCATTTCCTAGCTTTGCACAGAGTACAGTGACTTTTCAGTACATACTCAGTGGAGCCAGAAATTCGTCACATATGACCTCTTAAGGCAGATTTTCCAAAGGGAACAAACCTCCCACATTTTGCTACAGATCACTGAAGTTCATCTTTTCCAGGTGAATTTGCTGAAGGCGATGCTCTCTCCAAATTCATGGTGCAAGACTCGGTTCTTGCAGGGAGGTGGGAAGACTCTGTATATTTGACCTCTCCCGCAAATTTTCGTGAGCTTTAACCCAGCTGCACCAGATAGATAGATGTTCTGGCAGATTTCGGGACTTTTTGCTAATGCTGTCACACGTGCAATGCTTCATGCTAGACCTTAGCTGCAATCAGGATGCTCTGAAAAAATTAATCTGGCGGTCAGTAACTGCTAAATGAAGTGCATGCTAAAAGGATGATGAGCTAACTGACTGGAGCTCACAGCTTTTATGAGCTTCTCTAAATGCCTGTTTTCAGGTGAATTCAGCATCTCCTTGACATTTAAGGACTCAATTTATAATCAAATTATTTAACTCTAGTGGAAAGAATCACGGGCCTCAGTGGAAAAGCCTTTTATATTTCCCCCACCCCTCGGAAAAAAAAAAAAAGTATCCAGGGTAAAACTGCTATTCCTATACTAAATGAAGGATAAAGGAAATCTTTCAATGCAAATTAAACACTGCAGGCTTTTAAAAATTACAGCAGAAACTTACGGTGCACAGCTGTTCACATCCTTAATTCCAATTTAGCAATCTGAGACGTGCCAAAGCATAATGTCCTGGACAGCACCAGCAACCTTTCAGAGATGGATACCCCTTCCTCCAGTCCATCCTGGGATCCTTCTGCTGTTTGATTTTTGCCAGGTTACTGTACAGATGTACATTGCCCTCAACAACTTGAAATTCCAGAGCAAAGCAGAAGAGCGGGATGAGACAGAAACCCAGACTTGCAACGGCGTAGGTGCACACCGGGAAGAGTAGGTCGAGCTCCGTGGAGCTATGCAACTTCTGAAGGGATGGAAGTGCCTTTTGTATATGAATAACAAAGCCTTAATATCACTACTGCTGCTAAGGTCATTAGCAAGGCTTTTGGCCAAACGAACACATGCAGCTTAGAAAGGCGTCTTGCTCTGGCTTCGTGGATGTAATGTCTGAAATGCTTGCCTAAAAATCTTTGTGCTGGCTTAAGGCCAAACAAGGACCAAACCGGGGTTATCTCACCAGATGAATGGGCAAAATTGTATGAGTCCCATTGTAGTCCACCTAAGCTGGTGCCCAGTTGTTCTCTCCCAGCTGCCTAAACTGAGGCAGCAAACTGTGTTATGCTTAAACACGATATTTAAACTGCATTGTTATGTCGGCGGTGATGGGCTCTTTGTTGGAGATGACAGAAAAATCCCATTGTTTAGAGTTTTCCCAGACTCGGTGCTTACTACAAAGCCCTGAAAAGAGCAGGGTTGTTTAAACATTTGATAAAGAAAATATGTGCAGGGATGGGTCTATCCCACTAGTACGGAGCAGATCAGCTCCCAGTGCCAAATCCTACCTTTATAAATTCACCATGTTGTTGCAGTTTGCCCAAACTAAATCCTCAAACCCCGTGTGTGGAAAATGGAAAGGTCTGAAATCCCACAGAAGATGAAGTAGTGCGCAAATCATCCAATTTAAAGCTGGTAGCAAAATTAATTTGGAATAACTTTGGAATTTCTGAATTATTTAGCAAATCATGATGCTTTACTAGGAATGCATGAAAAATTACGATTTGCAACCACGTGAGCATCTTTGGACCCTTCAGTAATCTCTGTGCGTTGCTTTACCTTTTCCTTGAGGGTAGGTGCTTTAGATAGGTATTCTCAAAACATGCAGAAGCCTGAACTTCAGTGTCTCCGTACTAACACAATTACACAAATATCTCAGGGAAGACAGAGCTACATAGCAACGGGAGTGCAAATCTGGAAGGACCTCCAGCAGCTTCAGTGAAGATCCTTCTGGTTTGCCTGAGTCTGTGATGTTTGTGTTCGGTGAATGGACACAAATAGGTGATGCTTTGCTTTTAATTAACCCACTCCCACCCCATGCTGTGTTTTACTCTCAAGTAGTCCCCCGGCAGCTTCATGTTAAGTCCTGCCTCTCTTTCCATGTCTAACAAATGATCCTCGCTCCTGTGAGTGCGGTGGTGTTTGGGCTTTGTACTACTGAAGACTCAGGGAGCTGCGGAAGGAGTAAACTCTGGGAGTGATAAATTTGACGAACAAATCTGGAAAATCCCCTCGTTTGGCATGATAGCAATGAATTTTATGTTAGGGCCTGTTGACCTGTTTTCCATAGTACTGTAATTTGAATTAAAGCCCCTATGTCTGAACCGGATTCAGTGGGGTTTCTCAGAAGACACTACTGCTGTTTGCACTTCCAGCAAGTGTCATACGCTGGTTTGTGATCCCTCCTCCCTGGTTAGAGTCACTGAGGACCTAAAGAGCTTCCTGAAACCATTTCAGATACTTGCTATTATGAACTGATCTGACTTGGTCACTGGCCCCTCCTATAAATTGATCACGTCTCATGTCAGTGACGGCTCAACCTGTAAGCCATCAGGCCAGACTCAAGTTCCCCTGAACTTGGTGTCTCCTCCATTTGGCATCTTTTATTTACAGAGTAGTGCTACCCCAGGAAGGCTCAGTGCACTCACCAAAATACATGAAATAATCTGCAACCTGTAGTTCTGATTGGAGCCTTCAAGTGAGCAGTTTGCAGCTGTCCCATTGGGACACAAGAGGAAATGCTCAATTTTAAGCAAAAGTATGAGCTGAACTGGGATTACTTATTCATGAGTTAGAGCTAGAAATTTCAGTTTTTTCTTGCTCTCGAAGGGTTTTCTTCTCTAGTAACATGTTTTCATGCATGTCTAGGAAGCAGAAAGTGAAGGGAAAGCTTTTTCAAGAGGAAGAAATCACCTGGAGCTTCTCCAGTTTCTAGGAGCTCCTTGTGAAGGACCGAAACAGAATCTTGATTTTTCAGAAGGCAGAATGCCCCTTGCATTTTCCGCTTAATCTCCGTGCCGCCAGATTTATTCATTCAGTCTTGAAAATCTCAAGTTGACCTTTTTCTGGGCACCAAAGGCCTGTTACCAGCATTGTCTGGAGTACTTTTGAGTATAAGCTTGAGGAAAAGCAGGTATGAATTCAGGCCTTCCTTTGCTCTGAGCTGGCTGGTTACAAGGAAGGTCCACGACGCATGCAATATTGCTGCCGCAGAGTGCTGGCCCTGAGCCGATATCCTTCTCCGCATGCCCTGGAGACAACACCTGGTGGCCAGCTTCTAGCCAAGGCAGGTGGCAAACAGAGCAAATGTCCGCACACATCCAAGCAGTCACAGCTTTGCCCCATGGATTTCCAATGAGATGCCAGCTCCCGGTTGCCAAAATTGCTGTTAAAAATGGCTTACAAGTTCCTAGACCACACAGAGGTATTATATGGTCTTTTGATGAGATTCGTTCTCACCGGAGAGGCATGGGTGGCCCTGAGATAAAAGGAAACACTTCCCAAGACTCTGATTCTATGTGACATTATTCATTTAGGAAAGCCTTTCCTCTTTTTCTTTTCTTTTTTTTTATTTTATAAATTTTATTTCCAGCCTACGAAGAAGATAACAAAGGATGGTGTATCCCCGGAGCACACTCTGATGTGTCACTGTGGATGCCAATCCCCACAGACGCTCCCGATGTTATTAATTTTTAAAACAAACTTGCTGATTGAGGTTCTGACTGCCTTTAAATTGTCTCTACAAGGAGACTGTGTACTAATTAACCCACAGAAACAATCAATGATGTACCTTTTTCAAGTTTCAGGGTGATTAGAATATGAAAATGAAGAGCACAATGGTGCAGATGTTTTAAAATCACAGCAGACAGCAATTAGTGACATGGGAACCAGCTGCTTATCTCTCCAGATAAAGCCTCTTAATAGGGAATTACACTTGAGGAGCCATTACACAGATGGATCTGTGAATGATTTAAAGAGGAGGCGTTGCAGTATTAACTTTGATTTGCAAGCCAGATTCTTGACAAGCTCTGTGTGTGTTACCTCCACAAAAAGGTGCCTTTGGAGCAGGGGGATACCATCTCCTGTAAGCAATCAGATCTTTTTCAGGTGATGGGTTTCTCTAATGGTGTATTTTATCATCATCATTATTACTATTTTTAGTTACATTCATTTGGATTTGGATTTTTTTATTATTTTACAAAGCTCTTGATTTGGTTGCTGGCATCTCCTCCCACTTCTTGCTTTGGGACTGGAAGCAGCGTGTGGATTTAGAGAGATGCTCAGGCGAGGGAACGGGGAGGCAGCGTGAGACATCCAGTAGTTAAATGAAAAGAGTCCCTGAGGGATGGATTCTGCTGTTGGCTACTGCTTGCAGAGTAGGGTGCCGCTCGTCATGGGACTGATGCAGTCTCATCCTCTCAGCTGCAAGGGCCAGAATAAAACCGTAAAGAGGACTAAGCTCATCTGCAGGTGCAGGGCTTCACAGGTCTGGCAAGGCAGGTGTAAACACACAGTCCCTCCTCCTCTGCTCTCTGGCCAGTGCTCTTCAGTTGCCAGTATATGGGATGTATATGGGATGTATATGAGCAGGGCTCATGTATGTACCCACCGTTGCCAAAGCTGAGGACTGAAACTCAGGGGTTTGCAATAAAAATTTATACTACTGATAAGAGGTTTCAAACTTCATTTTTTTAGTCTAGGGTTTAGCATGTGCTGGATCACATTGTTCAAACTTCTTTGCAGTTCTGAAAACTATTAGCTTCTTTATGTGTGTTTTATTTTCTTGAAAGGAAAGATGGGGTTATTACCCACTAAGCACATCCAGTAAACTGAATATCAAGAGAAATATTGACCAAGTCTGGTGATACGTGATAAAAATGCATGAGTTAAGCTATGCTTCTATTTTCACAAAAGAAGAAGGGGCAGACTCCCTGTGCAAAATAGCTAGCTGCTGAAGAAAATCCCATTTAATAAAAGGGTAAACTACAAATAGAGATAGGCACTGAAGTTGAAGTATTTTTAGGGTCTCATAAATGAAAAAGAAAATAAAGGTAAATCTTTCTATTTTCAGGAAAAAGCCCACTATTCTTGATGCTGGTGTTGGCCATGCTGCCATAGAATCATAGAATCATTAAGGTTGGAAAAGACTTTTAAGAACATCAAGTTCAACTGTCAACCCAACACCACCATGTCCCAAAGTGCCACGTCTACACATTTTTTGAACACTTCCAGTGATGGTGACTCCACCACTTCCCTGGGCAGCCTGTGCCAATGTTTGACCACTCAGTAAAGAAATTTTTCCTAATATCCAATCTAAACCTCCCCTGGCGCAACTTGAGGCCATTTCCTCTCGTCCTATCACTAGTTACTTGGGAGAAGAGACCAACGCCCCCCTCACCACCACACCCTTTCAGGGAGTTGTAGAGAGCGATAAGGTCTCCCCTCAGCCTCCTCTTCTCCAGACTGAACACCCCCAGTTCCCTCAGCCGCTCCTCATCAGACTTGTGCTCCAGCCCCCTCACCAGCTTCGTTGCCCTTCTCTGGACACGCTCCAGCACCTCAACGTCCTTCTTGTAGTGACGGGCCCGTAAGGAACTCTATTCAAGTCAACAGCTCCTTGCCAAGACCTATGGAGCTGCAGTATATTGCACACTTAACTGACGAATAAAGTAATGAATTTCTGTGAAAGTCATCAAGATACAGGTTTCTGAAGAGCCATGTTTGCCCTCACCCTACTGACACCTCTGGAGTCCTCTGCTAGCTCAGTGGAGGGTTAGGTTAGCTGAGCTGGGGCTTGTTGGCTTCTTAGGGTGGTGCTCACCCAACAGGACAAATTGAAGCCTAAACGTCGAGACCGATGGGATCAGACAGCAACCCAGATGGGTACACAGGGAATAAAATACACTTGGCTGCATTTTTAAGTAAACAGTCCCTGTGTATCCATTGCAGCCAGTGAAACCCAATCTGATGCAGCCAAATGATCTCTGGTTGCCGATCTGCAGATGAATTATTTTGGGGTGATATGAACATGTCTGGCAAGGGAGAGCAAACAGTAAATGTTATGCTGGAAGAAGTTGCATGAGGAAGCAGAGCGGACTGTTATGTGCTTGAGTACATATATAGTTTTGACAACCCGCTTAGGAAATTGAGTCCCCTGATCCTGCAGACTGCTTGTTTTTTGAAGGCCTATTGAAATCGGAGTGCTTATCCGTGTGATTAAATGCCTCCAGAGTTGGCACCTTTGATGACATAGGCATATCTTTCTCGTGAATTGTAAGATAGATGTTGTGGTGGCTTGCGGTGCTGGAGTAATGACAAGGCTATCATTAGGGATATGTTGGAAGTTGCATCATCATTTTATAATGTGCAGGCTGAGGAAATGAAGCTGGAGGAGCCAAGCGATACATCAGCATTCATCGCTGATATATAGCTGGCCTCTCAGTTCTGAGCCCTTATTAACTGCCTTAAAATACTGACCAGAGATTATTGCTCCTTTTAAACCAGACAACTCTGTGTGTGCGGTGGGCTTGAAGGGACCAGGGTGTTGCCAGTATGTGATGTTTTCACTCACTGCTGTTTTCACTCTTCCTTTTTTTATTTTTTTTCCTTCCAAGTGAAATGTCTCAGGTCACTTACTTAGGTAGTTTCACAATTCAGCATTTTAGAACTAAAGTGGGTGTAAGGAGTTGCTTTGATTTCAGCCATAAGGCCAGGATCTGTGCAGAAGGAGCCCAGCCCTGTCTCGGTATGTGTCCTGGGGGCCAAGAGAGGCCTCAGCCCATCATTCCAGGGTTTTTCCAAGTCACAATTCATAGTTCCTCAGGAAGATGATGCTTCATGTGAGGCTTGGGTGGAGGGCACCCACCTCCAGCCATGCTGGAACCTCAGCAGGGGATGGCCACCTCCCACACACCTCCTCATGCCCAGCTGACAGCACACCAGGCTTGTTGGCCTGGGGGCAAGAGAAGACCCAAACAGCTGAAGTAAAATGAAGCTCAGGAGCTTTGTCACCACATTACATAAAATCAAACTACCAAACTTCAGTGCCAGTGCTGCTGAGTTCCTTCTGACCCTGCCCTGGCCTCAGACCAAGGATGTGGATGCCGGGTGGGCTCCAGTTTCTGAAGGAGGGCCACAGCGACGTGGGTCGCGGCCGCTGCGCGTTGTGTGGCTCACATGCGGGAAGCCACTGTGAGGAGGAGGAGGAGGAAGAGGAGGAACTGGTTCATTCCCCCAGGGCTGTTTATGCTTTCGGCTCTTTTCTCAGGCTGAAGAAACTGGGTGTCGCTTGCCCGCGACATCTGCAGCTCCGCCGCAGCTGCGTGCTTTCATTTTCTCACTCCACAATTCCTGGAAATCTCTGCTTTCCCTGAGCATGGCTGGTCCATGTGCACGACAGCTGAACTATCCACAGGGTTTAAGAGTCCCTGATTACTCCTCAGATGATGGACCAGAACAGCTTCATCATTATTGCCCATTCCAGAAAAGCCACATGCCCATTTTTATATGCACGTGAAAGATATCTCAACATCAATTGGCCAACAACATGTATGTTTACTGGTCACTAAATAATGCAGCATGGGCTTAGGGGTGTTTAGCACCTTCCAAATCCTTCTGAAGTTGCTCAGAACTGAGAACACCTCGTTTCCCAGCTCAAAACCCTCTTAACGTTGACAGCCTCCTTGCCCCAAACACCCCAAACGGGAATCTAACGAAACACTGCTGATAGAAACTTAATTGTAACAGGGTGTTTGCAGAAACACGAGACACTTCGCAGTTGTTTTCTATTGTTCTTCCCTTGGTTACGCATTTATTTTAAGTCTCTCATCATTTATTTGGCATTCAGAATGGTGTCATTACAGTTTGCTAAGAACAGTTGTTTGCGGTACTAGGTGTACAGAATCAGTTGCACAGTTTGACCCAGAGCTTTTAAAAAAAAAAGCTCCTAAATGTAACAGGAGAAGACAAATGGCTAGAAGAGGTCAGTTAATGAAAGTAAAAAAAAATTTTTTTTTTTTTGTTTTTGCTTTAAGAGACTTTTCAGAAGGTTGCAGCTGTACCAAACGTAATTTCTTTAGCTGAGGGAGGCCCACCAAGAGAAAAAAGTAGATTTTCTTTTGCTCTGTAACAGTCTTCAGCATAATTTTGCCCTTACTGTAACCTCTGCAGCTTGAAGAGTTGCTGTCAGATTAGAAATCGTGTTGAAAATATCTCTTACCAACATTGCAAACAGCAGATTATTAAAAAGGGAGTAATGCAAATCCTGAACCTGCCAAGTGTGCCTCACACACTTGACGCTATGCATATGATTTTAAGCACTAAGTTTGTGGGGATGACTTCTATGTGGAAATTTAAGCAAGTAAATATTTGCTTCATAGGGAAGTGGACCCATGGGTTTTCCTCTTGTTTGTTACAACTTCCGAGATAATTTTGCATTTTCCTTGTTTACAACAATGAGCTTAATTGCTGTTGTTGAGCATCAAGTTCTGTGAAGGATTATTTTTTAGGAAAAAGGGATTCTCACCAGGAGGCTGAGTTGCACCATTCATCCATTGAAAGGAAGTATTTTACTTGTGTTTTAGATTAAAAATCAATAGAATATGTTTCCTTAGCAATTTAGCATTTATAGAAATATTTCCATTGTTTTTAGAGTGGGAAAACAAAACAAAACTTGTTTACAGTACATGAATCTCAATGCAAATTTGGCTCAAATATAAGAAGACTGTATAAAGTCTCCTAACTCTTAAAAGGACACTGGCTAAGAAGAGTTGTCATTCACTGTACAAATAAAAAGCTGCAACCAGGGGCTTATGAATGGCCTGATAAACTAATGGTTTTTTTTGCTATTTATTTTCTTCTACCTTCCAGGTTTATGACAGGCCACAAAAACATTCTGCTCTGCACTATGATCCGGGCCTCCAGCAAGACTTCACCGGTGACACCTTAAAATCAAAGCACCAGCAGAAAAGTTGCAACCAGCACCATCTTGACTGGTCAGCGAGCTCCGATACTGGATCCGCTTCACAAAGTTGCTTCATCAACACCGAACCCAGTCGAGAAGCAGTTAGTGCCACCAAGGTCTCTGCTCCAGAGCCAGGAGTTTCCTTCAGCAAATCCCAAGCGAAGAAGTCCTGCGCCAGCAGCACGTGGGGGCAGCTGTCGGCCAGCAGTAAAGAGCTTGCCATTTGCAGTGCGGTCCCATCACCCAACAGCATCAGCGTGGCCACCCAGCCGAGCAACGCCTCCGAGTGCAATGGGCTTTTGCCTCTCGGTGATCAAGAGGGAGGCGTGCAGCTGGAGGTCCCCGACCAGCCCGCCGGGAGTACAAAGAAGAAGTCCAGCAAAAAGGACTTGATAAGTCAAACCATCCAAACTGCAGACATCGAATGGGTGAAGAGTGCTCAGAAAGCATTTGACAGCAAATCCCATGACAGCATGGAAGGGAAAAAGGAGTCTTACTCGATGGACAGTGTGTTGGATACATCGCCCTCGAAGCAGAATCCCACTTCTGCTAGCAGTTGTGAAAGTGACACCAGTCATGTACGAATTACTATCCCAATAAAGTCTCCGACAACAGATACATCTGGCCACAAAAGGAAAAAAAGGCAATCCACAAAATCTTCCATGGAGAAAACTATCCAGGAGAAAAGCCTGCCTTCTGGTCTTGCTATGAGCAGTGAAGTAGCAAACAGGACTAGCTCTCAACCAGAGGGGAGTAAAAAAGATCTTCGAGCCACAAAGCCAGGGAAAGTGATTGAAAATGAGCCCCCCTTAGTAGCTATTGACAGTGGTGTGCTCACTGACAAAGCTTCCCCCAACAGTGCCACCAGACTCAGAAAATCTGTAGCTGTGACATCCACTCTCCTACCCACAGATCTTCCCACAGCTGGCAAATTATCTGAGGTTCAGCACCCCAAACTTGCAGCTAAGCGGCGATGGACCTGCAGCAAACCTAAATCTATTCTTCGGGAGACCTCCCTGACAACGTCTGAGAAGCTGATGGTGGAGCCTCCTTCAGCCTATCCCATCACACCATCCAGCCCTCTGTATACCAATACAGACAGTCTTACTGTGATCACACCTGTCAAGAAAAAAAGAGGACGACCAAAGAAACAGCCTTTGCTCACTGTTGAAACCATTCATGAGGGAACCTCCACCAGCCCAGTCAGTCCAATCAATCGTGAATTTCCAGGAACAAAGAAAAGGAAGAGGAGACGGAATCTGGCCAAGTTGGCCCAGATGGTCCCAGGAGAGGACAAGTCCATCAGTGAACTCAAGTTTCACAAAAAGGTCGGGAAGCTTGGGGTCTTGGATAAGAAGACCATCAAGACCATTAATAAAATGAAGACCCTCAAGAGGAAGAACATTCTCAATCAGATCTTGTCCTCCTGCTCCAGCAGCATAGCTCTGAAGGCAAAAGTCCAGCCACCGTCTAGTGCTGGGCCAACCACCATTGATGCCAGACTAGGGAAGCAGATCAATGTCAGCAAGAGGGGGACTATCTACATTGGTAAAAAACGGGGCAGAAAGCCAAGAGCAGAGCTGCAGCCTCAGCCAGAAGAACCTAAGACAGCCATCAAGCACTCGAGGCCTGTTTCCAGCCAGCCAGAAAACCCAGCAGTGCCTTCCAACCTGCAGTCACTTGTGGCATCGTCACCAGCAGCTATTCATCCGCTTTCGACACAGTTAGTGGGGACTAACGGCAACCTTAGCCCTGCAAGCACTGAAACTAATTTTTCAGAGTTAAAAACTATGCCAAATCTTCAACCTATCAGTGCTCTTCCTACAAAAACCCAGAAAGGAATGCACAGTGGAACTTGGAAGCTGTCTCCACCCAGGTTAATGGCTAATTCACCTTCCCACCTCTGTGAAATAGGTTCTCTGAAAGAAGTCACGCTGTCACCAGTAAGCGAGTCTCACAGCGAGGAAACCATACCCAGCGACAGTGGGATAGGTACAGACAACAACAGCACTTCGGACCAAGCCGAGAAAAGCTCAGAATCCCGCCGGAGATACTCCTTTGATTTCTGCACCCTGGACAACCCAGAGGCTATCCCATCTGACACCAGCACAAAGAACAGGCATGGTCACCGGCAGAAACATCTCATTGTGGATAACTTTCTCTCTCATGAGAGTATGAAAAAGCCAAAGCACAAGAGGAAAAGGAAAAGCCTGCAGAACAGAGATGACCTCCAGTTTCTGGCAGACCTTGAGGAACTCATCAATAAGTTTCAAGTGTTCAGGATTTCCCATAGAAGTTATACATTTTATCATGAAAATCCATATCCCAGCATCTTCAGGATTAATTTTGATCACTACTACCCTGTGCCATATATCCAGTATGACCCATTGCTCTATCTTCGCAGGACCTCTGACATGAAGTCTAAGAAGAAGCGTGGTAGACCTGCCAAAACCAATGACACCATGACAAAGGTGCCTTTTTTACAAGGGTTCGGTTACCCTATTCCCAGTGGGAGTTACTATGCACCCTATGGAATGCCTTACACATCAATGCCTATGATGAATCTTGGTTACTATGGTCAGTATCCAGCTCCTTTGTACCTGTCTCACACGCTCGGAGCGGCTTCCCCATTTATGAGACCTACCGTGCCCCCACCCCAATTCCATGCAAGCTCTCATATGAAGATGTCCACCACTGCCAAGCATAAAGCAAAACACGGAGTACACCTACAAACACCTGTAGGAATGGGCCTTGGAGACATGCAGTCCTCTTTGGCTCCTCCAAAGGTTGGAGGAACAAGCCTTTCAAGTGGCCGACTTCACAAAAGGAAACACAAACACAAGCACAAGCATAAGGATGAGCGGATATTGGGGACACATGAAGATCTGAGTGGTCTCTTTGCTAGCAAGTCCACTGGCTTCTCCAGCCATGCGATCAATGAAAGACTAAGCGGCTCAGATAAAGACCTGTCCTTGCTCAACGAGAAAAGCAAGCATAAGGAGAAGCAGAAGCACCAGCATTGTGAAACCGGACACAAAGGCTCAAAGAGTAACTTTGAAGTGGATACGCTGTCTACGTTATCACTTTCTGATGCCCAGCAGTGGACACAGAGTAAAGATAAAAGTGACTCAAGCAGTGATCCCATTGACTCTTGCACAAAGAGATACTCTGGTAATACTGAGAGTAATGGAAGGTCAGAGTCCCTGGACATGTTTGGTGAAATGAATTCCTCGAGTGAGAAGCGGGACAATGATGCAAGTGGGAATAAAAGAAGAAGCTTTGAAGGGTTTGGAACTTACAGGGAAAAGGACATTCAGCCCTTCAGGACAAATAGGAAGGACAGAAGTACTTATGATTCTTCAGCCTCTTCAGGTAAGCTCTGCTTTATTCTGTTTTACCTTACCGCATTTAAGTTTTAATGCTGAACAAAAAAGGGTTTGATATTTATAGCAAATATGTTTATGAGTCAATAACTTCTCTGGCTTTTTGCAATTGACTCCCATTCTGCATCCAGACTTTGGGGAGATTTACAAGCAAGTTGGCCACGCATTAAACCAACACCTTTAAAAGTCTTCGAGTTGTTACACAGCATTTTTATGAATATTTGTCCTGCCTTTGCCTATCTCTCCTAGCTTGTTGCATTTCCTCCAAAAATCCGTTGCATTCTGCAACAGCAGCAATTTTAATACTTGTTGGCAAGGTAGGCATCCCTCTTATTGGTGTCTAATGTCACGGTGTGGTAGTCATTGCCCAGTCTTTGGGAGAACAGCCACTGTACTGAGCAGAGAGTCTCTGCTCTGGCCCACAACGCGTACAAAAGCCATTCGTTGATGGGATGGACCAGATGCATGGGAAGTTGTGGAGCTGGGTCAGCGTCCCATGACTGGTGTGGTGTACTGCTGATCCAGAGGGAACCATCACAGTGATAGCTGGGCTGAATATATGGAGACCCTGGGTACAATCCTAGCGTAAATCTGTCACTTCCAGTCAGCAGGTGTCATGTAAAGTAATTATCCTGAGCATTGAGTGGCTGTGGGAAGGGACTGGTGTCATGGAAACAATAAACCCTGGCCAATTGACTCTGAAGAGTTTTAGGACTCATGACTTGGAAATATAAGCTGGGTAGATGAGGAGGGAGGAAGCTCCTTTCGGCTGCTAAGGACATCTGTTCCTCTCCTGCAGAGGGAGAAAAAAAAGGAATCTGAATCTTGTCTGAGAGACTGAATTGTACTTTACAATAGGGAGCTGCTTTCATGATGACACAGAGGCAGGTGTTTTGCTGCAATATAAATGAATTAACTTGGGAGCAAGCCCAGAGCTCCTGCACCATCAGATATTTATCACAAAGCAGATTTGGTTCTGGAAGAGGATGGGCTTTACTGAACCAACCAGTGGTGGATGAGATTCTGAAGTGCTAAAAAAGAGCTTCAAAGAAACATAATTCATAGCATCCAAAATGAAAAAAGAATAAGCTGAGAACACAGAGAGAACAAAGAATTTGTATGACCTGCCAATGTGAGGCTCTTAAGTTTTTTATTGACTTGTAACTGATTGAGATCCAAAGACTCCTCATGCTTAAGCCACCTAGACATTTCCATTTCCTTCACTGAGACCAAGATCTGGACTGTAGCAATGAAGAGCAGTCTAAAATGAGAGCTTATCCCATGAAAACATTCCCGTTCATGATATCATATTATATCAGACCAATTGCGACACCCAGAAATGAGACACCCAGAAATATCGGAAAAGAGACTGAATTCATTCACTGGTTATATCAGGGCTGCTACATGCCTGACAAAGAACAAAATTATTCTCCACCAAGTGCTGCAGTGGCTACTGAATTAAGGAAGTTGTGTCATAGCAGACAAGGATTAAAACTCTTCAAAATTTTTAACAAGGCTATTTCTCATTTTTTAGTGGAAGTTACTGATTTCACAGTTTGATAACAGTTGGATTTGTAGCCTTTTTGCTTTCTGAACAGACTATGTTTGCTAAACCTCTACTATGCTTTCCAGTTTAATATATTTCACTTATGTGTAGCAAATTGTCAAGAGAAAATTCTCAGCACTGATGAACCCAAATGAGTTTCCAAAGCAGGGGCATGATCCCCACCAGGCTGACTTGGAAATAGAATTGGTAAAGAAAAAGTCTATTTCATGTTATTTTCCTTTAGTTTATTGTCCATGGAGATAAAAATGTAAGATGGAGTGGTAGAACTTGCCGTAGGAACTCCACCAGACTTGCTGTTTCTCATTTAAACTAAAATTATTATTTTTATTTATTTTTACTTTTCATGATTACAACTGCACATCGTTCCCCATGACCTAATCCATCAAGTCACAGATTATGAACTGGTTTCTTCATTGTCAAGCTATTATTTAGATGGAAAAATCATCAGCACTTAGCTAAGCAGAGCCAGCTAACCAGAGCCATACCTTGCACTACAAGGAAAAATACTAAAACTAAACAGCTCTGCCAAGAAAGGCCTGGAGCCAAGACTGCTCATTAAAGCCTAGGAACATCTGTCTGCTTATGACTGTCTAAGATCTCAGTGCAGCTTTTTTTCCTCTCTGCCTTTGACCTTCACTGGGATTCCCAACAGAGGTCCACACTTGAGTCTAGCCATAAGTATTAACTGGTTCCCACTGAGGAGGAATTAAACTTTTCCATGATAACCTTGACCTTTTTTCTCCTAATTCACCTCACATTTCCCTGAAGTGGCTAAAAAGTGATTGACTAATCATAAAAATAAAAGGTAAAAGAAAAAAAAAAACCCTATGAGAACATATAGCAGTGTCCCAGGAGGCAATTTCCATAGCCTGATTGCTCTTGCCATTCAGTATTTGTCATCTTTCACAATATAAAAATAATATATAACAGAGATAAGAGGAGACATCCTGAATATTCAGATGAAAGCTCTAAATAGATTAATATCACGATTTCAGTGTTATCTTTACTGCATGGGCATTTTGGCATGCTCAGTAATGCCATTTGCAACTTCATTGTATGTTGCGGGAGATGAAATATGGAGCAAAAACCACCCACACTTGGTAGAGATATCTGTGATAAGAGTGATGAGAGAACCATTTAGTGCTCTTCGGCATCCAGGCATTGCAGTTTGTTTCAGTGTACTGTGCTGGTGCAGGTGCCATTGTATTGTTGTTATTTTTGTTATTATTATCTGTGTTGTAACAGCACTTCGCCATTTCTGAGAAGTTCAGTGTTCCCTGGTGCTGTGTAGTGGTCGTGCTTATGGCAGAAAACAGTCCTGCCGTATAACCTCAAAGCCTATGCATGATTTTACAGTCTAGAAAGATTAGGATGTCAGGGGAAGTGTTGTCCCTCTTCCTTTCTGGAGGAGCTGCTGTCAGTCCTGGCACAAGAGATCCGTACCAGCCGTGAAGCATCCCATTGAGGGAATGCCACCAGCTACCTTGGTTGGCCACAGCAAACATACATTCCCTGTACTGCACCAGCTTGGACTATCAGTGGCCATTCATTAGTGGGGACCTTTGGGAGCTTTGGCGCATTTTATGTCTCTTGGCACCTCTTGGGGTTAAATGTGAACTGTTAATGCATATGGCAATTCTCTCAGTGCACTGCCTGGTTTCTCCACCATAGTTCTGGAGATCATTTCCATAAACACTAATTAATAACTCTTCCCACCTTCCTTCTCGTTTGTTCCCCGTGACCTGTTGCTTCCTACTGTAGTTTCCTGAAATTGCTATTTTTATGAGATTCCTCGCCTAACCCTCCTGCACTTAGAAAAACTGATTAATGAAAACTAGCTAAACCCAACTTGCCTGTTTGGCAGAAGACTGGTCCGGTGGCATCAGTCTTGCCTGTAGGCAAGGACACAGCAGAAGGTGTTTCAGATGCTGCCTTGCCACAGTCATGCTGTCACTTGGGCACATCCTAAACTGAACTTTAAAGCTGTGTGCGCTAAGCATTCGTGCAGTTGGCTCCCTCCTTCCACTCTCCATGGCCAGACGTACACCTCGTGCATCTGCAGCACGCGGTTGGGGCCCCTCTGGCACTCTGTGACCTGAGGCACTGCACACAGCTGGATGGCGGATTCTTTCATCTGCTCTCCAGTGGTTACTAAAGCCCCAGGTGAAGGACCCAGGGAGAGGCCACAGATCGGTGCTACAGCTGGGCTGCAGAGACGGAGAGCTTTAAAACTGTGTTCTAAAGAGGTCCTCACAGCAAACTCCACATCTCCTTGTCATGTGGCTGCCTGCTTCGCTTTCATACATGATGCTGAAGAAGAGGCTTGCATTGCTGATGAGCAGCCTCGATGCCGTAGCTTGTACCCTGGAAAAAAGCAGGAGTGGTTACCTCTTCCTTATTTCCTTAGGCGGGCAAATGAGGAAAAGCACATTTAACATTTTAAGGTGCCTCGATAAGATGGCAATTTTGGTATACAGCCTGTCTGATTATGTCCTAGTTACAATCATTGCAGGCCAGGATGTAGCTGGGAGTGAAGCAGAGGTCAAAAGTCACTATATGCAGGAGTGGATTTCTGCTCTTTGTTGTGAGACTAATTGAGGTCTACGCTACTTTATGCTCACAGTATTTCTGCCTCTCTTTTTTCAAACAGTGATTATACAAGCAAAGATTGCCTTGCTTGCATATTGGTCATCATGGCTCAAAGATCAGCTAATAAGTACACGGGTTTCGCCAGATATAGCACAGACACCACGCATAGTAAATTTACAGGAATATAAAGTTAATCATATGCAGCTATTAGGAAGGTAGTAATCATCACTCTCCAAATGCGGGACAGCTAGCATGACAAACATGCTTTACAAATTAATGCTTAACTTACCTATAAGCCCCCCAACGCCTTCCCCCCTCAACGTCCAGGAGTGCTACAAGCTGAATTTCTCCTGATTTGACCTTTCCTCCTCAGCTAGTCTGTATGGTGCTGGTTTAACTCTGAAGGACTTAGCATCAGCTTTAGATGGAGGACAGGCATCACACCATGAGTAGTGTTTGGCCCTATGACTCGAGGGGGAGAAGAGGGGCTATATATATATATATATGTATATATAAACCATGCTTATTAAATTCACGACTGTATGTGGTATTTATTTAAAGTTATTTTCTAACATCTCTATCTTAAAAGTGCCCTTTGTTCCTGTTAAAAAGCCTTACATTGGGTGATTAAACCTTCCAAAGGGAGAGTAGGAGGAATACTGGAGGAAGGGAGGAGAGGTGACAATCAAACGAATGAACAGCATTCATCTGATGTCAGTACAAACACACATATAAGTGACCATGCTCTGCTGAGGAGTGTCATTTATCCAGCTGAGATTTCTTCCCTGACAAAACTCCCCTCCACGGCTCAGTTTCCTGCTGGAATTGTCCATTGCCACACAGCACTGAATAAATCTCTGGTTCGTCCTCTCTCAGAAGTCAAATGCATTAGTGTGATTTAAAACAGGACTTGCTATGAACAAAAACAAACATGGTGAAATGTTGGCAAAGCCACCATGAGTTTTGTTTTGGTTTGAGGGAGGTGTTGTTTGGGGTTTTTTTAAGAAACAGCATATGCAGTTCTGGACTATTATCATGAAGCCTTAATCAGCCACAGTTTTACACCAAGAAAGGATCTGTATTTCGGTAGTGGGTAAGCATATTTGTTCTTCTGAATGTACATGGAAGACACAGGCAAACAGGATTAGCCAACTGCCTTATTAATCAAACTTTGCTGATTTTTGTATCGTAATATTTTCCATGAATAATTCTTTTTTTTTATAGCTCCAGAATGACAGAGCCGGTTCATTATTCTGCAGTGAACACATTGTTTCAGTAACAGGGGAAACAATGATCCAACACTATATTTAATGAACATTTTCCCATCTGAACAACTTAGAGACATATGAGTGTCTATACTGGCTGGGTCTTGCATATATACTCAGGGACATACCTTTACATACTGGAACAAGGGAGGAGAAGCGACAGTCAGGTGATGAACAAAGTTCATTAGATACCGATTCACACACACGTGTAAGTAACCTTGCTTTCTTCAGTAGTGGCACTTGACCCAACGGTACTTCGGTGTCATACGGCAACGTGAGCACAGATGCAGAGGCAGGCTGATGCGTGGTCCAGGGTTTGGAGACCCATCTTCTGTATCATAGTTTTTTCCTGTGACTGCAGAAAAGTGTCTAAATTGCAGTAAACCTCAGTGTCTGTCTGGGAAAAGGGGATAAAAGCAGTTTCCTGCTGTACAGAGCCACGGTGAGGCGTGATACACAGCGATGCCCAGCGAATACAGTGTGGGAGCAGTGGCAGTGCTTGAAGCAGATGGGAGAAGAACCAGACATGAACTTCACTCGCCGAGGTTGTATGGAATATTAGTCACCCTCCCGTTCCCCAGCTCTGCCTCTGCTGTGGTTTCCTCAGACACCCCAGGCTTCTACACAGCTTCAAGCAGCTGTAAAAGTTTTCCAGCCCCGGTGTTGGGGGGGGTTGCGCCCTCCCCCGTGTCCTGCGGTGAGGGACAGGCACTCTACAGTTGCGGGGTGAGTGTTTGTACCATCTGGCCCATTAAAGTTAGCATCAGAGCTTTACAAAATACCGTTATTTGTAAACACAATGACATTCATGAAAACAGCTCTTTGGGCCCCCGGATGCTTAAGAGTACAACCAAAACTACTGAAATGACCTCCAAAAGCATTATCTGGCCCCCTTAGGATAAATGTCCTTCTTATTGTTTTCTACTAAGTCTTCTGCCAGTCCTGGGGAGAGGAGGCCACGCTCGCATGACTGTTGCTCCATTCTGCCCATGGCATTTCCTAGAGGCTGTTGAGGGAAAACAAGAATGACGGGGAAAGCAAGTCAAAACTTTCCTTGAAAGTGTTTTGACCAAGGCATTTGAAATACAGTGAGTTTTGTTGTTGTTGTTGTTTTAATGCTACCATTTGCTTACTGTGTTGTTTCCAATGTTTGCACTGACCAAGGAGAGAAGAAACAAGAGGGAAGCTGGAGTGGGAGAGGGAGTTGGAGTATTTACCACCCAACCAATCTTTTATTTCCTCTCTTAATGATTGTATGTTTATTGCGCTGCCTGAGGCTCAGTACAAAGTCTTTTGGACCAGCAATGAATTAATCAAATTAAATGCTGTGACCCCTTTGCTTTTTGGGATTGTTACAAGCCTCCCAGCACCCTGCCTAATTTCTGCCTCTTACTTTGCTCTCTGTCCAACAGTCAAGCGGTTCTTCCTTCGCAACTTGGCGGCTCCCAGCTATTTATCTTCGCTCTTTCTGGCCAATGCCAGAATGTCTTGTTTGAAGTTTTTATTTAGACCACTGCTGGTTTATGGAGTTGTGCAGATTCCACGTTGGGTGTGCAGCAGCTTCGCGTCAGAGACAATTGGCTTCTGCTGGGCTCTTGGCTTTAAAAGGCAATAAAGAATCAGGGCCGGACTCTTGTCTCAGCCTGGTGTAAATCAAGCATCTCCCCATTGAAATCGGTGAGGTTGACTTCTGGAGTGAAGTTTCTGTCGAGGCAAAAAAAAGGTGTGGGGCTGGGAAGTCCTGTCCTGGGCTTCGGCGAGGTCCCTGTGGCTGTGCTCTCCCTGCTGGGTGCCAAAAACAGCCTCGGTTCGGCATTTATAGAGACTTTCTTAGCTTGGAGGAAGAGGGTGGGTTAAGTTCCAGTTTGTAGTCAGGATACCTGGTTAAGTGGCAGTTTAGGAAGAGTTAGGAGAAGTGTGTGCTATAGCTCTGGAGTATACACAATTTAATTTTTTCTGTAAGGTGCTGATAATCTAGGTACAAAGCAAGAGATTTGCTCAGGTGCACGGAGGAAGTAAAACGAAACAATGGCCGTATCTTTGCTATTAACTTGCTGTCACTGTGACTCAAAGCTGGGCATAGGAAAAGCTGAGCTCAAGATATTTGCCAGTGAGTGGGATCGTAATGCACTCAGGGCAACCTGCGTCCCATCCTACTCTACTGCAAAAGTGAGAGCTGGGGTCTGTGACCTCCAGAGCATGATCTGAGGCAGCTTCTCCGTTCCCACTGCCTACCAAGAGTTTTATATTCATGTATCACAGCAAAAGAAGGCTGAAAGGACATTATCCCAGCTGCTTTAATATGCCTGATTGCAATAATGATGCTGAACAACAAAAGGAGTAAGAACACCCTGTTTTAAGATTTCACCAAGAAGGAAGTCAGAATAATTCCCCTGTAGATCAAGGGCTAAGGGGAAGGGTGGGAAAGGAAAGCTTTGACTGTCCATGGAGGAGTTTTGACACAACCTCAAAGACTTGAAAAGACCCAAGGACTCCTAATAGGAATCATTAGTGATTTGTCATTGAAAACATGCAGCTGGGCGTGGATCCCCATAGGCTTTTGCAGCAGCACTGATCTGACCTAGCTTTTGCATGAGGCGGAGCTGATTTCAGGAGGCTTGGGGAGCATGTGCAATGCAGAGTTAACTGTCAAGCAAGGGCAGGACTAGATGGCGCAGAGGGACTTGCTAATGAGCTATCAAGCCATGGGTCACTGGTTAAAATTTAATCTGCGAGAACAGTGACAGAAAATCAAATCAAAGTGCTGACGTCAGAGTGATGCTAGAGCAGCAGCAAAAGCATTGCTGGTGCCTTATGCAGCACACACAGGCAGCTTAAACTGGGAGAAAACGTGAGGAACTTGTCTGGTTGATCCCAATTGCAAGATAGAGCTCAACCAATTTGTATTATACCTGTTAGTAATACACTTGTCAGTGTGGTTTTTTCGGAATGATATCAGCATATCTCATCACAGAATCGAACCCAAACCCAGCATTAAATAGCACTAGCAACAGAGTTGTGGAGACATCTAGCTAGAGTTTGCTCAGCAGCATCACAGAATGTGGATCATCAATGTACCACAAAGCACAGCAGTTTACAGGTCTGGTGATGGAGATTTTGCCATTAGGTTCCATATCATAGAATCATAGAATCATAAAGGTTGGAAAAGACCTTTAAGATCATCAAGTCCAACTGTCAACTCAACACCTCCAGGCCCACTAAACCATGTCCCGAAGCACCACATCTACATGTTTTTTGAACACCTCCAGTGATGGTGACTCCACCACCTCCCTGGGCAGCCTGTTGCAATGCTTGACCACTCTCTCCGTAAAGAAATTTTTCCTAATATCCAATCTAAACCTCCCCTGGCGCAACTTGAGGCCATTTCCTCTCGTCCTATCACTAGTTACTTGGAAGAAGAGACCAACACCCACCTCACCACAACCCCCTTTCAGGTAGTTGTAGAGAGCGATGAGGGCTCCCCTCAGCCTCCTGTTCTCCAGACTGAACACCCCCAGTTCCCTCAGCCGGTCCTCATCAGACTTGTGCTCCAGCCCCCTCACCAGCTTCGTTGCCCTTCTCTGGACACACTCCAGCACCTCAACGTCCTTCTTGTAGTGAGGGGCCCAACACTGAACACAGTATTCAAGATGCGGCCTCACCAGTGCTGAGTCCAGGGGCACAATCACTTCCCTACTCCTGCTGGCCACACTATTTCTGATACAGGCCAGGATGCTGTGGCCTTCTTGGCCACCTGGGCACACTGCCAGCTCATGTTCAGCCGGCTGTCAACCAGCACCCCCAGGTCCCTTTCCGCCGCAGCTCTCCAGCCACTCCTTCCCAAGCCTGTAGCATTACATGGGGTTGTTGTGACCCAAGTGCAGGACTCGGCACTTGGTCTTGTTAAACCTCATACAGCTGGCCTCAGCCCATCGATCCAGCCTGTCCAGATCCCTCTGCAGAGCCCTCCTACCTCCAGCAGATCAACACTCCCACCCAACTTGGTGTCATCTGCATCAAGGCCAGTAGTGATGGCTTTCCCATTCCCAGGCTCCCGAGATGACTTGATGGTTTCACCATAGCTTTCTCAGAGCTGGGGAGAGCTTACATTGCTAAAACTATAAAATGAGTTCTTACGGTTTTCACAGTTACTAGAGGGAAGATTGGTCACAAAAGGGACAAAGGCACCAGATGCCCTCAGCAATGGTATGTACAGGGGTCAGCGTGTTGGGGCATGCAGGCTTGTGCTGATGCTCCTCACCACACTGACGTGTTTGTTGTCCTTTTCACTGATTCTTAGGAGCAACTCAGTAGTCCTTCCTCTGCTGCCAGGCAGCTGGGCTGAGGATACGGAGTCCCTCCAGATGGCACGAAGCTGCTGTTTCAGCTCTGTGTCTTTGGCCTTCCTTGCCTCCAGTGTAGGCAGGGAAGGGAGCAATAGTCAGCATTGTTTTCTGTGCCAGCTATGATTAGTTGGCATAAAGAGCACTTTAGCAAGTTGACACAGACTTTGAGTTGCTTGGTTTGCTTAAAAAAAGAAAAAATCCCTGGACTACTCCAGGTTCTGTTTGCTGCCTGAAGTCTAGTCTACACCATTAAAACCTTGGGCTTATCCCAGAACGTGGTCAGTTGCAGAATGTTTGTCGTTCTGATATTTATTTATTTTCTATTTAAAAAAAAACAACTGTGGGAGAGCAACAAGTTAAAAAAATAGTTAAACTCCAGATTCATGCAGATTTCCTGTTTTGCTTCTTAACAAAACCTCAAAACCACTTTGAACAAGTTTCCCACCTCAGCTGAGGGTGGAGTTGTGTACGCCCCACACGTGGCCTCCAGAAGTGCACCCAAGGACAATAGCACATCTCCTTTGGCACGGTGGTCAAATTTGCTGCTAGCAGGGCAGTCAATACGTGCGCCTGTGCATGACTGCCCAAAAGAGCTTCTGACTCAGCCAAGTACATTGGAAAACTTAAACTTTTCTATTTCCAACAGAACAGACTGAACAGGAGAGATGTGGCAGACAGAAACTGGAGGCATTTGATAAAGGGATACCTCTCTGAGATGCTAGGCAGATATTGGCTGTTGTCAGTATGCTGGGCGATCTGTCGTAATTTCATTGATTTGATCTCGTGAGACAACATCTCGGTAAATAAGAAGAGCAGAGAAATCTATTGCACTGAAATTAATGGTTGTTGCCTGATCTCCTCTTAAATGAATTCACTGCAATCTGAAGCAATGCATGCATTTTGCAAACCCAGCATTCTTTGGCTCCTACAGTGCATCATGACATTACTTTAGGCGGTAAGCAAGATCTTATTTGTGATATAGCGTGCTGTGGTAGATAGTAAAGCAGCTAGATGCCTGGGAACTCTGGATGGAGCTATGGCATTTGGGTGTGTAATTCTAAGTAACAATAAGCAGCACTTAACATTACCTCCCACACTAGAAGCCTATCCATTAAAAGTTTAGCCAAGTCAGCTGTGCAAGTTCTTGCATAAAACGACAAACTGCTAAAACGCTAATAGGAGCCACTCTTATGTTAAAGAGTGGGTAGAGCAGGATGCATTAACCCACATTCTCCTTCTCTACTGCTAATCGGGAGAGAGTCTTGCTGAGATCAAAGAAACCCCTAGCAGGTAAAAATGATAATAAATCAGGCTCAAGCCCAGGTTCAGGACTCCTGAGTCTTTTTCTCAGCTCTGTTTCTGAGATGCTGCATAGTTTGAAGAAGTCAGTGAATTTTATTAGACCATCCATGAGTCAACTTAAGTCCCCGTGAGAATGAACTGGGTGTGTCTAAGTCCCAGGGAATGGCTCAGTCCGTTTCATCTGAAGAAGGACTTATATCGCAGAGAAACTGAGAGAGTATTTAAATCTGGACAGTGTGTTTTGGACTTAAGAGTAACTTAAGCACATAAGTATATGCTTTCGCATGTGTTCAGCCATCGACAGTTCCTAGCAGTCCATCATGACTCACAAGTGGGTGAGGAGCTGCTAATGTCTCCCTCGGTGTTGAAAAGGGTCCGCTTCATTAAGTCACAGCCTGACCAAACCCACCAGTTTTAGGTGACGTTGAGCTAGCATGGAACACGTGAGCAAGAGACATTTGGGGCATGTTTATACTGTTTTTGTGGGCCAAACCAGAAGGTGAGTCTACGCCTCTGGACTGCTTGTTACAGGCTGGCTTGTGTTCACACAGCTGAGAGCTGGGAGTGTCTGGAGCGGACAGATTGATCCACGTTGCACAGCACTTGATCCTGATCTCCTCTGGGCAACATCTCCCTGTAGCCCTGGAGTACAATTATAGTTATTTCTGGGTTGTTTTTTTTCCTAATACAGATGGCAAAATAGGGGCTTTTCTACAGCCATCTATCTCCTTGAGTGCTCTGGGAAGTGACAGGAGGGATACTGGAGTTTGGGGACTTCAGACTAGCATTGCAACATTGCACCAGGCAAAGAGAAAACGCTGTGTGGTGCATGTCCACACTGTGCCTGAAGCAGAGCCTGGAGCACACTTTCATCTTGGCCATGCCCAGCTTTCCTCTTGGGTGGAACCACTGGCTCCCTAATGGCCAGCTAACAAGTGCAGAGAGTGGAGGACCTGGACACCAGGATACAGGAGAGGGACAAGTCAGTCTGGCAGTGTGGAAACACCCTGACGTTCCTAAGTGCCGGCTAAGTCTGGGGCATGAGGGAATGCCTGATTCCTGGCCTAAGTCAATTCCTGATGTTTATCCGATAGAGCTCTAAAATAGAAGATTTATAAGCAAAAGAACTCCCCTTCCACTGAGCTGAAACTCTCTAGCTTCTGTATCTTATGCTTCTGGTTGTTGAGATGTCGACCTTCAGCAAGAGGAGGCAATGCCTCCACTCCAGCCTTACCTGTAGCCTGGTATAGTCCGGGCAAGTGGAAATGCTGGGATCAGACCCCCTCAGGCTAGACAGCCTAGATCTCTAGTTTTTTATTTTCTGGATAGGTGCTCAAACCATTAATATCGTGTGCTTCCTCCTCCCACTTATCCCACAACACAGGTGCTTGCCCTTCAGAGGGGAATTTGCATTTTGATTCCCGCGTAAGCAGGATTGCACGCTGTTGAGCCTTGAATTAAGCACTTACCCAGCCACACTCCTAAGAATAATATTTCCTAGTGCCTACGCCTGAGTGGCTGCATGCAACCACGCTAAATCATCCCATGAAGGCCCCACAGCTCACCATTCAGTTGATGGAGAAACGTGAGAACATCGCTTGGGTGCTACTTCAGAGGCATCCGTCTCTGCGTTGCTTGTATAGTTTGCGTAGGCACCTGCCTTGAGTGATCTGAATCATTCTGCTGGAGCCAAGCACCTATTTTATTTAGATGTTGCAACAAATAAATTGAGTGCCTAAAGCAGGCAGTCTCAATCTAGCCTTCAGGGTCTCCATGTTTACTGACTGATATAATGATATAATAGTCCTTGCTCAACTCAAAGAGCTGTTGCAAGATTTTAATTAATTAATACTGGCAAGGCTTTCAAATGTTGGAAATGAAATGAGGTCTCTAAACAAAGTGTATTATTATGACTTGACAGCACTTTCTGCTACACTTTCGCACCATACCTGAGCACAGAGCAGGGCAGCTGCATCCTCTGATTCATCATGAATCACGAAGAAGCCTACTTAAAATGTGGATAGTATTGATATATTTATACTGGTTAAAATATTCCAGGGAAGAGACATTACTTCTCACTCTTTTTTTCCCTGTTTCTCAGCATTACCCCATCTATACTGGAGTCCTCAGTCATCCAGTGCTCGGTGTTTAAGAAAGATGTGCCAGAAGGTAACAGAAGGAGATGTAAGAGTCCTACTAGAATTTGCAGAAGACTTAGTTACTCCCCAGTGACAAGTGTTGGCTAGCACAGGTTGTCGTGCTGAGCACTACAGTCCCCTAGATAGCTTTTGGTCTTCCATTTCTCTAGGATGATTGATGTTAATTAATAGCCATGCAGTTTCAATGGTGAGCAAGACACTCAAGAGAAGTTGGTATCCCCAAAGTCCTTATTGTGCTTAGCATCAGATTAGGACACAAAACTCCTTGGACTAAGTCCCTTGGTACGTCACACCATTTCATCGAATTACAAAATAGCTCATTAGGTTCCTAGTCAGGTCTAATTTTCTCTATATGTAAATTCTTAATGAAGAATGCTATAAACTTACTTGCTAATCACTTTGCCTCCACTGCTAAGTGAAACGCAGGCAAATATTACAGGGTAAAGACAGGAGAAAGGGGAAACATCTGCCACCAAACAGTATAACTCCAGGTGATACCACTAAGCACCCAAGAGATGCTGCCATTCAGCTAGCTACCAGGGAGGGATGGCCTCAGGAGGAGGTGGCTTGGATGGCCATGCAGATGGCTGGTATAGTCCTATCAGCAGGTCTCCTGCACTAGAGGCAGCTCTTTTCATGTGCCTAACATGGTACTGGCAGCTTCTGTTGCTCCTGACAGTGTGCAGGAGGGGTCCTGGCGTTGCTGCTTGCCCTTCATGCACTGTCCTGATAGTGTTCAGTCCACTAACTCGGACCGAATGAATGATCTTTTCGTATTGACCCTGCCACAAAAGAATATTCATTTTTCCAACCTGTTACTGAAACCAGAAAACTTCTGTTTTCTGATTATTACCATCCTTATGTCTTATGCCCTCATAAAAGACAGGATTGACATTTGCCACCAGGGATAATCCCTAATTCAGGCGACAAGAGATGCCTTCAAGGCCAAGTAAAATTTTACTGATATAAAGTCTCCAGTCATCAGTGGAGTCTCCTGTAAACTGGCCACTTTGAGTGAAGTTCAGACAGAAGTGAATGTCACAGGAGTGCGTCTGTTGATGAGAGTTGACGAACCAGTGGAGTTTGTGCTCTTTTTACATATGCTGTTAGGTATTACATATTCTGCCTAATTTATACGTGGTGCTTTTCAGCAGTAAATCTCAGACTGGTTTTACAAGAGAGGTCAGTATCTTTACCCTCATTTCACGGGTGGATAAACCAAGGTGCAGGGAGGTCTCATGCCAGAAGGTCGGTGTCAGAGCGAGAAACAGCTAATTGCAACAGACTTCAATGCTTCATTGTGCATGAGTGTCAGCAACTCTTATTGCAGCATCAACCACAAAGTTATGCAGAGATACCAAAGACAGAAATAGAGCAGTACTGACCTCTTCTCTGCAGATAGAGATGTGCTTTCCAGAGATTTTTTTTTCCCCCAGAAGTGATAAATGACTTAAAGAAGAGCAGGTGCCATTTCTCCACCTGGGTGACTATGCCCAGAGGCAATAGAAGACATTTTTAGGATATGGTTTCCCTCCTATTTACATCAAGCTAGTAGCAGTGCTTATTTTAACACAATTGCCAAGTGACTTTATTTTTAGATCTTGTCAGTGTTAGTATCATTTTGTAATTCTTGCCATGTTTAAAACAAGTAAAGACATTTCAATGGGAACATGAAATTCTCTGGAAGAATTATTGCTGCCTCACAAGTATATATTGATAGCCTAAGAAAGCAGTGATCGTCTCTTTCCCATAACAAGAAGTGCTCCAAATCTATAAAGCATCCCTTATATTTTACTTTAAAAGACCAAATCACAAGTTGGGTTACCTTTCAGTAAGAACATTATAGATTTTCCAGCTTTTAAGCAGTTCCTTAGGGAGTCTTATTTAATCCAAATGACATTGTTCTCTTGATGACTATCACCCTTCTAAAGGAAAATGTGCCAGTGGGGCTTAATCTCAGTTTAAAAGGTCCTAGAAAATAATACAAAATTAAATAGGAAAGGAAAAAAAAAAAAAGAAAAGAAAAGGAGGAGGAAGATGCAGTTTGTGAAAGTCACACAAATAAGAAAAATCCAGTTGCCATGAAGACTGATCAGCCACATGTATTTCTATGAGCATGTGTCAACTTGATGTACTACACTTCTGTGTTTTATTCAATTGCCACATTTCAGAACAACGTCATAATTGCTGTACTGCATCTACCTCATCCAGCATCCCGTCTGAAGAACATGCAAGAGAAGACATGTAGAACAAGAAAATGGCATGATATGTCTGTGGAAGGCATCTCTTCCTCCTTCCCCCAATTAACAGATTGCCCTTTATCCTTGTGAATCACCTTTTATATCCCTTCTTTTTCTCTCCCAGCATAATAGTAAATACTCTTACCATCTACACTTCAGAAACTCATGGGTTTTTTTTGTCTTCAGAATACTTTCAATAAATCCCGCCACAGGAAGCAAAAGTTGAAATGTGACCAGTCTATTAGGAACAAAAACATTAAAGGTGAGAGCCCTCATGGAAACCGGCTCCAGAGTAATAGCAGTGATTCATAAAATATGAGGCTCAGTGGAGACAAACCGTGGGCACGGCTAAGATTTCAATAAGAACACATCCTGATTTACACTAGGTAGGACCCTGAGAAAGATCTCTTTACACTGCCTGAATGTCTTCTGTCCTGGGTGTTGCCAAAGGAGATTAAGTTTACAAAGAATATTCATTTATCCATTAATGGGCAGCTACCTCTGAGGAGCAGAGCAACAGTTGTGTAGTGGGGTGCTGAAATCCCGCACGCATTTTAGGGGCTGAAAGACTGTGAGTAGCATTACAGCAGGTACCTGGAATTGCCCTAAATGAGGTTTATTGTTACCCAAATTTAAAGAAATAGATTTTCCTGACTGACTGCCAAGAAACCCAGAAGAACCGTCTAACAATGTGCAACCTATGAGCGCCTTTTTTCAGCAATAAGTGAGATTTTTCAGGCTGCAGCATTACATTGTTTCATCCCTTGGGTTTTCATGGGTTTTTTTTTGGTTTCTGTTTTTTTTTTTTTGGCAGGGCTCTTTTATTGCACAATGATGATATATTTATTTTGACTTTTAATTTGCAGTCTTAGAATAGGTCTTTGGTGGCTAGAAGTCATCATGACAATGAAAAAGATTCCTCTCTGAGAAACAATATTCCATTTTTGACCATAACATCTGTCTAAATTTTGAATATTTTGTGGAGGCTCTATCATGAACATATTTGTGGATCATCTACTAATGACATCCATTAAGGGGTTTTTGATAGCTTAGGAGGCCTGATGAAATCATGTTGGACAATTATGTGATGGCAATATTGTCACAACAATTATAAAGGACCAGATCTTCATCTTCTTACATTTCATCACTTAATATTTATGTAGATCAAGACCCCATTCCCTTAGGTGTACTACAAAAGGTACTGTCAGGTTTGAACAAACGGATTAACAGCTCACCATCTACCCCACTTGATTTTCACTTGTTGGTTAATTTTGTCTGTGGAGCTACACTATTCACTTTCAGTGTGCAATTATTTGCCAAAGTACTGCTTAGTTTCCTCTGAACTAGTGAATCTGTGGGTTTAAAAGGAGAAGAAACCAGGGGATGTCTACATGTAACAGCACCATTTTTCATGAGAATTTTTTGATGTCACAGAAACAATGTGTATCCACAGAGCTTTACACAACCTAATAATTGACCAGTTGACACTGTGCCTCTAATTGTCCTCAACTGGAAGCAAAAATACTGTCTGTGAGCCAAAGCTGATTAACGCTATTGGTTGATGAATTTTCTTTTTTAAAAAAAAAGGAGCCAAGGGGGAGCCACAACAGCTCTGAACTTTCGCAAGGACTGCCTCTGCTTTAGGGGAATTTTGATTTTTCCTGCTGTTTTGTTTGTTTAAAAAAAATGGTGATGTCTAATCTTCAGGAACGTACCTCATCATCCAACCCACAAACTGCTGGCAAAATAATAAACCTACACAGAACGTACTGTTAGATTCCTTTTTTTTTTTTTTTACTTCTTCCTTTCAGAGGTATAAATCACAGCTTTTTGCTTTTACAAATTAAAGTATAGGCTTTGCACTGGATAGTTGGCACCGTTTCTTCTGGCCAAATGTTCCATGCTGCTTCCAGAGAAACTGTGGACACTGAGTTGGCTATAGTTTGTCTTTGAACTCATTTGCAAAACCTCAGTCTTTATAGGCCTCCAAGAAAAAATATACATAGCTTATTTATTAAGTTGCAGTTTAACTCTTTTGTGTGCGGAATTGCTGATGGTAATTCTATTTGGGTTTTTCAGGTTTTTTATTTGTCTGGCTGAGTTCTTGCTGTTTACTTCTTCTAGTTTACATGAATGGCATCATCCTGCCATATAGGTCCAAAAAATCTATTCATTTCTGATTATCTTACCTGGGCTGAAGAGGATCCTGAATAGAAAATAGTTCTTTTGCTAGCTGACCGCAAGAATAAGGTTCAAGTAAATCATACTCAATTATTCTTGAGTAATGTACTTCCCATTATATTTCCAGAGGTCTTCTCAGCTGTGTTTGCTTTTACGTCTTTGTAACATAGCAGACACACAGTGCTATCGTTGCAGCATTTGCTGCTAAGTTGTATATAGTGCATTTCTAAACAGTATGGTAATAGGAATGCACCATGGACTCCCTCCTTGAAGCACTTGCTCGTTTTGTCTGTCAAATATGGTTTAAAGTTTTGATCAGCTGAACGTTCAGCAAGGAATAAATGAAAATTATTGGTATGTAAAACACTGCAGGTCTTGTGTTACTCTTGGACTTTTCCCTCTAGCATCCTTGTACTGCTTTCTTCTGCAATGCTTCCTTTCTATTGATGCGATGCCATCTTTGGTACTCTTAACAAAGGGCTATATAAATGTTTGGAACCCAGAACAGATGTTTTTGGGCAGCTTTCATTCAGTTTGCCAAGTTCAGGCACAAAACAAGATCCTGACTGCTTGTGGTTACTGTAGATTGGATGATTTTTTCAAAGGAAGAGTAAGCATGCTGGGTCCAATGACTTCCTGTCTTCTGGCATCCTACCACATGTCTTCTTTACTATACCATAATGTTTCTCAAGTTTGCTTTTGTTTCACTCTCATAATTGGCTTTGTATATCCACTGACTGATCTGATTTTCCTATCGAGACAGGGCTGTTCACTCCAGATTTTCACTAGTGTAACTGAGAGGAAAATTTGGTCCGTATGCTCTGTAATAAGATATATCATCACTGTCAATATTTTTCTTCTTCCCATCACTCCCCTGCCATATGGCGACTTCACAGGAAACAACTGAACTGCATATGTTCTAAGTAGGACTTCTTCATTCCCTGGAAAATTGAGGTTGGTTTTAATACCATTCAGATTTAAACATGGAAGAAGTCCTTAATCCTTTAGCAGGGAATTTTCACCTAACTTTAGTCACCCAAAAGATAGGCAACCAGTAGAAACTAGTCATCTGAGTTCCTCCCACAGTCACAGGAGGGAGGAAGGAACTTTGAGAGGGTGATTCATCACATCTTAAGATAAGAGTTGAGGGGAAATTTTATTGCCGCAAACATGAGAACAAATCTCTTCTGTACCCATGGTCTTAATGGTGTTGAATTGATGAACTGAACTGAGACCCAAAGGCAATATCTATGCTGGTGGATTGAATGAGGACAGGAGATGATTTTCCTGAGCTGCTGTTAGCCTGTTCCCTGACATATTTTAAGCTCTGTACAAATAACACCTGAGCATGACTCAGTGGGCATCGTGAGCCAGGGTCGGTTTTCAGTCAGCAAGACACGAATAAGCCTACCTTGTTTTGGGTAGGAAATTTAGCCCTAGCAATACAAGCCATGCTGTCCACTTGCTTTCAGGGTCGGAAAATGGATTTTTATTTACTCGTTTTATTTACTTGTGTAGATATAGCCAAAGAGATGTAAGCAGAGAAGAAAGCAGTATAAGTAAATGAAAGATTAAATTGAGTTTTTCATTTGCATTTTCTGAAACTGGGACTTGGGTGCAAGTTGCACCAAAGAGACAAGAGCTGCTGTTAGTGAGACTTTTCTTATTGAGCAAATTTTAAATACACTCCTTCCCTGTATTGGTGCTAGGGAGTGACTGACAGTGACTGTGAAAAACAATATTTGTAAAGAAAAACCTCCCGGACCTGGTATTCCTAAATGACTTTCTAAAACCAGTCACCCCACAGATCCCCCTTGAAATCATCATTAGGAAACTATCTCCAGAGGGTTTGTACCAAGGGAGATGCACAGTGTCACACAAGTGTTTCTGCAACGTTCATGAGCTCTGCCTGCTGGCTTTTAAGACTTGGGACAACTCTACCGTAAAAATACTCAGTGTTCACCACAGAGTACCCAGATCCAGCAACAAGCGGTGCAGAATGTTTCAGTTATTTTCAACCACCGTTATAAGACCCAGGGACCATGGGATAAATTCAGATGAATAACCCTATTTCTAAGTTGTTTCCAGGGAGTGTGTGGGTGTTGCAGACATTTAACTGCCAGGCTATTCATTTTTCTGCACTAATAGTTTCCATACTAGCTGACTGACCAGTCTCCCTGATGTGTCGCGTCAATTTTCTTATTAAATACGAAAATAATGAATGTTAGGAATGAGCCTAGAAAGCTCCTGATCTCCCAGATTGGGTCTTGGTGCCAAGTGTCTGGCTGGCATCGTCTCCCAATATTCTGCAAACAACATCTGCATGAGCACGTCAGTTGTGTACCTCATAAAGTTAACGTAAGTGACTGCTGTGATTTGCTGAGCCGCGCTGATTGGAGCTGTTTTGCCAGAGGGAGGCTTTGCAGCACGCGGGAGAGGCAGCCATGCCGTGCCTTTCCCGGGAAGGGAGAGGGGCGACACGGGCAGGAGTGCATCGTTTGTAGGAATAGCTCTGGGGAGATCTCCCTCTCCCCCTCCCGGATTCCTCTGGTCCCAGACGTCATTAATGATGCATCTCTGCTGAAATGGTCACTGCTGTGATGAGCTCAGAAAATTAGTGCTTTGGAGGCACCGACCGACCCCAGTAGCTGCCTCGGAGGGTGCCCTGGAGAGGGACAGCGTGCCAGAGAGGTGGGGGAGGTCGGGGGGATGCATATGAGCCCCCAGTCCCTGACTGACAGCTTATCTCGCTGCTGCTCAGCACAGCCTCTGACAAGTTCAGTAACATCTCTACTCATGAAAGGTCCAAAGTGCTTTTCCTCCACCCCATCAAACTCGACGGGATGCGGTACGGGAAGGCAGCGCAGGCAGCAGGCTGGAGCCCTGGGCCGTTCGCTCGCCGGGAGCATCGTGTCACTGCCTAGGAGGGAAACCTGGATGCCAGAGCTGAAAAGAGACTTACATTTTACTTCCCTCCCTCTTAGGACAAGTGTATTTTGTATATACTATCAGGCATTTTAGCAGAGCCTAGACCCACTTTTCCTGTCCTTTGCACCAGTTTCGTGCAGTTGATTTCAACTGATTATTTTAAAGCAGTACCTGACAGTTCGTTTCTGTAAAAAGGCCGAATTTTGGCATTTCTCATGCCAACACTTTCTTAAGTTCATTTTTTCAAAAGCATATAAAATCATTGTCAGAAACAGGGCACGTCAGTAAACTGCTTCTAGACAGGTCTAAGAACATCCTTGTTTGCTGTTTATGTTAACCTTGGGCTAAAGATTGGCTCTTGTTCAATATCTGAAACTTTCCAAAGAAAACAGACGGCAATGTGTAAATAACTAAACCACACACGCGAAAATGACACTGAAATATAATGTGCCGGGTCAAACTTTAGTTGGGTTAAGTCAGGCATTTAGAGTAATCCTTCTTTACCCCACTTAAATGTCACATAGGTAAGTCATGACAGCTCACTCACTGCCAGGAAAAGCTTGCATTATCCTGAAGAATGAATTCAGGACCTCAGGAAGCTACCAAGTCAAATGAAAAACAGAGACAACAGGCAACGGCTTAGCGGCTTAAGCCATATGCCTCAGATCAGTCTAGCCATAATTTCAAATGCCAGCAGGATCATTACCAAGTTAATGCAGATCTATTGAGTACTTGGCTATGTACTACAGGCAGAACAAGTCCTTTGAGTTAAATCCTAAGAAATTAGATCCTTTGGGGTTTTAATGACTATTAAAAATCACGAGATATTTTCATAAGGGGAGGAGTTTATTAATCTTATCCCCTTAACCAAATTACCCCTTTCCTCCATGAAATACACTTCTACTTCCTTATTGCAAAAGGACGATGGGAGAGGAAGAGAGAATGAAACTCTCCAGTGGTGTGCTGTATCTTGCAAGAGTTGTATTACTGCTATTAATGCAACTCAAACACACAGTGAGTTTTTCGCAATGAAAGCGCCAGGATGTTGTTCCTGGAGTTTCTGTACCAGTGACTGGACCACAGCCCCCAGTGCCTACTCTGCGTTTATGATAAAGCACTGGTTACATCTCGCAGGTTCGATTCGCCGGGTGTCCCAGACACCTGGCATCCCACTCCAGCAAACGGTGTCTGCAATGGGAATCACAGAATCACAGAACAGTTCGGGTTGGAAGGGACCTTTCCAGGCCATCCAGTCCAACCCCCTGCAGTGAGCAGGGACATCTGCAACCAGAGCAGGGTGCTCAGAGCCCCGTCCAGCCTGACCTGGGATGTTTCCAGGGATGGGGCATCGACCATCTCTCTGGGCAGCCTGGGCCAGGGGTTCACCAGCCTCAGTGTGAAAAATTTCTTCCTTCTATCTAGTCTGAATCTCCCCTCTTTTAGTTTAAAGCCATCACCCCTTATATATCCTGTCGCTACAGGCCCTGCTAAAAAGCCTGTCCCCATCTTTCTCCTCAGCCCCTCTCAGCCCTGGCAGCTGCAGGAAGGTCTCCCCGGAGCCTTCTCTGCTCCAGGCTGAGCCCCCCCAGCTCTCCCAGCCTGTCCTCCCAGCAGAGGGGTTCCAGCCCTCGGAGCGTTGCTGGGGCCTCCTCTGGCCCCGCTCCAGCAGGTCCATGTCTCTCCTGTGCCGAGGGCTCCAGAGCTGGACGCAGCCCTGCAGGGGGGTCTCCCCAGAGCGGGGCAGAGGGGCAGAATCCCCCCCCTCGCCCTGCTGGCCACACGGCTTTGGGGGCAGCCCAGGACATGGTTGGCTTCTGGGCTGGGAGTGCACATTGCCGGCTTGTGTCCAGCTTTTCATCCCCCAGGACCCCCAAGTCCCTCTCGGCAGGGCTGCTCTCCATCCCTTCACCCCCAGCCTGGGCTGATACCAGGGGTTGCCCCGACCCAGGGGCAGGACCCTGCACGTGGCCTTGTTGAACCTTATGAAATTCACACGGGTCCATTCCTTGAGCTTGTCCAGGTCCCTCTGGATGGCATCCCATCCTTCAGGTGTGTCAGCCACACCACTCAGCTTGGTGTCATCTGTGAACTTGCTGAGGGTGCACTTGACCCCACTGGCTATGTCATTGATGAAGATCTTAAACAGTACTGGTCCCGAGATGGACCCCTGAGGGACACCACTTGTCATCAGTCTCCATCTGGACATTGAGCCAACTAACCACTAACCTCTGGATGTGACCATCCAACCAATTCCTTATCCACCCAAGAGTCCATCCATCAAATCCATATCTCTCCAATTTAGAGAGACAGCTGTGCTAACCTGGCCTCCAGGGCTCATGGCTGCCTTGCAAAAACAGCCCAGTGCCTGGGTTATGAGCACAGTGAGCAGAGCACTAAAGAGATACGGGGAAGACTCGTGAGTGCAAACACTTGCATGCATATGCTGTAGTTTTTATTATCATTATTAGCCCACTATAAGGAGGGCTGGTCAGGGATCAAAACCCTCTGTAATCTAATTATAAAATAAAAGGCAGAGGGTAAAGGTGGATGCAAGAGCAATGAGACTGTATTGGTCAGTTTGATAGGAAGGACACTGTTGTGACTGAAAGGGTTTGTAGGGTTTGTTTCCACTACAGAAAAGGAGAGTTGGAAGGCAAACAGTGAGATAATTCTGTGGGTGATTAGAGGAAGCCACATCAGAGTGTAAAAAATGCCGTGGGAGATAGTGCAGAAATGTTTAATTTGAGAAATACATGGCAGGCCAATGGAAAATGGTGTAATAGATTAATCACAGACAGCAGCCACCATTTATGTAGAGAATGAAGGATGTTATCCTGCTCATGGAATGCAGAAGGGTCTCCAATATGAAGAAAAGGGCTGGGATTCAGCTCCTGACTGAAACACCTAAATGCAGGCAGAGAGATTAAAGAGCAATTTGGGAGGAATGCAAAGGAAAGCAAAGGTGATAATGAAGGTATGGCTGTGATTACCACAGTGTAGATGCTCCATTTCTTAAAGATTACAGATCAAGACTGGGAGCCTGCTAGCATGTATTCACACACAAATCACTTGGCTTGATAAAAAAATATTGATATGCAATTTCTCTCCTTAAAATCTGAGCATCTCTGTATTATGATTTATTGGTGTTCTGTATTTCCATCTGTCGTGCGTAAACCTTGAGCATTTCCCAAGTCAGTGACTCAGTGCTGCTGATGCTGGAAAACGGGCATTGGTCCAGCTTGGAGTTCTTCAACATCCTTCTATGAAACACTGGCAAGATTCAGTGGCTTTCCCAAACCTGGATTATATCTAACAATAGGAGCCAGATCACCTAATACACTATTCTTTAGCCATCAGCTGATAACATTCTCGTGGCTTTGTTTTAATGATCCGTTATTTTGAAACTGGAGGATGTTGGGAAATTGTCAGAATACTTGAAAACAGCCGGTGAAATTATATTTAGTGGATCATACAAGTTTTAATTAATTTTCTATTTTAGCTTTTTACTGAGACAGTTCACCCCAGTAAGGAAAAAGTGCAAGCTGCTTTTTCCCTTTCAGTTTACACTTGTGGTGAGAAACACAAACGGGAGGAAAAAAGACTTGAACTCTTAGTTTGGAATAACTGCCTGAACAAAGAATAAAACAGAAGAACAGACTTATCTGTAAGATAAAGACCTTGGAGCATTTTGGGAAGAATGTTTGAAAGATCAAAACATTACAGGTTTCTCACCATCACTGGGAATTGAAAAATAAACAGAATTAGCTAAAGAACTGGCTGAAAGAAAACATTTTCTAAGAAAAAAAAAATTCTCATAAATACATTGTTCTCCTTCTAGTGTTATATTAAGCCAAAAATTCCACTGGTGCTGAACAAGTAATTTATACCAGTGCAAATCCAGTGTTTCAACAAAGATGAAGGAGGGCTTTTATGTTTCAAGTACTATTACCAGCAAAAGTCTTCAGAGCATTTTCCATTTTTAATTACTTCAACAGCATGCAGAGCAACAAAGGATAAGTTTGAACTATCTTGCATGGGTTATGAAATGTCAAAGCCTGATAACTGATATAATACATGGTGCCTACATGGCTCAAAAGCCTTAGGAAGCAATCCTTTATTCCAGATTATTTCAGACAAAATCCTGTCTAGCTTGATACTCAGTGAAAATTGCAATGTAATGGATTTTCAGCCTGAAATGAGTTGGTTTGCTGTTAAGATCCTCTTGGGCATATGACCAAAGATCTGAATCAACATGACAATTGCCTGTCCTTATGGAGGCAGACTAGATGACTGGTTAAGATTAGATATATAACTTTTGGGTAGCTAGAATATGAGATAAATCCCACCCTCCCTTACCTCTTTCCTCATCGTCTGCACTGAGCCTCATCCATTTTTGTGGCAGCACTATCGGAGGTACCCAGCAGAAATGCTTTATAAGCTCAGTTGGCAGAGAGGTGCAGGGGCAGCTTCCACTGTTACTAAAACACTATTCTCTGGGCAAAAGATGTTGAATCATCTTTTAGAGTTTGATCTTCTTCTCATTCAGCCACCACGCTAGCAATGTATTCCAACTGACTTTCTTGTTGACTTTCACTTGCCTAGGGAAACCCATACTGGGTTTGGGCTTCTAATGAGATGATTCCCAAGGGTATTTCTGCCTGAAGGTAGGAAGACTTTTCAAGTCTAGGTTTAATTGTGATAATGGGGGATGAGAGGTTAGGATCATGGTTTTTTACTTGGACATTCACATTAACTGTACCTGCTTTGTAGCACACCTTCAGCAAGCTAGTGCTTTTTACTCAGATATGAAGGCAAAGACCGTGTCTCCAGGGAAATGGCAGACTGGCTAGGTGGCATATGAATGAGGAAAAGATACTGTGTTGTAGCAGAAACCAGATAGTTATAGAGTGAAGTATTGTGTCTCATGCTCCGGCATGTCTTAGCCAGCAAATTAGCTGGTGTTTTGTGATTCCGTTACTCAGCAGCTGAGACTTTCGCCGTTTGTGGAAGAGATGTGTGGGAAACGGAGCTTTAAATAATGAGGGGCCATGAATGAAGACCCTCTAGCACACCAATATGACCTGTCAAGATGTTCCCCCATGGGAGAAGAGATCAAGAGATATTTTGTTGGTGGAGTGGGAGGAGAAAAGGCTTCTGTTGGAGGATCAGACTCATCTGCCCTTGATCCAGCGTGCTCATACAGCTGGACTTGCACGATCTCTGCAGCCTCCCGAGTGATCTGCCGCCTTGTACTCACTTTAGAGCCATCTATTACTCCCCACTGTGTATGTACCTACCTAAAAATCCATAACCGGTCTCGCATCGAATCAATGCTCACAGTCAAGTTGTATCTAAACAAATTGAATAAAGCTAAGAGCTCTGAAGATGCTCTTATTTATCCCATGACAAGCAGAGAGACTCCCAGTCCTTCTGCTCCTGACACCTTAGTCAATAAAATCTGCAGATTGCACAATATAAAGTTGTTTTATAATTCATCTCCTTGACAATAACTGAACCTTTGAACAGGAATGCCTTATGTGGTTATCGCAAGAACAGTGCTCAAGCGGAGGCTGCATCAGCAAAGTGCAAAAATAAAATTTTGTACCTCTTGAAGAGATACATTTCAAGCAATTTTTGGATGTAATGAAAAAAATCAGATTTGATTTTAAAGAAGAATTTATATTTGGCTTGCAATTAGATTGAAGTAAGAATCATAGGACTTATTAGATCATATATTCCATTCTCCTTCCACTGTAGGATCATTTTTCAGACCCGAGGACTAATTTCATTACTTCAAAAGGACAAAACATCAGACTTATGGAAAGTAATGTAACTGCTGCAGTATTCACCCTTTGAAGAAGGTTTTTAGGCAGCACCCCCAAAACTAACTGCTAGCAAAATAAACTGCAGGTGGAAATGATGGCACCTGGATATCTATTTTGTTGATTTGAAGGTGGTGTCAGCTCACATACCTGCTTTAATTTGTATTCACAGCTATTTATGAGCAGATAGTAAGAGAAGTTTTAAAAGCCATGCCCCAAACCTTTACTATAGATGTCATTTATTCTAAATTTACAGTTACAACTAGAGCTGTTTCAGTCAGTTATGTGCTAGGTTTTAAAGTAAAAGGTGGAATTTTCAAACATGAGGAGAGCACTTAGGCATGAAATTTCATTCATTTCAGTGGAAAGTTATATGTCAAAATCTGGGTCCTAGGATTTAGGTGGGTGGTTTACATGTTTAAGCAGTGATTTCAGGTAATTTAATCTAAAAGAAGGAACCCAAAATCGAATTTTAAACCCATTCTGAGTACTTTATTCATTTGTTGCTAAGAAAAAGTCAATTGATTGTTTTATTATGAATTTGAACTTTAATTCTTACTTTTAATATAATCAAAACAAAATTGCCTGTGAAAGAGCAGTTTTCAGGACAATGCTCGAACAAGGACAGAGACCTCCATCTCCGGTTGGCTAAAAGTCCAGGAAGATGACAAAATGCCTGGGAATGAATGGAACTGACACTGATATAGTGGCATAATTGTTTGCACCTCAGTAATATTCAGCCAAGGACATTCTGAGGTTTTACCAACAATAAACTAACAAAAGAAGAAATGTTTCCTCATTGTACAGACGTGTGAGGAAGGCTTGGAAGTGTCAAGTGACTTGACTATTTCCTATGACTACTTGGAAAAGATGGAAAAAATTATCTATCAATCAGCTTCCAATTTCTCTGGTTTTTTTTAAAGCTCGATAGTTGTGTTGGCGGAGGAGCTGAGAGTCGTAGATGATTTGGAGTCTGCTTTCACCAGCGCAGCAAAGCCATGTGCACATGGTATAAAATATGTGACAGAGCCACCGTGCACTAGTGGGTTTTATATTTTGGTGGGACCACAGTCTGCGCTTCAAATGTGTCATTATCCTTCATAAGGAAGTTTCTCTCTACTCTTGAATCAGCTCATATTGTTAATGTTCATCAGCCAGCTCAGAAGGATATACAGGCAGCTGCGAGGAATCTAATTAACATTTGACTACAAAAGAAGAAATTACAATCTACTGTACCATTTAATCTGTCAGCAAAGGTCTGGATTAGAAATGGGTTTAGTATTTCTCTGTAGCTTTTCCTCTGTTTTAATATAATAGAATCATAGTCATTAGAGGTGGAGAAAACCTATTAATTTATCTTGTCCATCTAGCATTGCTGCTACTTTTACCCTTTGGATGACCCTGAGAAAACCTCTTCCTCTTTATGTTTGTCTCCATCAAACACCTGCAGATTGTTATCCTCTCTACTTTTAGTCATCATTTACTTGGGCTTAAGTAATTCATGTAATGTTTCCCTGCAAATCAAAACTTCCATCGTTCTTTCCATGTTCTTTTCTCCTTAAATGCTTTACAGTGTTCCAGCATTATCTCCAGCATGGTAAAGAGTGCTCTTACCATCCAGAAGAAGTATCTATGTTCTATATTAAAATCCATCTACTATTTAGTTCCTTATTCCTTCACTAAAAACTGTTAGTGAAGGAATCAGTCAAAGTCATTCCATGTTTTTTTTTGTAAAAGAGAAGAAAGAATAATTGCATTTCTGTGTGATAACTGCTCTCTAATGCATAGAAGATAGGGCAAAACTTACGAAGCACAGAGTAGTTTGAAAAGGCGTAGCTTTTTCAGATTAATCTGAATGTTCAGAGGGTTTTTTTCTGAACAAATAGGAACAAACAACAAATTGTTTGGATCAGAGAGGGCGATTGTGTTGACAGCAGACATATGAATGATACTGTTTTTACAGATGGACTGGTGAGACTCAAATTGAAACTATTGATCTGTATTTGTGTAGGATCCTGCTAAACAGAAAGCTTTGAGGGCTTGGCCATTAGCAGCGTGGGTCATTTTACCAACTAGGAAAGGCAACACGCTCTGTTTCTGTCATACACGCTCCACTGCTAGCACACCAGAAGATGCCTAGTCTAGTCTTCAAAAAATGTCAAGAGCCCTTATGTAGAGATGGGGATAATCCTTTTCAGATTTAATTAAAAGCCTTTCCTCTTCCCTCAACAGGCACATGCGATTGAGGCAATACATCATCAGGCTGGAAAAAATCTAAGTTAACTTTTTAACTTCATTAGCTTTGCATTTTCTGCTTAGTGGAGACTGAACACAGTCTGAAAAGAGTAGGAGATGACAATAAATGCTCAGGTCTCAAATTGATGTGTGCTTTTGGAAGAGTATAGAGAGAAGCACAGATCCTGATGAAGGAGGGCAGTTTGGGGTCTTCTCTCTCTAGAGCCTGTACTGCAGGTTCTCATCAGTGACCGATCTCCTTGGGAATCTGAGCTGGTGGAAGCGAGCAAAGAGCTTATTTGTCATCGTGGTTGCTGGTGGGACTGGGACCACCACCAGCTTGATCCACTGGGAGCACATAATTGCAGTGGGATAGTACAGCAAGTGTGAAAAGAAATACTTAGGCTAGCTCTCTTTTTTATTTATTTATTTTTTTAAAGTATATGATTCATGAAATTCATTTATTTTTACAGGAAGGATGGTTTTATCAGCTAAAACATATTTCTTTCTTGTTTGCTTTGATATTATCAGACTTATGTAGAGGGATCAGGTTTCAATATGACATCCATGGACTGATGCTAGATAAGGGCAAAGTATTTGTACCTTCGTAATCAGTTTCCCCCACATGTAGAGTAACATTTTCCTTATCAGGGAATGGAAAAGGAATCAAGGCATTTGATTTCAAAATTTGCAAATGCATCCCATTTGCCTTCAAGTCACTAGGAAGAGGAATGGTAGAACGTGTTAACCTTAACCAAACTTCAGATCAAATTATTCCGTCCCTGTGCTTCCATCCTCTAATGCTATTACCTAGGAATGCCGAAAGGTGAACTGAAGCACTGTTTTCTTCATGCATGGATTATTCTTATTCATTTTCACTGTTTCTCCAGGTTAAGTGGAGATGATAAGAAAAAAGTCTACAGCTATAACATCTCCTCATGTATTGAAAAAAAATCTTTAAGAACTTTATCCACTTAACCAAGATACAGTGAAGTCCCAATTATTCATTTTTTTATTATTAGAAAAAAATTTTCATAAATCTTCATCCTAGAAAAAATGAACTTTAGGAAGACGGCAACAGTCTGCTGTAGTTACATTCATAGTTCTCTGCTGGTGTCAACAGAGTTGCATTGCTGGAAAGGTCAGCAAAATACAGAGGAGCACTTATCCATTCCCCATCTGTTTTTTCTACATTTCTGAAGCTGGGAGATGATGTTCTCTTTCCATCTGAGCCTAGCCATGGAAAAGACAACTTTAGCCACTGATGTTTGGTGAGAATGACAGCTGTAGCAGAGTTGCCAATAGAAGAATTTGCTGAAGCTCAGCACAGCTTTAACTGTCACTGAAAACACTGCTAAATCTGTATTAAAGAGGGGATATGGAAAGCTCTTCATAATTACTGTGTTTACATATATTATTTAGAGGCTGTGGGTTAAAACTGCCAGATTCTTGTTCATTAGATCATCACCGGTGATAGGGGGTAATAGTGCTAAATGAAGTCTGTGTACTAGACAGGCTTGAACATACAGACCTTAATGCAGTATCTTTCCCCAAGAGTGACATATAGTACGAAATGTCCTTAAATTAAGAATGAAACAGATTTCAAACCTTTTTAAAATGTGGAAGAGGTATAAGAAGACGACAATGTGAGTCAGAGTTGGTCCGATGGCAGGCAGAGGTAGCCGAAACGGGGTTTGTGCTGGTGTCAGATACCAGGAGGGAGCTCTCAACAGCCACAAACAATTTCGTAGTCAGAACTGGATGAAGCTTATATAAGACCACGTTTCCACACATCCTACTGCAAATTGTTTTTAAAAAGTAAACAGCCCTTAACTATGGCATGCTGCAGAACTCCATTAGAATGCCTTTTTAGCAAGGTTATGAATTTTCAGTAATTGCTGTGGTAATCCATATTTAGCATCTGCAGGATTACTTCTAATCAGCTTTGAGGATATGATTTGACACCGTTCGTTTTATGCTTCAGCATTTAACCAGTTAGGCTGCAAAATATGCCATCGTTTTGCTGACTTAATTTAAAGCCAATAACAGTAAAACAGTGAGGGTAAGAGGGAGGAGGGAGATTTGGTTACCAGAAAAAGATGAGGAAAATGGCCATGTGCTGCTTTAAAAAAAGCACTCATTGAATCAATAATTGTGGTAATAAAATGAGATTTTTTTCTGCTGTAGAGCTTTTCCTCCATCGAACTCAAGGCCCTTGTGCATTATGAGTCAAGAGTAGCATGTGTTCTGCATATTTCTACATGCTTTTTTCCTGTGGTTCTTAAACACATCACCTCTCTGTGTGTGTTGTATATATTATTTCATTGTTGCTTTCTTCTCAATATTGTTTGCTGCAGCCTTCCTCTTAAATGCCTTATTGCTTCTAATCGTGTACTAGGACCAAGTCAGTACATTCCTCTTGCTCATGAAGCAGCTGATGCTTTTATTAGGGATACTTTCTTCAAGGGATATATTGGTTTTTTGCCTAGACAATGGTTATACAGAGCGATATTTGCAATCAGATATTTTCCAACCAAGTGGTGCTTACCTTGTGCCTTTTCACTGTGTGTTTTACTGTGTTTCCTGAGAGGTGGAAAGATGGTAACGTGTTTCTCTACAGACTTGGTCACAGCTGGTACAGATCCCTATCAGAGAACATATGTATTAATAGTTATTATTGACCAAGAACTTGGTGTTTATTTCAATGTTTTGTTTCTGTTCTCTCGGTGTGTGACTTCATGTGACTTCAGTTAACCTCAGTGTTATTTGTGAGAAGGCATTAAGCTGAGCACTTGCTGCTGGCACTGTCCTCGGGGGATCTGGGTCTGAGGTTTACAGACAGAGGAGGTTGTTAGGATCATCTGTGGTGACCTGCTGCAGAGCACAGACCAAACCCATCACCCAAATGTTCCAGCACAGGAAAGAGTGACTCTTGATTTTTTAAATGAACAATCTTATCTTGGTATTGAATGGGAGGAGATAGCCTGGCAAGGTATAAAAGTGCCAGGCTGTGGAGGATTCTTCTTCTAGTAAAACTCCACTGTTAGAAAGTTGCCTCTTACTGCAGGTCTTTCTCTTCAGCCTCTATCCTTCGCCAAGACTGGATGGCCTCACTCAAAGCTGATAACGTGGGAAACAAAATCATCTGTGCCAGGCAGGTCTAGAGGTTTCAATTCAGATCTTCCTTTTATTTACCAGGAAAATAAACTGTGCTGAGTCAGTCACACACAGGGGTGAAGTGAGTCCTCAAGCTGTGCTACACACAAGGTCAACAAATCCCAATAAAAATCAGGGGGAAACCGAGTACTTTCAAGATGCCTCTTTTTAAAATCACAATGTTTGATAAAATATAAGTAGTGGTTTAGTCTATTTACAAGTCTCTCCAAGATAAATTCCTAAGCGCAAATTCAAGTGGCTCCCTCCAAGGATCTCCTGTGTGTTTAGCGAAAAGGTAATTGAGCTTAATGATGAGAAGAAAAGCACTGGATGTGATATCCTTAAAAAATTAAGTCTATTTTTCTTCTCTTCAGCAAGGACAGTAAATCCATAACAGAGCAAGCATCCACACTGCTCTGTAGCCAGCCTGCCTCAACCCTTACTTCAAGGTCTGAGAAAAGACTTCAAAGAATTAGTGCCTGTTTCATGCTATTCTTGTAACAGGATCATCTCCACTAGCGATGGGAATGGCAATATTCTCATTTTCCAGAGGCTGCTTTGTAGCCATTGGATGGGAACAACTTTATGATAACTGCTGCAGTCTGGGAGGGAGAATATGAAGTTGATTTTTAGCTTAAGGCATCAAGTCCAGTGAGCTATCTGCATGTAGTGCTCTGTGAATTGAAAATTTGTAAGTTTGAGGCAGAGTCTGATTTTAGTTCAGAGTCTCTGATTTTTATTAATGTTGTCAGAGTGTCATTGGAGAGGTACAAGTGATTTGAAAGATATATATATTCAAGGAGTTCTTGAATGTGACCTTATCTAAATTTCTTACAATGCTCAGGAAATGTCCTCCAAATTTGAATGTCTCCTTTAATCCACATTATTCCCGAGGCTTTTTTTTCTCCTCCAGCCAATAACTGAAGAACACAGTGTTATTTCTGCTCTACTCCTGAATGTCAACTGACTGAACCAAAGATAACAAGCATAGGGCTCAGATGCTCCTGTGATAAGTGCTAGTATCAGGTCCTGGGTAAATATACGTAGACCTGTTCTTGCTTCAGGTGAAATGAATAATACAGCCATTAATTTCACTTGCAGCCAAATTATGTTTTAAACCAGCCAATAAAAAACTTTTAATTTGGCAAAATCCATTGAGGAAAAACCCAGTTGTTCAGTGGTAGCCGGGCCAAGATGACAATTAAATTGAAGTTGACAATGTGCCGGATCTCACCCGTAGCACTGGCAAGCCACGGAGCCCTGCTGCTGCCTCCCGTTGTGCCTCTGCCATGGGCTCCTCCAGGAGACAGCGTACGGGACAGCGCCGGGGCGCAGCCAGCATGCGAGGTTCTGCGCACCAGGAGACTATGCTGGAAGGCACGTTGCTGAGGACACCCTGTTTCGCCTGGGGCCCAAGCATGCCCAGTGCCGTTCCCCCTTCCCCAGTAGTGTTGTGGTGGGCTGGGGTTTAGCCTAGCTGACAAGCCCATCTTCGACACGTTTGCACGTCTCACGCCATGCCCTGCTTTGCAAGACCTTGATGCTTTGGTGGGGGTATGGAGGTCTGCTGAAGCACAGGGGTGTGCAGGGTGGGAGCTGAAAGCTGCTGAATTTTGGCAGCAGGGCAGAGCTTGGCGAGGAATCCTTGGCACAACGGCAAAGCTAAGCAAGGCACAGAGCAGGAGGCAATGCACCTGGAGAGACCCAGATGAGGTTAAACAATAGGAATATGCCAGCAGAGACGTGAGCCATAGAGGACATGTAGAAGACAGCCAAAGCCTGAAAGCCAGGGGACTGCAACATGTTGTAGCTCTGCAGTATGTTAGAATGGGGAAATCATTGATGTTGAACAGGTTGCCCAGAGAGGTGGTCGATGCCCCATCCCTGGAACCATCCCAGGTCAGGCTGGACGGGGCTCTGAGCAACCTGCTCTGGTTGCAGATGTCCCTGCTCACTGCAGGGGGGTGGACTGGATGACCTTGAAAGGTCCCTTCCCAACCTAAGCTATTGGATGATTCCATGATTCTTTGAAATGAGAGATGACGGTCCCGGGAAAGAGACAGCAGGCAGCATGCTGCCATCTTTCTAAATGGATCCTCAGCCACGTACGTGACTCTGGTGTCACCCACCACCGCGGCTGTGCCTGGGGCGGCACGCGGCAGCTGCGCTGGCTGCGAGACGGAGCTGCGGCAGCTCAGGAGGGAGAGCGGAGCCGTGTGTGGGCAGGCAGCATGGGGTGAGTTGTGGCGAGGATGAAAGACTGTGAACACATTCAATACAAAAATGAAACCTTTTAAAGTCCTTCAGGCCCCTGTAAGCAACTTAAGCACAAGCACAACTTCAGGCATGCGAGCGGCACCGGTAAACGCTGCGGGCTGAGTTCCAATTTCCAGCAAGTCCTGTTTTGATAGGTTTGGCAGGCTAAAACCCTAAAAGGGCTGAAACCAGGACACAAGGGAAAAATGCCTCTTTTATAATTTAAAAGGCAACTTCACATAAGTGAGAATGAAGCCCAAGTGGACTCAGTCTGTGTTGCTGGATCGGAGCCTTAAGGTACAGGCTGGTCACAGAAATGTCTGCCGCTCGTTTTTTTATCCAGGAAAACTGTGTTTTTCGTGCAGAAGCCTGCATCTTCATTCAGGAACACTGCAAGGCTGTGCTGAGGTATCTGCATCGATCTGGTAAATGAAGGGCCCCTTGCTGGCAGTGAAGCACAAACTCGCTGAGCCCTGAAGCGAACTGAACAAGGCAACTCAGACAGGCACAGGCAGAGCCCTGTTGTATATGCATGTATGTTTATAACCTATATCTGTAAGTGCATACAAGTATTCGGTCAGAAAACATCTACGGTCTCCCTGATGTTAAGATATTTTGGGTTGAATTTGTTTTTTTTTATTTCAGATTATTTCAGAAAGGAAAATTGACATGGAGGTGCTACAGACCAAATATATGCATGCTTATGTATGTATAAAAATGTAACCTTTGGAAGCCCTGAGAAGTGAATGACATCCTTAAACATAGACTAGTGGCCAAGAATAATGTTTGTATATAGGGCTGAGAAGTGTGCAGAATATAGTTTTTCATCAACTCATGGAAATTAGAGATAGAAAAGACCTATTTGATCATCCTGGCTATTCCCTTGGCACAGAGGTACAAGAACAAGAGAGCAGAAAAGAAAGAAAGAAACAAAAGCATTAAAGCTATAAAATGTCTTTTTTTTTGCAGAAATTGCAGTGCAAACAGAAGTCCTGTGACAGCCACTGCACTTTATGTTGTTTGAGACCTGTCAAAACTGATATACAGGAAGAAAAAAGAATTTGAAGCTCTCTTTAAATGCCTTGGGCTTTTCCTTCCTCACATAACAAGTTTTCCATAAGTCTTAATGTGGAGACTTTTTATCTTGTTTCCAATGTTGAGTGATTAAAAATAAAAAAAGGGAGATAATTACCATGACACTGACACAGCAATTTATGTATTCAAAGAATTAAGTAATTCTTGTAGAGACCCTGTGAAACGGGTATGTAAATCTGCTATACGGACAAGTGCTTTATCAGTGCCAATGGACTTATCAAAGAGACTATTGCCTTGCGTTGTCCGTGAGGAAGATGAAGCAGAGGTGAAGAGACCATGAAGTCCAGCCAGTGAGTCAGTGACCGAGCCAGGGTGAAATTCAAGGATTTCATCCAAGTTTTCCAATGTTTAAGGGTTGGACACTTTCCTTCGTAGCTCTGAAGGGAGTAACCGAAGACACCGGCTCTTTGTAACCACAGGAGCAGAGCAATTCTGTAGGCTGGGCACACCTGTACTAACTGCTAAAATCATTACAGTCTTCCCTAATTAAGATTGGCACACTACTTGCTGCTGGTAATATATCCCCGTAATGGATATAGCATTAAACATTTTGAAGTGGCAGCTGAAAAGGTTTTAACAGTGTCCACTTTGGATTAAGGGTCTACATTTTCTTGAAGGTCTTTTATTTCTTGGCTGGTTTGCGTTTCTTCTTTTAAAAAAATTGTTGGCAATGCAACTATTGACTTTCAGAGAGAAGGATGAGGGTTTTTTGGTAACCATAATGATTTTATCCCATTTGCCTTCGTTTAATTTGGAAATGGAAACCATATCTTTAATGCTAATTAGGCAGCACATTACTTAGTCTTCCTGTCCTCGTGTAAATAACAATTAGCAATAATTTAGCAGTTGTACACTCTGGCATCTTCTAAGCCATACCATTGTATACCATTCCAAATTCCTTTGCATTAATTAGGATCATAAGCCAATCAGCACTAATTAAGAAGAAAATAAGTATAATAACAAATGAAACAAAGCTAGTGATTTGTATCTGTTCAGTAGTTCTTTTTCCCTCTGCAGTTTATCAAATAGTTATAATGCATAGGAACTTCTTCTAATTGAAACTAATTATGAGGTTTCCCCTGCTACTTTGAGCCTCATGTTCAAATCCCACAAAGCTCATTAAATAAGTAACAAAGCTGGAATCTTTAGCACATATTGTAACTTGGTTCACGTTAATTAGCACCATGTTTTGAAGGCAGTAAGAGGCTGTTCAGCAGCAAATGCTACCTAAAGGGACATTAGATAGGGATTTTTGCAGATCTAAGAGGCTAAGCAGAGACCTGAGCCAGGTATCATTGGGCATTGTCAGATATGGCTGAAATCCGCCGCAAGACTGTGTGCTAAATATCGTGCTTTTGCAATTCAGCCCATTTTGACCCTGTCTTAATGTCTGTTGTTATTTGGAGCGAGCATCTGGGGAAACGTAGGTGCTTAAATATACAGTTATTACATCTGAAGGTCATTCCTGTCTATTGGTGACTGTCATAAAATAGCATACATTTTCCACTGCTGTTTTGGGTACCATTAGCACCATTTCACTTACAGAAGTGGGCAGTAATCTAGATGCCAGCATCTTTGCAGATCCCAGGCCTATTTAACAGCCGGAAATTGCTACATGATGTTTAATGATGCTAAAAATATATATGATGGTATGTGCCGGCTCCATTTCGTCGTATGTAGCAATTTAAAGGTAGGCAGTTGGTAAGTATTGAACACAGTTCAAGGTGGGTGAACGAAATCCGCAGAGCTATATTTTTGTGTCTTCTCACTACAAATTAACCTCCTTTTGAGCAGTTTTCAGTACAATCCTATGAGACGGAGCCACACACTGATCTTACAGCAGGCTGCTGCTTTGTTGTTGTCCTGCCACTCTCAATCTTCGTGGACAGACACACATGACCTGATCTTATCGGAAAATCTCACATGCCCTGAAACCAGTCTGAAACGGAACAAATCACAGGCTAGTTTGTGCTTACACGCTATCCCTTTCCAGCCGACATTGCTTTCAGATCGCTAGTTAATTGACTAATTAAAATACCCTAAAAGTGGCGCAGTAACTCTGACATCTTGGATATTTTGTAGTTGTTGGATCTTCTTTGACTTCCCAGTTGTGTGTGTAGAGACTGTCAGAGATTTCTCAGCCCAGCACCAGCCCCCAGCTGCTTTTCTTGGCACTGCGAGTCTGGCCCAAAAGCCACGCACAGATGCAGGATCAGGCTCCTGAGGTATTACCCATCCTTTCTTCCTGCCTGTGAAGACCGTATCTGGGCAGCTTGCAGACAGGGTGGCCAAGCTTCAGGGTCCAGTGGTAAATGGTAACTCCCACTGTAGCCAAAGCAAGAAATGTTTTCACGTAAATCAGGAAGAAAGAAGTGCCAGTGCCCTTTTCCCCCCTCTACATTTCCAAACAAATTGCTTTCATTGAATGGCTATTATCATTTGAAGTACTGTTTAAATGAGTACTGTGAAAAAGACCACGAAGTACCACTGCAGTCTTCCCAGATAAAAAAGCCCCAGGTAAATGGTGAAACTCTGAAAAAGTGTGCAGTCCAAAATTATTGAAAATATGTAAAACACCTCTTCTTGAGACTGATGAATAGTCACAAACGGAGATACTTTCCAAGAACACTGTAAACATCTTCCTGAAGGCGATCCACAGATCGCTATTTCTTTTCTCTTGCTATGGATAGGATGACACACACATAAGACACACAACCTGCAGGTTTTTAGGGTGGGTATTTCAGAGAGCATAGGGATCTGCTCTATTAGAAAAGTTGTCCGCTACCAGTGCTGAAAGATGTAGTCTTTCACCTGGACAACTTAGTCCATGTGATCGTACCTAGAGCACTGACTTGTTCAAGTACTTCTTCATGAGGCTGGGCCAAGTGGTGCCAACGCCCCGTTGCCCCGTTACACGTGACAGCCGGGCAGGGCATGGACGTTGACGTGTTTCTCCGAACTGACCAGTGAGTCGAAGAACTTCCTTTTGTGGGGAGCTGAAGTCTATCTTTAGCAAAAACCTCTGGTGATTCCTGGGTGTCGGAGAAGCCATGGGATGGGAGGTGTCTCCAAGGACTTTGATAACCTGCCTTCTCCTAATGCCACCTCCAGGGAGCAGAGGGGAGCATGGCTTGTAGTCACATTAGGTGTTTTAGAGGAAGAAATAGGGTTAAACATCTTCAGCTGCCCATGTTCACTTTTCACTTTCAAGCACCTGGGGAAGTTATAGAGAGGAAAATGGCTACAACAGGCTCCCCCTCTCCCCCTTGTGCAAACTAGAAGCTTCCGTATACATCAAATTTAATACATAATACTTCATTTTCTGTGGCCTGCCACTCAAAAAAGAAAACAGGCAATGTTTTTCTTAGGAATATATCAAAACAGTTTAATAACTGGAGCAGCTGGTCCTGCAGGAAACCTCCTAGGGCTTGCTGCTGGTCAAAAGTACCATTCTTCACATTAGGTTTCTGTATCTGAACATAAAATACCTTCCAATTAAAAATGGCTAAAATAAAATAAAATTGAAGTTTAATTCTGTGTTTCCAATAGAAAACACGTATGTCTAAAAAAAAGTAAAAGAAGTAAGAAACTAGGTTTAATGAAAAATAAAATACTTACTGTATGATCTCAACATATAAATAGCTTGTTTCTGAGCTATCCAAAGATGCGCAAGTGAGACTGTCCAGTTTCTGTGTGTTTAAAATAAAAGAGTGGTCCCTAGAAAGAATTAGCTGGGAGGACCTGCTCCCTAATTCCCTGCAGACACAGCGGAAGGTCACCGCCGGTTTTGTTACTCATGAGCACTTCTAGCCGTGTCCTGATGGGCATCTTGAAGGCCAAATGAGTCAGGGAACCAAAGTATTTTCTAAGCCTTGGAGATAACTTAACCGATGGTGCACATAAAGGAAGGGGAAGGGAAAATGAGGGGAACTTGGACCGTACAGTCCATGTATTGTGGAAAACAGAATCACAGAATCACAGAATCACTAGGTTGGAAAGGACCTTCAAGATCATCAAGTCCAACCATTAAAACAAAGCAAAACAGGAGTAACTAGGACGTTTTTGCCTTCTAATGAGATTTTTTTTTAAATACCTTTCGATCATTTCTAATTGTGATCTGTAAAGAAGTGGTTATAACAGATGCAGAGGGGGAATGCTGGTACTTTCCTCTCTTTCAGAGGCCCTTTGAGGGCTGATTCACTAAAATCTGTAAAACGCTTTAAGACCTTTGCCTGAAAAACACTAAACAACAAAAATGAAGCGAATGGCCATCCCTTTCTCCTGTGACTGACCTAGGCAGTTGTGTTATTGTTGAAATCATGGGGGGAAAACCTGGCATGTCTCTTAAGGCAGCTCTGTTTTTTGCCTTGATCTGAGCTGGAAAGGGTTAACAGTACAGGGGGTCTTACCTTCAGAAATGAAGAGGGAGAGAAGGAGAAAGAGAAGGAAAGAAACAAATGCAAAAAAAAAAAAAGCCTCCTTTTTGTGGAAAGGATTGGCTTCTGATTTCAATTATTTCTGAGTTGTAAACACTTTCAGGGACAAGGAATTCCTTTGCATACACATATTGCTATTTGCAAAAACCAGGGCCAGTCCAGTGGAATTTTGTTTTTGTCTCAACAGGGTCATTTTATTCATCTGGGAGATTTTATTTAATACTCTGGTATTAATGACAGCAAGAAATTAAACAGTTGTTTCACTCATTTTTCTTCTTTTCAGTGTGTGTGTCTTTCTTCCCACCGCCCCCCCCACCCCCGTATCTTTATAATTACGTTTTAAGACCGTAAATGTTTCCAAAGGTAGTGCCAGATTTAAAATACTGGTTGTTATTACAATGTGTGGGTGGCTTTACCCTCTCTGTTCGCAGCCTCCAGCTTTTATCTGCCCTGCTTCAATCCTCCTACTATAAGAGAGGAATCCAAGAAAATGAACTCATTTAGGGGAGAAGCAGCTTGACTCCTTTTATGATTATTATGATTATTTTAGTCTGGAGCGACTACCCTTTAGCAGGTAAAACCAGAAATGAGGGGAAAAGAAAAAAAGCTTCGAAAGCTTAAATTTTGATGCAATAAATCAGTCAAGCCCTGTCTCCCAGGCTCGTTTCCATCTCATCCCTCCGCTTGCAAGGAAGTTGCTCCTGTTTCGTGCCGCCACGGTGGAGATGAGAATCAGACCCTCATTCTCTGCCAAGCGTGTTTAAAACAGAAGGACGTTTTTGTAGGCTGCCGCGGCGCATCCCAAGCCCCGCTGTCCTTTCCGCAGCGTTCCGGGAGCGCGAGGCAGACGCCGCACGTGGCGACGGGCGCAGGGAAGAGGAAGGGGGATAATGGAGGCAGCGTCCTGCTCCCCTGGATGCCGTAAACCTGCAGCCGGCACCGACTCGAGGAAGGAGGGCGATGCGATTCAGTAGGGCTGAGCTGCAGGGGAAAGCATGTAGGGTTCCGGCTGGTTCGTTCGCTTTGCGCGCTCCTGCTGGTGCCACAAGGGAGTGATGGACGGCTGCGGTAGAGGCTGTAGACGCTGCGCTGTGTAAGTGGACTGGAAACCAGAACCACTGGCCCAAGCAGCCCAGCGCGGTGTGAGAAAGGTGGATGAGGAAGGGGTCGGCGCAGCTTGGTCAGCGCAGCCAGTGAGGTTCACAGGGGGGTCATTCGTCCAAAAGCATCTACTTTGGGTTGGGCTGAGATGCCCCTTTAACCTCTGTTGGTGAGAATGACTAGTTTCTGCTGCTAATAAGGGACTCGTTCAGAAATCAGTGTTTCCACTTGTAGGCAGCCATGTTCAGTCCGATGAGTCCCACTCTGCTCTCCGGGACGGAGGCAACAAGAGGTGTTTTCAATCCAGGTCTGTCCAGCCTGGGTGAGGAACTGGCAGGATGCTCTGGGAGCGGCTCACCGTGGCACGACAGCTTTTAGAGCTGAGGTGGTCCCCCTCTGACCGCCTCCGAGTGCTGGCAGAGCACAGAGAAAACTCTTTACATGCTCTGAGCACTCTCCTGGGAGGTGGAGGGTTTAGGTCCCCCGAGGCCGAGTTAAACTTACATTTCTTATTTTTCTGGCTAAATGCTGTGATGCCATCAGCGTGCTTCCCCTGCATTCACGGGGCAACGGGCGCTGCTGGCGTGGGTGCCAAAGAGGCTCTGAAATGGGCAAAGGTGCCGGAGGACGGGTTGAAGTCCAGATGGACTTTTTTTCTCCCTGCCTTCTCCTGGATAACTGGGATAGGGCGATCATGCTTCAGAGATGCTTTTCTCTGCACCCAACCAGGTACCGCAGCCAGCCTGGGAGCACCAACTCCCGCTCCGCATCTTCGAGTGATGAGATCAGCATCCCTGTAGCGACGTGGCTTCTGTGCCCCTGCCTCAGGGTTTCTCCTAGAGGAAGCTCTTACGGAAGGAGCCAAACATCACTAGAACATTGTCCTTGGAGCACCTCACTGTAGGAGGGAAACCGAGGCACGGGGACAGAGTGATTTTCTCCAGGAGCAAGGAAATTCCAGAGCTGCAGCAAAACCGCCGGAGCAGCCAGAGACTTCCCATTCTTTTCTTCAGCCGTTAATGTGATTCTTTGTAATCATTACCGTCTCCCCTGTATTTGAATGAAGAGGGCATAAAAATTTAGGGTTATCTGTCTACCTGCTCTCCTGATTATCTGTGCTCGTACACGACTGCTGTGGACTCGTTATCGGCGGGGTACTGATCTGAACTTTGAGCTTACTGCTCTGTGGAAACACAGTAGCTACCCAGTAATGTAGTTATTTCAGCAGTTATTTCTTTTTTTTCTATAAGATAAGAAGACAGTTGGATCTGTTTAGTGCTATCATAAAGTTGTGTTAGTCTCTCAATAAAAAAGGTGTCTCTGCTTGCTGTTAAGCAGAGAGCAAGCAGCTTACCTTTGAAACCAGGGTTTGGATGAACCCAACTTCTGTTTAATGAACTGGTGGCTTGCACTTTTGATGTATCTGTTGATCTGCTGAAATCGGGAGATTTCCTGATATGTTAAAAATTCTGACAGCAAGTGAGCTGCAAGGTTGTAATCTTAGGTCATTTTCTTCTCCCTCCCCTCCTCTCTAGGGCAACAAAATGTTTGTGTTGCCTCAATCCTTATTGCTTCAAAGCTCTTTGAAACATGGCAGTGTGGTTTGAACTCACAGATAGGCAGTCAAAGTGACTCTGGCATTTTAACTTCAGCTGTTTATGTTCCAACTAATTAGCCATAGCATGCTGGACTGGGGATAATACATTAGCTACGTTCCGACTCTTTCCCAGTGCTGTAGTAGGTAGCAATTCTCCGTCAGTGACTTGAAAGTGCAAGAGCTGTTTTTTCCCAACTTTTTGGGGGAAGCAAATATTTAAGCTAAAGACACTTGATTTTTGCTACTATGGGTTATAGTTGGTTTTGATTACATTCTCTGTCTCAAAAGCTATTAGTATATTCTAAACACATGTAAGCAAATTCTCAAGTGAGAGCAAAAGTGTTTGGGAAAGTCTGTGTGCCACCCAGACCAGAGGATGTAGGCTGGAAAGAAATTATGAGAAAGGAAAAAAAAAAAAAAAGGTCCATATTGTATCATTTAAGTCCTTTATACATAAAATAGTCTGGAATCCTGCTGAGACCCCTGACTTGAGTTTGGGCTCTGAACCCCCTACTAGTCCATTAAAAAGAGAGAGGATATTTGCAAAGACTGGGCAAAAGCATGCAGCTGTGTTAACGTTTAGAGATTCTCATAACTCAGGTTCTGGTTTAGCAGCATCTGTAAAATTAACAGCTTCAAGTTTGGTTCATCCACAGGAACGGGGAGTCTGTTGAACACATGGGGATTTAGCTTAATATTAACACTTGTTTGCGGAGAGATCACACAGAGAGCTGCGTATGGTTGGGTTTAAGTCGTTCCCGGGGTGCTGAGGGCATTTCTGACGAGCTAGAGTTGGTATTAAGACCAGTGTGGTTCAGGATACGGAGGTGCTGTGAACTTTTTGGAGTGCTGCAGTCTGTTTGTTGGACTGGTTTTGAGTCTATGGGTGATCCTGAGGGATCTGGCCATCTGCAGCAGCCTCGGGCTTTCTTCTGGCACTGGCCTGCTTCTTTGTAGGTCTCCGGTCAGCAGAAATCATATGGCTGTGAAAAAAGGTTTCAGCATTTTATAGTTTCCAGAGAATAACACTGCCAACTGCCTAAGTGCTCGTCGTTGCAGATTTCCCCTGCATTGGTGGTGGGAAATGAGAAACCTGATGACTTCCTCAGGATGAACTTCAGGAGGGGAGAAGAGCTCAAGGAGAGGGCGAAGCCACCCTTGCGGCTTTTCACTTCTAGTTTGGGATTAGAGGGGAGTACTTGCTGCACTGTCTCCCTGCCCATTTATCCACCTGTCTGTTCTCACAGCCGCATCTATCACGTTGTCTGTTCGCAGCCATCGTGGCAGTCAATTTTTGATGTATATAAATTGCAATAATATCACAGCCACAGGCTGTGTCACGTTACTGTCAGCTCGATGAAGTTAGATCTGTGTTTACTAGAAGGCAGGAGGAAACTGCAGTGCCCTGTAACTCCAGGATCTCAAAACCAGCTTTTTGGAGGGAGACACCATTTGCCCTCTCTCTTTGGCCTCCCTTTGCAGGGCAGTGAATGCGTTTTCTCACTCCGCCTTCGGTGAATGCCTAATGGATAAACAGAGGACACAAAAGCACCTAAATAGCTCCTTAAAACCAATTTTCACCCTATTGCACAAGGGCCAAGGACTATGTTTCCCCCCTGCCTGACCCACGTAGTTCACACAGATTTACTTGATCTTTCTCAAAACCACATAAACTTTTGAAGACTTGCACAAAAAAAGGATGAGAAAAGACTGACAGGAAAACCTCACCGAAGTCACCAGGGATGTCTTTATGCTTTTTTTCCCTCCAATTAATTTCCCAGAGAAGATCCCCTCACTTCTGCAGAGGGAAGGTGCAGTAGCTGTCCTTACCCCACATGACTTAGGGCTTCTGTTGAACAGGTGCCATCGGCACGATGCCAACGCGGCCACCTTCAACGTGCGGGCATCGCCTTTGGCAAATGTTTCTTGACCAGGTCAGCTGGCAGATCCATTTGCCATGCTGCGCTGGATAAATTATGGGCTCTGGCCCTCAGTCCCATGAAATATGTCAGGACGCTGTGCATGTGTTGTCTCTCTAATCCCCCTTCCCTCTCAGCCTACGTGTAGCCCTGATGTCTTTATTTAAAACCTCAGTGGCATAATAATTATACCCAAACCCTTTCATCTATTCCTGTCTCTATCAGAGGCAGATAATATTTGTTTGGGGGCAGTGGCTTTTTTAAAATTTTTAATTATTATTACATCCCCAGCATAAATTAACCACTTAGTAGGCAAGTAACAAGGGGCAAATTTCTGGAAAGAAGGTAGCACATTGGATCAAGGTCAGATAAAAAACAGGGCTGAGCTACTGCCAGTTCCTTTGTCAAGGCCAGTAAGGAGAACTGGAGCCAGTTTTCTTAAAGCCAGTGGAGATTGCGTTGACAAAAAGAGCCATGGAGACTGAAAAGAGGTCAGTGAGTAATGCGTGTTGGAGCCAGGACAAGGGAATAACAGCTCCGAGTGCCTGCAGAGGAAGACAAACAGCAGTGGTAATGTGGGCTACGCGGCAATATTGCTAAACTCTTTTCAGCAGAAACCTTCCTAAAAGGCTGTCGCGCCGAATGGGGCCATGCCAGAGCCAGCCCGTTCCTCCCGCTCCATCCAGCATCCTCCCAGTCGCAGGAGCACAACAGCAAGCGCCGCACGGCTTGAAGAGAGATTTTTGTGCCGTTATAATTAAAGCTATTATTCTCATACACAGCCAATAGTTAGATAATCTAGGTCATCATGTATGTACAGCCTGGAAGGGTGCTCGTCGTAGCTGTGGAGAGCTCTTTCCGCAGCAAAGTCTTACTGTACGGTGCTAAGGAGTATAAGAAAGGCTATGTAACATCTTTATTTACAGCGAGGTGTCATGTTCAGTCCCACTTAGCAGACTTGTTCATCTGCCCTTGTAAGCAGTGATGAGCTCATGGCAGAAGGACCGAGAAGATGAACCCTCAGAAACATTTCAGGCAAGCATTTCCGCTTAAGTTCTGCTTGACACCAGCTTTGAATAACCTGTAATTTTTATATTACATGTACGTGTGTATATATTTACATATGTATATCCATCTATATGTATACATATATAAAAACAACCTTTCAAAAGTGCCTAGTGTCTTGCTTGCCCAGTTGAGGGTCCCTTAAAAACGCTTCTCTGCAGATGCTTGGCAGCTTGAGAAAATTTCTTCTTTCAAACGAAGCACCCGCAGCACTATCCTTCCCACATCAGAAGACAGTTTTTAAGCCCTCCCCTTCAGCAACCAAAACTAAATTAATCTACCATCAGGAGAGGCTCATACAAGGAAAACCTATCAGACTTTGAAATAGTGTCCCCCAGAGAACTTGGGGAAGCCCAGTCATTTGAGGCTGAATGGATTGACCTATTCTGGGACGGCTGGAAGGATGGGCTAGCTGAGCTAATATGGCTTTTCCATTTCTAATATATCTGACCTAAACTTGGACTGTCAAGACCCACCAACGCAGGCAGATACGCTTTCAAGGAACGCACCAGAAAATGAGGAACAGCATTTTCAGTAGGCAGACAAGTCATAACCACAGGATCCCTGGACATTCAGTTGTGGCTTTTTGTCTTCTTCCCTCTCCAACTTCTGTGCTAAGACACTTTGCTCTCCAAAAGTAGCAAGGGCTCAGGCCTCTTATTTCTGAACTGATGTCATCTTCTTTGGGAACTTGGGAAACAGTTAAAGAAAGAAAAGAAGAGACTATTCAAGGAACACTGAAGAAAAGTGCTGGAAGATCAGTGTGTGCCTTGTTATGGTACAGGTTTTAAGTAAATGGCAAATATCACTCCAAACAGGAAAATAAACTTTGCGTTTGAAACATGGATATTAATGTTCAGACATAACTTGTTTTTTCCTCCCACTTGCCATGGTCTGTGGAGTCTAAGTAAATAAAGTATTACTTAATTTTCATGGTGATTCTTGAGGATACAAACAAGTCTAAGCTTAAATGTGTGTACATATATATTTATTTATTTTCTTTTGCATTTTAGTTCCTGTAATCCAAATCCTTTGGGGAATCTCTGTTGCAATAGTTTCATCATTCTTCTCCTCTGAAAGCTGGGCTTTGAGAATAAACAAACTATACAAATTTTGTCAGTTTAGCTGCAGGGATGAGATGGGATCCTTCCAGGGAAAAAAAAATGCTGTAGGATTACTCCAGCAACCAATTACACTGACATCCCCCCATCAAAAGCTGCGTCTTGAGCAGAGATCTGGTGTCAGAGATTTGGCACAATATCCCTCCAACACAGGTCAGTCAACGATTGCGGGAACGATACAGAGTGAGAAAGCTGGGTTTAGGGGAAAACAACTTTTCTGTAGACTGGAAGCTGCTTTATCCTTAGCAATGTGTAACACTGGCCGCAGCCTCCCTTCTCTACCTCATTTCCTATAGGGCAGAAGAGCATGGGGATGTGAAATGTGGGAAATCAACTGGAAGCCTCAGTAATTGCTCCCCTCGGAGATGAAGACAGACCAGGTCAGTCCTGGAGCGTGATTTTACTGTAAGGAACAAAATCCAGGCTGGAGCATGAGGATAGTCCTTGGAGAGTCTTTGGGAGAAAGTAAAAAGGTGATCACCTAAGAGTTTTTTAGCTACCTTTTACTTCAAGGGGGTGGCATCCGTTGCACTGGAGAAGACCAGCCTATGAACCACTAACAATCTGTGAAAGACCATTTTTTGAGCTGCTGAGCTCAAAAATCAGTCCGGATGTACCTTCTCTGTAAGACCATGTAGCTTAAACAGCACAACCTCCATTTTATTTAGGCAAGGATCTGGTCCCTCACAGACAGTTTGTCCAACTTTCTGACCCTTGTAAACTGACTTTGTGAGAGACTTTTTGGCTGTGTTTATTTGAGTGCAATCAACAATATCTCCTTACACCACCAACAGTTACACTAATACCTCCCCAACACCTCTGTGTCTTCCCCAGTGCAGAAGCGCAGGTCTTGTCTTCCCGCAGTTTGCTGACGTGAGGATACAGAGAGCACGCCGGGCACGTAGGTGAGAAGGTCTATACTGTAGGCTTGGTCGTGCTGCTCCCCTCCTATAGCAGGCTATAGGGTCTGTCAGAGCCCCATAAACATAAACCTTCAGGATTACTGCAGGGAGAGCTGATTTCTTCCACGGCCTCCCAGTAAAGCACTCCACTGAGGCTCCCTTCTTGTCTTGAATTATCATCTGAAGACATTGATCCCAATGTCCTAACAACGCTGTCACACCCTAAATGCTTCTAACAGTCTCAGGCATCAGAAATTTGGGAAATTATTGAATTATTTTCAATTTTTACAAACATAAAAAAAGCGATTTCCATTGTATTCAACTTGTTATTTCCAGGGTGCAGTGTGTTTTCTCATGCCCATCACAAGTAACTCTGGTTTTTTTAAAGACATCTGACACGCACTCGTCACTCATTTTGAGAAGTTTCCACTTTAAAGAAAAAGGTAGCGTGATTTTATTTTAAAAATAAAAAGTGTAATTTAAATTTTATTAAATTACAAGATGGTAAGGCTGCAGTAGCTGGCAGCATTTGTTTGTGTGGCTTCTCTCTTTCCATGGTCTATCTGCGTGCTGGCCAGAATAGGATGCTCAGGTCACCACCCGGACTTCCCCTGCAATCTTTGTCCAGTTGTTTTTAGTACAGTAACATGCAGTCAAACAAACAAGCACATTCTCTTGTGGCTCTTTCTTTGCATGTAGCCGCACCTCCTCTGCTGTAGACCGTGTTATTTGTCGTTCTTGTGAGTTTGTTGGATGCCTCCTCCAGGGGAAGGTAAGGGCTGCTATTTTCTACCAAAAATATTCATTTCATCTATTAGGAGATATTTAGCAGTTAGGAAGTTCAGGTCTCTAAGTAGTAATTAATATTCCCTAGCCCATGAGGTGCTCTTCTTCAGTGCTCACCTATTAACTCTTCTACTCAACCCCAGGTCCTTTTTTTTTTTCCTGTGTGTTTAATTTATCACATGCTTAGTAAAGTGAAGAAGCCCCATAATTACCTGGAAAAAATGACACAAGGGAGCGAGGTTTGGAACTCAAATTGTTAAGAGATTCAGTAGGTCCTGCATCTTCCCCAGAGTCCGTGCCAAGCCAACGCTCCAGGTCGCCGCAGTGACTCACGCTGGGAGCAATGCAGCGTTTTCCAGCAGCGATAAGGACTCATTCAGTAGTAGAGATTAAGGACTGCTTCCTTTGGGATGAGAGAGGCTAATGACATGTGGATAGGTCACTAATTACAGCCCACGGAGGGGAGTCAATGGAATCTCCATCCTGAGATACACATCTCCAGACTCTGAGTCACAAGTTCTGACCGTACCCATCTAACGCTCAGGCGCTTTCGGTTAGTTGATATCAATCTACCTAAATGCACCAGCAAAAGCACAAATCCTTTCTGTTTGGGCTAGACGAGTTGCTGCCCCGGCTGGGAGGGAGAGCAGTCACCAGCTTTATCCCTGCTCGTCACAGCCTAAGCCACCTTCTCCAAGCCAAGCTACGACCATGGCAGTCCATCCCGAACTGAACGTAGCGGGGCTGCGTGTGCCGCGCAACTCTTGTACGCCTCGCAGCCGCGCTTTGCTGGCATACCGGTGACCTGCGTGATTTGCAATTTTGAAATGAAAGGGGCAACGGAAATGCGAATCGTTGCTGTCGCGATGAAGATGAGATACGGTTTGAGAGCGTTTCCCTTTCGGGTCTCGTTCTGTAGGATCCCTCCCTGTCTTCGCCGTAGTCCGTAAAGCGGATTTGTTTGTGGCACACATATAGTAATGTGCTTGTAGAGAACACAGAGGCTTAAGCGGCTTTCCTCAATGGCCTTTGATTCACTGAAATTTGCCCTGGGAAACATTGCAGTGGTGGCTGATCTACTTCATCCCTCCTCCTGGTGCTGTATATTCCCCGTATCGTATTCCTCAATATTCTCTCTGGCAGACATGCAAAGAGGCGGTCATGAAAGCCCACTTGTGCAACTATGAGTTCATTGCCTCTGCTCCAAAACAGCGAAAAACTAACATTCAATAATTCTGCTTTGCAAGCCGTCGTTATTTTGATAACACTTCAAGCGAGCAGCAAAAATGCCAAGCAGCCTCCGGGCAGGGAAAATTAGCAAGGACAGTGTCTTGCCTGCAACTGGAAGCCTCTTGAAAACAAGAGTGGGTTTGAAGCTGGAGGCCTTGGCATTCAATAGATGATTGTTCGCATGTGGGGGCCACAAAGTGCCACTGCAGTTGAGGGTCAGTTGGTCTCAGAGTTACAAACTACATTTTTGGGAGGCCTGTAACATGCCTGTTTCTATTTGCAGGCAGCAAATAGCGTGCCACACAAGTGGTCTGCGAGCTTTTGTTTTTCCTTAAAGGAAAATATATGCGATGAGGGAGGAGGGAATTAGCAGAGAGCTGGCACTGCGTTTTGAGACGATGCTTTTATTTTTAAACTGCATTCGCTAAAGTCCTGCTTAGCCTTAAATATGTTTCTCTAGCCAAATCTTTGATGTCACGCCTGGAGATTTAGCTTCACAACTCTCCCTCCATTTAGTGGAAACCTTTCAACTAAATATACATGCGTCAAGCTGACAAAGCAGATGTTTATTTTATTTTATTTTATATTTTATTTTATTTTATTTATTTTATTTTATTTTATTTTATTTTATTTTATTTTATTTTATTTTATTTTATTTTATTTTATTTTATTTTATTTTATTCATTTAAGGCACACTGCAGTCAATAGAAATCCAGTCAAGGCTTTAGTGGACACTGGACCGTGCCATCATGAAAAATGTCTTTATTAAATACATTCCAGAAGTCAGATGGGCCAATATTTAGACAATGTTTCCTTACCTACCCTAAATTCCTCCCTGTCAACACAAGCAGGGACTTATGCCCTGTGTTTCAGGGTTGGGGTTTTTTTGTTAAAATTATTTTTACATAACAGAACTCATCGGGTGAATGTTCTGATGTCAAAAAACATGCAACAACCAAGACACTTTTAGCAGTCTGCTAGGTAATCAGCAATATGCAGGCAGAGTTGTACAGATAAAGGCAACGGAGAGGTACGGGATCTTCAGGGTCAGTCAAGCACCTACATTAGGTGCCTCATACTGGACAGGTAGATAACTTTCCTTTCCCTCCTTTGTACTATATTTTATTTAATGTACTTGAGGATCAAGTCCTTAGAATAATTATGGACGGCTGTTCCTGGCACTACGTAGAATGGACGTCAGGGATGTTGAAGGTCTGCAGTGTTGTCCTCCCCTGTGGATCAAATCCCTCGTTTATTCCCCGGTCCCTGTCCTGCCATCTCATTTCTGCATCCCCCCGCTACGATGGGGATGCTCCCCGAGGGCCGACTGAACGAACTTTCAGTTACTCTTTGTATCTTCAGATTCACTAATTAGAAAAAGGAAAGATTATTTGGGGAATTGAACGCTCAGTCTTTATCTCAAATGCCCAGACCGATATTACTGGTATAATACAGAAAGTCTGCCTTTAGATACTGTGCTAAAACTCAAGAGAAATCACGGCACACAATCAACGGGATTGCTTAGTTTCGCTCACCAGAAATCATGGTGATTTCACCATGAATCACCAGGGATCATGTTTCTCACCCCTGGCAGTTCGAGGTAGCTGCATTTGTTAATATATATTCGTTAATACGTATAAAAATGTTTTGCACTGCTCAAGCGAAAGGCACTACAAGACATACGCAAAGCTGTCATTAAACTCTAGGGTTCAGATAAAGGGGAGCTCGAGCTGAACCACCGCTGGATGCTGCTTCCCAAAGCCAAGCGCCCAGCTGTGAAGTTCCACAAAGCAAAGCCCAGCTCCATCTCTCACCTCACTACCTGTGCCCAGGGCCGCGGGACCCATCAGCAGAAGGACCTCCCTGGCCGGGTTTGGAGAAGCTGTGCTGAGCTCTTCTCAGCTGCAAGCCGCTTTTGCATCTCTTTAGTGCACCGTGGTTTCTTCACGGCCCCTGCAAGCCTTGCCACTGCAGCGGGATACGTCGAAGAGGCCGACCTGCTCCACCAGCCCTTCAGCGGCACGAGGAGAACGCCTACTTGAGGCTGCGCCATGCCTGCGCTGCTCTCCTTGCGGCTCTGCCTGCCGTACCTATTTGGTCTTTATTCATTTGAAGAAATTCCTCCAGCAAAACCGTGCAGTTGCGCTTCCTCGGTCTGTTCTCTTCCTTTGTACTAAAGCTGCTTCCCCTGCAACTAACAGACTTCAGTAAGTCTTTGAAAAGGGCAGCTGAATTTAATGGCATGCAAATAAATCACATATAGAAGGACCGAGGAAAGCTAGAGCTGTACACAAGTAATAAATAAGGCTATTATTGTCTCCTTGTCTGATCCAAAAAAGAGCAAACAGCCTCAGCATGCTTTTATTTAATAAGCACCATTTCTTCTTCGGAACAAGCAATTTTTTTTTTGGTCTTCGTATTATTTACTGGTTTTGCCAGCCCCATAGCTGAGATAAGGCGTGTTCTGCTCCTATTACTGACAGGGGAAAGCGAGGCAGGAGAGCGTAGACCAGCACCTGCCAAAGCAGCTGTACAATATTAGTCACCAAAACTCCACGATTTATCACCTGAGTTGCCAAGGTCCCCGCTATCGGCTGCTCCCGAGGATTTCACCAGACACCACGGGCAATCGGCATCCCCAAAAATCAGGCTGCTTATTTTGTTGCCTAATATCAGGCATAGGTGATGTATGACTTCACTCGGATTTCTCAAGATGCTTTAGAAGCAACGATGTCTGTGTCCTGAGTCCCAGTACCGTGTTGAGCCTCTCTGAGCACCATCCAAAGCTGGAAGGAAGCAGCTCCTACTCCGTCACCTCCTGTTGTTGCAACACCTATCTAGCCTCCTTTCCCCCAAAAAATCTGTCCAAAGAGAAGAATCAGTGATTAGGTTTGCTAATTTTAAGCTGATTACCGTTTGCAAGATCAGTCGTGAGAAAACTGGTTATCACCATACCGTTTCTGATAGTTTCCCTGCGGGAGCAGCAGGCTTGGAGCCTGCTCTGCCAGCACTTTAATCTCGCAGAATTGAACCCTGCGGGGTGCTGCGTCTCTAAAAAGTGCTGAAATAAAACAGCATTGAGGGTGCTAAGGACCAAGTCTGGAGGCATTCAGCACCTGGCAAGATCAAACTGCAAGTCATGCCTTTCCTTTCTTAATAAAAACCGCTTTTCGGGAGGAAAAAAAAAAATAAAATCCCTCCCCAAAATATGTTATCTTTGAAAAACCAATCTGCCTTTGCAAGACAGGCTGTAATTGAATCCCGGCTGAGTGCAGCTGCAGTTGGGGTGAGGTGCCAGCGTCATGAACAGCATCTGGAAAACCACAGAGAACCGCGGAGTGGAGTTGCATAAGCTAAGAAGCTCTTTAAAATATACACGCGCGCGCGCGCGGGGGTATAAATAAAATCGAGAAAACTAAACAGACGATCCGAGGCCAGAATAGCAGCAGTGGAGAAGATGGCGGCTGAGCCCTCAGCCTCCCAAACCCTCTGACTCGAGGAGCATCCTGCAGCGCCCGGCGACGCTGACCCTCCTGCATCTTTGTTCTTCGTCAAAGCCCGCGCCCGAGCGTGAGCCCGAGACTGTTTACTTCTTCTCCCCATCTCTCCGAGGGATATGATTCACACGTTTTCAGATTTATTTGAGCAAAATGCAATAAATATGCTGCTTCAATTTTAACTGCTGGAGTGCAGCCAGGGTTTTTAATGAATCTGGCCTGTGCGATTGAAGTGGTCCGGGATCTCGAAAGCTCTGGGCACTGTTAGATTATACACACAGACACACACACACATCTCTCCCCTACCTCCCGTTCCCTTGGGGCTCTCTGAGTCACATGCGACTGCAGGTTTTTCAGATTCGGCTCTGGTTAAAATTAGCAAAAGCCTTTATTATTCAAGAAGAGGAAGGATTCCTATCACAGCTGCCGAGAACTGCCATATTTTTCTTGGACTCGCTGCACCGACTTATTATAATTTGGCTTTATCTGTTCTTCTTTGTTTCCGTAAGAAACAGTAGCAAGACTAGGTCCTGTCAACACTGAATTTTAATTAATAGTTCATGAAGATCACTGCATTAATCTGTAGCTGGACCTGCATGGGGTTTTTTTTTTTCTGTGCAACTGGTATCTCTAAGGTTTCAATCTTTTATAGCAAAGTTTTGTAAGAAGGTGCCATCGGATCTCTGCGGAGCCAGGCGTTAGTTTTGCAAGCTTGAACAAAAGATGTATTTCAAGCAGCTGTAAACGCCTTGTTTTAGTTCCCGGAGCAGGTGGCAAAGGGCTTTCGCACCAAAATCTGAAGGCGTATAACTCAAGTGTGGTTATATGAAGTCAACTGCCGGATTCATTCAATGCACAAACTGCACCCGTTTAACAGGAAAACAAAACCAGGAAGATGCGTTACGGTATAGCAAATACGGCCCCTGTCACCTCAGCAGGAAGGTTTTGGCCAGATCCCAGGAGGCAACGCACCAAAATTGCCATGACCCATGGGAACAGGCCTGCTCTGGTAGAAATACGGTGCCACCGCTGGAGCCCCGCGGTGTCTAACGGGTCCACACCAAAGTGGAGGCGTATTGCCAGGGCCACATGGAAGAGTCGGAGGATGTCAATTCTCCCGTGTCTCCATCTGCGGATAATTGGTTGAGCACTAAAATTCACAAGGAAAATTTTGGTTTAGAAAGATGATAAAGAGAACAAACAAAAGACAGGAAATTAAAATTTATGTAAACATAGTGGTTCCCAGAGCAACTATAAATGAGGCACATTGCATATATAGATGAAGGCATAAAAGTTAATACCATGTGCAGCAATACCATACACTACGTAGGTACCCTCGGGACCATGTTACATTTGCTACGGGACCCATCATTTTGAATGGTTTGACTTTTACGCTTTTAAAGCCTCAAACATAACACTGCACTAATGCCGGGTGGGAATAGGGCATTTGCTGTTTATTTGTTTGTTTGCTTAAAAAGAGAAAGGACCATACGAACAGAATAAACCACAAGTCATATTTTTTTCTCCCATTGCATACCGGAGACAAAACTTGCAGGCTTTGATCTCCAAAGATTTCTGAATAGTTTTGCTGGGGAGGTATTTCTCTGTCCTGATTTAGTACTCACAAAGTGAGCGGCAGGAATGGAGAACAGCTCTCCTGTTGAGACAGGGCAGCGTCTCCTCAACCGATGAATTATAGCGCAATGTACAGCACAAGGTTTTTCCCTAAGTAAATGTAGGAGCGCGGGAGGGATCGACTTCGCCGTGTAAGCGCCAGATCTGAAATACCTAAACTCCTTGGAAACCTGCCTTCAGCTTGCTCTTCTATTTTTTGCAAGTGGTTATCCTGAGTTTGAGTCTCTGCTCCCTCATGCAGTTGTTGACATCAGTAACACGGGTGTAAAATGTCACCGGATCAGAAGGCAGCCAGCGTTCACCTTGCATTTGTATTCATGACTATACAAGGAAGAGGGCAGCAGCAGGTCAGGCCCACTGAGATCCACAGAGATTACTTTGTCGATGTGGGATGTTTATGTTCTGATGGGGTGTTTTATAATCGACTCTTAAAACCATGCCGCAGCCTATTTGTTCTGGTTTCGTGGCAGAGCAGATTGGAACATGGGAACTGTTGCGGCTTTCCGGGGTCGCTTCTTTTGTTTTTCTTTTTTTTTGAAGGAAGGGCATTGCATCCCCGCTTTTCATCTTTTTACTCAAAAGCTTCCACAATTTCCAAAATGTAAGGTGGTTGGTTTCGGATCAGACCTGGCAAGCATCCCCCGGGCTGCCAAGCCTGCTCGCCCACCGGCGCAGGCAGCTGCCTTAGTGCTGGTGCTCTCCCAAGGCACACCGCAGGGACCGTGCCGGGAGCCAGCATCCCTCCCTGCTGTCCCTCACCAGTCCCAGCTCCTCGCCGCAGCTTCTCCCGTGTGAGACAGTGGCACCCACACACACCCTTCACAAGACCTCCCGAGGGCACCCCCTCCTTGTGCCCTGCTGGGGGGGGGGTTGACCCCGGCCAGCCGCCCACCCCGCTGCTCTCTCACAGGACGGGGGAGAAAATACGGTGAAAAAACTTTAATTTAAGATGATGTGATGAATGTATGTGATCTCCAGGGAGAACGTGAGCTGCGGGGGGGAGCAGCTACTGCACGTGATCAAGGCGCACTGGTGCAGTGGACCGAGGACTTGCACCCCTTGGTCATCAGCACCACCTGCTGACACCTTCATCTGCCGGGGACCTCGTGTCCAGCTCCTTCCTGGCAGCACAAGGCCAGGATATGAGGTGCCACCCGGGGAGCTCAACCATCTGTTCCTCCAGCCTCGGTGCTCCAGAGATGCACTGCTTGCACCCGTCCTAGCAACAACCCCAAGACAGCAGCTGTGATAGGGAGCTGGGTTGGGGACCAGGAGAGAGAAGCTGTATCCCTCGTTGACCTGCTGCGTGGTGGCGGGGAGATGCTTTGCCTGCGATTCACATAGCCATACCTTGACTTCTGAAAGCCTGATGTCTGGCTCGGGGTACCGCTGCGGGGTGTTAATCATACCCAAACACAGGCATCTAGCCCAGGTGGAGTGAGCTGACCTCTGGAGATGTCATCTTCTCTCTGTCGATCATCTCAAGTCCTAAAATAGCTTAGTCTTCATTGAGTGACTTGAAAACTTTTTAGGCATTTCTGTTTCCCATTCCATTTCTTGTTCTTACCTCTTTTGTTTCCTTTCTCTGTTTAGTGATGTGGCCCGTTTCTCACTTCTTATGTCTACTGTAAGTTGTACAGTGGGACCCCAGACTTCATTGAAGTCAAACACTTCTCTAATTAATAATAAAGAAAAGGGAGAGTGATACACTCGTTGTGCAAAAATTTAATTTTTTTTTCTAATTCCTGTTCAGTTGAAGCAGCTCATTTCTCTTGAAACGCAATTGAAATGTCATTAGTATTTTCATTAGCATGATGACTGATGATACAAGGCAGGCAAGTATATTTGGGACCTAGGCTGATAAATTTTCATGATGTTTTTGTAAGACTTTGCTAAACTCTTCAGAAGTCACATGCCAAGTGGTTCCAGATCATTTAAAAAAACAGAAGACTTTTTTTTCTTCAACTACTGGAATGAGAAACAGCCGCACAGCCATACAGAAATAGCACAGCAAGCCCTGAAAATGCCCAGCAGTTGCTAAACATTTTTCTTCTTCATTGAAACAGTTAATCTTCATCAATGAAGATATTTTACTGATGCGTCTTTGGCGTTTTGTGGGGTTTTTTTCCCCATCTCTGAGGATTCACATCTCTAGATGAAACGGCTCTTATGTTTGTGGGGAGAAGAGAAATTCCTGTGGAGAAACACAGCTTAAGACCTAACCATAACTTAGGCTGCCTTTAGAGGCTTTTTTGAGAGGTTGAGCTGGATTTAAGTGATATATGTGTGTAAGCCGTCACGATGGTATTGCTTCCAGAGCCTTTTCCCATCACTAAATGAACAATGAGGAATGGATAAACAAGAGGGGAGAGGAAATGTTAAGCTTAGTTAGTTGCCTAATCATTCTGAGACATTTTGCCCTCTTTGCTTTGAGTTAGCTTCAAACACAGATGAAGAGAATTAGGCACTTGGGGTGGTTTGTTCTTGTATCTATTGGATAGGGTATATTTATTTTATTGATTCCTTTTGTACATACTAGCAATTACAGAGCTGTGTCCCATAAGTTCCTGTGTTTTTCTCTCACCTGAAATTTTGAATTGCTGGGTTACTGGGTTTATTATTATTATTATTATTATTATTAGTCTGTTTACTGGGAGAAAGAAAAAAAAAACAAACTCATTTCTTTACAATGTCAAGCAAAAGACCCTTGCCATGGGACAGAAAAATATTTCTAATTTTCTTCCTGTGTAACAAATCCATCCTTAAAGCATCACGGGAAATTTCCACAGTTTTAAATTTACTGCACGTATACTTGATGCCTTGCATTGCAGCGTTTTGCTTCCCATTCAGGGAAGAGTTGACAGGGCATGTTTGTGCTGCTCCTTCATTGGTGACAAGGGGATATTTACAATGATGAGATATTTCCCTACCCACAAGAGACTTTGGGACAAGCGAAAATGAAGGCTCAGGGCTCGATTCATTTGCCCACACGTAGTTGTCAACTGTCATCTGAGATGCCTAGGATATCCTGCCTGGCCTCCAGCTGCTCTTGCAGAAGGGCAGAGGTCTTGCCTGAAGCCCTTTATCATATCTGCCAGCCTCCCTCGCATGTTTCGAATTCCTCAGGGCATTTCAAATACAACCAGGTGCCTGTATAGAGCTTACACTCCTGGCCCAGGGATGCGCCATCCGCATTTGAGCCGCCCCATTTGAGTAGGCGGAATTTAAACTGGAGAGATTGCGGTTTGGCCAAAGAGCTCAGGGGGGAGGATGGATCTTCTCGCCCAAATCTGGGTGTCTACAGCATAAGATCGTTATGTGAGCTAGGTTTCTCAGCTTTCATTATAGTCAGTGAAAGTTTAGCCAATGGAGCCTGAAAGTAATTCATCTTGGACTAAAGTAGACCCCACTTTTTCAGATTAATCACCCGCTCCGCTCTTCTGACTGTATTTATTTGGTCTCTGTTGCCTGTCATGGCAGCTTAGACACATATCTCTCATGTAGACTCCCAGGTTGCAGCCACGTAAAGTTAGATGAGATGAGCCCTTTATTCCCTTAGTTATTAAAAAAAACCCCACCATCAGGAGGGTGAAAATACAAATCCAGAGATTCAAAGGCAAAACTAAAAGTATTGAATTTGATTGAGTTGCTTTCCTGGGTAGTTGTTCTAGTAGGAGAAAACAAGACCTGCCTGAGTGCCTTTTTATGCCCAAAATGCTAAATAAAATCCCTTAGACTTCTTCCTCCCAGAATTCTAGCTTTTCTGAAAAACGTCCAAGGCCAGCTTTTGCAAACAATTGTCTGAAACCGGGACCTATCTTTAGGTAAAACTGTAGTGGGACATGGAGTGCTAAGCAAATGAAGTATCAACTTAATTTCAAGCATGAAGATTGGAGAGCCTGTGCTTGGCAGTTTACTCAAGTTCATTATTTTTTCCATAGTTTGATGGCCTGAACAAAATCTCACTCAGGGTCAGAATTTCAGCAGATTTCAGGCTGTTAATTCTTTCCTTTTGGCTAATAAAATTCTGCTACCCAAGGAAAGCAATCATAGTTAAAGAAAGGCTCTGCTTGCATCATCTTCGCTCCATCCTGATGCTCTCTTAGAGTGGATGCTTAAAAGGGAACATATTCCTCCCCTGATACACCTTTCGGTATTTTGTCTGCCTAGTGCTATAAAACAAGCATATAAGGCTATGAGGAGAGAACTTCACTGGTTGAAGAACCTAAAATATCCTGTTTTGGCTCCAGTAAATGTGAAAACTGAAGACAGGCTTGCACCAAAGCTGTGCAGAAAAGCACTCTGGAAATTTGGAGTGGCTCAGGCATAGATGTGTAGCATTCAAGTTGATAGCATAACTCCAAATGTCAGCAGTTAAGAGCATTTAGGGTTTTCTCAGTATGTTCTTTATTCCGGTTCTTGTCAATCTGCTTTTCACACATGTCTGTAATAAGCGACTTCCCTCCTCCAGCTTCTTTCCAATCTACTCTTTGTCTACTATTTCCATCTTTTTCCCTATTTTATTCCACTTTGCACTCTTCACCTCTTTAACCTCTTCTTCATCAGTCAGATCCCTTCTTGTGTCTATACTCCACAGAGGCAGTCTCTGACCTTATTACATGTGGTCTCTCTGCCATCATTCTTACACTGTTATAGGAAGCAGTCTCCAGCAAGAATTTTAATGAAAACCACTCTCAATAAAGTATTTCCTTCAGAATTTTGCTTTGAAAAAATATGTAAAATCCAAAGATTTTACACCAAAGTTTATATTAGAGAAATGGCGTGAGGTTTTTAATAGGTTACAAGGGAAAGGATGAACTTCAGGAAAAATCCTGTATTCTAGATCTGTCTGGTTGGGTCTTCTCCATTCACAGTAACCCTGAGCTGTTAAAATAAAGCCAAACATTGTACTTTATGTGATCATTTCAAATATTTTAGTTGTTTTCAGAATGCCATTAGAATAGGGCAACAATCAATGTCCAATATACCATAAAACTAGCTAACTATTAAACTTCCTTGTTGCTGAGATTAATTGGCAATAACAATTATGATCTTACCTATGCATCTGTTTAAATAGATTTCAGTTTTCATATTGCAGTCAGTAACTGTGGTTTTCAGAGTGAAAGGTAGAAAAATACCCCATATCTATTGATCTGAAATACAGAAAAGGAGAGAGAAGAATGACGATGTATGCACTCCCAATGTGCATTATTTTTCATCTCTGGTGCTGATAAAGCTAGCACTCATTTTAGTGATGAATCAGCATTAAAATGGGATGGATGGACTCAGGTATTAAAACAAAGCCAGCACGAAACCTTCTAAAAATAAAACCTCCTCTGTTATAGTCTCCTAGATTGCAGGGTATACAGGGACTTCTATTAAGTGCTGAGATTTTACTTCAGATGCATGTCGTACTCGGAGTATTTCTCATTGCATGAACTGGGGCATAGCATATTACAGATAAAGAAGAAAAATGAAATGTCTAGGCTGCCCAGCAGGGAGAACGCCAACTTACAAGTCAGCAGTCTTGGATGGGCTTATCAGCTCCGTGACTTTCAGCCCATCCTCATCCCACCTGTCCCCAAGCACATACCACCATGGTTTAGCTGCCTTCGCTTGCAGCTATGGTAGGTGGAAAGGTGTGGACCACTCTGGGGACTCATTCAGGTATTCCTGGACTAAGTTAGATGGTGGACGTGCCCACCTGGCTCTCTTCTTTTCCTTTGGCGTAACAGTATGGCTAGCTGCATTCCAGCAACATCCCTAGTACTGTTTACGTTTCTAACACGGACATCACCGCAGGACTACTAAAACTGGTGTAATGCAAATATAACATTTCAGTTAAAAAGAAAACAAATATCATCTGAATTTGTGCATCGTACAGATATTGTCTTTTGCTGAATGGATACGCAGGGAGAATGAAGCCTTACTGTTTCTGGAGGAACATTGCGCTCTTTTTTCTCAGTGGAGGTCTCTTAGTCGAACTTGTTCAGCAAGATTTTTGCTAGTTATTGTGCTAACTTTTCGTAGATTTCATCACTTTTTGTACACTGGATGTGCCTAAAAAATGACTCCATCATTACACCAAACCAGCCCTTGTGCCTCATTCATCATCCCCACACTAGCAACTTGACCCTTCTGCTCATGCTTCATGCCAGCACTCTCCCACCAATGCTGTCAGTCCCCCATTTAATCTGTGATAAACACGAACTGCTCCCAATTCCATTTGCCTAGGGAATATCAGCTCTACCTGCCATATTTAAAAGTGAACATCCCTGTTGTTAAGAAAAACAACAACTCAGAACACTACCCTTGACTTTTCTCATTACTTACGGACTGAAATTTCCCCATCTGTCTTTCCTCAGCTGTGTTCTTGAGAAAGAAAACCTATTTTCTGTTTCCTCCCTCCCCAGTGAGCACATCCTCATCCGCTATGGCAGCTCATCTCAGTGTGACTACTCACCTCTAGGTAGTTCCTTGCTCCTGTCTGCAGGTCTTTTTATTTCTACCCCTCAGCGTACCTAATGGCTTTTTATGCCTTAAAAAAGAGCGCTTTAGCTCTTTCTTCCAACTAACCATCCTCCCTCAAACACTTCTTTTTCATTTCACTTCTTTCGCAGATTTTAATTTTTCTCCTTCCCCTCCGCGAGGGGATTTAGTTCTTCATCACTGTGTATTAAATGATTCATTCGCTGAGATATTTCGTGGCAAATTTCATTCCTCCAACACCATCGGTCTCTGTCTGTCTCTCTTGATTCTGTCAGACTTCAACAACTGTAAACTGTAACTTTCTGCCCAGCCAAAAGTTTCAGGCTCTGGGCAGGAAAAGCCTTTGACTCTGAACCCATCAACAAGGCCCTTTAGCTTGGGATCCTGGAGGCTTTGACTCTGAATTACTCTTTTGAACCCTTGAGTTTTTCTCTCAAATTTATTGATTGCTGTCACCTGCATATAGCTAACATCTTCGTCTACTTTGATCCGACTTCCACAGGAAATTCTCATTTCATGTTTTCATCACTTCCTGGCATGACAAAGATTGGTGGTTTCTTCGATGACATTTTCAAATCCCAGTCCCACTCTGTTTGAAGGGCTGGGGGCCTGGGAAAGGCATGCAGGAGGGCTGGGGGAGACTGGGTCTGAGCACACTTACAGCCCCCGTGGGTTACTGTCCTGTACTGCCCTGGAATATGAACTGCTTCCACCAGCTCCATTAAATTTTCATCTTTGAGTACATGAAGGACTGAGCTTCCAGACACACATCACTTCATCTCCCATGACTGAGGATGCATGTCCTTTATTCCTCAGTCTCCTGACTCAAGCCCCCTCTATTTTCATGCTGGCAATATGCGAAGGAGGAGAGAAGGGAATGAGATGGAGGATCCATGAATCTTCCTGTACCAGTATGGGAAAAAGCCATCCCAAAGCAAAACCAAAAGGCAAAGCTCAAGAGTCTATCTCCTAGGAAAAGAATTCACTGCAAATATAGGCTTGAAACAAGCAGGAGATTGGCCTTTTGAAGTTTCAAATTACAGCTGATCATCCTCTTAGCTGGACGGGCAATGGGGATTTGAGACTCATCCTGATGACGAGCAAAATAGCGCTTCCTTTCCCTTTCCTCCTCAGGTTTAGTTCTTTCACCGATAACGCTAGCAGCTATGTTGTTTTCAAACTTCACATGTCATTGTAGGCTGCAGATTCCTGCAGCCCGCAGCTCCACGCAGTCCTGGGACCCACCTCCCAAAAGTGGAAGATGATCTGAAGACCCTGTAGACAACCCCACAGATGTATATAGCAACAGCAGCTGCTCTGCTTGCTTGAGGAACGCCTTAGAAGCTTCAGGTATGCAGCAGTTGCCACTGTGCTCCCTGTCAGGAAACACAATTACCGTCGTAAAGAAGCGAAGAGGAAGACTTGCAGCGCGTTCCTCGAACTCAGGCGCAGAGATTCACCCGAGTAGAAAGGAATGGCAAGATGCATTTAACCTCATTAGTTTCAGTAGGGCTGACTTTGTGCAATCCATCAGTGTACAGATACATTAGGGGAACTAAACTATTTCCACATCTCATTTACATAATGGATGGGATGTGAAATGAGTCCTATGGAAGAGAAGCGCCCTGGAGGCACTAAAGTTTATCACAATATGTAAGAGTTCTTTTAGATCATTGCATTAAATTTCCACTAACAAGATAACAAATTAATTGTCTGTATTACTGTACTAACCCAAAGCGGATAAAGTGTATGATTTCAGCAGAGGAAGGCGGCTGTTTAAGACAGCTCGGTGGTTATAGAAGGAGGCAGAAGAGATTAGTATGTCTCCCAGCATTTGCGTGCCACGATGCCAGCCCTCCTCCTGCCCCTTTAAGAAATGTGGCTCTTCTCTAATCTGATGTTGGACTTGAGCTTTATTAGTGAAGTGAGGGAGAATGAGTAAATCAACTGTATCAGACAAGCCTCAGGACATCTGGAAATTGATCATTCTGCAGAAATAAGCACTCTGTGTTTATTAGCTGGGAGTTCATCACTATCGCTTCTCTTTATCCAATTCCTAAGAGATTTCAAAGCTATCATCATAGCATTAGCTCTTCTGACTGTGCTACTGCAGATAAAGATCAGAAGATCTATCTAATGATGGCTTTCTCGGTCTCCCTCTTTCTTTCTCTAACACTATCCTGATTTAAAAAAAAAAAAAAAGAGTAGGAAAATAGCTGGAATGAAATAAATCAGTCTCCGTGTCTTAAATTTTTGCCTGTTGGCAATGGAGTAATTTTTTATTATTATTCTACAGGAACTTGGTTTTATTCAGGGGGACACAGCCTGCAGAATAGAAAATCCCTCACAGAAGAGGTGGAATTTGAAGTTTCTAATGCAGTGGTGGAAGAGGGAGGAAGATAAAAGGACCTAAAGCCATAAAGTAGTGCCGTACATTAAAAGTACAGTTATTTTTAAATGATAAGACACGTCAAATAGAAGCCAGGGAAATGAATTCCATAAGTTAGAAAGGTAATAATATTACTTTAAGAAGAATAATTACTTTCCTTAACTACATTTATCACATAGTAATTCACTTCTCCCTTCTGGAATATGATGCAATGCCCAACTTTTGACCGATTTATTTAAAATCAGCCTTAAGAAAAGATTCACCCAGATACGAGGTTTCTTCTGGTTCTTATTCAAAACGGAGGAGTTATCAAAACGCAAGTACGATGAGTAGCTTCATGTTTAGACGTGCATTCCTGTACAGCCGCGTTGCGTAGCTACATTGTGCAACAAGACTGGGAGGAAAATCGTCTGTAAGAGTTTTCTGATAATAATGGTCAGATGCATAAACAATTTAAGTACAGCCCTGGATTTCCAGAAGTCTGTGGGGAGTATGAAATCCAATGCAATGGACTCTCTAAAGAAAAATCTTCCCTAGCAGAAGCTTCTCTGAGATCAATTTTTATCAGCTGATGTTCTCTCTTTTCCAATGGCAAATTAATATTTATTACCTCTTTTCAACTGGCACTTAGAGTTCCAGCTTGGGTGCGCATTGTGCTAGATTCTGTACACAAATAAAAGAAGAAAATGTGGATGTTGTCCAAGAACTTTTCCATGTAAGTACACCATGAGAGAAAACAGATGAATGCAATAAGCAGAGTGAGCATGATTTAACAGTAAAGCAAGGATAGTTAATTAATCCATTTGTACAGAGCCTAGCACAGTGGAGCTCGACCACGTTACTTGCAACGTAAGTACTTAATAACAACAATAATAATGACTAGGCCTTTAAAATTAATGTATTACTTATCAGTCAGAACTCATAAGTTGCTTCGCCAGTGAATGAAGAATGTCAGCTTTTTTATCCAAAGTACCAGGGGACCCATAAATCTTTAAGAAAAAGGCCAGTTTCACATCAGTATTGTGTTCCTCACACACAGGCTTTCTGCCAGTCTGCCTTGAGCTACAATAATGCTACTCCTGAGTCACCCGTTTAGTTATGATCATTCTGATTGTTTATTTATAATCATGCCATCATTGTTTGAGGTTCTTGATAATCTCTTTCAGGTCTGCCCTTGCTTTTGAAGCTGTCCTTTCCCTTTGCCCTTTCTCATCAAACAAATAATGATTGATTTCTTCCCTGCTTTGCTGCCTGTTGCTCACTTGCACGTGCAGGCAATGTTGTCCGTGGTATCAGCAGGACTCAGGGAAGTTAAGGTATGAGTCTTTCGGTTGATGAAACAGGCTCTAATTTGGAGGAAATGCACAAAGATCAACAGACACATGGTAAATAAGATCTGAATCAGGCCACCTGTATGCATCATCTTGTTCTCTCTCTGGAGCAGCAGCAAAGGATAAAATACACTGGAATCATGGATGTGCGTACGTGAATTTTAAACCCTGAGCCGCCTGTAATGGTGTTGCAGATGATTTATTTTCACCTGATTCAAAGATGGGTTGAACTGGGGGCATTCTCTTATGTAAGGGTCTTCTGGACAGAGCACCCCAAATCAGAAGAAAAAGTCCAACAAAAGGTGATGATACCACACCAGCAGGTCCATCTGGTCAAGGGATAGACCTCCCACTACTGCAGCGTGAATCACAGTCTTGTGAGCAAATCACTGCAACTCCGTGGGTTTCCAAAGGTGCCTTGGAGTCTCTGCATTTTGGTATCTGTGAAAGAAACCTGATGGCTCTTCCTTATTGGCTGCTCCAGATCCATAAATTACTCCTGTTCTTCAATTTAGATGAGAATTTCAGTGAGGTGAGTGATATAGGCTGAAGAAACCAAGTGCCTAAAACAAAAGACAGATGGCTGAACCCATGATTCACCGGCGATGAGCTGCAGTTGGGCCATGTAGACTTTGAAGTAATTCATTACATTTGTATCTCTTCTGTAGGGGGAGGATTTTCCTCAATGATTTGTATGACCTTGCTAAACCCAGATAGGTGGTAATTGAGCAGCAACTACTTCTTCAGAAGAAACAGAATAAAAATATTGAAAATATTGACTCACCCCAAAGGCAGTAAGCAGCACTTTGGTCTTTGACCTTTAAGCATCCTAGGGTAGTCAATAACCTGGCTGTTAGATGCTGTGCCTGCCACTGATTTTGATTTGGGAGTAGTTTAACCTTGAACCAAGATCCAAGTAACCACGGCAACAGGAAGTCAGCCTCTCCATCCAAGGAGTGGGAATCCATAAATCAAGGTCCCTAATGCAAACACTGTGTGCAGGTAGAGATTTGAGAGGATAAGTGGTTTGTGAGGGATTACCTTTGAAAAAATGAATGACTGTCCCTTGATATGTTGAAGCACAGCTTCACAGAGACTTTTTTTTTTATCAATAGAGGTCAACAGGTTACAGCTGCATGTTTTCATACGGCTCTGTATATAGGCCCTTCAGTTTAATTAGAACCAGATGTTCAATTTATGAGGTTGTTAGCATTATTATGTACCATATGCACATGCATATATATGTATGTGTATTGATACATACGCCCACATATGCACATCTCTTGCTCACAAACTACATTCATGAATAAATAATGTTAAGGCTCAAACTCAAGCACTATGGAGTGAAACCTCAGTTTTGCATATGCACAGTTCCATAGTGCTGTGATCCCATAGGCGTAACTACCTAGTCAAATATCCCATTTATTCTATGGGACGCTATTTTAGTCAATGTATGGCACTCGACCTAATGAACAGCTATTGGGTAGTTGGATTTTCCTCTCGCTATTCAGTGTGTGATATCATGTCTCAATTATTCCACATTTCTAAGCCTTGGTATGAAAAGAAGATTGTTTCATGAATGTTGATAATTTTATTTTCACAGCACTGCTCTTGAGATGAGGGGTATATTATTGTTCTCATTTGCAATAGAGAAGCTGAGCAGAGAGAGTTTGAAGTAGAATGGATACAATTTGAGATGCTTAATACTGGATTTGAGGCTCTGGAAGGATGTATGGTCTAATAGGCAGAGACTCCTCTACATATCTCCATCAAACCATGACCTGTAATTCTGTCTCACTCCTGATTAGTTCTGCACTCAGACCCGTTCTCCTCCATTAAGTCCACAGGTTGATATCAGGTCACAGGTTCATCAGGACTCCTATCCCATACTGTCCCATTCTGTAGACCTGTCTTTCAGACACCTCTCACCAGTGCAGTTCTGTGCTGGAGTCTGCTGGAGATCTCTTCCACAGTTTCTGAGACAACCCACAGGTCTAATATTTCTCATTTCATGTGCAAGAGACAAAGGTTGGGTCTGTTCATAGCAGCTCCAAGCTGCAAATACAAGGAAGTGTTGATTCATTGTAGCCTCGTTGGAGAGGCTGAGCACAGCCAACAGACACAAAAGTTTGTGTAGCAGTTTCTGGCTCTGCTTCGAGAGCTTCTTGATCTTCTGGGAAAGGATGAGGAAAGGATTAAATACTTAATGCCTTCTTTGCCTCAGTCTTTAATAGTAGGACCAGTTGTTCTCTGGGTACCCGGTCCCTGAGCTGGAAGACAGGGAGCAGAATGAAGCCCCCGTAATCCCAGGGGAAATGGTTAGCGACCTGCTGCACCACTTGGACACACACAAGTCTATGGAGCTGGATGGGATCCACCCAAGGGTACTGAGGGAGCTGGTGGACATGCTCACCAAGCCGCTCTCCATCATTTGTCAGCAGTCCTGGCTAACCGGGGAGATCCCAGCTGACTGGAGGTGAGCAAATGTGACTCCCATCTACAAGAAGGGCTGGAAGGAGGAACTGGGGAACTACAGGCCTGACAGTCTGACCTCGGTGCCAGGGAAGGTTATGGAGCAGATCATCCTGAGTGCCATCACACGGCACGTACAGGACAACCAGGTGATCAGACCCGGTCAGCATGGGTTTATGAAATGTACGTCCTGCTTGAACAACCTGATCTCATTCTAGAACAAAGTGACCCACTTAGTGGATGAAGGAAAGGTGGTGGATTTTGTTTACATGGACTTTAGTAAAGCTTTTGACACTGTTTCCCACAGCATTCTGCTGGAGGAAATGGCTGCTAATGGCCTGAACAGGTTTACTCTTTGCTGGGTAAGAACTGTCTGGATTGTCAGGCCCGAAGAGTTGTGCTGAATGGAATTGGTGGCTGGTCACAAGCGGTGTTCCCCAGCGCTCAGTACTGGGCCAGTCCTGTTTAATCTCTTTATCAGTGATCTGGACAAGAGGATCAAGTGCTCCCTTAGTAAGTTTGCAGACGATACCAAGTTGGGCAGGAGTACTGATCTGCCTGAGGGCAGGAAGGCTCTGCAGAGGGATCTGGACAGGCTGGATTGGTGGTCTGAGGCCAACTGTATGAGGGTCAACAAGGCTCAGTGCCGGATCCTGCACCTGGGTCACAACAACCCCGTGCAACACTACAGGCTTGGGAAGATGTGGCTGGAGAGCTGCCCGGCGGAAAAGGACCTGGGGTTGCTGGCTGACAGCTGGCTGAACATGAGCCGGCAGTGTGCCCAGGTGGCCAAGAAGGCCAACAGCGTCCTGGCCTGTATCAGCAATAGTGTGGCCAGCAGGAGCAGGGCAGGTTTCGTGCCCCTGCACTCGGCACTGGTGAGGCCACACCTCACATACTGTGTTCAGTTCTGGGCCCCTCACTACAAGAAAGATACTGAGATGCTGGAGTGGATCCAAAGAAGAGCAATGAAGCTGGTGAGGGGTCTGGAGCACAAGTCTTATGAGGAGAGACTGAGGGAACCGGGGTTGTTTAGCCTGGAAAAAAGGAAACCAACATGGTTTAGTGGTGGACTTGGAAGTGTTAGGTTGACAGTTGGACTCAATGGTCTTAAAAGTCTTTTCCAACCTAAATGATTCTAAGGTTCTGTGACTCTAGGTATCAGGGTCCGTGTGGGAACTCCTTGAGGAACTACCAAGTGCTATCCAGGTGCAGCCAGGGGTAGCAGTGGGAACTCACTGCTACAGGAGATAGAGGCCCCCATCTGCTGACCTGACCTGTTGTCCAGAGAAGTTTGCTGCTGGCCTGGGGCTTGGATCAGGGAAATTGTGGAGACATACCAAACCAAATCTGAGTGGTAAATCAAATCAAGCAAAGGTAGCAGGAGACTTGCATGAATGGCCAAGGAGCTCCTGAGTAATGTCAGACATTAAAAGGAAGCAAAAAAGAGGTGGAAGCAAGAACAGGTGACCCAAAGAACTATAGAGACAATGTCCAAGCATGTAAGGATGGGCTTAGGAAGTCAAAGCATGTGTGGAGTTGAATCTAGCAAGAGCAGAAAGGCAACAAGAGATGTTTCTACAGGTACATAAGCAGCAAAAGGCAGCATAGGGAAAATGTGGGCCCACTGCTGAATCAAACAGGGACCCTGGTGGCAAAAGACCAAGGTACTCATTGTCTTCTTTGCCCTGATCTTTACTGGTAAGACTGGCCTTCAGGAATCCCAGGCCTCTGAGACTGGTGAGGAAAGGAAACTTACTCTTAGTGGAGGTGGATCCTGTTAGGGAACAGTTAAAACAAACTGGACATACATAAGTCCATGGGACTTGACAGGATGCACCCAAAAGTGTTGAGAGAGCTGGCTGGTATCATTGTGAGGCCACTCTCAATTATTTTTGAAAGGTCTTGGTGATCAGGACAAGATCCTGAGGACTAGAAGAGAGCAAATGTCAGTCCAGTAAGAGCAAGAAGAAAGACCCAGGGAGCAATAGGTTGGTCAGCCTCATCACAATCCCTGGAAAGGTGATGCAGCAAATAATCCTGGAAAGCATTTCCAAATATATGAAGGAGAAAAAGATGATTGGGAGTTAGCATAGATTTATGAAGGGGAAATCCTACCTGACCAATCTGATGTTGCTCATCTTGACTTTAGCAAGACTTTTGGCCCCATCTTCTGTAAGCTCCTTATAGACAGACTGATGAAATACAGACTAGATAAATGTACACTGTGATGGACTGAAAACTGGATGAACTGCTGGGCTCAAAGGGTTGTGATCAGTGGCACAAAGTCCAGCTAGAGGGCAGTCATTAGTGGTGCACCTCAGGATTTGATACAGGGGCCAAAAAGTATTTAGCATGTTAATTAGTGACTGGGGTGAGGGCTAGAGCACACCCTTGACAAATATGGAGATCCAAAACCGTGAGGAGTGGTTGATGTGCCAGAGTGTCATGCTGCCATACATAGGAATGTCAATAGGCTGGAGAAATGGGCTGACAGGAACCTCATGATGTTCAACAAGGGAAAATGCAAAGTCCTGCATGTGGGGAGGACTAACCCCATGTACCAGTACCTGTTGGGGGCTGACCAGCTGGAAAGCAGCTTGGCAGAAAAGGCCCTGGGGGTCCTGGTGGACACCAAGGTGACCATGATCCAATAATGTGCACTTGCAGCAAAGAAGGCCCACAGCTTCCTGGGCTGCATTAGGAGAAGCATTGCCAGCATGTCAAGGGAGGTGATCCTTCGCCTTTATTCAGCACTGGCGAGGCCACACCTGGAATACTGTGTCCAATTCTGGGCTCCTCAGTACAACAGAGACATGGACATATGAGGGAGAATCCAACGAAAGGCCACAAAGATGATTAAGGGTCTGGAGCATCTTTTCTGTGAGGAAAGGATGGGGCTGTTCAGCCTGGAGAAGAGAAGGTTCAGGGGGATCTTACCCATGTGTACAAATGTCTGATGGGCAAGAGTAAAGAAAATGGAGCCATCACTTCCCCGAGTGAGCCACACACTCAGTTGTGCCCAGTGACAGGACAAGAGGCAGTGGGCACAAACTGAAACACGTGAGGTTATGTCTGAACAACATATTTTTACACTGAGGATGAACAGGTTGCACAGAGAAGTTGTGGAGTCTCCCTCCTTGGAGATATTAAAAACTGACAAGACATGGTCCAGGGTAACCTGCTCTACCTGACCCTTGAGCAGTGTGGGGTGGACTAGGTGATCTCAAGAGGAGCCTTCCAACCTTAGCTGCCCTGTGATTTTTTGAATGGTCATGTAATTGCCAAAATCTGATGCATTTTATTGGAGGCCCATGTCCAGATGGAGATTTGAAAATAGAAGGAATTTATGAAGGATTGACTTTAAAAAATGAATGTCTGTCCTGGATATGTTGAAGCCAAACGTCACAGAGGGTGGGAGAGATTTTCATAAATTGGCAAAGACACAACAGAAAGTCCTCACCCTAGCAGACCTTTGTGCCAGTCTCATGAGAATAGGGCTGCTGGATTTTTACAAAGCAGCAACTGCTAAGAGTTTTCTAAAATGGGAAAAAAACCTCCCAGTCTTATTGTAAAAAGTGACGGAGGCATTTTAGCTGCCTTTCCACTTGGTAAATTCATATACTTATAGATATATATGCAATATGTATATACACACATGAACTCACACAAATATTACATATAACTGGGTGGATACATATTCAGGTATATTAGGCAAATACCTAATACATAAAATTTCTGTCCCAGCAGTTTAAATTTGACACATTTACAAGCAAACAAAATGGGTTTGAGTCATAAGAGAGTTTGAGAAACATTGTTAAGAGAGGAATCTACCAGCCCTGAGTGCTCAACTTTTATTTTTCTTGGATATTTGACCTTTCTGGTATATTTCTACTACTCACTTTTTCTGCATTGCAATCCCTAGGTAGAAAAAGGTATGACAAAGTGTTCTTTTTTTTTAAACTCCCACCCCTTTGATGAGTTGTAAGGTAAATTTTCATTACGAAGGGAATTCCAAAAAAGTAAGTACAAGCTTAATGTGCTTTAGACAGGGAATTACATATTGAGGCTGTTCCTGATGCCTGCTCCCTACTCAGATGAAACACCCACCAAGTCAAGTCATTACAGAAGAGAAGTATGTAAGTGTGTGTGGAGAATAAACTATCCGGGAAACGACAAATAGGCAATCCCACTATATCGAGATATGAAGCATATCTGTCTTTATACATACACCAGGATGTATGTTTGCTTGGAGAAGAAAAAATAGTAATGTGGAATTATTATGTTGGTTTACCATTCTTTATCAAGATCAATGATGGCACATCCGTAAGCAAAATTACCAAAAACAGTAATGATGATGATTCTTGCTGCTACCAAGACCATGTTACAGGCACATACACAGGCAAATACAGAAATATATGGGGGCAGCAAGGACAGCAAGTGACTATTCTTTTCCAGATATTCCCCAAACTTGTTGCTTCATCAATATTCATCCAGATTTTGTTTCCTTCCCCAGGAATTGCAGGTCCCCACTTAAAAGCAGACCAGACTTCACTTCATGGTAAAATGGAAAGTTCTGCCTGTAACATGATGACCAGAAGGAAACCAGCAGCTGTTGACAGTGTTGCAATGCCGACTCCAGTATTATCTCTCCTACCTTCATCATCATCAGCATCTGAAGCAGGTAACGTTGTTTCCCTCCACCCCCTCGATTTCTTTCCCATCTTCTTCCCTCTGGCACAGCACCAAACAACATGTGCTTGTACTGCTCTTCCCGGTTGGAGAAGTAGCTGCAAATGTGCGTATCTAATGTGATAATCAGGCTGTAATTTTTCTAACACTTCTTATCATGATCATATCTTGGCATATCAAATCTATTTTATTCACATACCACCACTTGTGCAATAATGAGGACACAAGTAGCACCAGCCCGTATGGTCTAGCAAGGGACTCTTGAAGCAAGACTCTTGGGTTTCTTTCTCAGCCCCGTTGTTCATTTATTTGAATGTTCCCATCCCTGTAGCATGAACATGCCGAATACCCAGTGAATAGCTAAGGAGCAGCTGAGATTTATTTCTGCATACTTCAGTGATTTTAGCATAATATTCTGTCTTGCAAATGCAAAATTGTCTGGGGCAATGAACAGTGATTTAAAATATATCAGAATAAATAAGTCAGAATAGCATGTTTTTCAATCAACTTATATTTTGTGCTTCTATTTTGAATCAGATCAGAAAGGTGATAGCTTTATACAGTCAGAAATTGAGCCAAGTCATTCAGGCATCATCATGCCTTTCCTTGGGCATGGATAGAGAACTCAATCTTGCATTGTGTCTTAATTCCCAGTGAATGGGGAACCCATAGTACATTACCCTACATGCAGCCATTAGGAGCTCCACAGTCTTGTCAAACATTTGATTCCACCTTCACAAAAAAATGCACTTGTGTCACTGAGTTATGGAATGATTACATATTTAATTATTCAACTCCAAGTGCTGTGTCAGTGCACTCCTTTTGATTTTCCTTTCATTTCCTGAATAAATAGTGAAAACAAGGGATCCATGCGGTAAAGTAGCCTCTATAAAGATAAATTTTTATATTAAAAAAAATCAGGATTCTCTGTTTAGTCTTTAATACTTTCCTACATATAAACTAAGGACAGATTTTTAATGCAGCGGAGAATGAAAGCACACAAATATTTTATGATCAGTTTCAAGATGAAAGTGTATGCTTGACTGCATAGTTCATTCCTTCCATTTTCAGAAGTCTAATTAAATTGTTGGTTTATCTGTAGCCCAGATGTTGAAATAATTTAGTTGAAAACTGAAAGAAACTGTGTTAATGGGAAAACAGGACAGTGCTATGGGTTTCCTGTAATTAATAGCGAGCTCTTTGAAAATTCCTCCATTCAAACCAAGTCGACAAACTGAGCCCAGCTGTTGTGCAAACAGTCTTCTCTTGCGAGTGGCCTTGGGCAGCTCTGAAGGGATGGAGAATGACAGGCAGTAACAAGGATTTTAGTGCTGCAGACATAACAGAACCATCCAGAATAAAGTTAGGGGCTGATGGAGAACTTCCAAGGGGTCTGCTCTACCTGGGTTCACCTCCTTGCTCAACACCACGGTGCTGGAGTGGGTCCTCCAGCCTGCTCTAAGCTACCCCTGGAAATGTACATTTTTGGTAGAGATTTCTCTCTTTGCCTCGGAAGCTATTTCCAGCATCATATCAATCCTGCGTGACTTTTGGGCATGGCCTGAGGTCGTCTCAATTTGTCTGTGTCTGTGAGAAGGAGCCTCACTGCATCTGTGTACTCCAGGGAGAGGAGAAACACTGGGCCTCCCTGTGCTTTATTTTAAATGTGTAGAGCTGGGCTTTAAGACTAGCGTGGGTTCTTGCTTGTTTGGGGCAGCTGGGTCAGCTTGTTTGGAGAGTGGGAAAAGGATGAAGGAAAAGTACAGGCTCCTGTGCTGCGCCAGGTATTTCTAGTTTCTTTTCACTTTGGGCTGGATTTTGCCAAATAGCTTCAGGCCTTCACGGAGGTAGCGCGTTGGCCATGCAGCCCGAGGAGGTGCAGGGAAATAACTGTGCCCAGGCAAAAAAGTGTTCCCCCATACATCCCTAGCACCTGGAGGTTGCCACCATGTTGTATCATCTCTGTAGGAGCATATTACTTTTTTCATATGCCTGTGTGCAGACATAGTGTCCTATTCCCCACCTCCTCTTCTACCCCTTCTAGATGAATTCCACCAGATAGAGCAAGACAGAAGTCTTCCTCCAAAAGCAAGATTTCCACATGCAAACAGCAAAGTATGTGCAGGAAAAGAACAACAAAGCCTAAAAACAACGCAGACCAACTTAGGTCCAGGGTTGGGCAAGGTCTGTTTGGATAAAATGGAAAAGATTAGTACTTCGCTTTGGTTTTCAGCAGAGCAGTATATCACATGGCAATATAGGAAAATATTTTGTATCAAAGATTGCTCACCAAGAGCTTCCAGATGAGTTGATAACACCTAATGGCTCTCACTTCAATAGTGGTTTATTTTGGCAGATTTCCCTGATATTTTGTCATATGCACACCTCATCAAATCTTCCCCCTGCAGACCCATAAGACTCTTTTCCGCATAGTCTCTCTACACCAAATATAGAATCAGATGTCCCTGTCTCCTAGTAGTCAAAATAATACTGGGTTTCCTAATATCTCCTTCAAAAAGCCTGACTTGAAAGCATATTACTTATTCAGTACATGCATTCTGACTATTGGCAGACTATGTAACACAGCTCAAATAGTTTCTAGATCTTGCATGTTCAGAGGCTTGCTAGGAAGAAAAGCAAAAACATTATTAGTAGCTTCTAACAAACTTCCTGAGAAAGTCATAAACACCCCAAAGCATCTATGAAAGAAAAATTAGTGCAGTAAGCCAGCACAAAATAGCACAGAAGATTTTTTTCTAAATGAGAAAATGAGTTTCAGTCCAAAAGGAAATGGACTGTCAGCTTGCAAAGTTTTAGGAGGGCAAAAAGGTATCGAAACAATGTGAAGGAAGACACTGAGAGTACTGTTCAGCTTATAGATTTAAATGTAAGTGTAGGTATCTACCCATAACTGTCTGCGTGTCAGTTATTTTTGGAGAGCTAGGCAGTTTGGCAAAAAGCAGATGCCTACCTTTGCTCCACTCAGGCACTGTCTACTCAACATCAGGCTCCACTCAGGACAGTCAGCCTGGGTGACCTTGACCTCTTGGGTGTACAGGAGACCTGCACCTTCCTTATCCAGTATCAGGGTGTCAGAAGAGTGTCCATGGTCACCTTAAATTGCATTGAGTTCCCATTTTAGAAATTCAGGTCATCCTCCATGGACTGTACAGAACAGATCTTCATTGATTGTGATCTTCACTAAGCTGCAGAAACAACTGACTACAGAAAAATCTTGGCAGATACTTGGCTAATGCTTTATTTCAAATTTGTTTCCTGTCCTTTGGCTTACTTTCTTTCCAATGAAAGCTGAGAGTAATGCCAAATCTCCTGATTTCACCAAGAACCTTGCAATTTTTCCTGTATTTCTGTTAAATTTTCCAAATTCAAGACTTCCATCATCAACTGAAGAATTTTGGTTTTACTTCCTGGAAAAAAAATTGCATCTTCAATATGAGAATTTAAAAAAAAAAATCTTGAAAATGTTCCCTGACAATAATAAAAGGCAAAAGGTGGACAGTGAATATGAAGTGCATGCAAAATGTTTGATTTCTTAAATCTTCTGACTTGAAGCTACTCTCAAGATCTGGGAGGAACTCAAAGGAGTCAAATGCTTAGGGCTGGAAATATTGGGACTATATATGTCCATTACGAGTGAGGCCAGATGAGAATAATCGTTTTGTGTGGCAGGGATTTAACCTTTTTTTGATCAGATGACTGAGAAATAGCTCACTGTCACTTGCCCTTAAGGCTCTTGCATCCACACTTTTTAGGGGTGACCTACTTGAGAGGAATTTTGTGCAACTTGTTAGCTTCTCCTGAGCAACTTGGATATTTCATTTCCTTTCTCTTTTTCTTTGGTACCAAAATGACTACATTCCTCTTTTCTTTTGTCCTCTGTGAATCACAAACTGCAAGTGGTTTTTATTTTTCTTTTTGGTGTGGGGAGTGGGTTACATATGGAAAATGTATTTTGTTTTGTAATTAATAAAAACCAGACTTTGGGAAGTTGGCCATCCAGGTCTTTATTTATAAGAGAGCATATGTCTGTGTTTTGTTTATGACTCACTCCTACTTCTTGCATTGTAACTTGGGTTTGTTTACGCAAGCTCTTTGCTGAATCTAAGCAACATGGTGGTACAAGAGCCAATAATTTGTGTTCTCCAAGAGGGGAGACCAGTGAGTGAAGCTTGTATGCTGAATCCATCATAGCTCATAGCGAGCAAAAGGAGATTCTACCACTTGACTGCTCCTGGTTATCTACAGAAAATGCTACAATAGCAACTTTATTTAAACTCTCGATAGATTAGCCTGTTAGCCATGAAGGGAGTGATAAGCCCCAAACGAACCTTTCTCGAAATCTTGGCTGCTCTGGAAACTTTAAGTATTTCAAACCAAAATGACGGCTTGACAGTCAGGTGTAAATTAAGTTTGCAAGTAGATGTGGGCTGAGGATAATGTAGTGGGATGTTTTATTCTTTACTGAAAAGAAATTCTGAACTCCATCATTTCTTTTCCAGCAGCGCAGAACGGATATGTTAGGAGTGAAAGAGAGCACCAGTTATTGCAATAGCAGAATTAATACATTTTGTTTCTCTCACAAAGGGGTAGTTACTTTTAATCTGTGTGCAAATCCTGAACTCTGAACAGATGCCACGTTCAGTAAAGGACAATGAGACAATTTAAGAAAAACAAACAAGGTCTCGTGTCCTAAGCAAAGGACCAGTAGCCAAGAAATGCTGGGTACTCTTTCCAGCTCTGACAATGACTCACAATGTGACCTTGGCAAGAGTCTTAACTACTTTGGACTTCACTCAGATCTAAAGTAAGTGATCTGAACCAGGAGTAAGCTTACTTCAGGGGCCATTGAAGTCAATTATATGACTGAGTAGTTTCAGCTAGTATCTACAGAGGTGATAGTAAAGAAACTCAGGCAGGGGTAATGAATTTGCCACAGGTGACGTGACCCACACAGCTTGTCTCTGCCCACTAGTTTCAGTAACAAACACTTTTCATATGAACTGGCATCCATGGCAAGAATTAAAGGACAGAGTGAAGACATCATGAGTATGTTTGGGGTATAGAAAGTTTAGTAGTTATGGTCAACCAATATGACAGCTATGCTCCGCAGCCCTACCTTCCCTCCCACTAGAGTTTTAGAAATGAGAACAAAGTGAACCCATGTTGATGTAGAAAAGCTTTGTTTCTCTAGAAGAGGGGAGAGACGGAGAGAAATCTCTGAAGACTGCTTAATAGTCAAAGTTGTGTTTTCATCTAGGGCAGTAAAAAAGGAGATAACAGCAATTCTTCTGGGACTGTAATAAATGATCTTTTAATTGTTTTTTAGTTGCCTTTCTATGCAGGGTCCCTTCTCATATCCATTGCTTCTTCAGTACTCATATTCAGCCTACTGGGCTTGAAACATCTAGTCTCCATGATGCTGAAAGCAGACAAAGGAGAGTTTCCATTCACTGTTTTTTGACCTACCCCTGTTTCTCTCCTTGTCTCCCAACAGCCAGCCCACCACTGAAAAAAAGGTTCAAGCGCCGTGAAATTGAAGCAATCCAATGCGAGGTGCGCAAGATGTGCAACTACACCAAGATCCTGTCCACAAAGAAGAACCTGGATCACGTGAACAAGATCCTGAAAGCCAAGCGGCTGCAGAGACAATCAAAGACAGGCAATAATTTCGTCAAGAAGCGGAGGGGGCGTCCTCGGAAGCAACCCCTTTCCTTTGACGAAGACTCCAGAGACCAAATGCCCGTTCTGGAAAAATGCATTGACCTTCCCAGCAAAAGAGGTCAGAGACCGACACTCAACCCTTTGATATTGGAGCAAGCAGCAACTCAAGATACAATCATGGCTACCATCGAGGCTGTCATACACATGGCTCGAGAGACGCCACCCCCACCGCCTCCTCTTCCTCCTCCCCCGCCTCCACCTCCTCTCCCTCCGCCCCGGACACCCCGGGTTGGGAAAAGGAAAAGCAAGTCCCCGCAGGAGGAAGAGGAGGATGTGAAAGTGAAGCGGCACAGGAAAGGCAGAGGGATCGAAAGCGAAGGCCTTCCCTAAGGCCGGCGCACCTCGTCGGATGTCGGGTGCCGGTAGCGGGGCACGCCGGGACTGAGGGACTGGAGGCACGTGGTCTGCTTCGCCCCTGTGGCAGCACCAGACTCACTCATCCCTTCGGCGGCCGGAACCCATTGCGAAGAGCTGTACCAGCCAGGGTTCGCATCTTCCTCTTCATCGCTTTGGCCCCAGCCCCCCCAGGAAAAAAGGGGGAAAGCGTGTGGGAAAGGTGGGGGGTAAGGGGGGGGGGGGTGAGTGTCAACGTTGGGGAGCGCGTCTACTTTGCAGAGTTTCCAAAACTAATCAGCATCTCAGCATTGCTGTTCTCATACCGTACCCGGAGGCGGGAGGTCGTCCTCACAGAGAGCTGAACGTTGTCACTAGGGCTGCATGCTCGACTCTGATTCTGTTTGGCGGGCCAGGTGAAACTAAGAGTAACCATACCATAGTAGAAATCACTGTAAAAAAGAAAAAAAAAAGAAACAAAAAAAACCCAACAAAAAATAGTGTACTTTTCTCAACTGTGATCTTGGTTATAATCTGTTTGAATTTTTTTTTTTCCAGTTTTATATACCTACCAGGCTTTGGGGAAGCATAACCCAAATGCCTGATTCCTGCTAGAACTATATATTTCTTTCTCATTTACTTGCCTAGTTATGACTAGCTGCAATATAGGCAATAGAAAAGTAGAGCCTTACACGCGTGCACACTCACTCCGAGTGCTATCCCAAGGAACGACGGAATATCACAGCATTTAAAAAAGGTGTACATGGATATTCAGCTACAATAGCAAGTTTCTATGAAGCAACTTGGCGTTTTCAATGGCATGTGAAAAAGGGGTCATCTGTCAACCAAGTTGTTTTGATGCTCGGTACATATGAGTAGAGAACAGCAAGACACTTCTGGGGAATAGAGTTATAGTAAACATGGACAAAATCACCAAAAATAGAATGTAAATAAGCTAAAAGAAAAAAACAGGACAGAAAATATAGAGTAAAAAGACAGGGCCCAAACCTACCAGTTCTTACCACCTGCAATTCCGAGTGAAATTGATGGGAAACCCAGGATCCAAATAATTTACATTGGGTAGCAATGCCTTGATATGTTCTTTTAAAGAAAATAGATAAAGTAGATTGTTTTAAAAAAATAGAGAACAAAACCCTATGGAAAATAGGTTCTTTTTTGGCAATTATTTCATAAAAAAAAAAGGAATAAGTGTTCTTATCTGAAAATAAAAATGTTCAAAGGGTATCACCACTGCAATTGTATTAATGCCACTTTGGACATGTTCTCCAAGTTGTGGTTGCCTTAATAAACTAAAAAAAAATTTTTTTTTTGTACATAATGTAATTATAAAGCTCTCAGTCTGCATGGATGCAAACTGTGTGTGACAAATCGTCTCTTTAAATGGTCAGTTCAAATTGTACATTTCTCATTCAAGTTGTACGTTAGCCATCGGTTTAACTCGGGTAAAATACCCGAACTCCATTTCCACAGCCCAATTAAAATGTTTAACTAAAACAAAGACTGAACGTGAAACTGTTCCATTGCAGTAATAATGCTTTTAAAAAAGAAGTCAGTTGTTGAAATTTGAAATAGATACTTTCAACTTTATTTAATTTCTTTTTAAAATCCTTCAGTACACTCAACACCTGGCATGGCAACATGGATATTAAAATGGGGGGGGGGGGGTGTAGAAATTCCAGCAAGGGAGCAGGGATTGGAATTATTTAATGATTCACAAGCCAACTGCCATTCCCTTTTTTGAGAAATCTTTGAACTGGCTTATTGCCAAGAAAACTTCAAATAGCACGACACTAAAAAAAAAAAAAACAACAAACCAACAAACCCAACAAAAATGTCCCCACAAAAAATGTTTTGTTTCTATTCTGTTTATTCTGTTATTTATTTACAAAAATCATATCAAGACTATGGTGTTAATGGGACACTGTAAACATACAGCTCATTATTTTTAGAGACTGATTTTTCTTCTGTGATAGCACCTTAGCTTATTGAAACTGAATGCATTTGGGGTTTGGATTGGGTTGGGGGGCTGGAAGAGGGTTTGTTGTGTTTTTTTTTTTAAAGGCTGGAACAAATCTTGAGATCCTATCTCCTCAAAACTGATAAGAGGGATCACAGAATTTTGTTTCCGATTTGTTTTGCATCGTTCATCGTACTCATTTGCGCTTTTTGTTTTCCAATTAATGCAGCTTAGAAATAAACTGGCCAGTTGCTCATTCTGTTACAACCGATTTTGCTTTTCAGTTCTCTTGAATTAGCACAGTGTTATTGACCAAAGTTGTAGGCCTGCAGAAGAAAATGCTTAAGCCTCCTTGAGCTCCTCCCGTCTTCCTTAAAAAGCATTGGACTAAGGTTTAGTTGATTCAGAAATCTTTTTTTTTTTTCCATCTCTCCCCCGGGCCTGAAAGTAGGCGACAGAGTCGCTTAAAATGCAAGAAAAACGTTAAGTTTGGTATTCCAGGTAGCCTATAAGCTGGAACTAAGCCAGACAACAAATTATCCTTAGTTTTACCTTCAGCGATCTCTTTATTAGCGTTGAAGTACATTTCAAAGTGTAGCGAGTGGAACAAAGGTTTGAAAGGACCAAATTCTGTCATTGAGCGCCCACCGTGGCTTCAAGATGTGTCGGGTCTGACCGAGTGCTGATAAGGGCTGGATTTGGGCTGGACCTTTCTGGATGCGCTGGCATGCGACCTCCCCCCAGGGAAGGATCACTGAATGGCTGTTGCCTCCCATGCTCCTGAGTTTTGGGAAAAAAATGCTCTTTTCCTCCCAAAAAGTACTATCCAAAATGATGCTAGAGGCACAGTGCTTAAGGAGAGCGTCCACTCAGAGGGTACAACCCCAGCCACCCTTCACTGAGCAAAAAAATTAAGAGGACCTTTTGGTCCTAGAGAAACCAAGGGTAGCATTCAAGACTTGGAAGATGCAAGCCATCAGCCTGGGATGGGCCCTATCCAGATGCCCAAGGTTGGTTTTTCACAGCAAGAAGGTGCTGGTAGAGCATGGTGCTGGGGTACGGCCTTGGCTCGTTGTCCCAACAGCAGCCTGGTGCAGCCGGCCCTGGCTGGCAGGAAGATTAGCTTGATAATTTGTATGAAAGCAGGCTGAAAATACTGTTAGATGGTACTCAGAGTTTGTGTTCTGCATGTTGCATAGTCTATAAATATGATAAGCAAGTTGCTGACAGAATAATATTATAAGGCGATGTACTACATGCAGATCATAAAGGATTTAGTTTTAGGGCTTAAGGCTAAAATCCCACTCCTGCAGTTTATTACCCAACAATATTCCAGTAATGAGCTTTTTGATTTTCTTTTTTCCCCTACCACTAGGAAGATTTACTGAGGAACTCTCTAAATTCTCTCCACACGTTTCCAAGAACTGTATAAAACTGGGGTGAAAGCCCTTTTGCTTATTAAGACCAAAAAGACCTTTCAAACACCTCCGCTGTGTCACAGATTAACACACGTCTTAGCATGCTTCAATAAAAATGTGAAACAAAATCACATGGCTGTGAGCCATAACGAAATGAAGCCACGGGTTTAAGTCCTCTCCGTGGGTCTTATATTCCTCAACCCAGCGTAAAACCAGGAATGGGGACAAGCGTGCGGGGAGAGAGGGGAAAAAAAAACAACCACTTGTGTCTCCAAGAGCTTCGTACTGCCAGTTTCTTGAGCCCTTCAATATTAAATTTTCTGTGACCGCACCTTGCATGTTTTTGGGTAACTGTCAAAAAAAAAAAAACAACATAAAAAAGTAAAAAAATTAAAAAGTAAGTGATAGTAGTCATCAGGTACTAGGGTATCCTACAGCATGGCCCGTGTCTCTCCACTTGACAGCAATGCTTTGGACCATTTGTGTAGAATATTCTGTTTGTGGTGTTAAGTTTTTTGGGTAGCGTCTGGTACGATGAGGTGCTGGTTCGTCACTGGGGCTTCTGAGCGCTACAGCAACACGCTGAATAAACAGGAATCGCTGTTCCGTACAAAAGGAATTCCCCAACTCTTATTTTCACAGGCCCTGATTCAGGACTGCACTTAAGCACATTTAAGTAGTATCCTGAAGAGTAAAAAGAACAGCAAAAAAAAGACAGGAAAAAGAAAAAAAAAAAAACAACAGATGATTTTCTGAATTGAAAAACAAACATCGTGCCCTTGCAATGCCTCTTCCTTCCATATCATCCAAAAACTGGGGTGCAGCAGTTCTGAGATAATTAGAAGCACATTTCAAGAAAGGACACATATTTGAGATCTCCTTAAGATGCCTGCCTAGGTTGTATAAAACACTACGTAGAAAAAAAAGAAAAAGAAAAAAAAATGTAAAAACATGAAAAGAGCTGCCAATTGGACAACATGGGGAAGCAGTTCAATCCCATGTTGGTTTGTTTTACTTTTCTTTTTCTTTATTTTTTTAAGCTATTTCTTAAATAATAAATGCACATGAAGTGTTAAATATGTATATACTGTATTTCAAAAAAAAAAAATCAAACGAATGGGGCACAAGATTGTTCTATAAGTCGTGCTGGCTAATTTTTAGTTTGTATTCATAAGTGGTTTTTAAAAGCCTTTTTTAAAGTGTAATTTGCATGTTCTACTTTGATTGTATGTAAACATATTTTAGAGCAAAAAAATGTATTTGTATTTTATTGAATATAGAGGCAAGAAAAAAACTTGTACATTGTTTGAAATGTTCTTTTTGTAACAGTTTTTATTCATGAAGCATTTTTGTACATTTAAAAATGGATATGGACTTGATGTTCTTTGAGGCTTAGATACATCTGGCATGCTTTAATGTCATGCTCCTTCATGATCTTAGATGTTGGTTTTTAAACATTTTTTTCTAAAACAAAGCTCAGTCTTTTCGCTACCAAATCAGGTTAGCACAGTATAGAGCACTTAACTAAAAAAAAAAAAGAAAAAAAAAAGTTAATCCTATTCATATGTTATTCATTGTGTGAAATTAAAGGAATTCAATTCAGTCTAACATGAGTTGTGAATTCTTTTGTCTTATTTTCCATCTGTTTCCCATCACTAAGGAGTTTAATAGCTTTTGGGATACTAATACCATGCATTCACAAGCCCTCTTTATGGTAATGGAGAAAAACATGCTTTGGTTCTGTTCTTCTTTCTGTTCTTTTCTTTTTTATTTTATTTTTCCCAGAATATCCTTAAAAGTTAAAAATGGACTGTGCCGCGGGCCCCCTGGACAAAAGGGGGATTCACACTTCGAGGCCGTGCGTATCACCAAATTAGCAGACACATCTCTGGTCCAAAGTGTGGCCCTGGGCACCCGTACGGTAGTACTCACCACCCAGGTGGGATTCCTTCTGCCGAAGCAGATGGAGTGTCCCTCTCCAGATCCCTGCAGAGAAGGCAGTCCCAGGGGCTGGGTCATGGGCACGGGGGTGACAGGAGCCAACCCTTTCCTCGCAGAGCATCGGAGATGAAGGGATATAGGCTCAGGGGTATTTTCCATTCTGTGAAATCTCACGCTGTGACTGTGGGAATTGGTTGTAGCGCGGGTTTAAGTTTCTTTTCCAAGTTGCTGCTGACGATGGTCAGCTTCCATTATACAGTCAGTCTCAACATCCACACGTTCCTCTGCAGCGACATCAGATTTCATCCTTTTCCTCCTCCTCAGAGAAGATCCACCACCTTCCCTAATAGCTCAGCAACCTGCACGTGGAAATTAAATCTTGTTTCCAGGAGAAGGCAGCAATGCTCAGGCAGGATAGATAACTTCGTGCCCTCTCTCTCATGTTCTTCCTTTCTGAAGCTTTGCAGGATGGGTTGGGTTGGTTGGGACCAACTCATCCAACCACAAAGATGACTCCTCTGACTGCTGTTTTCACAGCTATTGCTTTGTGTCAGTGGATTAGAGCTGCTCCAAAGGTCTCAAATGTGATGGGCCTTTTTTTCTTTCTCCTCTTTCTCTCTTTAACATATGCATAGCCCCAGCTTTTGACAACAGTTTCCAAAAGCGCTGACATCTTTGCTCACTGTTTTTATCGGGCTCTGTGATGTATAAGCCACTGGTCTCCAACTCTAACCACATTTCTGTAAAAGGCCTGCAGTAAGGCTCCCTTGGAAGCGTCTGTGAACTGTCAAGTTTCGTGCTTGCTGCTGCAGCATCTCAGGACTGATCTCCCCTCCTGCCGGCTCTTTTCTGAGATTTACCTCCCACCGCCGCTGTACTTTGATGGTGTCACCTTGCAGGCATGATGCAAGGTGGGAGAGCAGCCTTTGGGGAGCGAGAGTTGGGGATGTTGGGTTTCTGTCCTTGGAGGCGGGGGGTATGAGGGACTCCATCTGTGAGGGTTTCCCACTTTCTTGCCTCTGATCTCTTTTTTTCCCCAGACTGCTGACACCATGTTCAGTGACAGAGCACCAGTCTCCTCACCAGTCTCCTCCTGGGCAGGGGCACCCTTTGATCAGCACCCCCATCTGCTTTCTCAGGGTAAAATCAGGCTCTTGCTAGGATCTCTCTGTTTCATCCCTGGTAACTAACTCCAGCACTGTCCGCTCCTAGGCATTAAACCACCTCTGAGAAAAAACTTTGAAAGTCTTAGGAAAAAGTTTAGGGAGTTCACAAGCTCTGGTAGGTTGTACCTTTTCTAAGGCACTCTTTGTTTAATGAGATATTGCTCTCTTGTCTCATTTTGCATGAGTTCAGTGTTTTCCAAATTTACTTAGAATATTTTCACTATTAATCTATGCCCTGAAACAATTGAAAATAATGAAAACACCAAGTGTTTTGGAAACAACTGTCATCAGAAATAATGTTATTTTCTGATTATCCTCCTTTTTTTCTGAACTTCCTTTGCTCCTAGAAGTAGTGAAGTTCTATTCAAATCTTCTTTGGTCATTCTCCATATTACTGGAGTCTGAATTTAGGAGGGAATTTCACACTCCACCCTCAAGGTATGGATAAGGAGATAAGTACTGTCCCCTGGGTCAAAGTATGATCTTAATTCACTTTTGATAGTGGAGGTTGTTCGTGTCCCCTGGGATGAGGAGGTTGACCACGGTGACCTTAACTCATCCTCAGCTAGCAGAGGCAAGCCTAAACCTTGGCCTTGCTCTCCCTCATTTCCCACCAGACTCCAGAGCTATCTCATATGTTGAATTTATTTTGTGTCAAGGAAAGTTTAGTTTGCGGAGTTGCCTGCAGCTTGTATGCAAGTTGTGTGAGCTCATGACAGCATTATTTGCTATTCTGTAACACAAAGCATGCACATAATTTTAGAACAATTCTACTGTTACTGAATAAGTAGAAAAACTTTCCAGTGACTTTGAGGGGATCAGTGACAGGACCCTACTCAAAGCCCTTCAGTACATACCATCTGGCAAATTCTAGGAACCAAAGGGAAACATAGATGTCAACCTAAAAAATATATGTTTGGCCTTTTATGGGCAATTAATGAACGACATCACTAGTGCACTAACATAGAGATTTCCAAGCTAATAGTATAGAAATCACGGTGAAGTGTGGCGTATCAAACGACCTATGCATTTTTTACTGTAAGCTGCAGGAATAACTGGTGTGAAAGCACCACAGGAGTTGTAAGAGGAGTTTAACAGAATGTTAGTGCAATCATAAGTCATTTCGTTATGACAATTAACTTTCCCTGTAACACAGAGCAAGCCCCTCTGGTTCATATTCTCAGCTTTTGCAGATCAGCACTATCAGTTTCAAATGTGTTAAAGCAGTTTGCAGGAGCAAAAGATCTGTTTTCATTTTCCTTATGGAAACTATTCATCCCAAAGTGGCTTTGGAGTGCCGCTAGTAACATGATGTAATCAAACTACTGTTGTTTGTTGCCTGTAAGAAGTGTCATATTGAGAATATAGACCTGTGTTAAAAATCAAATTGTTTGGAAAACTGGTTCAACAACACTAGTAGCCATGGTTTTGTAAAAGCTGTGGTGGAAAGAAGAGAGTAAAAGAAGTGGAGAGTCCTTGGGAAAAAGGTGAAACAGTTTTCTATGCATATCAGGAAGATATTTAAGTATTAATATGTACTTCTTAGGATTCTATTGTGCTTCAAAAAAATCCTGAAAAAACTCTCCTGGTCCTAGGAATCATGGAGTACATCAGCCCTACATAAATCAAGCATATAGGAATCCCAGCGTTTCTTCTGCAGTGCTTGAAACAAATGTAGCTTGAATGGCATCTGTTTGCCTCTCGGGATTTATCCCCTTCTGGATCTCCCCCAGTTGGTGATGCAAAGCACAGAACAGGGACCCTATCATCTCTCTGTCCTATTACAGGTGACCTGGTCCTGAAAAGGGGAAAAATCACAGGTGTGATCGTTTGATTGGCCTTGAACATCTTTGAAAAGGCATGAAAAATTTCTTGCTACTCCCATACATGCTCATATCTGGCAGTTCTTAAAACGCCCCACAAATGTTATTGAGAAATAATGCTCCAATTAAATCAATAGAAGTTTTGTCATTGACTCAAAGGGAACAAAATTCCCTGCTGCATCTCCCTGATTTAGAACACCACAATACTATTTGTGGACTCAGATAGGTCTCAGTGTCTTCTTCTTGCCTTACCTGATATTCTGTTTATATACTCAAAGAATGTCAAGCAGAAAATTAGTTAAAAAGGGCAAACTGTGAAACCCTTTGTAAGGTAAAGACAAGGAGGAGAGCACATGAAGAGCATCTGCAGGTGAGCATTTTGAGAGCATAGCAAGAACACAATTAGAAAAGGGATGAAAAGTGATCTCTGAAGGAAGCAAATGATGATGTGGCAGAGCTGTAATGAAGATAATGACAAAGGAGGGCACTGCTTAGTTTTCTAGAAGACAGGGAAAAAAAAGCAGCACACTTGAAGGGGAAGCGATTCGTTCAGAAACACAAAAGGACATTCATTGAAGGGAGGGAGAGGGAGAGGCTGGAGGATATGAAGATTTAGGTCATGGAGAGAGTATAAAAATGGATCTTGCGACAGAAGATGGAAGAGGCAGCCTGCTTGCTTACTGGGACTTTATTGCTGCTTTCTAAGCTGACACAGCACTCATCATTTATCCTCATTAAACAGCTACCATCAGGACATTGTTAGTGACCATTAGTCCTCAATTGTCTCTCTTTAAACTGCAGATAAATAGATAGTTACTGCAAGAAGTAAAACTTTCTTTGCTTGATTTTTTGATACTTACAGTTTCCCAAAATCCTGGTCAAGGATCAGCAAATGACAACAAAGGTCTGACAATAAAGACAGCAGCTGTACAGAAGTCTGCTTACAAAGATGGGGCTTCAGGGAGATGACCTCTCTGATATAAATGGACTTAGCTTCATTTACTTCAAAGATACTATAATAATGTTTAGGTGCTGATGATCCCATAGCTTCTCATGGACAATTTATGCTGATTGAACATCTACCCCAAGTATCCAAGGGTCGAATGCAAAGACCTGCTATGCATCTCAGCAACTTACTTTCTCATGGTGATGAATGGTGCTTGGTGCCCAAGTACAAGCCACTGTGCAATCCCATTTGTTAGAGGTGGCAACTGGAACACGGAGAAAATGAGATCCACATCATCCAAGTTGTACAGTGCTATCAGGTACTTTCAATTTGAAGTACCACCCATAGGTCTGTGTTTTCTGAATATTTTAAGAAGAGGCCATAGAGTTAGTTGAGGGGCCTATGAGAAACAAACTTTCTAAAATGTAGATCTTGGTGCTTTTTGTAAAAGTGTGGGTAAAATAAAAATGAAGAATCTGGCTTGAATCCAGCTGTTAGGTTTTTGCTCAGGATACTGTGAGAGGTTTTTTTATTTTGCTTTGTTTTCAAATGGTGGTTCACCAGAACATTATCTCCAGAACTGCCAGGATGACACAGAGTGACCAGATATTATCAGCAAAGAATGACTTTTCTTTTTCTTCCTGAATAAAGGGAGACCAAGGAGGAATAACCTCTCTGGGATCTGAATCGCTCTTGTCTCAATTCAGAAAATGACATTAGCACACACTCATGGAAATTCAGGACATAATATAAACAAGAACTTCCATTTAAGCTTTGGTTTAGTCCCACTGACATCAATACGATTTAAACACTTTAAAATTAAATAGATTATTAATCGCTCTTACAAGAACAAGCATTTACCTGACTTCCAATTCCAAAACCTATTCCCAGCTGGCCAAACTGAAGTTCAATTATTTGACTGAGTGGAAATAAGAACTGATCAACTCCTGTTTTAAACAACCTCACAAGGTGTTTCTAGCCCCAGGCCTCAGTTTACCACGAGTAGTGCTTGCATTCATTGAAGGACTGGTTGTTAACATTACCAAAAGGCTGTGAATTCCTTGCAGGAAAGGTGCAATTCGTACAGGAGAACATCCTTATCAAGACTTTCATGACAGGACTTTCTCCAAGTCAGCTTCTTTCTTCATTTCTTTTAACCATGAAAAATGAGGCCAAGTCATTTACACAGCAAAGTGAAAATGAATCTTTAAACCAGGGCAAAGGTCTCTTTGTCCTTCTTTACTGCAGCCATGTGTTTCTGTCCATCCTTCATTACCTCAAAAAATAACATGAAATCCTGTCTTTTTTCATCTTTCTATAAATAGTTCTCAAGCACATCTGTTCACACGGGGCGGGTTCCTGAAGATACTAACTATGTGGTTTTGGATCAGTCATTTATTTATATCTTCACGGATAAGGGTGTCCCAAAAATGATAGCTGTCTGGTCTCACTGCTTTGATATTCAGATCATTCAGGACATTGTGGGTGAATCACTGGAGGTGAAGCATGAATGTTGTGCTCCATCTGCCTTGGACCCAAACACTGAAGGGGAAAAAAAAGAGTATGAAATCCCTGACACTGCAAGAGAATCCTGAATTCCTTCTTTCTAGGTTTCTAGATGTGCATGTGCGGGATCTTTTGAGAATTATTGCATGCACATAACTCCAATGGCCTTTTCCAGGCTTAATCAACCTGTGTTTCTGCCTCTGTTCCAGGAAGTGGTAGCTTTGAAAGACCGTATCAAACTAGTACATTGTGTTTCCTGCACATCCTGCTTTAGTGGAGGTTAATTCTTTCTGACGCATGCAGTCTGCTGCTGCCAATTAAGTCAAATGTATTTTACGCTTTACTTTTCTGTTGCCTTACAGGCTTTTGTTGGAAAACATTTAATAAATAAAACTTGCCAAACATTGTTAAATGACATGGTCTGATGATTTGGAATAAGCACCCAGACTCTAATACATCAGAAGGGTTGAGAGAGGAGAGGAGGAAATTCTGGAACGACACCCAGCTGGATGCCAACCACATAGTATCCAGCTGCCAACCACAGTGTTAATCTCTTGCTCGAGGACTGTTGCAAAAGCAGAAAATGGGACCCCAGGTCAAGCAAGGCATATAGTGTTTCTCATGCAGTGACACCACAAGGTGTTATTCTTTGGTAGGGGAGGATAAAAACCAACTGCACTGGAAGAGTGGTCCAGATACAGGGCCAAATGGACTCTTCGGTTGCGGTCCCATCTCTGCCACCTCATTTTTTTTGTCCATTTTGCCATGGTTCCTGTTTTTATTCCTATTTTCTGTTTCTGTGTGGGATCTCCAAGTAGTCGCTCTTTCAAGCTTTAGAGAAACAGTTGGGACTATTCAGGCTCAAGATCTTATAAGACGAAGTACATTTACTCAGGGTCAGCTGAGACACCAGCATATCCAAAATATGTGAAAACCTGTCAGCCCTTCTAAGTTAATTAGATATATTATTACTATTACTATTACTATTACTATTACTATTACTATTATTATTATTCTGTGATCCCACTCAACACTAAGGTACTGCTGTGATAGGAGACAATCAGTTAAGTTCCTGGGGGAGATTATTTTCTAACTGGAGAAGCGAGGCAGCAGGTCAGAAGCAGCAGAAATACAGCCAAACCAAAGCAGCATCCAGGCATAGTTGACAGTCTATCAGTGACACAGCTGAGTACACAATTTCAGGTTCCTGAATGGCTCCATGGTACTCATACCCATTACATTAATTTACTGGCAAATTTTAGAGCAACTTTCAGATACAAAATCAAGACCAAGGGAAGAGAGATTTCTGCTCCCTTTCTTAGATAACAAAAGAAAAACCTAGCACCTGGAAGCTTCTTATACAGCAACTGCAGTGTACTTTACCCAAATGACAGTTTTAGATCTTCCATGGGATAAATCACAACTACCAGAAGCACTAAACGCAGCGCCCAAAGAAGTTTGGTTTGATGAGAAAACAATGGTTAACTGGATTCTGCTTGCAAATCCATACAAAGATTCTTCCAAGGCGTGTACATGGCAGAAGTCTTCTTGAGAAAAGGCATATCACTGATGAACAAGGGATATGTAACTATGGGAAAATCCTTGATGCAAGAAAAGCAAAATTCCATTTTGTAGCCAGAGACAAGGCTGATGCTCCTATTAGAACACAGCTTGGAAAAATTCAATGCAAATGCATCATACATCATACTTGCTGATGAGCAAAAGAGTTCATCAGCATCAGCTTGGGAGTTCAGCATCATAGCTAAAGTTGATTTTTAAATGTAAACAAATTCTCTGGCAGGGAAGTACCTTCAACAGTGGTTGGTACAGTTTGGCAGCTAATGATGAGAGAAAGAGTCACTCAGCACTCCTTTTATACAAAAAGGTTCTTTTAAAATCTTTATAAAAGCATATCAGAAGGGGCTGAAATACCGACTCAGCAAACACATCTGTCCACTGCTTCCATGGAAAAAGAGAAGATGATAGTGTCCAACACACTGAGTATTGCCAGCGGTACGGGATTGCACGTTTGTGATTACAACAGGAGGGGGAAGATTCTTTAGGTAACACTACGGTTCTGGTCAGTATTTTTTATTCTCTTTTCTGTTTATCCATACCTGTCTGTAGATCTTCCTCACACATTCTGGTTTTCTGAGATTCTCAAATATATTCCACTTGGGAAATTATTTAAGGGAAAATGCACTTTCTCTTTGTCAACAAAAACAATATTTACTGTAGATGATTTTTTAATTCATTGACATTAACCCACTAAAACAAGATGTCTTTACAACTAAGTCATCTTGTAGTTGATTCAATTTGTTAAGTAACTAGGAGTACATGATGAAATGGAAGCCACTCAGCAAACCCTTGCTTGCTCTGCTGCAAAATTGTTTCTGGTTTTGGCAGGCTCACTGCCAAAACATAAATAAATAAATAAATAAATAAACACATACATACATACATACATAAAGCCCTGTTTTCCCTCAAACTCTCTCAGATATTTGTTAACCACTTTTAATATTATAGTAAAGGCTTGCTATGGTAGTAAGCTCTGCCTGCTACATTTCTGAACTCTTAGTTAAAAGGTTCTAATTTTCTATCAGTTCTAAATAATTCCGGTGCAATGGACAGCACATATGTCCAATATGATCTAGTTATCTGCGTAGAGAGATTGATGAAATGACCACAGAATCATGAGATCAGAGGTTGATGAACTTCATGAACTTATGCATCAAGACAGCTGGCTCTGAAATAAGGAACAGTGTAATCATGTATTTAATTATGTGGCCTAAGGGACAGGATCATGAGTCTGGTTGTATTGTTGTTATCTCACCTAATATCTCTACACCAGGGTGTATTTGGGATGACACCGTCTTGGAGATTTTTGACCTTTGCTGTTCAACAAACATACATGTATAACTTACAAGCAGATGTAGAGTTACATCTTCCCTCATAGTCTATCTGTAAGACTAAATTGGACCTAGAAGTAGAGTGCCATGCTGTAAATATACCTTTGTAGTGTGCCATTGTGGTGGGTTGACCCTGGCTGGATGCCAGCTGCTCACCAAAGCTGCTCTATCGCTCCTCGTCTTAGCTGGACAAGGAAAAGAAAATATAACGTAAAGCTTGTGGGTCAAGATAAGGACAGGGAGAGATCGCTCAGCTGTTACTGTCACAGGCAAGACAGACTCAACTTGGGGAAATTAGTTTAATTTATTACCAATCAAATCGAAGTAGGGTAATGAGAAACAAAACTAAATCTTAAAACCCCTTCCCCCCCACCTCCCTTCTTCTCCAGCTCAACTTTGCTCCCGATTTCTCCCCCTCCTCCCCCCGAGCAGCGCAGGGGGACGGGGAATGGGGGTTGTGGTCAGTTCATCACACCTGGTCTCTGCTGCTCCTTCCTCCTCAGGGGGAGGACTCCTCACCCTCTGCCCTGCTCCAGCCTGGGGTCCCTCCCACGGGAGACCGTCCTCCATGGACTTCTCCAGCGTGAGTCCTTCCCACGTGCTGCAGTTCTTCACCAGCTGCTCCAGCCTGGGTCCCCCACGGGTGCCGTCCTTCAGGAACAGGCTGCTCCAGCCTGGCCCCGCGGGGTCCCAGGTCCTGCCAGCAAACCTGCTCCAGCCGGGGCTCCTCTCGCTCCCCACGGGGCCACAGGCCCTGCCAGGAGCCGGCCCCAGCGTGGGCTGCCCACGGGGTCACGGCCTCCTTCGGGCATCCCCCTGCTCCGGCGTGGGGCCCTCCTCGGGTGCGGGTGCAGATCTGCTCCCCCGTGGAGCTCCATGGCCGCAGGGGCACAGCCGGCCTCCCTGTGGGCTTCCCCAGGGGCTGCCGGGGACCCTCTGCTCGGGCGCCTGGAGCCCTCCTGCCCCTCCTGCTCTGGGCTGGGGGCTGCGGGGCTGCTCCTCTCACACGGTCTCACTCCTCTCTCCAGCTGCAATTGCTCGGGTTTCTTCCCCCTTCTTAACCCTGTTCCCCCAGAGGTGCTGCCGCCATCGCTGACGGGCTCGGCCTTGGCCAGCGGTGGGTCTGTCTCGGAGCCGTCTGGCACTGGCTGTGTCGGACACAGGGGAAGCTTCTGGAAGCTTCTCACAGCAGCCACCCCTGTAGCTCCCCCCGCTACCAAAACCTTGCCATGCAAACCCAATACAGCCATTGTTCTCCAACACTCTTATTTTCACTCCTCACCGCTTGCTTATTTTTGTTCCACATATCTATCTTACCAATATTTCTTCCCCTCCTTTTGATCTCTTTTACCAGCTCTAATTTCTTGTTTAAATCTGTTCTCTTTGTTATTGGTGAAATATGCTGCAAGGCAAGAGAAATTGGTTGTTCCCTCATTCTGGCCCACAAATTGTGTTCGAGTTGCTTAAAGAAAGGCATTTATTTGCTATAGTTGATCCCAATATTATCTCGTTAGGTTCTTATCTTCCATTTCTATAACCATGTTAGATTTTTGGTAACATTTTTATAGGAAGAAACACAAGCTATTTGGGGGAATATTTTATGACTTTTGAAAATACTTTCTACTTTAAAGGAAAAATAAGAGATGTTCATGGTTGTAGAGGGAAGAAGAAAGTAAAATTTGTAGTTGTTTTCTGAGACAGTAGCTGGCTAGGTTGCTCACATAGGTAGTAGTGAGTCAAGACTGAATTATCATCAGGACAACAAGAAGTTTTTTACAAACAATTCTTTAATGTTTAAAGCTAAAGTGACTAATGATAATATGATGTCTTTTTTTTAAATGGAGAATGGCCCCATGATATAGCTCAAAACTAGGTCTCTGAAATGTTTTCTTATTAATCTCTGTTAATTACTCTGATTATCACATTCAACCGTGCATTCATTTCTGTCCTGTGCAGCAGTACTGTGAGTTTTCATATATCAGGTGCCCTTATCATCTCCCAAAACTTAGGCCAGGAATCAGCACGATGGAGGTAGGATAATTTGGGGGAAGGAGGGAGCCTTTGGACGATTGCGCTGCTAAATCATGAAATGCCTCTGTGTAGGGACAACTACGTGCTATATCTGCCACATCAAGATCAACAGACCTGGATGACATCCCAGTCAGGCAGCTATACCTGGAGCCGAGGCACTAGCTGAATCCCTGTAGAGCCTATTTTGTTCTGCTTCTGGGCAAGACAAACAGAAACTGCAAGGAAAAATAAAAGGCTAGCAATGACCCTGAAGGTGTAAGGGGGCTGCATACACAGGGGAAAACTTTCCTACAGGTGTAGCACACAGAGATGTTCAGAGATGTGTCACATAGGTCAAGGGAAGAAAGAGGGCTAACGCTTTTTTTGGTTAAATGAAATTTAAGCCTACATGGCACGAGTGAACCAGGAGTCAGTTCATCAGCCTCATGTGTGTCCCTTAAGGAGATCTGACAACATTCATTAAATCCTGAAATTAAATAATGGTGCTGAATCTGCAATTATATTGAAACCAGTAAATTCAATTAAAGAGAAGGAGTATACTTTATTTGAATGGCTCACTTGGTGGTTTTTTGGTACATGTAAGTAAGAAGATAAAGAGAAAATGCCTGCTAAATAGCATCTTGTTTGGATTATGCTGTGTCAAGTGAAGAGCACACTCAGTACTTTGCACAGAATCACACAATACAGCAGAGCTCATAAAGAAGGAACAAGTACTCGGATAAGATGTGGGGTTTTTGCTCCAGATTCAGAACTTTTCATAATTTCTCTGTTATCATTTGCATAATTTGTATTAGTCCTTCCCAAAAGGACTTAGCTTACAGTCTCATTATACTGGACAATGTATAAATATATAGTCCTCTATATATCAGTATCACTGATATATAAGCTTACGTAAGCTTACGGTCTCGTTATAGTGGACAATAGTCCTCCAAAAGGAGTGGTAAACTTAGAAATACTGAGTAGCTGCATTTTAGAAGAGAAAGACTTAGGAAATGGGATGCTAGAAACCTAGGTTACCTTCTTCACCCTTTCACAGGACAAATTTTATAAACCTGGAGAAAACCTAGAGTAGTCCTGGACCTAAGTCCTTGGCAAGGTACACCCTTCCAAGCCACCACCTCACCCTAACCCTCTAGTGGCTTCCTTCATTTTTAGAAGCTCTGCAGGTTTGCAACACTGGATTTCAGCACATCCCCACCTGGCCAATCAGGCTCTATCTACATTCACAAGTAAACTCCTTCTCTCCCTTGTTTGTTTTAGTGGTTTTGGAGGTAATGGTTTTATTACATATCTGTTAGAGCAGATGTCTGTCAGAGGAAGTTTCGTCTGCTGCTTTCTTTCAAAGCACAGTAGAGGCTTGGACGTTCTCCGGCATGTCAAGAAACCGAGTGTGAGTCTGTCACTTCTCTTTGCCGGCGGAAGAGTCTAGCCAGCGACTGGTGTACAAACACATGGCATCAGCTGCAGCTGCTGTTACCGCTTCCTTTCATTGTAAAGGAAAACAGTTTTCTTGGCTTCTTTCCACTGGAGGCTCTGGGCTTTGATCAGAGAGTGGTGGGCGGTGTGTCCCTGAAGCTCCGACTAAGATAACTAAGACGTAAAGACTGGGGTGTTTTTTTCAGACAGGCACCAGCCCTTAACAGGTTTGAAAGCTGCCTGTTCAGCAGGCTAACGCTAGTCATCTCCCCGCTCTGCTTTTCGCAGTCAGTCCTATCTCAAGTTGCGTGGGTCTTCCAGTGCCTGCGTGGGGAGTTTAGGTGCTCGCTTTGAGATTGCAGGATTGGCTTCAGGAGACAGACACTTTAAAAAGCTTTTGCATTCTTAGCATCTGCTTAGCCATTTGCAGCTGCCATTTTACTGTGGGCCTTGAGGGTAGATCGGAAGGAAAAGAAAAATGGCTTTCAGGATGGATTCGTTTTGGGAAGAGTATTCTGTGCCAAGGGCAGTGCAGAAAGAAGTAAACATTCAGGCAGACAAGGCTGACATCATTTATTCAGTGGAACTGACAGGGGCAATGTGAGAAGCTGTAAATGCAGATAAGAGGACTGAGGTTTGAGGGCAAGGAGAAGGAAGAACTAAACAGCAACGTTCGTCTTTCTGAGCAGTTCTGTGTCTACGCTGTGCCTATCCAGCCCCCCACTCAAAAGTGTATGTACATGCATTCATGTTGAACTGTCATCTGAACTGTGTTGTTCAGGGGGTCTTTACTGGTTCATCTTGGTACTCTGAGCTTTCAGAAGAGTGGAGCAAAAAGAACAGGTGTTCAGCTATAGTTTTAGGAGAACAACTGTGTTGTAATGTAGAACATTGAGGCACTGCCTTATTAGTTAAAATCAGAGGTGGAAGTTTGATAAAGGGGGTTGAATAAAGATACCTGGGTTTGGATTTAAAGGGAGAAGTGGCATTTTCAGAATATTGCACATCTGGGGCAAACGAAGAGTAACAAAAGATTTTCCACAGAACTAGACTGTGATGTTCTGGGGAATAAGGAGAGTTATTGTGGCTGTAATAAGTTTCAAGTGCCAGCAAGATCAATAGGAGAAGCTGGAAAGAGACCAACTGGAAGATGAGGCCCAAATATGGGAAACCAAGAACAGCTAATTCTGTAAGTCATGGATAATAGCTGTTGTGAGTAGAACTGATCTTTCTGCAAGACTTGATGTTTCTCATGGAAACCAGCTCATTTCAGTCCCTATTACTCCAAGTGCTGCTACCTCCTCTTCTGTGTGTCCTACTTATGCAGCAGCATATGTGGTCTCTAAAACTGGCTTTGTTTTCTTCTTCAGTCCTGATCATTTTCAGTAATATGACTTCTTTAATTTTTAGATTTTTGGTGCTCGATTCATCCTTCATATTGTTTTAGATATGCGCATATATTTTCAGTGTAAGTTCTAAGTGAAATATTATTGGTGTTAATATCCTATGGAAAATTGGTTTAAGAGCCAATGATTTCCCTAGTCCTTAAACAAGAAAAATATTTGGCCCTATTTAATAATAGAGATATATCATGTTAAACTACCGGTATTAGTACCAATAGTAGCAGTTTTGATTTCTCCTTAAGTCTAGGTTCTGGGGCATTCGATTAAAGAGCAAAGTTGGCCTGGGAACTCCATGGACTGGAAAGAAGCTCTTCTGGATTCTGATTTAGAATCCCAGTGATCTGGATTATTTATCATTCTCACTGATTACAGGAGACATCTATCTACAGCCTCAGTCCAACATCTACCCCAAAAGAAGGACAGTGATGTAGAATTTGAGCATTCTTCAAACCCAAATAGCTCTGACACGTTGCTGCCTTTTACAAACTATACGTATGTATCCAGTACTGCAATTATTACTTAATTTCTAGGGGAAACTAGACACTTTTACAACACATATCTCATCCACTGCCTACTTTGTGCCTATAGATAGTTTGCTGGTTGAGCTGGGAAGGATGGAAAGTGAGCGAAAGAAGGGAGTCTCTGGACACCTCACATGCTTGAAGCATAAACAGAGGTGACCCCTGGATAAAGCTCTTCTTTCTTGCCACAACCCTGAGAAGAGGGACCACCAGTAAACTGGTACTTCTGCAAGGAGGTTTTATCTGACTTTTCATTAGAAAAGAGATATCTTGTGTGCTTGGCCAAATTCAAACCAGTTTATAAACACAGCTCATGAAATGTGCCTGCCATTATAGCTGTTGGCTGCACATAGACTTCTTGAGTCACACCTTGTGAGGTACTTTTCTGGCCATCTTAAAAGTGTTACTTTTCTTTTTTTTTTTTTGTGGGTGTATTTTTGTTTCACTTTGGGATTTTTTCTTTGTTTTTTTTCTTAAGCTAATATGAGAAAGGAGGAAAGATGAGGGTTCGTAGGAATCATGCACTTGGTTTTCATGAGAGGATCTCCTGCCAGTTTCTGGGCTTAGAAGTAGCTTTTTCTCATAGTGGAAACTGGATTTAAGGTTTAAAATTATCTTTGGGACACAAGCCTGCTTCCCCATGGCAGTAAAAACTGTTCCCCTTGGTGTAAAGGACATATGCATACACACACGCACTCACACATGTCCAGTATACAAGAGAGAAAACAGACATTGTATAAAAAAAGGAATTTAGGTCCCCAAAATCTCACTAGAACATCACATGTGAAGACCTGCTTTATCCAGAAGTACCACTGGGTGGAATGGGCTGACTTATGACAGTACATTGTGGTAGTCTTCATATCATAATTCACATTCTGGCAATTTATGACCGTCTCTGTTATCTATTGAGTCTTGTCAATGCATATGTATTCTACAGGAAGATTTCAAAGGCTTTTGTGATCTAGATACAAAAATAAACAGTTCAGATGCAAGATAGGCCAGGTATTAAACAGCCCTGCCCCAAAGATTTCAGAGACCCCTTGTGAGAGGATAGAGATGACTGCAAACTTCTCAGTGAGAATTAATATTTGTGTCACTGTTATAATGCTTTCACAGGATAGGGTTACGCCTATAGCCATTGCTCTCTGTTTCTTTTCCAATTTTAAGATTTCCATCAATTTCAGTGAGCGAAGATTCTCCAAGTTGTGGGATAAGCCATGAGCATGTTGATATGTAAGTACATAGAGAAATATGATGCAAGTGTGCAGTCAGAGTAGGTTAGTCCAGGAGGTTTTCCCCAGTAGGCACAAGTGAAGATCATCTGCCGATTGTTTCTTATTCAATCAGGCTGGGGAGAGAAAGACCACTTTTTTTACGAGTTTGTATGATATAATTTCTTTCATATTTCATGTTAATGCAAGATCCACCAAAACTAGAATTGAGGTGGTTTATGATTTTGGTATACCTCTTACTGAGTAGTATTTGCTATTATACTTGTTAGCTTACCTCGACTACCTGTTGTGGCTGGTTCAATATGTCTTTTACCACTGCAGTAAATATTCTTAGCTGTGATTTAAAGAAATGGCAATGGCCTCTGTGTTTGTTTAGATTTTATGGCCCATTTATTGTTTCTCATTCTCCTAGCTGCGGATAATTATTTTTTAATTAATCATACAGAAACAAAACATACAATCTCTAAAAATTACTATTAAAAAAATTTATAATGGCAAATGTGCATACGTTGAATTGCAAATCACGTACTCTGATTATTTAGTTATAGTGACCATATCCTATTTTTTTTTCCTGTTATTTTGTAGATTAATTGAGGAAAGGAGAGAAAAGGTGTTCAAGGTATCAATTCAACATTGCTTTGTTCCTGTAGAAAAAGCCAGGGAAAAGAATCTGGCAACCTGCCTTGACATCAACCATCTGTAAATTCATCATTTTTTGGCTCCCTAGGTAATTTAGTTTGAGCCAAAATGAGCATTCTCAATGTTGACAAATGGTCTTGCTACATTTCCTTAACAAAAGTAGTTTCGTAGGAGATTTGACCTTATAGAACTCTTGTTTCCCTTGAAAAAACTAGAAGTACAAGAAAAAAAACTTTATGATTAATTGCCAGTATTGCCACTTTTTCAGCTATTGATTCAATTAAGAACATGACAATGGGTAGTTTCACAGCACTGCTATAGTTCAGTAACTGATTCATAAACTCTAGAGAGTTTGAATATGCATTTTTATTGGAAACCTTTACCTTGGTGAGGACTGAGCAAGATTTTTTGACACCTTTCTTGGCTATCCTATTAATGTATGCATTACTTTTGTTCCGTAACTGCATCACAGCCCCAAAACATAGTAGGGTGACAAACTATATGCATAGAGTCCTGGATCATATTCGGCTTCTACACTGTGGAGTCTCCATCTTTGATCTAATAACTCACAGTAATTATTAACTTCTGCTAAAAGTTTTCTCTCTCATAGAGTGCCTGATTCCCCATTTCACCATTATAATTATAGAGCTGAGGGTGAAAAAAGCATCACAGAAAAACTGTATAGTCCATTCCCATGCCTCAAATAGAACTGAATCCATTATATCATTCATGCAGATGTTTGCCTAACTTCGTATTGAAGAATTTCACAGTGTCCCTAGGTAATATAATACAATAATAAATCCCTTAATACTATTAGACTTCCAAAGATTCTGCTGCCATTTCAGCCTATTATTACTCATCCTACACCTAGGAAACAGGGACAACTGCTCTAATTTTGTTTTCTCCTAACACAGTATTTTCTATGTGTTTGAAAATGGTTAGGATGTCTACTCTTGGTCTCTTTGTAAATTAAATAACTTCAGTTGTTTCAGTTTTCCTCAGCTCTTCCAATCTCTAAACCTCAGATCATTTCTGCTACCCTCTCCTGAATTTCTCCCAGCCTCCACTTGATTCCCAACATTCTTCATTTGTGGTGTTCAAAACAGAACAAAGCTGTCCAGCTGAAGGTTCAACAATCCTCATTAGATAGGCTCTTTTCTTCTATTTATACATCCCAATAAGGTAGTGTCTTTTTTATCACCAATAATGGTGTTGATTTTGTTTAGCTTGGTATTTGCCCTTTTCTGCAGGGCTGGACCAGTCATTGTCCATCCTAAAGTTTTATAGATTTTTTTTTTTTTACAGTTGTTCCCTATTCTTTTGACTGAAGTGTATCCTTTTTCTTTAGGTTGTTATATCAATTTTTACAAGATCAGCTTGAATTCTAAATGTCAGGGAGGCTTGCATCCTCCATTTCTCTTCAGTTTTACATCATTTGCAAGTTCAGTAGATATACCTACTCTTCTATAATTCAGGTCATTAATTAAAATATTATAATACTGGGAATATCCCTGCAGAACTTCATTGGCAATAAAGCATTGATAACTTTTCAGTTCTGCCCTCACATCACAGAACTTTTGTTTGGATTGCACGTCCTTATTTGCCTTTAAAAAGTGTCATGTTAGTGTCAAAGATACAATCACACCTCATACCTGTCATATCCCAGCGTGTCATGGCAACACAGTCTAGCTCTCACAGATAGAATAGGACTTCGGAAAATAAGAAATTTCAATTCATTTCACTCTAGGATTAGCTGCTTTGACACAATTATAGACTGATGTGGCTGTTTCAAAGACATCTTGAATGATTTTTATTGGAACATTTTCCTACTCTCATAGTGAAATGTACATCAAAGTTGGCATTAAGCTTATGGTTTAACACATTATCTAAATGAGTTCTGAGAAAGCCTTGTCTTCTAAGAAATTTTTTATGTGCTTGGCCATATCTCCTTCCTGATCAGTTCTGTTTTATACGTTCTCCAGAATATTTAGTTTATGTTTATGTGCTTCATTCTCCAAGTTATATCTCTTGTCTTATTCATATATCCTACTTGTGGACCTTTCTTAACCTCTGAAGGACCTAAAACCTTAACCTGGTTTTATTATTTGGTGACCCTGCTTAATATTAAATATATATATATATTGGTCATAGGATTTGATGTAATGTTGAATCAGTTTCATGTGGTTCATGTTTTGCCATCAACAGCCCAAAGACATTAATTCATAGATGTGTAAAGGAAGCTATTTTCAAACAAATCATCCTAAATATTTATTCTTTTTCCTTGGTCCATCAGTAGCTATTAAACAAACTGGTCTCAATGCTATGTTTGGCTCAAAAAGTACCTTAGGAAGCTGAATGGTTTTTTTCCTAGACTTTTTCCTTAGACATCTGCTAGTAGGCACTGTTGAAGGATAATTAGTGGTTCACTCAATACCCATATACAGCATATGGATTTGTAAACTGCTTTTCTCAGACTGTGCGTTTCTTAATATGGCACCTGCGTAGTTTCCAACAATAAAGCGATTTTTTCAGCAACATAAATTTTCAGTAGAGAGTGAATAATGAGGAATTTCCAAAGGGCTCTGATTTGAGAATTCATTTTCAATCTAAACATACTTCCCTACAAACCAGCCCCTGTGATTAGGTACTTGCTTATTTTGACTGGGGCAACAGAAGTGGCCATGTCTGAATGCCATCATGTCCTTTGTTTCTGAGGTGCAAATTAGCATATCTACCAGACCTCATCCAAGCTAGTCATCTAGGCAGAGACGTGGTGTGGATTCATTTCTATGCACGATAAAACCAACTATCTGATCCTAGAAAAACCAAACAGCAATTTGCTTCATCAAGAATAGTGCATAGTACCTTAGTAATTTCCAAATACTTCACCTTCCTGCTTCCAAGGGGACTGTTAGTTATTTCAGATACTTTTCTTGGTTACAATTTTCTTTTTGTTCTGTGCTTTTTTCACAATATTCTTTGACGACTTATACAACAATTTCCCTTTCAGCTGTTTTAAAAAAACTGCTCTTGGCCCTTCTCTCCCTGGTGATGATTGTGCCTGGCTCTCGCCACGGGTGGGTAGTGTGGAACAGCAGTCATGGCCAGCAGATGATGGTGTAAGACTTTTTTTTTTTTTACATGCTGTTCTGCTCAGCCACACCTTCATGTCACCTCTGCCACTAACAATTCAGTTTAATGGTAAATGAAGCATATTTCTAAAACACTGCACAGTAGCTACATGGCTAATGTTGCAAATCCATTTTCATCGTACACCTGGAAGAAATCAGTGCTATTAAGAACTTATTCTCCCCAAGCATTAAATTTATGCAAGATGGAATTAACATGAAATTCCTTTTCATAAGACTCTGTAATAAATGAATGGGAAAGTGCAGGTAAAAATTTGCCCATAACAACATTTTCACTATTTACAAAGGTCAGCCTTCACCCACAGCATGTATAGGTAATTAACCACTGGCATACTTTGCCCAGGATGAAGGAGGTTTTGCTCTGCTTTTGGTTATTTTGTCAAGGTTTTGACAGCAGAATTTAGAGTTTGTTGTAAGAATTACTGAGTAACTCTCCACAGCTTGTGGTAAGCAAGAAGCAGATGAACCCCATCATTCTGTTTGGCCTTGAGATTTATGATTATAGAACAATTTAAAAAAAAATGTCTATTTTTTGTTTGAAGGAATTTATTATCCAGAATAAGGATCCTGAAACGTAGGGAGCAGACCACAAGCAAGCACATAAATTTCTATACAGGCACTTCCCCTCTGCATTATGGACCTGCTAGCCTTGCCTGTCTTTCTCAGTCACTAGAATGTCTCTGTGCCAACTGCTACAAAGGCTTCCAGCAGAAAGTACCATTAAAAAGCTATAATAAGTGTTTTAGTTTTCCTTAAAACAACCTTAAAAGCTGGAAATGAGCAGAATGCTAATCAGAATTTGATGAGCCACTGCTCTATGGACTAGACACGAATGCTCCTCAGACATTAGATTTCCATGGACTGCAGTCTGTAAAGTTCAAAAAGTCAGTCATCATAAAATCATAACTTAGTTCAGTAATTTCAGGGCTGCAGGTTACTTGGGCCATGTATGATAAGATCCAGTTGTAACAGTCAGCTGCATCTCTATTAGCTGTGGCTTTAACTCATTATCACTGATTTTCAGGCTGCTCCTTAAGTCAGTTAAAGGAAGGGCTTAGCTATACAGAAACGTTAAAATCTTCTGCTTTGTGTCCAAAGGAAACAGTAGTATCCTTAGCGAAGGCTGACCACTGCTCTGAAATAGCTCAACCCCAATATCCTAATGGGAAAGCAAAGAAGCGGCTCCATGAAGTTTAAGAAGCATCTAAGGAAAAATTAATTCATCTCAATGAGAAAAAAAACCCAACAAAACGCAGCACAAAACCAAGGCATGAAATCCAACTGGGGGAAATAACACCATTTTATAGAAACAGGATTGTATAAGCAACAAAGCTTTACCTCAATTATGTTCTAGTGTTGCTAACACAACACTGGGATCCTGTGACACCATTTGTGGGCTGCTTTCTGGGTTCATACAACTCCTCACTGGCTCTGGCGGAAATTCAAAAGAAGTACAAGCTTCCAGTCGGCAAAAATCAGACCCAGGGACAGCTAAGGCATAGAAATGCAGTATCCATGTAACCAGTTGGAGGTGTGAACACCCTGGAGTTTACGCTAGCGAGTGCATTGTGAGCACAGCTCAGGAAGTCTATTTAGAAACAGCATTAATAAAAATAACTCAGGAAAATAAAACAGCAATTTGATGTGAACCATGTGCCGGCCCTGGCCTGTGCTGCCGCTCGCCGGCGCAGAGTCCAAGGCTACGGCTGCCGAACCGCATGTGGCTCTTCATTGCTCAGCATGGGGCTCCTGCTCAGGTCTGAGCAGTCAGTGTTTCGCAGCCGCTGCCTGGAGGAAAACCAGGCAGTCTCCAGGAACGATTCAAAGAGACAGCCTGAGACATGCGGAGGGGCACACGAGGGTGGCAGTGAGTGATGCTAAAGGAGCGGATGGAGTGATGTTGGTAGCAGAATCTCCGGGACAACGGGAACTGCCATCCAGCCCGGCTCCTGCAGCCGCTGGACCTGGTGACCCAGCGGCAAGCCGTGTTGGAAAGAGAAACGCATCAAGCCTCGTGTTTCACCCCTGAATTCAGCCAGTTTTCACAGCAGTGGAATTAACGCCGGCATGAAACGAGCCACCCAGGCACAGTGAAGGTACGTGGGTCGAGAGTGGTCCTTGTAAACCTTCTACAGGACTTGGTCCAGGCAGCGCTGCTCAGCCACACAGCCGAACCAGGGGCGTGGAACGTGACCGCCTTGTTATTCCTGACTTGGCAAAGCAGCTAACCGTGCCCTTAAATTAGTTTGTGCTTTAACTCGTGCTTAACTGCTCAGCTGCGCTGAGGGCTCGAAGGCGTCAGGAGTTTCAGTATTTCCTCCAAAGACCCTGAACCGCGTATCTGGAACAGCTGTGGGATTTCTCTGGGCTTCTTACTTGGAAGGGGCTTTCCTCCCCGCCACTCCCGAGCAAGCAGCACGGGTGGAGTTGAAACATATTTCCAGGCTCACATGGGAGAACGTTTGCTTGGTTTCTTCCCTCTGTCTGAGGGACAGAGACCACCACTCCCCAGAGCTGCCACTCAGGAACTTTACAGCAGCATTAAATTCACACTTTAAAAACAGAGAGTGAGTGATAAGACAGAAGTCAGGATTTTAGCATGCAAGGGTTTTTTTACAGTGATTACCTTAACAGCATCTCTTACTTCCACTCTCTCCCCCAACCTTTTTCCTCCATGAGTGTTTCCCCCTCCTTCTCAGGGCTGTGCCTTTGGGCCATGTCCCCTGCGAGGGTCTCCAACCTGCTGCGGTCGCAGGAGCCACAGCAAGATGGTCCCACCGGTGAAAGCAATGAGATGCCACCCATGGCATGAAGGTTGCAGACAATATCCAGTGGTGCTGATCAGCTGTGTGCTCCCAGGGGTGATTTTCTGGAATATTTCTGTTTCTCCACTGTGCTCAAAGCATCTTGAAAGCGAGCTGTCGGAATGAAAATGGGATTTATAATGCGGGCGTTTCGGGGATAAAATTGGGATGGAGAAAGATCTCCTGGGTCATCACTGAAAGACTCAGTCCAGTGCCAGGGACCGAGGGACTGGAGTCTTAGGAAGAGGTCGAAAGGTTTAATTTACACCATGCCAATCAGTAGCAACCTGGAACGGCAGTACAGGCACTCACCCCAGCTACCTTATGAGAGAGACCCTTTGGCACAAAATGAGATGTTTTCTGTTACTAGCGTGACATGTAAGTTGCCTTGCTGGCATCCCTGTCTTCCCACTTTCACCTCTGGGATTTGGGTTTCACAAAGGATTGTCAAAGGAAAAAGCTGATTTTCTCTCCTTTCCCATATTACTCATTTGAGAAGTTTAATGATTAAAGTGAGGTGTCTCTGAGCATATGGAAGCTGGTCCGCAACCAAAAATAAGATGAACACATCTGAAGGTTTCAGCAACGTCTATTTTTTCAGTGCTGCATCCAATTAAAATAGAAATCCAAATGACTTGCTTCCTTTCCCATTGAGAGCCTGCAACTATACAGAGGCACAGTGAGCAAATTGTGTGATTATTGCTTTTCCCAGAGAAATTGTTCTCTGTTAAGATGAGATATTAAAGTCAGGGCCTGCTGTGCAGAAAACAGGCTGAAGCCAGCCAAGCTTTTGGATGTTCCGTAGTGGTTTGTACTATTTCCCAGTAATGTTGTCATTCTAGCTGTGATTGCTAGCTGACAGGAAAGAAACACTACCTACAAATATTTCTGAGGGAAAAGTTACAAGTTTTATTAGGTACAACAAGAAAAACAGAATTTCACTAAGAAACAAAACCCTTTGATCACTTGTTCATTGTACATTTAAATTTTGTGGTGGTTTCATCGCTCGTGAAAAGTGGAGCCGTTCCATCCTGGGCTCTCCAAAATAGATTTGTACCCAGTGCACGTGCTGATGGAGAGGGAGTCACTCTGCGTGGCGGGAGCCTGGGGAGCACTTACCCTTGGGCTGGGGACGGGGACAAGCCACACAAAGCTGCATGCCGTCACAGCAGCGCGTTCTCTCCCCGTGATGTGGCTGGGCCAGGGACTCTGAGAGAGGAGCATGAAATGGTGATCAAATAAGTAAGCCTCGTGCATAATTCATGAGCTGAAACAAACCTTTGTAGCAGACAAGATCACCCATTGAATTGCTCTTCAATGGACCATTGCTCGCTTACACCACACAAGATCCATCTCACTCCATACTGTCTGAATGGGAGCAGCACCAGCCTTTCTGACATTATTCGGAAACAATACGCCGATCTTTCTTTTAGTGGCAAGTAGGCAATTTGGGCTACAGAGCCCAATCAATCCCTACTTCTTCTTCTAAGGATGCCAGCAGAGAAGCTAATTACCACCTCCTCTTCGAGGGTAGGTTCATTGTCAGCTACGGACCAGGATGAGACCTCTATTCACTCCCTGATATGTTATCATCAAGGACTAACCAGACTGACATTAGTCAGCGCTGACTTACAGAAACTCTTTTAACAGGCCTGGAACCAAAGACAGGCTAATGCTGGGGGTCAGGGGGGCAGAAAGGGGAACCTCCCACTGCTCCGTAGAGGCCTGGTACAGCTCATTTCCCCAGCTCCTTCTCCAAAGAGAAAATACTTATGGATCAAAGAGGGAAGAAGGAGAAAAAAAGCAAGATAAAATATGGACGATAAAGAAATGCCATGATGTTAATAACTAAGTGAAAAGTCCAGTTTTGATTTCTAAAACAAACCACTTCATTTAAGCTGAGGTTTCAATTTCACATGAAAATCAGTTTATTTCCTTTTTGTCTTTTCTCCCTAATCCTTATTCCTTTAAAAAAAAAAAGAAAAAGAAAAAGAAAAAAGATTCAACGATCCTATTTTTTCTTCAGACCTTTCTGCTTGGGTGTCACTGGTGCCAACTGGAATCCAAGTCCGAATGATCTCATTAGAGACATCCGAAGTGGAGCACAGAGTGGGGAGATGAAATCCCACATAGATGAAAAGAGCAGCACCAAGCTGGTGCACCAGAAGAAGGCACCTTAGAGGAGAAGAAAAGAAAACAACAACAACATCTTCAACCTGCCCTCCTGCCGTGAAGCTCTGCGGGGAACGAACAGTTTCCCTGCCGTGAGCCAGTCTTGCCATAATGCAATCAGGTGGGGGCGAGTGAAGAGAAAAACGGCTGAGCTGTTAGTTAGCTGGATTTGCTTTATTTTCTTTTCCCCAGGCGAAAAAAATAAACATTTTCTCACATTAGATCATGAACCCTACACATTTATCATCTGCTCTCTGCTTGCAACAAAACGCCATTTATCTTTCCCTTTGTGCTCTGTTTGGGGTATGAAAGGATTTTAAATCTGCAAGTCTACATGCACTTTCATGTTGCTGTTGTCTTACTTTATTTTCATTAATGTGTGTGCTTTAAAAGCTCCCGAGGCTAAAGGGCCAAGTCTCCTGTTGGGGCGTGTTCACGGAGGTTAATGTAAATGTAATGCAATGTAAAATGTTGCCTCTGGTTTACACCAGCAGGAGATTTGGCCCACTCTACCTGCACAGCGTGTTAGGCGTAGTGCTGGGTTTCAGGATCAAGCAGGAAGCTGCTATAGAAGTTTCAGCAGGCTTCAGAGGTTCATTGGGAAGTGGCAGGCAAGGGAAGCGAGGGGATTTTTCCTGTGCTGATGAAAGATGCTCCACTGGCAGCTCTGGACCTTGAAGTCCCCAGTTTACCTGAAGAACACACAGGAACTGATCAGAGGCAAAACCACGCTCACTCCCACCAGCCTGCCTGGCTTGGCTGGCCCCCAGCCAAAGTGCCCTCAACCCTGACCTGAACCCTTACGTGGGGGAGGATCGCTTGGTCTCCACATTCCTTTTCCTCTGGCCTCTTGTGTAAAGGCAGGCAGGTGACGGGTCAGCTCTTGGGGGTGGTTTTTTGTGATGTGACAGCTGCCCAATGAGAGATGAATGAAGAAAGCCAAACGTCTCCTGAACATTTTTCACTTCACTTCAGAGCTGTCATCAAGCGCTGGCAACATATCCCTGGTAATAATCTGGGACAGTCAGATGGAGCAGGCTGGAGGTCAGAGGTTGGGCACACCTCTTCTGACCCTGAGCTGTACCAGCTCTGGTATGACACTAGTGTCACCATCAATGTTCTCACAAACAGCCAAGTGTCTGAGCTTCTCCTAAGAGCCTTCAGGGAGACCTCGGAGATGCCAACTGAAAGGACTATTGCTTTCTTTTGGTTAGAAAAGGCAGAAGATATCAATTGACCATTGAGAGTAAAATCCAAATATAATTTCAAGCCGTCTGACTACAAAATCTCATCCTTTCAGAAAGTGGAAAGTATTGAGTTCCCTCACCACTGTGTTTATGTTCTTTCACTAGTCAGTGAGACTGGTGGTGACAGCTTAAAAATAAAAACTTGTCTTTCTACTAATCTCTTTTTCACCTTAAAAGTGGAGGACCTTTGATGGTGTTTTTAAGCATAGATGGAACCTGATTTTACAGTCTCAGAAACAGATGAAGGAGAAGAAGCCATTAAAAATAAGATCCATTAAAAGAAGCCCAGGTTTGGGGCAGATGGGGTGGCCCTTTGCTGATCACCCCACGTAGCTGTCTGTGAGGTTCCTTGGATGAACAGGTCTGTAAAGAGTCTTCAGGGTGTTATGAGACAATGTAATTTCTTAACCTCAGAAAATTTGCATGTTTGATTCCATTAACCTCACTCACCCTCTGAACATATACATTTATTACAGAAACATTAAAAATATTCAGGAGCCATTAGTAACGGCATCTACTCGTCAGCGCAGCATGTCTTCTTTATGGGGATAATTAATTTTGCATCTCTTATACTTGGGACCATACATATGTGCCTTAAGCCTAAAGACATTTGGGGCGAGCTCATATCTTCAGCCTTGCTATACAAAGCTGTAACAGCCAACATACTATATGGTGGTATATAGGTATATACTGCACATAGCAACAGCCTGGCAAAAGTATGGGGAGAAGTTTGCGTGACAGCTGGCTCGCTCTAGTTACATTTGACTCATTTCATAACAACTGAAAAGCCTTATGTTGAAATATTTGTAAGCAAACTCCCTGGTCTGTTAGGGCTAGTTAAAGATAGTGGCTGAAAGCTGAAGGAGTAGCTCGTTCAACAACTCAGAAAACCTCCTTATTCTTTGGAAATAAGCACATTTCATGGTTCATGATATATCAAGTTATGTCTTCACATTCATACTTCCTACAGCTGAGGGCACAGGCTGGCTGTTGCCCTCCTGTGTCTTCTGGAGGCAGGTTATATGGCACAGTCGTTGCTGGGATCTCCCTGGCAAACAGCAAGGCCACACACACAACTGCCTCCAACGTTGAGGGAAAGACTGTACACTTGGGTTTCTTCATACGTGAAATGAAACCATCACTGTCCTGACTCCTTTACTTTCTGGCTATGACTGGATCATTCATGGACGCCTTACAGTAACCACAGGTTGGAAAGCGCTCTACCCTCCTTGTGATTTGGAGACCCTGAGGTATAATGCTGCTGCTCCATTGAACTGGTGGAGGGATTGCCAATTCGTGTCACATGGGACCGTGTCTCTGTAGGTCTTGCTTGCGGGGGAGCATGCCAAGGCAGCAGCCCCAAGGGCTTCTCTTTGTGCCCTTCGTGGAGGCAGATCTCTGTGGAAATGGCAAGTGTTGAACGTTATTGCGATGCATAGAGTGGGATCCTTCTGTCATGGAAGGGGCCGGAGGAAAAAATCTCACTCTTCAGCACTTAAATAAATAAGAGAAAAAAGACCACATTACAGCCTCCTGTCAGGATGTTCTTCTTGCCATTGTTTACAAACTGCAGGCATCTTTACTGCTGGTTTTCTCCTTAGAGATGACACCCGGGGACCTAAAAGTGTCAGACTAGATGTCTGGAAAATTTGCAGGCTGCTTCAGGACACTGATTTATATTCAATCCAGTCCTTTCCAAGAAATTGGTTCTTCTGAAAAGAATAAAGCTAAAGCTACCTCAACAACAACAAAAAATGTAATTGTCACTAAACCAAAAGGAATGTGACTGAAGTTCCATGTCAGTCCGGGAACTTTTGATGTATTGCAAGTTTCTGTGGAGAGCCAACTACTCACTATTTCCCTCAGGCCACACAAAAATAGGTTACCACATAAGAAAAAAAAAAACAAAACAAAAAAAGCAGATCGTATCATCATCATATCTCCTGGTTAGGAGTCAGATCGGCTTACATTTTTTTGAGTAATATCTTTTGCGCATGATACAAGGAAAAATTTGAATGACACCCAAACAGAGCAAGACTTTCTTCTGCTGTCTGAGCTCCAAAGCCAATATTAAAAAGAAATTTTTGAGGGAGAGGTGAGTGCCAGAGTACACCCATTGACCTGATTTGCCTTCTTGTACCCACTGCAAGTGGGGTGCAGGGAAGGCAGCTTTAAAACCTTTCCATTTCTATACTATGAACATACGAAGCCGTTTCTACACCATGCAACTCCTTGCCATATTCAAGAGAAATATTTCTTTTTAGAAGCCACATAGGTTTCAAAGCTTTTATAGGTGCCTAACACTTTTCTGCACCTTTTTGGACATGTGGAAGAAAGGGATAGAAGCCATTTACGGTTCTCCGATCTGGGCCATCAGTGTTATGTTAGAGGTGCACTGGAGCCATTTTACGTTACGAAATTGTTTATAAGTTTCCCTGAGAAACCTTTCACTGCTAGAAGATAAAGACAAATGTACTGTTCCCAGCAGGATCTCTCCTTCCCCTTTAGCTGAAGGTAAGACTGGAGAAGTGTATCAATCTTATCTTCTTCTAAATGTAAACATATATATACATTTAAGCTGAAAAACACTTGCTTTCTGAACCGCTAACATAAAAAAACCCTCACAATAATATATTTACCAGTCTTCAGTTTTAGCATTTCTAGCATCTTCAGTGAAAGATCAGGTAATTCTACCTAGAGAAAAACACATACTGAAACTTTAATTTGTCTACTCCACCAAAAGCTCCAGAGCGTTTGGTAACTTCCTGTCCCTTCTTTTGGGGGAAAACTATGAGCATCAGGAGTGCTGCTCCTCTGGGCTGTGGCCCAATAACTAGCCAGCACAGCTGTGCTAAAGCCATCGATGTGCCACCCAGAGACCCCAAATACTCTCAGAAAAGCCCCTTCAAGGGCACATTCCTCTCCTACTGCTTCTCTCAAGTGCCTCACTCCTTACCCTGTCCGTACACCAGGCTCTGTTGGGAGGGAAGAAATCTGCGCAGCCTGCAAGCAGATAGCATCTCCCAGTTGTCCGTACGGTCGCAGAAAATAGCTCTTTCTACCTGGTCCTCAGCCACCTCCTTTGCTAGGCTAGGCTGGACCAGTCCAACCAGTGGTGGGAGGGAGAAGGTTTCTCTGTCTTCCCTTGCTGCAGAAAAAAGCCTGGTGAGCATTCAGTATCGGCCCCGGTTCCCCGTGTGGTGATCACCAGTCCGACTCTCCACATTTCTTCCAGGGGTACAGCTCACCTTGAGGTGTCGTCTGTTCCTTCCCTAAGATCTTTGGCTCCACCGTGGAGATTACTTCCCTTGAGCATGCCTCTTCTTCTACGACTGCTGCCTTTTAAGCAATAATTTTAAATCTACTGGTCTTTTCATTTCCACTATGAGTCCTGTGTTTGTACAACTATATAGAGGGTTGTTGGGTTTTTTTGATATATAAAGAAATGTCTTTTATTGTTCCCTTTTGCTTTTCTATTACAAAGCCTCTAATGTGTTGTGCTAAAGGTGGGTGGCTTTAAAAGAGGCTGGTTTCATTAGGTTTTTATTGTGTTTAAAATGTGGTTCCATTTATTGTGCTAAACACTTGGCAGCCTTTGTCACGCCATGTCTCATGAAGGCACTTGGAAATGAGCACACACATAGAAAGCTGCATCAATTTCCCCCCCGAGCAAGATAGGCAGGAGATCATGAAAGCTTTGTTTCTTTTGCTGGCAGTTAATCCTTCCAAACTTGGCCCCTTTCTGAAATTAACTCATCGAATAATGGACATGCTCCATTAAAGTGATGAAGATAAAAACTCTGCCAGTGCCTGACTTAGTAAGAAAACCATCTCACTCGCAGGCCAAAAGAACACACTTGAGCTGTGACAAAGGATCTGTGTAACTGAGAGCCAAGACTCCCCTCCCGTTTATTTCCATGAGTTGGTGTTCTTTGACTGTCCACATTTCTTTTTGTACTTAGGAAACGGGTCATGCATTTCTAGTGGAAAGATTTAATTTTTTTTTTTTTACCCAAGAAAATATTGTAGAAACTTCCAGATAGATTTTGCTTCATCCATTTTCAGACCTGCATGTTTTTCACATATATTGGTATTATTAAGATTTTAATTCACTGACAGTTGGTGCTTTGATTACAGATCCAGACAGGGAGTCAAGTTCACGTATGTTTGGTTCCCAACTCTGTGAGTGACTTAATGTGTATTATGAGGCAAGACAGTTAGTTATTCCTTGATTTGCTTCCAAAAAAACCCAAGAATAGCACTTGTTCATGTCTCCTGGGAGCTGCAAAGATAAACTCACTAATACCTGTCAGGATGCATTACTATTGGTATGCTACTGTGATGAGGCGCAAGTATACAACAAAATGCCGCTTTCAGTGGCATTTTGATTAAACAAAATTTTTTTCTGAGCGGAAACAGAAATAACCTGAAAAGTACTATAGCAATGCTCCTCAGTCTTTTTCCTGGGACACTGTCATTGTCTCAGACCTGACCCTTCAGATTTCTTCTTTGAACTATGACAGAGATGAAAAATCCTTTTTTCTTATTAATCCAAGAAAGGAAAGATGGGCCTGATACCTATATGTGACCCTTCTTCCAGAGAACCCATGTATTAGAGCAATGGCCTCTGACCTGTGAGTTGCAGACTATATTCTGCCCAGGAGATGTTCTGACTTTCCTCATGGCCGTAGAAAATTAAAATCCCTTAAAACTAAGGAGACTGTGGCTGTGGTCCAGATTGGCAGGGACAGCAAAGAAAGATGCTGCTCACATTACTCACTCATTACTTCTGCCTATGAGCCCATAAAGGCTGGGAGCTGCAAGGACAGAAAATCCAATAATGGAAGAAAAATAAGTGTTCGTGAATTAAAATGACCCCAAATACCAAAAGTCAGATAGAGCAGATATCTTGCTAGGCATCTACAGGCATGAAAGTGTCCTCTGGATTAATTTTATCTGGTTTTGTACACTTTGAGGCCATAAAGGAGGTTTATCTCATTGAGTTTGACCCCTGGCATAACGCAGGCAATAAAAAATGTATTCAGTTACTGCTGCATGGAGTCCAATAATTTGTGTTTGACTAACGTAGCTCTTTCAGTAGAGCAGCCCTTTTTGGCGTTGAAGATTCTGTACTGGGACAGTGCAATTCTCTTCTGAACAGACAACAAAAAGGCAGCTTGGCCAATATACAGGATGGAAGAAGAGCTCAGTTACAGCTGCTTCCCCAAGCACAACCCATAAGATATAGGTAGCAGTGTAGTGCCCACTATTGGTGGATCTCTTTCTGTAGGTGGTACAATCTTCGGTCATAGTTTCATGTTCAACTTTAAGCCAGCATGAACTAATGCAGCAATTAAGGAGTGAACCTCATCCTCCTCTGTCCCTATGGCACCTCCTTCCAGATGCCAACACAAGCATTGTGCAACCACATGCCAAACAGGTTAAGGGAGCTGACTAAAACTAATCAATTCAATGCTTGGTTTTTTGTTGGCTGGATTGTACAGCCTGCGTAGGAATAAATGATGGGAGATGTGACTACCTCTTTCAACAGCAGCGTTGGTTTATGCCAGTTTAGACTGGCACATGTGAATCTGCTGTTTTGCATTACTTGGCCGTTTCTAATGGTTTCAGGTCTTTTTACAGCTCCTGAGTGATGCAAAGAGGCTGAATCTCAAGACACAATGCCACCCAATGTTCATAAGGTGTTACATTGAAGGGAAGTGCTATCAAATATTAGGTACTATTTATGACATCTGGCATACAAGTTAATCCATGTATTAAATGCCCTGCCTACTGTTATGAAAGAAACAGAATTGTTTTGTCTAAATGATAGAAATGCAAACCAAAATGATAATCTGTACACATGCTGAAAATTCACTCTGTTTCTTCACGTAATTTAAAACTGAGTACGATCCTTCCTCTCCCCGCTCCTCACTTGGGTCTTATGCAGTAACACGTTCTCAAATGTGTAATAGCCACATTTCCATGATATTCATAATTCATGCCATGGAAATGGCCTGGAGAAATAAAAACTTCCTGCCTCATCAGATCCTCCTGAATAAAAAAAGTTCTTAGGCTACCCATTGCTGGAAGTAGAGCTATTGCCTCCATTTTCTCTTGCAGACACAGCCCAAGGCAAAACAATACAAGTGTCAAATTCCATGTTCTTGTAGCATTAAAAAAGGCAAGGAAAGGAAGATGAAGATAAAGTAAACTCTATGCTACTTTGGCATCTAGGAGAGGGAGAAAATCAAATTTATAACCCATGGCAGCACAGTAAAACAAGAAAGTATGTGCCAACATTTATTCCCCTTTCCATAATATTTTTAATTAAGTACAAATACATTTTTTGTGCCTGTCACCAGACCACTCCATGACATGCCACTGTCCCACCTCACAAGCTAATTCATCAGAAGTATGACTTGTCTCACAGCTGTATTTAGTCACGCGAAAGTCAAAGATTTAATCAGCTTTAAACTAGTCTTCTCAGTCCTTTCCTCTATCAATAGGGAGAGATACCTGGTCCTTTCCTGAGGCTACTTACCTACCTCAGGGAACTGAAGTTCCTTCTGCCCTCGCACACCACCCCAGGGAATTTATATAAAGCTACTGGTTATAGAGGATAAGTTATCTGATATCATATACATAAGTATATGTGAACCACCAAGCTGAGTGGTGCGATCGAAGCACAGGAGAGACATGGACCTGCTGGAGCGGGGCCAGAGGAGGCCCCAGCAACGCTCCGAGGGCTGGAACCCCTCTGCTGGGAGGACAGGCTGGGAGAGCTGGGGGGTTCAGCCTGGAGCAGAGAAGGCTCCGGGGAGACCTTCCTGCAGCTGCCAGGGCTGAGAGGGGCTGAGGAGAGAGATGGGGACAGACTTTTCAGCAGGGCCTGTTGCCATAGGACAAGGGGTGATGGTTTTAAACTAAAAGAAGGCAGATTCAGACTAGTTAGAAGGAAGAAATTTTTCATGCTGAAGGTGTGGTGAACGCCTGTCCCAGGTTGCCCAGAGAGGTGGTCGATGACCCATCCCTGGAAACATCTCAGGTCAGGTTGAACGGGGCTCTGAGCAACCTGCTCGAGTTGAAGATCATGGGAGGCTTGTTTGGACTAGATGGCCTTAAAAGGTCCTTTCCAACCTAATGCATCTTATGATTCTATGATCATTTAGCTATCTCAGTCTAGACACCTAACCTATTAGATGGCTGAAGTTAGGTGCAACTAATCCCATTTAATGAGACTAATGATCAGCTGAACCATGTACAAAAGCCTCATCCAGAATTCTTCAATAATATTGGAAACTACTTGATAGATTTGGTATCAGACTACCACAGCAGAGTTTTTTGGGTTTTTTTTAGAGAGTAGAGATAAAATAGTTCATTCATTATGAGTTTTCAATTACACGTTTCATCAGGTTTTCATGATAGGAGAAAATTGGAATTTTTGGCAAATAAATAACCATGGGATTTGATCAGCTGTGCAGGACAATAGTTCTCTGTAATATAAAATTTGCTGAAGTCTTTTGTTTGTATTTTTATACATTTAGTGCCTGCTTTTTGAAAATATAAACATCATCATCATCATCATCATCATTATTATTATTATTGATTTTCTTTACCTTTGCGTATAGATTTGCATAATAGAAATTAAGCATCAGGGACAATGCCCTACCAGAGCATGGAATGACATTTTTCAACCCTAAGACAAGAATCCTAATTACAAGATAAATTTTAAAATCTTATGGCACTTCTTCTGTAGGAAAAGGTATTAACCTGATGATCCTGCCAATCCCTGAATGAAGTGCATAATCTATTTTGTTCAAGAAATGTTGCCTTCATAATTAAACTTGTCACTAATTCTTCATGTCCCTTCCTTCTACTCTGAAAGGTTGATTTTAAAGGATTTCTGCTTTGGTGTTGAGTTGGCAGTTTTGGTTTATAACCTATAAAGATCTTTGGGAATGTGGAAATGAAAATAATGTTATCTTAGCTTTTCTTTATTATCACTGGGAGATGTCTGCTGAAGATTATTCTGTGCTATAACAGCCATCTGAATACAGCTTTTCTCGGAAAAGGAATGTATTGCCCATTCAGTAATTACAGGTGAAGATTGATGTTGCAAGGCATTAAAGGGGATCCAGATCCTGACTGTGTCGTGCCACGTCCACCCACCACACTGTTCCCCGCTAAAGCAAGCTGGCAGGAGTCAACTTCAAGCATTGCGTTTCTTCCGACACTTGGATGTCGGTGGGATTTCCAGCACTCACTTGGTCGCTCCCTCCGGAGCCTCGGTGCACCCTTTCTGCCGGGTTGTGAGCACTCAGTGCTCCTTCCGCGGCGGTGGACACGATGGGCTGTGACACCTATCGTCTCAGTAAAGAGCCGTCTCAAACAATATCAGAAGACGTCACTTGGAGCCTGCCAGCTGGAAGATAAACTGGATGGCACTGATGCAAAGGCCTATTTATATCAGCCCAGCATAACCTGAGTTCTCTGAAGTGCAAGCTACATTATGGAGCATGATGGGGGCTAAAAAAATATCATGGTTAGCTGTATTTTCCCTTTCTTTCTAGTACAACCATATGATTTTACATGATGCTGCTCTTCAGCTGCTGGACCATGGAGCATTACGGTCTGAGGAAGGGCTCTTTTGCCCAGCCCAAAATAAAGTGCATTGTTCATTTGTCATGTGCCATGGACCCGGCCCCATCCCTGGTCCTTCTGAGTCTGCGGTAAAGAGGTTAAGCTGTTTAACACCTAATTTGGTGACCTGACATATACCACCAAATGTGTCTGCTGCCCTGACTTTGTCTGCTTCCTCTTCCCTTGCATGCTTCAGCTGTTCTTCATAGCACATTAGAGGGTTGCTGTCTTTATTAGTCACCAATAACACATTAATACATTCCTTCTCCTATTACCTCGGACACTAATTTGGTGGAATTGGATACTGACAGTACATTGATGTTGTTAAGGTTAATGACCCAGAGATTTACAAGAGAAGTCGCATTAGAAGTCAAATTGATTGTAATAATTGTTTCACTGAACAGTGTCAACATTAAGTACAGTATGTTGTGCTGTGCCATCCAGGGAGGCCCTGTGGCTGTTACAATAACTACAACGCTGTCTACATACCCTCCTTACAAGACAATTCACGCTGAAATACATTTAGGTAAATGCAGCTCTAATAATGGATGCCTAAGATGTTCTAAGATATGAGACACGATGTTTCTAGTCTCTGCACATTATTTTGCCTTCAAGCGTATTTTGTACTTGCATCCAATTCTAAGGAAATTGTTGCTTTTCTCAGCTGGGGATGAGCAGAAAGCAAAATTTGGTGGCTGTTGCCTCCTTTTGGCCTGAGTTGTGAGGCAATGCAGAATACCTCTGCTGTTCCGTCCTAAATTTTGCTCAGTTAAATGGCTGTTTTTCAGTTCAGATGCTCTGCAGTTAGGCTGCTTTAAATATTTAAGCTGCAGTATACCGTATGAAATAATTTTTCTATTAACATTGCATTCATATTGACAGTAGAAGGCAGAAATTGCGTTTAAGATGCTGCGGGAATCTCCCAGAAGTGTCACCCTTGGCCAAAAAGGTGTGCGATTGACTCAGTGTAGCTATTAAAAAAAAAAACTAGTGCCCTTTTCACATTGCAGATCTCATTGCTTCCCTTCCCTTCTCTGTTCTTCTATGCATTTCTGGTCTTTCTTTTTCTTGCATTCCTCCTTTCTTCACCTCTTCTCCTTCAGTGTACTGATCTTGCAACTAAAGAGGTCACTGCTGAGTGATGAGTGGAGCCGTGAACAGTGAAATAAGAGGTGCTTGTCATGCAGGAGTCCTGTACAGTCATCTGCACGCCCACGGGACTTGACTCACCCATTCCTGCTATCGCAGTGTCAGCTCTGACTGCAGGGTGCTCACGACATTGCTGACGATGGTGAGTTATGACTAGAGCTGAAGGTCAGGAAATTAACCTCTCATACTTTTCACTGACGTTTTCTTCACACGTCTTGTGTTGTTTCTCAATCTAATTTGCAATATCTCAAGACCTCAACCAAACAATGCATTTTCCAAGAAAATTCCAATTTTAGCAACAGCAACAAATGTTCCGTGGAAAGAGAAAAGCTCTCAGTAAAAACTGCCTGTTTGTTTTGGCTTTGATAATATAGACTAATCATACCCACCCTCCTTTCTTCCTTTGTCCCAGCCCCAGCTTGTCTTCTTTCTCAACTAATTTACATACTATATGCTTACTTGGAGACCTAAAATTTTAAGAGACGACAGAGAGATTGGTACACTGGTGGGGTTCATGTGAATAAGTGAAGATGCTTGCAGCATTGGCATCTAAGCTAGTCACCTTTGGCTCCTCTTTCCAGCGGTGAGAAAAAATGAAACCTCTCGGCATGATTAGTCTCAGCCTAGAGTGGATGAACTGCAGCCTACAAGGCAGGCATATTGCTGGGTTCACAGCTTGGTTTTCAAAGCACCTGCAGTGTGGGACCTACAGCTTATAGTGGTCATAAAGGCAATTGGGCTGAAAAGAACCTATTTTGGTGCATAGACATCTGGTGTAATGAGGTCGCATTATGCCTTCTCTCTGTGTCCCATCTACAGAAAATGTGGTTGCCCTCTACTCCTGCCTAGCAAGGCTGCACTGTTTAGCTCCTGCTGTGGCAGGTTTTGTTTGTTAACAGTGAAGGTCCGCTTAATCTTTCATCAAGCAGCTACGTTGTAGGCACCTAGATTTGAAGAACTGACCTAAAGATTTGGTTCATCTGTAAATGCCATCACACATAAGAAGAAAACCCAAAAGTCATTGTATATTGGATCTTACCGCAGTTTATACAACACATCAATAACACGCCAAACACTGTCTTTTGCTCTATACAGCACGTTGTACAGCTAGCTCTCTACACCATCGGCTTGTTTTGTGGCTGATGTGTAAGCTGGGATATTGCTTTTAAAATTTATTTTAATGGCATCATGTATTCTACAACAGGCCTGTCAAAATACAGTGTCAAGCTCTCATATGTCACATAAAAACTGTTTGATGTTCTCCTCGCTTGAACTCCTACTTTGCATTGTAATTAGGAGAGATCTTGACTGGGTGAACTTGTTAGCTTTTTACATGCACAAGCCTAAGGACACTTTAATTAAAGTCAGAGGGAAACTTGAAAGCACAGGCAACAAGAAATAATAATAAGACTAAAAATAACCCGTTCAAAACTACCATAGAGAAGCCAAAGGGACAGGACATGTCACAGATAGGGAACATTATGAACTGGGGAAATCTAACTATTCCTTCCCCAGTGGTAGCACATAATAATTATAAATATAAATCATGCTTCACTTCTTGCCATATGACAGCACTGGCAAAATCGAATGACAACACTACTGACCAGTAAAGCTGTCTGAGAAATAGCAAAGGCTTTTTTTTTGCACAACCAAGCTCCTTAATTTTAATTCTTTTAGAGGGGAGCTCCCCAAACCAGTGTGGGTAAAAAACTCCACAACTGTCATCTTTCATTTTGCGGAAATAATCTTCTATAAATTACCTCTACCTGGGAGAAAGAAATGTCAGGACTGTCCTGAAAGAATGTTGTCATTTTCAGTTTTACTTATTTTAGTTTCCTCATGGAAAATCGAAGTTTTACAGCAAATCTGAAATTTTCTTATAGGAAATATGACTTTTATTCCCTTTAGAGAATATTTTGATAGGTAAAGGGGTAGGTAATGATCTCCAGTCTTTTTTCTGTTGTTCTGGGTTTTTTTTAAACCAATATGAACTTCTTCCCCTTTCCTGGTTTTTGGGATGTCTTAATTATTTAGCTCTTGCCTAGCTGCTTCTGTCTCCTTGAGTGCCCATATCTCACAGTTTTGTCCTCAACAAATAAATTAGACAGGATCAATGCAAAATCTATTTTCCAAAGACACAGATTATATACACCTCACACATTTTCTTTGTTCTGTTCTAACTCTTGCACTATGCTCTATGACTCATGCGATAGCTGGTAAGAAAAGCACCCTGTTTGCAAGGCCTAAATCTCTGTATGTTCCTACTCGTACAAGTCTCGCTGCAGGAGAAGTCCAGAGTTCAAATTAATCTCAGTATAATTGATTATTTAAGATGGGATTCAGATCACCTACTTTTAGATGTGTACAGATGAGGTAAGTATCTGTGATCTCTATACAATCCAAAGCCCAATTCAGTTGACTACATGTAGGTATCAGATGTTGTCTGGGACTTTTCTAGAATACAGCATAGTCTCTAATTGTTGATCTGGAGGAGAATGTATGTCCCAAAGGTCCTGGGTCATCTCTGATGGACCTGGGGAATGTGTCAAATAATATAGGGCATCCCAGATGGAACAAAAGGCCAGTGTTTTGGTAACTGAATCAAGTGTCTGTTCAGTACAGTAGGCTGAATAGAGACTGTTCAGGCAAGCAGTGCAATCATACGATGAGCTGAATCTTACACCAGCCTCTATTGACTGTATTGACTCTCTCTCCATTGACTTTAGTTTAAGGTACTGATTGCTTGGGCACCTAACTCACATGTATACACCTTCATATGAACATTTAAATTAAATCATCACAATCTGGGAGCTGTTCTCTCTCCCTTGAGTACCCCTGAGCTGGTTATTCCTCCACTTCTTTCTATGCCACTCAGCTTTTCAACTGTCAATGATTTTACTTTATTCCTAAGTGTAAGCTCTTCAAAATTTCCACTTTTCCAAGATAGTACAGCAAATCTATAACCTTGCCCTTATTCAGAAACAGCACTGACCTCGTCATTCCCTGACTTCTCAACTCTTTCAGACTGCAGTATTCAATTTGACAGCTCTGTTTCCTCTCTGTGCTTGCACACCTCTTCAGTTTCTCAGAGCAAATGTCTTCCTTTTACAGCTCGTTCTTGTGCACCATGACTTAGACCTGCTTATTTGCAGATTTAAGCAAGCACAGGTTGAGGTGTTTGTTTTCATCTTCTGTGCCCTGACTTGTTTAGGACTAGTCTTGGCTTTGCAGGTTTAAGATCCATTTCCATTTTCTTTTTCTAAAGCTCTGCTTGAGGGTATGTTTTAGTGTGTTTTAGCTCTTAGTCTGTTTACCTTCTTTTGTCTGGAGGAAATAATGGGATATCGTCTCACTGACAAGCAGTGCCAGAGGGTCCAAGAAGCAAATGCATGCTTACATCAGCGATGTGATAAAGTGCTGCAAAGCTGTACCCAGTTATTGCAGGTACGTCCCCCTCAGAGCCTTTGCCAGCGTCATGACATTAATACCTCCTTACCTTTACTGCAGAAATATTGCCATACCTCAACTAAGTTCCTACAATAGGTTCATTCCTGCTGCTTTCCACGACTGCTCAGGGAAAGAGGCACCAGGAGCCCTGGCTGGGAGTTGTTCTGAATCACTCATCACTGTCTCTAGCTTAGCACTTATGTATGTATGTAAATCCACCTACATCCATGCATAGCCCACAGAGGCAGCGTGACAGAAGCTGTGGCAGGTCACAATCACAACCCCATCTGTTTGCAAGAATGAGTCGCTGAATACATTTGAAATTGAATACAAACAAAATTAAGACAAGGTTGCAAGTAGTTGAGGTATGATAGCTTGAACACTTCATCTGCTCCAATGGCTTCCAATACTTCCCAAAATATAGGATTGTTATAGCAAATATCTTCTCAGAAGTATATCAAAATTATTATTACTGTTAGGATTTATAAAGTCAGCATCTTCTAAGCATCTTAAATGTCTTTGAATCCTTTATATGTCAGCTGGAAAAAAGTGCTCCATAAAATGATTACTTGATTCAGCTATTTCATGTCTCAAAAAACCTGCTGGCCAGCTATCCATGCAGAGAAGATGATATGGAGAAAGAGGTTACAAAGTGGTCTAAAGGAAGCATACAGCATCATTGCCTCCAGCAGACACCTGGTAAGATTTGTGTGGATGTTACTGTGACCAACACAAATAAGGTGCACTGTCTTTTCAGGAAAGGGGAACCATTTGAAATGAAAATGGCTAAACCCCATTTTCAGCCTGAGTTCAATGCATGCTACTGAGCCTGCAGTATCACATGTAATGAAATGAGATGCATAAAGTTTCTCATCCAGAAAACTCTGCACATTGAAATTATAAAAATAAACTAACATATGAGATTCTCAACTGGAGGAAACTAAAGAAAACATGGAAAGATATGGAAATCCTCAGCCAAGCTGGCTTATGTGTAAAAAATTTGATAATTATCTACTAGGAAATATATCCAGTTGTTGATGTACTATTGCGTTAGAGTTGACAGTCACACAGAAGGCGGCCAAGTCAACTCTCAGAAATGCTGGAAGCATCATGATGTATGAATAAAGGGTACTTAGTACCATCGCAGATGTAGTCAGTTGAATTGTAAGACTCCGACCACTGAAAGCAGAGGCTGGATTGGGAATCAAAAACAGGAGTCTACAAAACCAGTATCCTGGCTAAACATGGCCAAGGACATCAGAGACCTGATTAGCATGGGTGACACATAGGCAAAAGCAGGGCAAGCAACAAAAAGAGGCACCTAGAGTGCAAAGCCTCCCCAGAAGATGAACAGAAGCAGGGCAGGGAAGGACCATTTCATTCCAAGTTATTCAAAGTAGACTAATACTCAGACATCTGGGAAATAGATGAACTGCTAGATATTACTACTGGGATACTGTAAGGCAAGTAATGTAGTACTTCTGAAACCAAAGCATCGCCAACTATTTAATTTCAGACTGTAATCCCAGTTTACTGGCAGAAAGCTATGTTATTTATATGAGAGCGGGAATTCGGTCACATCACATCATCTCCATACTCAAGCCATCAGCTTGACAGATCAAATTGCTAAACTGCTCATAAAGAAACTCACAGAAGTATTTAACAGAAGCCTGCTCCAACATTCAATATTGAATTGTAGAGACTTTGCCGTGCCTATAGCTGGAGATTTTGTTAGGATTGACTTATTTCCCCAGGACAAACTACACATTACGAAGAAAGCTAGATGGCTTGAACAGATAAAAACTCAACCTTCGAACATGGTAAGGGGCAACAAGACTATTTCACCTAAGCTTCCAATTAGTTTGTTCCCACCAAACCCAAGACAAAACCATGGGAAGTATAAACTGATGAAATATACTTTCCCATGAGACATGATGAATAAGGCATTGAAAGAACAGCAGTTTTCCAGTGGCTTCACATTATCTGAAAACACCGCAATACCACCTCACCCAGGAGGTATCTTGCTGTCACAAGAAAAATTCGTACTTAACCCTACTGCAGGGTACATTGGACAAGTCTTTGATACTGAGGAAGGAAAAAACCACCCTCCAAACCTTGGAGAACTGTGTCTTAGAACTGAAACTTAGATGTATTAAAATGATTTTGTTCTTTATTATTTACACAAACACAGTCACATGCCTACATTGACAGCAATTTTAAGATGCCTTTTACATGTAATTGTTGGGATGTTATAATATTTTTCCAGGTTTGTCATTATAATATTACAATCTGTTATGGAAAAAACTCTGAAATTAAGACTTTGATACACTGTCTTTGATAAATCTCAGCCTAGTGGATTTGGATACTGGTGCCCCTCAGGTCTCTGCCACAGCTCTGCCCTAGAAATGATTGTGCTGCAGCAAAGATTTCAGGAGGACTGTCCGACCATGAATCAGATCAAGCTCACCTTCACGGTCTGTTTACATGAAGATGGCTTCTTGTGTGTTGGAGATGCTGAAGAAAGAGAAAGAGAGAGAAAGAGAACCCATTTCCCACCTCCATGGGGTGAAGCACAGACCCTGGGAGAGTAACAGGACAAAATACAGGGACACCTGCCTGACTGCACCATCACACACGCACAACGACATTATGTGCATTTGAGATACCCACAGCAAATAAGGTGAACACAAGGCTTATGCCCACTGCTTAGATCACAGGAAGGTGTATTATGACACTTAATTCCTTAGTAAATGCTTTTTATTATTACTGGGAAAAGAGCTGACAAGTCACCTCTGTTGTTGCATCAGACCCATCAATCATGAGTTATCAGAAAGCGCCTGAGAGATATGGTATGAACAGAGAACTGGGAGAACATGATGGTACAGCTTGGGAAGTTACCAGCTCTCGAATGGGATTAAAAAGCTGAAGGCAGCATGAAGACTGTATCACAAAAATAGTTATGGGACACTTTTCGTACGCATTTATTATGCCAGGACAAGGAGCAGCCACTGGGTTAGTTAAAAGTTGTTCCTTTCCTAGATAATATTGACTTTCTGGTGTTTGCAAATATGAGGACCTATAACTGTCTGCGTATGCCCAAAATTTGAAATAAGCATAAAATAAAGTTCTACCGTTGCCATGAGGATAATATTTTAGATCTGTGCTGCAGAAGTTATTGTGTCCAATATGAATAAGAACACTATGTATTTTATCTGGTTCAGAAGAAACGTACAATCCAGCCATTCATAATGTTAGTAAAAAGGTTAAAACTCCCAAATAAATCTTCAGTAGAGTTATCTGTTATGTTCAGGTTATAAAAACTAGTGCTAAAGCCTTGTTTTATGTTTCAAGTCTTCTTCAAAAATACTTTTTTTTGTTCATTGGTTTAATCTTGTCTTTTTCTTGTTATAACTTTAGAGACATAGAAAAGAAAGCTGAAACTTTATTTTCTGCAGCAGCCTTCAGCTCCTTTTAGCACTGACTTCATTCCATCCTTTCATACTCTTGGTGACACGAAATTTCTGCCAGAATCCCATTGCAAAAGCTTTTTGCATCAAACACATCATCATCAACCAGAAATCTCCCAAGGGACTTGGGAGAGAAATACATGAATAAATAAACAGAAGACACTCTGACAGATAAAAAGTGATGAGGAAGGGATCAGGCAGTGTCGGTCAGAGCATTTGCTGTGGTTTGTTCTCCCTAAAGTGCATCGAAGGGTGGAGAGGGAAGATAATCTTATGTGGCTGCATGCTAGAGAGACAGAAAGACCAGGAAATCAGGTCCTCAGCAAAAGCCTGCAATATTCTGATTTCTTTAACAGGGTACAGCTTATCTCCTTCTCTAATAGTGTCTTTGTTTTCCTGCTTGTGCACTTGTGAGAAACAGATGGATTTAAGAGATTAATAGTGATCAATAACCTTGGCACCTGAAGCACTGAAACGCAGACCCTTGTGAAAAGGGAAACTCTGGACTCAGAAGTAAACCCATTGCATCTGTATCGTTAATTGCCATTGATACTCCCTTCTCTGGAATTCCTGAATCTAATTTTTATGATGTTATTCACAGGTTCAATGCAAAAAAGAAAGGGCGTACCAATAATATTATCATATATCTAATGTCTTCTCATGTGTGTGTAAGGGGAGTTGTTGCAAGTTCTGAAGGCCAGTGTCTGTGTCTGGAAAACACGAGCATTGACCCAGAAAGATTACTGAAAGTTCTTATCACTTCACTATTGCAGTATCAGTTTAGGTTTTATTTTGCATGTGGGTCAGTAGCTATCAGGATGGCCAGTAGCCATTCTTTTCCTACTTCGAGAGGTGATGACAACACCAGAGTCAGGAGCTGTCTCTCTACCAGGGGCTACCTGGTGAAAAAAAGGAGAATAAGTCTCATGCTCTGCTCACCAGAGGGGTCAAACATCAATTTGCCATGGCTTACAGAGTTACCATATAGTAAGTACCCTTGTGTACGCACTTAGTCTACTCTTAGGGTGGGATCCTCCATCTTGACTTAGGCTGCAATGAAGAGCATTAAGATAACTTGCATTATCTTCTGTTGGATGTGGGCTAAAAGTGTACGCACAGACAGTAACCACAGCTCAGCTGACCCACTGAAACTTGTTACACTGTGGTAGCTTCCTTAAATATCTGAGTCACAGAATTTAACCAAGATATAAATTTATTGGTGTTACCACAGGTTTCCCAGGTGACTCAAGAAATTTGGCTCCAGTTTTCAAGTTTTTAAAGTTACTCTCTAATTTACTAGCTACTGTACTTTTTTTTTCCTGCCTAAAGATGTTTACATCCAGAATATAAATTATTCTGTCCCAATAGATTTTCAAACTATGATAACAAAAATAAAACAGTGTCACAGTGTATTTCTTTCTTTCCAAGCAGGTAAAGAGAGGTGATTCTGCCCCTCTGCCCCGCTCTGGGGAGACCCCCCTGCAGGGCTGTGTCCAGCTCTGGAGCCCTCGGCACAGGAGAGACATGGACCTGCTGGAGCGGGGCCAGAGGAGGCCCCAGCAACGCTCCGAGGGCTGGAACCCCTCTGCTGGGAGGACAGGCTGGGAGAGCTGGGGGGGCTCAGCCTGGAGCAGAGAAGGCTCCGGGGAGACCTTCCTGCAGCTGCCAGGGCTGAGAGGGGCTGAGGAGAAAGGTGGGGACAGACTTTTCATCAGGGCCTGTAGCGACAGGACAAGGGGTGATGGTTTTAAACCAAAAGAGGGCAGATTCTGACTAGTTATAAGGAAGACATTTTTCACACTGAGGGAGGTGAAACCCTGTCCCAGGTTGCTCAGAGAGGTGGTGGATGTCCCATCCCTGGGAACATCCCAGGTCAGGCTGGACGGGGCTCTGAGCAACCTGCTCGAGTTGAATCTTTGTCCCTGCTCATGGTAAGGGTGTTTGGACTAGATGGCCTTAAAAGGTCCCTTCTGACCCAGACTTTTCTATCATTCTATGATTCTGAAAGTCCAGCTGTACTATGGTCATCAAATACAGCACTGAAATGGTGGAGCAACAGTCTCACTATTTCTCACAATTTGATGCTAAATTGAATTAATTTTTATAGTCTTTCCCTCGGTAAAGCAACAGTAGGGATTTGCAAAAGGTCAGGATGGAATCTGAATGTTTACCTCTCTGTTTAATGGTTGTATCAAAATAGATATTTCTTTCCAGTTGTCCATCTGTTCCTTAGCCTCATTGTTGAGCTGTCTTGTAAGGGCATTAATTAGAGTGACTTGTACAATGGCAGAACTTGTGATATTTTCTTCTATCTAGCACAGCAAGGCAGAGATCATCTTGGCCATTTCTCCTGGAAGTTTATGAGAAAAAATATTTTACTGTTTTTAGATAGAATTTGCATAAAAACATTTTATAGGTGAGCTTATTGTGTTTCCACACATACGTAAAGAGAAAGCAAGAATGAGAAAGCTTAATTATTTTGTCAGGAAATCCATAATTCTATAGCTGTACCTAAAGTGAGAGCAAGTTCAGCAAGTCAAAGGCTTTTATTAAAGTCAATAAAACCTGAGAAATGGGATCTCAGTATAAGGGCCCTGCAACAACACAAATGGAACTAGAGAGTGATTATCCATCCCCTTCCTTCCCCTTCTTCCGAGAAAATGAAATCTTCAAGGCAAAAGGTTTAAAGTGAAAACTACTGGTACAGAAGTGGAAATTTCTTCCTGAAGATGATTTGCATATATTCCACATACACTTTATCGCATCTGGAGCTTTTGGCACCCATGTGCAAGGCTTTGATGTGGGGCAGCACATGGCAGGGACCAAAAGAGAACAGCGCTGAAGACACTTTGCTTGCAAGTGCATCAGGCCAACATAAATGACCATAATCATGTTAGAGCATGGTCACATTGCAACCGTCAGAGTTAAGTAAGTGCAGGAAACTCACTGAGCCTAAAATGTCATCAACTACTTTTATAGTCAAGATTTCTACCTTTCAGCTTCATTCTCCTGTGGCAGAGGGCCTAATTTTCATGATTACATACTTGACATCATGTCTTTAATTTTACCTGTATGATTAGTTCGATTTACATCAATGGCATGACTTTCAAAGTTGGAGGCTAAGTATGTAGAATAATCTTTGCAAGATCTGCTCCTTTTTAATGATGGCTACAGATACAAAATTCATGTCTGAATCTGTGTCAGATCTAGCCTGTCCTAAAATGCGTCTGTGTCATTCCTCTTTAATACTAATATTCTAGTATTAGAGAGGTGCTTTATTCCTTTGTGACTTTTGATATTAAATATTATTATTATGTTCTTTAGATTATAAAGCAATACCCAGTGATACCTCTTTCTCTCTCTTTATCTAATATGTTTAAAAAATGATCAAACGGGCAAAGAAGGCAGGCCTAAACCTACAGCAAGATCACAAAACTGGAAAAGACCACAAAACTGGAAAAGACCACAAATGAAATAATTCTTCTCCTCCTTCTTTAAGTCATTCCTTACTTGAGTTCTCTTAAGAGCACATGCCATATTGAAGGTCCTGGAGACAATGCATTTGTTATCTATCAAACTTGTGGGAGAAGTGAGTGAAAGAGTGTATGCCAGAGGGGAAAAAAAGCCATTCAAGAGAAAGTCTTTCATGAAAAAAACCACCTTTCTTTTGTATAAAGCATAAATACTTTAAATTGCATGAATGTGTGATGCATAGAGGTGGTAAGAAACTGCATGAATAGTATTTTTATCACTATTTTAATCCCAGTGAGGGATGAAAACTCAAAACCTCAAATACATTTGTAAACTGAAATAAAAAATACATCAGTACACCTCAAATGAAGAATTTTGACAGCTCTAAAATTTGACCTTTTCTTATACTGTTTTTGAAGTACAAATATATTTTGTATGGTGGTGTTGGGCTGATGGTTGGACTTGATGATCTTAAAGGTCTTTTCCAACCTTAATGATTGTGTGATTCTGTGATGTAAATTTCAAAGCAAAAATACAGGTTAATAAAATTCCAAATATTTTCCTTTGCAAGTGTCCTAACGGGTATTTTGACAATGTTCAAATATTTGACCAAAAAACCCCACCTCAAACTGCCAATCCTTTCAAGCTCCAAGGATAGGAAGTTCTGTCAGCTGAGAAGATCCCAAGTTCTCTCAGGTTCACAGAGGAGGATTGAGTATTCTTATATTAAAGTATTTGATATCTCTTTTCCATAGTATTAGCTTTTTTCAATACACCCCGTAGAAATTATCTGAAATGGGTCAGACTCTGCAACTGAATCCATTAATTCATATATACCTTTGGACACCCAGCATTGCCACACAGCCATGACACAGATACATCTGTGCAGAGACAATTCAGAGTGATTTCACCCATCTACAAAGCAGAGTTATTCTTTCCTTGTGCTAGATAATACCATGCTGCTAACATTTAATTGCTTTTGGTTCAGAAAAAAAGCACTTGGTCATATTAAGCCATATACAAAAGGTTGCGGGCAATTCTTTTTCAGTAATGCCAAATATTACTCTTTTCCTCTCCTTTTAATGTGCTTCTCAGAGTTATTCTTTCTTAATCTAGTTTAAATGTAAGCATCTCATTGAGAAACAGTAAGAGATTTGGTTTTGCATTTGCCACCAAGACTCTAGAGTAAGACGGCTTAATCTTCACAACATAAGACGCAACTAAGGAAAAAGAAGCTCTTTATCAGTGAACCTCTGCTAAGCTTCAAGGCTTGTGGCTGTAAGTTGATATGGCGTTGGTAGATACGCTGGTGTGAGGGAACACAGTTTCTCCCAAGTCCCTCCATTGAACCTGTCTGCTCCCAAATGAGAGAAGAAATACATGATAAATCTAACCTGACTTGGAGTTCCACACTGTATTCCTTTATCGTGTGCTAAAACAGGAGAAAAAATGATGCACAAAGCCCACTCTCCCCTCAGAGTTAACTAGAGGACTCTTGGCCGTGCCAGTGGTGGCTTTCCAGTTTGCTTTGAGTATTTTAATAGGGTAAGTGACCTTTTACCTTCTTTTTTTTTTTTTTTAATCCTTTCTCTGTGCTGCACTGTTGTCTGCGTAAACCATACTAATAAATTACTTGACTTTCTTTTTAATTAGAGTAGTGCAGGTATGTATTTGAAGCACAACAGTGTCCTTTCCAAGGTTGTATACAGCTATTATGTATTATCTTAGGTGGGGGAAGGACATGGCACTGTCACGTATCATTCTCCCATCAAACGTTTGGCAAGCAGCACTGAATTGTCAGAGAAGAAGTCATCCTAATCGCTAGATAAATTCACCTCAGGGAATTGTATGCAGAAATAAATACACCCCAGATTATACTCCTGATACAGTCTTGCACAGTGTATAATATAGGAAAAGGTTCTTTTTATTAGCTGACAAACAAAAACTCCAAAACCAAGCAACCAAACCTTAATGCTTATCTAAAAATAAAATTTAGACAACCAGGGATTTTTTGCTTTCAATCGGGCATCTTTCTTTGCTTATTTTATAATTGGAGGAAAGCTGTTGGCAGCCAGTGCAGGAAGTTAATTTTTCGCATGGGGCATTTTTTACCGTAAAATGTGTTGCACAGGAGACAGAATTCAATACACTACCTGAAACTGGAAAAGCCTTGACAGAAAAGTTCCCAGACTTGCAAAACACTTAGACGTCTGTTATGCATTTACAGATCAACCTCAGCAAAACATTGCAAATTTAAGCACCTGCACAATCAAGGCCTAAGTAGCAGATATAAATGTTTAGCTAAAGGATTTACACATCTCAAATTTCAGGACATAAGACGAGCTTCTTAGGAGGGAGATATGAATCATATCTATGTAACAGCACTTTCAGACACTGTAATCGTTGTTCCTAGTAGAAAAATGCTTCTTAATTAGAGACAGATGTTGAAAATTTTGAGTTATATGAAAATGTCACAAGCCAAGTCTCTCAAAGAAAATAATAGGTTACTTGTTGGACTCTATCTTTTTAGAAATAAAGAAATATAGAAATGATAAAATTACACTTGAAGTGTGTATTTCTTTTCTGTATTCAGCACTTTTTGTTCCTTTGAGTTAGGCTGAAGTCAAGAGTATAAGATTAAGTATAGTTTTGTGATAGCCAGGAATCCTCTCCTGGAGACATCAGCCTTATAACCAACTGAACAACTGAACCAGACACTCACAAAAAGCAATTTCTCTCTAATACCTTGCTCTTTTACCACATTAAATCCGTGCCATGTGCTCTCCTTTACAAGACCAAAAAATATCTTTTTTTTATTGAAAAATCTCTCCCACATGGTCTTTGCAGAGCTGGCCGCTTCGGTTTGACTGTGGTGAAGTGCTACAGCCCTGGAGCAGTCCCTCTGAAAGCGCCTGCTCTGGTCTCTCTCCCCTGTCTTTTACCAGTAAATACCTTTAACTCCACTGTCTTCCCATACTTTTCCCCAAGGAAATAACCCCTTAGTCTTTAGAGATCTTTACATCTATTTAACAGAATATCAGAGAACCACTTTTAGGCTCCTGTTGAAGCCATTTGCAATGCAGTCAAGCCACACTGTGATGTCATTCCCTTTGTAGCATGACATCCTTGTATGTCAGTAGCTGTTAAACTATGGCCTAATGCAAACATCATGGTTTATCCCACAAATCAGTGTTGAAACCCATTTTACAGAGTTGAGATATACACATACAACAGTGCTTCCCACTGAAGGGTCATGTCTTCCGTTCCACCTGCAGTAACAGAATAACCATCCTTCCTTTCTGCTCCTCGGGAAGATGTGTGGCCATCCCCAAATTTAATATAAGTTACTGGTCTGGGATATTTTGTTCTGTTTCCCTTCACATTTTAAGAAGAGTCCTTTCCAAACTTATGTGTTTTACATCTTGCAATAAAAAAAACTTGTTTATTTTTTTTCTTACTCTGTGAAACAGTAGGAATGCACAGAAACCTGGAGCTGCTGTTAGCTGTTTAGTTGCAACTGTATTTCACCCCATAAATGGTAATTTGAGCACATTTAAATGTACAGATATAGACAGAAAGTTTATAACCTATCCTACAACCCGTGAACGATAGCAACCGGTGGCCAGGATTGACTCTCAGTGGGACGAGATAGCTAAATACGCTTGGATTGCCCTCAAGGAAAGACAAAGGCAATTCCACCTCCAGGTTCTTGTGGCTTTATGATCCAAGTTCATTCTCATTTTTGTTGGGGTTGTTAGAAGACTCAGTTGCCTGGTTATTCTGACTACCCGAGGAAATAGTCCTGTTATTGCCAGAGGCTGATAGTTACCCAAGTTATCCATGAGTTATCCTCATGTTATCCAAGATGATCTTGTTTATAAAGAGATCCCGAGGAGCTGTGTTCAAGGAATCTGGACAGAGAAATTAGGTGGTTGGAAGCCTAGGTGGTTGCTCTAGGGAGGCAGGTCTGTGGAAGAGCCACTGGGAAGGTGTGAGGTAGGGAAAAAAATTGCTTTAGTGTTGAAAGGAAAAAAAAAGATGAACTTAAATATCAGATTAAGTATTCCTCACTGAATACTGGAGATGCATCCTGGACAATTAGTGATAATTACTGAACAATTTTTAGCCTGGTTTCTTCAGGAAATGAAGCTTGGATGATCATTCTGTCTGTCAGTCCCACTTAATAACTGCTGGATCTATTCATCAGCTGCAGATCTGACAGAGGCGTGATGCTGTCAGAGCTACCCGGTCCTCACAGCACTCTTGAAAAGAAGTGGCTGAGTGGTGGAAAGTGCCTGATTAATACTCCCCCAAAGAGAAAGAATTCAACAGATTTAACATTCATACTTAAAAGAATTACTAAAAAAAAAAATATATATATATATAAGAGAGTCAGAAATACTCTAAATCCAGGACAACAAAGTGGCCTTTTCTCAATCAAGGGGTTTGTGCAGATTCTCTGATGTCTAGTAAAGGATGTATTCAGTATTATTTAAGCCTATGTGCAGGAGACAAAATCTTTGGTGTTGGAATTCATTAATTCTCATTCTCTCAAATTATTCCTCATTCTTCTTAAACTATGCAATATTTTCATAGGCGAGTTACGTCGCAGATTACCTGTGATGAACATAGAAGCAGGGTGTTGTGTGTCTCGGCCACATTTCTATTAATTGCATCGTGCTTTCATAAATTAACACAAACCACGAAAGGAGAAAAGTCAGTTCTGGCATTTTCTTTATTTTACTTATATATCTCTGTCGAAAAAAACATCCTTTAGCAACCTCTGGGTAATATGAAGGGAACCAATGCTTTGATTTAATTACAGGATCTAGTTCATTCTATTGGCAGCAGTTTTCTAACTTGAGTTCTGGTGGTGTCCTGGCTGCTAAATGTTGCACACGCGAAACTGAGTCATTAAGGAGCATGGGCTAGTGGGCAGAACCAACACCATGGAAAGTCGGTTAGTTGATTAATGTCTTTTACGCCTGATTTTTGAGATCTCCATTAATTAAAATGAATTTCATCTCCTGCAGGAGCATGTGTTACATATTCCTTCCCCGCCCAGAACAGATATAATAAGCTTTCCTCACATGGGAGTGTGAAGCATCTCTTATTTCACTTTTTGGAGAGCTCCATGCAGACAAATTCCTTCATGGCATTTTCCAAACACTTTTGAAAGGTTCCAGGCCAGGGAGAAAAAATGTTATTTTTTCAGTGAATTCATCTTCTGCAGCTTTCTCTGAGTTGGAATAGTACTTCCCTAAGCAACTTCAGAGGCTGTTTTTTCAGGACAAAAATCCCCCTTCTGTCTTATGAATGTTCAGCTATTCTTTTTTGTTACATCTCACTATGTACACACACATGTGTATCTGTGTGCACTTGCCTCTCCCATCAGATTAACCAGAACCACTCAAACTTCCAGGATGCTTCAGGAAAATCATGTACACGCTTCCCCCAGTATTTTGCACATAACTTTAGTCTGAAGGGCTTGTCTTACAAGCTTCACAGGATAATTGACCAGTAGATCTTCACACTTTTTCCCTGTATCACTATACAGAAAATAGTATCTGAAATCTATCAGACAAGGTCGTATTGGATGAAGTGATCTGAGGTTGGACAAAAGAGTTTGGTGGCATGCCACTTTCTAACAGTAAAAGGAAAGAAGTCCTCATGCTTTTAAAAGCAACTCTAATAGTTACAGGAATTATGACCCTGATGAGCAGTTTGGTCACCAAACTGCTGCTCTGCTTAGTCCTTATACCCAGCCAGCCCATGATCCTGCATGATCACACCAAATCCATTGCTGTTGATTTGCTTGAACTACATACTCTACCTCTCCAAACTATGTGCAAAAGCCTGTGTTATGTGACAATTCCTGTATCTGTAGGAACAGTTTCTATAGACAATTCTATAGAATTTCTATAGAAAATTTACATGTGTCTTATTTATGTAAAATTGAGTAAAAAGAGTGTCTGTGAATTGGTCTGGGCACAGCAGGGGCTATTTAAACTGAGGTATCTCCAACAACTGTCTAAAATCCCCACTTGGAGAGCTGCTGCACCAATTAGTCAAATACTTTGTTGTGAAGGTGGCTAACAGCTCAGTCAACCACTTTGTCTCAAGTCAGTCCATCATCTCAGACTAGTCCTTTGTCTCAGCTTCTCGAAGACAAGCCAGGGAGCTCCACGACCAGGCAGGGAACTCATGACAAAGTGCATTTGGTGTGCTCTGAGACAAACCCCTGATACCCAGTTCCAACTGGGTATATATAAACTGGGTTATATAGTTGTAACTATAGCGCAAGGCAAGCCCCCTCCCTCTTGTTTTTTTTTTTAATGGAGCTTTTCTCTCTAAGTTGGCGTTCAGCAAGCAAAAACCAGAGAAATCAGGACTAACTTTTGGCAGTCTATTTGCCTCCCATTCTGGCTACATTCCCGAGCAGAGCTTTCTCTCTTATCAATACATGGCGGAATCTTCTCAGCAATCTTCTCTAATGTCTAACAAACCAGACTTGTGAATGCCAGACAGGCAGTGGGAAGCATTCGTTTATGAGCTTGCTCTCTTGTACATGTGCTAGCACAATATATCCTTTGCCACTTCTGTGTCTAGACCAAAAGATTCTTATGTTACAAGAGGAGTATTTGTGGTAAGTCAAGTCATTCTTTCAAAGTCCTGTAAAGTCTTGCTAGCAAGGTTGCCAACATCAGCTAGTAAAATATCTCCTTATACCTGAAATTTGATACTCAAATTAGGAAGTGCCCTGATGCCCTGACGGTATTGTCTCCAAGGAAATTAAGCCTAGACATGGAACAACATGTTGCTGAAAGGAAGCAAGATGACACAAGACTTCCCAAGACGACCTCGTCCATCTCTTTTCACAGACCTACCAAGCAGTTGCCACAACCACTCGTACTTGTGAAAGTTTCTTTTTGACTCTATATTTTTATTGGTTTCATTTGCAACGAGTAAGTTAAATGAAAGATCACACAACAGCGTTTCTGGTATGCCCTGGTGGTCTTCACAAAGGTACAGATCAGAGCAGAACGTACTTGCGGAGATGTGTGTGAGTGAATAGCTGTGTGTACTTAGACGCAAAAAAACCTGGAGGGAAGTGGAGGATGTAACATAGTCAAGGCTGTGCTTGAAATCTGGTATGTTACACTACTGACTCTGAAGCCATTTATCTATTATCTACTCTTCCTACCAGAAGGAGACCATATGGTTACTTTCTAATAAAAAAAAAAAAAAAGAGTTTTTCTTATTTCATCAAAATTGCAGACTTCTTCAGGAACAGGGAGGTGGTGCTACGGGTCCTCCTGCTCCCAAGAGACAGAGAGGGGCTCTGTTAAAGAAGGCCTGAATCTCAAGTGGCTTCTCAAAGGTTTGCGTGAAAAAAAGATACTCCCTGCTGTTCTTTGAGGACCACAAGAGCAACACAACAAAAATCACTCTGAGTGCAGGAGCTATTCTAAAGGGAGTAAATAAGCATCTTCTGCGGCACACACGTTATAAACAGCACTCCAAAGGAAATATAACCTCCACTTCAGTGCGCTCTCAGCTGTTTATTCCCTTTGCCTACCAGACCGAATGTTCTCACTTGAAGTGAGAAGACAGCTGCATTCCTGTTTTTCTTGGGAGCCTCTGTAGTTAATGGACATGGAAGCAGAATGGCAAATAGAAAGAAATGTGTTTGTTCTGACTTTCTGTGAGGTGCTTGTAGCGATTTCATGGCTGCTGTCTCTTGCTCTAATTGACAGCTCTTCTCCAGCTTAATGACGATAGCTGTCTCTCTCCTGTTTTGCAAACAGAAGGTATGGGCTGAGGGAAACTGGCCCTCGCAGTAGCATCCCCATGACAAGTACCTGTGGTCCAAATGCAGGTCCCCCAGGGCCCTCTGATATATACTGTCCATCCTTCCTTGAAGTCAAAAACAATACAGCGGTCCCTGAAGTCAAAACCGTTAAAATAGTCAACAAGAATTCTGCTGGAGGCTGACCAGAAAATAAAACCGTGCTGGTGCCAGACTCCCAACCATGCAGCTGAGAGAGGTACCAGCCGGATTCGGCAAACTGTGGACTGAGAGTTTTAAATCTCAAGAATTCTTTGGTTAAAAACAGTTATCGAGTTGTTTCTCTTAGGGCAATCTGACCTGAATCAGATTTTATTCCTTGGAATCATTTATCCCTGCATGCATGCTATACTGGTACTATGAGAGGCTAAATGAGAAGCAAAGGAAAAAGAAACATTTATCTGAACACAGAATAAAATAGAGCTTTTCCAGAATATCGCAGACAGCTAATGGAATTTAGCTCATCACCATGTTTTTAGCAAAGCCTATTTTAATCACTATGCACATTTAATTTGTACCAATGTCTCATAGAAAGATAATACTTGTATTGATGCTTCACATGAAAAAGAAAGTTTTTTAATTAAAATAAGTTTTGAACAAAAAAGCATTTCCTTGGGGAATATTATGAAAAATACTGGAAATTATTTGTGGGAGACATTGTCGCAGCCTGCATATATTGATACTATTTTAGTGTGCTGGTTTTGGCTGGGAGAGAGTTAATTTTCTTCGTGGAAGCTAGTGTGGGGCTGTGTTTTGGATTTGAGCTGAAAACAGTGTTGATAATATAAAGAAGGGTTTTTTATTGCTGAGCAGTGCTTACACAGAGTCAAAGCCTTTCTGCTCCTCACCCCACCCCACCAGCCAGGAGGCCGGGGGTGCACGGGAAGCTGACCCCAACTGACCAAAGGGATATTCCATACCATATGACATCATGCTCAGCATATAAATCTGGGGCAATACGAAGGAAGGCAGAGATGTTCAGAGTGATGGCGTTTGTCTTCCCAAGTCACCATTATGTGTGATGCAGCCCTGCTTCCCTGGAGATGGCTGAAGCCCTGCCTTGCCCATGGGGAGCTGTGAACAAAATCCTTGATTTGCTTTGCTTGCGTGCGTGCGCGGCTTTTGCTTTACCTGTTAAACTGTCTTTATCTCAACCTACGAGGTTCTTTTTTTCTGATTCTCTCCCCCGTACCACCTGGAGAGGGGAGGTGAGCGAGCGGCTGCGTGGGGCTGAGTTGCCAGTTGGGGCTGAACCTCAACATTTACCTAATATTTTCAGCTGAAAAATCGCCGAGAAGTGAAACACTGAAATGCTCACTGACGGGTGGCTGCCAGAAAAGCACACTGTTTTTGCGTTACAACGTGAAGCTCCGTGTCTTTAGGACTCATATTTCAGCATGGGATTTTGGTGATGGAAGGGGAATTGCGAGGTGAGGAAAGCTTCTGTGAAGCTGTTTAAAATCAGAGATCCAATAACTTTGTACCCTGAGAGTTCGGCTGCTTCCTAGCTGTGAGGCTTATCTTAAGCTCTGTGAGTGTAGACACAGGGCAGCCAGAAACCTTGCATAAAAAATAGTAAGACAGGTAGACAAAACTCTGTCACAGTAAAAGCGGGGCAAATTGTTTAAAGCAGGCTCCTCTTGTTCAAATAACAATGTTTCCATGGAAAAAAGGATGAGCACTGGGAGATGCAGGAATTATTTTGCTTGCAGGGGCAGTGATTTCGAGATGGTCTCTTGTTGTGGGACTGGTGTTGCTGGGAAGCAGGAGGAGGTATTTAATGTCTCCTTGCCCTGCCGACTGATCCCACAATGAACATCGTTTCACTTTGGTTTATACAGAATAAAGGAATCAGGTTTGCAGGAGGCATGAGTGTCAGCATGGTACGTTTCTTCCAGTTTTGAGCTGCCACTGCCTGCTGGTAGTCTGTAAAATGGAAAAACCTCTGATTTCCTCTGCTTCCTGCAACCTTGTCCCCAAGGTCTCTTGCTGTCATTGCCTTCAGCCAAGAAAAACGGACATGAAAGAAATAGATCTGTGCGTTTTGTTTCTTTTCCCTGATATCAGCTGGCCCCAGTGTATGGAGATACCATGACCAGGTTTCTAACCTGAGTCAGTGTGACTCCTCTCGCTTGGCTTCCCCTCCTCCATCCAGCGTAACTCCTACGGCCGCAGCTATAGACTTGACTGTGGTGGATATAGACAAGATTAAGGTCATGACAGCCCAGTAGTTCAGAGTATTCAGACTATGTGGGAAAAAGTCCTAAAGGACTGTAAATCTGTACTGAAGACTGTCCCCAAGCCTTTCTGTTCTCTGGAGCACATTTTGCAACTTGTCATGGATTGGCACCCTTGACTTCTCATTAGACGGGACCTGAGAGGAGTCATATGAGCTCTACAGACTGGTCCTCCTGCAGAAATTGAGGATTTGGTGACATTGGTGACAATGTGGATTCACGGAGTTGCTGTGATGGCCTGGCAATGGTCAAGAAGCCCAGGAAGGATTTGAGCCTTCTTTTCACACAGGCAGGATCTAAAATAACTGATGTCTGGGAAGGGACCTAAGGAATCACACCCATGCCTGGGCTCAAGCAAGAATGATTCCCTTCCTTTCTACTCCAGTAGACTGTTTCTCCCTGTCTCCTTTTTCACAACGTGTAAATGCAGTCACTGGTCTGGCAGTCCAGGAATGAGTCTGGTCTTTCATGTCACATGCTGGAAGAGGACCATCACAGCTCATGGGGGTGATGATGTTTGATGAGTCCTTTTCCAGGAAAGGTGGACCTTCCAAGACACAGAGGTCTGAGGCAGTATATACTTCTCTCAATGTGCTTCTATCCCAAAATTAATGACCTAGCACCTTCATTGATGTGAAATACATGATGAATCTTCATTTTGCATAGCAAACTAACAGGCAGGATGACAGTTTTGATTCTTTTGTTCACTGTTAATAGAAGAATCAGAAGAGGTTTTCAGCTTGTGTGTCTCTCATGTGAAGTCAGTCATATCTGATGTAAGTCAAATTTGTGCACAGAATCTTGAAGAGAAGTATGGTTGATTTTCAGAGGTGACAGGTCCTCTTTGTCTGGCAATAGATTCCAAAGCAGACGAGGTCAAAAGTTCTGCCATAGTTAGAAATAAGCTATCTGAAAGTCAAATTTGCAAAATTCTGCATTCTCCCAGTGTGTTAATCATCACTTCAGGTCTTGACTTTTTTCTGGTCTTCTAAATAAGCTGCTGTGTGACTTCACTTCCTTTCCCTGCCCCTCTTTTTAATATCCTATCTCTAAGAGTACCAGATCATTGTGTGAATGAATCTTTAAGATTTGCCTTCATACCCTAAAATGGACAGATCTGCAGAGGTTTGCAAGTCTAATCCTGCTGGAAGATTCTTTGTTGGAGAAGCCCCTTCTTTTAACAGTGTCTGTGTGTCTATGTGTAATTAGAGGATCAGATGTGCATGACAACCACATGATTTTTCTTCTCAGCAGATAGTTTGTCACTGCAGATACTGCATAGTTTACCACGTCTGCATCCCTAATAGAAATGACACTCACTGTACCTTCCCTGCAGAAATGACAAACTGCTGGCCATACCTCTTCTAAGTCAGTAGATACTCAAAGCTGGCAGCAAGTCATAAGGCAAATTCTAGATTTTTTTCCTGATTCCTTCTTTGCATGGTACAGAATCTAAACTTGAACATTACCAAGCTGGTTTGTATGTTAATGACTTGCCTTGATACCGTATTTACTTAAGTTATAGCCATGCATACCTGAGGGCCGTGCTTCACCACCAATTTCCTCATGTGGCAATGGCAAATTACCATTGTTATAGAACAGAAAGACATATTTTTCAAAACCAAATCTTGGGAGAAAAAATTATGGACATTAAATGAACAATATGTTCTGTTGCTCGGTGCTTCTTTCCCTAAAGAACAATTCCTTACATTAAAGACACTCAGTTTGGAGTTATGTATGATCAAGTAATCTCATCACAACTCTATTGTATCTGCTTGCTTTCTATCCTGTCTGCTTTTCATGCCATTAGTGTAAGCTTTTCCAGATGATAATCCTTTTACCACATTCTGATACTGCTGTGTCCATTTACATCTCTGCAAAATTAAATCGTAGCAAATAATCTAGTACAAGACAACATTAGTGTGATGTAAGTTCCTGGGAGGCTCAATCCTGGACAACAACTCAGTGTCAGGAGTTTTAGAAAGAGCAAATTAATCCATTGAACCACCCTTTATTTAGTCTCACATACCCTACTTAACTATTGATCAGTTTTATACTGACAGGCTCTAGGGTCTCCTATGTTGTGAGGATTTGCAATGAGTTATAGAAGATCCTTGCTTTCAACATCTATGTTTTACTCATATTGAGAGATTTCTGCACTCTGTCATTCAGGACTGTTATTCCTATTATACGATTACAGTCCTGGAGTAGTTTAAGGATCATACTATTTGGATATATTTACGCAGCAACAAAGAGCCATCGCCTCCAAAGAGCATCCCCTTCAGCTGTAACATCTCCCCACTTTGCCTCTCTTCTTCCTTCTCTTCATGGCTTCAGCCTCACTTGATCTCTCCTGGACAATTGTCCTATTCCATCCCTGAAAAAAAAAGGAAAAATCTAGTTTGGTTATGCGTCTTGGCACTGCTCATGGCCACAGAGGTTCACATTTGTCCCCAGGCTTGCCTTCTGCTCTTTGGTTTCTTGCCTTTATGTATTTTCCCTATCTACTTCAGTAAATTTGTAGACTAATGCTTGCTGTGTATGTGCTTTGTGTTGTGAAAGAGCAATACAAATAATGTCCTGTAAAAGCTAATTGCATTGTAATTCTGTTTGCATTTATGTCAAATTTTTGACCCTGGATCTCTGCCTTTAGGAACATTTGTTGCACATGTATAAGTTCTTTTTTAAATAGACAAAAAAAGGAAGGAAACGTTATGTCACACTGAAGTCACGAGAACATAAGCTAGGGATTTTTGTTTCAGCTCCTCCACCTTTTACAGAACTTTGAAGTCTGACTGTGTTAATCTCCAGAGGCAAATATTAGAGCATCAAGCACCCACATCGATCTGGTGACTATGTGATCTTAACAAACAGTTTGGGAAATTCAAATAGGAACTTAGAGAAGGTGTTGGTGTAATGATACTTCTGAGTTCTCAGACATAATAAAAATGTAGCCAAAATACTTTGAAAGCTTAAGAAAAATGGTTTGGAGGTAATGTTTTTCATTAGATGAGTTAGAAAACAGTAGACCATGCTCACATCTCTCATGCTTATTTCACATCCTGTTGTGAAAATAAGGTTTTGCTATGAAGTCACAAGGGACGGACAGCAAGACATGTCCATCAAACATAAAAAAGCTTCTCCTTTCAAGAGGCATGAAAAGCCTCCTCTAACTGCAGATAACTTATTTTGCCCCAGATCTGGAATTCTCCATCTTCTGTTTGCCCTTTGACTATAATTTGTGTTAATCTCAAAGCATCAGAGGCAGCGTGCTGAACTCTTTCCTAGTTGTTTTTTTTTTGGAGGGTGGTGGTAGGAGGTTAAACCTATTTTTCATGCTAGGAAAGCAAGGTACATGAGCTCTTATCTCCTATCAGATATATAACCCCTCATAAATTATTCCTGAGTACACAAACTTTGTAAAATTTTAACCTCTCTGAAATGAGTTTCCTCCTTTCTCACAATAAGGAAGGGATTTAGGATTGCCCAGGTAGAACTTCAACCTCTACCTGAGATCAGGTGGATCAAGATATAGAAAATGAGCACCAAATTCCCAGCTGGTGTAAATTGTTCCATCTGTATGCACTGCAGGAGAGTTATGCTCTTCTACTCCCACTGAAAAGCTGATCTAGCTGTAGTGAAGTATCATAGCATCATGAAAAATGCCTATCAATTAATTTCATGGGCATGGAAGACTTTCCCAAGGCGAGAACAACCTCTGGCCTAGTAACATCCAGTCCATTACCCGATTGTTCAAGTAGAACAAGATGTTAATGTGAGCATTGTGCAATTTGGAAAGTATTTGAGACCTACTGTTTATGTCGTAGGCTGTGTATCTGATTGGAAAATTTCACTTATTGTGTATCTGAAAGAAAAAAAAAATTATCTGATGCAGGCGTTTGACTATCTCTACATGTATATATATACGCGCAAAAGCGACTTCATGACTTTTTCTTGAAGCGTTGTGAGCTGGCTGTGAGGTAAGATACATCCGTCTAATAATTCCATCTCTATTTTGCAGATGTTTGAAAATAAACCTTTTTCTTGCTCTTTCTGCAGTAAACCTGGGAATAATCTTGATTTTAAGAGGTAGTCTTTCCTTGTAATATTTAAAATCAATCTTCAAATGCATATACAGCTTTCTTCATGACCAGTTACATCCTTGACAGAAACTGTTTTAAAACTAGGAACTTTTACTTGATTAGATTTATTTATTATTATCTTTATATATTTACTGTTTCAAGAGTATTTTGGATTGTCACACAACTTTGCTGTGGAAATAACTTATTTCTTAACCTGAATAGATTATTTTTCTTTTCTCCTTTCTATATATTTTTTGTTTAAAAAAATTAGAAAATCGCTGAGAAAAAAAAAATATTTCACTTATGCATACAGATTATGCAGTTCTGAATATGAGATTTTGAGGGGAGTTTTTTTGGATTTGTTTTTTCCCACCAAAGAGAATGAGTGTGTCAGACAGTCTAACACATGAATTTGTAACTTGCTGCTCCCGTATGCCAATGGTGCGGTTGTTTAGTGCATGCTTTGAGAGTTGATTTTAAAGGTCTTAAAGAGTCTGTTTTAATAATTCATATTGATTCAGTAGGGGATGAATATGCTTGACATGTTAAATGATTAGCATTTACATTATGAACATGTTAATTACTATATTTTTAATGCCGTTAGCTTTTATAAACCAAGATAAGAGTATTCTTAAAGGGACACCAGTAGATTTGCAACACACTGGAAACCAGTGTTACACAGACCAGCCATGGAAATATTTCCCCCCCTTGCTTTTCACTCTTCTCTCTCTGCTTTTACATTTCAGTAAGGATATTTTATTCGTTTGGCTCTTGCACACAAACACTGAGCTAAAATAAAACATATAAAAAACCAAACCCAGGAAGCGAAAGAGACTAGAAAGAAAGTATTTTGTGGTTCTGTTTGCATTGTTCTGTGGTAATCCAGTGATGAACGGTCTTATAGTTTCCCCTACCTCCCCTCTCTGCACAGGAGAGGTGGCTGTTACGGCCGCGGTCATGATGCTTCGGTTTTCAGCTTAAGTTAAAAGCCTTTGTCTGCTGCAGTGTCTCCTTCACAATGGTGACTATCCAACAGCAGAGTAAAACAATTTACAGATATGCTTCCCTCGCTTTCTTTTAGAAAAATGACTTAGCTTTAAGCAATCAAAGGTTGCCGTGCAGTAAAGCAAAAGGGAATTTACTTTGGAGTAATGCAACTTGATATAACGTTGCGTTGCAGCTCAGAGAACTCGTCCTTTCCTGTATCTCTGGGCCATTTCAGCCACGCCTGGACACTGTATTGGCACACACTGTCTTGAGAAATCTTTGTGGGACTAGGGGAGCATGAAAACTCACGGGATGTATTGAGTTAGTGAGGCTGTGGCAGAGATAAGGCAATGAGTAAATAGAATTCTAGCGATAGTAGTCAGGGACAGAAATGATGTAGCAAGATCTATATGTCAGCATAGGAGCTGGGGATAAGGGAAAAAATCAGATGGAGGTCAGGAAAACATCTCTGATCAGGCTGGGGTACCTCGCCCCCATCCTCATAATGTCTAGCTCTTAAAGCTGTGTTCCCAGAGTTGTCCTCCAAGGCAAGGAGATCCAGAGGAAGGGTTTTTTCCATACATCGGTGAGGGGGAGCTTTTGATGAGGTGCCGATCTGAGTCTGGGTCTAGCAATTAGCACAGGACAGGACAGGATAGGGTATGTCAGTTGGAAGGGACCTGCAACGATCATCTAGTCCAACCTCCTGACCAGTTCAGGGCTGACCATAAGTTAAAACAGATTATTAAGGCCATCGCAATTAAAGGGTGAAGCCTATATCCAGATGTAGGATTTTGGCTCTTGGTAAATCACTGGGACTACTGAATTGGTCCCCTGGACAAAGTACTGCAGGAACTGTATTTTGAGGTCAGATAGCAAAGGATATACTCTGAAGACAGAAATGAATCTGAGCATTTCTATACTTAGTCCTCTTCAACCTATTTTGGCTGCTGAAGAGCAGGTACAGATTTCACTTGAGAAGTCTGCAATGACCTCTCTATATGTCCATATATTTTTTTAAAGAAGTCCTGACATGAAAAGGGTAATCACAGTTCTCATTTGTCTGGAGGGCTCCTTCAAAGTGCTCCCGCGTACTGCCTGAACGGGGTCTTAGGTTGCAATGGAGGTACCTGATAGCAGCATTAATTAAAACGGGAGGAATTAGGCAGCAAGGGAGGAGGCAGAGGGGAGCAGCCTGTGAGCTTCACATTTAGGGGAAGATTTCTCAACTGGACATGATACATGATCTTGAAGCTACGCCTTTTACCAACATGGCTGCACGCGTGTCTGGAACTTTCACCCCCGTCTTTTGGAGTTTGAAAGCCTGAGGATCTAAGAGGTGCTTCTGCACATTCTTTCTTCTGGCCTGTCTTGCTGTATCGTACCGTTTTTAATCTGTGGGAGGTTGGAAAGGAGGAGGTGCTGAAAAGCCCTAGGAAAGCAGAACATTTCTAATTTCTTCAACCCAACCAAGTGAGGGAAAATTTGCCAAAAAATTTGTAGTGTGATATTTCAAGCTTTCCGAAAACAACTAAATAATTATTAATTTCTAAAATCCTGAAAAGCAATTCAGATTAGATATTTTTTGTCAAAGAGCAGCTTCGAGTCTGCCTTGCCCTCTGCTAGCATAACTGCAAGGGCTGCTGTTTCAATATTTTTTTTTTCTTGTAACCACTATAATTAGTACTGAAAGTATTTTTGTTTGAGATTTCTTTGGGGTTTTTGTTCATAATAAAACCAGTTATTGTGTTATCAACTGAACCCAGGACAAGCACCAGGTATTCTGAAAGCTGCCAACATAGAAAATCCTTTTCTCGGGGAATACATATTCTGCTGCTTGGACTTAGGGAACTCCAATAAATAGAAGTATTGAACTTTCAGAAAGTGTATTGCCTAGTTCAATAAAAATGTTAATAAGCACGTTTCCCCTCCTGTTGGCTACATCCTAGCATGTGCATCCTCAGGTTGGACTTACTGAGCGCTTACTAAGCTGGACTTACTGAGTCTCAGGAAGTCTTTGTACAGCCCAAGACGTCCTTTGGCTAGAAACCTTACGTAAGGAGGTTGCCGGCTGCTTGGTGCACTTTTAGATGAGCAGCTTAACAGCCTTCCTGGTGGGTTTTTATTTCTCCAACCAGGTTTTTAGCCCAACACCTTTATTCTTGTCATCTTATGCATGTTCTAAAGGACATTTCTCACATATTTCTAGCAGCTGATGAGTCAATATTTTTAAACTTGAAATTAGGTTCCTAAAACTATATCCAGGAATATAAATACCCTCACAGTTTTGGAAAGTGTTAAATATCCTCTAAATGTTACCAAACCAGAGTTTTAAAATTAAATTAGCTTATAATATATCGCTAACTTTCCAGAAGGCATTTCTCTGGAAATGCATAGGGGAGGAATGAAAAATCAGGAATGGGTAATCAAAAATAAAACTTTCAGTTGCTCAGATCTTCTACATCATTGTTGCTGGTTTTCTTTTCGATGGTTACGTACTGTTTTCTCTTCATCAAAACTAAAACCCGCATGAAATCTCTGACAAGCAGTAGAAACGAGTTTGCGTTCCTCTCCCAATTTTTTCGTTACAGAAAGTGCTTCCCTTTTATAAATGTTTTTGACATTTTGAATATAAAATAAGCCTAGAAGTTTGCAAAATGGGCATTGCAAATTAGCAACACATGTCCCAGTGGCGAAGTTTAAAAGAGGAGCTTTGGCCACAAAGGTGTTTATGTGCTTTTCAATAATAAGCTATTACTTTAATTTTTGCTTTTGGTTTCGGAAATTTTTGGTTTCTTCTACAGCCTACTTCAGGAAATGTCTGTACCCTGAGCGACAATTCACAAACATGTGTTTACTCCAGACACGGTTTTACATCACCTCTAAATTAACAGAAGCTCGGTATTGCAGCCTGTTACTAAGCACTGCTCCCAGGGAAGGTTCTGACCAAGGATGGGTTTTAATACACACTAAGTTCATGGATTCACTCTGTCTCAGACCATTCATTGTATCTGAAATTTTAATTTCCTTTTCCCAAGCTCTTGGACATGTGAAATGCAGTAAAAAAAAAAAAAAAAAAAAAAATTAATGATACTAACTAATATGAACTAATGTGAAATTAATAAATTTAATGCACCTCAGCCTTAAAATGAGATGAGCAACTATCCCTAATCCATCTGCTCTTTTTCATTTAGGTCCAAGCAACTCTTCTTGGAGATTTTTCCTAGTTTAGATTTCTTATCCCTGTCACTGGCCACCAGCTGAACCTCCACACCATTTCGTCATTGAAGTGAGATGCTCCAACTAGCCTGTGAGTAGGAGACAGAAATGAAACGTGCAGACTAGATAAACATGGCAGAGCCCCAGTGACCAGCAAAAGCTGCCGTAGATACTTGGGTTCTGGCAGGGTCAAGATGATGGTTTTGGGTCTAAGGCTGCGTCGGGTTGAATGTGTTTTAATGTCTTTATAAGTTCCCCTAAACATTAAGTAACGTTTATCCCACAAAAACCAGAAGGGCAACTCTTCCCCAGCAATGTTTCTGCTCTCATTTACAGCCTCTTGTGCTTAGTTCAGCCAAAAAGGGACTAAAAATGGGAATTGAAAACCGTGCTCAGGGAGTGACTTTCAATTTGCTGCTCTGCACTGCCAGAGGCAGGCGAGACGGGAGCAGAAACGGTTCAGAACAACAGCCCACAGCCAGGGAAAAGCCGATGCCAGGGTGCACCGAATTTGCAGATTGTGCAGTTACACTCGCTATGGAAGACGTGTTCAGGGTAAATATTTTGGGTAACACCTGCAGCAGTTGTGACAAATTGTCACTGATGGTAACTGAGAAGAGCCTGAGCGAGCGTGCAGCACAAGGGCTGATGTCTGTTGTTCTGCAACCTGGTGATGGTTTTACACACCCTTCTAGCAGGTGCCTGTTTTGCTGAAGTCTTGTCCTGTGCTGCATGCGCCGACGGGCATGGACGCAGGCCACCCTAGAGAAAATAAGGCATTTCGCATCTCGATTCTTACTTTTTAAAATCCTGTGTGTTAGGGAGGCACCGAGGTCCAGACTCGCTGAAGACTGCGGTTTTTTGCCAAACTCTGATTCTTATAGCAGATATAGGGATTCCTTTGGTTTTCAGGGCGATGGTTGATACAGCTCCTTGCCTCAGTAGGTTTTTAGTTTCCTTTTTATCTTTTCCGAAATAAGGCTAAACCTGTTAAATCCTGTAAGGGACTGCGAAGCCATGGGTGCCCGTGCGATGAAGTAGTATCAGTTACCTCAAGAAACCTTCTTACAGAAAAAACAAATAAGATTTAATAGAAAATTATGATCCTGTCCTTCGAGTGCAATGTAGCCACTGTCTGGTATACAGGTCCCCTTTCCACAAGAAGAGACACCTAAAAGGTAGGAATAATTTTCAATCAGTGGATTTGTTCAAGTCTCTCTAGATAAAGTATAGAGATACCAAGTGATTTGTACAGAACTATTTGGCTTCTCTTTTAAACCCTACAAAAATTTTCCAGAAAAGAAAACCTCGAATGCAACTGTTTTCAGGTATGTGTCTTGCTTGCTTATGAGTTTCTCAAGATCATTCATTTAGTTTCTCATTTAATGGTAGCAAGTACTTTTTCACAGAATCACAGAATCACTCTTTTGGTCCATTTGTTTCAGAATGAAATTTTGAACCACGGTTTTTCTCAGATCACTGCCTTTCTAGCTAGTGTCTTGTTGCTTACAAAAGTTGGGTACGTTTACTTGTGCAAGTTGGCTCTGGGGTCAGTCTGTGGGGATCAGTCTGCCCTGGTCGGTGGGGTCAGTCTGCCCTCACAAATGTGGATTTTTGCCTACGAATAAGATTATGGGAACAAAAATCCAGGTAGAGACCCCGTCACAGCTGTGACAGCCTATGCTGTGAGTAACTCTGCAAAGATGGGATCTGGTGGGGCTTCTCTTTGTGCGTATTTGCACTGCTCAAAAACTATGGATCGTAGTTGTAAAGCCTTTCCCCTCCCGGAAAGCCGTATCTGTCCTTGTCTTTATCTTCTGCATCAATCTCTCTCTATACTGAGACAGTGAAGTTAAGACACAGGATGGCTTTGTCTGCAGGAGCACACTCAGACGAGTCTTCCAGACTAATTTTCTGCTTGGGTTACTTTCCTAATTATAATTTGTGTTCTCATCATGTCGTGGAAGAGTACATTTTAAATGAGCTTGCAGTACACAGTGTAGAATACCAGCTTTATAGCACTGTTCATAACCTAGAATACCAGCTTTTAATTTGTCATAATGCAAATGCCATAATGATTACAAGTTTTCAACCCTGCCATCTATTTTTTTCCCAGCTATTTGCAAACTGAAGTCTCAAGTTTCATTTTCCCACTCCGTATGTTAGACGGTTGGTACAGGATGTTGATCTACCTCTGGACAATCAGAGCCGTGTATGTTATGCATCATGTTCGAAAACACTGTTAAATATGTGGAAAGAGAACAAAAAAATTGCATGAATTATGCCTTCTTTAGCCTTCTTGTGCTTGCTAATAGGTTTTAAATGGACTGTTTGGGGTTTTTTACTGATAACCACAAAAAAGTGATTCATTTTCTAAATTAATACTAGAAATATTCCCTGGGAATGGAGAACTCATTTTTATTGAGTGATAGAAATATGATACCTGATTCTGGTGAGACTAGAAGAAGCTAAGGTTTCAACATGAATTAACCACCTACTCCCGGGAAACAGTATTATGCAAAATTTTCAGGGGCATCTCATTCTATTGAGTCTATTGAGTCTGGAGAGACACTTTACAAGAGTCAGGCAATGCACAAAAGCATGTGTATGGAAAAAAAATGTTTGATATGGGTTGCTATACATTTTTTTTTAAGATCTTTATTTGTGCACCTTTCCTAGCCTGATTAACCTTATGTTAGATTCCACCTATAGGTACATCATTGAGCCAGGTTTTATAGTAAGCTGACCAACGTTGCCTACGTGGTGATGCTCACATGAAAGCTGGACTCTAGCGGGTCGTATCCTGATGTTGGCCTACACCAGGATAAATAGCAACCCCCTCTCACCCGCATTGAGTGTGCTAGTTGTGATATTAGAGAGAAAAGGAGCCCAGCTTCCACATCTCTCTGGCCTCACTTTGCATCTGTTGGTTTGAGCTTGCGTGCTTGGATCTGGTTAGTCCCTGAACAGTGATGTTTATTCCTCACCCTTTGTAGCTATCTAGGCAAAATCTCACTGTAGCTCTGGTGGATAATAGTTATAGGTCATTAGTTGCAAGTGTAATTCCCTGTGAATATGTAAGATAGCACGAGTGCTTGCTGTCCCAGTGCAGCCATACTCATTTGAGGAGTTTTGCATGACAAGCATGAGTGTTTTAGAACTGGATATGGATGTTTTGGGTTGTATTATGAAAGATCTGGCTGTTTTGGCCCTGTGTGTGTCCTGAGCGCTGCTTTCTCCTGAATGGACATGAGGGGTGCTCCCCTCTTTGCAGAGGGCTCAGGAGAAGGAAGGTGGGACACCTTCCCAGCTTACCCGCTTTGGACAACAACCCAAAGGAAGGACAACCAGTGCTGGGATCCTGCTGCTGTCCAAGGGCAAAAAGAAATACGATTGTCCCTTCATCTCTCAGTAACCACAGGCTCTTTCCCCTCATCCATGTTACCAAAACCACCCAGCTGATGCTGGAAATGAACTTGTCTGGGGGAAAGCATGTGAGATGTCCCACCCCCAGGCATGGCAGGACAGGAGAGGGGTATGCACAGGTCCCCGGGAAAGTGTAGCTCAGCGCTTCAATCATCTGCCAGCCTTGAGCAGCTGAGCTGTGGAAATCACTTTGACGTAAATCTCTCAGCAGCTTTTTTGTCTGAAATAAATGGTGCATAAAGGAAATGCAAAATTGTTTGGTGGACAGGATTATCTATGTGTTTACTGCTCTCAGCACTTTTCTTTTGTCTTTTGACTGTGTAGTTCCCGTTGGCGTGAATAGCTGTGCACAAAGCTAAAATTTCTGAACATGAGCACGGTGTAGGAGAGCTCTCCTTTTAAACCTGTGGCAGCTATGCGCTTCTGGTTGCAAGAAATGTCAAGTTAGAATAATTACTACTAGTAGAAAGTAATTATTTTTCATTTCCAAGGTTCCCTGTTCAGTGTTAACCCAAATGTAAACTTTCTATATTTCTGCATCGTTATCATCCCCCTGGATGTATTACTTTCATTTCCATTTGCTATTTTACATGTGAACATGCACACAGTTGTGGCACCTTATAATGTTTTTTTTATTATTCCATCCTTTCAGGTCTATCTTGGTATGTATTACCCTGTTTTCATAACATGCTGGTGATATACAATATTTGTATAAAGATTGAAATCAATGTCGCTCACATCAGAGCACTATCATTCCAAAGGAAAGCACAAATCAATAATTCATTAAGCAAAAGAGAAATGAATGATTTGAAATTGTTGTTCTCCCCTTTAATACTTTCAAAAGAGATTGCATTGTTTAAATGAAGTTTGATCACTTTTTAGACTAAATGAGTCTGATTTAATGTGTCTGATTGTAGTCAGCATAGTATTCACCATGGGATAAATAGTCGAAATACAAAATTAACATAGATAGTTTTCAGTTTGCTAAAACTTCTGATTCATTAAAAATACTCCACAATATAAAAAAATACTGGAGGGGGTGTGGTGTGTATATGGTTTTCCAAGTTGAATAAAATAGCTTTTTTAGACATAAATAAAATGATTCATTTCAGGGTGTAACCATTCATATTCGAAAAGCTTGTCTCATAAAAAATTAATAGAACTACTTTGGAAAAGAGAATTTTGATCTTTAAAAAAAGGGATATATTTAATCTAGGAAATGTTAGGAAGTGTAACACATCTGGAAAAATTACAGAAGGTTTATTTTGGGTTTGGATTTTTGACTGAAACAACCAGAGGAATAGACATGAATGTGTGACAGCTGATCAACTCGGTCCTTTGTTTTTCACTGATAATCAACCTTAATTTACCTCACTGTATTCAGAAGAACAGAAAAAAATCATTCTCTGATATCATATGTAAGTTGAAACACAAGGAAGAACTTGTATTCCTTTTCCTGCACCTATCCAAGCCCATGAGATAAGCAGGTCATCTCCTGCATTGGCTAAATGAACGAGTCTGTGGAATTCCAGTGCACCTTTTGCCCTGCTTATTTCCTAATTCACCAGCAATAAAGTGGTCATTGCTGATGACACAGGGAATTCCGTGTGGTTTTAAAATACAATGACAGAGTATCCACCAGGAACCGCAGAGCATTAGCTGTTGCTTTCACAGGGGATGAGTGTCCTCTATTGATTGGTTTTCTTTGCCTGAGCTCAATAAGGCTTTTATTTATGATGACATCATAGTTTATGATTGCTTATTTATCTGCTGTGTGTAAAATGAGCTTAGAATCAAATTGCCATATTTACCAAAAGGATGTCTGGATTCTTGAAGGAGTTATTTCACTCCCAGGCATATACCAAAATGGGATAGAGTAGAAAAAACATACCCACACTGGCCTTGAAATTACCTCATCTCTTTTCTCAGATATCACCGTCGCTGAGGCAATCGCTTTCTCTCTGTTCAACTTTTGATCCATTCCAGTGGCCCCATGAAAAATTTTATCTTTAGACATGAATCATAGAGTCATTTAGGTTGGAAAAGACCTTTAAGATCATGGAGTCCAACCATTAACCTAACACTGTCACGTCCACCACTAAACCATGTCCCGAAGCACCACATCCATGCACCTTTTACATACCTGCAGGGGTGGTGACTCAACTTCCCTGGGCAGCCTGTTCCAATGCTTGACAACCCTTTTGGTGAAGAACTTTTTCCTAATATCCAATCTAAACCTCCCCTGGCTCAACTTGAGGCCGAAGTTACAAGAGCAGCTAAAATCAGCACAGACCCCCCCTCCCACTTATTTTCTTGAAAGCTGGCTCAGCCGGATGTACGTGTAATCTAGACTGAGTTCAAGAAGTGATTAAGCAAGTGCAGGGGAGAAAAATTCAGCAAAGACTGTTAAAGACAAAGATGAGCAGCGCTGGATCAACAGGTCCCTGAGCCATATCACTAAGATCATACCGGGGAAGGATGACTTTATACTTCCCCTGTTATTATAATCTTCCCTGGGGCTTTGCTGCTGGGCACCATCAGGTATGGGGTACTGAGCTGGACGGACCTTTAGTAGAACTGTTTTCTTGTTCCTGATGAAAAAAGGAAGTTTTTTTGTCAGGAATGAAGAAAGGTACTTACTTACGTATTCACATAAACAGAATAGAAGTGGACTTACATTGTGGCAACCTTTGCTGAACGATTGTGCATTTAGAATGACAATGGGTCAGCCGTATTAATGGAAGGAACACGAGACAGCATTGCTGTTTGTACTGGTAGCCTCCTTCAAGGACTCTAGATAGGATCAAAGTAACTTTTTTATAAATTAAGCAACTGGTCATAACTAAAACTGAAGAAAAACTTTTAATTTTCTGAGATTCGTATCTTTAATCAATTACAACACGGTGCAATTGCGTTTTAGCTGTAGCTTTTCAATTGTTTGCTCAACAGAGATTGCTCCATTGCTTTTGATTGACACAAAGTTATTGCATTTTTATTGACTTTTACGGTAGTTTTTACAACATTCAAGGTGCATAAGTTAAACAGAAAAATAACAGGGTAACATTTCAAGATGGAAGGAGGCCATAAACATGCAGAGTGGGTATAATTTACAATAGCAGGAAATTACAAATTAAGGATAACTCCCTTGCCCCCACGCCTAGTTAGTCCCTCTGTACATGTTTTCGGAATATGTCAGTAAAACATGAAGTGTTTGCATACCATAAAAAGTTAATGGTTGATAGAGTTGGCAAATATTTTAGGATTACTATTAAGATTATTTTAGATACGATTAGGCTGAAATTCAGCTGAAAACAAGTACCTATACAGGATTTTTGAGTTGTAAAATTGTTAATTATTTGAAGAACTGTGTTTGGTCTAAACCAAGCGAAGCCAATAAAAAAGATGTGGAGTTTTAAGCACATGTAAGTAACACAAACATAAATATAATCTTGAAAACAGTCAAACACACTCCCTGAAAGCTCTCTGTACGTGAGTTGTTTCAGACAAGCCATTTGGGTTCAATAGAGTCTGTGCATGGCCTCTCTTTATAAAAGCGTAGTTATGTGGAAAACTTCAAAGCACATACTTGCCAAGATTTTTTTCCTTTTACTGTCTATGTAGTTATATGCACCCTCTGACTGCTACTTGTAACTGTGCCTTTTTGTTCAGTGCATTCCATTAAAAGTGTATTTTAAGGCATCGCTTCTCCTACTTTTGGAGAGCACCTCGCTATATTTTTTACGTTGATGGCCTTTTAACTGATGAGCCCCATAGAAGAACTTTTTGGTAATTATTACCAGTTATTTCACAGTGCTCACAACACCATTGTTTGATGCCTGTATTGCTGCATATATAAAATAGGACAACTACATTACAAGATGTCTTTGAGTTCAGCTGACTAAAATTTGTAAGACTATTTTAAAGTAAGTTAATAAAATTTTGCTCAAGTGTTCTTTTTCTGAAGCAAAAAGAGTGACTTTCTTATCAAATAAGGAGCTTTTGTGAGAATGTCTCATTTCACATAGAGACCCAAGAAAGATTTTGCAATCAGAAATCTAAAACGTTGTGGGGTTTTTTTTCTGCTAAAACGCCTATAGTGTCGCTAACAATAGCAATCACATTGAACAAGTCTACCTAACATATTGGGGAAAAAGAGGCAAAGTCATAGTACAGAACAGTCCTTCATTATCACCTGAATAAATATAGTTGGCTTCTTGAACTAGTCCCTCTGTTTTCACTTTATCGTGAGAAAGAAGGGTGTTTTTAAAGATGACTCATATCATCCAAAATTAACCTTTTGATGTTGGTGAAATGAATTTTACAGAATACCCTATTTCTCTTCGCTAACCACAAGGAGGACCTAGGGTGACCAGCTCACATCCAGGTGAGATGAATTTCTCCCTGAGACCAACATAGCCCTGATCACAATGGGCTGTAACACACAACCTTTAGGTGTTCCCAAGGAATTTCTCCTGGAAACGTCCCCAAGTGTCAGTCTCACCAAGCGAGGGTAAGGTAGGCTGTCCAAAGTCCTTATAAGACCTAAGTCTTACACTTTCCTAACTAAGCTCTCAGAGTGAGAAGAAAAAGCCCATGACATGCTGATACGAGACCCGCACGGGAAAGAGTATCCCTGTGGCCAAAGGGAGGACATAACAAAAATCTGCCTTCCCTGTTAAATGTGCTAAATATTAAATCCAGTAGCAAATAAGATTACTTGAGAGGATGTTTTAGCTATATAAAAAGCTTTGCCATGGATGCAGTGTTTCCATTGCATTTAGATGGACCAGTCAGAAGGTAGACATAATAACGAAAGGAAGATTACAGTTATCTATTAAATTATGTAGAGCTTTCCCATAAAATGATAGCAAAGACTTCTCCTCACAACAAGGCATTTTGCCAATTAGGCATTATTATGTTGTCTTTACACATGGGACTTGCTGCCGTTGTTGCGACCGCTGAACTTTCTCTCGGGCATCAGCCCACATCTTACTATGATCAAAAATCCTTATCACTAATCCCATTACATTGCTCTTGGTCACGGAATAAATTCATCAGTGGATGATCTCACCCTGTTTAATCTCGTTAGTTTAGAATATTTGTTTTCTAGATATCCTTATCATAATCTTATCATCACAACCCTTGGGAAGTTTGGCCCCAACAGTGCTGCCATGCATGTGGGGTTTTTTAATATTACATAATTTGATAAGAAAGTTAGTACTTAACCCTCAGTTGCCTCTGATGAGACAAAGAAAAGCTCTGGAAATGACACAACAGGTGACTGCATATTATGGATCTCAATTGGTTCCCCTTGGTAGGACCTGGATCTGCTTCTATGTACTGCCATTTCTCATAGGCATCTAGATAGAGACATAATTTACAGTCTGCTGAATGCTGACTATATCCTAGACTGTATCACCTTTTTTTTACTAGAACCTGCTCAATTATACTGAATTGTACTTTTCCTCAGAACAGAGTCAAAATTTCAACTCTGAAAATATTATCTGAACTGCCAGCTAATATTGGATAAACCTGAACTCCATCAATGACTTTTTTTAGGAAAAAAGATCTTCCCTGCATCTAATTTTCTCTTTCTGCAGGTGTTTTAAAGTACAGTAATGCTTTCTCACACCTGAGTCCTTCCTTTCTGTAGTCTTTAAAAGTCAGGTGAAGAAGGAAAAGCTGTTTATGTTGCAAATGCTTTATAAATTAAGCTAGAAGCCCTAGTTGTTGGAGCCTGTGGCTACATGTGAAGCCTAGGTTCAAGTTCAATTTTACCTGAAGGGATTCAAAATAAGACCTCATAGGTCCTACAGGGCACCCAACAGACACCAGATCATGCTGCAGTATATTTACCCCTTTTTTTTCTAAAAACAGTGAAGCTGATGAGAAAATAATACGATTTTATTGGGCCTTAAAGAGGCACGAACTGACTGCTGAGCTCTCAAATCTAGCCTGGTGGATGCTTGCTCTGGAAAAGAAAGATCTGTGTGTTCAACTTTGTTTCAAAGGTTGTTTATGCATTTTTAAAAATGACTGTCATGTAAATTATGCTGTCCCTCTGGATTAGAGCCCCTGCAATGACAAACTGAGGTTAGATACAAGGGCATATATGGCTTTACTTTTCTGTTCCTCTGAGGTCTCATAAGGTTATTCCTGAGTATATGAATGACCACAGTCGGCTTCTGAATCTGTTTTCAGATGCTGGTATTCCTGAAATGAAGCGTTTCTGACTGTTTATATGTCATTCATGGTTCAAGATTGACCATTGTGCTTTAGTCATCCAGTCACTAGTTGCACTTTAACTGACCAGTCTGGGGACAGGAGCAATGCTGTATGAGTGAAGTAAAACATGATGCTTCATGTACGTTTCATGGTGAGAAGGCGCCGTTCATGAACACCTCATAGTCCGGAAACTGTTTATCAAAGCTGCTTAGTGAATGTTTATGAATAAATCAAATTTCTGAAATCAATACTAGCTTGCGAACAATTTCTGGGAATAAAAGTAGCTACACAACGTATCGATAACAACAATTTGGATAGCTCTGTGGAGAAGACTCTCCTCAGAGTTAAAACCCCATTTGAACAAACATACAAATCATTCATGAGCTCAGTCACCCCCAGCAGTTCGAATAAGCTGATCACAGGCAACTTGTGCAGCTGTGAGATAAACTTAATGTGTTTTACTGTTTAGTGCGGTTGCACAGACCATTTGCCATACGCTCCAGGACTCTTGTGGCTTAGTGTAGTCTGAGAATACCACCGCAGGGTCATTGCATTAGTAAGTCTGGTCTCCTAATCTTCATGGGTTAGACCATTTTTGTCTTCACTGCTGTTAAGCAGATCAATTCAACGATCAACTATTAACATACACTTTTGTGATATATCCTCCAGTGCCTTACATTTCTATTATTTCCTCTGACACATTCTCTTTTTCCTCTTCTTCTTTTTCCCAGTCATAGTCCAAAATCCTTCAACTATAGTCCACAGCTTCTTATGGAGTAACGTCACTAATGTTTTCTTTAGTCCTTCCTTCCTTCCTTTTATCGTATGCCACCCCTCAGTAAGAAACTTATTACTTCTTCATAACTCCTTTAATTGTTTAGAGAAAACTCTTCCTCTTTTTTTCTACTATGAAATTTAGCACGTTCCAGAAAATCAATGCAGCGACCATGCACCATTTAAAATCTTAATCTAGTTTACCATTGAGAACTGTTGTGGTCCATATATCTTTAGCGACAAATCAGTAACTCTCCGGTGTTGCACAATAACTTTACAACAGGCAAATGTTGGTCAAAACAGGGTGAAGTGTCAGGACTCCAGAAAGCTGTCAAATCCTTACCCAGCTACAGCTGCATCCAAGAACCTTGTCCAAAAATTAAGAACTAACTGCACGCATGAATTCTCACTTGCATGCATGAATACAGGTCAGCCATCAGTATATATGACATAGAGATTTTGGGAAAGCAAAAGTTATGTACGAATGATTGAATCTCTCTCTGGCAAGAAAAACCTTCTTTCCTTCCAATGGGTGAATGAATTTCCAACAATTATGTTGTGGGCAAGGAGATATCTCTAATTTGCCGTGCTCAAGAGTCATTTGCATTTCTGAAGACCTGACAAATCCCCCTGAATGAGGAGAGTTTTGAATTTGAATCCCAAGGATAGTCCAAGGTTAGGTCTGTAAGGGAGTATATCTCCAAATCAGGATCCTCTTCCATGAGAGAAATCATACACGCTTTGCATGAGATGGAGGGAGCAGAGATGTGGACAATTGTCACCTGGGGCATCTGTTTCTGAATCAAATGTCAGAAATGTACAGAAGTAAATACCCCTTTTTCCTGTAATGTTTATCTACTGTTAAGGAAGGTTTGGGGATATCTGGTGAATAAAAGAACTCCATTCTTACAGGAGAGATCTATAACTGCAAGAAGGAGTCATTCTCCCATTATCCAGCGCCTCAAGACGTGTTTCAAGGGTACACAGAAAACAGTAGTCTTGTTCCTCCACAGAGTTTCCACGAGTTAAGAGCATGGCATGTCATTGTGAAGCAAACATCTCCAGTGGCTCCCTGTCACACCGCAGGGCAGTAGAGAAAGTATCTTTGAGGACCTCCTGTGAGTTTGTAACAGGAGTCAAAGTGCCATCTTGACCCCTGGATATGATCTGAAATTGCAACAAAAACCAGAAATGCTGTAGTCCTACGAGCCATCCATCAGACAACAACAAATTGACAAAATCAGTACATTTTTTAGATTTAACATAATCCCTATATTAACATATATTTAACATTATTTAACACAATCCTCATATTAACATATAGGGATTTAACATTCCTACAAACAGCTGACCCTTCCAGGTGGAACAGGAGCCACATGAAACAAAAGAAGACTTGTGTAAATTCTCTTACTTGGGAGGGGGGGAAAAAATCAAACATTTTTGGGTGGTCATTTGTTAATTAGCTATATTAATTACACTTCCACTAAGCAAAAACAGATCATTCAGGATTTAGGCTGAAATAGAGCGGTGTTCAATAAATGCACTCTCTGACCCCTGCGGCAATCTGATGCATTCCTGGAAGCTGTTTATCCTGTAAAACGCAGGAGTGTAACTTGTTCTCAGGAACAAGCCCAGAAAAGATTAAAGGAGTAATTAGAGACCAAAACTTCATGCTACATACTATAAAAACTTCTTAACAACATTGGCTGTAGTGAAGGTTTATATTATAAATAGACTGAAATGCTAGGTTGGTTTTCCGAGCACTCTGTTTTCAGATATATTGCTGAACTGAGAGTTTTCATTGGATAATTAGTTGTGGTAGAACAAATTTCTGCACCTTAGGTTGATTTAGTCCTTGGAGTCTCTGTCCGAGTTTCTGAAAACACAAAGTATGTGTATAATTGCTCGGCAACCTGACCGGAGAGTTGTAAGGAACTACAAGTTAATACCCGTTAAGTGCATTTGAAAAGCCTTCTGTGTAGGTGAGCTGAGCACAGGGATCAGTACACGGGAGAAAATGGGATATTTGTGCTTCTGCTCACTCGTGCAGGACACACCGCCGCACAAACGGCGTGACCCTGGGAGCCGGGGGAACGCGTTTTCCCTGTTGTTCTGCTGCTAGCTGGTGATTTTGGGGCAAGAAGCGGACCTGCGTTGTGCCAGGACGCCCCAGTGTATGAAATAAAGTCTGTCTTTTGTCACTGTGAGATACTGGGATGGGGAAACACGAAGTGCGGTCTCACAGCCTGCGCTTGCCTACCAGTACCCAGCTCAGTGGAGGGATGACCTGGCTACAGTCTCTGCTAACCAGGGGCTTCCCTCGCTTACCTCTCAGGAAAACAAATAATTTGCAAATTCTGTGACTTTAAAAATGGTATACACAGACATGAACGAGTACTTAAACCCTCCCACCAACCGCACTGCCGTGCTTGTATGGGCACAGGCACGTAACTACGGCATCGTCTGCGCTGGCCTGTGTACACACACACGGATTTCAGAGGAAACACTTGCGATGGGTGAGATTCACCATGGGTGTGAAGCCTGGCATGGTCGGTGCCTTTGTTTGCAATCCCTCAAAGTCAGGATGGGAGAGGGAAAGGGAATCTGTCTTTTATTGCAACGGCACAACTGGGGGCAGTGCCGTAATGTGCAATAAATAATAATAACAGTGCCAAAGTAGAAGTCTTCTACCTAACAGTCTGGTGTGCAAAATACTTAATTTAAGCATTTCTCTTTGCGCACGTGTCTTTGAAAAGCCGTTTTTAACATGCTATCTGGCAGCATTCATTCATCTTCTCTGATTTAATTTTACCATTTCAGGGTTTACAATGCAAAATTTCAAAGCTTTTTTTTTTTTTTTTTTATGCAGGAGGTCTGACTACAGAAGAATAGTGATCCCTTTTGGCCCTAAAGAGTAGGAAAGAGAATATTCTATATATGTGAGAATATTCTATATATGTAGTGTCTTCTGTGACGCAAAAAGGTGTCTTCCAAGACAAAAAAGATGCAAAGCCCTATCTCTACCACATATAACAGCATACCAAGAAAAAGTAGTGGTTTGTTAATTTGGGGGTAAAAACTATTTTCTAAATAGTTATTAGTAAGGAGACAAACAGTGCTGTCGTACTACGTGCAGTAAAGCCACTGTTAATAATGGGAATGTTCTTGTTACTCAGAAGAATGCTCTTTGCGAACTGCAATGACTGGTGACCACCTTATTCCGATAAATATCAATAAATTATGTAAAAGGCCATTGCTAAATCCCAGTTAGATGAAAAGTATAATCCCAGCACAGAAGCAGCAATAACTAGTGCTCTGGGACCATCAAATTCTGGTAACTGTTGTTACTGCGGAGGTTTTGCGCCTTTCCAGATGACTCATTTTCGTAATTTATGTAATTTTATTTTAGAAGGTTGAAAAATAGCTGGAAAGTCATCCTTGAACAAGGAGAACATGTCTGAAATGGCCAAGGTGAGAGGAAGAAGCAGGGCCAATTTAAAAGGTCACCCAGGAGTTCATGTACTCATTTTCATATCAGCCCTGTGGAGCGTTGCGGGAGGCGTGTGAATGCGGGAGGGCGAGATAGCCCCCAGCGAGCACCCCAGCGTGCCTCTTGTTCTCTCAGACTCGGTGCAGAAAACTTGCCTGTACAACTATTTCTTTTGGCTTGAGGCTCTGCAGCTCTGAAACTTCTTATGAAGAGAAAAAAGAAAAAAAAAAAAAGAAAAAAAGAAAAAGAAGAGAAAGAAAGTATCCCTAAAGGCCTGGTTCCATGATTTGAAAGCCAATTTTTAACAGCACACATAACTTTCAAGATTAGATGCCCCGAAGCAAAGTAGAGTTCAAAAAGTTTATTTTTTGCTCCACAGGAACTGTTTGGAAGTTCCATGAAATCGTGTGCAGCGAGTCCTGGTGAGGAGTGGGTGAGGCAAGCCCTAAAATACTGAAGTGCAACGGGGGGAATTAAAAAAAAAGGTACAGTGTCGGGCAGCTGCCTCGGAGGAGAAGCACGTTTCGGGTCTGAAAGGTTCCAGTGTTTGCCCCATCGTTTTAATCGCGGACAGGCTTCAAACAACAGACCCCTTGCAGTGATATTGTGCCCTGTTCAGATCTGTTTTACAGCTGTTTGGGCCAGCGCAAGTCAATTCACTTAATGAAGCTCCTCCTGATTTACATCATGATAAGTACAGTTGGAAGGAGCCAGGGAGATTAATTCTGGCAAAAACAGTTTCACACGATATTCCATTAAGCTACCCTCACACAAAGATGCTGTCCCTTTCTTTTCTCCTTTAATTTCTATTATGTTCAGTTCTGAATTACGAGGCTGGAAGTTGGTTCATTCCTGTCTTCGCACTTAAGATAAATAACATAACAGATGTGTCGCTACGAAGCCCTACATGGATAGCTATTTTTCTCCCACTGAATTGCAACTTGGAAACAATGTTAGATGACAGTTGTGGACGTTGAAAATTGCTTGAAATGCGAGGAGAATATTAAATTCTGAACTCGGTCCAGCCTTTAATAATGTGCCAGTCTTTGTCATCAGTTACTTAACAATAGATATGCATTCTACTAGAGAAGAATACCCCATGGTATTACCTCAATATACACGTATTGCAAATTATCATATGGCACTATAGAACAATTGCACACGGGTGCAACATGGCCCCTGGTGATCTTTTGGGTTTTGCCTACTGGATCCTTCCATGTCTAATAGAACACAATTTGGTGGCATCCGGTAGGGAAGAGGAGTTGCAAGGCACCCTCCACTTTACAGGTGATTGTTATTGCTACTCATGCAGTCCTATTGTGTTTGGGGTTTTGTGTTTGGGCTTTTTTGTAGTTTTGTGGTGTGTTTTATTTTTTTTTTTTTTTAATATGTCTGTATTATGGAAAGGCTGGACATCATTGTTCCTTTGTGCTCGATGCCAAAATTTTTCCAGAGCTATTGTGGCTCTCAATGGGGTTTCTCCTTGCATGTAAATATACGGGCAACGGGTCATTAGAGATAGGAAGAACACAAAGAAATTGCAAGAAGTGCTGGTATCACGGAATTAAAGCTGGTTTTTGGTAAGCATCACAAATGGAAATAGGAATTCTCCATATACGTCTGAAAAAGACAAACGAAAGAGGTGATATAAAGATTCAAGAGGGGTAGGAATGCTTAAAGGCACCTAGAGAGGAAGTAATGTATCTGCTAAAAAGAATTATTTTAATAGTATTTCAAAAAATATCTACTTCCATCAGAGAATTTCACCATTTAACCAGATGCAGAAAGTCTCTGTTGACAAGTACACGTCTCATAATTCCTCGGGTCCTCAGCAAACTGGGTTAAACTGCTTTTCTGTGACACACCACCCCCATACAGAGGAGAATTTGTCTAGGTAAAAAAAAAAAAAAAATTACAAACACTTTATTTTGTACAAACCATTTTGGAAGATTTTGGAAGCTGTTCTGCACCAGAAGCCTTATTGTTGCCTTCAGTGGGAGCGGAGGTACGCGTGTGCTGAAAGCAATACAAAACTGTCTACGTGTTTTACAGCCAGCACATTACCTTACTCACACTGCAGGTTTCTTAAAATATGGAAACAATGACATTCTAACGTTGAACTTATATTTTATAATTTATGCTGCTTGATTACTTCTGGCACCTCATTCAGTGTCAACAATGAGAAGGAAGCCAGTCAATTCTGTGGTTGTTTCTATTGATTGCCATTATTTATTCATTAGCTCGTTTATTTGTGTCATGCCAGCAGTATGCATGATGCTATACAGACAGATAAGAAAGCGTTGACAATCAACATGCAAATGCAGAAAGGAAGTTGAAATTCAACATGAGTGACCTGACTAAGGGCAGTCTTGCTAACTGCAGCATTTTTAAGAATTCTGGGGTTTGGCAATTTTTTTTCCATCCTTTTTCTGACTGACGTCAGCGAGACTCAGCTGGAGCTTCTGCACTGATACCGCTATGACTCAATAACCATCTATGGGAAACTGGGGAGACGTATGGTTTAATAGGGGTATTATGAAAAAATGTTTGATGTGCTGGAAAGGGCAAGCACATACAGAATCTTCTCAGTCCCTCGAGGACTGGTAAAACAAGCAAGATGTACAATGAATGTAAAATTTTATAGAACTATAATAAATATTTAATATTTAGACACAGGGAGTACCTTAAAGTCCTGCCTGTGAGTCACTGCTGTCATAGTTAGATCTTTGGGAATAATTGCTTATTGTTTGCTTCAACGACAACACAAAATATGATTAAGTAAAATGTCATGACATTGCTTCTAATCACTCTAGAAATATGACCTTTTTTTCTTTTTTTTTAAATTGATCATTTTTAACATATATTTGACATTTGAAAAGGAGCACTAAAATCACCAGAGGAGTGGGTTCACAAACCTGGCCTTGTGCAACCTTCCCAGATTCCACAGTCCATTGTTTAAGACATAATTTTCTAAAGGTGTCAGAGACTTAAATTCAAGTAAATACTTTCAACCGAAGAAAGAGGAAATTTAAACTCCAATCTCCTTCTTCCCAGATGACTACCCTCCTCATTTGGGCTGAGATAGAAAAGTAAAAATTTCTTTGACACTTCTTTCTTAGACGTTGTTGATGGCATCTAAATTCCTTTGTGGGTCTATCACCCCAAATTTAAAATATTTGTATTTAATAGTGTGTATTTTGGGCATTTCCAGTTGTCCTTCAACACTGCTTCCCAACTGACTCATTAAGTATAACACAAATATGTGAAAACTTTAAGCTGAAATGGTGCCTTCAGGAAATAAATGCTTTCCTGAAGAGAAGCTATTCACCACGCTGTACTCTAGGCTCAGTCCTGCAATGATTTATGTCTACACTTAATTTTGCACCAGGGGTAGCTATGCTGAAGACAGTGGGACTGCTCAGAGTTCAGAAAGTTAAGCACATACAGAAGATTTTGTGAAATTGAGCTGATGAGGAAGGATTCTGCCATAAAAGGCGATACGAAGAGAGGAGCAGTATGAGAAGGAACCTGTCAATTATATACAGTCGTATGGCATCCTTTAGTCTAGCCATTAAAGCGTGGCTATTTCTTGTGTTGTTTATGAGAGCCATAGCAGAAGTAGTCCTTAAAGGATCTGAAGTCCTTGAGGCATAGTTGAGAGATCCCACACGGCTGGAGGGGTTGAGCAGCTGGTTTCTGGGAACTCTCGCTTGAGCTTAGTACTCCAAAAAGGACAGGTGGCTTCACCTCCATTAACTTCACAAATTTGCTAAGATTTCTAGACGACTTCCAAAGGGCATCCATGAGAAAATATATGTGGTTACATTGGTACTAGGAATACATGAAATAAATAGAAATGAAACTATTTCTATTGCTTCTTAATCCTGCAGATTACTTTTGTGATACTTTTGACTGAAGAGCACAGGACCTAAGTCTGGAAGCAAGCTCCTAGCCTAGGAAAAAAAATACTTTCTGTTGCCTTCAGTCATGACCATCCACAAACTCCTTCTCTACGTATTAAAAGAAGACCTGAAAGAATCTGAACAATATTTGATATTTGCTCTTTTCCATTCCTGAACTTCCAAATCAAAGGCATATGACTGTTTCTCACTTAAAAAAAAAAGTAGTAGTATTTCCATACTTCACCCCATTGTGATTTTGGTCCTTAGAGAAAAGGACCATTCAGTGGTCCAGAAAAGGGTCATCCTGAGGTTAGGAAATGGTTATGGATCTAAGGTGGCTACAGTTCAACTGCTTCCCCACCACACATTTCCTCTATGACCGCACGAATCACCTGGACCGAACTCATCAACCTTCTAAGATTTCCCTTAAAATCTAAGGGAATTAACTATCAAAACAGTCTTGAGGATCTGGGCTTCGACCTGTTTGAGGTTTTGTTTCCTACAGATAAAAATAGGGAGAATAATTCTTCAATATTCTTTAGAGGTGCTGTCAGATTAGAAAAGGGTATGCTTAATGACTGCCATAAGCTTAGGGCAGAAAATAGTAATAGCAATGGTAAAAATCCTAAATCTCCTTATGTATCTAAAGAGATGAAACTTGAATTTGGGCATTGGAATGTGGCTGGGACAAACTGGCTGCACTTAACTACATAAAAATCTTCTTTAAAACTAGCTGACAAGATATTATTTGGCCACTTGCTTATTAAAAATATGCTTAACAGTATGGTTAAATTGCTACCTAGTGTTCCTTTCCTAATGTATTGTATCAAGTGAAGGGCAAAGATGGAAATCCATAATATGAAATCAATTCTGTTCAAAGCCAGTAAGCCCAAACAGCATTAGGAGATTTGAATTATTTCCCCTTGCCCCCCACCATCTTATTTTTATTAAATAGAAATTAAACTGAGGCTTTATAGAATATTTTGGGAATAAAAATGATCTGATCATTCTTCTTAGGAAACAGTAACACCTAGAAATTTGATTTCTGGCTGAATCTTGTGTTTGGCAGGGATGTTGTTTGTCAGGGAGCACTGCTTGCAGACTGATTCATTATAAGCTTTGATTTCACAGGTAAGAAATTAAATCAATATGTTTCCCACAAAAGCAACTTTCTGTGCTTTGGGGATGAACCAGCTGATGGGAGGGGGATGTCAGGGAAGGAAGATGAAGGGAAGTAACCATTGCAAACAGATGTGTGTTTGCAGAGAACAGCTTTGATTTCTAACTGGTGGTTGTGTGGTTTATCTCAAAGCACTTATGCAGTGCTTTGTATAAGCACAGTACCATTCGAGTTTCTAAACCCCGCCCGCCAAGAAACAAAAACCAGAGTACAGAGGTGATGCAAGACTTGATTTTCTAAAATATATCTATGTCAAATCCAGAGAAACTGTCGTACCTCAGTAATGTTACCCTATATATAACTGTATAACTCAAGGGAAGGGTTTAGTGACTGTGGACTGATGGTGAAGTATCCTCAAAGTAGTCAGCTTTGGATGCAGGGCAGTGGTAATATAATCTCTACAAAACCTCAGAAGAAGTTCTCCTCTTCCAGTTCTAACACATAGCATTTTTATTGACCTTTTGATTTCAATTATTGCATGCACTGCTATTAACTTCTAGTTAGTGGCCGCAGTCCACCTAATGTATGGCTGCATTGCAGGAGTAGAGAGCGCTTTCTACTAGTTCTCTCTTCCGCGGATGTGCCTATAAATATGCAGATGCTTTTAAAAAAAGTTTCAGTTTTCCCTGTATTTGTTGCAAGGCAACATAAAACGTGGGAAGACAAAACCCATGAAAAAGCACAAAAAGAAGGCTTCAGGCATCTCTGAAAGTCAGCCTCACCTTCCCAAGAGGATCAGTAGGTGTGGTGAGATGATGTGCTATTTATGGGCAAGGAGAGATCAGTATGGGACTTGCAGAAATGACTAGCGATTCGTATTGCTGAAAAAATCTCTGGAACTTTGGAGCATGCTTCTGACAGTGAAATCCCACAAGCCCTTAAGTCCATTATGAAACTCGTGGCAAAAGTCCTTTAAAATCTCCCCATTTCAGTTCCCATTTAGAAGCTTCAGTTCCCATTTGGGGACTTCTGAAAAACGACAACATGCAAAGATAGCCTTTATGAATTACTGTTACTAATCATTCTTCTCCATCCCATGGCCTTTAAAACCCTTTGGGCATTTATGGGTAGAGAACCATCACTCAGAAGCAACACATGAAGGGAGATACGCAGAAGTTCTCTGCTGGAGAGGCTGTGTAACCATCAAGCTGAGCGTACACCGTATTTCCCTATCCTACATTAAACCAGCCTTAGCAAGCAGACTCCTTTACACCTCTGCCTACACTATAATAAAACCACACACACTAATTGCGTGCTTCATAGTGGCTGTATTACGTGAAATATCAGGTCTTTCGAAGCAAAGCTTTAATCAGCTTGTTCTCCTTAAGCTTCTCATGATTAAGAAATATGTTTGGCATTGTAATACCGGTTGTTTGATACTGTGCTCACTAGCAGCATGAGGATCCTGTGTTAGGTGATGAGCCCGGAAACACATTTAGAGCGGAATAAAAAAATCTGCTATGGGATAGACATCTGATTGGTACCCCCAGTGGAGAAAGAGTTACCTAAAGCTTCTTCTGTAGTCAGTGGAGAAAGAAGTGGGTACATATTAAGTGCTGAATGTCCTTTTATCAGTGCCTATCTCTTGTTATTGAAGAGGTAACAAGCCTTGGTTTTTAGTCCGAAGGTGAGGCAGGATGAATCCTGGGTTTATTGTCAATGGATGGGAGTTACAGAAGCCATCAAACAGAGCGTGGGATAGCTCTTCGGAAAGGTGAAGATAAGTCCTGAAGCTGAATGGTCTGTGCAGGTGTGGATTACCTTGGTGGGAAAGGAAATGTCGGTCTTCTCTCTTCCCCATTAGCTCATGATTTATGCATTCCTACAGCAAAAGTGGAACCCTGTATCCAGATCAGGCACCTATGCTTTAAATGAAAAATTGCATGTTGAAAAGATGCAACTGCAGAAGAAAGTCACACAGTTATTTAAGAGCTGGCAAAAATGCCTCCTAGTCAGACACTTTGGGAATACAATCTGCTTAATTTATCAAAAAAGAGTACTGAGAGTTAATTGAGTACCTTCAGAGAGAGAAAATATCAAAATTTTTAAAAAACAGTGAAAAAGGTTAAGAAGCTGATGCCAGACAAATTCAAATGAGAAATTAGGCACAGAGCTGGTGGTTGGTTTTTTTACTCTCGTTTGCTTGTTTATTTTCTGGTTTTTTTCAGCCAGGAAAGTCAAACTAACAAATGAAGCACTGACTCCACCAGCTCTTAGCCTGTAAATCATAACTGGATGCCTTTCTGGAAGGTGTGTGTTCATCAAAAAATCTTTGCCCAGGGACCAAATAATTCAGCCAAGGGGAAACAAAGTCTAAAAAAAAAGGGAAGAATATTCTGGAGAGATCAGGAAAAAATGCTTCTCAAAGTGGGAGTCAGAAGAGGAGTGGCATTAAATGCAGGAGCAATACTAAGGGGGTGAAGCTGGGGAATCAGGATGGAAAGAAGAGCTGAAGGGAAGTGAAAACCAAGAAAATCATTTTATAAAACATGCTGGAGTCACTGGTTCCTATAGCGGGGTAATTCAAGGCCAGGCATACATTATAGCTGGAGAAAGTAAATAATGGCAATAAAGCCATAATTCCTGCAGTAATTGGAAGTGGTGCACAGGAACTTATTTTCAATTTGGTGACTATGTGAGACTTTCGATAGCTATTAGGAGGATAATTAGGGGTGAAATGAACATTAAATCAATGTTTGCAAGCTAAAGCTCTATACATCTGTGTATGAGCATGTCTATTTTTGCTTTCACTCAAAAACAGGACAAAATTTTCCCCTCAGAACCATATTTTTTTTCCCTGCAAAAGTGCATTTTGTCTCATTTTCTGCACTAAAAACACATTATTTCCCTTTCAAAGCATTTTTCTTATTTCCCTTAATTCCTCATGGCTACGTTTCTGTAGGAAGGGAGCTCTGCTACGTGACAAAAGGAGACTAGGTCACCCTGGGAAGCTGAAATCTTAGGGGTAAATCACTTACTGATGCAAATAAGAAGCCTTCCAGGTCCAGACTGGAGCAGAGAGGGACTTGGGGGCAAGGAACCACACATACGCATAAGTCTGCTTAAAATCAGCCGTGGCTGTACTGCACTTCTGGATAGACTTGTCTTTTACTGGGCAATCGTTTACTAATAATGACCCCCGGGCTCACCGAGTTTTCAATACCGTCTTTCAGAGAGCACCATCATCTGCTGCATACATTTCAATACTTCCTCCTCACAGCATGAATTTAAAAGAAAGTACCTTATTATCACAAGCAGAGAAACCGAGTAAGACAGAGGTGCTTGGCTAAATGGAGCAGCTGCTTTTGGCCGGAGTAGCTGTTTGGTGTAAATAAGCCATGGCAGTTTTTCAGCTGGGTTTGGAGCCGATGCAATAAGGCAAGAGAAGAACAAAACTAACGGGGTAATTAAGGGGGGAAAAAAAAAAAAATCAGGGAGGGGAGCGAGAGTTGTGATCTGTGAAATATCATAAAATAAAACAAAAAGTCCCTCCTGGGTGTTCATTTGAGCAGGGTGGAGTGCATTTCCCCCCGCAATCCGACGGTCTAAAGAAGATGTCTGTGCTGTCAGGGCCTGATGAAGTACTTCCAAGCCACAGGGCAGGGCTTCACGCTGCCTTCACACGGGGAAAGTTTTCTGCGCTTGTCTCTGCAGCAGCACACATTCCCTCCGATGAATTCCAGCTGTGCAGTGCCTTGCTGGCAGAGTCGTTGTGTATTAGTAATGCTACCCGATTTGAGCAAACCGTCTCCCCTTGCACAGCTCGCTCGCTCTCACCGGTGCTTTCTCTCACACATACGTGGACACACAAGCCTTGATTATCTTCCTTTGGTCTTTTTTTTTTTTTTTTTTTTTTTTTAAACAAAAGGGGCCAGATTTTTCCCTGGCTGCTTGCTTCAAGGGAAGGGTTTAAAACTCAGCTACCTTTCCTAACGTAAAATCCTCGCTAGCTTCACCTGGGAGTAGCGCTAGGCACGGCTTTTCCTGGCAGCTTGGTCACTTACAGGTAGGAGACTGCAAGCACCATCCCAATGGTGTAAATCAGGAGTAACTCCAGCGGCGGGGGCTATTCTGCGCGGAAATCCAGATGAGATGAGAACTGTGCCGAGAGCACACAGCTGCAAAGTTTTAGGATGTTCAACCCTGATCTGTAATGTGCCAACCTGCTTGGCCCAACCAGCAGTTTACACATTGCTGCTGGCACCCTCGAAGGTCTACGCTTTGCATTTCTTCGCCGTCTCATCTTTACCGCTTGCTTCTTGTCACAGACTTATCTTCTGCACTGGTGGCACGTGGTGGGTCGCATCGTGGTCAATTCATTTCCACGGCAGACACTGCAGGTCTGAGACTGCCTTCCTCTGAGAACATTTCAAATACTTGTGGTTTCAGCCATACACACACGTATATATGCACACACACACATATATATAAAAGGAAACTCCTGCAACAGCATCACTAGCACGACTGTCATGACACCGCCCTCCTCTCCCATGTGTTCGCAGCGAGACAGAGCGATTTCAGTGACTCAATTTCCTCCTAAACACTAAGCTGAGCTCCAGGCTCAGCTTCACTACACGGCCATATGTATTATGGCGGTCATGTTGCTTTACATGCATATAGGCATGTATGTATGCATGTTCCATACATATGTGCTCTTCACCTATGCTAATGATAGCAATAATAGATACTAAATCTTATAGCCGTGTCCCAAAGCACGTTACAACACATTGTAGGAACCTGCATGTTAACTGGTGATATACATTTGAGGCGCCTTGCCGCAAGGTATTCCTCAAGATAGTTTTCCAGACAGTTTTCCCGCTTCCTTCTTTTCTGAGCATTGTTATCAGTCTGCAAGCCAGTACTTGGAGAAGGCGTTCGTTTAAATCAAGGAAAATATGATAATATTCACTAGAAATCTAGTAAAATTCTAAGGCACTAATTTGGCATGTCACAGAATCAGCTCTCAGCAAAGATGAATGGGGTCTAAGGTTTAAAGAAAGTGTCAGACAGTCAGTGCTCACCATTTCATTGAATTTGTTCTCATTCTTTTGCTCTTCTAGCATTCTCAATTCCTTCCACCACTTAAAATGGCCAAAAAGCTGTTAAAACATGTATTTGAAATCAGGTGAGAAATAAGTTTGAAAAATGGAAGAATTCATTGTAGTGTCCTTCTTCCATGTCCTGGCAGTATTTTTCTTTTCCCCAGGCTTGGGAGGCCCACTTTGCTACTAGAAATTTCAGGTGTGACCATGGGCAAATCAGTTTGATGTAGATCCCCAAAGACGTTTAGAAGTCCTCTTACAGTTGACCTTGTTGTTGGTTTCTTTGTGCCTCAGTTTCTCGTGTAAAATGGGGATTGTTGTACTGTCCTTCCTTGCAACTGAACCTTCCAACACTCTTCTTGGGGAATAGCCCGCTGTGTAATACAGTTGTTAGACCGATGTGCACGAGGAGCTCCATAGCACATGGTTTTGGAGAATTTAGTCTATTGGAGATTTATGGGTATTTCCTGTCCTCAGGGTAGCTAAGCTCTCTCACAGACCAGAGTCAGTAGCTCTAAGGCTGGAAGGCAAAGCAACACCCAGATCTATGTGTTGGGTCTTTATGGTATCTGACTTCAGCAAATGCTGTGTTGGAATAAAGACAGACAGAAAAACTGCTTGTACTGCTGAGAGCCGTGTCGCTCCGAGGGCATCCGTGTGTGGTTCACAAACGCCTTAGGCATGTTCTTACTTTTGGAATAGACATGTATCTCATATCAGACTTAAAATCCGCCTCTGAATTTGTATGGTAGCAACAAACTGCTCAGGAAACCAGAAACGTCGGATCGTAACCGTTGTGCAATGTACCCGTATCCTGCCTCCTGCAAGCTTCTTCTGAAGACTCCGTTTGGAGTCCATATAGCTTCAGGCCACGCTGAGAAACCTTATCTTACTGCAGGGAATACAATAGAGGTGGTGGTGCTTTTGTGGGGGTTCCTGTGGCTCACATAGCTGTGACTTGCCAGCCATGTGGTTCTGGTTAACATTTAGGAGAGCTCTCCAAAGTGGAAAAATGCTATAAAAACACAGAATATTACTGAAGAGCTGCCCAGCTATTCTATCTTGTCTGTGTGACTGCTCTGGGTGACTGATCTCTCATTGTTTTGGTGTCCATATCCCCCTCGGGGAAGTCAGCTTCCACATTTTATGTCTGATGCTGGATGGGGCACTGCAGCACAGTTACTTGTTGCAGAGGTTTCTCAGGTGCTGTGATTTGAGGTAACTGCCCACCCAGACTGTGAAGTCAAGTACGTTTGCCCTAGACTCTTGTCTTGATTAGTAACCCTCATATCTCCAGGCATTTTAATATTCAGCTGACAATATTTATCCCCCTTGCCTGGTAGGTCTGGTCTATATTAGTAGGTTGATGAGGTCCATTGCTAAAAGGTCCGACGGCGTTTTACCTTTGCAACTGCGGGCATGTAAAGTGCATGGACATTGCTCATGTTCAGTAACGTGTAAAATTACAGATGTAAAACAACGTGTAAGATGGGATCAATTGCAATTGATGTTGATTTATTTAGCAGCGTGGATGTTTGCAACTTTGTTATTTTCCTTGATCAGAGAGAATTAATCTTCTTCCCCTGCCATACGTAGCAATACAAATTATGTTCATAAACGATTTTGGGCAGAGTGATTAGGAAGAAGTATTTGATCCTTGATCCATCAATAGTTCTTTGGAACACATTATAATGCCGCTCTGCTGTTTAATTCTATAAGCATCCCTGACACTCATTTCTTTATGTGGCTAAGAGAGTCCCTTGTGAATGGTGTCCTTTGGTTTCACGTCTGCGATACAGCTTTTGAGGAAATCAGAGACAGAGATCTCTGTACCTCTGGTAAGAGCCAAAGTACCGTGGTCCAGAAATGCATTTGAGACAAAACAATGGCATATGGAAAAATTGAAAGTCATAAATAAATAAATAAATCGGCAGCTCTGCGGTGGGTGAGAAAAAAGGAAAAATAGGTTTCTGGTGAATAAAATAAGGTTATTGGGTGCCAAAAGAGTGAAGTTGCACTGCCTAAAGATGGCAGGAGTAAAAACATTGATAAAAGTAGTAGCAAAATAAAGTGTTCCAGCTTAGTGACATTGTATTTGTCCAGAAATAATTTAGAAGACCATAAGAAGAGAAAGCACAAAGAGAACTAAAGGTGAAGAGTAAAGATAAGAATGACTCATAAATTGAAAGATATTTTTTTCCCTTCTTCTTCTAAGGAATAATGCATCCAGTAATGTAACAAGTTCTTCTTCAAGGGCACTGAAGGAGCGCTGCACTTTAGATATTGAAAATAGAAAAGCTGAGAAAAATGTGGCCAAAATGCTTGAAGATGGGGGTAATAATATTTTATTTCTTTAGTAATTGCCGTGTATTGAAGCTTGAATTGACTCTGAAGATGTGTTCTTGGAAAGAGGAACAAAAGAATAAATAGAAGTAATCTACAGAAATGGGCTGGAGAGGAGTTTGCTCATAACCGTAGGAAAAGGAAATTGGAAATAGGAGTAATGTAGGAACACATCTTTCACCTTCATTCTCTTTAACCAGGTTCTGGGCACTTCCACCTCTCTTAAAGATATGGCACCATTGTAAAAAGCAATATAAATGTCGTTGAACCAGTCATGAACTGCTAGTCAAAACGTGTTTATAGAGAGTAAATTTATTATTTTTATATTCACTATAAGTGTACATCCTGGACAGATCTTCGCAAGAGGACAAAAGATAAAAGATAAAATTGGCACTTTGTTGATCTTGAGTATAAATTGTTTCAAACTTTGCAAAAGGCTTAGGTTCAGAATTATTTCTGCAGAACATTGAATGAGAACCAGTGCTCTTGTACTCAAGGCTTGGGTTGAGTCCATCTTCCAGGATTTAGTCCAACCCTTCCATGTGTATCTGTGTTGGCTTGTCCAGAGTCTTCTTCACCTTTCATGTTTTGGCTTCTGTCATGTCAAACAAATTGTTCATCTCACCCCACAGGGCTCTGGCATCTTAGGGCTCGCCTCTTCACCATGTTACAAACAACAAACCCTCTGTAAGCTCACTATGGTTCATAATATCAGGGAGTATAATTTCATCAATAAGGTAATGTAATTCATCCCTTGTCACAAATCGGACCTGTATTCTCCTGCTTTTTAATTTGTAAACTCCGTAGATAAAATTCAGAAAAGTCCAATGTGCTAGGTAGTAAACAGGAGGGACAGCTTTTCAAAGGCACAAGGATCCATGTCTCCTCATAAGAAAGTGGGAGCAAAACATTTTCAAGTCCAGGGAGTATGATACCTGCGATGGCTCCACAGATACTGTCTCAGGATCACAAACAGAAAGTAAGAGAACTGTATCACTCTCCATGTTTTTCCATTATCTGATGTACCCTAGCTCCCCAAAGCTCACAGAGACTTGACTTACTCCAGTTTGTCTCCTTGAAATGCTCCTTTTCCTTCCAGAATTAGTTGTATAGAAATAGTAAGCATACTTTTTTTTAATTAGCCACAGAGACTTGAGCATATTGGTTTGATCACAAAATACTGGCATAGGGCCATATCCTCCCCTTCCTCAAGAACTTAACTAATAATGTGCAAATTGGCCCCTGACAACCATTTCCTATTGAATATGTGAGGTGTGATCATGATGGCATCAGGTTTTGTGTTTCTTCACCTCCCAAAAATATAATCTTCATCATTTTTTTGTTCCCTAGTACAGTGGTCATACTAACAGTAATAGTGAAATGTAAGTTCTTGGACTGTTCTTTGAGAGAAACTTAGAAAACTTCATTGAGAAGTGTTGGCAAAGCAGTTGAAATAATTGGACATGTAAGTTCAATACCCTGCTCTGTTACAGATAGACTTTATGGTTTAGGGTTTTTTGAATAATAATCATGAGGTCCTGAAACACTGTGCAATTTGGGGACCATTGCCTGAGAAATCAGCACAGGCTGAGGGATGAAGGGCTGGAGAGCAGCCCTGCCGAGAGGGACTTGGGGGTCCTGGGGGATGAAAAGCTGGACACGAGCCGGCAATGTGCGCTCCCAGCCCAGAAGCCAACCGTGTCCTGGGCTGCCCCCAAAGCCGTGTGGCCAGCAGGGCGAGGGGGGGGATTCTGCCCCTCTGCCCCGCTCTGGGGAGACCCTCCTGCAGGGCTGCGTCCAGCTCTGGAGCCCTCGGCACGGGAGAGACATGGACCTGCTGGAGCGGGGCCAGAGGAGGCCCCAGCAACGCTCCGAGGGCTGGAACCCCTCTGCTGGGAGGACAGGCTGGGAGAGCTGGGGGGGCTCAGCCCGGAGCAGAGAAGGCTCCGGGGAGACCTTCCTGCAGCTGCCAGGGCTGAGAGGGGCTGAGGAGAAAGATGGGGACAGACTTTTTAGCAGGGCCTGTAGCGACAGGATAAGGGGTAACGGCTTTAAATTAAAAGAGGGCAGATTTAGACTAGATCTAAGGAACACATTTTTGTTCCTTAGATGTGAGGGTGGTGAACCCCTGCCCCAGGTTGCCCAGAGAGGTGGTCGATGCCCCATCCCTGGGAACATCCCAGGTCAGGCTGGACGGGGCTCTGAGCAACCTGCTCTGGTTGCAGATGTCCCTGCTCACTGCGGAGGGGGTTGCACTAGATGGTCTTGAAGGGTCCCTTCCAATCCAAACTATTCTATGTTTCCATGAAATCTATGTTTTCCTTGTGAGTAAAGAAGTATATGTCCATTTACAATCTAATTGTTCAAGTTTGATGAAGGTGCAATAGAGTTTAGCAGCTAGAGCTGCAAACCAAGAGGCAAAGGGAAGAAACCTGTTCTCCACCTTGCTGATGAAATAGATTAACAGACGAATGTCATCTATTTTGAAAAATATTTTTCATAATCAGCTGACTTCTAAAATGTAAGTTTGAGATATGTGCCAAAAAAGAGGTGTGAAAGAAGTGATAGGACATCTGGAAAAAAACCCCAACAACATAGAGCGGAGAGGTTAACTTATGTCGAGAAGTATAAAAATGCAGTTATAAAATGTATTAGGGACAAAACCCTCATTCTTTGCTGTTCATTACTAAATGTACATACAGTGATGCCGGGAAGTGTTTTCTAGGATATGTTAAAAAAGTTTTAAGTACAAAAATACCTACTAAAACGTATAGTTCTGTCCTATGAGTGATATGAAGCGGAAGAGGTAGCCTCCTAGGTAAAGCAGTGAATAGAATAGAGTGATAGCCATCTGTTTTAGGGGAAAACATGAGTCACCATTAAATAATCAGACACATATCTGATGTCTGGAGATCTAAAAAGAACTATCTGATTGTCCTCCAAACCAGATTTTAACAAGTTTTTGGAAAGTTGAGGAAATTTCCTGAAGATTGAATGACTGCCAGTAAAATCCCAGCATTTGAACAGAGCAGAAGAGATGACTCAGTAAACTGGTTAATCAAATGTCAGTCTGGCCAAACTAATGGAACAGTTAATTCAGGACTCTGACAACAAAGAATTAGAGGCTAAAAATATAATTAATGCTAGTCAACATGTTTGCATGGAAAGTAGGTCGTTCGTGTCAGAGGAATGTGTTTTGGGGTTTTTTTGACAACTTTACAGGTCTGGTAGATAAAGACAATGCTGTTGACATAATATACTTGGATTTCTACAATAAATTTGATTTAGTACCACATGACACTTAGATTAAAAAACGTACATTATATGGAATTAACAGGGCACACATTAGATGGATTAAAACTCCCTGTCTGACAGGTCTTGAAATGGAGTTTTTAATGGGGAGAAATCAATGAGTTGAGTTGCTGCTAATGCAGTCTCCAAGGGATTAGGTTCTTAATCCAGCTCTCTTCAGCATTTTTAGCAATGAGATAAATCTTTGCCAGTAAGATTTGAAGATGCCACAATGGTTTTTAGATGACCAGTAATGAGTGCAGTGACATTGTGTTTGGAATTGCCTGACCAAAGGCTCAACATTTAATAGAATAAGTTCATAAACCAAACGAAATATGCAACACCCATCAATAGAGGATGATCAAACTTACAACATAGAAGACACTTGTGAAAAATAAAAGCAACTGAAAATTAATCTCAAAAGTAGGAAATGCAAGGCAATGACTATGTCAGCGTGGGATTTTGGTGTGATATTCGAACAAATATGGTCTCAGAAAATATCAAAAGAGAAATATCGGGGAAAATGTGTAATATTGTCACTGTATTATAATTATAGGAAAAACAAATGTTTTTTGAATTTAAAAAAAAAAAAAGACACTTGGAAACAAAAATGGCAATCTTTTCTACAGAAAATGTCAACGCAAAATATTAGATATTTCCAAATGTTCTTTCAGCTCTTTTGGCCACAAAGATTTATATTGATTTTGACCACACTTCATGAATAACTCCTATCCCTCTGGAACTGCATTTTGTTGTTGTTATTTTTTTCCTAACGAATGTACTCATTAAAATAACCAGTCATTCATCTCTGTTCATTACTAAGCATTGATAGAAAGGCTATTAAATTTCTTGTGGTTGCTTGGAATAAAATGGAATAAGAAAAAAAAGGGTTTCTGCAGATGGAAGGCAAGTATTATCAATTTGTATTTGGAAAATAATAAAGGCTCCATGTGATTTGAGAACTGTGTATGGCTGCTGACATATGGAAAACTTGCATAGCAGGGGACTGGGCAGAAATGGGTACTTTAATTTTCCAGACACAAGTATAAGAAAGTCCAAGAGCTAAAACTATGAGAAATTCAAGCTTGAAATTGCATCCAATTTTCTGCTAGTGGCAGTTGCAGTATATTGGAACTGCTCCTCAGCCAATATGGCGGATTCCCTGTTATTGGGAATGTTTAAGGCGAGGATAGGTACCTTTCTAAAAAATCTGTGATTTAATCCACCTTCGGGAAAAAAAAATAATTAGACAACAGACTGTGTATACAATAGATCATCATTGCCTGCCTTTTCATCCACAGAAGCTAGAAAATCAAATCAAACCAAACTAAACCGTTCTCATCACTTAAAAAAAAAAAAAAGTAAGGAAAGAAAAAACCTCTTGGAGTTTATGGACCTTTTAAAAAAAGGTTTGAATTTCGTCTTTCATAATTATACTTCAAAGTCATGCTCAGATAATTCAGAATGCTTCAGATTTCTTCTTAAAGACGAAATAGAGTAATTCCTGACTGAACCTCTGAAACTCCCTCTAGAGCATCAGTGATGTGAAATTACTATTTCTCTCCCAGCGGCTGGAGTAACCCTCCTCTTTCCGCCTGTCAGACCCCTGCGAATGCTGCTCTGCCACCACACGGTCCCCTCCAACCTCAGAGCACTCCGCCGTATTTATTTTATCTCTCACTTCTGGGCACTGTCTGTGTTTAATTCCAAGTCATTTTTCTAAATGTATCCATGAGCACAAGCACTATGCATCCAATTTGGTCATCTTATTACGTATGCCCAATGCATTTGTATACATTCCTTTTAATTTGGATCCCAGCACGCGGCTCATTACTTCACTCTCCCTGAGCCTGACACGTTAACTTATTTTCTTGCTCCGTAAGTCAGCATGTTATCTTGACAGAAAGTGATCTACTGAAACATGGCATATTATTTTTTTTTTCTCTTGGCTTTTAACTACGAGACATTGCAATGTAGAAGGATTTGGATATGTTGCAATACCCTGTTCCAATATTCTTTCAAACCTAAGTGTTACCGTTACTTTCTGAAAGTATGTCATGAATACTTGGCAGGTCCTTTTTTCTCCTTTTCCCTGTTGTATACATGGTGAGTTGTGGATTCAGAGGATGACATTCCTGAGAGATAAAACTCCCATCAGAGTCCATGCCTTGTATTAATACATAGTGACGTTTTGATATAACCGTTAGGAGAAAAAGTCTGCGTGAAAGAATTTTTAACTGTAAACTACAGACAAAATTAGAATGACAGTTACCCAAAGAAAACATAATTAGGTATAGATCTAAATGCCTACGTACTCCCATGATGGCTTAGTAAATCAGAGAATCAAGATACTTTTCTGCCCTATCCCTGTTTTCATACTGTCATATATAACAGTGCATTCTGGTGAAAATCAAGACAATATTTCAAAAATTATTTAAATTAGCCATTTCCAATTCTTCCTTTCTGATAGTATTTTATACTGTTCTTTGGCTGTTAACAGCTTAGCTGGTCCACTTGCAAAACAAAATATAAACCAACAAGACTGAGGCAAGTTGTCATTTGTGAAAGGTTCCTGAAATGTCTATGGAAAAGAGCAAATCTCCTGAAAGTTCTTGAGGGAGTTTGAATTTTAAGAGCAGGCGGACTTAATGGCTTTTTTTTCTTCTTTTTCTTCCCAGACGCGGGAGAGTCCTTTTTATAACAGTTGAGGCTATTTCACATCTGCAGTGCCAATGCTGTCCTCTTCCAGTGGTGCTTCCATCTCCGGCAGGACTCTGCTCTAAGGCACGATTTTACTGCCGTGACACTGGTAGCTGTGGTGGCTTCCACTGCAGGTTACATTAGTTCCTAAAAACTGAACTCACCACACAGTTCACGAGAAAAGGCCCACGGTGCCTGACTGAATCTCTCTTTCCAAGTGAAGAAACTTCATATCCCTGCTGAGCATCGGAGACGAGCCCTGCCCTTCTCCCCCGGTCATAGTGCTCCCAGTACGCTTTGGCTGCGGGCTACATTTTACAGGGGTGGAGGAGATGCCCGTTGTTGGAGGCAGTGATAATGGAAACTTCAGCTGATAACTAAGTTCCTTCATCGTTTCCTCGATTCTTTCCGTTCCCAGTGCAGTGTGTGATCTGGGCCGGGCACAGCCCAAGTTGCTGTTATCTCACTTTAGCCACTTTTTAAAGTCTTGTTCAGTTTAACTAATAACTACCTGTGCAACAGCCTCACTCTTCCCTTTTATTTTGTGACCATCAGATGGGTCTTCTCCAGCTTTATATCAGCCTTCTGATCTCAAAAATTCACTTTGCTTTGTGTCCTGAGCTGGATCAGTGCAGTCCATAGGAAAGTAAGACAAGCATGAGCAAGAGCTCAACACAAGGCTCTGCTCTGACTACTGAAGTTAGCCAAAATTCTTCCTTTCAAAGCAAGAGCTGATTCAAAAGAAAGAAAAAGAAATTTTCCCATTAATTACCCCAGAGACCAGAGTCTGTATCAGACAGGCAAGAACATTTCCCACTGAAATCAATAAGTGTTTTTGAGAGGTGAGGAAAACATACCTGGTAGCCAGGCTAACCTGAATGTGATTGCTAGGATATGTGTGTACCTTTGTGTTTATACTCTTCTGTGGTTTTTTGGTTTCTTCTTGTTCTTTCCCCAGCGAGGACAAGGATCATCACATGGTACCATGTGTGCTCTGTTACATAATGATGATTCACCCCCAAGAGATAGCATAGGATTGGAAATGATGAAAAGGGTATGCCAAGCTAACAAACACTGTGCATGCATTATAATGTGTCTCTGAGTTTCCAAATAGATACCTGGGGAAAAAAAAAAAAAAAAAAAAGATAGATGCGTGTTGATTTATTGAACACGTTGTCCAGCCTATATGTAAAATCTTTTTGACAGCAGAGTACATCATGGCATCCTGCAGCTATCCCTTGGCTTACTCATCACCTACTGGAAAATGCACTGTCCTTGTTCATTACTGCCTCCTCTTTCCAGAGATATACATTTGCAAGTTGTCTTCCTTTTGTAAAAAAAAATATCAGGCATAAAATCCTTAGTCCCTTGAGTATAACTTAACATAGTCTTCCTTTGCACGTGCTCTGAGCTGTTTTCTGTCCTCTATGCATCGTAGCAGCTCTGTACAAGCATTCAAGACTTGAAATCAGGAATGTATCTTTTTCTGATAATGTTTTTTTTTGCTGGCTAAATAAGGATGCTGCAGGCTGTAAACACAATATAGTCCAAAAATGTTACCTGCTGCTTAAAGGGCATCCTTATGGCAAAACAGGCTGTCCCTGGCCAAACTCACCTGATTTGCTTCACCTGACGAAGAGAAAGCTAACAGCAATTAAGCAATCAGGCCTTAGCATCAGAGGGGTATCTCCAGATCTGCTGAGAGCTTTGCTAAATGTGATTTCATTCAAAACAAGATTAGAAAAAAGAATTAAAGTGGCTTTCAGCCAGATGGAAACGTATTTTGGAAATGTTTGTTTACAACAATATTTTGCCAGTTTTCATCAGCTTTCGTCATCTGTTTCGTTTACTTGTTGTCTGAAAACCTTTGAAAGAAAGTGTTTCCACAAATGTGAAAACTTTCTATCTCTAGTTTTCCTTGTCTTTCAAAAGTAAAAAAACAAAAACCAAACAAACAGAGTTATTCCCCCTGTGATTTAGACAGCGTCCTGGTCCTTAAATCACTTCCATTGAACCCGGCTCTCTATGGACTCAGAGAACAAGTTCATTCCTATCACAAGGAACTAAAGAGGTGGGGATTATTGGAGAAAAAGACAAAAAAGAGAGAAAAGGGACTGTAATACTTCATAAAGCAAGCAGAAAATCGATCTGTTTGCCCACCGCTACCTCCCACATCCTCAGCCAGCCACTTCCCAGGCCTCAGGGGCTCCTGTACGATATAAGTGGCCTTACTAGCACATATGTGCACAAATCTAACAACTCATCAAAACTCTGTTCATCTCCTCCAACCCCAGGCAGATGCATGGGCATAGCTGGAAGCTGTAGGTAGCATAACAAGAGTATATATTGCAAATAGGAGCTGCAGTCACAGCACAGCAGCAGTTTATCTGCACGATAGCACAGAGTTCCTCATGAAGATCTTCTCCTGAAGCACAGGATGTTTTCCACATACCATGGATCATGCCCAGAGCGATGTTCTCAACATGGTCTAGTGATGGTTGCAAAAACACTCATGTAAACAGTTGCGTTATAGATGTGGACCAATTTCCCCTGAAAGGAGCAAGAACTCAACACCCAGACCACAGCAGACACATCACTTCACTGCTTCACCACTGTTGAAGAGATGCCTGATGCTTTACCAAGCGAACCCCTCTTTCTTCCAGGGGAGGGGAAAGCAACAGGTCAGTCTTGTGAGTTCAAAGCAAAGATTCTTGTTGAACAGGCTCAGTCTTTACTTCCCTTCTCAGTTGCAACATAAGGATTTAGGGCAACACAGGTACAGCGATGACCGTATAGAGTTTCAACTCATCTTGCATTTTCTGCAATGCGAAACGTACATTCCTGCCAGAAAGCATCTTACTTTTTTGTATTATTGATAGTGAAACTGGTTATCTAATGGGGATTTTGTATCTAGTCTTTGTGTGCAGAACTGTGTTAAACCTACATAGTCCATACTGTCTGTGTCGAGAGGCAGAGCAGTTGGTGGCTGGTCACACGCGGTGTTCCCCAGGACTTAGTACTGGGGACAGTTCTGTTTAATATCTTTATCAATGATCTGGACAAGGGGATCAAGTGTCCTCTCAGTAAGTTTGCAGATGACACCAAACTGGGTGGGAGTGCTGGTCTGCTTGAGAGTAGGAAGCCTCTACAGAGGGATCTGGACAGGCTGGATCGATGGGCAGAGACCAACTGTATGAGGTTTAATAAGGCCAAACGCCAGGTCCTGCACTTGGGTCACAACAACCCCATGCAATGCTACAGGCTTGGGGAGGAGTGGCTGGAGAGCTGCCCGGTAGAAAAGGACCTGGGGGTGTTGGTCAACAGCCAGCTAAACATGAGCCAGCAGTGTGCCCAGGTGGCCAAGAATGCCAACAGCATCCTGGCCTGTGTCAGAAATAGTGTGGCCAGCAGGACCACAGTGGAGTGATTGTGCCCCTGTACTCGGCACTGGTGAGGCTGCACCTCAAATACTGTGTTTAGGTTTGGGCCCCTCACCACAGGACAGACATTGAGGTGCTGGAGTGTGTCCAGAGAAGGACAATGAAGCTGGTGAAGTGTCTAGAGCACAAGCCTGATGAGGAGCAGCTGAGGGAACTGGGGTTGTTCAGTCTGGAGAAGAGGAGGCTGAGGGGAGCCCTCATCGCTCTCTACAACTACCTGAAAGGAGGGTGTAGTGGGTGTCAGTAACAAGTGACAGGATAAGAGGACACAGCCTCAAGTTGCATCAGGGGAAGTTTGGATTGGATATTAGGAAAAATGTCTTCGCCAAAAGTGTTGTCAAACATTGGAACAGGCTGCCCAGGGAAGCGGTTGAGTCACCATCACTGGAGATATTTAAAAGACGTGTAGATGTGGTGCTTAGGGACAATATTTAGTGATGGACTTGGCAGTGCTAGATTAACAGTAGGACTTGATCATCTTAAGGGTCTTTTCCAACCTAAATAACTCTATGATTCTATGATTTGTTGTTTTGTGGCTGCAATATCTACCACCCCAAAATATGAAGCCTTTACTTTGATAAAAAAATTGTCTTTGTAACAGCTTTGAAATTCTGTCAGCTGCTGAGTCCTCAAGTCCACCGCTCTCTCTCACCCCTCTATCCCTCTTCCTGCATTCATGACAAAGGCTGAACCAAATGATGGAAGCTAGACTACATTTATAATGGGATTAATGGAGTTTTTAATGGATAATTTATGGCTGATCAAATACGTTCGGATGCGATGCTGAACCAAAATGTTCTAGCAGACATATTTAAAGGAAAATAATAATGACAAAAAACTTTCATTTCCATTTATAATCTACCTTTGCTTGACCTTAATTCGGTTAGTTTATGCAATATTCATAGCAGCAAAAAATCTTTCCTATATCTTTTTTAAATAGTTCCACTGTAAGCCTGAGTGGTTAGTAAAAGGAAATAGTAATAATGAATAGAGTCTTTTGAAAAATTCATAGGGAAATTCAAAGGTCTCAGAATCTGATCTTTTTACATTGCTTCAATTTTGCAAAATTGTTCTGGTTTGGCAGAATTTCCTGGTATATATAATATTATTTTTCATTCAAAAAATAAGACAACTTTCATTCTCATCTTTGTTTTTTGAGCTTAAGTTGATCATGATCAGTTTTCACATCACAGTGTAATAAACACAACTCTAAGCACACGATGTTTTATTTCATGGTAAAGTCATAAAACCAAGTATCCTAGGGATGCAGAATTTACCAGTCTGAAATTGCAGTTTAGGAATATACTTATTTCTACACAGTGCTATATAAAAGCTACAGTTTGGAGGGTCCTTACAAACACATTGTAAATACTTTGGCTTATATAGAATCTAACTAAACTTTTCTCTGTTGTTCTCGAATCTGTCACAATATTTTATTAGCATCCTCAACTTTATTTAAACGATTGCAGCCTAGATCAGGTCTGTGAAAATGCAACAGTTTACATCAACCGAAAATCTGCCCTTAAGATTTTGATAAACATCATATATTCTTCAGTTAACCTAATCTTTCCTATAGCGGTATTTAGAGTGTGGTTATGACCACAATGCTGAGCATGGCCAACTCTATGAGGAGTAACCAGTTTGCAAGGCAGACGCTTTCCCCAGTGCTCTGTTTTGCCAAGAAAGAGGGTAGATTCGAAATGGTAACGGTTGTTGCAAGGTTGTTGTCATTAGGTAAGTCTTCATGGGATGCGGATACAGAGCTAAGAATCTTACTTTCTCATCATCTTCCTATGTTATAAGCTTATCATATTGGAGAACTCCCTGCACTGTCCATCTGTCAGCCTCCTGAAAACTTTGGCTGGCTTTAGACAAAAGAGAAAAAACACATGTGCTTCAAGGAAAATCATATTTCTAAAAAAAAAATGGTGAAAATCAAATTTCTAAAAAAAAAATGGTGAAAATCAAGACTTGAAAAAATAAAAAAAATCTGAATTTTTGCCCTTTTCAAGATAGAAGAAAGCAGACCCCAGTGACTCTGCAGCTGGTATTCCTGCGCCCACGTTGACACGTGGTAATGTCATGTCTCTTAAACTGGGCACCCCAGGACCCGGCTCTTGCCGGCAGAAGGGGGCCTCTGGAAATGTGCAAGCAGCTGAATTATGGGTAGGTAAGGGAAATTTAGGGGATAATCTACCTGACTCTATAGGAAACTGAACTCATGCTGCTCATGAAACAAGTTGTTGGCCGAAAGTTTCTGCAAGAGGAAAGAGTAATCCTGCCGGTCCTCCTCCCCAGGGGGAGGCCAGGGAGGTTCCCACCAGGCTCGCTACATCCCAGCCATCAGAGCCCTGGGAAAAAGAGACTTTGTTTTTATTTTTACAGATTTTTAATTAAAATGTTTATCATTCCACAGGAGATAAGAAGACGTACATACATTGCGGGGAATTTTTTTTCCTTATTCTTATTTATTTTTCTTCAGTGCTTCCTCCCTTGTGAATAGCACCACTTCAAGTGAAATAAAATTCCCCCCTTGGTCAAACACACTGGAATTTTGTTGGAAACAAAGCATCTGAAGTGTTTCCGTCTTATTTCTTCCTCTCTAAATGGTTTGCCCGTACACTTTAGGAAGGCAATCCCTTTCATGTTGCATAGCACATCCTCACTGGCAGCTACAGTGTATGCACTTTATTAGAGCATTTTTTCCCCCTAGATATAATGGCACCAATTAAATTACCTTGCAGCCTGACCTTAATCTGGCAGGAATGATTATTCCATGAAACAGTTAGGGCTCTAATTGACATGAAGTGCCTGCAAAATATGTCTTTTGCAGCAGACCCTGTCAAAGTCACATTGATATGCTAATACCTATAGCTGGCAGAATCACTTCATAAAGAGAGACACTGAAAATTGAATTATTTCAATTTCAGTACCTAGGAATCTAGTGATCTGTCTGTATATGTAAGTAAGTAGGTGCAGTACTTTATATGGGTAAACAGCTGTACTAGGGCGTTGCTATGGAAACTGCTTGACTCATGACAATTGTGTTAGTGATGAAGTCATTAGTGGTGTGAAATGTACTTTGAGGTTGTCAAGTGTGCACTCCAGGAATATTTCAACAGTATTAGTGGAGCCTTTTCATTTGCATAATTTAGGCTTTCACATATGATCTCGTTGCGGCGCGGGGAAATGGCATGCCACAGCCGTGGCGCGGCCGTGCTCGACGCGGGAGGGTTGCTCATGGGCGCTTCTGCAGCGAAATGCAATTGGTTCCCGCATGCCGGATAAAGCTCTCTTTAGAGCTGAACCTTCCTTTCCTTGTCCCTTTTTTTTTTTTTTTTTTTAAATAAAATATGTTTTGAGGCATAGCACTGTTCAAAGGATGAACTGCTTAAACTTTCATGGTGCCAAGTTGACTTTGAAGGTCTGGACCTGTGTTGTTTCTTTTTTGTACAATGGCTCTGGATTTACTCCAGAGAAACCACAAGTAGGTTCAGGATCGTAGGGGGCTTCTTTTTCCTCATCTTAACTTTTCACTATTTATCACAGTTAGTGTGATTTTCTATGCTATAAAGCTGAATGATGAATCCCAGGACTTTGCTTGGAATCGTATGTCCTTTCTTCTAGTTCTAAGTATTTCAGACTACGGAATTTTTTTTTCTGCTGGCAGGGGGATACAAAGAAGACCTTAGCAGGTCTTTGACAAGCTGTCTGAAGGGACTCCTCTAGTTTTTATGTACCTCTGGAAGTAGGGTGCCAGCTAAGGCTGCACTGTTCATTCCTTTACATGTTCTTCCCTTCTTGCGGGCTGTCCCTGAGCGGGCAGGGAGGGAGCAAGCTCGGAGGTCTGCTTGCTGGAGACAAATCAGTCATCTCTCAGGCCAATTTCCAAAGAAATACTAATGGTTCCCTGGGTGATGTAGCTTAAAATTCGATTTCCAAAAAATTAAAAAGAAAACAGTACCTATTCAGTCTGCACGTACACGTATAAGCATACGCACATGCAGATGCAAAAGATGTCACCAGGAGCAGGAGATCAATGCAAGAGCTCAAGATTGTCATCGAGATATGTCAGCAGCCTGCTAACACCAGACCTGTGAGTTGATCTTATTTCTTTACGGTATGTGATCTATTGAAATGCAATCTAATGCTGTACGTTCACTCTATATGTTCAGCCTAATACTGTATAATCACCGCCCTCTTATGTATTAATTACAGCTTAGCTTTACAATTGGGATGATCAGAAAAGTAAGCATGAAATCAAAGCTGGATTTGATTAGCATACTTTGACAGCATCTTTACTAGTCAAGAGTATCTTTAATATTGTATTTAAAGTGTGTGCATCTATGTGTGAGGTAGAGGAAGAGAAATTTTAGCAGATTCTGGTAGCATAACAAACTATTGCAAATCATTACCAGTTTGGAGAGATTTGAGCTATTCATCGAGTTCAGTGGCTTTCTGAATCAATTCGTTTTCCTGTCCAGTGTCCTCCATTCCACCTGAAAAAAAGAATCTGCTTTTCCCCTTAGAAACAGATTTATTTTTTTAATGATGACATAAAATTCATCTTTCTTCTTCTTTCTGAAAATTTAAGATGATCTATTGGTGTAAGTAGGCTAATGGGAAAGTGAATAGGACAAGCAGATGAGACTCTCATAGTTTTACACAACCACTCCACATTAAGGAAGAAGATTATACATCAAACTTCATGTTGAAGCCAGATTTCACACGTTCTGGGGTTTTTTTTTCCTTATTAACTGACCCTTTAGATGTTTAATATTTTGGACAGGCCAAGATAGAAGATTTGGCGCGGCTGATCCCTAAATTAACTTCCTTTCAATGCAATATGGAAAAGCTGAAAACATCCCCAGAGAGCTGGCTGGAGAAATTAAAAATATCATCATAATAAACTGTGAACAAAAAAAGGTGCAGTTTTGGCTTTATTCCTTCCGTGATTCCTCCATATGCTTTCTGTGACAAATCGTCTACCTCTTTTTTTAGCAGCAGCAGCAACAACACAGTCAGAAATTTTTGAGTTAGTCTTCAGCGTCTTGAGTCTGTCTTCTGAGGTATAGTCTTCTCCTATACCAACAAAAGCAGTTAGCTCAGTTTAAGACCATGAGCTAGATATTTTGGTACAGGAAGGCCACACATCAGCCCTAAAGGCAGTTTAACCTTGAGAACTTCTGTGTGGGGATATGTGGTTTACAGAGAGCTGTTAAGAATGGCCAGGCTCCATGTCCAGGGATATGGGAGGGAGATCCTAGCAGTCCATGGTGTCTACATGCTCACACAAACAGGGAAGGCCTCTAAGTTATCAAGACCCCATCATTAGAATAAGATGGTCAGGAGATTGAACAGGCACTTGCCTGGTCCAAAAGTGGCTGTAAACCATATTTATTTTCTGTGTGTTTGAAATTACATTGGATCCGCTTTAGGCCATGGAGAACAGTTTGTGTCTGAGTTGTGGCTGGTCCTCATAAAGTTTTTACTATGGAAGACTGCAAATGCAACAGAGAACTCCTACTTAGATCTCAATTTCTTGGAGACAAGGACAGACCCATATTCACTGCTTGTGCAGTGCTTGGCTGCTTAAGTTCCTTGTTGTCGTTACTGGGTAAAACTGATTTATTTATTTGCTGGGTCACATCCTGAATTGAAGAACTGAAAGGAAAAAAAAAGTAGGTTTGAACACCTTCTACTGTCCTTCTGGTCTGTTAGATGGATTGAGCAAGATGTCAGGGGCTTTTTTTCTATCACAGAATCCTGTGAAAATCTCTGGTGCAAACCAGGGAGCAAGTCAGTACTAATTTCTTGTAGCTAACACCCCTGATGTGAACTGAACCTTCTCAGCAGTGGCTGCTCCTTACACAGATGCACTGGGATCTGCTATAGCTCCTTGCTGGCCCAGGCTCACTCAGGCAACATCATTCTTCAAGTCACATTTTTGCCTTAGAGACGTAAGTGTAAACCCATGCAACCACCGAAAGCCTTTCTTGCTTTCTGGATTGGAGCTTGGTGGTAGGGGGGATTTAGAGACTGTGGCTCTCCTCTCTTCTCTCTATAACTGGCATTTCTTTAATTCATTATTGGCCAGACACACTGATGTTTTTTCAGGACGTTTTGAATTTGGCTTTGGTTTAGCACAGCGACAAACCAGGGCACAGCAAAGAGGAGAGGCTCTGTCTAAAAGGGAGAGAGACTGCGTTGTGATGGACAAACAAGGGGAGCACTCCCAACTAAAGACTTCAGGCAGGTATGAAATGACACTTCTGGCAGGTTTCTTTTAGGCTTCCCCATCAGTGAAAGCCTGATGGGTGAGTGGAAGTGAGCAGAGAGAGGCTTGATCATCTTTGTTCAATCCTCCAGAGGACAGCTCCCTGCAGCGCTGATGTGGTTTTTTCTCCCTAGAAGAAGCAGCAACAGAATGTTAACAAGCTTCATTTTCCGTTCCCAACAACGAGGGAGCGACCTTTGACCGCTTCCCTGGCTGTTTGTGTTCTTGATGCTGATAGAGCCAGATTTTCACAAGACAGACCTGGGTAATTTTCATGGCAGCCACACTGTTGCAAACCAATTAGCAAGCCAGCTTGATAGGGCAAGGTTGCGGAGATGCCCATGGCTACTTTAATAAAGTTTCTTGTGCATCAGTATGATACTATTGATTTTTCTCCCTTTGGACTAGAAGACTAAAGTTCAAGCTCTGTGGCAGATAAAGTGAAAACCGTGGAGATTCTATACCATGTATACTAATTTAACCTTTTGGAAAAAAAAAAAAAAGGTTGTTATTATATGCAGGCTTCCTTCTGCTTTTGTACAAACTATTTAACGTTAATGCAAATAAAACCGTGGCTGCACTGATGGTTCTGCTGGCCTAAAGTTCACCGTGTATTACAGACCAAGCCACCGGCAGAGATCTAGACACTTTGCAGAGACACATAGGAAAACATGATTCCCACATGCAGAGGTAGACAGGGCAGGCATCAGAGGCAAAGGGATGTTGGAAGTAGAAAAGCAATAAAACCGAGGGCCCCTGCGCAAGTTACGGCTGCTTAAGGAGTTCCTGCCCATCAGTTAAGCCAGAACAGACGTTGTGCGGGCTCTTAGCTCACCGAGAGGTAGGTTTAAGCCACTTTGCCACCTTGTTGGCTTAAATCTCTTCCTTGGAGATATTCAGCACTTGGCTGCAAGAATGGCATTACAAGGAGAGAGATCCCAGCTGGATGGGGCAGAGAGACGGCATCACATCATTGTCATTGAACGTAACTGATTGTCTGATTTTGCTGGAAAACAACTGGAAGTTGGCACTGGCTGAGCAGGGGAGGGGAGGGCATAGGGTGCGAGAGGCCTCTCCCCAGTGTGAGCCAGCAGCACCCTGAAGCACCGACGAGGCTGGCCCTTGTTTCTGGTTTTGGGTTCCTGTGTCAGCTCTGTGTGGGCTCAGTTTCTGCCTGTCCACAGGCTATTCAGTCCCACCGACCCCAAACATTCAAAAGTTGTGAGCCAGACTCCACAGCTTTTGAGAAAAGTGGAGAGAACACGTAACAAGGGGTTTTATTTTCTTTGTCTTCTGTGGGGTTGGAGATTTTAAGACAGCCCTTTGTCTTCATCTTTAATCTCATTTCATGAACACAAAATCTATAATATAGCTTAGAGAGAGAGAGAAGGAAGAGATGGGAGCTTTGCTGTGATGTAGTGTTTTCATGACAGTTTGTGGGCTCCCTCCCAAAACAGGCTGAACCCCAAACCACAATTTTTCCTTCACTTTGCAGTTGCAGGAATCCAAAGGAATCCAAAATGATGCTTGCTTTGGACAAACAGGAACATTTTGTTTAATGTGATCCATTTATTTTTTATCCTGCTGTCTGAAAACTCACTTGCCTGAGCACTTTTCCAAGGAAGTAAATTAGTCCTGTGTTCTAATGAGCGTTCCAGTAGGTAACTGGTTGGTAAAGTGCCAGTTTTACAATCTGCAAAGTACGGTATGCAATGCTTAATGCTATTAATAATAATAATGAACTCTGTGGATTTGGGTAATTCCTATAAGATATTGGTTCCATAAACAAAGGTCAAATTGACAGCTGCTGAATAATCCTACGCTATATATTTCATTCTACTTTGTGGCTGTTTGCTGTGGATTACTTTCTCAAATTTTGAGTATGAAATGCCTCTCAGTGTGAATAAACTCATAAATTTGGATCGAACATAATCTTGCATTTGGCTCTGCTGCTTTTAGTTCAGGATCCTCAAAGTTGGCTTCACTGACTTCGTTTTACCTCTGTTGAGAAGCACAAAATGAGAAGCGTCTTCTGGCCCGTCCCCAGTCTCTGCGTTTGATGGGGGGCTGCCATTTACAAAAGGCAGTGGAGGTCTCTTCCATTTCTTTTATGAGACAGAGAGAAGGATTTTATAGCCGGTGGCATTTTGGTGAAAGGATTGCACACTGCTTTTGACACGCTGAAGAGCTGCCTCTGCAACGAGGCATGCTACGTTGGGAATGCAGGAAAAACAGACAGGCATCTTTTATTCCACATCTATTACTTGCATGCAGTATGAGAGCTGCCTGTCCAGCTGCAATTTGTTGGAAATACAGCATTCAGCTGCTGCTTGTGAAATAGCAAACCGTATGCCATCTGTATGTAAATCTTTGTAGGCAGTACGCTTTCACACTGCACTCCTCCACCGGGGGTGCATGAACTAGGAGAAAGGTAGCTGCTTTTTTGTTTTACTGGCCACGCTGCTGAGATAGATAGTATATGAAATGACTTATCAGGCGTACCTCACTCTAGGTTTATGCTTTTGGATTACAATTGCATCTCAGCTCCTGAGATAGCCAGGAATCGCTGTGCTTGGCGCAGGGCGAGCTGGCAGAGTAAGACGGAACACTGCCCAGCTCAACTTTGTTCTTTGCCTTGAACTTATTTTTTTCAAAGAAAAACCACCTGCATCTGCACCAAGAACATAGAGGAAGGATGTTTCCTGCCTATCACTTTGCATCTGACACTACGCACAGGAATAAGATTTGTGTTCAGGAATATTCTTCCATGCCAGGATACATTCTGGTGTGGGGTGGCTGATCTTGCTAAACCTCTCCAAAGCAAGCCCAGGAGGCTCTGACGAAATATAGGGTATCCTGAAATCACATTGAGAAGTCTTTATTTTTCAGGCTTCTCCATTCCTCTGTTTCCAAGCATGGCATAAACATTTTACAGATGTTCTCGGGTTGTTAAAACACATATAAAGCTGTACTTGGACCACCTACAAATGGGAAAAGGAAATGCTTGGAGCTGGAAGAGAAGAAAATGGTTATGGCTCTTCATAAACGTAACATAAATATGTGGTGGCATTTGCTGACTGTTGCTATTGTCATGGTTAATGAATTTAGAGGGTGCACAAGGACAGTGCAAAGCCATGAAGGCAGGACTCACTCCACAACCTCCTAACCAGCAACCATGACATGAACAACCATTTACCCAGAGCACCACCTTTTGGTGTGGGTGCTGTTTGCAATGACTATGAGAGTAGGGTACCCACGTGAGAGAGATGCAATAGGAGGCAGAGGCACAAGTCTTCCTTCTTTCTCCAGTGTCACAGCGTTCAGCTATGGAGAACAGTTATTTAGGTGTAATGAAAACGAAGGCACCAACATCTGACAGGTATCTGGGCTCACTGCTGGTTAGTCCTTACCGGATAGTGACGCTTAGACAGTGGGAGAGAAATTAAGAGTGGTCTCATCACCCTGTGTTGGTTTCAGGTTGCTGATGGACATGCTGGGAAAGTGCTCACCAAGAGCCATATGCCCTTCAAAGTCCTGGGAAGTCAGCACAAAGACAGTAAAGGGCCCATGAATGGTGCAGAAGGTCACTTGAGACTGATGAAACTGTATTTGTGACCCATCGTCCATCTTGTGCAAAGTTATTGTGAGATGTTTGGGCCTTTGCTGCCTGGGTTACTTCAGGAAATTCAAATGGAGCATCCAAATCACTAACAGCTTCAGGGAAAAGGCAAGGGAAGGTTTGCCTTTATCAGCGCATACGTGACTCAGCTGCGTCACAAGGCAAATATTGTCTGGGCTGGCTCATTTCTCTTTGATCTGCTACAAACACTGGCAGGTCTTTTAGAAAATATAAGAGAGAGGCAAGCTAGACAGGTGCAAAAAAAAATGTCTGCCAATAACAGGGAGAATAGGGAGTTGCTTGTGAAATCAGCTAGAGATGGGAGACTTCAACATATTGGTTCCATTTATATTGTTGCCTTTTATTTTGCAAGTTTCTCAAAGGCAAATAATCAAGACAGAAAGCAGTTTAGCTTTCCAAGTCATAAAAAGAGCATAGATATATAGATAGCTTAGTCATTTTGCCAAGGCATGAAGCCTTCTATCAGTCTGGATTGAAGCGAATAATCGCTCAACGTATGGACTCACGCCAGGAGGCTGATGCTACCAGCGCTGCAATTATGTGTGGCTCAGAAAGACAGACAACATACGAGGTTTACAGAGATGGTGTTGGTGAGGTGTTTACAGTCTGGTGCTCTAGTCTGCAAGACTTAGTACAGGATGCATAGGGCTGTCCTCAGGACTTTGGGTATCCCAGCACATGAGATCACAGTGAATGGGATTAAGCAGAAAGCAAAAAATAAAAGCACCCCAAAATTTGTCAAAGGTCTGAGCATTTCTGGGATGGAATCATTCTGCAGATCTCAAGTGTAAATTTCTTAACGTGTCCTAGACAACCTTTTTTTGTTCTCATGGTATTTCCAGGCCAACTTTGCAAGCTACCTTTGAATTCTCCTGACTGGTACTATGAGTATGTTGGATGGGTGAAGGAACATAGGAATGACAAAGGTATCACACTTCATGGAGCAAGGCAGGGCTGTTAACCCAGAAATCTCAATTCTTTCCTTTGAAACTGAGTGAGCTGGGCAAACCAATTCCTCGGTGTCCTTCTAAAATTTCCCTTCTTTGTCCAGAAAATAAACATACTAGAATATCTTGAAAGTTTTTAGTGCTGTAAGACATTGCTATTGCTCACAAGAAATTCCCTGTGAATTCCCTCCTTCTCCCTTGTACATCTCACCAAAGGAGTTCCTTTGCCAAGGGCTGATTTTACCTGTGCCCATTGATGCTGCTCAAACCACCAGCCAGAAGGGGTTCCAGCGAACGTGTGACAAGGCAAGTCCTTTTATCAGATGTTGTGTTCACAGGACACCTACCTCCTGCCCCTTTTGATATAAGAATAATAATAGTGTATTGATCTATTTGAGCACTGGCATTGTGCTTTGCAATTGTACACGCTATGCAGAATGGAGCAATCCCTAGACAGGCATTGCATCCTGACAAACGGAGGAAGCATGGGCTGTCCTCTATCGAGAGCTGAGCATGTATAAATCATGGGAACCCCTATGAAATTAAACAGCTGACCTCTGTACAGTTCAGAGACACAGTTCCCAGGCCCTGCCAATCCACCAAGATGGATTTCTGAGCTGTCACTTGAGTCCTTTGAAAACAACCTCTTTGACAGTTAAAACGAATTGGCAGAAGAGACATATGGGGAGTGTAGCTTCCAGATTGATGAGGTATTTGAAAGAGAGCAAGTTACATGTGTAGGTTAGTTATAAGGCCTTGCAACTGCATGGCTGACTTGCATTTCTTGCCTTCAGCTTCACAGGGTGTACAAGATTTGGGGGTTTGCTTTTTCACTGTGGAAAACCCCAAACTGAAGCACAATTATGCATTGAGATGATGTAAGTCTGAGGTCTATAAAAACATATTGAGAGAGAAAGCAGGTTTCCCTTTTCCCCAGAGAGACCCTGCCTTATTTTGCTGTCAATGCAAATTCTATCGACTGCCCCTTAGGTGTCATTGACTCAACAAGTTTGTTGGTTTTGTTTTGTTTGGGTTTTTTTATTTTAAAATAAAAAACCCCATGGGGCCCTTCATACCACAAGGAGTTTAAAACTGAGCTCTCAACTCTGGACACCGGGGAAAAAGATCCATAACCTATAAGGACAGAAAACCCTGTGCCAGCCCTCCCTTCACACATGGGTTGACAGGAGATTATAGCTCACTTTTCCAGAGCTCTACAGCAGTTTTCATTCTGACTTTGACACTTGTAAGATTTGGAACAGTGGGCAACCATACCCCACAGGAGAAGGAGGATCCAGTTCTGCCTCCTGCAATGTACCAACGGTATGAGCTTCTATCAACACCTTGGAGTCCATTAATTCTGTCTTGCTGCATACAAGAACTATAAAACTAGTGATCCAAAGCTCTTTTAGGGTCAGAACAGAGCAAATGCATGGCAACATGGCCCTGAAGTGTTTGCTGTCCTGGGGCTCTTCTCTCTTCAGGACAATTTCAAGGTAGCACTGGTCATTTCCAAAGACCTTCATGGGATCAGCTCAAGCTGCTTGAGTGACAACCTCAGGTTGAGTGCTCATATCCATGAAAAATGCAGCTGTCAACCTGAAGTATACAGCTGCATAGAAAACAATTTTCCTGTCCCATGAAAATATGAATATAAAAGCATTTTTTTCCTGCAAAAATGAAGATAAAAAGTCTATCTAGGGATAGTTTCGTGGACTGAAAATAATAAAATATTTATTTATAATAAAAATAATATAATTGTTTTATTATAATAAAATATTTATTTATAATAAAAATACAACTCAAAGCACGGGCCCGCTCGAACATTACCTTGTATTCATTTAGGTTTTACTGTTTTCATTTTTGTTAATGTTGCCCCTTCTAAAAATTTAATTCTACTAATGCTCTTTCCACTTGAGAGAGAAAAAAAAAAGCATGAAAGAATAATTGCTATTTCTAGTTGAACATCAGACTTTTGTGGACCAGAGAGAAAGCTTTCTTGGCAAATACCTAAGCCTGAACTCACTTCCAGAAGGGAGCAGGTCAACCAGTGTTTGGAAACTAAAGAGCAAATATCTCCTTTTCTCTAGTCATTGCTTTGTCGGCAGGAGTTGTGATGTTTTGGGGGGAAGGATGTCTCCCTGTTTGTGTACAATGCCTGATATAATGGAGATGGGTACATGACTGTTTCACATATCCTCTGATTTTTCCTTTCCAAAATCTTGCTCTTATGGGTGGAAGAGAAACTAGAGGAACAATGACAGGAATCAAAGGGAAGAACCCAAGGTCAAAGGAAATTCTGCTATGGATTTCAGTTAGATTAGGGTTTCACCCTGTACTTCCATATGTATCTCTCAACTCTCAAGGCATCAAGGTAGTCTTCATTAGTCCCAAATTACATGTGGAAAATTAGGCACGAGGCACACATTTAATGCCTACCATGTATGACTTGGACCAAGGAATAGAGGACATTTAACCTGTGATTGGCTTGCCAAACCTGTTCAAATAGTTTGGCCAAGAGCAGTAAGATCAGCACATGTTTAATTCACTTATAACCTCTTCCTCAAAGCAACAAATTTCTTCTCTCATTGGGGGTATTTTCTTTTTTTCAGTAGTTCATTCCTCATTTTTCTTTTTTCTTCTCTCTAGGGACTTAGTAATACCTCAGCCGTCTGTTGGTCTTGGGTAGAGCTACATGAAATATTTCTGTGAGATAGATAGGTAATTATCTGAAAATTTGGTCCAATAAAATACATGCTTTTGGTAGGAGAAAATTAAGGATTTTTTGAAGTTTAAAAAACATATTTTTGAAGATGCACAATGAGAAATTTAGTGTTAAAGGGCTAGAAGATTTTTTATTAAAATCAGCCAATTCAAAAGCGACCCTCTTTCCCTTAAAAAAAAAAAAAAGGAAGAAAAATAAAGGAAATTAATTCGGGAAAGAAAAAATAATCTGAAACAAATTTTTCTCTAAACCCAGCAAAAACTGCCTTGAATCTAAATTAATATTTTTTCCCAAAAACTTTTTGTTTCCCTGGGGAGTTTGTAGAGTTTAGTGTTTTGTTTTTTTTTTTCTTTTCACTCCACTAAGTAAGCCAAAGTACTTTGCTTTGGCTTGACTGAAGCTATTTTCTTTTTTCCTCCTGATTTTTCCTTAAATCCATCATTTTTCCCGTTCCCCTTATAGGTTTGCAGGAGGAAAGAAGGATGTTGGGTTGGCAACCGGCAAATCTAATGTCTGAGCTGAGACACCTTCTCCATGGGGTCTTTTTTTGTACCTTCTTCTGACCAGTCACAAGAACAAGTTAGAAGAAATAGTGGTCACCATCTTTTTCTGAATGTCACCAGGTTTTTGTTCTTGTGGGTTTGGTGTTTTGTTTTTTTTTTTGGCGGGGGAGGTGGAGGGGATGGTTCTCTATGGGTCTTTTTCATCAACCTAATGGCAATATGGGGAGGATAGATGACTCTCTTTTTCACCTCATTGCCAAACATCCCTTATTATTGTTTCAAAGCTCTAAAGTATAAAACTGCATTTTTATGACTCCAAATGACCTTCAAAATTCAAGACAAGGCTGACTTCTGCTTGACTGTAATATTTTGGATCATTAATTTCACTAGAGATATTCCAATTTGTAATTTTATTAAGTTTCAGAGCATAACCACTCTTAATACTGTGTTTCTAAATATGATGGGCCGTATGCTCAGCCGGCACAAGTCAGCATAGCTTCAATGACTCTGCTACAGCACTCCATACCCGCTAAGACTACGGGTGTATGTTCTTCCTCTGCGTTTGGTCTCAGCCACTGTTTAACAACCACAAACAATCCTTGCTGTGATGCATATTAAGTATCTCTAATAGTTAATTAAGATATTTTTGGTAGGAAAGACCATCTGGTCTTTCCTAGTGGATGGTGTGTTTTTATTATCCTTCTTGTCAGAATCAATTTGCAGAGCACTGGCAGCCTATAACCACTTTACAAAATGGTGGTGGGATCCTATGACATGATGTGTTTGCTCCACACGGGACTGGTCTGCACGGCTGTGCAACGACTGCCCGTCCCCATCCGGAGGGATCACCCTTCAGCGGGATGTAGCGAGCTGCACCACGCGCTCGTTTTGCTTTCCGTGTTATTCCTACACGATTTAAACATTTCCAAAGCCTCCAGCGTTGTGGGTTCTGGCCACCTTACAGTTTTCCCACAAGAGGTGGAAAACTGAGGGATGGAGTACGTGAGAGACTTCTGAAAAGAGCGGGGAAAAAGTTCAAAGCAGGGATTTGGATGAACGGCTCCTACATTTGCAGTGAATGTCCTAATCGGAGGTTGCAGGGCATGCAGAGGGACGGCCTTTCATGGTCTTGTCTGCTGGAACCTTTGTGCTGTATTTCAATAGACGAACTGAGCCGGGGAGAGGCTGAATGACTCCGTGTCCTGGCAGTTCAATGCCGTCTGCGAGCCGCAGCGCTCCTGCACCAGCCCCAGCGCCCGTGATTAACTATTTATACAACATAAAACAGCACCTGCGGCGGAAAGCTGGAGAGTGTGGAGGAGGGACTGAGTGTCTCGCCACCAGGCAACCCACAGAGCATCATAATTAATTCACTGACCTGGGATACACAAGTTCAAATCGTCAGCAGCAGAAAAGGAAATTGAATTGGACTTTTCACAGCGTAGGTAAATATCCCAGCCTTTGGCCACGAGGTGATGGGAGGCCACTTCTGCTGCCTACAGTTGCGCTTGGTGAAGTTAACCTCGTCCCTGCACTCTTCAGCAAACTTGAAGCAAATCAATGGATTTGGGTAAAAATTGTTAATTCTGAAAGGAAAAAAAACATTGCTTCGTTCTAAATCTCTTGAGCCCAGATCCAAACCTTTTGTTCCAGTCAGGATTTCTACACAATGCTTCTGTCTTTGCTGAAGTTGGTATTTCTTAGCATGAAGTATTTTTTCAGCCAATTTAAATTGCATCCCTGGACCTAATGGCTGCAAAGAAGCCAGCAGAAATTAACGTTATTAATATTGTTGTGTGACCAACACATTCCTCATGAAGACTACTCTCATAGACATAATTTATAGGTTTCTGAAGCTGATAGCCTTCATACAGAGAAATGTTTCTTGAAAGAAATCTGAGTGGTCATAGAAAATTTGGTAATCTGCTTGAACTGGCCATTTTAGCCCGATGAACCAACGTCTCACTTCCAGGGCCGATGGGTTAAAACGACGCAAGAAAATTTCTCTCCTTTTCTCTGTTTATATTATCACTCTTTGACACTTTCACTAAGAATGCTGCCTCCTGACCAGTGAAATGTCTTCATTACTTCTCAAAGCGCAGGGCTTCTCTTACAGAAAACAACAGAGGAAGCATTTAAAATGTGAGATACATTTCAAAGAAACTATGATTTTGCATATTTACTGGATTTGGGAGAGGGATTTATTTTCATCCAGAGATCTCAAAGCACTTCCCAGAGCACTATTTCAGGAGGTGGTTACCAATGCGGACACAAACAGTTAAAAAAGCTTTCCTTCTGAACACCATAGGTAGGGAGGTTTGTGTGTTGGACTTAAAAAGCGTCCACAGTTGTTAAGATTTCATGCTGGCCATAGTCTGTAACGATGAAGAGTTTACAATCAAAGCTGATGATCTGGAAAGTAAGGAGCAAATTCAAAACTACTTTGTCTGAAGAGAGTCTGAAGTTATGAGAGTATTTAGTAACCAGTGTCTCGTTCCTCTTATCTCAACTGATCTTGGCTTAATCTGTAATTCTGCAAAGAGATTAACATGAAGCAAATTATTTTTTAAAAGCAGTCTGTCTGTGTCTTTAACCAGGCTGGTTAGAAGAGCAATTGTATTATTGGCTATAGGCAGTCAGATTGTGAAATAAACTGAAATTCCAAGGTGGAAGAATTTGCTACAGTTAAGAAGGTATTTTGATATTTGAAAGTGCAAGTGAAATTTTCAGCTTACACCAACATTTGCTAGACTAATAGTAATACAGAAATATTGACTGCAAGAGAATCAAAGAAAAATTAGAACAGGACTGGGACAGATAAACTTTGATTCTGCGAAATCATTGACAGTGTAACAGGCTGAATTGCTGAATGCTCCTTTCTTGCTGATCCCTCTAGTCCTGTCCTTTCTGATGAATTCCCTTCTGTCTGCACCACTGTTACTTTCTGGTTTGCTATTTGAGAGGGAGGAATTCAGACATATGCCTAGCACATTACCGTTTCTCTGAGAAGCCATGATGAACAGTCTGCAACTCATAAATGATAAAAAGTGTGCGTGTCACTAGGTCTCTAGACTTGATAAGAGAGCTCCCTAGAAAGTATGACTTTTGCCTGATACAAACGTTTGAGGGTCCTTGGCTTTTACCACATTTTGTTTGGGCAGGTGTTTGCGTAGACCCTCGCTCAGTGGTATCTTCAGCTCTTTGGCTCTATCTTCAGCCACCTTTTGGCTCCTACATGAAAGGCAACACTTGTGGAGAAGGTCTAACTGAATGGGCAGATGCTTCAAGCTCCCCACAAGTGAACCACCTCCAGTCTAGAAGCCATCAGGTTGTATTAACAGCTGATGGTGTAAAGGCAAGTCATGCTGAAGGGGATGGCACAGCTCTGCCCCAAGGTGACTTATCAACTGGAGCTGTGCCATAGCTACCTGTGCACAGTGTGGGTGAGGTCACCTTGTTTTTTGCCCATCTGAACAGGTGAATGCTCTAACAGAGTGTAGTGTTTTAGCCTGCTGAAATGAAAGAGAGTGGGAGTAAGCACTAAGGGAGAAAAAAAGAGGGTATCTAGGCTAAAAAATTGCATTTATGTAAGTAATAATACTCATAAATAGCTACAAGTAACTTGGAAATTGAGATTCTTATGTACTTACAGATCCCCTGGACCATTGAGTTTAGCCTTGACTACTACAGGTATCTCATATAATCCACTGCATAAACTTACTGAACTTCCCTTTACTTCATAAAGAGAAACATCTTAAAAATGGTTGGGTTTTGCCTTATAGTTGAAATAATTCCTTTGTCTTATGACACTATAACTTTTAGCACACTCGGTCCATCTCTCCTGAACATGTCTTCAGAGGACTTCTCACCAGCAACACTTCATTTGCTCTACTAGAAATAACTCTCCACTTTGTAAACTATTAGATCGTATTTGTCATTCCACAACTTCAGTCTGTGATCAGCTTGTGCCTCTAGGCCATCTTCTCCTCGATCGTTCCAAACGATGAGCTCTGAAATTATCAGAATATCAAAATATTGAGATACTTGCTCCCAGGATTCATTATTCTGATGCTGAATGTATTCATTCACACAATGAATATTGTGCTGGTGAATGATACAGTATTCCTCTCAATCAAGTCTCCAAGGTCATGCCATGTCTGTACCACCTTCCGACGTTCCTCTGTATTAATGGAGAAAGACGGTGCCCTCTACCAGAGTGAGCTGAAAAACAGAATAGGGTCCAAGATCATTATCTCCTTCCAGAATAATTCAACTTTGAATGTTGAATGTTGTCTGGTCTTGCTGTCTGGTCTTTACCCACTCACTCTCCCACCTAGTGATTTCCTCTACAATTCTCCACCTTCATCAGGTAGCTAGACTGTGTCTCAGGTATCACTTTATCAGGTGTTGTAAGACCATTCTAACAAATGAGGCTTTTCACATGTCTTTTATCCAGAAAACCAGTTACCTTTCTATCAGGAAGCCATTGGAACAGTCTTGCACAAACGGCTCTTTTGTGAACACTTCTTTATCAGATAGGTTTCCAAACCATGCAAACGGTGAGCTTTTGCTAACAACATTTACACATGCTCTGGAGAGAACATAATTTGTTTAAGATGTTCGATGCAATGGTAAAAGAGCTTGTTCTTCACAGAACGTCATGAAGAATGTTATATTTCTGATATAGACGATGAAGTCACCGGCAATTCCAGTAACTTTTGCTGTTGCTGTGTTTATTTCTGGTCTTATAGAAAGTGTAAATATGCTCTGTGACCACAAAAATTGACTGGATGTTTGTGTTAACAAATAAGAATCTGATTCCTCCTGTTCCTCCGGTTTCCCTCTAGTTATGTCTGGTCAGACATTTAATTAGCGTAGCATATTGGATCTATTCTCAGTTGTTTTCTGCAGGGGCTAGCCATTTACATCTGTACACAGTGGGTGTTAAACAGCGCAGCTCTGGTGTGCCATGTTTTTAGAGTGACCTTTCACGGGTGCGAATGATTATACAAGGTACTAGCGACCGGTGAATCGGCCCATCTTTGGACAGCCCGCAGGTTAGCAACTGTGTCTTCCAAGTACACGGGCTTCGGTACCTGTACACGCAGCCACAAAACTGCCACGTGGATGTCCACAGACTGACAGCAAGCAGGTTAGCACAGCATAAGCACCTACTGATCAACACACCAAGTGTCTTTGCTCTCATTTTGCATCACAATATGGATGTGCGAAGCAAATGCATCCCCATGACGTCGGAACTTAGCAGATACTAGCTTGATCTGGTGGCGGTCCAGGAGGTTCATTGTAACTCCCACATTGGGGTCCCGGTGCTTGTCTCCACTGATGACCTTGCATCCCACTGGGGCTTAGCAAGCTTAGCAAGGGGAGCGGGCGGGGGCATTAATACCGGGACCAGACAATGTGCTTAACCATAGAGAAATCACTTGGTATAAGCAGAGCAATCCTGCTTAAATAATTCCAGGGGGATAATCTTGTATTTCCCATTTATGCTAAGCTATTCCCAGCTTTTTCAATGTGTAAACATAGACCTTGAGTCTGCAGTTGGGGATACAGATACCTGGTTTGCTCTGGTCTGTCAGGGAATGAATCCACCTTCTGTTGGATGTGTCCTGAGTTCATACTGCCTTTCCCATCTCAATGTTGCCACCTACTATGCCAGATGTTTGTGGCATCTACCATAGCAAAAACATAACTGTTCATCACAACAGGTGAGCACATGCTAGAGACAGCTCAGCGTTGGTCAAGGAAGGGTGATCCCAAACGACAATTGCCTGATCATTGCCACGTGCCTGCAAAACTAGTAAGTGTGCAATAGTCCTTGCCTCAAAGGACACCTCAGATGGTGGTTTTCCATTGGAAGAAGGGCTTTGCACATAGCTTTATTTGCAGACCATCAGCTCTGCCAGAGGGAGAAATTTTCCTCCTAACAGTTCCCTGAAAGATCTCTTTACAAACTGATTTCGAGCTTCAGTTTGAGGAGAAAGCCAGAAACATGTTGCTCAGTTTGGAGCTTTTATGGAAATGTTGATATACTCTTACTCAGCCTAACTAAGCTGATTGAAAAGATTGTTAGTAGAAAAGGTGGTAATAGAGTGTTGAACTAGGAATGCTCTCTAATATCAGCTGTTTGCATCTGTATTTCAAAATAGCTAATAAAATACACCAAGATTCACAAGATGTTTCTCTTCTGCTTCCTAAGCAGCTGGTCCATTTCAGTAACTACTTCAAATCAATTTGGGGGGCGTTTCTCGTTCTTCTGTGCTGTGTTTCTATCTCTGTGTCTTTCTTGCTATCATTCTTGATTGTCTATTCTTATTTGTCCTACTTTCAGACTCACTGCTGTTGATGCAACAAGCTTGTTTTGTCAATTCACACTTTCCAGAATGTTCCCCCCCGTGTTATTTTTTTTTTAATGCATTGCTTACGGATCTCATCTGGACACGGATCAGTAATCTCTCTCTCTCTCCCCTGAATTTTTCACGGTGTTAAGTACACTGTCTTATTCCGTCGTTCAGGGCACAGCTGTCGGTTGTGGACCAGAATGGTCACCACACCTTTAATTTTTAAAGGAGTTTATAATCAGTGAAGGCTGGAATCAGCATTCAGGTTTTGCACCTTGTTCCTTCAGGTAATGGGAGAAAGCATTGCTGACTCTGTGGAATTCTCATTTAATTTTCATCCTGATATAAAATTCTAATTAATTACTGTAACATTTCCAAATGAATTTAAAAACACCAACTCTTGTTTGATTTAATTTTATCTGAATGAATCAATTTTTTAAGAAAATGAGGTAGTCTTGGAAGTGGATGTCGAATATGGCTTACTTAGGGTGTTGGAAGACCTTTGCTTTTTTCAGTTTTGCCCCAAGTAAAGAAAGATTCATGTTTCCAGCCCAGCAGATAGATATCTTTCTAGGTTAAACCCTTGGGTTTTTATGACAACAACAACTATATCTACCCTTACTATTTGAGCTCTGAATCTTGCTTCCTTGACACAATTGAGTCTGGTTTTTTAATGATTCTTGCTTCCAGGAGGCATGTTTTGTGTGAGTCAGAGCTTATTTTACCAAATAGCTACTGTCAGCTATCACCAGCATTATGAAAACTGTGGTTTCATTTGTATCCAACTGTGAGAGACAGAATCTTTGAAGTCCTGAAATTGTATATATTATTCACTTTTTGATTAGGTGAATAAATAACTTGATTGAAACACTGGTTGTAAAAGATTTGGAGACCTTGGCAGGCCTCCAGGCCTAGGATGAGTCTGGGTTTCATGGCCACAATTGTGGTTCTAGGAACAGATAACCAGATACAGACTTATAGCAAGAAAAGTTTGGAATGTGATTTTCTGAGGAGCAAGATGACATTTGTGTGAAAGCAGGAATTCTTTGGGAACTTTCTGGGCTAAGACATTACCAAGGTCTCACCACAAATTGTCTTCCCCCCTCACTGCAAAGAAGTATGCGTGTCCATACAGGGCATACAAGAAAGGCACTTGGAAAGAATGGAAAAGCATAGAAAAGATTTTCCCCATTTATCATTTTACTGTGCTTCTTGCTGTCTTTGGACCTCTTCTTGGATTGTCTTTGGTCTGCTGTCTTTGATTTCTTACGTACCTCTGCTGCAAGGACAGATGAAACCGCTATTCTCAAGCACTCCTCATGAACCACACGCTCTCCACCTGGGCTAGTCTAGATCCACCTTCATCCTCTTGCTGTCTTGAAGCTGATCTTGTTTATGCCCAGGAGGGGTGTTGGGGAAGCCAGATAAGAGATATAATGGCACTGCAAGGCTGCACTTGGCTCCTGCTCCCCTGTGGTCCCGGAGAAACTCATAGCCACAAGATGTTACAGAGGCTGAAAGAAATTGGACAAGTTTCAGGGTGAAAGTCTCTCTTTTGCTTATTATTGGCTGGATAGGACTATCAGTAGAAAAAATTGCACTACCCACACCCTGTTCTTACACTGCCTCTTAAGGGCTCCTTCCTGGCTCCTTTTAACGAAGGGAAAGGGGGTTTCAGATCTGTTCCCCCTGTAGCAGAGATTCAACGCAGGGCAGAGCAGCAGCGGAGTCTCCCTGTCAGCTGCTCTGCAGCCCTGAAGCAGCACTAAGCAGCCCTGAGGACAGTGACCTTGTGTCTGAGCCCAAAATGTCCTCTCTCCCTCTTTGCCGCCTTCATGTCTCATGAGAAATTGTGATTGAAAGAGTTTAATAAGTTACTATTCACTAGTATGTGGGATGCCAAACATTTCCTCTGCGCTCCGAATAGCAAATCATGGTGGTAAGAGCTGTTTCATGAATGACATTTTAATGGAAGCCACCGTCATTATAGGTGTCATAAACTGTCAGCCTCTTTATTTTAGGTGCTTCAGCCGTACTGATTTTACTAGTGCTTAGTCTCATCCCCAGTCAAGTGTGTGAAGAAACCTCTATGAACTGCAGCTGAGGTAGAGTTGTACTGAAGTTGTCCCAGGCTGGTCAGAGATGCTCTTGTCTCTGCATGTGTGCGTGGGATATCAGCGAGGCGATGTCCCTGAATAACTTGCAGATGTCAAATTCCCTCTATAGGAAGTGAGAAGATTAGGGGAAGGAATTTGTTATTTAGCCAAACACACAGCGCTCAGACACGGACATACCAGGTACATACAAAGACTAACTTTAGCCTACTTTGGCTAAAAACTTTTGGCTGTTCTGTAGGGAGCACACACAATCACAGAACAGCCAAGGTTGGAAGGGACCTTTGGAGATCATCTAGTCCAGCCCACTGCTCACACAGGGTCAGCCAAAGCAGGTTGCTCAGGGCTGTGTCCAGTCAGGATTTGAGCATCTCCAGGGTTGGAGTGCCTGCGGTTATTCCTCCCCAGGGACAGGAATTGGCACTTGCCTTTGCTGAGCTTCATGGGGTTCCTATGGACCCGTTTCTCCAGGCTGTCCATGTCCCCCTGAGTGGCAACACACCCATCCGGCGTATCAGCCTCCCAGTTTTGTACCTTCTCCAGACTTGCTCAGTCCCATTCTCCAGTTCATCAATGAAGATATTAAACAGTATTGGCTCCAGTGTAGGTACCCCTGTTCCCCTGGGGTACACCACTGGTGACTGGCCTTCAGCTGGACTTTTGTGCTGCTGATTGCAACAAGAAGTAGCAACAAATTCCTGCAGAAGGTAACTCAAAACTGGCATCTTGGAGGACCATTCTCTGGAGCAACACAGCTTTCCTTGCAAGCTACCACTTGCTGAGATTGCCGTAGTATTTTACCCACTTAAGCACCATTTCACCACAGCAAAAAGAAAGCCCAAATGAAGAAGGTGCCCACCCCTCCACTTACAAAGCAGCGGTAGCTCCTGTCCCCAGCAACCGGTCCTGCGCGTGGCAGGGCCCACAAAGCTGAGTAGACGGTGTCTCCTAAGACCCAGCACCTCTTCACCTTCCATTGAGAGCAAGACCAAGAGTGAAAGATCCTGTTCCTTTCCAATTTTTGTAAAATATATAGTTACACTGCATCATCAAGCTCCACACCCCCTCCAAAAAAAAAAAAAGGTAAAATGGTTTTGCTGTTTGAAAAGAAAAATTAAAGTAAGCTTTTCATGCTGAGCTGGACACATTAGAAAAAAATTCTTTTTCTTCAAAAACATTTTATTTCTGTTATTTTTTCATCAAAAGAGGTTCTTTTAGTTTGGAGACATTCATTCTTGCTCTCCAGGTGTCAAAAAAAGGAAAATAAAGCCTGGCAAAAAACCTTCCAGAACTTTTTCAGGAGGGAACAATTGCAACGAGGAAAAATGTAATTGGTGAGTTTTCGGCAAAGTCATTTGTCCCGCTGCCTATTGGGCCATGGTGTCACCCCTCATCAACAGAGTGACTTGGTGGTCTTGGTGGCCTCTCTGCAGCTGCCAGAAGGGTGCAGGCTCCGTGCTGCAGCGCACGCCGGGACCCCCTCACCTTTCCTTCACCGCACTCAGCCAAATAAATACTCATATTTCGTTTTTGCCTCATCTTCATTCCCCCCAGGAAGTAAATATCCCTTCCCTTATTCTCCCATGACTCATCCGCAAACCTTCCCACTTCTAAACTATTTTATTTTGTCTTGTCTCATACTTGTTTATCTTGGGCAAAATCCGAACCTCGCTGAAGTCAGTGGCAAAACTCCCATTGACTCAAACAGAGCCAGGATTTCTTCTTTTGTCTTGATTAGATTGTGGGTGTGTTTGCCTTGAATATACTTAATCTTGTCCTGGTTTGATTATAGTTTTTGGGTAAAAGCCATGCTGCATCTCTGTGCGTTAAGCAGAGCGTAAGCATCTGCTGTTCCCTGAGACTTAAAGGATAATAATTAGCGTGAAGGATTTACTGCAGCAGTTCAGGAAGGTGTGTTTGGAGGCAAATAAAGGAAATCAAACATAAGTTTCCATGTTTCAGCCCTAATACTTATTTACGACGACGGCAGAGACCACAGAGAAGAAAACATTGCTGCTGTTATTCGAGGCTCAGGGCTTATAAAGCACATCCAGAGGGTTATAGTGCACTACGACAGCTATTGCAGGGAAATGCTGATGCCACAGAAAGCAAAAGGGACCGCGTGACTGCAATGCAATAATAACCCAGACAGGCTTAGTGCGAGGGAAAAGCAGCTCCCGTGCCAACGAGCCGGAGCTCCTACCATTCCGACGGCAGAGGAAAAAAGTGCCGGTTGGCAACCGCAAAACACAACAGGCCACGGAAAAGCGCGGAGCCCGAGGCAGAGGGCAGGAGGTGCGTGTTCCCAGCTGCCTTCCCGCAGCACGGCCGCCTGGAGCGGAGCCGCCGGGCTGGGACAGCCCCGGCCGGCACCGCGGTGCTGCGGGCAAACACGGCCAGCCCGACGGCACGTGGGGCTAACAGCCTCGTCTTCCCTCCTGGCACCCTCTGCCCTGGGAAGGGGGAAAGCAGCGTCTTCTCCCCACGCTTCATTTGCCTGGAACCAGGACTGCCTTTTGCAGAGCTCCTTTCTTTCAGTGCAGGGAGTGACTTCCCAAAAGATAAGCACCTCCTCAGTTGCCAAGACCATCCTCGAGGGAAAGGGTTGAAATTTGTTTTCCTGAGGCCTCAGCAGCTTGACCGGAGAGCACATGGAGGGGAGCCGCGGGCTGGGTGGAATAGCGAGAACTGTCTATTCCGTTTCTGTGTGTGAAGATCTGTAAGCTTCATAAATTGACACGACACAGGGTGCTGCTGCCAACAGCTGATAAGGTCTTCTGGAGTAGGTAACATTTCTGAGAGGTTTACCCTCTGCATGCTCCAAGGTTGCTAGAAGTGAGCAGAGCCTGTCTCGGGACCTTTTGCCCAACAGCATCTTATAAAGAAAATGTAAGGTATTTATCTCCTGGGGCAAGGCAGCGACTCTGTGGTGTGTTAAGCACATCCTCATGCCACGGAGGAGCAGACTGGGTATCCACCACCTAAGAGCTTTGTTCTGCTTTGTGGCCAGCCTGACAGATATCTTTTGAAAGGTTTATAACGGAATAAACGGGTGATACAGACAACTGGTGTGGTGTGAAAGGGAAGTTCTTCATTTATCACAGCTAGCATTAAAGTTACCAAAAGATGCAAGACTCACCTGATCAGGAAAAGATCTGGTGCAGTTCTCTCAACCCAATTTATCCATCATCTTTTTGACCAGATCACACCAAAATATTCAGAATTTATGACGATTTCCTGTCAGGAGTTAAAATTACTTTCTTTTTTTTTTTTTTAATTCACTTTTGCTCCATGCTTCACAATTACCTGAACAGAGATACTCACCAGTCTAGGCTGTGCTTTCCAGGTGTTGCCAAAAATACCAAGACTCTATCAGATAAAAGGCAAATCTGCTGCATAGCTCACAAAGATCACCAGCCAGATCACAGCCCTGAACTGTATTCCAGCCGATGGCAAGTCCTAGAGCTGCGAAAATAAGTAATCGCTAGCAACTTATTTGATACTTTCAGCTTTTTATGTTTTGCTTTGACTTTCATTGGGAAACTAACATTATTTAACTGAATTTTTTTTTCATCATGAAACTCTTGAGATTTTATAGTCTTCAAAAATCCATTATCTGTTGTGAATATTTCAATTTCACAGTGATAGATAGATAGATAGATAGATAGATAGATAGATAGATAGATAGATAGATAGATACTGCGTGGTGGCATTTCCCTTCCCTATTAGATATCTTCAGCAAATAACTACCATATCGGGAGAATTTCAATGTGCATGTTTGAGTATAAAGTTTGCAAATGAAAATTTGATCTTAAAATCCAATAAATCTGATTTCCAGCAATATTTATGGAAAGTGAGCACAAAGAGGAAAGAGATTCCACCAAGGGAAAGACTATGCGTGGAAAACATTTTTGAGATGCATACTCCATGCTAACTCAGTGCTTTCCGTTGCTAACAGTTAAGCAGCCTGCAAACCTGCACTATCAGATCTCACATCAACCTCTATTTATCTGATAGGAAAAAAAAAATGACAAAAAACAACAACAACAAAAAAAACCAGCTAAAAATTTCTGGTAGTCTATTACAAACTAAGCACCAAGTGAATATTCTTGTGCAACTTTTAAAATTTAGCAAGAAAAGGTATTCTTTTTTAAAGAGGAATTTTCAAATATTGAACACAGAGGGGGGAGATAAGCAAAAATAAAGCATGATCTTTTGATTGAGATACCCAGGATTGCTATACATTGGAGTGTGTTTCAACACAGTAACTTGATATATATTTACTAAATTGTTTGGCACATTCAGCATGTCCCCAGGGAACTGTTGGAGGGAACTAGCAGTACATTTTTCACTCCTTCCCTGTGCATTAGCAGACATAAGGTCACACTAGTATAGCAAAGATGGGTGCAGCCTCAGGCTCATTAGCTCTCAGCAAGCGAGCCAGATGAGGCAGCGTCGTGTTTTCCTTTCATCATTCAAGCTTGAAAGGAAACTGTCGGCAGCCACTTGCTCTTAAAACAATGAAAATTTAGGTGACAGCAATCTCATTAGCTGAAAGGTAGCGTTCAGTGGAGGTAAAGATTTCTAGGTAAAGATTTCCCTCTTCTGCAACACATACGCACAAACTTATTCGCAAACCATATCCTTTGAATGCAAAAATCCGTGTATGAGAGGAGCAAATAGTGCTTGTTAAATTACAGCAACTGTGCGTCAGTGGATTATATTTCTTGGGGGAAAATCAATGTCTGGATGACTGGCTTCCTTTCAGAATAATGTGTACGTCTTAGATGTATATACATATTTACAGAGCAGCAATTCAATCCATAACCTTTGCCACAGAATTGATACTTTCCTTACAGATGTTCTCTTTGTCTTGCACAGAACCCAAATGCAGAAAAGGCAAAGGGGTTTAAATGCCGTTATTCTCAGAGTTTTCCAGGCTTCAGCCATGATGTATGTTCTGCTTGAAGATTAAATACCTTTTGCATTCCAATTACTGTATGTGAAGGTCTATTGATGATGTTTTATTGGTAATATTTCATCGCTGTAAGCTTTTAAGCTGAGTGGAGCGGTACGCTTATACGGATTTCCTAAAGTCCAGGAGATCTGGCGTTGAAGACATATTTACACTCAATTTTTTATGTTTAATGTACTTTCGTTCAAAACTGACCCAACACAAAGATGTTTACTTGCTTATATTATATAGGAAGGGGGGACCTGATGGTCTTAATGATCACGTCTGATTTCCCTGGTGAAGACAAGAGATCGGTTTGTGTTTTTCTTAGTGATGGTGTTGTTCCGAAGTGCTAGCAAACACTGGAAGAAGAGTACTTGCTCCGAGTCCAGCTGTCAGACAGGAAAAGGTTGATTACCAGAGGTGTAAAAAGCTACTAGATGTCAAGCTTCCCGTAAAAATTTGTGTCACTTCACTCCCTAGGACTGTTTTGAAAATTGCAGGCTTAAAGGGCTAGATCTGCCCTTCAAGTTTACATTTCAGCTTCTAATATATTTTCTTAGACTACCTCCCACTCACAGTATTAACTTCCCTTTAATGACTCCCCGCCTCAGCTGTTGCCTTGCCATCTTTTATGATCTTCCCGATTCCTATCTCTCCCCAGCTCCGCAGGGCACCTTTTCTCTCCAGGAAGCAGGAATTCATTCGTCTCTATTATTGCTATCACAGTAGCTCTGAGGAGCCCAAAGTGCCTGTCAGTGCAACCAGGAGAGGGTCTCCAGAAAATACCCCCATGGCCCTGCTGCCAGGAATTTACTGCCTGTGATATGGCAGGGAACTGCCAGGTGATGGTCTCCAAACCCCTCGCAGCTGACCTTCTTTCCTCTCATGTCAACCCCTCGATCCTTGGATTTGTGACTTGCCACAAGGCACAGAGGACTTGATTTTGTCCTCTGAGCCATCTTCTTTTCTTCATCCCACACTGAATTCTCTTCCAGTTGCTTTCTCATATCCTACCTTAAAAAATGCTGAGGAACAAACCTGTCCGAGTCACTCTCTCAACCCTCTTCTTTGCATTGGGACTTTTTCCAGAGTTTGGACAAAGAGCTGCATCCTATGGTACACTCTGTTTTTTGCCTAAAATAACTTTTTCCTATTTTCTTTTTTGTTTTCTGTTTTTTTCCTATCTTACTTATGAAATTTATCAGAGATAATATACCAGTGTCTAAAATAACCTTCACGATCCTTTTGTATAAACAATAACTAGCTTGGATGGAGTTTGCAACTAGGGAAAGTAGGTCAAAACAATGTGACTAAATCATTCCAAAACAACCATCGGAAAAAATCAAATTCACACCCACAGGGTTTATGTGAACAGATTCAAACCTGCCAGGCCTTTGGCATTTATTGCCATCTCTGGTACTTAAGGGGAGGATTCACCAAAGCTTTCTGAGTCAAGGAAACAAAACAAAAAGTCCAAAGCTTAGAAACCAGTTTTCATCTGCTTTTTTTTTTTAAAAAAAAAGTTTATTTGATCTTCAGAGCAGTTTATATTCAGTTCTGCTTACCAGGTTGAACTCAGTAACCACATCAGCTTTTTCGTGTGGATGGGCTTCAGCTCCTCTGGAGAGTCTCCAGAAAAGCAGAAGAGAAATGTCTTGGTCGTTGGTACTTTCCATTTTTCGCAAACTAAGCAAAAGATCAGTGAAGTTATCTGCTGAAAACCCCTGTGAGACACTCTTCCCCAGTTTATAAGTTTCTCCAGGGAAGGGCTAAGCCCAGAGCTGTCAGGCCATGGTCCAGTGACCTGTGGTGACCACGTAGGGCCCAAGGGAACCGACACCGGGTCCGACAGCTGGTCCTGCACAGGGCAAGTTGCTGTCCTCGTTTTCCCTTGATTATGCCTCAAGAGCAAACGGGTGCAACGTTCCTAAAACCAAGCAAGAGTCTGCGCACCAGCTAGTTACCGATCCTGCAAAGGTCGGCGCTTGCCTTCTCGCCTGCCCCTCCTGCCACGGTGCCCACAGTCCTGTCTGCTGTGTCAGCAGCTGGGAACCTTATCAGCCAGCGCACAACACAGTTGTAGCCGTTCTGCTTTTAACCTGCTTCCTGGTTTGAAGCCTCAAGAAGTGCAAAGTTGTCCATCTTTCAGTTATAAGGCTCTTGCATTTACACTAGACGTGAGTCTGAACCCAAAACAAAACAAAGTAAAACAAACAAAAAAGGAAAAAAAGAAAAAAAGAAAAAAAACCCACCTTAGTTCCCAATTCCTTCCACCAAATTCGAGCCATTTGTATCATGATTTGGAACCCAACTTTGTGGTTGGCACCGTTTTCTGCAACGAGACAAAATAAAATCTTGGCTACAAATACTCCTACACGTAGGAAAGTCTGAATCTGGAAATGTGTGACTTGTCCTAAATTTACACAGCACCTTTCCTCGGGAGGTCTCTGCTGTTTTACTGATGGCAACTCCACAGCACGACAGTGTGGCAGCAGCCTGCAGGCAGGGAAACTGAGGCAAGTTATCTAAAACCAGAATAAGGCAGGAAAAGGAGACTTCAGTGACCCAAATTCTCCCTTGCTGGGGAAGATAGAGAGAACCCAAGATCTGCTTCATTTCTTCATCAAGCCCACTGGGTTCATGGAGTTCATGTTAACAATTGACTCATGCCCATCATCATTTTACCTTTAAAAGAGCTGATGAAGATGCCGCTTCACTAAAATCACTTCCCTAGACTCTTCACTTTTCCCAGATGAAATATTTTCCAACCTGAAGTAACAAAAAGAAAGCAAAAAAAGAAAGAAAATGTATATTGTTTTCCTTTGTTAAAAGAAAGAGGGGGGAAAAAAACCCTACAGACCTTCTGCGAATCCCACCCTGTATTTCATATTTCTCCAGTGAGGCTTGCATTCCTTTATTCAGATTCCAAAAGTAGAGATAATTTGTTCCAAATGTTTTCAAAGGCAATCAGCAGCATCGACTTACATTCTTTCCAGGGTTGGGAGAAAACTGTGAAATCTTCTAAACACTAATAGAGGAGACAGCGAGGGGGAGGGTTGGGGAAAAGGGGAGATGGAGGAAAGTGAGAGAGGAAAATGAGGGGAAAGGAGGAGGAGAGGGAAGAAAAAGAGAAAAAAAATACAGAAAGGAATATGCTGATGATCCCTTTGCTTATATTGTTACAGTTATGACTCCTTGAGCAGATCTGGAGAAACTTACGGCTTGCCAGCAACATATTTCCATTGGCAAGGTAGCTAGCAGTTCTTAGCGTGGTATTATGTAGCAGAATATGATTGAGAAATAAGCCATAAAATTATATATTTATTGCAAGACTGTCAGTGAGATTTTTGCAGTGAAGATAAACATGTAACTCCCTGTGTGTTGCATGTCTATTTTGTCTGCTAGAGGTCTTCACCGAGCTACTCATCCGTCACTGTGCCGTCTTAGAAGTCCGGACAGATGTTACCAGTGCAAATAAAGACAAAAATGCCGCAATTTGTCTTCCATTTAAACATATATACAAGCCACAGGGCTGTTGAACGGCTGCCTTTAAGACGCAGTGTGGTCTGTGAGCTGCCTCTGAGAGCAGAGAGGGCTGAGGCCGTGCTGCTGGCTTTGCCACCGGCTCTCTGTGTGGCCTTTGGCAAGTCACTTAATCCCCAGCTTCCCAAACCAGTAAAGTAGGAACAATAATTCTTGCGGTGTTTCCTGCGCAGGGGCAACTTTAGGGATTCACCCTGTGCAGCTCTGACCCTCGCCAGGCGCGTGTCACCGTCGTGCCATGGACGGCCGGCGCTGAAGAGCCGGCCAGCGAAACGCCAAGCGACGCCGCTCTGCTGGTGGCCCCTCGGAGCCGCTGCCTCTCTCCACCTCCCTGCAAGCTCAAACCCCGTAGCAAATCCAGCAGAGACGTGCTTACCCTCCCGGTGTTTCCAAGCTGGAAACGTTTCTCCAAGCCTCCAAAAGGTCAAACATCTGCTCCTTCTTTCCCCGGCCTGCGCCTGCCCTCCCAGGCCGGGCACGGTGCCACGCACGTCGTCCTTCCTCCCAGGCTGGTCCCCACCGAGGCAGCCCCGCGCCCCACGCCGGCGCGCCGGTGAGCGCTGCTGCCGGAGCCGCCTGCGCAGCTCCGCGCTGCTTCGCAAGCGGACACTAAACGATTGGCGGTTAGTCTTTAATGGGCACGTATTAACTCTTAAGCTTTCAGAAGCTCTAATTAAGCCTGGCTTTCATTTGAAATCCACCCGAAGTGGGAGAGTAGGCCATTTGTTTTTACACAGCTGAGGAATGTGCATTTAACTATCTCAGGAAGGAAAAAGAAATGAAAACCACTTGGAAAGCTGGTAAACTCAACCACCTGTACTCCCTCAGCCTCCCTCAGTTCCTCTCCCCACCATAGACCAGGGTTTTCGAACAGCTACAAGAGACAGCTGGTGTAAAAATTGAATTTAATACAATGCCCATTGCAAAAAGCAGCAGGACTTGGAGAGTTTCAACCAGCATTTCGCCACTCTCCGCCCAGCGCCGACGAATTTATCCGTTCTGGACTTGTGTACCATAACGCGTCTTTGTCTCTGCGTTCCTGCTTCCCCGAGGTCCAGATCCTAAATACGACAAGACATCTAGACAAAGCTGTGCAAACTCAGCTCCGTCTTACTAATTGTTTGGACAGGTTTGCTTTAATCATAAACAGTAGAGTGAATTAATGGTAGCCGGGCTGAATTGTTTTAATGCCTACACGCTTTCTGCTCCGTGCTCCAAACAGCGCTGTTTTGTCTTCTGCCAGTTACACTGGCCTCTAAGACATTCTCCTACAACTTGGAGAAATATGTGTTTTGAGACATGCTGAAGGGACCCCAATTTTACGGGTCTGGAAAAGACTAAATTCTGCCTTTAGAGCGTGGGTGAACCTGGGGAACTGGTGTGTGTGAACGAGGCATGAGTCTGTGGAACTTTTCTAGCACCCACACCAAAACTATGCCATTACTTAGGGAACTTTTGAAGTTAAAATATGAAATAAAGTTTGGCAATGATATGAAAAAAAGGAGTTTTTCATGAAAAAATCAGATTGAAAACCAAAAGAAATTACTTGGCTTTCTGCAGCAACTGAATAGATGATGTTTGGTTAAAAAAAAAAAGACAGGAAAAGAAATTGAAAAAAATGTTTATGGTCTATTTGTTGAAAAAAAAGTCAGCTAAATTAAAGAAGAACAAATACTTTCAATAAAAAGAAGTGATTTAATCGTGTTACAGATGGAAGTCTTGAGATTTGAAACTCCAAACTGAAAAACATCCTTCATAGAAAGGAATTGGGAACTGGGAGGAAGAACAAAATGGGTACTGAAGTTAAACTCTCTTCTTCACTCTGAGATGCTTCCACCTTGGCAAGAATTTGATAAGTAATTAAACACTAGATGCACAACCTGAAAAAAAAATTAAGAAAATCCTTAACTGAGATTCAGTGATAAGCTTTTCCTCCACCATTGCAGACGGGAGCCTCTATACCTGTTCCAGAGGCAAACTGCAGAACCAGATTTTGTCTGAACAGATTCATTTCTCACCCTTTCCACCTAGCCAGGTATAAAGCATGTAAGGAAATTAATACACACTGCTGCATTTTGTCTGCTGCTTGCACACCCTGCGCAGAGATACATCACAGCACTCATGGGTTGTCACTGTCATCTGAGTCTGAGGTTGTCCAGCATGTTCCAGCACAAGACCCACCAGTGGGCAGACTGCAGGGTGTCCTCGAGATAAATCAGAGACAATTAGGGTGGGATACAGGGGTCTGTAGGGCATCCACCTCCCTGCCAGTGTCTTCTCAGTAATCCAGAAAGCTCTCCTAGACTCTAGTCTCCAGTATGTTGCTCTTGGAATGTCTTGTCTTCTGGATCTTCAGACCAGGGTGAGAGCTTGCACGTACATTAAGTAATGACATGAAGGGAATACTGTGGTTCTGGCTGGTCAATTTTTTCAATTTTTTTATTGATACCAAGATACGTTTCTGGAATTTGTTTCCTAGAGTCCTTGTCTGCAACCTCACTGTACTTTCTCAAACTAGTGAGAAAAGTAAAAAGAAGAAATAAAAGGAAAAAGAAGAAACACTCAACTTTTCCCAAGCAGGCACCTTCCCTGGAGAAACTAGTTCCTCCCACTCCTGCCTGAGACAGTGTTTGCAATTAGCTTCCCAATAACACCATCTGGAAGGGCACCAACCTTACTATGTTTTCACACCCAGGCCCCAATATGACCATGAAATCAAAACAAGGCAATTTTTCCAACCACCTGGAAAGCTTCCCCAAGCTTTCTGAATTAAAATAGACAGTGCAAGAAACTTTGGCCTGATCTAACCACAGCTATGCTGTCTTGCATCCTGTGGCAAAAATGTCTTACAGATTAAAACACAACCAGAACTTACTTTTGGGCAAGGTTTTTCCACAAAATCTTTCCTCTAGCAACTTCTACTGATATGGGACCACCATGCCAGGGCTGATGGACCCTGACTCCGGTCCCTAAGCATTGCTGTCTGAAAGCATTATTGAAAGATTTGAAGCAAGGGGAGGTTAAGGCAGAAGCAGTCGCTAGGGTTCAACTCTGACCTAAATGGCACTCAACCCCCAAAGAATTTCCTCTTCTCACCCAATTGCTGCAGCCATATTGTGGCCCTGGTACACCAAGGGACCTTGTGACGGGCCACTTGGGGAAGTTGCAGTTCACTTCACTCTAATCTCATTTTAAATGACCTCGAGCCTCATCCTGCTGTTACAGCACTCCTCACCTTGTGTTCCAGTTGCACGTCCCTACACACATTTTCACATGGACATCAGGCCAACTATAGCATCCTGGTCAACATCTATTCTGAAGACAAAGCAGATTCTAGCACTTCATCCTCTGTCTTCCAAAGAAAATCTGTTTCTGTTATATATTTTGGCCAAAAATATGGTGAGATTCTGGGACTGGTTGAAGGTTAATTTATATGATGCTGATATCTTTCCCCAGTGACTTGTTCAGTCTTCCCTTTTTCATGCTGTGACATGATGGAATAGCTGCTCAGTGTATGCTTCTGTGCCAATCTCCAGCTTGATCAGCATCATCTGTATTTTCACTGAGTCCAAGATTAAAGCTCTGGAATTGAATTCAGAATGGTTTTAGGACATACTGTTGTTTTATTTTTCCAATTACTATTATTATTATTATTCCTAAATACTTAGAAATCATATTTTACTTAATTGGCCTCTTTAAAGGACTTTTCTAAAGATTGAACTTGTTGGCTACTTGTAAAGTTTATGACACCATTACTACCGAAAATTAAACCAAACTAAGTATTTTCTTATGTGGACAGGCTTCTAAATGAATTCCAGCATCCAAGTTTTCCCCTGTTTTTTCCTGCCCTCCTGTCACTGTCTCCATCTGTGATGGGGTTGGGCTCTATTTTCTCTAGAATCATGTGAAAATCAACTCTTGCAGTTTGGCTGGTTACACCTGTGTCCTTCATAGATTGTTTTATTTATTAGCAAAATTCCATGACTGGTTTTGTACTGCCCACATCTGAACTCAGAACCTTCTACCCCCAAAGCATAGCTCCAGCTGGCGACCTACAAGTTCACACAAGCAGCTGGGTGGTGTTCACTGGGCAATGATGAGGCTCTGTCCTGTCCAGCCTAAGATTTATCAAAGTCTTTTTTGGTTGTGTCAGTATTTAATCAAATCGTTCCTGCAAATTGTCATTTATAGAACGAAGTTCCTCTGGTCAGTCTACCACAGTTTTCATAAGCCACATTAAATCCCTTTACCCAACACACCTGACCCATGACTCCCCATGTAGCCATGCATTATGGTGACCCATCTCCATTGCAAGTAGTCCCTTCATCTTCTTTGGTTAGACTACGCTAAGGGACTCCCCAGGATCTTTGGTAAATTCAGGAGTCTCCACTGCAGTCCTGGGCCTTATTTTGCTGATCTTAAATTGCCACTTGCAGTAGAGCCCTGTCTTTTTATAACTGTCAGCTGCTGTGGGGATCTGGTGTTTGGGCATGCCAGGAGGACTAGTCTCTGCAGGCTCTTTGCAGGTTCAGGTGGGGACTCCTTGGGTGTGCTCTGGCAAGCTGAGATGAGTCCTTGCCATCACATGCCAAAGAAAGGGCTTCTACCAGGTTTGGATAACACAGCTTCTTTCCCGGGGATACAGTGCTGCAGTACCACTGAAGATGAGCTAATCAAGTTGGCTGCCTGAAAAAGCCCCTGTCCCTTCCCTCTCTCCCTCATACACTTTTTATCTAGTCTCCAAGTTTTTCACTTGGACTATGAAATTAAACAGAAGCAAGAACTCCCAGGGAGTATTTTCCCTCAAAAATAATTGGCTTCTGTGTTACTCAGGCTGGGATAATCCAGCCTTCCTATTCCAGGTCTCTGTTGGTTACAGACAATGTGGAAGATACATGTGCCCAGTCTTACCAAATCTTCCAACTGGCCCAGTTCCTCATCCACTGACTCATCCAGACACGCCGGTCTGCACGCCTTTTCTTTCTTTCGGAAGATGATGTTTTCAGCTCCCTGAATCCATGCTGCAGCGCACCGCGGGTGGCAAATCCCCGCTCAGGCCATACCTTTCTTCACGTCCTCTGCTAGGCTTGGGGCCAGCTTGCACCTCCCCGAGCCACCTTGCCAGGCTAGGACAGGAGCTTTACCAGGGAAGCCCCATGTCCGTTTAGACTTTTTGTAGCTTTTTGTCCTAGCAAGTATTTTTTTTCTCTCGAAATACAGCCGACTCTAAGCTCTTTCCGAGATGTTTCCAGATATTCTTTTAAAACCTTCTTGTTTCCTCTTCGGCCCTTGTTTTGGTTCTTGTTTCAGATCACCTGGTCTGCGTGATCGTTTCCGTTATTTTTTCCAGCTTGGATCAAGAGGAATTACCAGTCTGCAATTTCTCTCCCTAGGAACCGGATCCCACTGCTGATGCGAACATGACTTCTCATGGCGTGAGCAATTAATCAGCATTCGGGGCCCCCAGGGTTGTTCTGTCAGGAGACAGTATTGCTACTGTAGTCAAGGAATGCATGAGTGCCATCCTTTTTAGTCATAAAGAATATGCAAAAATATGCCTCATTTTCCTAAGCGGAGCAGGAGGCACCCGGAACGGTGTCCATGTTTCCAGGCACCTTTCTAGCAGGCGTTTCATCTTCTGGGCAGCATTACATAGGCTTTTCTCATACCGTCCTCTTTGTCTTCCTCCAGTCTACATATCTGCTGTCTAATCCCTCCCCAAAACTGCTACCATATTTAACTGCATTTAGAAATTGATGTCAAAATCAAAACCTTTGGTCTGAAAAGCCTAGTTTTGTAACACTTTTTTGTACTGTCAGTGTCACGGACATTTTGTTACTGCTGTGTGTTATTAGCTTGAACTGTAATTTATCAAAGATTTAAAAAAAACCCCAGACAACAAACCCTGTATTTTTGCTGTTCTTTATTAACTGGTATGTCCCTGAAAAACTTTCCAAGTACCTGGATTAAATACTAAATCATCTGATTTACTTAAGTTCCCACCTGCCTCAGGTACGCTGGGTAATGGAGTGTTTTTCCTTGCATAGCTGTTTTACTGCAATTCCACTGTAATTACACTTAGAATATATTTTTAAATGTGTATAATTACTCCTAAGTTTAAGTGTATGACTGGCATTATTAACTCTCTGTTCTTAATGGAACAGAATTTAACCTGCAGTCGTACTAGCATTACTCTGACGCTTTCTCTAACAGTTGCGTGTATACTAACCCAAAATAAAAATTTTAAATAATTGCACTGTAAGGTGCATTGTGAACCGAGATTCTAAAAATAAAATTCTATAATCACAAAGATCCTTGTGTAAATGACATAATTACCCCTAATATGTTTTTTAATACCAAATATATTTGTCAAAATCTTTCACATCAAAGCGGTGACAGAGTAGCGTAATAAATCTGAAAGCTGTGCTAATACCAATGACCTTCCTTTTAATACGAATTTGTAACAATTATAGACATAAAAAAGCGGAACCGTTTCATAATTACATAGCACATATGACGAGATCACAGTCAAGTAATTACACTGTAGATTTTTGTCTTGTGTTTGGATCCTCCTTTGGCCACTGGTTTTGTAATGAAAAGAGTTCCTTGAGACCTGGGTTAAAGAGTGAAGACAGAAGGTAATTAAATATACTGTAGCCTAAAGTAAATCAAAAATGACTTAAAAATTGTAGAAGCCTGAGTCAACACTTCATTATTTTTGCTCTAGCATAGAGTCTCTGATGTTGATGGAGCTAAATGGGTGTAAAATTGGTCTGACAGACTGGATATCAGGCATTTCTAGAACGACCTTGTGAGGCTTTAGTAATTTCTTACCTTTGGTCAATACAGCCAAGACCAGCCTTTTCTCATGACTCAGAGCTGTTCACCGACAGCACTGATACAGCCTTGATCTAGCTATCACAGCCATTAAATTCCCAGTCAAAACCAGGAGTGGAAAAATGGGACAAAACCCAAAAAATAATGAGGACAGAAACATTATTATCCTGTCTCATTTGAACTGGAACAAAGTTATGTTCAGGCTTGGCCTGAGATAAGGGCAAGTGGCTGAGGACAATTTTTCTTGTAAAAGCTCTGTTGAAATAGTTGAAATTCAGTCATTCCTATTTATTATTCTTTTCAAGCTCTAAAATATAACAGTCTATAAAATAAGCAGCAGGTGACCAAAAAGAGAGATACAGTGATTAACTGGACATGCAGGAGAACTCCAATTGGAGTAGAAATGCACATCTTTTATAGAGTTTTATGGATTTTTTTTGTTTCAAAATGTTTTTGTTCGAAAGCTGTTTCATTACAGCAAAAATGGGGAAGTTGAAGAGGAGACCCATGCCAGATAAAGGGAAGTGTGTGAGATCTACTGTGTGAGAATGTCCTAGATAATGAGTGACAGCTGTGAGGTTTTGGTCTCACTTTCATTTTAATGGCATCCTCCAGTGATATGCACTGGATTTCAAGCCTTTGTCGCACTGTCAGCTCCTGTGATGATCCACAGAATATGGGCATTTGACAGGTCTTTAATAAACAGTTTGCTGCTGGGATGAATTGAAGTTCAGTTGGATCTGGCTTGAGTTCAGCAGAACAGACAGTGTTGTTAACTCACCTTTATGCTACAAAAGAAAAAAGAGAAGGAAGGGGAAAAAAAAAAAATCCAGCCTTGGACACCTGCTATCTTTCCAGAGACTAATTATGAGAGACCTCATTTTTGTAGAGGATGAAAATGGAGTAGCTACCTACAGTAATGCATTGTCACTCCAAGAAAACTGCAGCTAAGAGCACTAGAAAACACTATTTTTTTTTTTCTTGGATTTTAACCTACCTCTAGTCAATTAAAAACCCTTCAGGGCAACTCAGTTTGATGGCTTTTTGGCAGAGATGAGATCCGAGGGCTGTGCTTTGTTTCTGTTGCATTAAGAGTCTTCTGGCACTGGCTCACAGAAACAATAATTTGTTGCTGTCCATGTCAGGGCATGGGCAAGGCAGGCAACCACCTAGAGAAGAGATACCTAAGAAAGAGGGAAGAGCAGAAAACCAGCTGTGGCTCAGCTGCCTGTTTTAGACCCTGCTGCTTCCTCTGCAGAGGACGAGGGGAGTGTTGGAGCTGGGCAATGTGGGGCAGCAACTGCCTCCATTACTATGATCCCTTCCTCATCGCAGCAGAAATGGGAATCCCAGTTCTTTAGGACTTCTCCACCCTATGCAAATCTTCCTTTTTCCTTTCTCCTCCTGTTGCAAGAGTGACCTGGTTCCCCATGTTGAGTTTTTTTTCTTTTTTTCTTTTTCCCCAAAATTTTATTTTCCTTATTTTCTTTGTTACTCTTATGTAGGTCAGCTCTGATTCAAGTGGTGGTGTAGTCTCAATAAGAAGACCTTATAGCTGTGATTTAGAAATAAAAATATATTTTAAAAAGAGCTTTTCTGGTGTCACTTTAGTAGTCAGTACGGCAAAAGGTGGATGTCAGGGAGCTTGTGCTGATTACTTTATTATATAGAAAAGCCTTTATTCACCAGTTTTGCTTCTTCCAGACACGAATATTCTTGGGAACTGGACCCAAACCTCATGATTCAGGCTGATCTCTACTTTGTGCAGATCATTTTATGTTGCGTCCTGTGTGACTATAGAATTGAAACGATACAGCGAAAACCTAAAGAATGTTGCTGGTGTGGATAGGCACGGTAAGGAATTAAGCCAAGTTAGAAAGGGTGAGGTGATGTTCTTGGACAAGACAGAACCTGATGTAGTATCTGTGATATCATTCAAGAAAGATCAAGCTTTGATATGCTATTTTCTGTGTTGTCTGTTGAGTGCAACTGCTCACTCAATTATCACATCAAAAAACCCCTGAAGTTAGTGGAGAATGTAGCAGTTGAGAAAACTGGGACTAAAATGGAGGAAGTGTGGGGCTCTTAGGTTCTTTGTTGAAAGAGCAATATATTCCAAAAATATGCTCAGTATAAAATACAGAACCTTCCTCAATGACCTTCCTAGAATGAAAAAGTTTGGAAGAAAAATAAAATTCATGAACTCAGGTGATCATTTTTCTGTTCAATTTGAGGTTGCAGTCTTCTTCTTATACACAAGGAAATACTAAAAGTACATCAGACATGCCAGAGGCATATACTCAAGTGACTAAACTTTTTAAGGTGTATGTGTTCCTAATGGCCCCATTTATGCATAACTGGAAAGATGTTTGTTCTAACATGTCCTTTCCCCAAAACATCTGGACTGTATAATGCGTACAGTGAGTACAACTGAGAGTGACATATTAGGAAAAGTTAATTAAGAATCACCTATGCTGAAATAGGAAAGGAGATGACTATTAAAGTAGTCCAACTGAATGAAATTGGACAGTGTACGCGATCATGAGTGACAACTGACGTGTTTTCTTCCCCGTTCTGTTCAGGGCTGTTAACTGATTAGCGATACCTCACCCGGCTGTGTTTACTCCGTTGGCTCATGGCATGTAGCAATCTCTGCTGCCACGAGGGAGTTTGTGGTCACCTTGGTGGCTCCCTGCCTGGCGCCGTGAGGCTGAAGAGAAGGGCTGATGGTGTCCCACATTGTCTTAAGGAAAGGCGGTGAAACCTCCTCGTTGCACTGAGGACACTGAACCACTCTGCACTCCCTACTAGAGGTCTAGCAATGCGCTTCCGTTTTCTGTGCGCTGTTGCATGGCCCTGGGAAGGCGTGGATGGAGCTGGCTTGGAGCTCCATGCAGGTCATTGCTTTGATGTAGGGGTAGGACCGGTGTAATGGTTTGACCTCAAACTGCAGAGCTGCTCCTAGTACTACATCCAGCCAGAGCCAGAAAGCAGAGACAGAAAAAGCTGCATTGCAATATAATGCAATGAAGGCCCAAATACATAGGTCATTTTTCAATAGAAAAACAGAAGTTAGTTAGTTTTCCTCAAAACTAAAATAGCAACTGTTTCATTTTCCAATAATACAGAATTCCTCACCTTACTGGATTACTGTAAATATTTACCACATCCATCTGGCTATTAAGGTAATGACAGAAATGATAATTTACCTTTAATAGTATATTCTGTGGTAGCTAACCCTTATGCTGCAAAATGCTCTTGTTCAGGACGTTTCTTTAGGTAGCTAATAAGCTTTTTTCTTATGACGCCCAAGGCTTTTGCACTGCTTTATTTGCCTTTGTATATGGAGATCACATAATGTTAGGAGAGCGGTTCTGAGGCTGGTGGACATAACTTGGGGAGAAGGGGAGAGGCACAGAGTGTGTCCTGAGGGAAGAGGGGAAATCCAGGAAAATTCCACCTCGCTTTTTTCTCACTCTTCCCCATTTTGGTGGTGGAGGGGAACTGCAGGGAGAGAGGGGAGGCTCTGGGTCTTCTGAGATCAAAACAAGGATTTTGGTCTCCAACGCTGTGCAATGCAGGGTCCCTCAAAGATCTTCCCACTTAGAGTTCAGGAAGTCAGCTAGGCAAGGGAGAGGTACAAAAGCATGTCAGGTGCTGAATGTGGGGTGCAAGTTTTGGAGAATGGAGCTTACATTAAATTGAGTCAGGACTGGTTTTACCAGATGCTTGGGTGTAATTTTTCTTTGCAGGGGACATTTGGTGAAGAAGCAGAGCACGGAAAGATAGGAATTGTAAATTGTGGGATGGGAAGTTTGTGTTGTAAAAGAACGATGCAAGCCAGCAAACGCACGCAGAGGGGATGGATGCACAATGTGCATGGGCAGTATTGGGAGAGCAGCTGTGAACCTGACTACTGTCTAGAGGAATGAAAAGGCAGCATGAAGACACTAGCTGTTGCTGAAAGGAAGCGAGCAACTTAAAAAGCTGGAGAGATGTTGGAAAGTTGGGAAATCCAGAAAATTGAGTTTACTTAGAAAACGTAGATACCCTTTCCAATGTGTGACTACTTGCTGTGAGACTTTTTAGCTTGGTACATACTGGTGCCCAGTAATTGCAGATGTCAGGCTGCTCAAAGCAAGTAGAGCTGGTGGATAACCAAGGCTTACTGATTCCAATGCCCAGAACCAGCAGCATTTCCCAGGTGCAGGTTCAGCTGTGCCCTCCAGCCTTATCTCCTCTCCAAATTCTCATTATTATTTAAGTGAAAATAAAGCACAGCAATGAAAAGCAATACACGTTAGAGATTCAGTATCTTCAAAGGCTGTTTTCTGTTGGCACTTTTTATTTATGTGGTTTAATTTGAATAAAGATGGTGAATACCAATGGCTCAGCATTCCTTAGGGCTCAGCTGACAACTCCCAAGAACATACATAGACTGAAGATAAGTTATTAACATAATTGTCTTGTTCTCAACCACAATCTTTGCCTGTTGTGCTCCAGCACAGCTTTGCACCACTATTTGTTTGTGTTTACATCAAATTCAGCAGATCCAGATGACTTTGTTCAGTAAACATCAAGAGAGATGAGGCCTAATTGAAGGCAGATCAGAGAAGATCAGGAAGAATGATTAGAGGTCTTGAAAGCATGGGCTAAAAGAAGAATTGAAAAAAATGGGATTGTTTGGTTTGGAGAAAAGAAGACTGAAGGTATAACAATCCCAAGATACATAAAAGACTGCTGCAAAGAAAAAAACAATTATTATTTGTTCTTCATGCCCCCCACGCACAAAGAAGGTAATCGTGGGCTAAAAATGCAGCAAGGGAAATTTCAGCTAGACAGTAGGTGTGGCAGTCAACTCCTTTAGCTGTCGGTGCCAGCCTGATGGTATCAGTAAGAGGATGAATGATTGACTGGGGTGTAAAGGTCTAGATAGTCTTCTGTCCCACCAGTGCTTCCTCAAAAATGGAGAGGGATCAGGAGGATATCATGGGGAAAGGCTCCAGTGACTGCTGAATAATCTTTGGCCTTTAAATACAGGAGTCCATCACCAGCTGTTGGTGTAAGCCAAGAACTGCATGTAAAACATACACAAATGTTATTGATCTGGAAAGTGAGACAGATAAGTACTATAAAGCCTTGCGTGAAATGCAAAAGCAAAAGAAAATCAAGCATTTACTTTTCCTAGACTCCAGAAGTGACCATTTTTTTTTGCCCATTGTTTTGAAAATGTTGCTTCCTTCTGTGTATCTTTCCAAAGGTTCTTCCCACTCCATTGCTTCAGCACAAACTTCTAAGACTTTTTATGTTATATCTCCACCGTGCACAATGCTTCCTTGTATGTAATCAGTATGGTCATTTCCCTCCTACTTGCAGTGCCAGAGTTGTGACATTTTTTATTAAATTTCACAAGCAAGATAATTTTTTTCTCCCATTCTCACAGCGCATGGAAGGCATTCCTTGAAAACATCCTCAGAAACTGCTCTCTTCACCATTCTTTCCTTAAAATTTCCCCTGCTGTGACATCTGCAAAAAAAATGCTGAGCTTACTAATGGGTGATTTTTACTGTGTCTGTGGCTAATCATACAGCTCAAAACTGTCTCACCCTAAGTATGCATAACCTCTTACGCACTTCTCTTTGTAGTCCTTTTTGAATGATTTCTTGAGGACCATTGATGGTCTTTTGGGTAGGTTTATTCTCACAAAATGATAGGTGTCCTTAGTAGTACTTTGTCTGAACTAGCTGTCTAGATTTTCTTTATAAGCAATGGAGGGAAATGGGCACTTTAATGATAAGGCCCTTCTAGCCTAAGTTAGCTACTTAAGCTGAATCACCATTTGGCGGTGATTTCCTCTCAGCTGTATCCGAAGGGTATTCTTGATGACTTAGCTTAGTCCATAGCCAATATTTAAAGATTTCTGAAATTAATTATTTCGCCTATATGCCTGTCATACTCAGGTCCCAAAAGGAAACTCTAGGAAGAGCTACAGAACATACTATAGTGATAGCCTCTAGAAAACTTTACCATCATAATACTATAATGAAAACAGCATTGCAAAAAAAGCCAGCCACCCAAAAAAACCCCAAAATTTGTGTCAATAATTCAGTGTCCACAAGCTGTAAGAAAATTTCTTTGGCAAATGACATCTATAATGTTCTTTGACTTGCTGCCATCTGCTACTGCTGCCTTATAATCAAGTCTGTTTTCAGACAGACTGTGCCTGATTCTTTCAAGATAAGGAGGGTGTGTATTTTAACAGAAGTTACTAGTAGATAGAGCCATAGCATGGGAAAGCCAAGAAAATAATTGAACAGAGTTCTAGATATTTATGTAACATTTATAGCTGGTTTCCAGAAAGAGGAATTTCAAGTCTTTAGAGGTGGTGGCAATAGTGTCTGTAATTACCTACTGGAAAGGGAAAGAGCTTGTGAGTTGGAACAAACTTTAGGGTGGAGGAGGCTACTATTGAAAGGTACAGATGTCAATATGTCTCTCTACAACTCTGTTAATGGACAGTCAAATTGGTTTGAAATAATTCTAAAAATATAAATTTTTACTAGAAAATACTAGGTCTATATAAAAGTTTATGTTGAAGGTATTATAAATATCCTTAAAGTGGCAAAGGAGAGGGTTTGGAGACTTTGATATAGGGAAGATGTAGATACAAACACAGATATAAATCAGAGATAGGAATAGATATATAATTATTCTTTCATCTTCAGTCCCTCTGGTATACATTGAGGTTCCTGTATAAGCACTGATTTCAGAAAATTATCTGAAGTTTTGTATACTTACATTGCATTTTTTATTAGAACAAGAGGTAAAAATAAAAGTGTTAAAAGTGACTATTTCAATTATTTTATCTCTCCTTTCCCTAATGTAATTTTAAATTGCACAGAAAATAAACCAGTTCTCCAGCGTCTCTTAGTATTACCAATTATCTGTGGAGGTCAAGGACGTTTGACCTTTCAGACAGTGGAGCAGAATAAAACTATGCGCAAAAAGCAATGCAATCAGCTCTATAGATTGTCCTAACAGGTCAAGCAGGTTATGAATTGGTCATCCTATGAGTGCAGAGATGGTGTGTACAAGCCTTCACATCCAGCATAGTGCACTGCTGCATCATTGGGACACAAAAAGATGAGTTGGTTTCAGAATGCTTATATGTGCAGGCCAGACAGGTGAGGCAGTGCCAGGCTTCCACTGTAAGGCCGGAACACCGTAAAAATGTGACTGTCTTCTTCCAGACTCAAACAAATAGACTTTCCATCTTGCATCACCACTAATCTCAGGATCTCTGCACATCACAACAAGCAATATCACTGACCTTCCCTTCCCTTCCCTTCCCTTCCCTTCCCTTCCCTTCCCTTCCCTTCCCTTCCCTTCCCTTCCCTTCCCTTCCCTTCCCTTCCCTTCCCTTCCCTTCCCTTCCCTTCCCTTCCCTTCCCTTCCCTTCCCTTCCCTTCCCTTCCCTTCCCTTCCCTTCCCTTCCCTTCCCTTCCCTTCCCTTCCCTTCCCTTCCCTTCCCTTCCCTTCCCTTCCCTTCCCTTCCCTTCCCTTCCCTTCCCTTCCCTTCCCTTCCCTTCCCTTCCCTTCCCTTCCCTTCCCTTCCCTTCCCTTCCCTCCCCTCACCTCCCCTCCCCTCCCCTCCCCTCCCTTTTTCCCACCTCACAACTTACACAGAAGTTTAATGTGTGTTATCTGTATTTTTATTAGGTCCAGGCTAGGCCTGCTACCCCACCAAGCCTAGCCATATAAGAACTATCTCTGTGTCTGTATGGGTGCACAAACGTGTACACATGTACATATAGATGCAAGACAAGGTTCAGAGTTCACCTGTACAATGCAAAAACCAGTGGGTGCCTTTAACTGTCACTAACACCAAAGAACGCGGCAGTAGCCTAATACAATATAGCAGTGGTTTTGTGGGATCAACAGCTACAAGTAGAGGTTAATTTGTGTAGACCCCAACCTTTTTCGCTCTTTGAAGATGTGACTCTTTCTCAGTCTTGTGCGGGTAGGGTTGTCTGTCCTTCCCGAAGTATGCCTGAGAAGGAAGAGCAGGAGGAACCTCCATGTTTCCAGCATAAAAGAAGGAGATTTCACTGCCTGCACTGCAGACGTGGATTAGGGGAACATTTCTGCTGCGGGCAGGATCTTTATAGCATCCATTACGGGCATGTTTATATCTTTCCCTTGGAAGATCTAACATCAACAACTTCACTGGATGGACCATCAAATCTGGTGTGGCCGTTTCTGTTTTCCTGCAGTCCTTCCAATAAAACTTCTTCAGGTCCATTAATAGAAGCTATAGAGTCAGGTGTGGGTCTGCTTTACAGCGACAGGTCTGAGAAAGTGCGTCATTTAAAAGGTAAATAGTTTCCCCACGAACAGAGCCCAGCAGCAAAGGAATTTAATTCATGGTATATATCCTAACTCCAAAGTCTTGTCAGGTGCTGGATTGCTCTCCCAAAGAAAGAGATTAAAACCACACACCTCAGCCGGAATTGGAGCCGGATACATCGGGTGGCACGCTCCTGTGTTCACAGGGGCTGAACAAGGAGGTTTGATCGATGATCTCATTCCGACGAGTGAAATCCTGACATCTTTCAAACCAGTGGGAGTTTTGCCATTGGGTTTGCACAGCAATTTAAATGCCAGCATCCCGTGGGTCTGCAGACACCACAAGATAAAGTTTACCAAACTGTTTTGAGGAATGCTCAGGCTCAGCTGGATTTAAATTTTGAGTCTTCCTGCATGCAAACCAGTTTTGCTTACTTTAGCAGGGCTTAAATGGCTGCTGCTTGCCACGCTTAGCAGGAAAGTTCTGCAAAGTTCAAATCATGTTTCTAGCCAAATAACTTGGACTTTTCTAATTTAAAGTATCAAGAGGACTTTGGGTCACCATGCTGTACATGAAAATGCAGACTATCTCTTTTTTTCTCTACTGCAGCAGCCTACAGAAATAATAACAATAATAACAACAACAATAATTAATAATAATAATAATAATAATAATAATAATAATAATAATAGTAAACAACACCACAGTAAGAGCTATTCGTAACAGAGCCCCAGATAACATGTCCTTTGCCTTATAATAAACCTTGGAAATAAACGATTACCAAACCCTTGGTACCTGCTGCTGCTGCTGAGAGTTTTCACACTTTAAATAAAGCTGACAAAAGAGATGAGCAATTTTGGTTTGGCCACATTCTAAATGTCAGTACCACTATTTACTCCCTCTCAAAGTAATCAAGTGCACCAGAGGTCCGGCAGCTCTCACTGGCCCTACTGATTGAAAACCAGAGACGTGGTTCACTGTTTCTGTTTAAGTCACCCTACGTCCCTTTCTACAGTGACCTCTGCCTGCACAATTGTGGTGCCAGGGCTTTTGAAGCGTGTATCTAGTGAACATCCATTCAATGTCTTTTCCATCCAATTAAAATTCTTCGCTATCATTCCCTTTTATCTACCCTTTGTAATTGGATTCCCAGTTTCTCAATTTTCAAGGGGGAAAACGATAGCAAGTGCCTGATAAAAAAAAAAAAGAAAAAGTTATGATTTAATGCTGTCTAAAGGTTTGTTCTTTCTTCAGCTGAGTTTCTGAAGAGAAAAAAGGCTTCTGCAATCATGCTATCATTTGTCCATCTCTGTTCTCCACTTAATGACTCTGGGATCTCTTGGCCTGTTTCAGTCAGATTTGAAGATGGGCTTATAACTTTCCTGTAATATTCTGGTGATACTAAATTCCTAATTGGTACATGAGACTGGCAAATGGCTAGAGGACAAGATCCAATAGTCCCAGAGAGAAAAAGACTGCCGTATATGAGTAGATGTCTGTCCAGCCCGGGTACCCAGCACTCGATGGGGACATTCCCACATCTCTGGCAGCACACGGGCTGCACTTTCCCAGGGCAGAGCTGTGGGATGTAAGGGGGGATGGAAGCATCACAGCTTATCATCATACAGGATACGGGGTGAGGGAAAGGAGAGGAAGTTAGAAGAATAAGCCACCTAAATTGATAAGCAAAAAGCTTTTGTTAATGCCACTGCTCATGAAATACTTTGGGTTTTTTTGAGAGTGATGTTCCCATCATCACAAACCTGGTGATTTGTTTCCAAAGCTGCTTGCGTGCCAAGTATTTTCCGTTTTCGTGTTACTGGCAGGTTGTGAAAATATTCTCTTGCAGCATGTTATACACCAAGATCAATATTAAAGACAGGTGAAATACATGACTTTCTAGAGGTGCCTGCAGAGGGACTAGGTTAGTCTGTTGGCTTATCTTCATGGCTGCCTTTAGGTGAGATGAGTCAAGGCTTAATTGACCAGGGTTCCGTTATTGCTAAAAACATGAATCTGAACAGAACAGAACATTTGTATTGACCCAAAACTTAGTGATTTTCTTCACATTGACTCTACCAAACTATTATTCCCTCTCTTCTGTAAAATTTTCTCTTTGGGAGAACTTCAGAAATGTTTGAAAGCCAGTAGTCTACACACTCTGCCACAAATATTTAGAGTTACAGAAGTCATCCAGTAACTCTGGTCTTACAGTTAACCTCAGATAGTCTCTTCCTTGATTGATATTCCAAAGTCTTGGTCAAGAATCCTTAAATGACATCACCAGTGTGGAACAACAAGATAGCTATTTTGGTTTTTTCTCTCATGTAATGGAAGAAGAAAGCTAATAAATCCTTGAAATCAATACTAGTCAGCAGCAGCACACTAGTACATCAATTATGAAATTACTAAAAGGTCAAATCTTTTGATAACCATCCACAGAATGCCAGGAACTAGGAGTTTTGAATGTGATGGAATACTTGTGACTATGATTGCGAGGAGGAGACAAATATTTTGCAAACCTAACCCATTATGCTTAAAATAATATGAGTCATTCCAAAACTTTCTTCCTATTAAGTAAGGTACTGTATAGCCTTTGGATAACAGGAAAGTCAAGTTAATGGAACAGAAGGTTAAGACAACTAAATAACTGTAACTTGGCAAATAGGGATAGGGAACAAGATAATTGTCTGTAAGTATCTGAAGGGAGGGATAAGAATAGTTTCAAGTTGCTCAGGGGAGTGTAATTAGATATAATGGGATGAAATTAAGCAATGGAAAATATTAGGGAGGAAAATCCTAATGAAAACCTCATTCAAAACCTGGCATAGACTCCAAAGGAAGCTCTATTGGAGAAAGCCTTGGTTCTCCTGGTAAAAGTAAGTGGAAAGAAGAATTTTGAAATGCACCAACTGATTCTGCACTGGAAAGGTGATGGGGTGATCTTTAGAGGATTTTCTGGTTCTAGTTTAATCTAATCCCGTATCTATTGCCTTAGGATATTGGTAAAATGAAAGGGATTTCTTTGACAGATATTTTTTAGTACCCTTCTAAGGGTCAGAACCATCATTATCAAACCTAGGCTCCCTAAGCACTACCTTTATGTCGGTCAATTAAAAATCCATAATCAAAAGCAATATAAATGTTTTCTCCGGAATACTGTCTCTGTTTTACTGAAATCTGCCATCTACACTGTCCTATCAACATTATTTTGTCCCTGGGAGGTGGCAAGGACTCTCTCCTTTTCCTCTTAACACTTTTCTGGAGGGACAGGGAAGATTCACTTTCCACCCCTGGTTCTCCTGGAAAGAAGATGGGGAAAGGGTTAATTTTCACTATTTGTATTCATAGGCTTGACCCACCATTGTGCATGTCAGTTCTTGTAAGGTGGTTCATGTTTCTTATATCAATGTCATTTTGCTAAACTTCATGCATCATATATCTGGACTGTATTGCAGAACTAGGCATGGGGGAATTTCTCCTGTGTGGTTGTGGTAGCTTCTTATTTACCTTGAACACAGGAACCTGGATTCAGTGGCCAAGCACTGATGAAGGTGTCCCTCCATGACGATGTTACGATTTTCTCCCCCTCATAACTTTCTGAAGACCACAGCATGCCCTTGGCTGCATTACAGGCTGGTCAATGCTGAATTCTTTCTGGAAGCAAAAACTCTATTTTACCTTTTCTGCTTCGGTGCAGCCACAGGCCATGCTATGGAGAGAGCAATGTGAGTGGGGTTCACACACAACCCTGCTATCACACATCCTGGTTCTGCCTGTCTTTCCTACTGTGCAGAAGCTGTGTATGATGTTTTCTGTAGACAGACAAATGTGATGAGCAATCAGCGAATCTCAGATCCGCTTTCTCAAACCTGTTCTTCCTACAGATTCGTGGTCATGTCATCATGACCCAGTGACTCACTTGCAGAGTTATGGGTCATGTTTACAGTGTCAAGAACAGGAGTTAGTCCCGTCTGACTATTTTTTGGAATACAAGACAGAGAAAATCTTGTCAAAAGTATTAGGGTTAGGCAGCGAGCATTAGCCAGCTCTGTGCTGAGAACAGTCAACCAGCCCAGGTTTGAAGGGAGCCATCCATTCAACTTAAGATGAATGTTTGCCATCACAATAACTGGATTTCATTATTACTTAACATATTCAAAGTACATTTTGCTTGGTAAAGCGATTTTCTTAAGGCAGTTGCAGTGCGAAAGGTTCCGATTGAATAGAAACAAGACGACACAGAACTATTTAAAATCCACGATACCAATGTGACACAGCTGAGATGTATATTTATTCTTCACCCTTTTGTGATGCTGCAAAACATGTTCTTCATTCTTTAAACCAACATTGTTTGTGTGTGGGTAGGGGGTTATTCATTCATGAGTTATTGCAACATACAGGTCTGCAGATGTAAAAATGTAGTTTATTTAGATTTGTTAGCTGCACTATGTTTTTATAATGCTAGTGAGATCTTTATTACCTCCTAGTCCTAAAATTTTCCCTACCTAACTGTAGGCACTTGCATGAGGTGACCTAACATCCTTTCTGGATGCGACTGCACCTTTCCACCGAACATAAGAAAACCATAGAAAGGTATCAAGGTTTGGCCCCAGGTGCTTCAAAACAGAGAGGCTAATCAGGATCTTACACTTCCCGAGATAATGAAGCCTTCTTCCTGGTCTCAGCTTCTCTGTGCACCCGTAACGTGAACATCAACAAAACTCAGCCCGTCCTGCATCTGGACAGTGCAGCAGTTATGGTAGCCCCCACCAACCACAGCTGTTTCATGAAGGCTCCTTCAAGTCCTTCCTGCCATTTCAAACATCACTGGTCTGGAGACCATTTCTTGGAGATCATGGATATAATTAGCTTGAACACTTCCTAGACATTTTTGAAGCCCACCAGTTTCCTTCTTAGCCATCTTCTGACCACAGACTCTTGGCAACTTGATGTCTGAGAGCAAGACAGCTGCTTCCCAAGGCTGTGGTTCCCTGACTGCAGTAGAGTTACTTCCAGATGAGCACCATGTAATTCTCCAATCAAGGTAATTGAATCTGAATACACTTAGAAAAAACTTATCAAATCAGACAGCCCAGTGATAGAGTCAGATTAGTAGTTAGGACTTCTAGATAAGGATTATATTATTGAGTTACTCTTTTATTTTGATGTCCCGTTTAGTTACCAATTTGTTCTACAGTATTTCAGGCAGGTCTACAGCAAGCCCCCTGAAGGGTTTATTCTAATAAGTAATGCAATTTGAAAAGGTAGGAAATCACGGAAAACTCGTTTAGTTTCACTCATTGTTACTAGTTTACCACTCTACATTGATTTTTCTCCTTCCTATTATACATGGACTATGGTCTCTAATGGGTTTACAAGTCTACTGATTAATGTGAGTAAAAATAATACTTGTTTTATTGCAGGGGTAAATAATGTCTTAACTACTTTGAACCCTACAGCCCTTTCAGAACACTAATCTGACATGGCACTATCACAATGACTTCACCTGCCTCTTTTCCAAACCCCCTTAAAGCCTTTTTCATTCATTTTATTCTCATTTCCTCTGAATATTTGCTCAACACTTTTTTAATGGATTTGCTTTCATACCTTTTGTGTGCAAACATTTCAATATCCACCTTATCCTGTTGGGAATATTTACAGAAAGGGAATTTTTAAGTCACTATCCAAATATTTAAAGAGTGAATTTAAATTCAAGACACAGATATTTGGACCAGAATTGCTACCGAGCTTATCTACTGAAGGACCAGGAAAAAGTTCCTTGTGATTTTTTCAACAATTTATTGATAAACTCTTCTGCTCCCACCACCCATCTCCGTTTGCTGGTCAGTGCTGACTTTTGCATATTTCTCAGTATCTTCCTGAACACCCCAGTGACAGCGTTTCTGCCATGTTTCTATCTCCTTCAAATGATCTGGTTTATGTCACATACCAATACCTTAAGTTCCACCAATTTTTTTAGCCAAGATCCTCGCATATGGGCAATCCAGCTGCTTCCTAATAACCGTAACCTCATCCTTTGTCTCTCCCTCCTATTCCCAGCAGCAGACACTCCCTTAACGTGAACACATATCTCTATTCTGAGAGAACAATTAATAGAAATGTAAAGGTTAACAGCAAAATGAGAAGTGTTTTTTGGGTAGAACTGCACAACAGTTTAGAAGTAACTAACCAAGCTAGTTAAAAAAAGATTTATCTTGGGTAGTGGAAGCGGCTTAGTTGTGGCAGTGATGAACTCCAGGCATGCTAATTTATTTTGCTTTTCAGACATTATAGAGCTTGGAGCCTCTAGTAACCAAGCTAGGTTGTTTACAGTAAGAGCAAGCATCTCTGCATCACGATTATGCTGGAGGTGGCTGGCTTGCTTTAGCAACTGGAAGCTGGTCTCTAAACCAGAAACCAAATGCCACAAGCTCCATTCCCCTGAGAATGATACCACATATATTTTCTGGCAGCCTCTTCTTCCTCGTAGACCATCCACTCAGTCTTGAACCCAGAAGTTCAGGCCAGAATTCTTGCAAACCCACCAACGTTGTTCATTGTTAGTCTGGGCACCTACACCTTTTCTCCAACCGTTAAATCTACAGGGCAAGTCAAGCTTTTTCTTCTTTTATTTTTTTTTCTTCTCAAGTGTCATAAGGAAAGATGGTATTTATACTGTTCTGAACTGACAAAAGGTTGGTGCAGCTGAATGCAATATGAAGTAGCTGGAAAAATTTTCACACTTTTTTTTTTCCTGTTTTCACAACATTTTAAGAATGTGTTGGCAAATTTAACAAAAATCACTCAGAAGTCTGAAATGTTTTATTAAATGTTTTCTTCGTTCAGTTTAAAGTAATTTTTCATTTCAACATTTCCATAACATTTTTTCAATTAAAAAAAATAACAGTTCAAAACCTCATACCATGCTAGCAACTATTTTTTTTTCCTAAGCAAATCATTGCAGACATTTTGGGAAACTAAGGTGTTTTTTGGGGGTTTTTTTTAACAACTTTAAGTTCATAAAAATTTCTATTTCAGCTCCAAATAGAGGAGAAAGAGAAAGAAATTGGATTGATAGGCTGTGCTGATGAATCGCCGCCTTCCCAACATATCAGTTGATTTAAAAAGAATATTAATAAAGAAGTGAACATCTCAGAGATGCTTTTCTACAATTTTCTATGAAAACATGCACTTGGTTAGAGGGCTAGAGCCCAAACTACTGCCTCTCTTTGAGAGAAAAATATCATTGTGAGCGTATGTGTACTATTAGACATCAGAGAATTCAAATTTAGGAAAGAGGGATTTTGTAAGTGGCATTTCTTGATGAACTGCAAACATTTTGCAGCTGAATTCTTTTTTTGTTTGTTTTCTCATCCTTCCACCTCTATAAATAATACAGTGGGATACCAAGAGCAGAATTCTCCTTCCTGATTCACGCGGTTGATAACTTAGGCGAGAAGGCTAAAACACACCGACTGATTTAGCGATATAATCAATGCCATCATGTAATCATCACCCCGAAACCAGTGCAGCCTGTTGGTGTGACTGAAGTGACGCACACCCTCTCCCGCAGCCCGGGCTTGCAATCTTGGCTGAGGACAAATCGGCACAATTGCAGTCCATGGGTATCTGCCTGCGTGAGCTGAGGATTTAACCTCCTGAAATACCCGTGGTGAGAGAAAGCCACTTTCCTGACATGCCTTGTGATTAACATATAGGTTAGGGGGAAAGAAAAAAAAAAAAAGGCAAAACCTAATGTTACTGTCCATCTCCTTATGTATTTAAAAATTCAGTTAGGTGTGGGGCTCTGGGCAGGTCTGGGATTGCAGAGGCAGCTGCAGTGTGTGGTGCCAGAAGAGCAAACTGGCACGACATGAAAGAGCAGTCGGAGCTGACCACTCTCGTTCCCTCCGCCGGGCAGGGAGAAGGATAAACACGGAGCATAACTGCTGCACCGTCACTTGGCTTCAAAAGCCATGCCTTCTTTTAGCGGCTCGAAGATTTCAGGCAGATATGAAGGGATATATTCTCTTGAAATGCTTTAAAATGCTGAATGTGATCTTTCTCTTGGCAATGTCCTTTTAAAGTTTGAGATCCAGCGTTCTGGATGTGCAAAAGAATGCGTTTCAGATTTCTGCATTTCAGATTATCTCTGAACAAAAAAAGAAATCTTCCTGTTTGAATATGCATTCTGCTTACTGAGCCTCAGACACAGGGTATTAGCAGCAGCGCCGGTGTCTCTGTTATCCCCTTTGGGGATGGGACGTTTTTTCTTTTTCTCTTTTTACTCTCCCCACAACTCTTTCCCAAAAAGGAAGCGGGGGAGAGGGTGCATTTCCAAAACCCATCTCGCAGCGTCTTTATTTTATACAGTCTCCCCTCCCCACCCAAAATACCTTGAATAGCCCTTTATGTAACTTCAATTAAAAAAAAAAAAATACAGCTGCTCCTCTGAAGCCATCCAAATCTAATTAACTACAGAAGCCGAAGTTATATTAAGCTTCTCACTTTCTTCGCCTTAGCATCTCCATTCATACCTTCATTCAATGTGTTCACAAAAAAAGGAATTTCTAATAATTGTATCTATAGTCTTGGAAAAAGAAAGCCACTAATCAGGAGGCCTGTGAAAGAGGAGAGATCGGAGCCTCGCTTGAACTTGGCAGTCTGGCCCCGAAAAACTTGCAGACAAAGGGGCGAAGGGAACCGAGGAGCTTAGCCCTACGTCTAAGGAAGCTGGTGAGAATTTGTTCAGCCTCTGAATAGAGATCTCCATCTCAGTCCTAAATTGTGCCTGCACAGATTCATTGAAATGCTTTCTCCGAAGGAAGAGGGGGCGGGCGGCAAGGGAGGGAGAAGGCAAGGAAAGTTTGTTGAATATAAATGAGGTTACGTGTGGCTGAAGAGCGAGATAGAAGCTCTACGGAGATTTATTCCTGACTGACATACAGTAACACAAAGGCAGTAAAACGTGTCCTTGGCAAGTGGCATTAACAAGCGGTAAACCTTAATCTTCAGAGAGCTGAGATGATGCAGCCCTCCATGGAAAATACCTTCTCATTTGTGGAGCGCATTATTTAAAATATGTGTAGCCAGTTTTAAAGAAGTTGTAACTAGCTACCTTACCATGCCATGACCTTGTGAATCGGGCAGTCTGCAGAGCCACAAGACCAGTTAGAATAAGGATTCTTGATATTTTCTCACTGAGGAGCTCAGTGGTCTTCCTGCATGTTGTGTCTCATCTCGGGAAAACTTCAGAGTCTGGTTCTTCCCACTGCAGGACTTGGTGGAAATGAATGGGATTGCACCTCAGATGAGTTTTGTTCAAGCGCCTTTTATATCTTTTAGCTAGCAAAAATCCTATTTTCATTCCAGCAATCTCAGGGACATGTTCTGGTCTGGTTATTCACATTAATGTCTTTACTTGTATTCACATTTTCTGCTGCAAGGAGCCCTCTTGAAACTTCAACATCACTCAATAAAAGCAAAGCAAAAGAAGCCTGGTCATTAAATTAAATCAACTGCCACTGCACAGCAGAGGGAGGAAGCGTCTGATATATTAAAATAAGTGGATATCCACAAAAAATATGGATAGTACATAAAGTCCCTTAGGGAAAAACCACCACCCCTGACCCAGACAAAAGGAAATTTATCCAAAGTTACAGAGAATTTGTTCGCAGTCCTGACTGTATTTACTGTTAGTTTTCCACTTGCCCACTGCACATTAATGATTAGGAGACAGGATAACCTGTTCCCAGCTTCCCAGGCTCTTGCTCTGAGACTCTGTAAAAAGTCTGAGAGTTGATTTCCAAAGGTGGGGCAGGAAACACTAACTAACAAGTGCTGGTTTCTGAGGAGGAGTAAAGTCACTTCCCCCATCCCCACTGCTCTTCTTAGCTTGGATAAGCATTATCTTGGCAAAATGAAGAGTGGTCTTGCGTTAGGTCTTTATGAGGTGTGGTCACTGGCCATTAGTCCAAGGCACAGCACTGAAGATGCCCTTTCCCTGCCTCTGAACTCAAAAACATCACATTGCTCGAGGCTGAGAGCAGCTTCCCAGTCGGCCTCATACTGTACAGTCGCTCACATGATGAATGGAAAGTTATTTTTACTCCGCAGCTTAAACAAAAACTAAACATTTTGTGAGGTTTATATACCGTCTGCTATCTCTTCCCTCATAAATTAAAAAGAAAATGCAACTTTCCCCCACCACTCATTTTGGAGCTGTTTTTAGCTCATCTGTATCTGGATTTTCTGCTACGTAGCTAAGGACTTTTACAACAGATACAAATTTCATTATTGGACTGTAATTGCCTTTGTTTTGCCCTGCTTTGATGTTAAATATAAAGAAGCCCCAGGCTACTTCATCTAACATATGATTGTTAGCGCTGACTCCTGCTCAGGGAAGGCAGAGTGCTGCATTCAGCCTAATCTGGAGTGACGATGTTTACGGGACAGCTGAACGAGATCCTAAACAAATGAAGGCACCGTTCATGGGGTTATATGCTGAACCCAGTGCCACACACGCACTGATCAGGTCCCAGGAACACTGAGCTCTTCAAACAACTTTGCGTAGGGGAAAACGAGTGCATTTCATTTCCGCAAAAGCAAATGAAATGGAGAAGCACAGTTGCTATTTCTTATGATTTCGATGAGGGCCTTGTTCGAGGAGACAGCAAGAAAATTTTGATCTGTTCCCTCTGTTCCTCTTGGACAATTCTGAACTTCTTGGTTACGAACGCTAAATGCTCCAAATCCATATAAACATACAAATAAGGAAAATCTTTAACCCTGTTCTCTTAAGCTATACATCAAGAAGTTTTTTCCCCCTCAAAGATATAAATATCTAGGGGAGTCCCTTATATGGGAAAAAAAAGACTTGAACACAACTTTCAGAGGAAATATGAACGTGTGTCTCAAGTATCAAACTGCAAGGATGCAGAAAATATTTTGTAAAGGTGTTGAAAGCAGAACAGCAGTGTCCAGCCGTGAAGCAGTTAAAGTGGCTTCCCCTGCTCTGCTCCCGTCCTCTTCTCCAGCGTAACCACCAGACACTCTTCTTCTGGGTTTAACTAAGGCAGCCGTTTTATTATGCCCCCAGATTCCACCACATGTTTTAATGCATATACCTATAAATATTGCATACATCAAAACCACTTTTTATTAGTATTACTTGCCAGTACACACTTTACTACCAAGCTAGTAAATATTTTGTCTCTGACCACACTAATCTTGAGCCTAACTTTCGGTTTTACCACTTCGGGTGTGTGGTCTCTCCTTACTCACTCAGAGGGAGAAGGGGAATGGCCCCTGGGTAGCAAAGGCATCATGGCAGCCAGAAAGGTCGTGTGGCTTCATGGCCAGGTCGGCTTTGCTCTTTTTGCCTACATTCATGCACAAAAGCACCTGGAGCACAAAAAGCACCAACCGAGAAAGTCTCCGGGCAAGAGGGAGATTCCTGTTCGTGGGAGCCCCGGGGACACGACCTTCCCTTTTCACGGCGGGTGGGTAGCAGAGCCAGACAGGACCGAACGTCCTCCCCGTGGCCAGCGGGTCTGCATGCCACAGCTTTTGTCACCCACCTTCACTTCCCTCCTCTGCATCCCGGCCCCTGTGGCTTCCCAGTTGGGGAAGGCAACGGCTCTCCCCGTGTGCCTGGCTCCCGGCCCGGCTCCCGGCCCCATGCCGCCAGCAGAGCAAGGCGTCACAACACCCAGCGTGAGGCGTTTGCTTGACCCCGGCACGCTGCCTGCCGCTTTCCTCGCGCTCTTCGGCGGTGGCGATGGCGCGTCACCCGAACCGCTCTTCGCCTTCCGCCAGCGAGGCACGGGGACCGCCGTGCCACCCGCACGCGGCCCCGGGCAGCCTCGTAAGGCCGCGTAGGAGGGTCTCCACGGGACCTGCCGGCAGTCTGTAGCACCCGCCCTGCTGCGGTATTTCTTCCCCGTCTTCGATTGCCGTCGCAGAAGAGATTGCGAGTTGGCTCTGCAGCTCATTTCTGTTATCTTTCACATGCTGATAAGTTGAATAAAATATAATTTCCTCAACCAGTCGGCATGTCTTTGTCAGTCTGATTTCTGAGAGGAAGCAAAAGGCTTCCCATCACGCCAGACCAATCCTTGCTGAGGAGGACTTTGACTCCTGTGACTGATTGCATATAAGGTCGTTTCAATCACAGCCTCTGCCCAGGGACCCAGGCTCGGGGAGCACCGAGTGGTCAACTTCATTTCTGCTTTGAAGGCAAATCCGACCTGATTCTCGGCGGTGCTTAATTAGGGTGTATCGTTACAGCCAGAGCATGTGGGTTTGTGCCGAAATACTCAAAGCATCAGGAAAGAGTTGTGCAAACATTTTCCAGACCTGACCGTTAGGATGCTCTAGCCCCTCCAGCCACCATTTGATTTTACATCCCTCCATATGCAAAAGCTTTTCCTTTGGCCTCAGTACCTGGAATTGGGTTACCTGAGATTCTCGGAAGTAATTTTGAAAAGCTTATAGTGAGGGGAAGTTTGAGATGCCTGTGGATGCAACCAGCAAAAGATAAACAGGAACAAGATAAATTGCAAGTTTTTCAAGTCAATCTCCTGGCGTATTCTCCTTGGAGAGGGAGGATTTGAGCCACAACCCCTAGAAATGAGCATTCGGCACTGGCAATTTGACTATCCAAGACGATGAGAAACGTGCAGCTGAGCACAGGTAGATTTGTCAGTGCTCTTTCCCTTTCTAGATGCAATCTGAAGAACTGAACACCCTGGTCACTGAGGCCAGTGACCACCACGGAATTGCCTTGGTGTCAAGAAGGCATCAAAGTGTAACACAGTCCAAGACCAACCTCAGGAGCTGCTCATCACCCCTCTGCCTTTCCCAGCAATGCCATCCAAACATTTCAGGAACGAACACCTCATAAGGGGGTGCACATATTATTCACCAGGTCATTTGTAAAATACACAGGCTCATTTCACCGCTTTACTCTACGCATTCCCGGGTGACCTTGCTGAGTCTCGGTGACCTTGCTGAGTCTCAAAGAGTGGTATTCATCTCATCTCAATCCTCCGTACAGGATTATGGATTGTAATCCTATCAGACATTAATGGCCTACCTTTATAAGCAGTAGGGGGGAACAGGTATATTCAGAAGATAATTCACCTGGCCTGTCTTATCTAAGTTGTGCCTCAGTTCCCTATTCCCCACCTGTAAAATGGGGATGGCAACACCGTCCCACCTTCCTGGAGGTGCTAAGAGATAGGATTGAATTACTTGGGTAACACAGTTCTGATGTTACAGGAACATCTTTAATAGTCCTTAGTCACTGGGGAAAAGGATATTCAGCTGTTTAGCACATCCAGAGAGAGACATTTTTTTCCTAGTTAATTATGGCATTACTAAATTTCTGAGCACAGCATCTGGAATTTTTAAATATTTCTCCCTGAAAATCAGTGACTGGGGTTTTTGGGGTGGTTGTTTTGTTTTTCCCCAGTGTAGCTAGAGCAATGAAGGCTTTGGATAAATTAGACATTTGGAAAGATTTCAGGCAAGTTGGGACTGATAGAGATAAAGTAAATCAAGCCACCAGTATCGTCTGCTCTGTGGGAGAGGAGGCTGGGGACATCTTCCGCTCTTTTCAGATAACAGATGCAAGAGATGGTGAAAAGGTCAGAGATAAATGTAGTGCTCACTTCGTACCACATATTCACGGGAGCCGGACTAAAGAGAGGCCAGAAAAACACGTGTGTACTTTCAACCTTTCACTGCAGGCAGCAAAGAGCGTTACAGAGATGGAAACAACAGACTATTTTTGTGCAAAGCCTGGACACAGTCACTGTAGCAGAGTGGGACCAAAATAATAAAACCCCAACCAAAAAATAATTTCCCTCTCTGCTTTCATCCTCCCTGCCTCTCCCACACCCCTTCCCCTCTCACGCCTTGCAGAAGCCATAAATCTAGGCCATCAGAGAGAAGCTGGAGCAGCAGTGTATTATCTTGAGAAATCACTCCCAGAAGGGAGCAGAAAGTTCACAAGTAGAGTGCCAAAAAAGGAGAAATCGCGGTACTGTCACTGGATCCGGCTGCGGCTGGAAGGCGTCCAAGCTCCTCACACTGCTGACATCCCTGCGCATAATCAGAAATTCCTTTCAATTATGTGGGAAAAGGAGCTTCGCATTGTCAGCCCAAATGCCCCCGTGAAGAAATCGGCTGCCGCAGCACCACCGTAGAAGGTCATGGTGGTGGAGCAGCATCCATGCGCGGCAGCTCGCCGGGTGGGGAGGGGGGGAGCGCGTGGCGGCCGTTGCGCGACGTGCTTTTATACCGCTTTGCTCTTCCATTAGCACATTTAACCTGAGGGCCTCTGCAAGCACCAGTTGACCAAAGCTGATAGGAAATAAAGTACTGTTAGACCGGTGTTGCGTATGGCACAGAAGAAAACTCAGTTGTGATGCGCAAGCTGCCCTTGCATGTTGGGAGGGTGGTTCCTGCAGCCCCAACCCCCGTGGCTTCTTCTAGCCACAGTAGGCAAGAGGTATTGTCTTCCTTGAAGGTGTGTGACCTGGGAGGGCAGGGACTTGGCACACAGCTCGAGGAATCTTCTGCATGGGCATCTGCGCTGCAGCCCGACAGAAGGCACAGACCCGCTTCGTGCTTGAGCTGTGCAGCACTTACGGCTGGGGCTTCGCAGCATCCTGCCTTAAACCTGAATCACAGAGTTGTCTGAGGGGAGATGTCAAATTTATTGAAAAGCAGTGTGTTTTTCATTATTGCTCTTGAGTGTATTTGGCTGAGATGTGGAAAGATGTTTGTCTTCCTGTAAATGGATTCTTTCCTTTCCCCCAATTTTTTGTTCAATTTATATTCATTAATAAATTTAGCGGGCAACCTGACAAAGTTAGGCAGCTGCATGCTGCTTTTCCTGCTAGCTACAAGGGTGTTACGAGAGGTTATTTTAGCCTAATGAACTTGCTATCCCCAGACTCCCCCCTCTGTTGTCAGTAAAGAGAAATGGTTTCCATCAGGAGGATGGAGAGCTTGACTTGGACGGTCTGAATCACTTCATGTGCAGAAGCCTTCCTCCTCCTGTTGGCAACAGAGGGAGCTTAGGGAGAGCAGCCCATTAGGCAGAAGGTGGTTATTCTCCCTCACTCCGCTCCGTGTACTGACCAGGGATATTAATACCGTATGACTTCTTGCCATCTAACTTAGGTGCTCTGAGTCACTCTCTGGAAGCATCTATTTCTTGGCCTATACAGAAAACTTAGGCTATGACTCACACCTAAAATGGATACACCAAAAAGTGTATAATAGGTGGTGTGAATGGCTGCTATTGTCTGCAGCCTCTCAGTGGTGGGATCCCCACCACAGGGACCATTGTTTCAGTGTTTGCACGGCGCTTAGCACAATGGAACATTTTAATTGCCTGCCCTGCTACACCCGCTTGTCTCCGAGAGCGCTTTTTTCATAACATTAATGATCCATCATGTTACTTCCTTCTTACAAAAGAATGGTAGTGAAAGGACTGAAAGAAGAAGAGTAAGCAGTGTGCTCTGGGCAGTGGGACAAACGGTTGCACCACTCAGAGGCCTCAGATCTACCCTAATGGCAATCTGGAGCTGTGAGTTACATGGCCAGGTCACTCCTGAAAACTAGTCCTAAGGTCCTAAATCGTTTGGAGGTTGGGGTTTTTTGCGTGTTTGCTCTAGTGCTTCAAGAAATAGGGCCATCCTTCCAGTGTAGTTGTGCCGGGGAACTCTTTAAAAGCTTGAGGATGGTGAAAGACCACTGACAGCAAAAGCAGAACTTGTAATGTTGTTGTATATCTCATCAAAAACTAAGTAGGCCTTGCGAATGCTTTGCCTTGTACTTCAACTGCAAGGTGCAGACAGCCTTCAGGTTAGGACCAAGGAGGGTGCAGGAGGCGTGGGGAGGGGATGGTGCACATTGGCTCTGCCATTCCTATTCCATGGCTTAGTGAAGAACCTCTTCACTCCACGGGGCTGTCACTCCGGCATCTTTCACCAGCCCTGTCATTATTTTGAATGAATAAATACACAGGAGACTAGCTGCACACTGGAATGCCTGGAATGCCAATGCAGAACTCAGCTAATAATGGTTCTATAGTGTAAATCAGCAGCATAGCAGGTCCTGGTTTCACTTGGCTGTGCTCCATGAATAGCAGAAGAGACATTGAGTAACAGTGAATTGAAAATCAGTTTAAAAAGAGGAAGAGGATAAACCCTGAAAATATTCTCTGTTACGGCGCGAACTATTTTTATAAGCTGAGAATTAAATCTTTAAATGATTAACCGAGGGAAAGTATTTTGTTCTGTGAAGTAGTCACGTAATTCTGGCAAGGAATATCTCTGGAATGAGTTGGTCCCAAGAAAAGAAGTTAGTGAAAGCACTTTCTCTTCACTCTTATGTGACCTAGGATTGACCCAAAAGAATCATATTCATCAAGGAGAACACTGGGTGCTGCTAAAATTAATTTACATCAAGACCTCTGATTGGAGTTCCTACTAGGACAAAGAGACAGCTGTTGACTAGCAATAAGTGGCTGGCAGATTGGTTCATTTATTTATTTTTAACTTTGCTACATATCTGTGGCCAACAAGAACTTAGCAGAGAACCCGGGAACATCTTTTTTAATGACCATTCTTCGTGCCTCTGTGAGTGCATTTATGATGGGCTACTTGCCGTAAAGTCTATGCTATGAGATGTTGCTGGCATAGCTTTTTTGGCTAAGAGTACGAAAAAAAAATCAGATGTACCCAGCCAATGTATCTTTGCCAACAAAATCCTACTGTAGACACAGTTATGCTGCTCAATGAGGTTTTCACAACTACGTTGGCAGGATACGGGCTTCTGAGGGCTTTTACATTGTCTCTGCTAGGAGAGGGCCCTCTAGTATAGCAGCAATGGAACAAAGCTACCCTAGTAGGATCCTTCCCAAGGTTGGCATAGTTTCACCCAACTTCAGCTACTAAGCGTAGACCTCTGTTGTGAGGAGCGTATCAGTCTTCGTTTCCTTACTAGGTAATGAGGGTGGGGGAATATGGCTCCTCTGGAGTGTGGATGAGATCTAAGATGGACTGAGTCACCTTTGAGAAGTGTCCTTTTCTCTCCTGTGACTGCAGAGGGTACATCAGTGGCTAGAAGCAATAAACACAGGTCCTAGTGTACCTAGGTCATTGGATCAAATTTGAGATGAAAGAAGACGTACTTGCTAACATAATTTGAGAGCATCCCAAAAATCGTATGAACATGTCAGGCATATCTCCATAAGGTGTTCACTTCTTTTGTCTGCAGCTGGTTATATAGAGGGTTTGCCCAAACTGAGAAACTAGGAGTTGTAAGAGACATTTTAGATGTGATTTAAAGAAGAAAAATACACCGAGAGAAAATTGAGGGTTATAACAGGAAGGTTGCAACACAGTCCTGATGGAAACTGAGTCCCAAATGTAATATGTGTCTACCTATAGGCATGAAGGGTTGTAAAATCTTATGTGCATGTTGTTGTAAATATACTGTCTTAATGGGCTGTGTACCTGCCGGCAAGTAAGTGCTATTGTGTGTGGAAGATGTTCCTCCTGTGCCACGGACAATGAAGTGGCTAGTGCTAAAGCTGGGAGGCTACCAGGTTTGCTGGCAGGTGCTTGGGGTGGAGAGCATGAAGCAGAGACCCAGGTGGTGTACACAAGCAGAAAAACTTACCACCTATTGAAAAAGAAAAATCAAGTACGAGCTGGATCAGTTATTTCCATCTTGAAGAAGATGGGAGGAAGGAGTCTGACTCTTGAAGTAGCTGCAAGCAAGAAGCTGGAAGAAGTCTCAGAAGAAGGAATCTTCTGCAGAGAACACAGCAAACCCTACAGCTCTTGCACTGCTCTGCCCCTTGGAAATTCAGTCAGCCAGGAAAAATGCCTCAAATGAGAAGTGACTGAAGAGCATCAGGTAGTCATAGAAAGCACCCTGGCAGGTCTTGTCTGCCCAGCAATGATCCCTACATTAGGAGGTCTTCCTGGGACACCAGGGAAATGGGTTGTCTTAAATTCTGTGCTGGCATTCTGCAGTAGGCAAAGCAAGCAAGATGCTGCTTTATGGATGACCAATACATTCATAAGTAAAAAATCTGGTCAAATTTATCAGCCTGAAGAGTAAGATTTTACTATGGCTTATAGAACTGCATGGGAGGCACACCTCAAACTGGTAAAAACAGATCGCTACCTGGATATTATGTGGGCAGGTCACAGGTTCCCAGACAGCTTTCAGCCAGCTCTTAGCAGAGACGTTAGTCTGCCAAGGGAAAACTACCGTGAGTGAAATTGTCTATGTCCCTGGCAGCGAGAGCTCCTCATTTGCAGACGTCTCTCTATTTCTCGTCATTTATTAGTCAACATTGCATGTGAACTGCGAGATGCTGTGGCAGCCAATTCAACACACGTGACCAGAGAGCTCCCACACTGGAGTGCAAAGACACACTAAAATCTGATTCCAAATTTAAATGTTCTTAAGATTTTGGGTCAAAGCCCTTTTTTAATTTTGGTGTTAAATGAGTTACTGGTACTCATTTGCTCAGAAGTTTACCAAAGCTTGTGACCTGAATGCTGAGTGTTTAACATAAATCAATGAGCTGCATCCACAGGAGACATCAGATTTCTTTCAGTGTGGCCTTTCCCACATTAGGTCTTCTCAAAAACTATTCTGCTCGCTCTATCCACAGCAGCAGATGCAACACAAGGGTGCTGAGCTGCCAAGTAACTGTTTGCATTTTAACTTCTCTGTTCCCTAGGCTTTCTCTGACCAGGTGTTTTCAAGATGCAGTGATTAAAATGTCATTTTCCACAAGAAAATGAGAAGCAGGACAGCCCAGTAGCTAACGCGCTGGCCCAAGCCCCTCCAAACTGGGTCCTGTTCCCAGCTCCTTCCAAAAGCAGCTGTCCCAGCAGCTGCGCAAGTCACTCCACATTTTATTTTCTCTCCCACCCTTTATCTGTCTCTTCTATTTAGACTATAAGCCCTTTAGGGCAGGGACTGTCTGTAAGTACGTGTTTATGCCATTGCGAGCACAATGGAGCCTTGATCTCAGCTGGGGACCCTAGACATTATTTGGACTTCAGTAATAACTGAAGTTTTCTCTATCTGGGACTGAATCAGTGCAGTGGGAAACTTTGGCGGGAGGACAAGATAGTGTGGACATAGCCAAAGAGCTCCCTATCTCTAGAGGTCAGGGAGTAAAACATATCCAATGATTTTGTAAGCTTCCATGGCTCCTAGCCCTCTGAAAGGTGCCAGCCCATCTTCAGCACATACAAATTGCTGTCACATCCCAGAACTCACCGCCCCTTCATTAGTGGATGTGGGAACAAAATGCTGGAGTTGTGTTTTCTGTGTTACACGTTTAATTAGCTGACAATCGTAGTGTCGGTAGGAGTAGACATAGATACACATGTTGCAAGTGGCCATGTTTTAAATTAACACCATATAATTTTCAATGGTTTAGAGGCATGATGGACTTTCCATATGAGAAGCTGCAAAGACTTGGATTATTTAACTTGGAAAGAAAGATAATTACATGGGCTTAATTGGCCTATTTAAGATGATGAATCGCATAAGAAAAGCTGATCATTCCTTCTCTCTACACTCTGCAGTAATATGAGAACTGGGGCTCATATGTTAAAATAAATGGTAGGTAAATTTAAAACAAATAAAGGAAATACCCTACAGTGCAGTCTGCCTGTGGAATTCATTGCTGTGGAGCATTAGACCTGAGGATGGATCTGAAACCAGGTGAAAAAATTTACCATTTTCAGGACCAGATCACAATCCTGTGCTAGCAGGTGCACACATGCTGTCTTCAGTAGCCCTGTCCCAGCCAGGGCTGGTGGCACTGCATCAGATACTTTCAGACGGTTATGCAGCACTACCTGAAGATGAAGGGTTTGGGTTCAAGCCAGCTCTCCCAGTCAAGCTCTCCCAGTACACAGGTGGTACAAACAGTCGGAAAACAATAGCCGTGTAGTCAGTCCCCCCAGCCTAATGGGGCAGGGGGTCATGCAGTGGTTGATCCGCACAGAGCCCAGGAGGTCCCTTCCTTCATTTAAGAAGGTGGATGTTCAAATGAATCTCTCTCCATAGTGCTCCTCTGTGACTCTGGCTGGACTTCCAAAAAATGCACGTGCTCGTCAGTGGGGCTGGGGTGGAAATGTGTCTTGTTGCTGTGACAGGACGTGAGGATGTGAGAAAAAAGACTCCTAAAGGTCTACTCTTGTCTCACTATTGCATTTCTCCAGTGGAGTGATACCTGTCAAAACCAATGAAACACCTTCCAGAGACTGAGGAGTGAAGAGGACGGTCTGATTTCTTCTCCTCTAACTGGTAGCCTCCACTGTTGGTTGCAAGTCTTAAAGAATCAGTGATTTTTTCAGCTGTTTCACATTCTGCTTTCTTGTCCCCAGCGAGCCTCATGCTTAGGTTTTGGTTAGCTCTGTTAGTTCAGGAAAACTCGGGTCATTGCCAGCAAAATCCTAAATGCTTGGTGAAAAATCAGTTCCCCATATTTCACCTAGGTCTTCTCCAGCCTATGTTACCAGCAAATCACAGGGTCAAAGCAAAGCAGAAGCAATTGGGTGGCAGGAACATAAGCATATTGTAATTGTTTCTCTTTGAGAAGAAAAGAGAAGCTGCAAAATATCTGCACCGTGAAATCTCTTCAGACATGTTAAACAGGCATGATAAACTTGCAGTGTGTGGGGATGCTTGGGATAATTTATTCTTCTAATCATATAGATCCATCCCAAAATGAGACATTACAGTATCTTTAAATTTCATTTGTGTTCAAATAGCTGACCATAAAAGCTTGATTAGTGCCATGCAGAAAAAGGATTGCTGTGTCAGGCAAGAACAGATTTTCACAGGTGAATAGACAGAACTTTTCCAACTGGTAGAAATGAAGTTAATCTGTTTTGTTCTGTTAGTTTTGTAGACCTTATACCCAAACAGGATTATTTGGTCACTTAATCTTCCCTTCTATGTATCTCAAACCATTATATTTCTCCTCAATATTTCTGAGCTGATCCTATTAAGTTGGGCTAAGCAAAAGGCATTTCAGTGATCAAGAGACAATATTACTGTGTGTGAGGAGCAGAGATCTCAAGACTAAAGCACCATTAACATCCACAACTGCAGAAGTGAATAATTCATTTGGTAGAACATGTTCAAGTGACTCTTGAAGGTGATCCAGTAAAGGAAAGTGAGAAAATGCTGTTTCTAGACACACAACCTTTAAAGACTCAAGACAACACAGAAGCAGATACCTCTGTGATGCTGATGGTTTGGTTAGGAAATGCTGCAAAGTGATGCAGAGCCTCGTCTGGCGATGCAGGGGTGTGCAGGCCACGTACAGCAATGCTGGAGGAGGAAGTTCAGTCCTTTTGACCTGTCTGCTCTAAATTCATCCCTGTAAAGCCCCTGAACATCATATATTTTTTAGAAATGGAAATAAGCATATTTCTATACTGGTAGTTTGGAATTTCTTGTCACATGTTGTTTGGCTTCTGGAGATTCAGAAGTCATCTTTGTCCCTATGGGGAAAAGGACTAGAAAGGACAGGCGATCAGTGCAGCTATGAAAGCTGTGACTGTGGTTCTCCTCTGCCTTTTACTGCATATCTTGGTGAGACTGTTTTTAAACATGCATTCTTAAGCGTTGCTATTCTTTTCATTTGAATTGCCTGTCTTTACCACAAACACTTGGTACTAGATTGTAGGAATGGCCAAATGTCTTATAGCGAGATTTTTGTGACACTTTAAGGTTAGTTAAGCCACACATCTACATTGGTCAAGAAAGTGAAATCCATAAATCAAAGGTTTGCAAGCTTAGTGACAGAGTTATTAGACTGAGTAGAATTTACTACAGATACATTTTTACTATGATATAAGTTCATTGAATTTAGTGGGGTTATACGAGACATAAAAGTCAGGAAAAGTTCTGTATGCTTCATAGTAGAAGATGGTGAACACACTGCCCAGTATACCTTCCACTGACTGGACAACTGGGTTGTATTTTGAGACTATTTCTTTGCCCCAAACATGCTGAATTCCCTCTCTTTTCTCTCAAAGACTTTTTGTTTCTCGGTGCCTTTCCATTTTCTAATTCACTATGTTTGTGATCTCAGAGACACAGTACCATTTCTAATTCCATTGCCTTCTCACCCAGACATCACTTTCCCTCCTTAGTGATGGATTTCATTTACAATCCTTTCTCCTCAGGTGGTCATAGCTGACTACCTGAAACCAGCAAGTCTCTTGTTATGAACTCATCACAAAACACTGAATTTGGAAAAGCCACTGTGTTCCTTCACTTCTGTAGCATAGCTGGCTGATTACACTCAGGGTCCAAAAAAAGTATTGGCTGCACTACCACCTGGATGTCCCTGTCAAGACTGATTGCATGCTGAATTAGGCACTGATCATGTACATGGTTAGATACTGTCTGTCCTGAACAATGATCAATCTGAGCTGGGAACATGGAAGAAAGAGGTGGAAGTGACAAGGTCAACTCACACAGTGGACAAGCATCAGCTGGGCAACCCACCCTGTTTACTTAAATCTCACAACCAATGCTCCGGCAATGGGAAAATCCAGGTTTTACCCCTTTGCTCCCCTTCTTCCTCCACTCCCCTTTTTCAGTCCTGCAAACTCTCTTCTCATCTCTGGTCGTGCTTTAGGATGACAGGAGAGGTAGATATTCTACATCCCCTTTTGTGAAAAAGCTAATGGTTTATGGGAGACAAGCCACGGGGCTGGGCTGGGGTTGTCGGCGTAACGATTGTTGTCGGAGTCTATGGGATGGTGTGATTAAATATACCTGGCTCTGCCATCACCCTCCAACAATCAGCACAGTAAAATATGCCACCATTTGATTCACCATGTATAAAGCATTCAAAGATAATTTAAAAAATAATTTTAATGTGGGAAAAGATGTGAAACAATTTCACAATTTTCATCTTAATTTCAATAATAATTATGCTGACTTTACAGAGGTTTCTCTGTGTTGGGGTAACAAAATGACACTGTTAGATGCATTAAAAAATATTGGTTCACTTCCATCACGATACTCTCTTTTAAGCATCCTCACTTACAGTAAAAGTGTTACTTTTTCCTGTGTCTGAAAGTCTTTATTTCCTACTTGTCATTCATTAGATTTCTGAAAGATGGTGTCTTATTTGACCTTAAATCCTTGGAAAACTCTCTACATGCTTCTTTCTTGGCTCATTTTACTTCCCTCTTGAAGCAAATCCGTTAGACTCAAAGAATTACTCATTTTGATCACTTCCATAAAGTGAGTTTCTGGCAGCAATTAGTTCTCGCACATAGAGTTACTTTTTCACACTGACAAATGAAAAAAATTGGTGAAATTTGATGTATTTTACACGCTGTGCTTCATGTTTCTTATATAGTTTGAACTTGAGAAACACAAGCATTTGTAGTAGGAGATCCAAGGTCTTTGACTTAGAGACTAGCGCTTTCTTTTTCTAGGGATAAAGATGGAATAATTAATTCACTCTTTACTCTGAGAGGTTGCTATCTTGAGTTTCAAATGGTAAGCCCAAAACAGCAACTGGCTGATCGGACACAGATACTCTGGCTTAAAGTTAGACTCTCTTTTTTTATTGAAGGAAAGGTCATGCAAACTACTTTGGGGTTGGTGCGTTGGTATATACATGTATAACACAAATGTAGTTTCACAGAAGTTAGACTGAGTTTAGACTGAGACACCTGATAAATTATGTACTATACCTAAAACCAGGGAGCAAAACCAAGAAAGATCAAAGATCGGATCAAACTAAGTATCTGGACAAAACTTATGGTCCAGGGTCAAGCCAAAGTCCAGGAAACAAGAGAGTCAAGAGGGATCCAAACCCATGTAGTGGAGTCCACCAGGCATCAGAGGAGGGACAAGGTCCATCCTACAGGGAAAGACCAGTTTTGAGGGGTATCAGGGTCTATTTGCAGAAGGCAGAGCTCCAGGTTTGCTTACCAAGGTGGACACCAAAGCCAAGTTAGCTCCTGCTCCCGTGGTAAATGTTAGAGCAACAGAACCCTCTCAGCTCCAGTGTACCCAGGATGGTAAAACAGGGTGGAGAAGCATAAATTATGAACAAAACAGATCAGATGGCCTTTGGAAACAGGCAGGTTAAAAAGCAATGTTGCCATTGATATTGTTGCTTGAGTGAATTGCACAGTCAAATCTCCATCAGTGGACAAATGTCCAATGTCAGGAGTGGATTGAGATCTCTATCTCTTATAGCTTGGAAGTTCAGGTTTTTTTGTTGGATAAACACCTAAATGTAGTGATATTTTTCCCAAACAAACAGTTTTTTCCAGTTTGAATATTTAGGCAAAACATCTGGGGTCATATTTCCAACTGCTGATAAGGTCCCAAATCCCACGCAATCTGCTATCCTCGAGGCATCACAGACCTTTTGTTTCCTGTTGCACCTGAGAAGGAAAAAGGTGCAAAAGTAAAAATTGTAGTGTGCTGGAGGAGCAAAACAAACCAAAATGTTTTACTGTTCCAGAAGCCAGCATTTAAATTGCATTTTACTAACGGTCTCTGGCAATGGCTGCAAGAAGAGTATTTTGTCCATAAAAATATACACCTCTTTAATTATAATAATGCATACTGTAAAAATACTAAACTATTACAGCAGCCAACAAGAAAAAAATGAGGCATGCAGTAGGGTAGTCAATAATATGAGGTCAAAATAAAAATAATTTCATATCTTTCCTCATCTGATCTACATTTCTAATCTGTCTTGGGGTTTTCTTATGAATTAAAACTATGTTAAGGAACAGCGAGCTATGAAAACAAACACGATCTGAAAACCATGTCTTTTCTAGCAATCGGTTTTCATTAATTGTTCCCTTCTTTAAGTTTCCAAGCAAGGAGCGAAAAAATATATATCTAGGCAGAAAGTCAAAATTCCTTTAAAATGTGGGGTGGATTTTTCTTTTTTTTTATTTTGTTTTAATTTATTGCAAGTTAACTCCAGGAGGTAATTACAGCCAGTTTTTTGTATTATTTTTGACATTGAGCCTAAAGTTTGAACTGAGTCCCATGAAGGATTTGACATCTGTAAAGCACAGTCAAAATGATGGTCTTTTCCTGCAGTACGTTGTGACGTTGGAAGGCCTATGAGAACCAAATTTTCTAAGAGAGTTTGCTGTTCAACCGGACTGAGAATGAGCCAGGACTCAGACCACAGGGCAACAGTGCTGTCCTGGGATTAGGGCAGGTGGCTAGAGGGAAACATTGGTGGGTTAAATGTTTCCGTGTGGCCGTGAACTAATTTAAGAAGCAACAACACTGAGCCTGATCCTGAGTGTTTGTGTGTTCAGATGTGCAGTTTGACACAGCCCAGATTAGACATTCAATAGCACAGGCCCCTCCGAAACAAAAATACATTCCCCCGATCTCTTCAGTTGAAGCTGTAAAAGAATTCTTTTCATTAAGCTGTAAAATGGGTATATTTATGATCAAACAATGGTGATGGGTAAACAAATCTTGAAAAGGAAAGTATTATAAGAACTCTGTTATTAATAATGATTGCTTTTTCAGATTCAGAAACTCTCTTACTCTTAGGAATAACAATAAGTAGAAAACACCTTACCCAGAGGATCATCTTTCCTCTCAAAAAAATCCCATTTCTAAATTTTTTACGTTCAGTTAATATCAAGATTGCATTTGGGATTGTGATTACGTAGGAGAAAACGCTGCTAAAAGGTTGAGAAAAGCCACACTTCGTTGCAGGCCCTTCCCATTCCCTGCTGGGATAAGCATCTTCCAGGGAAGCAGTTATGTCCCCCTCAACCGGGCACTTGGAGAGTTTGTTGCAAAAGAATTTGGTCCACTCTAGTCAGCAGGAGAGCCAGAAAGTCTGCTGCTCTCTGGCCACTCAGCAGGAACAGAGAGGCAAAAATATTGGTGGTTGTTCAGATCTGTGTAGTATGAAAGATAGGTTGCCATTCTCAACCCATCCGCCTGCTGACAGCCTCACCATCACTTCTTGCAAGGACACTTGCAAGATGTGGGCTGAGCTGTAGCAGCTCACAAGCACGGGAAGATGATTCATATGCCTTATGTCAGGTGGTGAAATGTGTCCCCACTCCTTTGAAATACTAATTTTTCTTTATTGACTATAGGTAGAAACATGCTCAAATATCTACAGGGTAGAGGAATGAGTACCACCCTTACTGTTCTCCCATACACTTCCTTCTCTCTGCCCTGCACGTTGCCACAAGCTTCAGCTTGCGATGTGGACTAGATCACCTGTTATTCATTATTTTAAAGACTCAAACTCAAGTTGATTGCAACTTATTCCATAGAACTTCTCTCTAATGATATGAAGTATGAATGTATCTGTACTTCATCTGCTCATAGATCACATCCACCGATTTCTTCCTAACCTGACAGCCTGTGCAAGGGAACTTATCCAGGACAAAGCAAGAAGATATAACTAAAAATGGTCTTCCCCTCACATTGGTGAGGGAAAGCCGAGTTGACAGCCAGTTTCATGCTTATGCTTCTCCATACTCAGCTCTTGAACATTGTCATCCAAGGCTTCTCTCTCTGTGACCTGTATCCTCATGCAGATTTGGGGTCTGAGCTGTGGCCACAGGGAAGGCAAGAAGCTATGAAGTGCTGCTGCAATAGCAAGAGCCAGCTCATCAAGGGTAACCTCAAAGCAGTCTTGCTATGTTCTTGTCCTATGCCCTCAACGTGGTGTGGCGTACAGCTTCATGCAGAGAGGGACAGATCAACAGCTCCGGGTGCCTGGGAAACCTCAGCAGGGCTGTACGGCCCTTTTCAATATGAGCAGTTTGCAGCGTTTTCAGCTTCTCATATAACACACAGGAAATTGTCTGGAAATGTGTCATTAGAACAAAACACTGTGCTCAATGAGGCTTGATCTTCAATCATAGGTCATCCAGGTGAGGCTTTTAAATGATGGTTAACTATTAAAAATAAATAATTCAGAGAATTCAGGAGCTCTCTTTATGCTGTAGCACTGAATGCATTAGTTTTCTACAGTCTTGGGAGAAAAAGGGGAGGGAAAGAAATTTGTATTCAGTTCCTTGAGAAAAAATGTTCCTCTTCATAACCATCTATAAAAGATTATTGTCTTCATTTTATTTAATTATTCCATATGAAGTAATTAAAAGAGAATAATCAGCTAGTTCAGCAATGAGAAATCTTTCAAGCAAGAACACAAAGGAGACTAATAAAGGCACCACCAGTCCACATCATCATTATTAGGATCCCTACATCTTTAATTTTTCTTCTATTTTTATTGTTTGCTGAAAATTAATTGTTCGTTTCCCTTCTCAAGAAGCTTTACTGCAACTCTGTCATTTCTTGAGACTTTGCAGCATGTGCCGGGCTACCACTTGAATGCTCTGTATATAAGTAATTACTGTACGTTAAAGAGGACTGTGGAGAAGCTGAGTCAGGACACTAACCCATTAGCAACACTCATACGGAGTTCACAAGCACCGCTACGAACACACCGTTCTCCATGTTAAGGGTAACTTTGAGAACCTACTTGCAAGCAGATAGATTTGGCCTTCAGAGTGAGATTTAAATGGATAAGGTGATCAGTGCTCACCCTCTTTTATCATCAGTGTTGCCAATACACTGGCCTTGCATTAAATTCTTCTTAACGATACTGCCCAACTACGTCTATTGCCATGTTAAAGCATTCAAATGCAGGAAATGAAACAAGGCTGAAAGCATCAACTTTGCCATGCTGTCCTTACATCTTGCAGTATAACTGTCAGGAAAGGCAGGAAACGTAAGATTTACTAGTATTTGAATACATCCCTCCACTTCTTATGCACGGAACACAGGTCTACAAGGTTTTCTGGAATTTTTTAAGTATCATCAAGGAAGTCTGCAGAATAATTCAAATTTGGGTGGCTTGTTAAGGAAAAGATGCGTACTGCGCTTGGGTAGTACGTTGTAGATGCAAGAGTCCTGGTCTGGGACCCAGGGAAGCCAAGTTCCAGCAGAGTTTGACATCTAGCACGTGGAATGATTTGGGGCAAGCAGCTCTCCACATCGCAAATACGTTTCCTCATCTGCAAATACTAATGAATAATAACATCAAAAATTAATATCTAACGGTTGATATCATTATGTAGGAGATTAGGTCTTGTTATTTGTGAATATACTGAAGGACTTTGAATCAATTTCGTCTGTAAGTTGTAATCACGTCCAATACAGGGAGACAGTGTTATTATTATCTGGCAAATAGATTATTAAAATTGAAACGGAATAGTTAAAAAAAAAAATCAATAATTTTCGATACCAAAGGGGAACCATTCAGAAAAGTTGATGTTTTCCAAAAGTGGTGCCTACTATATGAGAACCCAGATGCCCAAAATCCAGTTCTTTCACAATAATTCTTGGTCTATACTGCCCCATGCAGGTCCTGCAGAACTAAGTGAGCGTACAATTCATTTTTAAATGAATGGGCCCCTTGTATTTTAAGGCCGTTGCACAGGATTTGTATGTGTTCCTTCCCAACTGCACTTTCTGAAAATCCATCTTCCACCTCAAAGCCCCATTTCATTGCATTTCTCTGTCATTCCACCTCGTGTTTGCTTAGTAATTACAGGACACAATTTTCCAGTGATCAAATCAAACTGCATTAATACGTGCCTGTGTGCAGCTCAGTGTGAAAGAGCTTTCTTTCCACCCTTTGGGAGCTCATTATTATATACACAATCTTTGTATTTTTATTAGTCAGCCTTATGATTTGTGTGGTAAGGGGGACTGGCAATATTGTTTCACATACATCAAAGGCTGAAATGCAGTTTAACAAGAGCCAGCAGGTTACATACGAGCCCCAAAACACTTGTTATAGGTGTGACTCGCCCAAACCAAACTAGGCAGTGAGTGCTGGCAGAAATTATTCCAGCTCTCTGCAGCAGTCAGATCAGCAGCTGTAAAACGGGAATTATTCAATTTTTTTTAAAAAAGCACGTTTCTAAAATATCACTTAATGCAAGATCTGAGTCTACTAGGGTTCTTTTTTGGATCTACCTTATTGAGAGAAATGAAGCATGCTTGATGATATATACAATCGCCCACAAATTCCAATCATTTAGTCTCCTTCTAGGATGAGTCTGCTCATAAAGTGTCTTCCAATTCTCAAACTTGTCATCCTAATTATTTTCGGAAGATAGGAGGAAAAAGGAAAGAGGAAATGCTCTGTATGCAATTAACAAGGAAGGAAAGGAACAGGAAGATATTTTTTTCCTGAGGAAGCCAGTCTTCTAAGCCCTGTTAAACACACTAATTATAAACTTTTTTATTGGGCTCTCTTTCTGTCTTCTTTTTTATTTGCTTGCTGAGCATCACGGAAAAAATCTCCCCTTCTTTATTCAAAGGGCAACTCACATGTAGTCTTCCTCAAAGTTTATCCCAAGGGAACTCAATTTTAAGAAAATGTGTTGTAAGTTTCCCATAATTACCAGTGAGGTCATTTTTTTCTCTGCTTTGGATAATTTATGGGGAGCAGAGACATTTGATCTGATGATTTTGCCATCCAGTGAATCAATACTGGGCTGTACTGAAGCAAAGCTCCCATTGACTTCATTGCAAACAGATTTTGCAGACTGTGTGTCCCCATACTGTATGTTTACAGGGCACGATCTAACCCCACCACGATCAATGATAGTCTTTCCATTGATCAAAATGGGTTTGAATCAACCCCTTTAATGCACAGGCACATTTCCAACTGGTCTAAACAGATATGGTGCTGGAATTTCTTTGAGGAAATCTAATGTTGCTCACCTGAAACCCATAGTCCACAATGGTCCTGAGAAATGTTGACTGAAAGCAGGAACGGGACTGTTGAGCCTACCCAAAGCTCGGTGGGAAATGAGATTGCTGTCCTGCAGCATTTTTCAAAATTAAAAAAAAAAAAAAAGGTTTTCTTTTACAGTTTCTCAAAAAAAAAAAGTAATTTCAGTGAATTTTCATAAATCTCCATCAACTGACCCACCCCTTGGGGTACCAGAGCCTACATAGTATCTGAGTTCCTGTTTCATCTGAATCAAAACAATCTGATTCTCATTTTGACTAGAAAAAAATATTTTGGCCCTGATAAAACTTTCCCGACAGAAGTTTAACCAGAGCAAGCACATTCCAGCTGAGAAAATGTTGCTTTGTTCCCAATTTTACGCAGAATGGCTACTCTGTCACACACTCCCAACCACCTCTACGTTTAAAAAAACAGACAGAGGAGACAACGTCCCAGGTATCTAACCCCACCTCTATAGCTCCTTTGTTAAAAAAAGTATGTGAGCCTTTTGATTAACCCTTTTGTACCTTCAGTGGGTTTTTGACGGAGGAACAAGATGGCTGTGCAGCTGCAATGTGCTGGCGAAGCATGGGAAACCCTGGACTAGCCCTGGGCACTAGGGAGGATAATACTCCCTCCCTGCCATCTCACCGCTGTAATTCTGCACTTGGGAAGAAGGCAACCAAAAACGTTTAGCAAGGTCAATTATTGCAATATTTACTCAGCTTTCTCCAAAGGTAGGAAGGTGGATATTCACATGTATTGATTTTATGATTCCCAAAGAATGGCCGAAATGACGACATTTGTGTATAAAAATCCTCCAGAGAAACACGGAATCCCAACGGAAGGAGAAAATAAATGATAAACCGATCAAAATAACTATTTGACTCTTATCTCCCCTCTGAAACCCTTATTTTTCTCTCTCCCTGATTTTTCATAAGATAAAGTCTCTCCATGGATCTTTTTGCCCTAAATGATGATGGTGGGTAGGAAGGAGAAAAAAAGTTTTCCAAGACTTCTGACAGCCTTCCTCAGAGCTGCTGCTCCAAGCAGCCGTGACTGGCAGTATCAGCTCCTGAGTGAGTGCCAAAAGAACCAAAGCAGTGGGCCACAGGTCTTGCCAGTCGTACTTAATGCTATTGTCCTTGCCGGCCCGCGTTCCCAGAACGTGGATCAAAATTTTGAGGACCAGGCTGCCAATCCTGTTGCAACAGCGCTAACAACATGTGCCTGAGATTGCTGATCCCTGACCTTAATACATAAAGGACCACTCCAAAAACATGCACAACAGCCTTCTCATTTGGCTTTTGGTGAAGACATCGAAGAGTTAATTTTGTACTTTTTGTAGTCTATAAGACTTTAGCCACTCTTAATCGGCCAATATTCCTCTCTGCCTCAAAAATCGTCTTTGCTAAACTGTGATTTTTGCCGCTGTTCAGCTCCTCTGGAGATGCTGAAAGTCATGCTGCATGGTGTGATGGCTTTAGCTCAACCACAGATGATTGGGCTTGATGCAAGAATTGCTGGGTGACATTTTATGACTCGTGTTATGCAGGAGGTCAGACTAGATGATCATAATGGCTTTAAAATTCATTAATCTGTGTGCAGAAATATGTGTGAAAGGATTAAATAGAAGTCTCAACATTTATTCTACATGACAAGTAAATTGGATTCAAACAAAGGTCTTTAAAGCTGAAATGTAAACACCGAGCTGCCAACTCCAAAGTTTGAAAGGTCACGCTAGCAAAACTTACCACTGAACGAGATTGACTTTAGCTAAATTATTCTTCTTTTCCTCAAAATTTCAAGGCACTTTGCTTTAAAATTTAAAAAATGAAAATATTTCCCTTTGAAAGAAAATTACCTTTTAAAAATTGAATTACATTATAATAATAGATTAATATTGCCAAATATTTCTTATTTATCCAAGAGAATTTTTCTGAGTGAACCAGAGATATTTTTTTTTTTTCACTTTGAAGACTTTTTTTTAAGATTCCAAGACTTTGCCTCTGTTCTGGACTTTTTTTTCAATAACATAAAAATATTCATGGGATAAGGAAATCGCTTCCTTTTGAGCACCACCAAGCACCCAAACTTGGCCTTGCGATTTGAAATTTCAAAGCATCCATGCTGTTTGATGTGTACCAAGCTCCAGACACAGAGAAATCAATCTGTATAGCCCTGCCTACCTTGGTAGCTGCAGTCAATGTACTGTAAAGCCTTTGTTAAATATTTAATAATTAGCTGTGGTTTAATAATGTGTGCCTGAAGAAATGCTGAAGGCTGTGAGTGGATAATGAAAGAGTGCTGTGTCCTGAAACGAATGCTTTGCGATATTATATATTGTGCTGTAGCGGTTTCCTCACTCAGCAAATTGAGTGACTTTTCCACTTGGGGGGAAATAAGCAGTCGTGTCTAGCAGACATCTGCTTTTGTAACCTCCTGTTTCCCAGGGAAAATCCATTTAGAGATTGAGCAAAACCCTGTATGGTAATCCCAGGCCGAAAAATATTTCAGTGGAAAAAGTTGTCTTTAGACTGGTCATGTTTCCACTGAATAAAAGCAACTTTCATTCTATGCAGTATCAGAATGAAGCAGGGGCTGTGTGCAGGCATGTGCACCACTCTTGGCATACAGACCGTCCCATTAACATGTAAGAATGTGTCTTGGACACCATGAAGGTCCAGGTAGACCCTATAAACTCTTTACCCAATGTGTGTTTTTTTCCACTTCTAGAAGTAGTTTAGGTCCCTCATCTGTTTAAAACAGTGTTATTTGTGACGGTGAAGACCTCTTTGCACAACAGCACGTGATAACTTTTCTTCAGCAGTAACGTTTTAAAAAGCCAGAGCTTGGGTGCAAGGTGCAAGACTAAGGGTACAAGCTGAAAATTAAGAGTCAGGTTATGTGGGGGTCTACCGTCATGACTGCTATAGGTTTACGGAAAACCTTTGTGCCTGATGCTGCTACATGTAAAGCAAACCTAGCAGCTCCTCACCGTCCAAAGGGGAGTGACTATGAAGCTGACTTCTTTGATCTTTATAAAATGCTGTGTGTGCCTGACGTGAAACACCTTAAGGGGATGCAAGAGATGATAAACAAATAAATGAATAAAATCAGCTGGAACAAAGACAGTGTAGGGAGTTTCCTCTGCAAACCAGCTCTGTGCTGGCTGTGATTTGTACAGAGCCTTGTCACGAGTGAGGGTATCAGAAAAGAAAACAAGACAAAGGCAGTTGCAGGTGTCTGGGTGTTGTAGTCTCTGGTTTTGTTTCAGGGCCGAAACGCCTCCAGTGAGCTCAGAGCATCCTTTTGTCGGTTGTATCACATGCTCAAAAGAAGTCAGTCCCTTCCCCAAAGAGCTTTCAGTCTTCACAGGAATGACTCTTCTTCATAAAATTCCAAGTCCTTGCAATTTCTAAGGAGACTACATAGCAAAAGGTATTTTTATTTACTACTTTGCAGTGTGACGTATCTGGCTCCCCTTGCAGGAGTACTCTGAAAGGTGAAGGTGCCTTCCCTTCAGCAGAAACTGCCTTTACAGGCCACAGAGGAAAGCATTTATCCGTAGGAGGGGACACACTGGTTTTCCTCAAAAGGCTATGTGTGCAGGGGTAGAGAGGATACACAGCACTGGTCACTGCTTACCGGATGCTGCATTGCTCTTCCCCTGCTGATTTATTAGATGAACTGCACGGTTTTTGCTGCAGTATGGAGGGAGACATTTCTTTGGCTTCTCTTTTGGAGTATTGCCCATTGTGGCACTATCGCTTGATTAATTTATTTACAAGGGATGACATATTGATGTTTCAAATGGGGATTTTGTGACAAGGCATAGGCAATTTTGGGAAGAATGACTTTTGCATATGATGAAGCCATACATTTTGTATAAGTAGATCTATTCTAACTTCATCCTGACCAGCAAATATCTTTGGGATAGATCTGCTTTTTTTACTGCCTAGTGTAATGTAAATAATCTCCCTTGATTCTGTGGGACAAAGACCCTGCTCTAACCTCCAGTGCAATAAGGCAATGGTGCCCCTTGACTCCACAGTGTGACCTGGGTGCAGCAAGGAGCTCTGCAACTTTGCAAAGCCCTCAGCCTGCTCACAGAAAAGTTACAGATGCAATAACAGAACAGATTTCTCCAACTTAGGTCTATAGAGGAATATTTGGAAGAGTAACAAAGCCGAGGGCACTTTTAACCCTGGAAGTGAAGTCCTGTGGAACTGCTTGCCAACTGAGGGCAACTTAAAATGAGCCTGTGTGTCTAATGAGTGTGCAGTTCCAAAAAGACATCTCCAAGTGAATCCATAAAAAAGGGCTGGAACTGTACACACTTTCATACCCATATAGAAAACAAAGAAAAACTGTACCAATAGATATAAAAGGGTAAACTTGTAAAATATGTTTATAATAAACGTTAAAAGGCACATATGCATATACGAAGAGATAAAGGCATGCATCATACAGTTATTACAGATCATATAGAACTGTTACCTAGTACAATATATATCTCAAACAAACATAAAAAACGTTTATTTAATATACTGTTACATTTTTTAATGGCTAGACAAAACCTGATCACCTTTACGCAGGCACAAATGGGAAAGTCACTTCACATCTCCATTTACACCTGTGAACTGGCTTCCAAATCCAGCTCAGGGAACGTGAGTCCTCCTGTCTCTCTAACACCCTCCTACGCCTGCTGGAGCGTGACTCCCATTAACATTAATGGCAGCCACAGACGCGTGCACAGGGTAGAGCACACCTCTAAAAAAGCATCAGCACTTCGGTGAACACATCACTCCTATTTTACAATCTTTACACCAACTCTCTGTAAAATTCTCTATTGATTTCAAGGGTTTACTGCTTATTTTTAAGACATTCGGCGACTATGGTCCCATATATCTGACAGATCTGTTGTCACCGTGTGTTCCTGAGGGTCAGAATCAGCAGGGTTATTAAGTCTGTCCAAGGAACAATCTTAAGTCTTTTTTGGAGCTAAGGTTTTCTAGCAACGATACAGTGTTATTGGAAGAGTCATGTCACAGCTGTTTCTGAACTGCTCTTTCTTTCATGGTGTGTAAGAATAAAGTAAAGTAAATGCCTTTTGGTAGGTTTTATCCTCGTTATACTCAGGTATCTTGTGCCTTCAGGCTGAAATACGATCGAAAGAGGCGTCGCTGATGTACTGTCAAAATTATAGATGCTAAAACCTCATAAACTTAGTCAAGGCCAGTAATGTACAGGTTGGTCAAATCTTATTCCTTTCACTGCATTTCCTAGTGCTTTATCTAACCTAGCTTGAAGACAGATCAAGAAAAGTTACCCAAATTTATGCCTGTAAGGAAAAACTGCATCCCAGGATGCACGTCTTACCTCTGTGAAATTTCCCCTGATATCCATCATACATTTTCAGTTGCTCATTTCCATCCATTAAGGAATATCATTCAAACTTTTCAGACTTGCATTCAGTAGAATAGTAATAACCAATCCTGAGTGAATAATTTATTGGAAATAAATTTAACCTTTCTCTTTAGCGAGACACATTCACTGAGAATTGAAGTTAGGTGAGATGAATCCAGGCTAGGATGTCCAGAAGCAGACAATATTTATTTATTAGACAATATTCAACACAATTTTTTTTTTTTTAATGCTCTTGAACTGGTAAGTGGCTCTGAGTGTTTAGAAATCAAGCTGAGTTGTTTATCTTTAATGGTCCTGGAAGCTGCACACTCCCGTTTCATTCCCCCAACTAACTGAGTATCGTCAGGACTGGACCTAATGTAACCACCATGGATCTGAATATTTCAGAGGCACTAACAATTTAGGAAACACAGCAGATAAGGTGGATTATAGAATTAAAAAAAAAAAATTATAAACCTTTTTCCTTCTGGACTACTCATCCTTGCCCAAGGCATGACTTATTAAAAAAAAAAAAAAAAAAAAAAAATTAAGCTCCTTTAAGATTTATTAGCTGGGTGCAGTTTAATTTTATCTTGTCAGATTCAGGCTAAACAAGTGCCCTCGCTGTGAAGGTGGCAGTCAGATTCGTGTCTGTCTTGTTTGACTGTCACTTTGACAGAGCTTTGGTTGGGGGTTTTCCTGGTGATCCTATTCCCCTGCTGTGCTAAGCAGGGTGATCCCATGCAGCTTCCAGTGCGAGGACTAGAGTTGGTGTGAGCTTACCTCATGCTTTCTCCCTCGTCTTATGCAGGAACTCGCTTGCTCATGGGAAGTAGCTGTCAAAAAGGCGCACAGCCCACAGAAGCAAATGCAAGTTTCAGTGGGAGCGAAGGGACATGGAGCACTTCTTCTGGATCTTGTGTGATGGAGTGAACCACTCAGGGTGAACACAACTGCTGTTTCACGAGCTACCCTCTGCAAAGCTTATTTTTCTTCAGTCTTATTTATGGACTTAAATCCTCCTTTGTTTTCCTTGAAGAAATGCATACACCTCATCAGTCAGTCAATAGATTTTCAGGTGTTGGTCTTCCATTTCATGACTTTCCCTGTTGTGCCTGTAGCCTTTTTCACTTAGATAATAATCACTAACTCACAAATGGGACCTGGTTATTATAAGGGTGGGTAACATCAAAATGCTGAAAAAAACCCCAAAAACATATAATTCAATATTTGGAATTTTCCACTGTGATGCTACTGGGTACCGGTAATGAGTGTTGTTTTGACAGCAGTGGCATCATTCAGAAGGCTTTCCTATTTATGATCATTGATGAGCCCACGGCACTTTGTGTAATGCCTCTTTTTCGCACCATTCACGTCACGATTCAATGAATGACTGGATAAAAAAATATTGCCCCGCATTTTCCATTGCCTTTTTGTGTGTGTGTGTGTGCCATAGCCTAATCCAACCCAGGGAAGGGTGCAGTTCAGTCACAGTCAAAGCAACCCCTGAGGCTATGGACACACGAGGCATAAACCTGGAGCGTGTTGCACAGTGGCAGCTGGGCACAAACCTGTGTCTGTGTGTCCGGGAGCGTGAGAAACAAGCAGCCGGGGCATTAAAAGTCAGGCAGCAAAACGCATGGGAAAATTGCCCCTGACTCATCCCGGGGGTAAATTTGCCATTCCTGGGGCTGAGCCAAGGCTCTTTTGGAGATTGTGACATCTGTTTGCAGCTTTTTAGAGTCAGGATAGCTTGACTTGGGAGAGGTTAATGCATGCGTGTGCCTGTAGCTGGTGTTGAGTTTGCAGAACACGTAGTTGAAGGCTTTTCAGATTAGAGGGAATATACCCAAACATAAAGAGGTAAAAAAACTGGTCCTACTGAAAGTAATTACATTTCCTTGTACGTCGGTGGCACCAGGATAGCAACCAAGATATAGCTACCCTCCTTAATGGAAAGGATTACAGGGAGATGTCCGACCATTACAAACACTGGTGCTTGCCCAAAACTGAGCTTTCTCTCAGATTTACTTCTAACATCAGTTTCACATTTGTGTCATGGTCCCAATGGCTGGTAGATTTACATTCTCCACTGCATATATCAGTGGCTCATAAAAAAAAAATGAGAGAAGCTGCCATCTGACCGTATTTTTTCAGATGCTTTAAGAAAATGGTATGAAAAGCTGGTTGCCTCCAACCTTTTTTTAGTTCCCCCAGTATTTCACCAAAGGAGAGTAACTGGGTTTTTCTGTAGCTTACTTTATTCTAGAATTATTGAGAATAATTGTAAAGTGAGGTAATAAACTTTAATGTCTTCTTAAAAAAAAAAAGTCAAACTTATAAATCATTGATATTTTCAAATCACGAAACAGGAACTTGGGGAACTCCAGCGGCATGTGCTGTTGGTCCAGACATCCTGTATTTTATTGTTTTAAGGTGCTTCTCTTATTCATCTGGTAGTTTTTTAACATGCCTCATGTTAAATTTAACATGCTTCTTTCCTTCATCTGTAGCTTTTTCAAGCTACCCTTTGATGATGAAATATGGACTGATGTATTCAACAGTCTTTGGCTAGAAAGTGAAAGATGTTTCTTGCTAACGTCTTCCCTCAGCGGCCTCCTTTGGGCTTCTCTTTAAGCTCACCTTTCATTTCTGCAGATCCAGCAGAGAGAAGAAATTCAGCAAGTGCCAGCATCCTCAGTCATCGGGGTTTAAAGCATGAGACCTCTGCACTGAGTATGGAGAGTCAAGCCTGACCAGAGCTGCTCCACTCCCAGTCCCCATGGCATGAAACGGGATCACTGGCTTGAAAAATCTTTCAGTTGCCTGACAGTTTCACAGCAGAGCCGTTTTCAAAACAAATTCCCTCTGGTGACACAACTGGGCCATTCCTCCTTTTTGCCATGCAGAAATAAAGGATGTGAGAAACCACAGAGCTTTCTTCTTGCTTCCCCTTGCTTCAAGGGTCCCCACTGCCACATACCAAGAATTTGTTTTTCCCTTGAGAGGCAGGAAAAGACAGAATAGTAAAACAGCCACTACTTGTTTCAGCAGAAACCCTTCAGAAGATGCAGCAGCCCAAGTCCTTTGGGTTCTGTGCAGGAAGCACTATGTTTTTTCAGCTTCTCAGGAGAGAAAAAAACAGAAGAGCTTGACCACCGTACTCTGTGTTCTGCATAAAGCCTATCTGGAAGTGAGCAATTGCTCACTACTCACTTGATTGCTGTGTCATTAGGCTGCAAGGACAGGCAAAACTCATGTTCGTCTTCCATGAGGTTGCTATGGCACGCTGTGCATCGGAGCCATTGTCTCTTGACTGTGTCTGTCATGTAGGTGTTTACTTTTGCATTAGTCACTCTGGGCTCCCAACAGAGATCTTTCAGGATGTGATTCATTTCATCCTGAAATAGATCTAAAATCAGTCAGCTGAATCGTGCCCCAAAAGTGTTTTTTCCACCCACCCTTCCCCCCTTGTTGACTACAAAAGGAGCCCAGGATGACCAGCTTGGGTTTTGCCATTTATGTGTAGATGTATGAAGTTAACCAAAGCTGGGTTGCACTCCTGGGGTCACATTTTATTACACTATGTGAGACCACATGCACTGAGACTTTGTGATTCTTGCTCTAAAAGTTGTTGGTAGTGGCAAAATAGCAGGTTTTCTCAGTATAAGCTGACAGTCCCTGTGGGAACACCCTGTTTCACGAAAAGCACCGCAGCAGCTTGGCATTTGAAAGGGTATTGTTGCAAAATAGCAGGGTTTTGGAAGAAGGAATCCTTGAGAAAGCAGTTACTTGGAGGAAGGAATATGGGAGGCACAGAAGTCACTGAGGCTTCAATGCTGGGTGAGAAAAGAAAGGGTTTTCATGAAAGATCAATTTTACCTAGCTTTAGGGATCCATGTTGAAAGGGACTACACATGAACTCATTATCTAGACTTCTATTATCAACAAAAACTTAGTCAAAGCAGTAAATGTAGATTAGGAAGTGATTCATCAATCAAAAGTTAAGCTTCAACTCAAGGATTAAATTAATTTTACCCTAATGCCTACTAACTGCCTTGTCTAAATCTCCCTGAGCGTAGTGAGATACTAGAGATCTAGCTGACATATAGACATCTGCACTGTAGACATCTAAGGTTAACTCAGATTACTTACCTTTAGATCTTTCAATATCTAAATTTGAGGTAGTCATCCCACCATCCCTGTTTGCCAACAGATAGAAATATGCTTTCCCAGACAGTGATCATCTGACCGTGTTGAGAAACCCTCCGAGGCTGGAGGGTATATTCCAGAAGTGCCTACGTCAGGACACCCCATTTCTCACCAATAAGGTTATGCCTTTATTTCCTCCTTTGTAATTTTCACTATACTTTTATCTCTGTAGCTGGGTATTTATCTCCACGACAGGAAGTCATAGAACAGCAGTTCTAGATGAAAATAGCTGCAGTCATCCCTGGGAGATAAACGACACGTTATATCATGTCAGTCATGATAGAAAAAGTTGAGGAAATCTTTTGCATATTTAGAAGTATCTTCTGTCTTTATTGAAGAAGTTCCTTGCAAAAGGCCTGGGCATTGAAGCAGGAAGGTGATCCTGAACAGTTCTGCACCTCTTGTTCTGCACCTGGGACCTTTGGTTTGGTTAACCTGTACCTTGGTTTGGTTATGCCAAGAACCCTTGACTCATGAATATTTATGCATCTGGAAGTAGTAATAAATATCTCCAACCTCCAGAAGAGATCCCAAATGCTTTGGAGGCACTTGACACTCATCACACCCCATTACATATATATGTGGTTTGCAGCAATGTAGGTGTAGATAAAAGATAAAGTTGTTTCTGTTGCTACTTGGTGCCCATGTACTTCATGTGGGTGCAGCCTTGTGTGGGCTAGAGGGGAACCAGCAGGGAAGGATTTCCACCAGGGCTCTCCCCAGTGCTGGTGGGGATGGTCCGGAGCTCCTCACTTACTCTCTGCAAGTAGTGTTACTCTAAAATCTCCATTCTTCCAGACATTATTTCTTTCTAAAGGGGTGATAAATTATTCCTGAGAATTGAAATAAGGCATCCCTGCTATACAGATAGGGAGACTGAGACGCATAATTCAAGCAACTTGACCAAACAAAAGGATTTGATGACTTGGTTCCTAAAAAGCCCAGGTTTCCTGTTTCTTCATCTACTGTCTTTACCATCTTCAAACCAGGCTTTTTTTGGGAAACCCACTCAGAAATGAGTGGGGTTTTTGCCTTTCTCTTCATTTTTATCTTGTATTTGAATGAGACACAACTGTCGAGACAGATAGATTCTTCTTATCCTGGTGACTTTCTATGGAAAGGAGGGCATTTTGTCATGGCCTACTTGACAGGTGATTCAAGGTTTCATCTCACCATTTGTGGAAAACAAAAGCAAAATAAAAAGGAAGGTGTTTGGGTTTTTTCACTTACAGTCAACCGTTTGCACGAGTAATAGAAAACAATCAATATACTTGAGCAGAGATTTGCGAGAGCTGTTTTTTTCTTTTCTTGGTATTAATGATGACCTGCACTTCCTACCATAATGATTATCTTAAAAGTCTTTTTGGCTTTGAAGAGGTTGTCTCAGCTCTTGGAGTACTCTCCTTATGAAGGAATATGATCCAAAGAAGTCTATTACCTTAGAATTCATTATTCCTCCTCCTCTTTTTTTTTTTTTTTGGACACAGTCAATGTTGTAAATTAAACTGCTTGAGTTGGCTTTGTGGTTTTTTGCATACACAGCAAGGATAACTACACATCAGATTTATGGGCATCATGCACGCGTTGCTATGACAACCCCTCCAGCCGCTGTACACCAAATAACCTTGTCATGTGAACGTTTATCACAAGCACATCAAGTACAGGATTGCTCGGTACGGTCTTTGGCTAAACAGCAGGATTTTTTCTGAATAATAATTGGTCATGGCCTTTTATGCTATAAGTCAAAGTTAATCAACTTCTAGATTTGAAATTAACCGTCGATACGACATAATCCGAGCACCATTCTTCATGACTGCAGTGCTCGGTGAGAGGAAACTTTGCAAGAAGCACTGTTCCCTTTTCAGGAAAACTGGGGGTTGTTTTTTTTATTGCCATTGTAACCTCACAAAACCCATATGTAAAAATGGCAGGCTGTGCCTGTGTGTGCGCATAACATATTATTGTGCTGTAAATGAAATGTGAATTTTAACTATCGAATCGTTTGTGGGAAATAAAGCTTATTTTTCTTCTTTTTTTTTTTAAAGGAACTTCTAAAGGTAAAGCCACATTCTACCCACTTTTATTTATATATTTTTAGGGGAAATTTGCAGGCTGCACACCTGGTCCTTCAACAGACCAGTTGAAAGGTTTTCTTATGCATTTAAACTCCTCCCCGTGCACCCACATTTTAAAGAAAATACGAGAATTTAACTATGTTTCTAATTTATAGTTTCAGAGGGAAAGATTAGTATGTGAGAGGGATTAGTGATCTGTGTAAATTACTCCAGTAATTTTTATACAACAGTTACATCATAGGTAAACTCCAGCATTGCATGTGAGTGGGAATAGTATTATTTTTGTTCTAGAAGAAATAATATCTTAGGCTGTAGGTATAGGAATTTTCAGAAAGCTTCCATCTGTAGTATAGCACTCATATTTAATGCTACTACAGGGCTTTTTTAACCACACTGACTTAAATGTCCAAATCACAAAAGAGCTTTGTAAGTGAGTTTACAAAATAGTAACAGCAGAGTAAGCAAATATCAGCAATGTTTTATCTTTCTTCCTCTAACAGGTAGGATTAGTTGAAATAATGTATGGTCTTGCTCCTACCTGTTTTTTTTAAATGGCGGTTCATTGTACTGTAGGTTCTCATAACCACCACACCCAAGTCAAAACTTGCTGGACTAGTTAGAAAGACTACTCTTGGTTTGAAATGGGCACTCTTAAGAAATAGGCATCATTTACTTAACCTGTTTTTAATGTTTACTGTAAGATGAGATGCACTTTTCCTCATAAATACCTATTTTTAGCCATAACTTTCAAGGGAGAACAGGGTGACTAGCTGAGATGTAGACATATGCATTGCAGATAGCAATATTGAGTCAGATGTGTTTCTGCTGGATGACTTCAAATCAAGATCAAGTGTTTTGCTGGAAATGCTTTGGTCAAGCACAAGTTATTTGTCTTAATCTAGACATAATGATGTGGCATTTTCCGCCTTTCATTAAGCAAAATGTCACATTGGATGATCTAATCTCACAGATTTACCATATAAACCTCTCTCTATATTTTACACCTCCTGAGGTGTAGGTTTCTGGATACAATTTGTGAACATTAAATGCTAACTTTGTGATTTCCTTATGAAGAGTACCTTCCTCTTTACCACTACTCACAAACCATTGGCTGAATAAATAGACTGGATTTCATTTCATTTGGAGTAGTTTTATTGTTCTTCTACGGCCTACATGAGTCCTTGCTAAATTTTCTGTTTATGATTTGCAGAGACCTTAGGGGAATTAGATACACAAACACAATTTGCTTTCTTTTGGGACTTCCATCCTTCATACATTCCTTCATTCGTAATACTGAAATTTGTCTTCATTAGTAACTAGATTTGGTGGAAGAACAAATAGCAGCTAATTTCACCAAAGACAGGTTTTATTCATTAAGCAAATCAATATGTATAAGGAAAGAATGACAATTTTTTTCCAGCCCTTAAGACTCCTTTTTGCCAGAAGCAAAACCAGCATTTTACTCTCAGAAGCTTTCCTAGTGGAAAGGGTTCACACTTTGTTCATCTAATTGTTCGATTTCATAAGGATGCTGATTTCTGAGTTCCCACAATTACTGTGCATGCAGTAGTCATAAAGATACAAATTAATGTACATAATGCTGATCTTGAAGATGAATTCACCTGGGGTTAGCTGTGCATCAGACACCTTTGGTTTCACAGAATCACAGAACCGTTAAGGTTGGAAAAGACCTCTAAGATCATCAAGTCCAATCCCCAATGCAACACCACCATTCCCGCTAAACCATGTCCCAAAGTGCCACTTCTACATATTTTTTGAATGCTTCCAGTGATGGTGACTCCACCACCTCGCTCGGCAGCCTGTTCCAATGTTTGACCACTCCCTCCGTAAAGAAATTTTTCTTAATATCCAGTCTAAACCTCCCCTGGCATAACTTGAGGCCATTTCCTCTCGTCCTATCACTAGTTAGCTGGGAGAAGAGACCAACACCCACCTCACCACAACCCCCTTTCAGGTAGTTGTAGAGAGCGATGAGGTCTCCCCTCAGCCTCCTCTTCTCCAGACTGAACACCTCCAGTTCCTTCAGCTGCTCCTCATCAGACTTGTGCTCCAGACCCCTCAACAGCTTTGTTGCCCTTCTCTGGGCATGCTCCAGCACCTCAACATCCTTCTTGTAGTGAGGGGCCCAAAATTGAACACAGGATTTGAGGTGCGGCCTCACCAGTGCTGAGTACAAGGGCACGATCCCTGCCTTGCTCCTGCTGGCCATACTAGTGCTGATACAGGCCAGGATGCTGTTGGCCTTCTTGGCCACCTGGGCACACTGCTGGCTCATGTTCAGCCGGCTGTCAATCAGCACCCCCAGGTCCCTTTCCACCAGGCAACTGTCCAGCCACTCCTCCCCAAGCCTGTAGCGTTGCATGGGGTTGTTGTGACCCCAGTGCAGGACCCTGCACTTGGCCTTATTAAACTTCACACAATTGACCTCAGATCATCGATGCAGCCTGTCCAGATCCCTCTGCAGAGCCCTCCTACCCTCCAGCAGATCAAGACTCCTGCCCGATTGGGTGTCATCTGCAAACTTACTGAGGGAGCATTCAATCCCCTCATCCAGATTATTGATAAAGATATTAAACAAGAACAGCCCTAGTACTGAGCCCTGGGGAACACCGCTTGTGACCGGCCACCAATTGTATTTAACTCCGTTCACTGCGACTCTCCTGGCTCAGCCATCCAGACAGTTCTTTACCCAGCGAAGAGTACACCTGTCTAAGCCACGAGCTGCCAGTTCCTCCAGGAGAATGCTGTGGGAGACCATTTGTTATCCCATTCTAGCTTCTGGTAGAAGAGATGAGTCCTCTGCAGCAGCTTCTCATTTTTCTTTGCCTTTTCATCACCCTTTCATTTTAACAATCGGCAGAGGAGCTGTTCAAACATGGAGTCAGTTGTAGGAGGTACACTGGAGTTAAGTTCTTTATCCATTGAATACGTTCACCAGAGCTGAAGAAGGAGTTTTTCTAGGGCAGTAGTCATTGTTCATGCACCTTGCTTCTTCAGAAACTGTGTCTAAGAGGACTATAAAGTATCTGTGGCTTAAACAGGAGACTCAGCTGGGAAAGAGGGTTTCTGATGTGTGGAAAACTGGCAGGAAAATGGTTGGACTTGATGATCCTAAAGGTCTTTTCAAACCTAAACAATTCTACGATTCTGTGATACGATGAAAACTACACATTAGATGATTCAGCTATAAAATGTTCATATGCAACTACAGGTTACAGCATATGGGAATGACAGCAGAATATACTTCTCTGCCTGTCTAGCTATGTCTATAACAGTTATTGCAATTTTACAATGAGTAAGTCATACAATAATATATTTTCCTTAAAGATATGTTTTTTTTCTTTAAATATTAGGAAACAGCCTTAATAATTTTCCTTGGTGACAGAATTCCTACCTATCACCTCTGGTCAAGTATATCTCAGAAAGTAATAAGGGAAGTGTACTTTTTGTGCACAAATGGCAAGGCAAACCACCAGCAGTAATTTTGCCCCTGTGGCCTCCTTGATGGCCACAAGCATTAGCAATTAGGCTAATTCTGATGGTATTTTTCTCATAGTGATGAGTAGCATCTGGACATGAAAGAGTTCTGCTTTCTATTTCCAGTACAAATGGAAAAAATGTCATAACATTGGGCAGCTGCATGACTTTCCTCTATTATCAGATAAAAACTCCCAAAATGCATGTGTGAAATTCCAATACCACCGAATCCAGGCCATAGTCTAAGCATGGAAAGTCAGTTATTTCCAAAGGAGATGGGTTGAGGTATTTTTTTAGACTCAGATGACTCAACACTTTGCTGATATTACTGAGGTGATTTTAAGATAGTGACAAGACTCTTGGGTTAACTACAGAATTGTACTGGGTTTAGACCAGTTGATGGGTTTAAGTACAGGTTCTTCCATGGCACGTTCACAAAGGCTTTGCAACTTCTTGAGCATCATGCACCAAAGTTGGACTCTTTCTGTCAACCTGTGGAATTATACTCTTTGAGGCTCCTACATGACCTACCTGTCATGACCCATCATTAGCCTGTCGGGTTACCAAGAATTCAGCAGCCTTCAGAGAGTTGTGCAGAACTTTAGAGATGAAAAATACCCAGAATTTTCAATGTTTTCTACATTTGTCACTGCAAAGATTATTAAAAATGCTGACCACAGAAATGCAAATAGAGACAAAATTATATCATTTTCTTCTGTAACAGGAAGAGCACTGTTATTTTTCCAGGAAAATTTATGCTGCAATCTTTAGCCTTATTTAAAAATCACTGGATTTTTACAATGTCACCTTTTTCTGGATTGTTTTACAGTTCATGGGTTGTATCATCACATCCTTCTTGAAAAGTTGTCATTTGCATTGGTGACTAAAGCTCTAAAGAGACTGTATGAAAGATAGTTCATATCAAGTCTGGCAGTTTCTCACAGTTTCTCGCAGTTTCTGGCAGTTTCTTAAGAAAATGTGTTTGAATAAATGTTATGACTGGAAGAAAAGATAAGAATGCATAGGTAAAATTGTACAGAAGACTTAAAATCAAGAAATGCTAATAAGTACAATGCATCATAAGAACTCCATCATATTGAAATGCTTAGACAGTGACAGAATTTTAAAGAAAAGTTTTATATTGAGAAAGCAAGCTGAGATTTAGGAGCAAAAAGGATTTGAAGTTATTTCTCTGCACTGAAGTAATTCATCCTATACCTTATTTTCTAGAATTTTGATTTATAGTAAGATTTATCAACAACTACAAATTTCTAGTTAAATTAATAAATTGAATGAAGAGGCTTTTTAAAAAAAGATTACTTTCCAATCTGAGCTAATGGCTGGACCTACACACTTTCTCAAATGATCCCAAATCCTTGGAAGACACAGACATTTTATAGACTTGCAAGATTCTTTCTCCATTTATTCTTGTGAAGGCATAGCTTATCTAGGAGCTATTTTCAGATAGGAAAGATGCTACATGGAGTAGAAGTGAGATAATGAAGAAGAAAACACAGCTCTCACATGAACTTACGCTGAGCTTTGGAAAGAGCATTATGGTCACCTTGTGATACCAGTTATGTTGGTATAAATCTGGTGTTATGTCACTGACCTCCAGAGAATTTCACCAGCAAAAACTAGAGGAGAACCTGACCCTTTCATGACTAAGTGAAAGCACTACAGAAACAGAGACAATCAGCTAGAAGAGCGTGTAGAAGAGACTAACAGAAAAAAACAGGGCTGGGGAGAGGTGGACAGAGAGCAAAGAAGGATGTTGAGCCTGAGCTGGTAATTTTATCTTTAGAGTTCAGTTGCCTGATGGAAAAGTAGGATTTTACAGGAGGTCACGCTGTGCATATTCTCAATTTAAGCATGTAGAAGAAAAATTAGTTCTTCTGCCAAAATTATCAAAGAATCTATGTGAACTATTGGAATTTTCCTTGTGTTTGACACAAGACATGGTTTTCAGTAAAAAGGACAAGGCTGGAAACAAAAGACTCCAGAAAAGTATGTACCAGAGTCTAAATTGACAAAATATCCATCTGGGAAGTCATCAGCAAGGTCAAAGCATAGCTGATGGGGAGATAACTGATATATTGCTTCTCTTCTGCTGAGCAGCAAGCAGATGTGAGCGCCTTGCAGGTCAGCTTCCTAGCTGTGGCGAAATCAGTACTGCAAATGCTGGCTATATGGATGCATCATGTTGGGTGAGCTTGGTTGTTTATTTTCTATCCAACAGCCTAGGATAGAGGTGGGTAAACAGAGCATGGGCAATCCTCTCTTTAAAGGGCCTCAATCCAAACAACAAGATTTAGTTCTCAATTGTGTCTCAAAACCAGCTATCATTAGAGTAACTAAGGTAGAAAACAAACTCTTTTGCTGCTTTCCCCATAAATGCACAGCATCATGTCACTGAAAACAAAGCAGTTCTTGAGTGCTTCCGCAGTGAAAGAAGTTGCAGGACTAGCTAAAAGCATAAGTGGTTAGGCCACTTCATATTCTAGCACTCACCATACACCGTGGCCACAAGGTCCACAATTTGTTCGTCCACTCTGTAAAAACTCTTTCCTTAAGTTTCACTTTAATATCTGACAGGATCATCTGCTATATCCCGCAACGTGTAACACATATATGCATGGATGCATATAGGTTTTAGCCTAAGTGATCTCTTTCCTCCCTCTAATGACTTTAGTTTTCTCTCGTACTCCTACCGTTTTCAATGAATCAGCTTCTCAGTTTTCTTTCATAAAAGAGGAATGATCATGTCCACATGGCCCTCAAGGACCAGGGAAAATTTCAAGAGGATGAATAAAAATTAATGTCTGGCTTCCATCGAGTTTCAGTAGAAATTTGTCACTTCTCTATCCTTCACACCTTTGAGAAACTTCGTTATAATTTCTGGGGTCCCACTTGTTTATCTTGACCATCGTTAGCTACGTTATTGGAACAGCCTGTCTCATCCTGTACCTATGTGGATACACTGCATAGCACAAGAACGAACTGATTTTATGGTGGCCCTTGTGGAAGATAACAGGCTGATGTACGTGTCCACTCTGAGACTCAGTTCCTTGCCAGTTTTCTTCCATCCCTGACAGATGCCTCTTGGGTGAAAATGGCTATTGAGTTTTTATTGCTGGCAGCTACAGATGAGTTGCAAAATGTCTAGTTCAAACTGTAGGCTTTGTCTTCCAAGACCCTGGCCCCAGAGCAGGGCAAGGGGAGGAAGAGAAAGTCCAAAAAATGATGAAAAGACCTCAGATCTCCTTTCTTGTCCAAACTCTCCCATAGCACCATGAGAAAGTTCCCACCACCTTTCCCAGCTCAGGCAGGTGTTTCCTTAGGGGAGGTTTTGATGTCAGCAGGCGGAAGAATGACTGAAAGACAAGAATAGGCGTCCAGAGATACCTCAGTCAAAGGGGAAATGCTTTAACAGAAAGCAAGTTTTCATCGTATTGTGACCTTTGCCAGTTCTTGTTAGAACCAGTTGGGAACTTGTCAAGTAACCAATTGATTTCTCTTTGGAAACACTGATTTATCAAGACTGAATGATGTGGACTGGAAGACTGGTTTCCTTGAGGGTTTGGTGGGAGGGAGATGAATATAATCTCTTTTTTTTACATTATCTTTGATATGAAAGACTTTCTCAGAGGAGCTGTACTAGAAGAATGTAAAAAGGGATGAAATGAAGGAGAGCAAATAATAGTGTTACCATAAAGCTTCAAGCTGTAGGTTTGTTGCAGTCCTGGATAAGGAGATCTATTCTCATCTGACGGTGGTTTAGATGTGTGTGCCTTTCTCCTGCTAACCTCACAAAGGGCAGTGCGTGGGACTCACCATGTCTCAGAGCCAGAGGACACCTCCAGAGTCCATGGGTCACTCATGGCTCTGTTCAGCTGTAGTTCTGTGGCTGCAAGTTACTTAATTTATGATGATTACCTGTTTTAGGAAAATCAGGTGTGGTTTATTTGCTCTCAGTTGCCCAGTAGGCGTCAAGAACATGCCACAGCTTTCTGTAAGACCTCATGGGAATCTGTTTTCCTAAACTCAAGAGAAAAAAAGTTGTCTTCACCCCAAGTACAGTGATAAGCAGCCCTTTGGGTGCTGAGTCATTCAGCCACACAAGCCCCAAATGGTTTTGCATGTTGGTTTTGTGGCATATTGACTCTGTCTGTTCCAGACAGAATTTCAACCTACTGCAGGAGGTCAAAACCACAACAAATACAAACAGCTTAGAGACAAAGGTTTGCAAAGCTGCCTAGGGAAAAAAAAGAATGTCAGCATATTGTCTTAGAGAGCAAACTACCTAAAGCAAATATCCTAATCCAAGGAAAATTATATACTCCATGAGTCTGATGGCACCAGATTGTTTCCACTGCGGTGTAGGGAGAGGTTCTCCTTAAGCCTTCTCTTTATGAAAAACAAACTTTATAAGTGTATTTCACCTTCTAAAGCAAAAAACACATTGAACATATCGGCCTTACTTTCATCACTGTTTTCTTCGCTTGTCTGCTTCTCATCCCACGTTTTAACTGGTCACAATTGTAGCATGCAGGTTGATTTTAAAATATTGCTGCTCCAAATAGATTTCATTTTTGGTATAGGGAATCTATTTTTTAAACCTCTATAACCTTTTGAAAGTCTGTATATTTCTGTATATGGACTCCTTCACTTTGTTAAAATGCACTATTTCACTTTAATGCAATATTTTTTGATAGCTTCAAAGAATTTCAGCAGGTTTGAAAGCAGTCTGTGGCAATTCTCAGTTCACACAGATGTTTGAGGGATTTTGGTGCTGCAGTGAGACCCACTGTTCTTCTCTTACAAGAATTGTTTGCAAGATCTTCTTAAAGCTTCGTACATTTTCTACACTCCACTCCTCTTGGGGCAATATTAGAAGAAGGACTATTTGCAGGGAGATGCCTGAGAGCGACAGAAACACTTGCAGATTTTCCTTAGATTCCATTAATCTTGCATGGAAAGACCTACACGAGTACTGAATGCTCTGAAGTTAGAACAGGTCTGGTGGTGGGTTGACTTGATATTGAGGAGTGTATTCCTTGGTGTCAGAAACAATAAACCCGCAACATATTTCATGTCTCACTCCAATATTGCTTCAGTGACAGCAGATTTCTCAAGCTGTTGCTGATGTGAGTAATTCCTTTAGCCAGTACAGGTTTATATTTCAGAAGTACAAGCCCCTGCATCTACTTACTTCAGCTGGTCTCAGTGGCTTGTTGTGCCCTGCAGTGTCCTGATCAAGGATGAGCATCTCCATCACCACTAAAGGTGCCTTGGTTTGAAATCTTGTGATTTGCTTTTCCTCAGCTCTGTAGAATTACAGCAGTGATGCAAAGCTCACATACAAAATCTAAATTTCTTCCTCATAGCCCTAATGATCTGGCAACAGGATGCATTTTACCTATTTAATCTCTCCTATAACCAAGTGAGGCTTTTATCAATGATTTTATCAGTCAGGTGACTAGCATCCTTATGGACAAGTTGGTAATGTTGTTATTTCTATATGTTACTCATAAGGTTCTTTAAAAGGCTGCTTTAAAACAAGAAAACAAACAAGCAAAAGCAGAGCATGCCTTAATTATCTTGCCTTGCTTTCCAACACTCCTTTTGTCCCCTCAGGTCAGAAGGGATGGGAGTTCAACCCCTGAGCACAGCAAAGGAAGAGAAGGATGGTTTGCCATATTATTGTTCCTGAAGATGAAGTTCTGTAGTAATGCTAGATGGCTGATGATGGCTAAAAACCAGGAGGATGAGTCTGTGAACATTGACTATTCAGGGTAGAAATAGCAAGCCCTGAGAACTGCGGAGTGTTTTATTTCTTAAAGCCATTTAAATTTTATAGCTCATTTATGTTCCAATAGAATTAAATATGTGATAATGTAGTGCTCTTAATTGCAGTCTTCAGAGTAAATCCTGCCCTTTCTAAAGAAGTATCCCTTTGACACAGAAATAATTAATGAAGAATTATAATTTAGAAGAGACCATCATAGCCATCTAATCTGATGTGCCTAACACCAGACCACAAAACCTTGCTAGCTGTGACTGCACCAAGCACTTAATTGGGTTTAAATAATAGTTTATCTTTAGCTCATTTCCAAGAGTCTTCCATATACTTAGTTAAGTTGCTTCAGTGGTTAATTATCTTCACAGTCAAAAAAATGTATGCCACATTGCTACTCTGAGTTCACAGTAGCTTTGTTTCAAACTACCAAATCTCATTAAGCTTTGCTCTGCTCAATTAAAGAATTGTCTGCTTTCTAAAGTATTTTCCCAACATAGATTTTTGTAGACTATGATCAATTCACCTCTTAATCTACTCCTGTATAAACTAAATAGGTTGAAATTCTTAAACCTGTCATGGTGAGACAGGGTTTTCCTGTTCTAAATTATGTTTGTAATTTTTTTCTGAATGGTTTCTCATTCACCCACATCCCCTTTTGAAGTGTGGAAACCTGCACTGGGATACCATCTTCCGCTAATGGTTTCACAACACGCCAAGAAACAGTTCTTCCCTACTATATTTGATGATTCCCCCACTTAGATGTTCAGGAGTGCATTTTCATTCTTAGTGACAATTTAAGCATCTATATGCACTTGACTACCTACATGGCCACGATGTTTTTTTCAGGACACCTGCTGCTTTTGTGGTGTTCCTAGTATCCTTACGATCCAAGATACAGTCATCCTAGTACAAATTTCTCTCATCTGATGCTGCATTAACTGAGTGTCCACCTTATGTTGTCTTATGGGCACTAGGGTTGCAGAAACTTGCAATCAAACGCTGCCTGAGGAGTTCTCCCTTCTTCCTCTATGCTGGGGGCTCTCCACCAGGGAAGCCAGTAATGCCATGAGCCACATCCTCCTAAAACGTTCCTCAGCCAGCAGCTCCAGAGTCTTGGCCAGGCGCTTGGGCAGACTCGAGAGTTTACAAATCCTGACCTTCCGTCCTTTGAGCCACCTCTCACCTCCAGCACTTCTACAAGGAGTGCGCCTACGGAGCACACTGCAGTGTTGTGATACCCTACCTCGCTTTCAAAAACTTCCATTTCACTGCAGACACTGATTGTAGAGCAGCAGCAGGAGGTAAATTCAGTAACATAAAGTCACGTTTTGATTTCTTCTTTCTCTCCCTGAAGAGATTACTCTTGCCAAGAAAAGTACTTCGGGAGAGCTAAGTATTTACTGCTCTTTTGAGAGCCAATTCTACTTCAGCTGACCCTGTTTACATGTCCCTCCTCATCCCCATTTATCTGGCAATTTTCCCAAATTCTGTTGCGGGAGAATAAAGGCATCTGTTACTCTTGAATGAGCAATTGTTGAAATTCTGCAAAAATGCAAGGAGCAGTGGACAAAAGAAAGGGTGAGAAGAGAATTGAGGTTCAGAACATTTCATGAAAACCCTCCACTATTTAGTGTCATTACTAACTCTACAACCTGAGGCAATTTATTAAGAGTTTGAAAAAGCAGCTTAAAGAGCAGGATGTGAAGATTTCCATTGGAAATAGATGACTACTTTAAAGGTTGCAATTGGTTTCTAAAGAACAGGCTAGATGAAAATTGCAAGAGGTGAATAGCTACTGAAATCTGTGGGCTGGGGGAGGGGGAAGAAAATTGCCACCTACTTGAAATAAATAGCTCTTCTAAAATAATGGGGTTTAAACTTTAAAATTATTTTGTTCTGTGACATACAGAATGATGAATTTAGAGTTGTTATCAACTTCTCCAAACAGGCAACATTTGCCTGGAAAATAATTTCCATATAAAAATATGATAATGTAATTATTCTAACTGGTATTTTCTATCATTTGATGCCCTATTCATAATAATCTCTCATATTTTGCAGCAATGTTAGCTATCCATATGAACCCCATCTGTGCTACAAGACAAAGATGACTTTAATAGAAACTGAGCCACTGCTCTATCTTTCCACTAGCTTTTGCTTTGAATTGATGCAACGAACCCTTGCTAGAAATGCCAGAAATCAAAAAGGTTATGGTTGCTAATATTACTAATGGTAATTCAGTTGATTGATTCATCCAAATAGCAGGATTTTCTAAGCATTGTATCTGGAGATGGTAGTGTTTTTTTCTCTCTTAAAGGCCATTATACAGCAGTCCTGTTGGGTATAGAAAACATTTTCACTGTACATCCATGCTTAATCCTTCATCTGGGTCTCACAGATCTTGGTTCCTTGCCGGGTCAGTGACTTAGTAATTCCTTGGAGCCTACATTTCACCTGCAATGCCATCTGATGCAACTGAAAACCTCCAGTGAAATCAAAATGTTCTCAAAGCACATTTAGTGATCTTGAATCAACATTTTCCAGTGGAGACCCCTTCTTCTGGAAAATACTTGACCAACTTAAGTAGTCAGCTTGTCCTACTTCATGTCCTGCCCCCTCAGGGTTGGCAAAATCTTCCCAGGTTATTGAGCAGTTCCCAGTCTCCTCCCTTACCAAGTGGCATAAATCCTGTCAGCTCAGACCTACGGTCTCAGGAGTGAAATATGAATATCCTAATCACTGAAAGTATGCAGGTCTGTGTCATAAAGCGTAGGAGGTGGGAGCCAGTGGGGTAGGAGTGCAGGAGCCAGTCTCCTTCCTGGTAGGCAGATAATTACTTAGAAAGAATAAAGGACAGGAAAAGGGAAAGATATTTGATATGGGCTGATTTTTTTTTCACATCTCCAAGCAAATCCTCACCCTCAATACCAATTTCCAGTTGGCTTGAAGGCTAAGAACAGAGTGGTATAAATTAGCCATATTTTACCTGTTTGAGTTCCTAATGATAATGATGCTTGACAGGACTTTTAGTATGTCCCTGTTACACCTCATTTTCAGCACATTTAAGGCATTCATGATCCTGCTTGTACAGTTGCAGGAGCTATGTTCATTTAAGTACAAGTGGAAGAAGATGGAAAAGACAACATAATCTTGTGATGCCTTGCAGACAGTCTTAGTCTCTAAGATAAGGTGCCAAAACTAGGAGTGTAGCCACTGTAGGATCCTCTTAGTTAATGGAGACAGGGAGAGAACAAGGCACTCCAGCTCTGATGATGATTCAGAAATTAGATGGGTTTCCTCACTCTCTTTACTTCTCCCACTCAGAAAGCAAATTCTGGCTAAATATCTTCAAATAGCTGCTATTGAAAATAAAGACATACCAGAGAAAGCAGCTGGTGGCATGCACTTGGAAGTATTTTCTCATGTAAAATATGGTTTCAGACTTCTCTCTGGTCCTTCCTCATACCCCAACAATTCTTTCACCAGATTTTTGTTTACACCTTTCTTTTCTTTCCACCGCCCTAGAACAGATCCATCAAACATGAGGCACAATTTTAATAGCAAAACAAATGAAAATATCAAGGGAAGCCAGACATTCTGGTGGATGTACTATTAATTTAGTTAAATCAATAGACAAAGATGCCAAAAAAAGCAAGACTACTCAGAATGATACATCCAACTAAAGATGGAGACAGGCAGTGAAGAAATCAAAGCAAGCCAAAATATCATTGATTGGTGACAAAAGAACCTTACACCTCCATAAAACATTCTTGTTTATCTGAGGTTTATTTTCCTGGAAGGCTTAGCAAAATATAATCCTCCACTCTAAGCATATGAACAGTGCCATGCAATCATTGTTGCCTTTTTTTTTCCACTCAGTCCTTCTACTGAAATAGATTGAACCTAATGAGTGGAAAATAAAATTTTAAAACTTTTTTTTTTTTCCCCAACACTCAGCAATACAAGGATGTTGGAGAGGTCATCGGTGTGTCTGAAGTTATGAAAAGCTGAAATAGCATTTATAGCAGCACTTGCATCATCTGGATATTGCAAAAAGAAGAGGATAAAGCTAGAGAGTTGCATTGGGAGAAGGGGAAAGAACAAATCCTATCGCATGCCCTTCACAACATGGACAGCCTTCTGTGTCTGAGCCAAATAGTTGATCTTTACTTTATGCACCCATCTTCTTAATCATGATATTCATCACTCTTTCTTTTCCTAACTGAATATATGAGGAGAATGATTGCTGCTGAAATGTGAAAGGCATACATGACGCCAATAGGCACAGCTTTGGAGTTTGCTGTCTGAAAACCCAAACTCTTGGTCTGTTTCTCCACGTCTTCCTCTAGAGAGAAGGAAAAAACAATGAGAACCATACTTGGAGTGCCAGGCTTAACTCCGGTTGGCCCTGGCAACCTGACTCTATAGTGAGGACTGGTTGGGAACTTTGTGACTTCCAAAGAAAAATGCTTCTTTCTAAAACTGAGGCTTTTCAGTTTTCAAAATGTCTTCAGCCCCCAAATGGATTTTCTCTTGTAAAAGTAAAACCTGATCAAGACCACAAGATAGGAACTATGTAATCAGCTGGAAGAAGCCACTGCTTTAATATCTGGAGTCCATTTTTAGTCCACAAAACAAGTATTGAATCAAAAGGGAAGCGAGGGAAGCAAAAAATTGGGGTAAGTGGGGAGTGATGGAGAACTGCATGCAAAAACTGCATCCTTCCAGCTATGTGCCTCTGAAAGCAGCTGACCTTGATGGGGTTGTTCCCAGTCTTTGCTGCTCCATTTCCAGAATGGAGGGGTCTGTGGAAAAGTGCTCCCTCCATCTAAAGCAGGACAGCTGGGGAGGAAAGTGATGTTGCACCCGTGCCCTATCTCTGCACAGAACCGGGAAGTTCTTTTCACCCTGCAAAGCAGAGACACACCCTCATTTACTGCAGGCGAGCACCTTTTCTGCATTGGTCTTAGCATAGCTTTTGGGTCTGTCTTCCTTAAAAAACTTGGAAGGTCCCACACACAGGAATTATCAGATTTCTGGTGAAGGAAATTACCTTTTCTCAGCTTGGTCTGTTTGCAAACTGATGATACCCCATGAATTATATAAATAATATATATAAAAAAATATATAAATATATATATATAAATATATATACAAAAAAAATATGTAAAAAATACCCCACATCTGAATTTAGCCCAAAGTAGGAGGTTCATCTCCCCAGATTCTATGTAAATTCAGAGGAAAAAGTCAGAGGCTCTCTCAGAAAGGAATTCAGAGCAGAAGTCTATAATCAGACAAGATAAATGTCCATTAGAGGTGTGTTCCACTTAGGGCCTAGAAACCAGGAGGAAAAGTGAGAAGGGAAGAAGCTAAATGTGTAGGTGGCAAGTTCTGGGTTTGCCATGCAGGTTGAATGCTGGTAGTGCCATGGCACACAGAAAGGTCTAAGTGGCACTTGCCACCAAGGAATGAACAGGATTGAAAAGGTCAGAGGACGAGGATTAATCCTCGGAGTTCAACTCTCCATGGTGATTGAGGCCCTTAAGATCATAAAGGGTAATAAGATAGGTCAAGGGAAAGCAAACCAAAGTAGGTGTGGAGAGGCAACAAGCAGGAAAATAAATTCTGCTGATTTCTGCAGTGTGCAATTCACAGCCTGATGTAAACACAGGGTAACAACCCCTGCCCCTCGGAGAATGTTAAGCAGACAGTAAAGAAACAAAATATATAGTCAGCAGTATTGTAAAGATGGAGAGTCCTTACTCAGAAGTACATAGTAAATCTGTGAAAGAACAAGAATTTGAATCCACAGCCTTGAACAAAAGTGCATCTTATGTTGTGTACCATCTCTGAAAGGCACATTTCAGTCAGGCTTGAAGTCAGGCATTAGGGGTATCCTTCTATCAGCATTCAAGACCTGTTACTAAAGACTGTATTTATTACAGATCTGCAAAAACAAGCTGGTTAGCTATTAAAATTTGATAATTCAAGAAACTGGGATGCTGAAAAAAGGATCGTTCTCCTTAAAACCAAAAGGATCATTGTGGCTTTTGAATAGAAATAAAAGTTTACCTGAATGTCTAAATACTGTACGATTTTTTCAAGAAAGAAAAATTGACTACAAATTGCTGCATGAAGCTGTTATAGTCAGCCACATAACCTGCCACCCAAGTCTTAAACCAACACCACTCCAAAGCTGATTCTTTTCTCTTTAATAGTAAAACCACCGTTGTAGAAAAGAAATCCACTGTGGGGCAATTTGTTCTCTTGCCACACGAATTTCGGCTTCAACATAGTCGGCGGCACTTAGACATTAGAAAGACTCCAGAGAAAGTTAACACAGATGATTAGCCCTAAAGGAGCTGTAAGATGATGAGAAGCTGAGTGAATTAAATTTATTTCCCTTAGTGTGAATCGGTGGAGTTATGTTGAGGTTTACAATATTTGTGTTCAGAGATCTCACCGCATCTGTATGACAGGAGGGATGTAAGGGGACTAGTTTGGACGGACAGCAAATTGCAGGGGGGGACAAGGGACAAGAGGATATATGAGGTCTTTTTATTCCATTTTTCTTTCTCACTGCTAACTGATTAAGGAAAGCAAGGGCATCTAGGATTCTGCATTTGAAAGGCTGCTAGATGACTGCAAGAAACATTAGGCTGCTTGAAAATGTCAGCACTTTACACTTTATGTAGGACTGAGCTGATTGCTACGGTGAAGAGAACATAAGTGATTCAAAGGTGAACCAGAGGTCTCCGTGTTAGAGATGTGAATAGGAGCAGGATGGGGGAAGGGAGCCTGGCTCTGTAAAATGCTGAATTCATTCTTATCTGAAAGCAGGGTCTATAGAGATCTGATACACATTGCATTTTTGTACGAATTAGCGAGTGACTTGTTATCAGTGAAGATGCCTTTAATTTGGAATCAGATCTGGGAAGGGAGGTAACACAGTCCAGCAACTTCTTTCTGCAGACTCCAAATCTGGGACAAAACTCTGGCTAAAGAGCGAAACAGGTCTTCCTTCATGAGAAGGGAAGGGAAGCTGCATCTTAGCTAACTCACAGCAACTAACACAGGCTAAAATTCTAATGTAGAGCAAGCTGTTTTCCTGTTCTGGGCATTAACGGGTTAATAATCATCCTGAAGCTTTCCCATGGTCTGCCTTGATATGCTGAAGCACAATAAGCTACCAATTGTATTTTTTTTTGCTTGGATTTCACAACGGGCAGGACTCATCCTGGTTAACTTGAGACACTCCACTATAAAGCGTTGGGGTCCCTCCACAGAGCTTGGCCACCGCAACTGGAAAACTACCCAGCTATACACCTTAGGATACCTTGCACTGCATTTTTGAGGTGCTTTACTTTACTGACTACAGACAAATAGGCAACAAAACTTATACACATTTGGTGGGAAAAATCCCACCTGAACTCTTAGTTAACTTGTGGGAAACAGTACGTGCTTTGCTTGGGTGGATTTACTAAATACAGAATAATATCTTTAAAATAATGTGCTTCCAACCGGGATGCATTGGGTGACTTTATTTTTCAGAAATCTTACTTCCAAACACCTGGCAAGTGAAAGAACCTGTACTTGGCCTGTACTGGCAGCTAGGAACAGAAGAGGCAAGGCACACACTGAAGAAAAGAAGTCTTTTCACCTGGCATGTTGATAAAAGGAGCCTGTGGTCAATTTAATATTTAATTTCAGTCTTGTCTTTCTGGAGACTATTTTTTTTAAACAGCTTAAAAGCAGACGGCTAAAACAAAGCACTATATTGAGCACATCCATTAAAAATCTCACTATACTTGAGACTATAGACTTGTAGGAGAGGAAACATGATCATAATTTAATAATTGTAATTATTCTCTCTTTTTTGGATCATTGGCTCTACCAGGAGTCAAGTTAACGCTTTTTGAGGAACTATGTGCAGCCTAAATTTCCACCATCCGGAGCAGCAGACCACTTAATAAAAACTCCAGCTTCAGGTGTTGCAAGGGTGCTCATGTCTCTGTTTATCCCAGGGGTGGACCGTACTCTCTGCTCCTGCGTATGTTCCTCATTGCTTACCATGTGCTTGGATGGTGTTACCTGCACTGGTTACATGTCTGGCTGAGATCTAAGCACTGGTCATGGCACTACACTAGGACATGGCGTCTCTGGAAGGAAAACCTCTCTGTGGAGGACCAGGCCAGGATTTCCCTGTAAAAAACACCATAGAAACATTAAGGTTGGAAAAGACCTCTAAGACCATCCCAGAGTACACACATACCCAAGGTCCCAGCAGTCGGGCCTTAGAAATCTCCAGGGATGAAGAGCTGATAGACCAAGACGTGGAGAATCCAGCCAGTGCAATCATCTCCTGGCCAGATGTGCTCATAGCAGCCACTTAGGTTTGATATTTCGAGGTCATTTCAGGCAGCATTGTGAATCAGTGTTAGTTATTGCTTAGCGAGTCTAGGCAATTCTTAGATTGCCAGCTCAGCTCCGGGACAGTACCATATTGCAGGTGAAGGGCTTATCCATGGGATAGGCCTTTCCCGTCGCGAGCTGGTAATCTTCCCAGCACTGAACCAGGTTCTCTGGACTCACTAGTGGGGATCATTTCTGCTTTAAGGATTTCTGTGAAGAAGAGAAAGACAGAGAGAGAAGGAAAAAGAAAGACAGAAAGAGAAGCTGCTCTCGTTGAAAGTCAGTGGGATTTCCTTCCTCGCAAGTTCCTCCTCGCCTTGCTGGGGAGGCTAGGACAGGTACATGAGGGTGGTGTAGGAAACGCCTTATGTTAGTTCTGCGAGTTGCTCAAGACAGAAAAAAATCTACCATCTGGGGAACTGAGGCCTGCCAAAGAACATGGCTAACTCCCAGAGGCTCTGCTGCGTAGCAGGCAGGAAAAGCAGCGAGCGCAGGGTAGCTCAGCGCACGGAAGACCATCCAAGAGACGGCTTTTAAAAAATCTTTTTGAGATGAATTTACTACTCAAACCTCTAGGGCATTAATCGGTGCCACTTTTACTGTTTCCCATCAACTAACCATCTGCAAGCAACACCTTTTAACAACTTGCCGTAATACATTTACTGGACATTTTGTCATTGTAGTATATTTGAGATCTCAAAAAACAGCTGGTAGAAGGCCATAAACAAAGACTTTATTACATATTGTTTATCATCACTTTAGTTTTGGAAGGCTAACGAAGAACATTAATGTGCAGCAACATTGAGATGCATCTTTATTGTTGCCAGGAAGGCTAAAGGTTACTTCACTAATAATATGCAAATAGAGACTTTACTGCACATAATGAATAATCACTTCAGATTAAAGGCAGAAATTTCCTTTAGTAGTACTTGCAATAAAACCTTTTGCATGGATTTAATAATTAATTTAAAGAATTATCACTTCACTGCGCCTGAATACATTATTTATTAAATGTAATTGAAGTATTTATTAGGCAAGTAATAAATGATGGACAACAGCAATGGGTGGCTTCACTGTTTTATAAAATAACTTCAGCCTGTGTTTACAAGCAGGGATAGTAGCCTTCCTGTATTGTTAGAACAGATTAATTATGTTCAGAAAAATAGATATAATTGCTTGCAGTACTTGGTGGATTTTCCTTAACATTTAGCTCTTCCCTTTGGATGCAAGAAGAAGGGAGTCAGAATATTGTTACAGACTGCATTACACTGACAGTCTAAGCTCTGTTTATGTATGATCCTTTTTTTACTCTGGACTCTATAAAATTTAGGTTGCGAGTGTGTCTGTCCAGCACTTGACAATCTCAACCTATACATAAAGTCAGAGCACTGGTAGCAAGTAAATTAGACACCAGTCTTCAGATGAGAATAGCATTAACTTACACTGGCAGTAACAACAGTAAAGCTACCAAAAAATCCTAGCTTAAAATGACTTAATTGCAATATAATGAATTTAATAACAGAAGGACAAACAAGCAGATCAGCAATACCAGCTGCCCTTTCATGTTTCTGGAAGAGTCTAAAACAATACCACTTGTTAAATTATTTAAAGATGGCAAGCCTGAAGTTGGTCCAAGAGTCTCTAAGCATCATCGTGAGGTTTAGGAATCCAAGGTAGCTCTCTGTGATGGCAACTACTTCATTGACTATGTGCCTTTGATTCTAGGAGACCAAGCTGACAATTTTGATATTCATCGTTACTAAATAGGTGCCTTCATAAAGATATTTTAGTTTCTTCCTCTTTCAACAGTTTACAGTCAAGTTGTAGCAGGACTGTATAATTAATACAAATGTTTTTAGGAGATATTCTTTCTCTGTGGAAAAAAAAATTAAAATAATTTCTAGCTTTCCTTTCATCAAGGTTGTCTAACCAGTCTATGTTTCATGTGAAAAGTTATTTTACTTTCTGGGCTAGGTGTTTTTGTTCTACAAAATGCTGCAGTTTTTCAGTTTTAACAAAACATCTAGTTTCCATTCTAGTGTTGGTGGAAAAACCTTGACTCCTTGATATACGTGTAAAGAGCAATTGTTGCCATATGAAAGGCAACAGCATGTGTGTTCTGCTCTGAATGCATTTCACCTGCCTTTCCCACCACATGTTTTCACATAGTCAAGAAACAGGTGAAAGGGTGATCTTAGCTGAAATGTATTGCTTTCTAGATGTACTCAATATGCTCTCTCCATTTTTTTTTTAGAAAAAAAAAAAAGAACAGAGCTTGAAGAACTAGGAGGATCACTTAAATACTTAAAATCAGATGGGCTGAATTTGGGGCAATGTCCCAAGAGTTCTGGGAAGAAACTCCAAAGTTTACTAGGAAAAAACGTTTTCCAAAAGTATCAAACATTTGTGCTTTCTTCCTATATCAGAAAATTACAACAAAAAAGATTGGAAAATTGTTCCTTGAAAGCAAAAAGATCTCTGCCCGTCTAAAGTGTAGAGTATTTTCCTACCTTCAAATCTATATGGCTTTAAAATAGTATGCTTAATCATATTTTAACCTATTTCCCTTTAACAAGGGAACCAAACCAGAATTTTAGCAGTACCCTGAATCACTCTGGGATTACTTTGTCATAAGTTAAACGAATGTCCCCAAATTGTCTCCATAAAGTTTTCTAGTCATAACTTGCCCAGCTGTATTTTAAACATGCTGTCCCAGATAACTGTAAGCTATCGATACTGATGTGTGCATCAAGATGCTGCACTGCAGAGAACTTCAGTCTGTTCCTCTTAACAGCGTGAAGGTTCTTTGATGACTTTATAGGTCATGGCACATGAAAGATATGTGCTGTGAGAAGCATTCCAGTCTTGTGGACACGTACATGCCAAGACCTAGTGCCTAGAAATTAAAACTTGGTACTGGAAGTGGTCACTAGGCAGAGCGGCAGAGTTGTTCACCCGTGGTGCTTTTGTGGTAAGACCAGACATCTTCATACTGCTCATCATGTTATTTGCATCCCAGAAGAACTTTTGTGGTGTCTATATGGAGATTTCCTGAAAGTCTTAGTAATTGCTTTTGCTGTTGCAGTCCATCATATTCCTTTCATTTCCTTGGATGATTCTTAAGGAATAATTAGAATAATTGTGAATAATTAAAAATAGGGACTGTTTTTCACTCCACCATAGTGGGAGAAGAGGAGAATGAAGGTGTGGCAATGGATGGCAATCACTCTGTCCTTAGAAAACAGGTCTTTTGTTACCCCATATAAGTAATCCCTAGGGTGGCTAGAGTCAGTTCTCTAAAGATCTTGGCTTTTTTCTGCTAGAATTTTTGCATAGCTTTTTTTTTTGTTATTATTTTAGTGTAATAGCTTGAGATATTTTATTACGAATGGTTTACAGAGCTGCTTCAAATTTAATTGCCTTTACCTCAAAAAGCTTGTTAGATCTCGGGTGTGAAGACGTTTCTCTTCCTCCCTCAGCTCTCTGAACAGCTGACAAAGACAGGGCAGCGTGCCGAGTAAACTTTTCCCTCAGTTTTCACTGCAAAATCTTTCAACCGGCTTAATTGATTCTCCCACTTGACTGTGTAGTACAAACGTTTGAAGGGATAAGTTTATACTTGTCTATAAAAGTGAAAAAGTGATATACAAGAGACACTTGTGACTCGTGGTCCATTATCATGATTATTAACTCCTCTGAAGTCCTGTAATGAACAATCTGTCATTTACAAGCTAGTAGTACATCATCGCTTAATGCACTGAATACTTCTGTATTGCTAAAAAGCTAAGTAATAATCCGTTAAGTAGCCTGTCCCACCATAACAGATCTTTACCGGTCTTGGAGGGAGGGTTAACAGGAATCTCTTGAGCTTTCTGTATGTCTTTTGGATTCCGTTTCTTGTAATAAAGTGTCCTCACGCACTTAGTCTTGGCACAATAGCTTGTGTCCAGCTCACTTGTGTATTTATGCGTTGCAGATGTCTGCCATGCCTATCTGCTGTCATACTTTGGCACATTATTGTAATTTATTGTCTGGTAAATTCATTTCTGCTTACGTGTCTGAACTTGTGTTTTCAGCTGTATGTTTGAGGATTATTTTTAAGGGGTTTTCTCAGCTGGCTATGCATTTTATGTTTGACTTTTCCAGTGACACTCAGCTGTGGAAATGTTTAGTACCTGAGCCAAATTAGCTTTAAATGCTTCCTGTTACAGCTCCTTACTCTGAGTGTCTGTATGTACTCCTGAAGACACTCCTGTTGTAAGAAACATCATGCCAGACCTGATTTTTTCCATTCTGTGCCCACTTTCAGAAGTCTAGCTGATCTTTTCACATCAGTGCCTACAAAGTGGTTTTCACTGGTTTAAATTTGTTGCTCTCAGATGGCTTTCAAAGACATTTCATGACTAGAAACTATTGCCCAGTGAACACTTTGGGAACTTTATGTATCAGAGGGAACTCTTCAGATGCAAATCCTATGAACAAAACCTTTAATGGTCACATTTTTTATTAAGGGCACATCCACAAATAATTTACCAAGGGCTACAAAGTTATTAAAAGTCAATAATCTGATTTTTTACCAACACAAACAAATAAATGGATGGTATAGTGTAGAATAATGGACAATATCTTTTATTAGTATGTTTATCCCCATCTTTATCAGATGTCACTTTTGACAGTAGCAAAATTAAAATATCTACTGATCATTTCTGAATCTTTTATTGATATTTTATATGAGCACCTTTCAAAAAAATATTTATTTATTCAACAACATTCACTTTCTACAGTCCAATAAATGCTTCTAAAATCATCTGCACTTGCTTCCTCTGGGACATTTGTAGAGAAACTTATTCCAGTATGTCAAACTCTGTGAAAGACTTTTCCTTAAAGCAGACATAAAAATGTGGTTTTGTGACATGAACTCATACTCAGTAAATAAGAATTTGGGTTATCAATTTTAACTTCAGGTCTTTATTAATTCTTTTATGCACATTCAAAGTGATTAAACTGCATCAATAATCCCAGCTACAAAAAGTATATCTATTGTCTTCTGGTTTTGTGTCTGGAAAAGAAACAATCAGCTGCTTCAGGTAATGGGACAATTCTTGATATCAGTTGTGGTTTTAAGGTTTAATGCTATATGCACACAAATATTTAAATCATGTACAAACCTAGGGGACCTGATTCAGGGTGAGCTTAAGCACATATGACACGCATATTTACTTACTGATAATTTCTACTAACTATATGTGTGTGTAGCCATGTCTAAATAGCCCAAAGCAAAATACATCCAAGGATAACTCAGTAAAGTTATGAAGAAAGCCTTAACAATTGCAGTTCTTAAATTAAAGTATGAAGATATGATGCACAGTCAACAGTCAAGGAGGTGAGAAAAAATTTCACCTCACAAAGTACAGTGTAAACAAAATGGTTAGCAACCTCCCAGCCTCAAAATAAAAAATAACAACAACCTTGATTCATAAAACAGACTGGCCTCCTTTGGCTCCAAAATAAATACCAGCTTGTCAGACTGTTTGACTATATGAAGCACCTGGCATGCTCTTGATACTATCCAGGCCGTAAATCATAATGAGAAAATATCACAGACCTGGGCTCAGTGACCCATGTGGTTCTCTTCATCTCTGTGTTCCTGTGATTAACTATTCAAACAAGATCTACACAACCTGGTCTAACCGATCTGCTTATCTTTAGATGCTCAGGAATACCTCTCCATCTGTTTTCTATATATCCATCCCTGTGGCACCTGGGATAATTAAGCATTAAAAGTGCAGGCAGGACTTCAGTCAGCCTGCTTGAGCTATTGCAACCTGAGCTTCGGTTCAGACCTAAATCTTCAGATGCACTCAGAGGTGAATTCTGCCTTTAATAAAGCTCCTAGCTTTGCCTGATTTTCAGATGCTGAACCACTTTAGGGGGTCTGAAGTTCAGCTGAGATCTACGTCCAGAAGGTTTCAAAGAGTCAAGCAGGTCACCAACTGGGTCTTGAGAGGCTTTCTTGGTTAAGAGCCTATGATTTAGGCACCAGTTAGGTGTTCAGACATCTTGTATCCCTAAAACAATTGAAAACCAGATGTCTAAACACCATAGCAGATCAAAATCCCAGGTGCCTAAATTCATATAAAGGTCATTACTTTTGTTATTGTAGAAGACATCTCCTCCATCAAATTTCCATTCTCTTTCATAGAGTCAGTCAAAATTTTCTCTTTGCAAAGCAGGCATTCAAGAAACACCTGAGCCAAAAGGTAGGCACAGGAGGTTGGTTGACATATGGGAAGCAGTCAGTTAAGAAGACCTTCACATTTTGGTTTTTGCTTTTCTTCCTTACACTCCGAAAAGACATTTGTAGGAAGAATATTTATTGTGTCTGTTGAATAAATCAGATATGTTTACAGTATTTTTCACCTGCTTTATTAAAAATGTGCTTCCTAGTCTACCTCCTTGTGTTCACATTCAAATGTTCTGCCTGGTTTTCTTCACTTACTTTTCTAAATATTTGTCATTGGGTTATTTGAAAAAGAATAAAAACAAAACAAAAAAAAAGAGAGAGGTCCATACGGCTTTCAGGAAGAAAAGACTTAAACAGGCTGAGAATTAGTTTATACATTGATTTGCTTTTTATGCTGTTTAGAAAGCCTTAACTGTGAGACAGAATTTTCTGTCATATATCATGCATACTCTCACACTGAAGCAACCTTTATTTGACCTCTTAATCAATCTGAGTGCCAGTGCAGGAAAAAAAGAGAGATATACAAGATAGCTGACATAAACGCCAAGTTGGCTGTGTTCCTCTGAACCATCTGCACTTCTAGCCATGGTCAGACTAAATGTCTGCTAATGGCCCCCTTCTTCTATGATCCATTTATATGTCCCTCTTTCTCCTTTTTTCTTTTTTTTTAAGTGGAAAACAAATGGCATTATTGGACCTGCTCCGCTTCAATGCAGCTGTGAACTGCAGGCCTCGAAAGGCAGCCAAGGAGAAGTCAGACAGCAAAGCCTTTCTGCTTAGAGAAGCAAGGCCAAAACTGCTGATTTGGCTTCATTTTGATACATGATATATTTTTTTAATCTATAAATTTTAATGTGGTCCTTAGAGGACATATTTTGAGCTGATGCTCTTTCCATTTCTTTTCTTCTTTCCCCACCCTTTAGAAGCAAAGAGGTTTGTTGGACTTTTTCCGGCTATAATTACTGGACCTTGCAACTTGTTAACCCATCTGCAGATAGGATGAAACTTGAAATCAAGGCAAATTGTATGTGACTGATAAGACAGTGGTCAGGATCGGTTTCCTGATGGATTAGGCTTTGGCCATAAACCAATGTATTCTCAGTAGTGCTTTGATACTAGTGGAAGGTGTATTTTGTGAGAAGCAGGAGAGGGGAAGTGGAGAGGAGCCAGCAAAGCAAGACCCTGAGTCCGGCCGGGATCTCCAGCTACTCCTGTATTATAAAAAACAATTAATCATTTTTCTCTAAAGCTGATTATGAATCTTTAGTGTTTCCTTTTAGAGCCTGGCTTTTTGCAACAGCCCATCTTTGTGATGCTAATTTTCCCTATGGTCAAAAGATTTGAGTAGTCAAGTATGGAACCGTTGTCAACAACTTCCACATACATCTGTAAGAATATGTACCCAGTCTTGTTTTTCCCAGGCTGTTTGAGTGAGACCCTGTTCTGATCTGGAAATCCCATAGTTGGGTTAGCTTAGCACTGGGCTAAGGTCCTGTATTAGGAGGTGTACATTACCCTGGGAACAGCTCTTCAACACAATGTGGTTTTGGACCCAAACTTGGCCCACGCTCTGCAAGGTCGCTTGCCACGCTGAACCCTTCCTTGTAATTCTTCCTTTTGCTCATGGTATAAAATCAGCCAGGCATGACATTCCACCAATGAGTGACTTAGGAAAATACTAACAACAGAGGTAACAGCTGAAGTGTCAGGATCTGCGTGTGCCTCCTGAGGGTGTGCAGTGCAGGTCTTGCCCAGTGAAGGGCTGCTCCTCCTACACAGCCCTCTTCCCACCGTTCTCTATTGCTTTGTCAGGAAAAGGAAAAAACTCAGGGAAAGCAAGTGACCGTTTAAATTAAATCAGTCCACTGATGTGTCATATTTCAAACAAAAAAGGATACTAAGCTCCACCAAAAAGGCATTATGGAAAGATAAGCTTTTAAAATTCCTCTCGGTGTCTTTAAACTGTGACCTAAAATGTATATGTGAACTACTTCCCCTAAAATCTACCTCAGACCCATGACTGATTTAATATGGTGACATAATCACACCATCGTATTTTTCCCCCCATTAAAGTTGAGGGTTGGGATCTTCAAGGGTACCAAGGTTCAAAAAAAATCAGTTGGGGGTGGGCTTCTAAATACCTTGGATGATCTTGACTGGGAGTCTTGAATTAGAGACCCCAGGTCCATATCTTGCCACCTACACATGGATTCTCATTTTCAAAGGTGCCCAGCACTTAATAGTCATTGCTGACGTCAGTAGAGGGTGTGACGTGCCCATTGCTCCCGAAGAGGAAAGCTGCAGTGGATCCTGAGCCCTGCCTGCTGTTTCTTAGGGACAGATTATAAAAATTAGCTCTCCCATGTGTTGCACTCATTCCTGCTACATGGTTATTTTGAGTGCACCATCTATTCCCCTCCAACCAAATCACAAACGGAGGCATTCAGCACAAGGGGCTGTCCTCACATGAAGTTCACCTTAGAGTCAATTAACCTTGCAGAAAAGAATATTTTTTCTCCACCTCCTTGTCTTATGAGACCTCTCTGCGAATGTGTGTGTGTGTGTGTGTACACGTGACCTTTCGGAGGGTCTTATTTTCTGGGCGAAAAGCCAAATGCTACACTTTCGTCCCAGCCCTGGGCTGTTTCAAGCCTTGGTGAAGACAGCAGGTTAGATCTATTCTTTGTGTAAGGACGGACTTGGTCGGTCTTGGTGCCAGGGAGAGTTTGTATCTGGAGTTTCTTAAAATTAAAAATAAAAACAATGAGGAATGCACTGAGTGGAGGCTGCTTTCACCTCTTCGCATGTTAAGCCCTGATTAGTATAGGGAGAGGACGGGTTCCCAGACATGTGGCAAATGAGGCTTGTTGAGCCGGCGTTAATAGTGCTTTTCGGTGGCAGGTGTGCATTTCCCAGCAGACCCCAGCCTGCAGTCTATTCATGAGCTGCTCTCCCCACAACCTTGCCTTTGAGGCCCCCAAGGCCAGGTTTCAAAATTGCTTCCTTCAATTTAATCCTGAGTTCAATAGAACTAAAATAACGATGCGAATCTCAGCGGTGGAGAGTGCAAAAGTAAATTGCCAGTGTGGCTTAGAAGTTAGAGATGAGCTGTGCCTCCTCTTCCTCTGTTGTTCTGAAACTGCGGGGACTGATTTGTACGTATAGGCAGATCTCTACTTGTGAGCAAAATCACGCAAGCTCACGTCGCCAGGAATAACACCATTACTTTTAATGGAAATAAGCCATTCATGACCCAAAGCTCTGAAATAGTTCCACACAATGTGTTGAATACATAAAGTCTAAGGTTTCCTTCTATAGTAATATGCTGGGGGGTTTTGTCCCAGTCAAAAAAAAATAAATAAATAAAAAAGGCAAGTTATTGCATTAGGCTTTCTCTTGCCTGTGAAAACCTGCCTCTTGGAGGCAGCAGGTGCTGGTTATAAAAGTATCAAGGAAAAATCAGTAGTGAATAACACTATGAATAACACAGAAAGGATAACTCTTTTCAAAGGATGATAGTAACTATTTCAAAGTTCAGTTCACAAACAAGTAGAACTAGTGTAGAAATAATCAAGATCCCCAGCCAATCACAGGTTTTAGTTATTGCAAATGATTAATTACAGTTGCTTCCCTATTTAATTTGAAATAAGCCTGAATCTACCCAACTGCCAAGGTTATAGGTCATGTGCTCATAGAAGAGCAAACTACTAAAACCATGAGTCTCCTGTTTCATAAAGAAATGTTTGAACAGGATCTCTTACAAAAACATGGGAATAGGCTTAAAACCATGAGCCCTGTCTGTATGTATCACTCTGGCCCTGATCTTATATCACTGAAGTCAGTAAGAATATGGCTAAGCCACTTGTGTGGAGTAGGTTCTTGGCTGGGTTTTAGATATTTCCTTTTATTTTATAATATTCTTGTCCAAAGCTTTATGCTGTGAGATTTGTAATTGCAACAAAGAGGATTAGTTCAATATCAGTTTTGCATCTGTGTCAATACGTGTCTCTCAAAATACAAGAATAACCTACTACTTGGATCAAATTCTGAGGTACTTATAAATCAGTGTGGGGCAGCCCAGAGAACATTGAGTGTACTATAGTATGAAGTGTAATGAAGAGTAATAGAGGGAGCATTGTAGGAAAAAAAAATGTTTGCCATGGCACACACTGAAGGAAACATTTGTTGATTTTAAGTGACAAATCCTTGCCACTCTACAGTGCAATTCATACAGACTTCTAATACATACCCAGTCATATGAATAAATAAACAGGTGTCAATAGGATTGACTTTTGGAATTGGGAGTCTGTAGACAACTCCTCAAGCATTTTTTTGAGAAATTCCCCCAAAGTATCATAAAACCCCATATACTGGTGTCAGACGAGCATGCTATCTCATGTCAAAACATGAGAAAGAATAACAAAAATAAATGTTTCCTGTTCTGACCACGGTGAATACCCAGGACACCTTAGCAAGAATGTGAGTGGCTGAAACACAGATATCTGCACAGGGCTTAGTGTAGGTACCTGAAATGTTGGTTCTTTCTTCCATAAAGGGCTGATCTTACAGTTTAGAATAAAATAAATGTTACAGGTTTGTGGCCAGCTTCTAAACTCATAATCTTTTTTGATGAAGAAAAGCATCGAAATATTGCATTTCAAAAGTTCTGAGCACCTATTTCTATGACTTAGATTCAGTCTGCTGCTGAATATCATGCTGCTATTACTGCACTTGTCGTTACAACTCAAGATGGAAAAAATAGCATTTCTCAACTGCCTAGTTGATTTTCCCTTTCAGTTGTTTCTTCTTTTTTTTTTTATACCAAAGTTAACTTGTGTTCTAAGGATTCACTTCTTCTTTATAGAATGAAAGAAGGCAAACTAACAGAGTCATAAAAAGGCAGGAGAATTTAGCCCTTCTTTCTCAAGTCCAAGGCCTGCTGATGTGCTTAAATCCATGATCCTGAGCTTCTCTAGCTTAGGAATCATGGTATGAATTGTTCCTTATATTACAGTACTTCCCAGAGACCCAGCTGTATTGGCTGTTCTCAGTCCACACTTAGACTTGTTCTCTCTCTCATGAACCCACAGTCTAAATGGAGATGATAATGAGTAAGGGGGGAAAACTCTCAACAGGCCATTTGTTTTAGAAATTAGACATGGATCTTCCAGTCCAATGTGGGCTGGATGCATTAGCCTGCTTTCACCTGTGTGTTGAAGATGTTTGGAGACCTTATAGATAAGATTGTGTACTCAGCTTATTACTAAAATCACTACCAAATTCTGCACAGCCTATTAAGTGTTCAGGTACTATGGTAATTAGCTCTGTCTAAAATCCTGACGAGATTAAAAAGACCAACAAAATGGCCTTTAAATCCCCTTGCATTCATTTTGGCATCTTAGCAGCATTTTACTTTTCCTTTTTAATGTATCACAGTGTAGAGAGTTTCATAATTCATTTCAGCTATTGAACCCAAATATGAAATTGCTGCAGAAATACTCACAGCCACTTCATCCAGAGAAATTTTTATTTTGAGGCCTGAAATGGGTTCATCCATGGCAACTATTTCTAGTGACTCAGATGGTATCAAGATAACAATGAGCAGAGTGCTTCATTCCCAGCAGAATAGAGTGCACAGTGTAGCTAAACCATTCTTAAAATTACTGTCTGCAATTTAAGATGAGTCAGAGACAAGCTCTTCTCCTTCTGATAAAATCAACATCTGAATCCTTTTCAAACAGCCTTCGTGTTCTTTGGAGTGACTCCTCTCTTCCCACAGCATTTGTTGGCAATTCGGGGAGAGTTTAAAGCAGTTTGGGTAAGGGCCGCCCTGTAGCACTCAATCACAGAGTTGTGGGCAGGTCTATCCTCAGGAACACTATTCACAGAGCAGAGAGGTGAGAAGAAGACATGTCACGGTGGTGGGAGTAAAACAAAGCAGTACTCATAGCTCTTCATTGGAGGTTTGATATCTACTTCTCGACACACCAGAGAGTCTCATGCTGTCAACCTTGAAGAGAGTGAAGAGTAGAGATATTTCACCAGTGCTGATAGATTTGAGCCCTTAGCTTGTATTGAAATTTGTAAATGCTGAGTTTTTGATTATATGTCAACATTTGTAGAGTTGTAGAAACAAGAGGTGATGCCTTTGCTCTTTAAGGGAATTTCCTCACAGCTGATGGAGTGCAACTGACTCCAAGGGGCAAAAGGATTCTTGCTCATGAGCTGGCAGGCCTCATTGAGAGGGCTTTAAACTAGATTTGCAGGGGGGAGGGGATAAAACCAGGCTCACTAGAGTTGAACCTAGGGGTAGTGTGCCAGAGTTGAAATCAATAGTCCAGCTCAGGTGCATCTACACCAATGCATGCAGCATGGGCACCAAACAGGAGGAGCTGGAAGCCATTATGCAGCGGGACAGTTGCCATCACAGAAACATGGTGGGATGCTTCTCATGACTGGAGTGCTGCAATGGATGGCTATAAGCTCTTCCGAAGGGATAGGCAGGGAAGGAGAGGCGGTGGGGTGGCTCTGTATGTTAGGGAGTGTTTTGATTGCATAGAAATCAATGATCGTGAAGACCAAGTTGAGTGCTTATGGGTAAGGATGAGGGGGAAGGCCAGTGAGGCAGATATCCTGCTGGGAGTCTGTTACAGACCACTCAACCAGAATGAATAGACAGATGAGACATTCTATAAGCGACTGGCAGAAGTCTCGCATTCGCTGGCCCTTGTTCTTGTGGGGAACTTCAACCTACTAGACATCTGCTGGAAGTATAACATGGCAGAGAGGAAACAATCTGGGAGGTTCCTGGAGTGTGTGGAGGATAACTTCCTGACACAGCTGGTGAGTGAGCCCACCAGGGGAGGTGCCTTGCTGGACCTGCTGTTTACAAACAGAGAAGGACTGGTGGGAGATGTGGTGGTCGGAGGCCGTCTTGGGCTTAGCGACCACGACATGATAGAATTCTCAGTTGTGAGTGAAGTAAGGAGGGGGGTCAGCAAAACTGCTGCCATGGACTTCCGGAGGGCAGACTTTGGCCTGTTCAGGTCACTGGTTGAGAGAGTCCCTTGGGAGACAGCCCTGAAGGACAAAGGGGTCCAGGAAGGCTGGACAGCCTTCAAGAAGGAAATCTTAAAGGCGCAGGAGCAGGCGGTCCCCATGTGCTGTAAGAAGAGCTGGGGGGGAAGGCAACCGGCCTGGCTGAACAGGGAGATTTTGCTGGGACTCAGGGAAAAGAGGAGAGTTTATCACCTCTGGAAGAAGGGGCAGGAAACTCACGAAGAGTACAAAGATCTCGTTAGGTCAAGCAGGGACAAAATTGGAAAGGCAAAAGCCCACCTAGAGCTCAGTCTGGCCACAGTCGTAAAGGATAATAAAAAATGCTTCTACAAATATATTAACAACAAAAAGAGAGGCAAGGAGAATCTCCATCTCCTACTGGATATGGCGGGGAACATCGTCTCCAAGGACGAGGACAAGGTTGAGGTACGTAATGCCTTCTTTGCCTCAGTCTTTAATAGCCAGTCCAGGTATCCACAGGGTATTCAGCCCCCTGAGCTGGAAGATGGGGATGGAGAGCACAATATACTCCTCATAATCCAGGAGGAAGCAGTCAAGGACATGCTAAACCACCTGGACACCCACAAGTCTATGGGGCCTGATGGGATCCACCCGAGAGTACTGAGAGAGCTGGTGAAGGAGCTTGCCAAGCCACTCTCCATCATTTATCAGCAGTCCTGGTTAACAGGGGAGGTCCCAGAAGACTGGATGCTTGCCAATGTGACACCCATCTACAAGAAAGGCCGGAAGGAGGATCCTGGAAACTACAGGCCTGTCAGCCTGACCTCTGTACCGGGGAAGATCATGGAGTGGTTGGTCTTGAGAGTGCTCACAGGGCATCTGCAGGACAACCAAGGGATCAGGCCCAGCCAGCATGGGTTCATGAAAGGCAGGTCCTGCTTGACCAACCTGATCTCCTTCTATGACCAGGTGACCCGCCTAGTGGATGAGGGAAAGGCTGTGGACGTTGTCTACCTGGACTTTAGTAAAGCCTTTGACAGCGTCTCCCACAGCATTCTCCTGGAGAAACTGGCGGCTCGTGGCTTAGACAGGTTTACTCTTCGCTGGGTGAGGAACTGGCTGGATGGCCGAGCCCAGAGAGTTGTGGTGAATGGCGTTAAATCCGGCTGGCAGCTGGTCTCAAGTGGTGTTCCCCAGAGCTCAGTTCTGGGGCCGGTCTTATTCAATATCTTTATAGATGATCTAGATGGGGGAATCGAGTGCTCCCTCAGTAAGTTTGCAGATGACACCAAGTTGGGTGGGAGTGTTGATCTGCTGGAGGGTAGGAGGGCTCTGCAGAGGGATCTGGATAGGCTGGATCAATGGACAGAGGCCAACTGTATGAGGTTTAATAAGGCCAAGTGCTGGGTCCTGCACTTTGGCCACAACAACCCCATGCAACGCTACAGGCTTGGGGAGGAGTGGCTGGAGAGCAGCCCGGCGGAAAGGGACCTGGGGGTGCTGGTTGACAGCCGGCTGAACATGAGCCAGCAATGTGCCCAGGTGGCCAAGAAGGTCAACAGCGTCCTGGCCTGTATCAGCAACAGTGTGGCCAGCAGGAGTAGGGAAGTGATGGTGCCCCTGGACTCGGCACTGGTGAGGCCGCACCTCAACTACTGTGTTCAGTTTTGGGCCCCTCATTAAAGAAGGATGTTGAGGTGCTGGAGCATGTCCAGAGAAGGGCAACGAAGCTGGTGAGGGGTCTGGAGCACAAGTCTTATGAGGAGCAGCTGAGGGAACTGGGGCTGTTCAGTCTGGAGAAGAGGAGGCTGAGGGGAGACCTTATCGCTCTCTACAACTACCTGAAAGGGGGTTGTGGCGACGAGGGTGTTGGCCTCTTCTTCCAAGTAACTAGTGATAGAACAAGAGGAAATGGCCTCAAGTTGCGCCAGGGGAGGTTTAGATTGGATATTAGGAAAAATTTCTTCACTGAGAGAATGGTCAAGCATTGGAACAGGCTGTCCGGGGAGGTGGTGGAGTCACCATCTCTGGAAGTGTTCAAAAAACGTGTGGATGTGGCACTTTGGGACATGGTTTAGGGAACATGGTGGCGCTGGATTAATGGTTGGACTTGATGATCTTAAAGGTCCTTTCCAACCTAGTGATTCTGTGATTCTGTGATTCTGTGATTTTTGACATGTATTTTGTCGACATAAGAGCAGTTCCCTCATTTATGGTGAATAGTGATCAGTTCAGGACAAAGATATTTATCAGTAACCATGAGCAACAGCCACCTGCAATGCTGCTGATGAAACCTAAATAAACCTGGTCTGAATCAGTAGAGGTTACTCACCTCTTTTGAGAAATCCTTTGACTTGAACTACACCCATCTACTGGTGAAAGTACCATCCTACTGTAGCACCAAAAGTATCTAAAGCAATAAGGTCATCTAAAACCTCAGGTTACCTAAAAGTCTCAAACTTTAGATGCAGCATCCTCATGAATGTAATCACTGTCTACTAGAGCTGATGGCAAAGAGTCAACACAGTTGTATAGTTCTGGCGTGGAGTTAACCTCTAACCAGAGGTAGAGGGATGGGGACAGAACTAGTATTGCAGGATGTCTTCAAATACAAAACATAGGTGGCTTTTTTTCAGTTCTGAGCAAATTATTGTGGGCTGGAATATTGCCATTGCAAGGAAACTGTTGGTCCTGAAACCTCTGGGTATAAGTCCTGGGGATTTCCCCTGCCTGTAGATAGATTCCTTTTTCCTTTTCCTGGAACCTAGTTATAGCAATGACAGATAAAAGATACTTTTGTGATTTATATCACAGCTGCCACTACGGTATGTGATCACTTGTGGTAGGAGACATGGATGCCAGTAATCTAAGAGTTATTTAGATTCCAAATCCTATAATGTGTTGGCAGAAATCTTATGACTCCATTAAGTTGTGTTATACTGTATGGAAAATAGACATATCAATCATCTTCGGTTACATATTTAGAACTCATGTGATATTTAAAAGAACAATGATCTTTAAGATATAAAAATAGTATACTCAATTAATCTATTCTGCTCTCGAACAGACTTAGTTCGAGTTACATGGCCAGTGAAATTGTCCCAGTGATTTAAATCCACAGCAGGGAGTACTAAAATTAACTTAGTGCTGAAGGTTGGGTGAGAATAATGTGCATGTACAAAGGAGCTGTGACCTATCCCAGAGCTCTCTGCAGCCTACCAGAAACAGGGACCAAGTAAGGGAGTGCCGGGCCAGGCACTACGAAAAGGAATGGTGTTATGGGTGCTCATGTGTTTGGCTCCGAGTGGATATCTGTGACTGGAGGATTGAGACCCGTGAGCTGAGCTTTTCTCTGCAGTTAGGGAAATGAAGGCAGGTTGGCAAGCAAAGGGGGATAGACTGCATGGGGGTGCACAGAGAATTGAGATAAATGCAGGGTTTTGGTACACAGGGCTACATAGAGAGCAGAACAGATGATATAGAGGAAGAAAATGGCCGTGGCCACTCGTCCTGTAGGATTCTAGCTCCAGAGGCATCATGATGCAGGATAGTTTTATTTTCTGTTCGTCTCCACCACTCCCTACATAAAATCAGGTGCTTAGGGACAAGGGGAACACTGCAGGAAGAGCAACTTTCTTTTCTCTGGTAATGTTTTACCTCTGGGGGGAAAAAAAAAAAGCCAGAATGAAGTAGGAATTGCCAGCCTGGATCAGACACACGAGCTAGCTAGTACGGATTCAGTCTCCAGCAGCAGTCCAGGCCAGATGCCTCTCAGGAATGTGTATTAAGGCTGCAGAAGGCAGATGTTGGGTAATCTGTTCTCGGTGAATGTTTCATCCTAAATCATAACAGTTACAGATTGGTCTAAACCCTGGAACATGAAGTCTTACATCCCTTTCACAAAGGTTTTGTTAACATTATCTGTGATCATTCTGGATATTCCTGTTATTTGTGCAAATCTTATTAATTTCTTGGCCCCAATAACATCTTGTGGTGAGGAACTCTATAGCCTGGTGCCAGAATTTCAGCCTTTTCTTGGTTTTGAATTTCTTGCTTTTCCATTTGTCCAAGTCTTTCTGTTTCTAGTTGTTTTGCATACATGTACATTAGTTCATTATTTATTCTTGGTTTTCATGTCTGTATATGTCCCAGAACTAAATGCTGCACCTCTTTAATAATGAAGGGCTTCATGGGATGGACTAAATATACACATCTACAAAGTCATAAGGTCATAACGATACACGTCTGTCTGTGCAGCTGATGACTGTCATTGCAAACGTCACCTGTTTCTGACAACCGGGATGTGAAAGTATGAGTTCAATTCTTTTTTTGTACAGGAAACAAGAGTTTTACTTTTTACCTTGTAGTTTGCAAACAGACATGCTTAGCCAGTGAAAAACTAAGGTGGGATCTAATTGCAGTCTTTGACTACCAAAGAGGATTTATAGGGATGACAGACCCAGGCTCTTCTCAGAGGGGATCACCAAATGCAGCAAAGGAAATACCCACTGGATATTAGGAAATCTTTTTCACCTTGAGAGTGGTTATACACAGAAGCAGGTTGTGCAGATCTCCTTCCTCAGAGATTTTCAGAACTCAGCTGAACAAGGCCCTGAGCAACTAGATCTAACTTTGAAGCATAACTCGCTCTGAGCAGGAGGTTGCACCAGATGACCTTCAGAGCTCCCTTTCCAAGCTGAACTATTCTATAAATTTGTGATATTGTATGATTCCTACCTGGGATTAAGTTACTTGAAATTTGTTCAAGATCCAAAATGTTATTTAGGATTCAACTCTTTAGAGCCCCAATTCAGGCTTTAGCCTCAAAATCCAACTTCCTGTCAAGAGAATGAAATGTTTCAGAGGAAAAAAAAGAAAATGGATTTTAGGAAGATTTTGCCCTCAGACAAACATTGTCCAATGTTAATTAGATTCTGTATTTGATCTTCAGTCCCTGCTCAGTGATGAACCTGCTGCCATGATAGCCTGACAGTTATTTGGATTTATGACTGTAAGGAAATTTAAAGCTGAGGAGAGATCAAACCAAACTAAGTGAAGCAAAAATAAACACCAGCATTGTATTTTGATTATAAATTTAAAGCATTAGAATAGATTATTCAGATTTGATGAGTTCGGTTACTCCAGCAAGTGCTTCTCTGAAGCACTAGAGTAGTTCTATAATTATACCTATATTTGCTCTACTTTTGATCAGAAAACAGCACTTTGGCACTGATTAAAACCTCCACCCTGATAATTAAGGGAGAAAAAGGTTTGAGGGTTTTTTTTGCACAAAATAAAGTTGAGAATCCCAGAAATTGTCTACACCAGATAATGTAGCATCGCTCAAAGATGTTAAAGCCAGCACTCAGTGAAGAGTGTGCGCCCACACAATGCAGCTCAGAGGTGCCAAGGATGTGCTAGGTTTACATATAGAAAATGTATCCACAGTGCAGATCTGCTTTAAGTCCTCCCAGCAGCGATTGTTAACTGCTCTGGTTACAGAGCAGCTTTGGGTAAGGGCATCCTCAGCACCTCTGCTTTATGCACCTTCAAGTCTCTGACCATACCCCTCGGTTTTAGCATGGTCACTAATCTGCAAAACATGATGGCATGGGGACATCTAATCCTGTTGTTCACTGGTGGAACAAGTTCAGGTCACTAAATCCCTTGGAGATTTGGTGAAGAGCATTGCAGAGAGCAACATTGGTGATGAATGGAAAGAGTGATGGTGTAATTAAATCTGACATATGTTGTTATAAATCAAAACTGACAGAAGTCCCAGAATTATTTTAGAAAGCTCTGTGCAGTCTGGAATGTCCAAGTCTTTCAAGCAAAACATAAAACCAAAATCCTGACCCTTCTTGTCTTTAATAAGCCTACAACCATATTTTAAATAACTGAGCTGAGCATGTGAGGATTGAGGGTAAAGTATTTCTTGATCAAAGGCAGCAAGATACATATTAAAAAGAGTGAGTATATTGAGGTTTTCCATCTCCTAAGGATGCAATATAAAGTTTTCATCTGAAAAACAACTCTCATCATTAGGTGTATAATGCTGGCACCTGGACTTATTTCTATGCTTCCAGCAACAAGGTAAGAGGACACTGATCAGATCTTTCAAAAATATTAAAAAAAAAAAAAAAGGAAAAGGAAAAATACTCTAGCCTCTTCCAGAACTTTTATTTCAAAAAGATGGAAAACCTGGAGACCCTGTGAAATGTGCTAGGGACTTTGCTGATGTTGCTGGGTCTCCATGAAAGCTGTTCTGATTCTGTGCTGAAAACTGGGACGATAAAATTCATGGGCAGGCCGGCTGTCTGGAAGTTGGATCATGACCTCCTTCCTGCCCTGATTTCCCCACAGTTTTGATTGGAAATAGGATTACACAGTGCTTCCTGCTCTGAGGGGAGGGTTGGATTAGATGACCTCCAGAGGTCCCTTCCACAAAATTACCGCAAGATTCCATGATTCCCTCCTAAACAGTTGCGTAATAGCAAGAAGCATCCATCATACTTGGCCATAATTCCATTTATGCTTTTTTTTTTCCTAGCAAATATTGAACTGAAGAATGATACAATTTTGCAATTAAAATCAGAAGCTTTAATTAAATTGTGTTCTCTCCTTTCTCCTGAGACTACACAGTCTTTGAGTTACCACTGACAAAATTTCACACTGATACACCACAGGGATTTATTCTTAGAATTTTTTATTATTCAGGTTCTAAATGTTCCATGAGAAGAAAGGAGTGGCTTCAAAGTGAGATTTCCATATTTCCTGAAGTTTTAATCTACTAAGATTTTAAAGCATTTATTAGCTACAAGAGATGAAAATAAGAAGACCTAATGAAAAGAATTATAAAGTCAACCCAACATTGACTTGCAGAATATTAGTAGCCCATAAATCAAAAGAATTTCATCAGAATGTATATGCCTGCCTTTAGTCATTTCACTTATTTTCCCGTGATTTCCACAAAATCTATAGGATCTTCTTGTTTTTAATAACATTTTTGCTGACAAAACAAGGCAGTGGTTTACAAACGTTGTCTCTCCGTTTAAGTCATGAAGACCCATCCTGTCACTTTCCTCTAATGAACCGATCGTCTTCCAGGGTAGGCAAGAGCTGGGTATGTTTTACCAGGCCTGCATGTCTAACTACCTTACAAAGCAGTCAGGATTGGGTATCAGTCAAACCAAGCATATGTGAAAATTTACCATTTTAGCAGATGGAGTCAGAACAGCTCACTTGCATACAGTAAAAGCCTTAATATTTCCACAGCTGGCAAGTTTCCTGTGGTCTGAAGGATCGGAGCTTTTGGTTTTTGAGACAGAAGAACTAAATCAAGCATTAATTCAGAAAACATTTTGTGTTTAAAATATCAAGATGCTTTAGAGATCTCACCCCCTCCCCCAGAAGACAAAACCAAAAGTTTATGCTTTTGTAAGTAACTTTCCTCCTCTGCCCCATCCATCCTGAAGTGAAAGCAGTGATATGGCAAAAGCTCAGTTTTGGCTTCTGTGACTTTTTTTACAATCAGGCTTTTCTTGATGCTGCTCTTCGGCCAGAGATCTCACCTCTTGTCTCTCCTGACCAATATAATTGTGTCAACAGAAGTCTGCAGTACAGTGGAGATCAACTTCTGAATTTTATTGTGTTGCTTGTGTGAAGTCCAGTGTAACAGGAGAGTGTGTTATGAAACCATCCATTAATATTACACAGTTATGAGTCACTGTACAGTGATTTTGTCTAGAACAAAAACCTTTTCTTGGAAACACTTTCTGTTGGAAAGTTAATTATTTCTGATGGCATGTTATGAAACTAGAATTGTCTTGTCCACAAGGAAGTCAAAATCTTGTTTCAATTCACCATGTGAATTGAAGCATATTTGTTCACACATTTCTTGACAGTCAGAATATTTCGAACCAAAAGAACCTATAACAGAGCTGAAAACTATTATAAGGCTGCACTAGTTTCGAAGGACATTTCAAAGGAGGGGCTAATGCCTGTCCCACTCTCGTGGCTTGGTGGTGTAGACACCGACATGGGGTTTACAGCTGTGGGCTTTGAGCTTTTGCCCTGGCACAGAGGTGGATGAAAGATGCCTGTTCAGAATCAGGCAGAACAAAGTCCTGAAAATTTGCCCCATGTCTGTGTTTTAGCTACAGGGTACCACCTCTCCTTAATCTATACGGTTCAGCTTGCATTCAGAAAGTGGGTGTTGCCACCTCCATGCTGAAGAAGTCAAACGTCATGTTGTCTTCCCAATAGCATCTTCCTTTGAAGGAGACAAATACTGAAATTCAGAAAGTTGCCTTGAAGTGGATCTGTCACTGCTTGAGTACGACCTGCTTTTTAAGTACAGAGGTAGACTGGGAGAGTGGGAGTACTGGTGAGACTGGGAGTCTCAGATTCTGGTTCCAACAGTTATCACAATGTTTGCCTGCTACAAAAAAAAAAAAGTGAAATCATGATTCCCCACTTCTTACGGCTGGTAGAGTTAGGTGTTGTTCAGGGTGTGCTTTGACACTTCCAGCTGTATGTTTTATTATTCAAAAGCAGCGTTTCAAAGCAAAATAACTTTCAGTTGTCCATCTGCCCTGTTTTCTACAGGCTGCTGTTGTACTGCTGTTATGCCCTGTAAAATCTCTGGTCATACTGCTCTCTGGCTAAATAAAAAGATTTGTCTCACTGGCTGTATGTTGAAATTACAGTTGTGAGACTGCTTGACTAAAGTTTAACCATATTCAGGCAAATGAATGACCAGGTTTCACAGATGCTATCCATGTATATGCTCACAGTCTGGATAGAGTAGTTAACTCTTCTAAAATATACTAACCAGAGAAACCCCCACATAGATCTTTGTGGTTGCTTTATACCGTCCTGAAGTATTTAGTCTAATGCACTGAGTGGTTTACACCATCTAGACAGTTTGGGGTCTCTGTATAGACAGCAGCCTATAAAAGCTTTGGAAATAGTCGTCACTTTTCTCTACAGCAATCCAGCTGACACACTGACTGGGATTCATGACATGAAGATTCAAGGCTCCCAATGGACCCAAACCTTGCTGCTTTGTTATCCCAGCCACCTAAATCATGGTGATTGCGTGGTCCCAGCTATACAAGGAAGATGATGTCTTTCATCCCAAATCGCATGGATGTAAACGGGCCAAGCATTCGGATCTGTTGTCTCGCATATCTGCCTCATCTTCAGTACTTACACTATACTCAGTTTTGCCGCTGTTTTCCATTTAATTGGGAGATATTAAAAACAAAACCACAAAATCAAACTGATTTTAATTTTTTTCTTAGGAAAAGGAGGATGAAATAAAAAAGCTGAAGTGCTGAGTCCTTGTTGAGTACAGTCCCTGCTGAACCAGGACCACCTGCCTTCATCCTAGGTTCACTTTGCCACTCTTGATTTCCCACCACCTCTAGCTACCTTCTTAAGGGCAGACACCTTCTTAAATTTCCACAGATCTCCTGTTTCCTTTCTTTAAAGAAAGCACCCATTGATGCAGACAGCATTTTTCCCTGTGGCTAGATAACACGGGACACAGCAGTGAACCTCCAGAGAGCACTGGGCTTGACAGGGAGCTGGTTCCTTGTACGATATTTTAACAAACAAACATGCGAGGAAAACAACAAGGACGGTTACCCTGTGTAATGAAAGCTCAATGATTTAAACAGCAGCAGTGTGTGCGTGAGGGAAGGAAAGGAGGCTGGGGGATGGGATGGCAGGTTTCACTTGCCAGACCAGGGGTAACAAAAAATTATCCTGATCCAATAGACCATGTGAAAAGATATTACCAGGCTATGAAAAAATTCTTTCAGGGGGACAGAATGTATTTTTTCTGTCCTTTTTCTAAAGCGCTGTTATTTTGCTGTTCTTTGCTTGCATCTGTTAAATGCTGGAATGTCTGCAGGGACGTTTTGAAAAGCTGCACAATGTCAATTAAATTTGCCGAGCAGTATATCTTTTTGGAGTACGTGTGACCTTTTCTGTTTGTCATTTCCTGGGCATCACACCAAGTGATCCTCTTAGGATGCTGGCTTTGTGGAGCAGGCCCACAGCAGCAGGACTGCAGGAACTGCAGGTTTCTGGGACCGCTGCCAGCCTCCGGATAATTGCCATCAGCAGGAAAGAGCTAGAAAAGCTTGGCTGAGTCCATCTTTTACAGATAGATTGACCCCTTTCTGCCACTGCAGAATCACAGTCAGAGAGAAACACATATCCAAAAAGCGAGAGAAGGGAGGGGAGGAGGGGGAGAGGGGAATGATTACAGCAGGAAGGCTACATCTGATCTGAACGGGGGAGATTTGGAGGTTACACTCGCTGCTTCGCCATCGCCAATATTTTTAACATCCTCTGTTTTAAGACAGACGAATCTGAGAATGAAGCTTAAATGCTGAGCTCTGTTATAGTAAAACCGGTGCTTCTGTGAGAGCAGAGCCAGTGCGCTGAGAGAGGGGTGGGAAGGGTGGGAATTCAATACCTTCATGTGATATATCTGCTGGGAAATAGCGGTTTGAACGTATATGCAGCACGCAAAAGAGAGAGAATGAATGCATGCTGAAATCCACCGCAGGTGCTTGGAAAGGAGGTGGGCGACAGCAAAAGGAGAAAAGAGGCTGCATGGCCACAGTTTGGTAGTTAAACTGAGATGCTTTGAAAAGCGGTGAGAGCCACAATTTCACCTTATGGAAGCTGGGAGCAGAAAGCAGTGCCCTTAATGTCCGGCTGTCCAGCAAGTGGTTGACGGGGATAAGTGGTGGTGACGTGGCCAGGCAGTGATTTCAGCCACCAAGACTCCGGACGCATTGCCTCCTCCGCGTGCTCTCCCACCCCGGTGCTACGTGCGGGGTTCAGCGTGGGTGCAGCTAGCAAATCCCAACACGGGCCGCAGTGCAGGTGCCCAGGAGCTCAGCGTGGGAATTTCCAGTCGAGTGCTGGGATCCCCACCCCGAGCCCCAGTTGCCTGCCCGGGCATATCTCAGTAGAGCTGGGGCAGGCAATGGTAAAGTCTGGATGAAATATCATGCCTGCCCTAGGCAATCCCAAACCATGAGGTCCAAGTCCAGTTCTAACTCCACTAGGGAATGGAAAGAGATGAGTAGGTTGAAGAGGTAAGCAGTTGTCATTGAGTTGTTGGAGCGTGTCCAGAGAAGGGCAACGAAGCTGGTGAGGGGTCTGGAGCACAAGTCTGATGAGGAGCAGCTGAAGGAACTGGGGGTGTTCAGTCTGGAGAAGAGGAGGCTGAGGGGAGACCTCATCGCTCTCTACAACTACCTGAAAGGGGGTTGTGGTGAGGTGGGTGTTGGTCTCTTCTCCCAAGTAACCAGCGATAGGATGAGAGGAAATGGCCTCAAGTTGCGCCAGGGGAGGTTTAGATTGGATATTAGGAAAAATTTCTTTAGTGAGAGAGTGGTCAAGCACTGGAACAGGCTGCCCAGGGAGGTCGTGGAGTCACCATCACTGGAGGTGTTCCAAAAACTTGTGGACATGGCACTGTAGGGTATGGTTTAGTAGGCATGGTGGTGTTGGGTTGATGGTTGGACTTGGTGGTCTTAAAGGTCTTTTCCAACCTGTGAATTCTGTGATTCTGTGATTCTGACCCTTCACTGCAGTTGTGTGCCTTGATAGGTAGGGGCACTGCGATTCTGCATCCTTTCTCCTCTCCTGGAGGAAAATCCTTTCATCACTCACTGAAGTGCAGTTGTCACGTAGAAAAGAGCAAGTCTGAGCCACAAAAATGTATAAAATGTGTAAGCTCTGAAAATCAAGATCTCTATGGAAAACAAAGCTTTTGGGACAGAATCGCCCTTCTGCGTGTTTAGGTCAGTGCAGTATCTATTAATATTAAGATGTTTCATGCTCTAAAGGACATAATATCCAAATCCATTCACAAGCAATGCTTCTTTTTCTCTATCCTCACCCATGATCTGTCTCTCAGTTGCCAACATAAATAATACTTAGGTTACAGTAATGTCCTGTGGCTCCAGACTGGGGGAGCTTCAATGCATAAGGTGCTGAGGAGACATGTATGGAGGCATAATCCTGTCAAATGTTATCCAGGTCATACAATCTGTAGCTATATTCCTCCCTCTAGAGAACACACTCAGCTCGGCAAATGCTTGGCCTGCTTCTGTATGTGACATTCAATGTCAATGAGTGACATCTCGCAGATGACACTTTATTGGTAGAGCAGGTGCTGGTGGCAAGAACTATATTTATAAAGCAGAGGTCTAAAATTGGCCTTGCAAGGCTCTGTGCTTAACAGGTCTCAGTCATTTCCAGATCAGATTTGATTTTTTCACAAGACCTTTCACCCCTTCCTCCACTGCTCACAAACACCTACCAGGATGTGAAAGCCAAGAGGTGCTTCCCCAGATCACCAGCAGAAAAGGCACGCAGTCTGGGGTACGAAATCCATATTCATATGAAAGAAGACGTACATCTCAGAGGAGTTTCCAGAGCCAAACATTATAGTGCATTTTTTTTACAGAAAAGAAGGCAAATTCCCTGTAAGGTTAGCATTGCAGCAGCTTCTGTTTGTCATGGCCCCAAAGTTACCGTAGACATGGGCAGATGAACACATCACCATGAACTAAGCAAGAGCGTGCATTTTTGACACGTCACCCACCCTGTGGTAACTCTGCCTATATGTACCCAGTCCTGAGGAAAATGTGAGATAACCTGCTCCTGGACTGGCACCAGTTAGAGCATGTGTACGGTGCTCTCCAGAGGACAACTGGACTACCCTGGGGTCACTTGTCTGTTTGCCTTTGTCCTGCCACATTTTTACTCATAAGCCCCCTAAGCTGTCGAAGAAGTTTGCCACCCTGGGCAATAGGGATGTTTATGAGAGCCAGAGGGTAACTTAGGGCTGTTCAAATGATGGCCAACCACCAGCACACCATCTGCAATGTTTGGGAATTGATGGCTGCCCTTAAAACTGCACATCTGTATGAAGGTCTTTCCAACTATTAAGATCCAATACCATGCTCACAGGTTAAGTATGGGTTTACACAGAGCACATGCTAGACAAGGCAGAAAAGCAGTTTAGGCATTATATTTTGTGTCCAGGATGCAAGTTTGATTTTTTTCTGGAGGTAGCCTCCATTTGATCCACCTGTGGATATGTACTGGGTGTAAGAAAATGTGATGAGATGCTGGTCTGCTGGCCACAAAAACTGGTGGTCTCTGTTCAAGCTAACTTGAAGAGCATTGCCAGACCTCAGCTTGTAATATGTTATTTAATTATGCTTTCTGTGTGCTGCTTAGAATAATCCTAGCTTGAGTGTGGTCTCTGGTAAATATGAGGGAACAAATTTTAAATTTAAGATGTCTGGAAATCCATTTGTTTTTTCCTTGGAAATTAAACAAGCGGGATTTTTTTAGTGAATATACATTAAGAAACTATATGTTGTGGCTGGAGGACCACAACACAGCATCAACAAAGTCATTTATTCCTGTTGGTGACATGTAAAAAGGAAAACACCTCTACATTTCATTTTGTTTCCATTTGCCACTCCCGTTTACAGCTGAGGCATGTAAATCATTTGAATAGTCTCACTGAAGTCAGGAGGACAGCTCATGGGCTTACAGGGAGGCACATGATGGAGGCCTTTACCAAATCACCCTCCAACACCAAATGCTGAAAAACACAGTGTTGGTAGCTGTTGGAAGCTGACCTGAAGAAGTTAAGCTTAGCAGTGAAGGGAGTCCCTAGGCTCTGCAGCTCAGCTTCGTTTACACTCTTTAGCACACAATATTTTAAAAGAAACTGTGACCAACAGCTTTTCCCAAGCCAACAAAAATAAAAACGCTTGCATCAGGTGAGGCACAGCATGCCTGCCTAACTCCAGGCTGCTCTGCCAGGGAATCAGAGGGATGGGTGGTGGATCAACAGCAACTGAAAGGTGGACACAGAGGCAACAGCACCGTGGCTGAAGTTGAAACCCAGAGCAACAAGACATCCATGAGAACGATTGCAACTGACAGTGGAGAAATGTAATTCGTGGTTTGCAAATGCAGCCCAGCTCCTTAAAATAAAATACAACATGTCACACACAAGCAAATCCCCTCGCTCTGGTAGCTACCTGGTCAGTAAATGGCTGCCTGTGAGCCAGCTATATAATGTTGATATAAAACCCACAGCTCAGGCAAGATCCACTGGATGGGTTTGATTAAGGACTTGTGCATCTTTATGAAAGTGAGTCAGCTGGACACAGATGTTTTCATTCTTTGGTGTTGTAGAAGAAAAAGTCTCTCCCCTCCCTCCTCTTTCTGCCTCCTCCAATCTTCTGCTGCATTCTTAATACTTTTTTTCATCTCATTTTATTTGTGCCTATTAAAGGAGGCCTGCTGTAGAATCCTAAATTGGGGGGGACAAGAAATGCCAACACATCAGCCCACAAATAGCCAAACCACTTACAAACTTGCTCATAAATAAACTCCTCTCAGAAAACTTCCCTCCTCAGTGGAAACTCCAGGCTCACCCACTTAAGTCCTTCCCAAAAGCAATGCAGTTTTCACTGTTTTCTGCTTGTGTTAACAAATTTAGGTTGTTCCAGGCCAAGGAAGAGGTAAAAAACCCCTTACAGACCTTCAGACAAAGTGCCCCTCTTGGAGCTCCCTTAATGTCAAGCAAGGGGGACTCAGTCTAGAGACACTTGAGTTAGTTACACTCTGCTTCAGCAGGCAAGTCTGGCACAGGGTCCACCCCTAAGACAGTGAAAAGTCACCTGGGATGATTTTCTTTTTTAAATTATTTAGGAGAAAAAATCCCCCTTCTCCTTGCAATACTCTGCCAGGTTCCTCCCTGTGAGACTGTCCGGACAAGAAACACTAACCTACCCTGCAGCCACTACTGCTGTGGACCTCCTCCTGGGACATATGTCAAATAGGACATTCTCCCAAGCTGGTTTCTGCACACACACACAATCTACCTGAGATAATGAATCACCACCAGTGAATCTGCTTTAGTGCCCTGTTTGCAACCAGTTCCCCATAGTAATTTCTGCAGATCCCCCAGTACTATCACCTGCTCACAGAACACCCTCCAGTATCCAGGATGACAAGTCACTCACTCCTTTCCATCTGAATTCCTCCTTACTGCCCACGCTGTCATTATTTGTTTCACCAAAGGACGGAAATGAAGGATCATCCTGTTATTTTCACTGTCCTACTTGACCCTTCCACCTCTCTGTCTTGTCATAACATTTGTCGTACTCTTACACACAGTAAGAACGACACTGCCAAAACCAGCACAGAAAAAGAAATCTGCAGTAGTACTGACTTCTGCTGCGTTGATTTTCAGGTGCTTCTTCTGGAGCACTTTTGGAAACCCTGAAAATATCACAAGCATACTGAAAACATCAAGTACCATGTATTCTGCAAAGCGAGTGTCTTGCAGACCTGGCATGTTGGTAGTCCCATAGCTGAGGCACCCAACATCACCAGTTACTTTTCAAGAGCTACACCAGGAGCAATGATACCCACACATCTTCCCTTTCAGCATGCAGGCTCCCTCTTCGTGCAAATGATTGTTTCAATTTTTAGCTCAAAGTAGGTGCCGAGCTCTATGCCGAGCAGAGCATCATTTATGGGTTTGGATTCTGCATGTTTTGAGGCAGAGGCTCAAAACCTGCCCTCCATGTGTCTCAGCATAGCTTCTAGGAGGATCTGTTCCATGATCCTCCCAGGCACAGAGGGGAGGCTGACGAGTTGGTAGCTCCCAGGGTCCTCTTTGCTGCCTTTTTTAAAAATGGGTTCCATGCTTCCCTTTTTTCAGTCACCGGGGACTTCACCTGGCTGCCAGGACTTTTCAAATGTCATGGAGAGTGGCTTGGCAACTACATCAGCCAATTCCTTCAGGACCCTGGGATGCATCTCATCGGGTCCTGTAGACTTCTGCATGTTCAGGTTCCTCAGGCAGTCTCGAACGTGATTTTCTCTTACAGTGGGAGGGACTTTGCTCCTCCAGTCCCCATCTTGCAGGCCATCCCCTGGAGACATGTGAGAAGAGACACTGCCAGTGAGGACTGAGGCAAAGAAGTCATTCAGTATGCCAGCCTTCTCCTCATCTGTTGTTGCCAGTTTGCCAGTCTTGTTCATCAAGGGGGATACGCTTCCTTTGACCTTCCTTTTCTGGCTGACATACCTGTAGAAGCCCTGACCCAAGTCAGGGAGTCACTGTTAGCTCCCTAGGAAATGATAACAAGGGACCTGTGGGTGCTCAGGAAAACTTTGGTGAGTTTACATTAATCTTCAAGGTTACAAGAAAACCAGAAATCAAGCAAGCCATTTGTGATTTTGCAGCACAAATGACTTTCATGTGTCACACGTGGAATCTCCTATTCTGTCCTCTCTTTTGGGGTCCTTTTTTTTCTCTTTTAAATAAGACAAATACAAATAAATTATCATTTTATTTCTTCTTATCAAGGGAACTTGGCTGATGGGGGACTGAATTAATTTGCAAAACATTGAAATGTTGCTTTCTTACTCATCCTGGGCTAGGTGTGAGGATCTTACCTTCTTGTTCTCAGCTACACAGGTACCTCCTTTTCTCATGCAATAAATGAACAAACAAAAAACCTACCTGTTACCTCTCTCCCCTTTGAATTTTCCTGCAGTTTAGGAGAGGCAAATAATGACCTACTGCAAAAGCAGGAAATAAATTATAACCAAAATGGCAAAAGCGAAATATTTCTCCTCTAAACATGTTGTTTTTTACTTTGTATGTCTTGGCAGCCTAACCTTCTGAAAACACCCACCTGAATTCTCCGTACTCAACAGAACAGCCCAAGGATAAACCCTCCAGTAAATCCTATGTGACTGAAGCTAAAGGAGCCTGACTGTGAGTAAAAACATTTTAAATATGATTGCTATACCTGTTAGTAACCAAAGAGCCCTTTTGGAGCAAATAATTTCCTTGGAAACATCTGAATCCAATCATCTAAACCTGGGAGCCCACGTCTATGTAATACCACTGCTCTCGTCTCCACATTGTCCGTCCCCTGCCTCAAAAGAAAAGAGTTTACCCTGTCCATCTATCATTTAAATGGTAATGAGCTAAATGAATTCCATCTCACTTCTCAGCTTCAGAGCAAGCTCAGGTTTATTTATTCATTTAAAGGCACGGGAACAAGTTTGACATTGCTGAACATGTCCCAGATTTATGGAAAATAAAACTGTACTAATCTAGTGCGTTTATTAGCTTTTCTGTCGGATGCCTCCACGAGCATCCAGAGATGTGAGTTTGCCCTGCAGTTCTGTTCTGACTGGAACAGCATCTCCTGAAATGTAAATGTTATCTTAAGGTCATATGCTGCTGAAAACCACTGTTTTGCCAAACTCTAATTTCTTGGTCATTTGACAAAGCAGCTGCTGTGCAGTTCTATGGCACAGAGCAAGCTATTAAAGATGGATGAGTTACATGTTTGATTTGGCATATATTATACTGTTTCTAAAGATAAAAATTAAGATAGATGATTATTTTTCCTGATTTAAATGAATAAATAAAAGACCTTTCACAAATATATATACCGAAATGATACTTCTAAATGAAATTGTTCATCTACACCTTATGTTGTCCTCCGAGTGCTTCTGTGCATGTATTTTAAAGGAACAAAGCAAATATCCTAGTGCCGGTATAATTAATTTGTAGCAACATAGATTGGTATTGAGAAAAATTCTTGATTTGGAGGAAAATGCAGAGATTAGACAATTGTATATGTCATGTGACAGTAAGTTCTGCAGCTGGTGTACATTAACGAAAATAAAAATTACAAGGTTTAGGTAGTCAACAGCTGGTGTCAGCTGGTATGGTACCGCATCAGTGCCTCCAAGGTCTGTGAAGATTATATTTTACCATCTGGAGGATATCTAGCATTGCTCAATGTCAGAAGTACGATACTGGAGGCTGCTGCTGCTGCTGCTTTGGCACACCAGTACGAATGCTCACTTCTACAACTGGGGAACATGCAGTGTGGAGTCAAGAAAGACGGTAATATGACATGTTTTAGGAGGTGGTGCTGTCAGAGCTAGTCATTCAAGGCTTTTTTAGTGTGTGAGAAAGCGTTGACAGGGAAATCACGCTGCAGGGGTGTAAGTTTTGGGTTACACAAAGACCTGTGTCCAGTAAGAGCTGGAGGACTTGTAGCAGGGTTTGGTCTCCGTATTTGAGCTCTGAGATGTCAGTTCTGGAAGCAGAGATGTTCCTGGGAGCTCAGTGTCTGGTGACCGATGGAGAAGGAAGTGTTGCCTTGAAACACTGTTTGACCTTCATCTTGCAAGGATAAAGGTCAATTATTCACAAAAAAATATCAACAATGTTTTCTCTCACTAAAAATTGCTCTAGTGCAGGAATACTTTTGACACTCTGCAACAAAGAATTAAAACCCCAGAGTTTGGGTTTTCCGTGGCCTCTTCTGTTTTATTTTCCTCCCTTTTTAGTTATGAAGTACAGAGAAGTTCCAAGTGAGGAAGATAATTTAGCATTTAGGATAAGGTTTTACTTGTGCAGTACATCCAGCATTCATTTACACATTAAACCTTGCATTGCCAAGGAGGTAGGAAAATTGTCCCAGTGAGAAATAAGCATGAGTAATAAAGAAGAACTCACTTTCAGATCAGAAATCTAACTCAGAAAAAGTAAGATTCATCAATATTCAAGCCAGTGAAACATATGTTTCTCTAAAAATTTAGCTAGTAGGCTGGCAAGGGATCTCCCTCTCTTGCTTACTGACAACTTTGATAGGTCACAGCTCAAAATTTATCTTCCAGGTCAAGATCTGGGATAAAAAAGGTCTTCTGGATATCTTTTAAAGAGGAGGGACATGTGAGCGTGAAGCATCTTGTGTTTAGTGATTGCACCATTCATTTCAGAGGTGTGTGGTCCACCCAGCCAGCTGCAGACAAGGAGGGATTTCCCTGCTTTGGGACAAAAGAGACTTTTTCTGTTAGGCATCATGTGGGACTTCATTTTTCCTCAAGGAAATCTGGCCGATCTGCTTGTGACTGCTGTTAGTCTACTAAGAGACCTCAGGAATAGCAACACACCTTGCTATGTGCCTCAGTTTCCTAAACCAGGATTGCTTACCTTCATTATAAACCTTTTTTTTTTCAGTTTACCAGTGAAAACTCTTTATTAATATATTGCAGCTCCAGCTGTCAGCCCAGCCAGTCCTGCTGCAGTCTTCATGGGATAGGAACAGTCTTGCATGGTACTGCCCGTGCACATTGCCTGGTGCAGCAGCTCTTTATCTCAGTAAAGACCTCTACCACGATGAGAATATATTGTACTTTGTGTGCCTCTTACAAAATTCAGTTCACGTGCTGAGGTTTTCTGCTCTTGCAATTTACTTCTTTGAATTAGTTAAGATACTTCCCTATGACACAGAAGTCCTGTGAAACTTGTTAGCTCTCCTTAAAATAAGTAAGTAAATAAATAAATAAGCAGGCTGGAATTCATTACTGAAATCGAATAATGGCCCAGCAGAAACTTCAGCAATAAAACATCCACATCATAAAACATCAATATTGGCAATAAACCATGAGCGGAGAGAAGACATGGTAGAATAGCTTCTTCCATTCATGAAATACCATGTCCTCATGGCAAGAACACAGCAAGACGCAAACTGAGCTAAAAGGGAATTACCAGTGCTGCAAGGGACCTGCATGGCCCCTTGTCCTTGCTTAATGGAGCTCCTCTTTGGGCAAGGCACATTCCTTCCCCAGAGCTCAAGGTATGGGAAGGAGAGATCATAAAAGCAGACGGATAATGCAGTAAGGCTTATGTGCATCTAGCCTGTGCACAAAAGCTTTATGCCACCCTCGTGGTCCCAAAACATGCACTTAACATCCAGCTGACATTTAGATGTAAAAAATGAATGATATGGCACTCCTTGTCCTAGCTGCTTGGACCTAATTGCTCTGCCCCTCCAGTATTTGCGCTCTGCTTACGTTTCCATTGCTCTTCACCATCCCCAAGATGCAGCGATATTAAGGCCAAAAGATCATCTTGCTTCGATCACCTCTGTCACAGGTTATTAAGTTTCACCCAGCTGCCCCCAAGACTGATCCCAGTAATTGATGTTCAATGAAAATTCTCTTCCAGAGAGACACTCAGCCTTGATTTGCAGGAAGGGAGAAACAGAGAAGCCGCTGCTTTCCTTAACAGTTTGTTCTGGCTTGTAATCCTCCTCAGCAAAAAGTTAATCTCACTCTAAATCACACTGGTCCCTCTCATGCCTTCCTCTGTTTGATTAAAGAGCCCTTTTCCAAACGGGTTCTTCTCTCCACACAAATATTTTCTCCAGTAGCCAAATTACCACTCCATCTTCTCCTTGTCCAAGTAAGCAGGATGAGTTTGAAAAGTTTCTCATTCTCAGGAATTTTCTCCTGCCCTTGTCTGGCTCTTTCTGAGATTTCTCCTTTTTTTCCCTTCCCCCCCCCCCCCACTTTCTTGTACCAAAGCAAACTGGGATGCATGCAGCGGTACCATTTCACTCACCCTGATTCTGCACGCAGGTACAGGACTACAATCAGGTTCTACTGAAGCAGGAATATGCATATAAAAAAGGACTGTGACTTTTGACGATAAAGGCCCTCAAGTACAATATATGGAGTTTATATACAGTACATATGGCATATATACATACAGATAAATACCTATAGATTTAGATGCATCTTGGCCGCACAGACTAACAACCATAGAAGTAATTATTCTGTAGTAGCGTGGCTTGTGCCTTCAGGTAAGTTTAGCTGACTAATGCCATTAAGGGAAAAACAGGTGGAAAGAATTCAGAAGCAGGATGTGTCAGAAACAAGAAATTACTCAGAATCTGGCATAAACACGGAGAGTGTAATAAACATGGCCACTAATAACACGTTAGGTAGATTTGCTTGCCTTATCTAGACCTAAATTAATGTTCAGCTCTTAGTGGAGACCTCCTGCCCTGAACTCATGGTCAGACAGAGGTTCACGTCTGCTCCAAGACCTTTGCTGAAAATTTGGTGTCTGGATCACAGGCACTTAGGTAAAACTTAGTTGCAAGCAGGTTGGGTTCCTCAGTATTACCTATAGCATAGACTTTAATTCTTTGTAAACTGTGTCATCTGCATCTTCTGAGCAATATCATTCATAGTCACCCAGTTAGGAATTCATCATATCATATTTATATCATGTTCCTTGTTCGCTGACTATATCAGTTAGTCAAGATTTTCATTAAAATTACTTTCAAATGTATTGCTAAGGAGGCATAGCTTCTTTGGCTTGACCTCCTTAGTTCTCATTTCCCAGCTCATGTCTGGAGGACAACAGGCTGATTTACACGACATAGCACTGCTCCTGATGATGGGAGGCTGAAAGCTACCCCTCAGACCAAGGTCAGCCACCTCTGCTGGGACCTCCCTCCTGCCATTCGCAGCAGTCATCTCTCTCCATTCAGGCACTGCTCCGTGTCCTGAAACAACCAGGAATGCTGAGTGTCTCAGCACGACATGAAACTCAGGTTGAGTTACTCACCCATCATGACCTCTCCAGTATAAACATCCCTCACATTCCTTGCCTGCAGGAAGGTTGTCCCTTTCCTACGTATGAAATTTCATAACTATGTGACAGAAACAAAGTATGTGTTCTGTGTTCCTGCATGGGCTGCATCGCATTTGGCCGTATTAAAACATGTTTTGCCTGAATAATCCAAGCTTCAACAGTGATCTAGCTTACACTGTCCCTGCAGTTATTTATACTTCTACCAATCTTCATCAACTGCAAATTCTATCAGCGGTGACTTTATATCTAATTCTAGATTACTGATGAAAACATCCGGTAGCCCCAAGCATAGGACAGATTCTGTGGAGATGTTGCACAGAATGCCCCTAGTTGATGATGATTTATCTGAATTTTTGGACCTGTCATTTATCCTTTTGTCAGCTGATATCATCCTATGTGGCTTTTTTCCCCTTGCTTTCCCTTGCCTTTTCCTTTGAAAACTAAAACTGTGATATTCATCAATGTCTTTTCTATACCAGCTTGCTGGCAGCTTTGTTAGGAGTAGGGGTTCTTATCCATGGGAAAGCATGTGATTATGTTAAGCCACTCTGTAAATTGAAAGGTAGAGGCTATTTCCTATGTTCTGACATAAATACAATCCATGAGAATAAATTGTAAATATACACATATATATAAGCTAGTTCATAAAACTTGTCATTTACCTTTTACAAGTTTGGGATATACATTGCAGATAGATAGGTTTGGGGCTTATGTTTGTTTTATTTTTTAGCACTGTTCTTAAATAAATGGATTGGTTCCTTCTACGTGTTTTGCTTTAGCAGTGTGGTGTTAAACACATCCCAAATGTATCAGTGAAGTAAAAAGCTTTAACTTTGTCCAAAAAAAACCCCAACCCACAGAACCATAGACACAGCCAGGCATTGTAGCCATTCCCTAAATAGGGTGTTAGGATTTGGCTATAAACCTAATCTGTTTAATATGGTTTGGGTTTATGCAGTAGGTCATGGTGGTTAATGCTTAGTGAGCTGAAACAACAATGGAAGAAAACAATAATGGAAAAGCTTGGGTTTAGAAAACAACTCTTCATAGATAGTTATGAGGGGGATGATTGGACTCATGGTGTGTATCACATATATTTTGGCTAAGCTGGGCTTTGAAAGACTTTCAGCTGAGATAAGCACGATCATCCGAGCAGGGCTTTTTAGCTCAAAACACTCTTAATGGTGGACTATTGGCATGCGGTGGTGACAGCTGTGGAAGACAGAGGGGGAGAAAGCCGTGGCATTATGTCTTTGTTACGGAGAACAGCAGCACAGGAGATGCAGTATTGCCTAAATTAGTCCTGTGTGATTTGGGGAGGGGGGCCATGACAGCATGGTCCAATTCTGAACATAAGTCCTCAGCACTGGCACTCCCTCCCTCTCTTCACCTGTCTGCATGCATGCAGGCTCTTACCTGACGCCTTCCACCAATTTTTTACCCTGTCCACCTTTCAGAGCCAGGACAGCAAGGGTCATGTCTCCACCATGCCAAGACATCAGCTTTGGGCCCTGAAAGCCCAACAGTCAAGGCAATATGGTGATAAGTGCAGACTAATTAACCCTGGGGCACTAATTAGCCGAGACACAGCTGCCGGCTCTGGAGCCAGTTTGGTTACTCTCTGTACTGACCTCCAAAGGGCCCATGCATAGCCAGGTTCTAGAAAACAGTGCACCAGGTTTTGCTTGTTCATAAAGCCTCTAAGAGCATTCAGCCTTATCAGTCCTCCTCTAGGCAGCCTGTGGAAGCCTTCTCTCTACTGTCTCTGTAGAAATAATGGTGTTTTATAGACACCCGCAAGGGCTTGGTCATGTGGGAGAACCCAAACCACCCTCCCTGTATAAAATGCAGAGAAGATGATGTGACCCAAATGATGATAAACACACCTGCAAACCAATCTGGGGTAATTCTCCTAAGCTTTCATGTGCCCACCTGTACCACATCAACCGCGCTGTTCGCATGTGTCTTTGTATGACCCAACATTCATGTACGGTGGCCAGGAAGCAATCTGCTCCCAAATACTGCCTTGAGCTTTTCCCCTGGCTTCATGGAGCCCTCCAGGAGGTCCTCCGCTGGGAAAGGGCTGAATGGCAATGATGGGACCAGCCTCACCAGGCAGCTCAAAGGTTGGGTTTGAGCTGGGATGAATTCCACCTAGCTCTCAGATTTGGTGGTGAGTTGGGAGTGGCTCAAAAAAAGTGTCTTGTGAACTCAATGTGTAAAACTTGGGAGGAAAAAGAAATGTGAAATCCCTTTTTAAGTTACTTGCAGAGCAAACTGGCTACCAAAGGAATAATGTTCTTATATTCCAATGTCACCTCCATGCAAAGGGTTTTCCACAATCTCTTTTCTGCTGGAGGAAGGACCTCAGGGGAAAACACCAGAGAAAGTGGAAGAATCACTTCCTCAGACTCCATCTTCTGCCTTGGCACTTATGTGCTAAATCACCTCCAAGCACAGCAAAATTGGTTTCAAGGCTCTGGAGAAAAGCATTATTTTTAACAGTCAGTGCCTGCTCGTCACAGCCCATTCAAACGTGGGTTTTGTCTGACACCTGGAGCAGCTAACAGGGAGGTGGGTGATTTTGAATAATATCCTTGGTTAATGGTCTAACAAAGACCTGATGTACTAGACCTGAGATAACACCTCAGGACTTGACTTTTTCAAGGTACAGATGCATGTTGAGTCCCACAAGTGTCTGGGCTTTTGTGGTTTTTTAACAAGCCTTGTCATCAAGGGTTCCTTTTTCAGTTTTGGGCCCCTCATTAAAGAAGGATGTTGAGGTGCTGGAGCGTGTCCAGAGAAGGGCAACGAAGCTGGTGAGGGGTCTGGAGCACAAGTCTGATGAGGAGCGGCTGAGGGAAGTGGGGTTGTTTAGTCTGGAGAAGAGGAGGCTGAGGGGAGACCTTATCGCTCTCTACAATTACCTGAAAGGGGGTTGTGGCGACGAGGGTGTTGGTCTCTTCTCCCAAGTAACTAGTGATAGGACAAGAGGAAATGGCCTCAAGTTGCGCCAGGGGAGGTTTAGATTGGAGATTAGGAAAAATTTCTTCACTGAGAGAGTGGTCAGGCATTGGAACTGGCTGCCCCGGGAGGTGGTGGAGTCACCATCTCTGGAAGTGTTCAAAAAACGTGTGGATGTGGCGCTTCAGGACATGGTTTAGGGGACATGGTGGCGCTGGATTAATGGTTGGACTTGATGATCTTAAAGGTCCTTTCCAACCTAGTGATTCTGTGTGATTCTGTGTGTGATCCCCTTGACATGGTGCAAGTATGAACTGTTCTCCCTTCTCTGGTTTTTCGTGAGGCCTCCTTCCACTTTATAAATCTCTTGGAGAGCTGTTATTAAAAAGCAGCACCCTAACCAGTGGTGAAGACACAGCTCCCACCTCCTTCAGATCCCCTTTCTCTCTTCCTCTTCTTATTTGCTCTGACAGAATTTGACTATGTCAAAAGCTCAAGTTTTAGCTACACAATTTCCTTTCCCCTTGAATATTTCAGTGTAAGAACAGCTTTCCTTTTATAAAGACATGCAGTTTAGCCTTAAAGTCATTGAGGAATGTCATCAACATCTCAACTGCAGCATCCGCCCTCCAAGCCAGCAGCAATGTGTTAGAGAGGCCGTTAGCCCATCGTATGTTCCTTGATGTTCTGGAGTTCTCAGGGGAACCCATTAGCATTTATATTTTCAGGCAGTTCCCTCCTCCCCCATTAATAATTATCCAGGGAGGGGATAATTAAAATAGGTTCTGAGGCTATGAAAGACCTCTGTCTGCTTTCACTACTTACAGAACCAAATGAGAACTTTAATGTAGATTTGGAGAAAACTCCTGAAGGGTTTTGCACCTTTGCCATATTCTTGTTGTCATTAAGCACGATCTAATCCTCCATTTCATTTCATTAACCTGAACAGGGGCAAATTTTGAAATGTGACTGCAACACAGCACCAGTAAAATTTCCCTAGACACCTGAGAAAGTTCTATCAGTATAAAATGGATAATTTCACAGCGATGGACAAGAACGCAGGAATTAGGGACTGGTTAGAACAGATTTCCTACATGATTCTATCCAAATCATTGAGTTTCTGTATCTTGATTTTATCACATAAAATGAAAATGTCTCCTTCGTCATCAAACAGTGAGATTTTCAGAATGGATGTGGCCTCTTCCAGTGCATTCTTCCTGTGCTGCAAACAGCCAACAACAGTACCAAGAAAACCAGCTCTATAACCTCGCCCCGCTGGCCGTGCAAGGCGGGAAAGCATGCAGGCTAATGAGCTGTCTGAGATATATTTCAGCGAGACTCACTGATGGCTTGAGAGCCATCACGGAACTGCTCATCATTGCATGGTGTGAGTATGCCCGCAGCAATCTCTACTGATGGCCCCTTGATACTCTTGCAAAATAATACGAGTAGTCAGTGTTACTAGTACTTGCTGCAAAAGTGCTATGGGAAGTCTTGTGCTATTTTAGGAAGAATTTATTTAAATGCGTGCTCTGAGAGCTTCACAGTCGGTCCTCCTCTAAATCTGAACTGAGATGACTTGCACCGGGTTGTGCTACCCAACGCACTCTCACAGAGCACTGGGGATCTGCAGTGGGAGCGAGGGGGCACATACATGCTCCGTGCATAGCCTGGCCCCTGGACTGGAAATCTTTGGCCTGTCTCCCTTAACAGTTGTCGTTCAATTTGCCTTAAAAAAAAAAAAAAAGAGCAGGTGAAGCAATGAAAAATAAATATGCTTTCCATTTTTCAAAACTTGATGTTTTTTAACTAAACCCTTTATTATTCATTTGCTGTATATTTTATTACTGTTAGTTTCAAAGCTGTTGGAAATCACAGATCAGTTCCTCAACCACAATGTCTTTATTATGCAGACATAAATCATGCATGGAAGGGCCTTGACAGCTGACGATGTAAACTCTCAGGAAGCAAAGCCCCTAAGCCATGTAAAAAATGTATGTCACGGGCAAAGACGTATGTCATCTCTATTTCCTTTTTATGGATATTCTTGTCTTGTCATTATCGAGGAATATTTTTTTTCTCCTTTATTTCTTATTTAAATGTAGTTAGCGCAGAGGTAATTTGCAATGGTGTTTCAATGAGAAAAATGGAGTACACTTCCCCACATCTGCCTGCATCTTCAAGGATGAGCGTGCTGTAATTATTCTGTTTCACTTTCATTAACAGCTCTGCTGTGCCCAATATGGTTCGTAAGTATTCTGGTGAAATGCAGGACAAAGTTCATTGAATTGTCAGGAGCATTTTGGTGATATAGGACTCATGAAAATTACATTGGAATTGGGTTGTTTTGAAGATGTAGGTTGGCTGCAAGAGTTGATCACAAATTTTCTGAGCAGAAAACCAAGGATTCGTCATTGTTCTGCAGGTGAAAATCAGAAAAAAATGCTAAGTGGAAATATTCAGTTAAAAATGAAAAAAAAAAAGCAGTTAAATTTACAGTTGATGTTTGCAGTTTCTCCATCAAAGGTGTTGTTCTTTTAATTTGCTTAATTCTTTGTTGGGGGGTCAGCTCAGTGAATTTGCCTCTTTAATAAAAACCATTTTTTTAATGAAAAGTTTTGCATAGTCATAAGTAGCAAATTGTAGCAGATAAAACCAGAAGTGAATCTTTTGCTCAGAAAGCAAAGAACAACCATCCGAATAGGAAATTGGAGAAAGCGTGCCTAATGGTGCACTGGGCAGTGAATGCTTGACTGTGTATCGTGGGCTAAGGGACAACTCTGTGACAGACCAAAAAATAATTGTCTCCTTCCTGCTACGAACATGCATACACTGAGCTTTGTAAAGCAGGGCACTGCAGGCAGGCTGGTGAGCCCACATGTCATCACCTGAAGAGCGGTGAGCATCTGACAGCCACCCACCCTTGTTGCTATATTTACTGAAGTTGGACAAGCAAATCGGCCAAGCTGTTGTCCTGCATGTTGTCACTGCCTGATTAAAAGGTACCTCCTAACTGACTGTGAAAAAAAATGCACTTTTTCCTCAAGCAGCACATGCACTCTGAGCTGATCTTCTTGCGCATCCTCCTCGGTTCACATCCATCTTCCAGATTTACTGCTGTGTGATGCCTCCCATTTATTGAGCAGCTAAGACTAGTTTGCTCTTGCTGCAGGATGAGATAGGCATGTGCATACACATCAAGAGGGAAAAAAAAGCTCATCCTTTCTCCATTCCCTTTCAACTGCTTGTGACATTGCTGATATCTCCTCCACGGTTCCTCTTCCTTGCTCCACCACCCAGTGGTCATGATGAGGGCTTCATCAGAGCAAATGTCAGCTGAGTTAATAGCTCTTGTTAGGCCATAATTCATCTCATTTCAGACCTTAACTTCTGATGAATTCCCTCTTTCTCTGCAGTAGCTCAGCTCTAGACACTTTTGCTCAGAGGAATCCCACCTACCGTGTCTCAGCTCTTTGGGGAATCCTCTTTGCCAGGCATAACTTGGGATGCCATTAAAAAGAACCGGGAGCAGCGAGCGAACACCGTGCTGTCTGCTTCCTGAGAGAAACACACAGAGAAAGGAACAGCAGATACATAATTCTGTCTGTGGGGGGAATTCAGAACCAGCTGAGATGTTTGTACTGCTTTTATCCTCTTGCCTATGCAAATTAGTGAGGTTCAGAGATAAATGTAAATGCGTTAAAGGGAAACCTGAAAGTGGGATCTGTTCCGTGCACTAGTTCTGCTCTCTTCCTTTGGAAAGACACCTGTGGATACACTTTCATTAACAATTTCACCCTATCTCTTCTCTGATGTAAACTTACAAGCAAGAAGCAGGAAAAACACCAAATCAAATGTTGCAGGCTGACTGGTAAGATAATTAGCATACGATGCACAAGAAAGAAGAATCCCAAGAAGCAAAGCTAGAAGTACGTGTATCTATTTATGACAGTATTTGAGGGAAGTTTCAATTCACTGAGGATCAGCTGTGTTTGCATTTTGCTCTTTCCTTCTCTCACTTAGTGAATCTCTCCTAGGAATGCCCTTTTTCCATGAGCCTTCTAACTGATGGAGTAGCTGCAGGAAAGAGGAAAGAAAAGCAACTTAAAAATAGATAAGCTGCTTATCTCTTTAGCTGGCTTGAATTTGTTGCTGTGTGGAGGAGGATGCTATCAAAACCAGAAGTTTAAGAGTTCGTAATGCTGGAAAAGTTTCTAGATGTGCATCACCGGTACATAACTCATGCTGCATGTTATTCTGTAAGTTGCTTATAAATCACTGCTAGAGATAAGATTAATCCAGGTACATTGAATTTTGTTTTTCAAAAGTTAATCATGGTCTTTAGCCTGAGAAAAGAGGGCTTGTGTGATCGTGCTTTCTGCCTGTCCAACCATCTGTCAGTCTTTTCCAATAACCTGTAAACCCACTGATCAACTTTGACAGAAGGGTGGAGGTCTCAGAGCTATTAAATTCCGGTGTTTTCATGAAAATCAGTAGCTTTTCTGTTCAGTTTTATCTGCCAGCTGGCCTTTATGCATGAGGCTACTGGTCACTAATCAGCATATGCATTTCTAAGAGCCACAAGTGATGCTTCTTGCTAATTGAGACTCAGAGGAAGGATCAGAGAGTGTCCACGAGGACGGGAACTGGGGATGCACATGGGGATTGTATCCCCTCGGCAGCCCCTGGGGGACAGAAACAGCTCAGAAAGGTGAGGTCATCCCAGTGGGGAAAACAGGACACGAATCCGAAAGAAACTGCACTTTTTAAATTCTTCAGTTCAGCCAGCAACTCCTTTTTTCCTGAGGCATTTGATTCAATACCTGTGAATATTAAAGGAAAAATTCCCGTTGAGTTCTGAGGGGAATTTCTGGGAACCATTCATAAAAAAAGAGTTTTGAGAGATGCTCAGTGCTGACATTGTGATTTGGTTCATTGTACAAATAGACAGTTACTTGAAAAAGAAGACCATCTTTGGACTTCAGCAGGAAACAAAATATTATTTGGAGCAGACAAGTTAGACACCAGCTTACTGTCACAGCCAAACTTAAATAGCAAATATTGCATTTTAATGATTCTTACTTTAAATGGGGTCTTTGATTTGGTGTCTTTCTGTATTTTCCTATGGTTTTAAAAAAGAAAAACTGTTTTAGAAGACAAAAACCCACTTATTGTAATTTGAATAGAGATGAGACCAGCACTAACTTATTGCCTTCCAAGTGTGACTATACTGTTTGTATGAACAGTAACACAATAGCTGCCTAAATCTTCCACTTCTGCTTGGCCATTCTCAATGGTTTTCTTGTAAAACTCCGATTTCTTCTACCCTTGACAGCAGACCCAACTCCTCTCGTCTGCTGCTGGAAGTGAGCTGAACTAACCTCGTTCCTTCTGACCATGAATCTTAAATTCTTTCCTACACCACTTTACAAACCAGCGGTTACAGCAGTTTCCTGAGAGGCCAGAAACAGGGATTTGACACCCTCGTGGAGGGAAAGGGTTGGGTGTGGATATCCCCCTTGTGCATGAGTGCTGCTGTATGAACGAAGGGTCTCCCTTCTGTGTTTTAAAAAATGGCAAAAGTCAAAAGCCCTGGTCTTGGAGGTAATCTGAGAAAACCCATCGGCTCATGCTTCTCAGGAGAGAAAACCAAAGTCATTGCTGATTTCTGGAAATTTATTGGGAGTGAGAAAAAACTTCAGGCATCTGGAAAAATTAAGCATAAAAACCTGAGGTGCCCTTGAAATGTAACTGCCTGTGGGGCTAAATAACAGCTGAATCAGCATCACGATTTTGGATTTAGGCACTTAAAAATCATACTTGAAGCTCCTCCAACTTTTCCCAGGCTCTGGCCTTTCTGCTCTGTGACAGCAGAGGTAGCTACAGCCCGTTTGGTGTGCACCAACCATCTGCACCAAGGCAGCACACCAGAGCTCTAAATCCTCCTGCTCCTTGGGCTTGCTGCACGCTACCTTCCTTGCGCAAAAGGATTTTGAAAGGAGACAACTCGAGTTCCCATACAGCCTCCCAGCTCTCACTCTGCTCCATAGCTGTCTTTCTCCTGGTTCTGGACCCTGCTTTTTATGATTCATGGGTTTTAAGGTCAGAAGAGACCAATAGGATCACCTAAGTCTGACCTGCCGCTCAATGCAGGCCATACATTTCACCCTACTTGCATCTAGCTCAACAACTCAGGGCTGTAGATCTGTGGTATATTTATTGCATGGGAAAGGTGTCAGGGTGATAGCGTTAGCTGTTGGAAATCGCTACTCGGCCATTCAGCAGGTACACCACTGTGGAGAAAGCTCTCTCCCAGCGCTGCCTACCGCCCTAGTTACCTCAGATAATAAGATTTAGTTGCTGCCAATTTGATACGTATTTAAAAAGAAAGAGGCGTGCTTTTCCCGCGCTTCTAGTTTAACCATGGCCGGGAATATTGCAACAGGAAGCAACAGAAATGCTGTGGGGGAGGCTCAGCTCGCCATCCTCCCCACCCCGTTGCTTTTTTCCCCCCCACAAATGACAAACCTCTCATGGACCTCTGCACTGCACCTCCAGGCACGGTCGGCACCGATTTGTTCCCGTGGCACCCCAACACCACCGGAGCAAGCCTTGGGCTGGCCACATGTACCTGGCCACGGGACCACTCACGGGCTTTCTGGGGAGCTTTGCCCCATGCAGCAAACACCACCCACCCGTGTTACAAGCCAACCAGCCGTGAGCATCCTCCCGAAAGGAGGAGCAGGAGCCGGTAGGTAGGAAGTATTTTTTACAAGTTCACGGTTCACCTGGCAGCTGGATATTTGCCAGCGAGCCACATGCCCAGAGACCCACTGCTGCTCCACGGCTCCTCTGTGCCTTTTTCCAGGGAGCATCCTTGACGTCAGTGGTGTTGACAGGCCTGGCAATGCTCACAGGGAGGTGAGCAGAAACAGGGGGAGAGAGGAGGAAAGGGCAGAAAAAGCAGCAGGAGAGGAAAGAAAGGAAAAAGTTCAAGAGAAAGCAGAACACGTAAATGAAACAGAAGGATACACGCACTGGGGAAAAAAACAAAAAAAAAGAGGTGGCAAATACTTTGAGGAAAAAACTGGAGGAAAGGCAATATTAAAAAAGAAAGACAAACACAGCTGGGTGGGGTTTTTTATAGTTTAATACCAAAAATGTGCAAATAAAGCAACGTAAAAGCTGCCGTGTTATTTGAGTACATAATGGCAGCAGCTGTTGGAAGGAGTCGGGTCCTCACCTGCAGCGAGCGCGCGCAGCCCCACCGGAGCAATACGGCCCGCACCTCCCCAGGAACCAATTCAGTTACAAAACTGATGCTTGATATACAAAGGATTATAAATTTGAGCAAGTGAGGTATTTTCAAAATCCAGGCTGACGTTTCTGCCCAGTTGAGCACCAGTCAAAACAACTCAGACAAAAAAAACCCACCAAACCAAAAAAACAAGCCATGACCTTAAAAAGCATCCTGGTAGAGGAAAGAGTTCGGTTGCACATCTTGGGTGGATAGAGCCTGAGTGTAGCTCCCTGCCTTTGTTCATGCTGGGCACAGCATGAAAGTGATTTTGAGTTTGGTGAAGTAAGGGAAAAATGGTGGGGCAAGGTCCAGAGTTTTACATTTACAAAAAAATATTGTTATTTAACATTTTTTGAATGGAAAAAAGTGGTCTGAGTTGGACACATAAGGATTTGCTTGGACATGTTCATTTTTTTGAAAATTAATTTAGATTCTTGGGGGTGAAAGTTTTTTTTTCAGCACTAATAACATATACACGTGTGCATTAGTGGATTTCACTTATTTTTTTAAACAAGCTCCTCTTTCCTTACACCATCTGTCTCTACTTGTATCCTTCAGAAATAGCTCAGCTGGGCAAATAGATGCAGCTTTTCATGCAAAATCAGAATACTTTACATGAAATTTCCTAGACATTTATAACCAATTTTTTCTGTCTGGACTCTAAAACTGCCATCTCTTGACATCACCATTAAAAGCAGGCAAACTCTGCATAGTTTTTAGACATTCTAGTGCAACGTATCTGTCTTCTCTTCAATTTTTGAATTTTCAGTGCAAATCTGATGGCGTTTATCGCCATGGATGCCCAAGACTGCAGCACAGAGCTACCGTTTCAGACTCTCAGCAAACTCAGGCGGGCTTGGTTGAACTGATGACATTTCTTTGATGGTTTGAAAATATTTTTTGTCTTAACCAGGAGAGCTACAGGGCTGAGACACTGCGAATTTAATAAGGATTTGGGAAGTCATGTGGGGCTTTCACCATCACATAATCAGGACAACATCAGCTGCATCAGGCAATGTTAAATCAGGAGTGAAAGGCACACTGTCGTACACTCCCTTTCTCGCAATAAGCTTGTTCTGAACTGTAGAACAGAGAACTGCCATTATTTCTTACACCAACCCAACTTTGAACCCTGCAAAGATAAGCAGCATATAGCAAGTTAGCTGTACAATTTCGCATTTAAATTTGCACCCAGTACAGGCACAATTTAGGACTGTGATAGCTGTTGGTGACTAACACTATCCCTGTCTCTCAGGCCTAATTTAATGCATATTGAGCAGAGCTCTTACAAAATGTATGACAGTTTGCTATGCTAAGCCTTTACAGCTTTGTTGTAGGCAATGTCTCTCCAGCTTCAGTGGGCCTTTCTTGGCACAAGGAGGCATACAAGCACTGCCAAAATATAGAACACTTCTGCCCTTTCTTAAAGTAAAAGCCAATGTATTTGGAGGGCTGCCACTCATTTAACTAGACTCCCCAATTGCATCATTAATTGCAATTTATGGAATTCATTTATTGCTGGGAGATAGGGACAATAAGCTTTCACAGTTGGTTTGTAGTATAGTATCTCTCCATAATCTGTAGCTCTAAGTAAAAGCGTCTCCAGAGAAGAATATAATAGTCCATCCTGTGTTTAACAAACAACCAAAAGCTTAAAGGGCTTAATTCTCAACAGTGCATGAGAGCTGAAAAGGAAACTACTGTTTCTGGAGCATATTGAGGGTTTCAACCATTATTGCAGCATTTCTTAGAAGTTATTTTCCTGGGGGCAAGAAGATGAGCTCTAGCAGTGCTCTGACAGCTCCTCCATGCTGGGGGAGGTAGCTGGCAGACCTCCCCAGCTAAGCCTGGATACACCTCGTGAGTGGGTAGATGGCAGATGCTGGTGCTGGTGATTCAGCTGCTGGATCTCTTCCACCTGACTCAGTATTGAACCAGTGCCCACATGTATGCCACTGGCGAGGCCATCTCTCAGAAGAGCAGAAAGTCCAGATTACTAAGTTGTCAGAGTCATTAGAGGATTCCTGGGCATTTTTTGCATTGTCAGAGGAGTTTATAGGTGTCCCTGCAAAGTACAGCCTGGGTCAGTACGTGTTTTCTTTGAACTGCATCAAGAGTTAACAGGATTATGGTGGTTCCCAGTACGAGGCACAGCACTGAAGCCAGGACAAGAAACTCTCTCTGTTGTCATTGTACATAAAAGGGTGCATAGCATCGAGGAGGAAAAAGGTTGCAGGTGTTTTTACCAAGCTTTGTTACCCTCATCAGGAGTGAGTCCTGGCTCCGTGACACACACTGTCCACGGGACTGTAAAGTACAACCCATAGCACACACCAGCCTCCGCTCCCCACACACTTTTATTCTCGGTTTGCTTCAAACCAGTCTCCTGGGAGCAGAGTAACGTACTTTCACTGCAGACAGTCAAGGGTCCTGGGAAAAAAAGGAAAAAAAAAAAAAGGAGAACCAAAGCAACCTAAAGCTTTAAGGAATGGTATTCAGACTGATTTTCCAGCCCCACGGTGGGTTTTAAGCCTTGCCACAATTTGGATTCCAAGTCAGCAGGTTTCAAACCTGCTGAATAGTTGACAGCACCTATTTTGGGGGACGTACATTAACAAAATGGTGGTAAAAGCCCGTGCCACTGTCTCAGCTCCCCCATTTCAAGGTTATTTCTTTTTTAGCTGCTCTCTGCAGTTAGCAGTGCTTTTATTATTAGGGTCATGCAGGAAGTACAGAGGCATGGAATGATTGCCATGCTACGTGGCAGCTTGGCCATGCATTAAAGCTGGTTGTTAATCAAGCTCCTAACAAGACCGTTAGCTCTGTTCCCTCCAATAGGCCAAACATCCCTCGAACAAAGGCAGTGTCACATGAAGACAGTGTCTCAAGTGTCAAGTCTCTGATTTCAATTGTCATATTTATGAGTTGTACTCAAAAAGACAGCACTCGAGAATGTGGTTTGGTTAAAATTTACCTGGGATCTGTTTTTCTGTGAGGCTGATGCTTGAGATGCAGGAAAAGAGTGAGCTTTAAATGGCTGCTCCACACTGAAATATCGTTTCATTTTTCCCCAAAATCTATCTCCACAGATTTTAGGGAAAACCTCAGCTGATAGGAACGTCTGCGACTTCACCATGATTTTGGATGAAAGGACCCCTCTGCAACCAGAACACAAAGAAAGACCCAAAGGGATATTTTGCCCTTGAGCACCCACAGAAAAAGGACCCTATGACCATCTGAGCCAGGAGAGTCCAGATCCCAGATAAGGACCTGATGCAGTCTCTCCATTTTAGCTAGAATTTCAGATGCATTTAAAACAGGTTTGATGGCTCGACCTTAGCTATAGCCAAATGTGACTGCATGGTCCCCAAACCCCAGCAAGCTCCTGCCCTGAAAAGCTGCACTTCTCTGAACCAAACCACATTTCAGGTCTGGGACTGCTCATGAAAAGGAGCTTCAGTCTCTCTGTATCCATCAGCATAAACCCGTCATGAGACTCTCCCTGGAAATTTCTCCCCTAGGAGTACAATTCTTTCTCTCTCTTTTATTCTCCTTTGCATTTATTTCCCTTTCCTCCATTCTGCAGATATCACTTGGGCTGGACAGAGACTTAATTTTTCAGTTTGGCTGGAAAAGCAGAAAACACAAAATAAAAGTAGCAGAGCTATAAACCAAACAAAGCTGTTCACTTTTTCTCAACAAAACAGAAATCCCCCAAAGATGCCGTTTCAGCCAGACTCTGTTTTCACATGATTCTACCAGAAGCCCAAGGAACAAAGAGCCAAACTCACAAAACAGCATCAACATCTGTTCCTGGTCCCCTCTCCCCAGGCAGCCTGCTCAGGAGTGGCCTCAGTGTGGTGATCTTCTTTCCCCAAGGATCTGGAGGCATTCACCTGGAGATGTCTTGTTTCAAATCCATTCTGTCTAAGCGACAGGAGGGATATGAGTGAGAAGCTTTCGCCCTTTCCAGACAGGATCCTCACCACCTACTGTAAAGCATGCGGGGGATGAGCATTCAGGTAAGGCAAGACTGAGGTTAAACGTAATGCAGTCCTTACTAAATGTCCCCAGACAGACTCATTCTAGAGTCATTTCTAGAGTCATTTCTAGAGTAACTAGAGCATGCACTATCTCGGTCCCCGACTGAAACCAGCTGAAATCATTACGCGGGTAAAAAGGCATTGCAGCAACAGCGAAACAACCCATTACTCAGTGGATGTTGTGTTCCTCTTTTAGGTTCAAGACTCTACAATCATATCACTAATTTTTTATATCTTTTTGAAGATCTCCTCACTTTCTCCTTCTATTGGTCTCTCTTATTCTGAACAAAAAAAAATTTTCTTCCAAGAAATATTTGGAGATAGTGACATTTGATTGCAATAGAAAAAATTCATACCTGAAGAGGCAAAAAGACATTTGTAGGGAAATGAAGATAAAGGTGAATCTATGTCACACACCAGCTCAGGGAAAATAAAAGGAAAAAGCAAACTTATAACAGACCTAGAGCTCATCTGTGGCTGTGGTCCTTCATCCTTAGGAATGCTTTCTTGACAACTGGATGCTTTCTCTGTTTGTCTTTCTTACTGGATTTGTATATGCAACAGCATCCACAATATGCCAGTGGTCACTATTCAAGTAGGTATTAACGTGTCCTGATTACCTCTGAGTTAATCCAAGATGAATATCGTTAACTGTCTGGGAAAAGAAACCCACACTTCTTACGAAAATAGGGGGACTGCTTTTCACGGTCTCCTTAAGGCAGTGTTTCAGACATGGACATGGCAGAAGCTGTAGGACAAATTCGAAATTCAACTGCAGCATGTTTATCCATTTCTAATTGTTATTGTTAAAGTACTAATGATCTGTGACAAGTTAATAAAACATACTAATAGTATGTCAAGCCAGTTATCCAGCAGGTTTTGTGGATTATCCGTCTGGTGGCCAACAAAGACAGCCCTTCTCAGGAGCGTCTTGAGATGTCAAAGCTTTCGCTAATTTGATAACGAAGCCTTCAGGGTTCCTGGCTGCATTTTGAGCTGTCTGGAAGGAGTCAGCTGGTCCCACAGGTTGTATAGCTATGTTAATAGTTGAGCTGAGACTGAGTCTGTTTGTCTGCATTGCCTTTGACGACTGCACTCATGTATTGTTATTTTTACCTAATAATCACGTGGCCAAAGCCAGTGTGGGCTCAGACTCACAGTATCATATCATAAATTCCATTGAGATGGACTAAAGCTGCCTAACTTTAGACATCAACAATATAAATGCCTACATCTGAGCTAGTTCTCCAGACTTCCCAAAAAGGTGTTGGAAAGAAATAGCACTTCTGGGGCATGATTCACCTTTTCTGCAGTAGGCATCTAAAGCAGATCAGTTGAATTCTGCCTTACAAGTGTCTACATGTACTAGCTATAACAGGAGTTGGGAGCTACAGAGCTACCTATGCCTTTGGTTCAGGGGTATGTTGTAAAAGTAGGTGATCATCTTTGCCTCACCTGAGATGGGTAACTCACCAAGGTGTATGCACCAAGACTGTGCAGGATGTGAAGAGACATTTTAAGTCTCAGCAAAATAGCCCTCACACAGACATGGATGGCAGCACAGCTCACTTGCAGTGTGCTCTCGGGCCATTACAACTTGAAAGTGAGTTTGGCTCTTCTGGCCAGTGCAGGAAGACGACTAAAACATGCGTCACATTCTACTCCAAAGAACTGTCAGAAAGCAGCAGCTGTCTTTCAAGACCAGTGTAGACTAGACCAACAAAGTGAGCATTCACTAGAGATGAAGGTGTGAAACTGTGGCTAAACAACACCCCCCTGTTCCTCTTGATTTCATCTGAAAATCATACACATTTAACACTTCTAAAAATCACAGCTCAGACTGCTACGTTTGATTTTGAGTGTTCTAAAGCAGGATGTCACTTCCTCATAGATTAATTCTTTCTGAATTTTTTTAAGAAGTTTAGATAAATTCAAAGATGAGATTTATTGCCACCTATTTGAATGATCTTAGAAAAATAAGCTTGGATGGTCACACTTAAGATCAAGAGCTAAACAGTGACTCTTAACTACTGTCTTGCTGTATTTATTTGCAGTGGAGCACTTTTAGGAAAGAGGTGAAAAATAATGGTCGCAGATTCATAGCTGGAGATGCTCAAATGGCTTTTCCAATGCGAGGTCTTCAGTTACCAAAGTATCCACTCAGCAGGAAGTATTTCAACTCTGGGAGGTGTAAGAGCATGCCAGCTCATGCCAACTCTTCCATACGCCTTCATGGTGCGGAGTCAAGGTGCCACATCACTATTGCTTCTTGAGAGAACAGGGAGAAGTCTACACCCATAAAGATATTCATGATCTGGATGAAAGCCCTGTAGTTTGAGTAGCCCTGCCTTATATTACTTGCAAAGGAGTTTAAAATCAAGCCTGTTTAAGGTTTTAGGTACTCATTATAGATTGATTTTGCACAGCTGAATCTGTGCTACTCCAGCTCAGTAGGTTTTTACCTCTTTTTCAGTGCTCCCTGATACACCACAGTGCATTATTACCAGCTGACATTTCACAAAAGCCATTCTTCACGCTCTGGATTCAGCGTTCCCTCTGTGATCAGCTAGTGTTCAGAGATGTTCATCTGTGGTTTGACAATGTTGTACAGCATTCAAAATCTTCCCTGATCTTTTGTTGTGCCTTATACTTATTTAACCTTTCTCTTAGAAAGGCTAGGGAGAGGGGTATTCTTATGCAACCTGGAGTGCTTTTTTATTCTCCTAATAGGATTCTAACTAAATTGCATTTCTGTACAAAGAAAGAGAGAAATGTGTGTTTTCTTGACTGAAGTGTAAAAGCTTTAGCAAAGCTTTGAAATTTCAAGTGAGGGAACATATTCCCCATTTTGAGGAGAGACTGTAGTGGAAGACACCTAAATAGTGTCTGCAAGACCATCATACCAACTCTTACCATCTGTGATCAAAAAGCAATTGCTTCTGAGAGGTGCCTGAAAAGACCAACAGGACTCTGAGCCCCAGCTGAGGAAACGTCCAAGGGTGTATCATAACCAGCTTAAGGATTTGATCTGTGTGCTCATGCACAAAGTTGATGCTGGAGGACCTTTTGTCAACCAGTCAAGTATCCTCCCGAAATATTGCTAAATACAGAGATCTACTGAATGGACTGGCAGATTGTCAAGCGTTTTGTGCACAGTGTCACTAGCTGAAACTTCCAGGAAAGGCTGCCAGTTACCTATGAGCAGACTTCTGTAGTGATTATCAGATTTTCTTCTTTTACTTAATTCTGCTTGGGCTTAAGCACACAAACTCCTGGGTTTTTTTCCTTCACTGCTACAAAGTAAGTTGTTAGAAACTCCACTGACATAGCATGTCACGTCGCATCAACATCACCATGTAATCATGGGATTACACAGTCTGAGAGAAAAACCTGGTGAGATCAGCGAGGAAATTTGGAAGTGCTTTTCCACACAGAACTCAGTCGTGCTAGTAGCAGAGGGAAAGGCATCACGTTCTTTAAGTAGGTAGATTTCAGCTACTTTCAAGTCATGGCTTTTCAGACAAGGGTTCCAAAAAGGTTAGGCAAACTTTACTTAGTGAATTCTTATCATCAGAGGAATTTTTGGAAAAAAATGTTTTGTCAGCAACAAATGTTAGTTTGATAGAAAATTGTTCGGAGAAGCACATATGGTTCAAATTTTTTTCTTGAAAGGAGTTTCTGATCAATGTGACAGCTACAGAAAAGGAGGTGCCTCCCGAGCACCTAAAAACATGGACTTTGAAATGCTGTGAAGTCCCTCATTTTAATCTAAGAGTGAGGTAACTGGCTATTTTGGGGGTAGGTCTCTGCTATTTCCCATGAACTTTTCCAAAGATCTCAATTTGGAATGTAATGGTACTTTTTTTATATCAGTTTCTTAGTCTAGGAAAAAATGCTTCCCACGCAACTCCAGTTATATCATCCCAATAGATGTGATTCTCCCGTGCCAAAGACAGACATTTTAGTCATGGGAGGTTTACGCAGTTTAGAGGAAGTGACAAAAATAGAAGCCACAACCAAAACGCCCTCTGTGATCTGTCTGTCTGTCTGTCTGCTCTGTAATCTGAAAAGCCAAAAGGGATGAGAGGTCCCGTTTCAGTAGCAGGTTCCAGTCCAGAGCATCTGGAACAATCTGGGGCAAAACAATTAATTTCTCCTTTTTGAGTAAAACATTCAAAGCAGAACTTGATCTTCAGCTGGCACAAATCAGTTCAGCCACATTAACCTCACCAGACCTATAATAATCTATACTGATTGAGGGCCATAAGGATATCCCCAATATCTCATGATGAATTATAATCCTCAGGCTTTAGGAAAAGAGTTTCGTTTAACCCTATATTATGCATGCATTCTCCATTTAGCAAACATTCAACAAAGTTTAGAAAAAAAACAAAGGTAGAGCAAATCCCATGTGTGAGCTACAGCTTCCCAGCTTGCTGGAAAATTCAGCATGGCTCTTCCAAGCTGTCATTCAAGCAAGGTTGCATGTGTGTTTTGTTTGGTTCAATTCCCAGCTGACTTTTGTAAATTGTCCATCAATTCAGCCTTTCCGAGGGTGTCTGTTTGTCACTGATGAATTCTTCTTCTTACATTTGAATTTCACATGGCTCCCATGAGTAGTTTCTAGGACACGAGGTAGCTTGTTTCCAGCTAGGCTGGCTTTGTGCTGAGTTGTGGAGATGAGCAGAAGTTCCCTTTTCCTCTCACAGACATTTTCGTGATAACACACAAATGAAAATCATGTGATTGACTCTTTTCCCAATCTGCATAGTTTTTCCCCCACCATAGAGGATCACCATGAAGCTTATTATAGAGAGATGATCTCTGTGAGAAACAACATTTTCCAGCCGTAATATCTTTGAAACAGGCTGTTCTTCGCTGGGTTTGGCCCATTCTCTTCTAGACTTTAAGTAAACAGAAAAAGTATATTACACCCTGTCAATCCCCCACAGTTTATGCAGAACTGTCCAAGTCAGCACAATCTCGCACATCATATTTTTGGGAAGAGCCATCTGTCATAAACAAAACGTGGCCATGTGTGGCTCACTACCATGCACTACAATGTGGAAACCCAGAGCAGGATTTCTAATTACTCTGGTGCTTCAACCACCAGGTTTTGGGGCGAGAAAATGGTGCAGGGTAAGAAGCAGCTGGTCTCCAGCCAGAAACTCCAGGTAGCTGGATTCTACTTTGCCTGTAGGTTTCTATGATTATTCATATCTATACATAAAATCTAATCTTGCTGACTTAGCATATTTGTCTAAAATTTATCTAGTTTTTATGAAAGTTTAACTCATGACTGAAATTGCTGATCCAGAGTCAGTCATTAGGATATGTGTGGCAAAGAAAGGCATCGGGTCAGATTGCAGCTGGACATAGCTGAGAACATGGACCTAATGTACACAAATTTGACTATAGTTGGCTTTATTTAGCCTGGAACAGGCTGCCCAGGGAGGTGGGGGAGTTACCATCACTGGAAGGGTTCAAAGAAAGTGTGGACGTGGCACTTCGGGACATGGTTTAGTGGGCATGGTGGTGTTGGGGTTGATGGTTGGACTTGATCTTAAAGGTCTTTTCCAACCTTAATGATTCTGTGTTTCTGTGATCTGTGGCTGTTTCAATCAGCAAATACACGTAATTGAGTTGGTACTACAAGTGTGCAGGAATTCAAACTTTTATGAGTGCTGTCAACCTGCTGAACTCATATTTACAGGTTGGAGTAAAGATTTGAAGCTTTCAAAGATAAACTTTAAGAGAAACGTTGAAAATCCTCACTGAGAAATATTTGACTTACTATTTTGGAAAAGTAGAAATGCCTCATTGTTATAGTGTTGAAAAATACTGTAATCAAATATTGAACATAATACACTATATTAAACTACATGATGAAATCAATAGATGTTATAAGTCAAAACAAAAAAACATGGTAAAGTCAAAAATGCACTTTTTGTTTTGTCAATACAAATCTTTTCTACACTAGTGGCACAAATAAGGAAATCAAAGCATTTGCTGAGATTTTTTTTCCCATAGAAAATGTCATTGCAATAGCCATGTTGCTACAAAATATTCCAGTTTCAGTGAGGCTTCATTTTAAACATAAAATTGTTTCAGCAAAAATGTTTTGACTGGATTTACTCCATATATATCATAGGTTATGAAGTTTATATTTCTATTTGATTTTGCTTTCGTATGATGTTCTGGGACAGGTTAGTGAAAGAAACTTGTATTAGCAAGCTGTTATAAAGCCAAGGGACAGATTTTTGAGCAATGTAAGTGCATGAGACCATACCAGCAGAGTAATTTGCTTTATGTTTTGAATTATTGTCATATAAAATTTAGCATCAACGCGTCTGATATAGATAAAATCCACAGTACTAAAAATATGACATTTGGCAGTTCGTAGGGCCCACTCTGTATTAAATATGAAGAACCAGCAGAGTGGTTAAGTACATTCTTATTTAGTGTACAAAAAACCTCGCTGAAGGCCCTGAGATCACTCCAATACTGAAAGGCAGTTGTGTGCTTAAGTATCTCAGTGAATCATGGCCACACACTTTGGGGAGACACAATCACTGCCCTTAAGGGTTTGACTCCTTATTGAAGGTTATTGAAGTCGGTGAAAGTTTTCCATTTAGTTCTGAGGTCTTTGGATTAGACTCAAAGAAGACAAGTAGTGTATGAAAAAGGCAGAGGGGAAAGTTGATATGTATTGCACTTGTTTATTTTATCCTCAGGAGTGTCTACAGCTGGGATCTACAGATACAAACTCTCCACATTTTTTCATGTCTAACAATATTTGTCGCTGATTTCTTGTAAGCTTCGTTGTAGAAGAAGAGTGTTGACTATTGAGAATTTAACCGTTCCATTGAACACCCCCATCAAGCACCAACAGGTTAAATAAATTTGATAGTAACTTAAATCAGCCTTGAGGACGAGCACGAGGATTCAAGTAGCAAAATCAGTAAACTGGGAGCCAAACACTCGGTTCAAAGGTGTATAAACACAGGGTGGATTTATCACAGGATAAAGGACAAGGGGGTTAAGACAGTCATTCCCGAGACAGAGTAACTCTTGAGCAACATGAAAAGTAAAATTTAGCTTGAAATTCAGTCCCTCACACTGAGATCTATTAGGTAATAAAATCCTCTCTCAAGGGAAGTGACTGGAGCCTCGCTGTTTTGAGACATTAAATGCTTGACCAGACAGAGCCTCAGAAAGTATGGTGGAGGGAACAATTCTAAGCTTATAAAGAGAAACCAGGATTTCCTAACAGATCTGTTCTATCTCTCATATCCGTGATTTAGTGATAAACCTATGCCTGACCTTACCACGTGCACAAGGCAAAGGCAGTGGTTTCACTGTTAGCTATCAGGACTACTCAGATTCCCAATCTTCCTTTTTTTTTTTTTTTTTTTTTTTTAACTGCACAGCATTGTGAGGAAAATGAGATTACAATCAAAAAATCTTTTGGAGAACTTGTAGTTAGCCATTTCTTTTACTTTGTTTCCTTGGCACAACTCTTTACATCCTAGAAGAGGATGCCTTGATCATTTCTATCTGATTGGAAGCTTTGACCGTGTAGTGTTTTAATGAGCAGACTTTTAGCACGTGAATATGTATGTTTAATACTGTGGGGGAGGTTAATGGCAAATTAATAAGAAAGAAGCACATATTCCATTTTGAAACTTAATAATTTATTAGAGAGAGAAGTTTTCGTAAGCGCAGTAACCCTCAGAGTTCTGAGTGGTGACGTAAAATTTACACGTATCTGTCTCACTTTCCAGCCAAAACTGGTTCTGTATTTACCCTACCAAGTTTTCCTTAGAGAATAAAAATGATCACAAGTAATTTCTTTTCCCCTACCAGTTTTTGGTAAGAGTTACATTATGTGTTCCTTCTGGGCATCAGAGGACAACATGTAGAGGAGAAATTCAGGGCCCTGCAATTATGATTGATTGGATGGTGAGTCATTTATGGTTTTGAAGGCAGCCCATTTGAATATATTTACTGAAAGCAAACGACATTGTGAATTTTAATGCAAAGTAGAGGAGCCCAGAGCTTTGGATGGATGCCTGTTATTGTTAAAAATTCAATGAGAAAAAGGACATAAATGAGTAACCAAGACCAATGTGACCTTTACTAGCATGCGAAAGGAAAAGGGTACACAAAGTCTGACTACAAACATGCTCCTGAAACTGCCATGTAGCAAATGCTTATGTCCGCCAATTAAGAAACCAGATAGAGCTCTACATTGCCGGGATTTTGCACCAGTTTACCTATTTTGGTGTCAGGTTGTGGACATTAGAATAAATCCTGGGGGATTTCTTAAGGTCTCCCCTGAAGACTAGCTGCCAGCCCCTGCAGATAGTTATGCATCATCCCACCAGCACTGGTGGGACATGAGCTAGCTTTAGAGCAGGGGTTATTTTGGTATGTTGGACCTGGTTCACAGCAATCAGGAGCAAGGGCAGAGTAGCAGGATGATTGCCTGAAACTGGCTGTCTGGACATGGCCGGAAAACCCCAGAGTCACTGCAAAATGCTAGACTCACTCACTTGCAGGACTACAAAGGTGAACTCAAATAACCTAAACAGATAAGTACCCTCACTGCAAAAACAGCCCCAGGGAGGACTTGGGAGTTGCGTCGCAGTTTTTGATTGTCTTTATGTTTCAGTGCATAAGTCAGCCACTAAATAAAGAAGATTTCTAGGGAAAAACACAATTCAAATGAGGTTCATCTCCCCATAAGATATAATCAGTGTCACTCACATACGTGCATGGGCACTAGGAAGAGATCTCATGTTGGGAGGTGTTAAACTCCTAGCTGTAACGTTCAAGAATGATTTCTTCTAACTTTCTTTTGGAGGCAGGATTGGAACGCAAATAGATGTGCTCTTCTGACGCAGCCATCCTTACTCTACTGTCACTCCTGCAGAGAAAGCATCGCTCAGAAGGGCTCAGCTCCACTCCAGATGATCACAGCAGATAACTTGGGCACACTGAGCAACACCAGAATGCTTGACATTTCTCTGTTGCAATTTGTGGCTGAGGAATGATCAGTACTGGAGTAAGATAAATTACCTCTTTTGCCAACTTCTTGTAGGATCCTGGGTTTTTTAATGTTTATGTGTCTCTTATTCTAAAACATTCCCATGCTCAGCCAGACAGCGACAAGATGATGACTTCAGCTTTGGCAGCAGATAAGCAGGTAATACTGAGGTGTCTTAAAGACATTCTGACTTTCTGTTAAGGCTCAATAACCTTTGGATGCTGTGCTGTACTTTGGTATGAGGGACTACCAGCTTTTAAATCATTCTAGGGGTTCTCAGGTGCTTAGGGGACTTCATTATACTCCACAGAGTAAAACCACGCTTGCTAAACCATGAAGAGTTTCACAGAGATGAGCAGTTTATTTTCAGCAAGCTGCTACATGCTTTTCATACTCACTTCCAGTTGTTCAGCTGCTGTCATCAACACACACCATTATGCAATCACCATCAAAACGTTTTCCTTGCAATACATAATATAACACCACGCAGAGGTCCCAACCAAGCTAGTACTGCAGCCAAAAGCATTTGTGCTGTATCAGCTCAGTGATAATTAATCCCGCTGAAAGGCCAGGCTAATTAGCAGGCTGCTTAGCCCAGGCCACTGCACAACGCTGCTTTCAGGACCTCAGCTGCCACCGTTGCATGGCAGGAGCTGTGCCAACAAGATGTAACCCCCAGTGGGAGCTAGCTCAGGTTTCTTTTGCGCAGGTGAGCCCCGAACGCTTACGTCTCAGACGGTTTGCTCCGTTTCGCGCCACTCTTCCCACTGGTTAAATATTAGCGTGGAGGAGCCTTTCTAGCAAGGCGAACTTCCCTTCTGAATGCGAGCAGTAAGGCCAGCCTCGTTTTATCAAATGGCCGTCGGAAGGCAAATCCCCAGGGAGTAACACTGGCCAGGGTGGGAGGCAACAGCACGAAGCAAAAGCAGGGCGGATGCACCGGTTGGCAGCTCCAGGGCTAACGGTTGTCCAGCCATGGAGGACATGCCACCTCTTCAGTTTCTGCTTCCTTTTCTTTGAAGGCATTTTACCAGGGGCTTAATCCAACTATAGGTTTGTATTTGAGTTATCCTCTTGGGGTTGGCAGGTGTGAAGCCAGCCTTACGGGAGGCTTGACTACTTTTGGCGTCTGGAGACCAGACGTGAAACCCCTCATTGTCTAAGACAACACTAAGGTGCCTGTGATTGAGCAACCGAATCCCACCACATATGGCTACCAGCACGGTAGGTCAGTTCAATGTTTTTTGGGGGTCTGTGTTAAAAATGTCAGCAATCAGTTACAGGTAGAAAATACCAAACGAAAAGAGTTTTGCTGTCAAAATACTGACAGCAATTGAAAGTTGGAATTCAATGAATCAGCAGTCATTGATTCTTGGTGCACAGTGGGATTCATCTCCCCCATTTTAGCTATCTACAGTTTACAGTCTTGCTTAAGGTTTTTCTACATTTCCTAAATGAAGAGAGAGAAGCACCTCCAGGAAATGATTCATCTTCTCCTAAGATAGATGTCTGTAATATGTGGGATGAATCACAGTTGAAGAGGGATTATCTTTCTTCTTTGACATAAAGAGGAACTAGATGACCTGCTGAAACCTGAAGTACACAGTCCCACCATCAGGGACTTCAGCTGTGTTTTCTAGCTAAAGTCTTAAAAAAATATGGGACTGCAAAAACTGGCTAAAGGGCCAATTGTGGCTTAATTCTCCTTTCCAAGATAACTCTCAAGCAGACGTTGGTTTCAGTGGGAGCAGATATAGGCCAACAAGGGCTGCTTTTGAAAAATACCCTTCATAACGGCCTGACTTTAGGGAAGAAAAGCCTCACTGAAACCTGTGGGGGCTGCTGAGAGTTCGGTGCTTTTTTAAGAAAAATCAATCATTTATCTCGATGGCTAAATACACACTTAGAAGTGCAACTTTGGCCCCCTTTATTCAGAGGCATCAGCCAGTGCTATGAGGTCTGCAGAGAAAATTGACATGAGCATCTCTGTTCACTCCAGGGGTAATGGGAGGGAGAGAAAGATGCCCACCTCTGGAGCAGCGATAGATGCCAAACTGGAAGGCATCCAGCTCAGTGGCACGCATGAAATACAATACATTATTTCAATGCAAGCATTTGGGTTTATTTGAGGAATCAATTAACAATAAGTGCATACATCCATTTACAAAATGGTAGTGTACCAGACACATACACACACAAGTTGTAATTGAAAACTGAAATAACACCAGGAGGAATAATCATTAAAGCAAAACAAAAAACATCTCCAAAAAGCCAAGAATAATATTTAATAAAACAAAATAATTCATCCATCTGCAGTTATATCCTTAGGGGGAGGCCACAGACTAACAAGCAAACAAATCTAGATAGAAATGAAAATAATGTTGTGAAGGCAATGGAAGGAACAAGGGAGAGATTTCTTTGCAGATTAGCTGCTTATGAACCAAAAGTATTTCAATTTGATCACTTGTTTGTAGATATGTTTATCAGAGGATGGGGAATTCCATCATATGTTCCTACCATCCTAAAGAATAATTATTCTTCTCCTCTTCAGACATTTTACTATCACTATTTATTGACACAGCCACAGAATTCAGGAGCTCTCATCAAAGATACCAGCTGAGGTCTCATGAGTCTACTTTCTTTCCTTAAACGATAAGAAGCCCAAAGGTTAATCAAATGTGGTTCTCTCCATCTTTTCTGTGAATGTGTACCATCTGAGGCACCTAAAACTTTGGGTACCAAAGAGGCACTTAACAGCACCTAATGGGCACTTAACATCCCCAGGAAAGTCAGATGCCCTATGAACCTTGAGACTTGTCTGTCTCTAACTCAGTTCCCTTAATATTACCTTCTATGTTGGGATTTACAGCCTTTAATTACAGATGTTCAAAATTTAAAAAAAACAGGAGGGAAAAGCAATTCTGTCTTCTGTAAATCTGGACATATGCTATATAGTCAAATAGATCTTAGTGGATGGAGTCTCAGGGGGGGCTATAATTACAGCAGCGTTTTTGTGGGAGATACTCATTGACTATCAACCAGTGCACTTCCATTAGCTGCCTGCACGTAGGTTAGCCTGCAAAACAGCCAGTCCGCTACAGCTTTCTGCTTTTGTGCGGATCTTTTTCCTTTTCCCAAGAATGCCATTCATAGAAATTAAATTCCTGTTCTTATTGAAATGCATATAACCTACAGCAGATACGAATATTTTTGATACTATATGAGTCAGAAATGGAAAAGATTTGCTAAGATATAGGAAGACTGGAGCTGGATCCGATTAGCAGTGTTTTTAATCCAGTATCCTTCTTCCAAGGGTTCCTCAGAGGAAAACACAAGAATCCCCTTTGAGCAACTGTGGACTAATTTTGCCATATAAGCCTGTCAGCAGTTAATGACTGTATGCCCTAAAGTATAAGAGTTTACATTACATTGTATTTCCATTACACATCTATCCTCTGTGAGATAACTCAGAGTATTCCCAACTATATCTTCCTCCTGCTAAATTGCATGCCCAGTAATACTTTATAGCAGTGAGTTCCAGAGATCAATTAAGCATTGTAGGAGGAAAAAATGTCTTTGTTTACAATAATGAAAAAAGTTTTTTATTCAGCTTCCTCCCTGTTGCCCAGTATCTGACTCACCGTGTCCTTATCAGGGCTTTGCCATGGTCTCTGGTCTAGCTCTTCAGCTGCATGGCTGTACTTAACTCACCAAGGTATCTCACCAAGGTACCTTCCCTAAGTAACTGTAGTCTTCACAGAGTTCCTCTTTCCTTTCCCACGGCCCACTGCTGGCTTATAAAATGCATTAAATTAATTCAGATTTTGCCAAACCCTTCTCAAACGTTGTCCCATTAGAAGCCAGCTACTTGCTCTTCGGTGGCTTATGTGGCTCCCGGACACAGCTGAGGGGTGAGTGAGGGATGGCTTGAGGCAGTCTGTTCATCTGCTCTCCATCATGTCACATTTTGGGCAATGTGCAAAGGGCTCTAGTAGAGTGAAGAAGTGTGTTTTTCCTTCACAAAAGCCAGGCATGCAGAGTTTCAAATTGTTTCAACTGTTTTAACCAAATAATCTGGCCACTAACAAGTTCCTAAAAGTAGAGTTTTCCTCCTGCTGTAATAGAATACGTCAGATATTGCATAGCCCTGCCTTGCTTCCCCCTTGCAATTAATTTCTGTTGACTGGTGGTTTAATTCTAGGTGTTGATCTTTTTAATTCCTCATTCCCTCCCTCTCTCAGATCTTTCTGTGGTTTTTCTTGTCTCTCCAGTCATGTATCCCTCCATCCTGGCAAGCAGTTGCAGTCCTCATGGCTCCTCTTATTGCTCAACATTCAAGTTCCTCTCCCATTTGTGGAAGAATAAAGAGGGAGTGGGAAAAAGAAGGGGAAAAGCCAACGTGGCACTGGCCCCTGGCCCAGCTGGGACCAGTTAAACCCCATGCAGTCAGACCAGGGTGGTGGAATCCCAGGGTCATAGTTTACTTTCTCTTTTTTGGGGTTTTTTTTTCCCCATGTATTGACAGATCAGAGGTCTCCACACCTTAAGAGCACAAGCTGCCCTTCCTTCATCCCTCCCCATGGATGCCACCAGCTTGCAGAAATTTTATTATTTCCATCTAAAGCCAAATGTGATTCATTTTGCAATATCTAGATGAGTACAGTTCATGAATCTGCAGTTGACCCAGTTTCCTTATGGTGTCCTTACCATCAAGAGTGAGTGATAGCTAGGCTTAGTGTAAAGTCCTTTAGCTGTATCTTAGGTATCTATTTTAGGCAGACCTGGATAATATATTTGAAGTGGTTTTGTCACTATTAACAGCAGAGAGAGTTCATGATGAGTAACTCCTCCACAGAAATTTACATTTAGTCAGATGACTGCCACCATAGGTGGACAACATACCTTTTGTACTACTAAATCTTGCCAAATTTCTATGAGTCACAATTTTCCATTGTATGGATAGCGTCCTCTAACTTCATGCCACCAGCAGATTTCATCAGTGTACTCCTGATTTGTGTACATATTAAATCAGTTCACTGAGATGAGAAATTCCACCAGTGGCTTCCCTCCATGCAAACAGTCAACCTCTCACTGAGGCCCGATGCAGTTTCCTATGCAGCCAGTTTATCAGTCATCTGTCGGTTCCTGCATCTCCTTTTTAATGAATAAATTGTTATGTAGCAACATGAAAAATGCTTGACTGCAGCTGAGGCTTTTATTTTTTAAGGACTTTATTCTAAGACAAGAGGGTATCAACCCTCTGTTCCTCCAGGTAGCTACAACGCAGCAGGATTCATTGTCTGCTGAGCTGTTTCATATGAACGGGCAATTGATTACGTGTGGTTAACAGATGCCTTGTGATATCAATCCCATCCATGCATGTGTTTTATCTGCTATTTTTTCTCCTGTTGCATGATTCTTGGCTCCGTTTCACTGTACTGTAAGCATGCTCAGATGACAGCAAACAAAAATGGTATCGGCAGGAGTGATGGCTGCACCTTGAGATCATCAGGAGTGAAGCGCATACCACTGAGGCCACCTGGTGTACAGAGCAGAGCTGCAGTCCACTCTGCCTGCTCCTTCAGCATAGCCTACGATAGATAACTAAAGAGAAAAGGGGGGAAAAAACCTTACTGTGTTTAGTAAGAGCCTAGTTTGACTCCTCAAAGGCAGAGCTGTTCCTCCTCTGCAGAGGAACGTGTGTGGTTGCACCAATGAGCCTTAAGAGCAAGAGAGTTTATTGGTGTGGGAGGGAGCAGACCTACCCGGCACACAGGGCACCATGGTAGCGAAGGCTCATTTTGCGAGACGGGTTGGCTCTGCAGCGCTGACAGCACCGGCTGGCCTAGAGACCGAGCAGGGCAAGAGCAGGGATCAGACTTGCTCTGCCTCTTGCATCCCACATGTCCTCATTTAAGCCATGGAGAAAGCACCCCTTCCACATGGGGTCCTTGCACGATGTCCACTTCCCAGCACTGGTGGATAAATTTGAGTGCCGTGTTCTTTTATTTTTTCCTTTTTTTTAAATTTCTTTTTTCTGCCCATCTTGAAAAGTATTTTGTCTGGGCACTTGGGTGTGAGAACAGCCTCGGTAAAGAGAGAACAAATTGTGCCATGAAATTAGGATTTGGAATGATCGCATGTAACTCGAGCTTGAAAGGGTTTCTTTGCCCTTGGCTTATACACATCTTACAGACATTTGTAACTGCATTTCAGGGGCCAGGACCATATGACTTTTCAGACAGATGTGGCTTCCAGGCCTCCCAGTGCCTCTTGTGCCTATGCACATGTGAGACTCCATGACCAGGGTCACGTCCTGAATGACAGTAGCACAGCAGTGCGTTACTATGCTGTGACCGACACAGAAATGTTTCTGTGAACATCACAGCCGTAGGATAGGCACAGCCCTGCATGGTCCGGGTCATCGTTGGGCGAGAAGTGGAATTATGACATCGTCTTGAGAGCTGGAGCTCATCGGGACCCATCCTTGGGGCCAACAGCTAACTGTCCATGTGCAGGAGGTCCAGGACTCAGATCTCCCACTCTAAATGGGTGATAGAGCCCTCTATGAACCAGCCTGGGCTGTTCTCCAGGCTGCCTTGGTGGTTGCTTGCCGGAAGACTGTGCCCTCCATCAGGAACCTGCTGAGCCACAGCTATTCTCCGTCTTTAAGACTCTAGTGCTGCTCTGCAAACGCATGACATGTCACGGGGCTGGTCAAGGGAGAGGAAATGGGCATCAAATACATGAGATTCTCCCTGACTGAACAAAAATTAGCATAACCAAGTTACAAAATATTTGAAATACAACCAGAGCCCTTAGAGAAGTAAGCCTGCATAGAAACTTCATGGGAAAACCATGCAGTCTCCATGAAGGAGATTATTTTTGCTAAATCAAAGACAAAAATGCTGTATTTGTCACCCATCTGCTGCAGTCCGGCTTGTACAAAAAATCCTGTCCATACATCTTCCGTATGTCAGGAGGCAATCTGGATGTCTGAAAGTTAGTCATAGAGATAAGAGAGATGCAGTGTCATCTCCAACCAGGGCACAACTGCTCCCTGCAATACATTCCACGGCAGAGACGGATTTTCTTTTTCTATTTTTTTTTCTGTTCAGTGGCCTAAAAGAAAACCAAGAGAAAATCCTGGGCAGGTTTACTAGAAAATGTGTTCAGGATTTCCAGCTAGGCAAAATAAAACATAATAACTAACTTCTTTTGGGGTCAACTTGAAGGAATTTGTTCGCTCCGAAAATAAACATCTTCTTATGTCCTGAGAGTATTAAAGTTTTTTTTATTTAACCTTTTTTTTTCTTTTCTCTGTAGTTAATTTTTAAATTAAAAAACTGTTTTGAAACAAAAGTCAAAATATTTCTTGAAAAAATACTGATATGAATTGCTTTGGTATTTCCTGAACTGAAACATTTCATGTGGAAAAGCATTTCAGTGTGAAATGCTTTCAAAAATGGTGCCTTTTTTGGATAAAAGAATTTGCTGAAATGGACTCAGATTCATAAACAGTTTGGGGTCTCCCCCAGAGCTCTCTCCCCTTACTTCCATGTAATGTTAATTGTGAGATACTAAAAAGTCCCCCATTTATACTACAACTGCTGCACAGAAAATCTCATTGTTGAGAACTGCATTGCACCTGAATCATTCTGGTTTGATTTTCTCATTCCATGAGAATATCTTTACAAATTTTCCATCAGAGATTCTCTGCTGACTCAGCCACTTTCAAGCATCCCAAGTGCTGAGTAGCACAATAGACTTATAAATGACTTTTTAGGGGCCAAACCCTCAGCAAGTGGACAACATGTCAACAGCTTTTGCTCCCTCGTGATCAGAAGCTAGAAAAAATTTGAACAAGCAAAGAGAGTATCATCTCATGCAGTGTCCCATCTGTAGATATTCAGGGTACTGTTATACCCCGAGCCTCAGCTAGGGCTAGAGCGTGGATGGGATGTTATTGCACCGTGCAGTGACAGCCAAGGCAGATGTGTTTGTGGGCAGAGTTGATTTTTGTGTGTTTGTCAAAGCGCGCTGCCATTTGCTGCAGAAAAGTAATAACTGACCCGCCAAAGATAAATGGGTCACAATATCCTAGTCATTATTAAAGGGACTTGCACTGTAGAAGCCATCATGCATCAGGAAGCAGAATTCAAAATTACAGAATTTAGATAGAGAAGAAACCAGTTAGACCATCCAGGAAATTTTCTTGCTCTTATGAGAGTTATCGTCAGAATATTTGCTGATGTTCTGTTTTGCCTGGCTTAAAATCTTTCTTTTCAAGGATTTCAAATTATTCCATACCCCCAGAGATCTTTCTCAGGAAATTTTCCTGCAAGGTCTGCCCAAATTTCACATTTTCTCTGTCTTAATTGAATCCTCTTGCTGCTAGCTTTACCCTGGGTATCATGCCAAATAATTCCTGTTCTCTTTCTGTGTTAACAATCTCTTAAGTTTGGCTTTTCATAACTCCCCTTAATTGCCTCTTCCACTGTATGCATATAGATACGATTCTTTTAATTCTCCCTATAAAGCCACGCCTCCAGCCTTCTGATCAGGTGAGAGCAACTAAAATGAAGCGATTCTGTTCCTCAACAACTTGCTGGCAAAACAGAGCTATTAATCAAATGCAGTTTTCCAGCTGCAGTTGAATCATCTATAAACGGAGACAGACTGTGCAGGTCAGAGCTGCAGTGATTTATTTTGGCATACTCACCTATCTTTACACTTCTAGAAATGAGATGTGTAATCTGCATTAGGCATCTGGCCTTCTTTTAAAAACATATGAGAGGGGGATACGAAGCTCTGGATGTCTTGCAGGCAGCTTTGAAAAATCCTCTAAGGGAAGAACATTTTTCCCACCACGTAGGAAAGTTGGACAAGTCCCTTGGGTACAAGGAGAAGATGCATAGGTAGGGGTGCATAGGTAGATGCCCATGTGCAAGTTGGATCTCTACTCAGTCAAGTAGAGATCTAACTCTACTAGATCTTACTCTACTAAGTCAACAGAGACCTTCTTAGTTTAGTCAATGAAGCCTAGAAAGGGATCCAGCTGACCAAGCGAAAGTGTTTAATCTTGGACGAGCAGAACTGGTGTCTGTCACCCCTTCAGTGCGTTACTTAGGTGGCCACTGACTGCAACAGGTGCCGAGGCGCAGATGGGTGAATTCTTCAATTTCAGTGTTTTTCCGTGCAAGCTGAATCCCACTATAGGTGTCTAATTTTTCCAATACTAGGAAAGATGTATCCTCTCCTAACTGCTTTTTCAACTTCAGAGCTGAGAAAGTGTCTCCCTCTACCTGCTGAGAAATGCTTTGTTCCAAATGCCAAACAGACCCGGTTTCCATCCTTATTCCCAGTTTTATAGGTCAAGTTCTGCTCTTGGAAATGTATATTGTTGTCCCATGTTGTCAAAGAAAAATTTGGGGAGCTTTGTATCTCAAAGGGTTTTAATTTTTATTTTTCAGGATGTAAGAACTAAATCTACCAACTGTTCTGTAGAATAAGCTTTTTTTTAGTTCATTAAGGATTGCCTTGTATTGGTATTTTCCTAACCATGTAAGATTCTTTCTCTTGGGGAGACCATAGCGCTGGTGTTTCCAGCATGTAATAAATCTGACCCTTTAATTAAGGGAGCATTCTGAGGAAAAATGTGATAGCTCTTTCTACTTCCTTACAGCTGCATGGTCCATGCTTTCAGAGTCCAAGCCTTTCAGTGATGGTTGATGGTTTCCTTTCTTGTCTGCTCAATCTGAAACACTTAAATGGTGCCTGGTTTTCAGAAGATATTCACGTCCTTTCTGCTGAAAATCAGGCTGTTCTTACAAAAGTTGCAGTATAAGTCTACCTGTACTAGTGTTACTTGGCATATTTTGTGGACTTACTCAAACTTTAGTGAAACTTATGACCCCTGAAGAACCATTTTTTTCCCTCTGATCTGTAGCAGGGCTCCTGTGAGGTTATGTCAGGTTGTGAGAGGGGAGATCTTCCAACCAGGCAAAGACACGTTTGAATTGCAGAGCCCTGAAGAACAGATGGCTTTGTCTGGGGAGTGCGGCAGTGAAAATCTTGGAGTCCCCTCACTGAACAAAAATAATTTCAAAACTGAGGTTTATTACAACCATCATCATCTATTTATATTACCCTTATTTATATTACCTTTTCCCTTAACCTAGTCCAGACATTGTCATTATTTCAGCTGGAATAAGAGGGAGTTGGGCAGCTTTGCTCCTGAGAAACATGAACCAATTTATTCAAATACCAGCATCTTGCAGAGCTGTACTAGGTTAATTAGCTCATTGCCCATCTATTGATTTGGGGATCTTAAGCTTCTGGCTGGCTCCCCCTCATCACAGATCCAGGTCTGCGTTGGCTGCGCGGGACCCGTGACAGTGATACAGCAGAGTACCACATGGAAGGCCCCCACCCCAGGCAGGAGTCAGCAGACGTACATTCATTGGACGTATATAGGGTAATAGATACGAATTGTCTGACCAGCTAACTTTTACCTAATAATTACATACATCCGCTCCAGCCGTATTTCAAAACAGAAACACTCTGCAGAAGGCAAGAAGGATATCAGTGCCTGAGCAACACTGCTGTGCAAGAAGACTACTGTGGTCTGATCCCTCTCCTGACTGTTAGTTAAAGCCAGGACTTTGGCAGCTCAGCCTGTTTTGCTTTGTCTGGGAAAGAAACGGGGAGACTCATAGGATCTGTCAAGATGCATTTATCTCAATAAGAAGTTGTCTTAATACTCATTAAAACCAGTTCTGTTCTATTCTCTGTCCTAAGGGCACCCCAATCCCACTTCAGATTGCAGAGGGGGAGCAGTTTCCTCGGGCTCCTGCAGCTAGCTCAGGTGGTTGCATCACAGGAACATCGACAGAAAGACAAAAGACCAAAGCATTTATTTTTCAGGGCAGAAGTTAAAACTCCCAAAGTTTGCCCACTCAGAACATCTCACGTAAGAAATAGCTATAAAAACCCTGCTAGCATCATGGGTTTATTGCCAAGTAACAACAACAAAGTTTTTCTTTCTAAGAAAGTCCATCAAGAGGGGAGCTTGTTTGTGTTTGCATGTGCCATGCTGACAGCCCTTTCTCCCTCTTATCACCAGTTTCTTGTAGCATGAGGAATTCTTTTGAAAACCCAGCAGTGCTGGGAATCAGCCTGAGGGAGATAGTTTTGAATTGCTTCCCAGGTCCTGATAAGTCATCAGGAGTGTAAGCTGTCCCCCAGACCACCAGTTCACTTTCTTAAAACAATTTTGTGTAGTTAGATTTCAAAATGTAGTGGCTTCCAACCACCACAACAGCATCTGTTACCTGTATCAGAAGCAGGGAAGTATGTGTGGGGAAGTATGGAGCTCAGCATTTCTGTTTCACTGGGCATGTTGAGTAAAGCTTTTGAGTGGAGTTGAGCTGAGTTGAGCTGAGTAAACTTGAGTTGAGTTGACTTAAGTGTGTTGTTTTGTTTTCCTCCTTGCCTGGCACTGAATCCCAACCATTTCTCTTGGAGCATCTAGCTATGATGTCCCACTCTGAAATCCAGGACTTTCTGCAGCATGGAAGTTGCTAACTTGCAGATACAATTCAGAAAGAGTGAACAAACAGCCCATCAGGGCAGAGCCCATGGTTCCTGAATCCACCTCCTTGTAGTCTCTCAAAATGTGTCTTAAAGCCAATACATTGCTGCAAGCAAACTTCGTAACAAAGGGAAGCATGGAAATTTGGTGGCCTTTGGGCAAAAGTGGGAAAACATCCTGGTTTTGATTGGGACTCCTAAAAAATTCTCTTATCTCCAGCTTGCTAAAAGATGCCCAAAACTCCTATAAACTTTTGGAATACTTGTGGTTTTGACTGTGTTAATCATGTCAGTCGCCTAAGTAATAATACCTCCGTGGTCCTTGGTTCTCAGCCTGTGCCTCCTCTGGGAATACATTCCCACAGCTCTTTCCAATGCTGCAGCTAGACAGTATCCTGCTCATTATTAGTAAAAAGTAATAGGTATAGAGACTGGGCTTAGAGAGGAGCATCATGACCATCTAGTTTGACCTCCTCTGTAAAAATAGCAGTGCAACTTCCATTTAGGGTATAACATCATCTAAATCGAAGAATTTTTAGGGGTGAAACCACTGCAGCCTCACATAAGGTGTTCCTGCCTTCATGGTTGCAAATTTCACCATTTTTTTTCTTCCTAAAATAAATTTGTCTAATTTCAGCTTCTGATCTGGTGGCTTAAAGAGGGAAACAGATTGACTATTAACTACCTGGTGACTTCCTTCAGTACAGGCATCTCTTAACATTTTCCTAGGCAAATGGCTGGATTTTCTTGAACCCACTAGAGTACAAATAGTAAATAATAACCCAAGTATTATAATTCTGATTTGTCACTGCTTTGATTTGCCTGCGACTTTATAAGCTCATGCACATTCTAAAGTGAATGCCAAAATGGAAGATAAGTCCATATTAAGCAGAAACCTAAATAACCTAAATCCTCAGAGCACTTTTCATTAGCGTTTAAAGCACTACCTGGAAATTAGGCCATTTATTTGCATCTCAGATTTCATTTATCAGGTCTATCCTTTAGGCATTATTAGTTCTGATTCCTTAAATTAAGGCAAATACTGGCCATTTTGCTTAATATTAAAGAAGGGCTAAAACTGATGGTCTGTCTGATGCCTAGACATTAAATGAGCATGCATAAGGCACGCAGAGTTTTTTAGAAAGTGATAGACATGCATCATACCTGGACACATTTGACTCCCTAACCACACATCAGATTACAAATGCATTGGGAGCCTTCAATAAAAGCTGTATCCATAGTAAAGTCTCTTAACTGTTCTACCACCACACCCCAACTGAGATTCAAGTCCACTGATGCTGGTCTGCCGGACACAGAAGTGGATTTGGACACATGCTTTTTCCTAAATGTCATTAGATGGGAATGTTCTTGCTTGGTGCTTTGTTTTGTTTATTTCTTTTGGAGGCAAATAGGTCACAGCATTCCGTTTCGGAAAAACAAGTCCACGCTGCAAAGTCAGTGAGCAAGTCCTGGAGATTGATGCTGATGTTGTCCAAGCGCTGGAAATCATTTTGCAGAGTTTGTCACTTTTCTAATTGAAAAAGCTGTCTCTGCAACATTTAGCAACTAAAAATATCGAGTGATGAAGCACAAGGAGGGGAAAAAAAAATAAAAAGCCAAGCACTCAGCAGCAGACATCTGCCACCCTGAGCTCCAGGCTTTACAGCAAAGACACTGAGAAATGGAGCACTGAGGAGTCCCCATAAGCACATCTGCAGGAGCAATGCATCCTGGAGTGGGGCACACATTTTTTCAGCAAAGAAAACCAAGCAAAACCTTATCATCAGCAATTGACTATAGGTGTGTGAATAAAGATTTGCTTAACATTGACTTTAATTCTGCATCCAAATGATAGGCAGCTAGATCCAAGACTACAGATCTTAAATAAAGAAACGTTCAGTCTCAAAAAATGAATTCAGCCTCTGCACCTCCTCCCTCCTGCTCCATCTCTTGTTTTGTGGCAAAATTTGTGGGCAAATAAATCTGGGAATCAGGCTCTCAATTCACCCCTGCAGAACCAGAAAGATCAGGTTCCAAATCTTCAAAAGTTACCCTGAAAACCAGCTGAAGTCACAAAATTGCGTGATTATTTTTTTCACTACTGGGTTTGGGGGTGGCAGGGGAGAGGTCTTGCATTTATTTATTTGGTTAGGTAGGTTTGGCTTTTTGGTGTTTTCTGCATTTGTGTGTTAGTTTGGAAAACGGATCTGCTGAATGAAAGATTCAGCATCAACATTCAGTACTTGAATTAGCATGTGGATGTGAACGCAAGTTTCCCAAACTTCAGGGCTAAGGTTCTGTTAGCTGCTCTAAGCTGTTTTTTATACCCGTTACTCTTCTAACAAATTTGGAAACCTGTCCAATTCTTTCTGATGTAAGATTGCCAAAAATTTCTGAAACTTTATGTTTCTTATCGAACAAAATTTTTACCTTCTGGTGAAGTTGGTAGTCAAGAAACAAATGAGTTTCTCATCTCCCTCACTGAGAAAAGTCAATAATTTAGCAATGAATATTATATTTAATGATTTAATAATATATTTAATCTTAAAAGTTCAGCTGATGCCAAAATATTGCAGCATATAAAAGTAACAAAAATTTTGGTTGCCTCTATTTGGTCTGATTGTCCATTGTACCTTGCAAACAGGATGGAAATACTTCCTGCATCCACAAATGTTCAGTGCCACACTAATTTTAACCATGTAAAAGCTGGGGATTAATCTAAACGTCTTATTGTAGCAGGTGTAGAGAAAGACTATCCAGAGAACCACGCAGAGCATGTGGGACAGTTGGATGTCCAAGATGAATAATACAATTAACCAGAAGTTGCTTCTCTGTTAACCTGTAAGAGGAATCCAGACACTTAGCAAACATTAAAAGATCTACATTTTACATGACTAGAGGCCACAGAAATCCTACTCTTTGGATCTCAGATTGCTCTTAGCAGTTTTTGTAAGCTGGCACTGTATTTTGATGGGTTTTGAAGTGAGAAATGTAACTGTGATGCTTCACCAGTACCAACACCAAAGCACAAAATGCTGACTACTGAGAAGACCTTGGCAGCATTTTTGTAAACAGACGCTTGAATACATGGAGCAGCAAAGGATGTTGAAGCCCAAAAGGAGCTGTGATTTATCTCCTGACATTAATGGTCTAAGACAGGATGATCCCAAAATTTCCAGATAAATCTGTGATAGATTACAAACTCAGAGACCTCATACACAGAAAAAGGCGTCATTCCTTAACTGTAGGTAGAAACTGGAGCTGAGGACATTGCATCCAACGGAAAAGTAATATAGGTGAAACACACTGATGTTATCATTCTGTCCAGCCAAAGGGCATGGCCCAGCAATAACAGGCACACTTCAGGAAAACTTCAGTTCTGTAGGAATTTAGGAAAATGCTCTATGCCCATAGGGCTTTACTGAACATTTGCCCCCATCCAAGCCACAGCTGCTGAGTGCAGGAACTTCTCCTCCACCTCTTCTCTTGTCCTATGCAATTTCACCCAAAGAGATCTCAATGTCAGCTCACACACAAAAACCAACCCCTGCAAAAACTTCTAAGAGGATTTGGAGGCAGAGAAGCCCATGTAGCATCGTTAATCACAAGGTTATAAAAGCACTCAAATATATAAGCCCCTTTCCACCTCTGCTGACTCTGGCCAGGCTCCTTAGCCCAATTCAAATGATGCCTCTTCTCATTACTGTAAATAATGATAATAAGGCTTCCTTTCTCCTTGAATGTCTGAATTTTGACCAAAATGCCCAAATTTGTCTGAAAAACACAAGAATGTCCAAGGTGCTCTCTGCACTATCTCTTTGCTTCCCTTGCCAGTGCCAAAGGGGTCCCAACTCTGCATTTGCTGTGAGGGTGGTGAGACACGGGAACAGGCTGCCCAGCGAATTTGCGGATGCCCCATTCCTAGAATTGATCAGGGCAAGGCTGGACAAGGCTTTGACCAAGCTGATCTAGTGGGAGGTATCCCTGCCCATGGCAAGGGGGGACTAGAGTATTTTTAAGGTTCTTTCCAACTATTGTATGATTCTGTGATTATGTCCCTCTAACCTGACCCATCACACCATCCCGGTTGCACACTCCCTGCCCCACAGCAGAGACCTCAGCTTATGCTAAGGGACACTCCCCTCAGCACAACACTTGGCCCCAGTGTTCCCCGCAACATCTTCTGTCACAGAAGATCCTGTGTGGTCTCCAAAGCCCTGGATGGACCATTGGTCTGGTACAGCTGGACTGTGCTTTAAGGTAGTCTTTATAGAGCAAGATAGCACCTGCCACAGAAATGCTTTGCCTTTCTGCCACCAAACTTGAATTCGGAGAATGAATTCAGTCTAACTACACAGTGTTTAGCTCTGCGTTTACTTTAACCTCCTTAAAGAGATAATTTCCTATAGTATGTGTCAGCCACTGCTCATTACCCGCTGATAAGAAAGACTGGAAATGGTTGAGGGAAAGGGCACCGTAATGAAAAAGAAGGAGTAGGAAGAAAGTCAGCATGGAAATCTGCATGCCTGGAACTTTGGCCACAAAAATAGTATTTTTCCCTTCATCCTCCCTGTCATTACTAGTATTTTGTTTCCTTAAATTATTTCCTCCGCTGCACTCACTAAAATTAAGCAACAGCATAACGTTTAATGCAAACTGAGCAACTCACCCCTCAGAAAACAGCCTGACGGGCAGATTGGGAAGGGTAGGGTCTGCACAGGGCCGGATCCATGGTCCTGTCTGCCTGCGCCCGCTGCCGCTCCCAGCATGAGTTCCCGGCGGTGAACAAGCCAGCGCCGCTCCCGTTCCAGGGCTTCCTCCGAGGTTTTGCCGAGAGCTGCGTGGCTTGGCTCCGCGCTCGCCCCTGCGATCCACAGCCAGCACCACCGCTTGCCTGAGGATCCAGGCTGGAAAAGTGCATAAGAGTTGTCACACTGGATCAATCCAACGGTCCATCAAGCCAGCGTTTGGTTTCTGAAAGCAGTTGTTAACAGGCGCTTCAAAGGACCTGCAAGGGGCTGCGATGCTGTTGTCTGCCCACGGGGGAGGTTTTCCAATCCCGGGTAGTTGCGGGCTGGCTTCTGCCCTGCGATGTGGAAGCTTAACATCCTCTCCAAGAGAGAAAATGTCCCAGATCCTCGCCCAGGATGGCCTGAGCTGCACGATCTCTTTGAACCCATGGGGTTTGTGTCCAAACTGAGAGCACTCCCTTCAATCCAGCTGCAAATGTTCCCACTGCACGTGTAAACCTCAAACTTCTGCGGTCTGATGGGTAGAGCAAAAAATGCTTTGCACGCAATGACACATTGCTGCCACTCTTGGCTTCAGTTTGTTTTTCTGATTTCTGACGGCCACCAGCTATACATTGGTGGTGAGCCCTCTTGTACGCTATGGTCTTTCCAACATGCTGGCAACAACAATAGCTTGAATATCACAGGCTGATCATGTGCTAGGTACAAAAAAATCCATTACATGCGTTTGAAAATGTGCTGTCTTCACATTGCATTGCCTTTTCCCTGTTCTCCTAACTATAAGAAAACAGCTAAACCTAAACTCCTACAAGAAATCACAATAAAAGCAAGAGACCCCAAACTTTCTCAAACCTCATAGAAGACTCAGGGCCAAGTTTTAGCTCACTCTTGGGGACAAAAGTGAGGGAAAGGGAGCATTTTCTCCTCCCTAGTGTATCTAACCCACAGCAGAGATGTCGTCACAGAACTTGCTTGTCTTATTTTTCCGTGTGGACATCAAATTCATCTCCTGACGTTCATGATGGCATCCTAACAAACCGAATGTCTCTGCTGTTTCTGGAAATCAATGACACTGCCATTAAAATATATAATAGAAAATAACGTCAAGAAACCGGCAGACTTGGCAGCACCGCCAGTGCTGTAGAGAGCCCCAAAAGCTGACAATGGCCACGGCTTTGAAATACTGCTGATTCCTCCATTTCCCAGTTCCCCCCGTCCCAGTGGTGTCATTTGGAAATACATTACCGCTGAAAGACTTTGGGATGTTTTAATTACATGTGACTAAAACTTGCTGTTGTTAGAATTAGTGCGCCTATGTTTACGATTTATAGGTCTCCATTTCGACAGTAGTGAGGTCATAAATAACATGAAATGGGCCCTTTAGTATTAGAAAATTCAGCGCTCCTCTCTAAGCCTTGACACACACACACACACACTCCGAAACCCTCATACGGTTTGTGGCGAGCATGGTATGAAATACAACACGACGGTGCGGGGTGGGGGATCGGAGCACGGTAATAAATAATTTATCCGCGGAGTAGGAACGTTGAACCTTCGGGCAAGGGCTTGCCGTTGTTTCTTTGGGTCGGAGGACTCGCTGCACTGTGGGTTGATGTGGACGCTTACTGGGTGATTATTTCTGTAGTGCATGGACTCCACTTGAGAGTGGAGTCTCAGAGAAGCGTGTTACAGGGACCTCCTATTTCAAATGTGCTGATGTTAACGGCATATGGGACGAGGAAGCATGCATGTCATGTGGGGTCAGGCAAGGTAATGGAGAACTGGCTCCTGGGCTCTCGTCCTGACTTGCCTCGCTCTGGCAAAGGGGCTTGGGAAAAAAAGTGATGAAGATTCTTCAAATCGCTGGAGTCTGGAGAGGATTTCGCACAACGGGTGGTCTTCGGTGCTGGGGTATCCGTGACATCCCCAAACTCAGCTGATCTATAGGGGCAGGATGGGAAAAAAGCTTTACCTAGCTCAGGATCGAGATACGTGTCTCAGGCACGATTTTATCTCTGCAGACAGGTGGTCTGGGATTAGGATCAGGAAAATGCTTTCAGATCCTTCCATTACAGGCGCTAGAGAAGGGCAAAGTTTTAACATGAGAAGAGTAACGCTGAGAAAGTACACCTTCGAAAATAATTATGTGAATTTTGCCTTTTTTGTGCTTTTAGGGGAGATGATAAACAGTTTATACTCTGATACTTGCTGTTCTCTCATTTGCTACCTAAGTAATTTCTGCATTTGGAATCCTTTATGTGGTTCCTGAGAAACTCACTTTAACAATTTAGTGTTGTCTGGAATCCAAACTCTAAATGGACATTTTTATCTTGACACACAGCTTTTCCCAAGCGATTGTTTCTGTTCACCAGTAAGCATGAGACTGAGAATAAGGTGTGAGAATCTGAGTAATAAATCCAGCACTTTATTCTGCTGTTTGCAATATTTTCTATTATCTTCTAGAATAGTTGGCACATTTGCTCATTTTAAAAAAAGGGTTCCTATTAAAACAACAATGAAATAAAGACAAAAAGAAACTCAAGAATGTTCCACTTGCAAGAGAGAATAATAATTTAGCTAGTAGGGCTAAACAAGTGACTGCAGAAGAACCGGTTTTGACACAAATTAGTCTCAGAGCAGTCAAAAATGTGAGGCACAAAGCTAATTCAGAAAGGGATGTCCAAGGAGATGCAGCCTCTTGTTGTACTGCTTTTGTAGAAGATACGGACTTTTCAGGAAAATGGCAAACCCAGAAGTGTTACAGCCAAAAAAAGCAAGCTATAACAGAGAGCTTTGTTTTGTCCTCTTCCTATTCTCTTGGAAAGGCCAGGATATCTAGTGCACGTTTGCTCCCTTCATGATGAAACCTGTTTCGGAGCAGTCTCTGGCCAACCTGCTGTGAAATAGAAGATGATAGAGGAAAATAAGAGTGTAAGGAAACAGGAAAAACAAAATGAAAGCACGTTCTAGTCTCAATGTTTCTGGGATTCCGCATACAGTTTGGAAGAAAAAGACCATTTTTTTCTGCAGAAAGCAAACATTGTAACGCCAATAATCACTGACAACAAAAAAAGTTTAAAAACATGCTGCATAGCCCTCAAGTACATGTTTGACCCTTATTTGCAACACACAGTACATAACACTACACTTCCATTAGCATCAGCTTGTAGTAAATCCTGCCACGTGATGTTCAGAGAATCATAGAATCACAGAATCACAGGACGGTTTGGGTTGGAAGGGACCTTTCAAGGCCATCTAGTGCAACCCCCCTGCAGTGAGCAGGGACATCTGCAACCAGAGCAGGGTGCTCAGAGCCCCGTCCAGCCTGACCTGGGATGTTCCCAGGGATGGGGCATCTACCACCTCTCTGGGCAGCCTGGGACAGGGTTTCACCACCCTCATTGTCAAAAATTTCTTCCTTATACCTACTCTAAATCTACCTTCTCTTAGTTTACAACCACCACCCCTTGTCCTATGGCAACAGGCCCTGCTAAAAAGTCTGTCCCCATCTTTCTCCTCAGCCCCTCTCAGCCCTGGCAGCTGCAGGAAGGTCTCCCCGGAACCTTCTCTGCTCCAGGCTGAGCCCCCCCAGCTCTCCCAGCCTGTCCTCCCAGCAGAGGGGTTCCAGCCCTCGGAGCGTTGCTGGGGCCTCCTCTGGCCCCGCTCCAGCAGGTCCATGTCTCTCCTGTGCCGAGGGCTCCAGAGCTGGACGCAGCCCTGCAGGGAGGTCTCCCCAGAGCGGGGCAGAGGGGCAGAATCCCCCCCCTCGCCCTGCTGGCCACACGGCTTTGGGGGCAGCCCAGAACACGGTTGGCTTCTGGGCTGGGAGCGCACATTGCTGGCTCGTGTCCAGCTTTTCATCCCCCAGGACCCCCAAGTCCCTCTCGGCAGGGCTGCTCTCCATCCCTTCACCCCCAGCCTGGGCTGATACCGGGGTTGCCCCGACTCAGGGGCAGGACCCTGCACATGGCCTTGTTGAACCTCATGAGGTTCACATGGGCCCATGCCTCGAGCTTGCCCAGGTCCCTCTGGATGGCATCCCGTCCCTCAGGCATGTCAGCCACACCACTTGGCTTGGTGTCATCTGCATGTTTTACTGACCCTTGAAAGCTTTAGACTATGTCCCACAGCCCTAGTCACAGTTTCTTTTTGATACTCTTGTGTGCAACACCCCTATTATCACGGTTACAAACTCTCTAGAAGGGACCTTTGAGACTATCTGTCTTCCTGAGTAATTTTGTCATCTACAATCCAGTCCTACTTGTAGCTTGCATCAGCTGTATTTATTTAAGATTTTCTTTTATAAACTCCTTAATAAAAACCCACAGCAGTGTCAAAGAGCGGTTTTGCGCTGTAAAAATGATCCCTGGTGGGATTATAATTTATGTTTTTAAAGTGAAACCCATTGTTTGAGTAATAAATTTTTGTACTATGGGAATCTGTGCAGTTTTCGTGATTGCAGATGTTATTATTGACTTCATTTTTCCTTCCTTTTTAATCTCAAAATACTGTTTTTTAAAACAATGAAAATAGCAAGAATAACACAGAAATGTTCAAGGGTGTCTTTACACCTCGAGGTAATAGTTTACTGAGTTTGTTAAAATACAAGCAGGAGGAAGAGAAAAGATAAACCAAAAATGCTCTTGGAGAAACTTGACAAGGTCACTGGAAATGTGGACTGAGCTTCCGACTCTGCCACGTACCCCTTGTGTTACCTGAGATAATTCACTTAGCTGTTGGTCAAGGAAGCACTTAAATAAGTTTTACATACATACTCAGGGTCCACAGACTCTAACAGAACTTAAACAAGTATTCACCCACTTCCTGAGATATAAGCTGTTTCCTGAATCAGGAAGTATCTTAGCTCCTTATCTTAACCAGGAATGTAATAACATTGCTTCCTCTTATCCTTTATTTATCTTACTTGTCTTCTTTGTAAAGTCCTCAGCAAAGACCATTTCTTAGATGCATTTGCACCACACAGAAAATACTGGGACCTGTAATATCAACAATATATTCAGGATAATTAAACATTTCTTGAAGAGTTGTGGTGAAGAGAGGGATTTGAGGAGATGTGAAAAATATTATGTTGGCATGAGCTGTGCAGAGAGACATTTTTGTTCAAATAGGAACAGCGATTTGGGGAACATAAAAGAAATCAAAGCAGGGGTAGGTGAGGGCAGAGTGCAGGAAGGAAGGAAGGAAGGAAAGAAGGATGGATTATGGATTCAGAATGAAGAAATGTACAGGCATCCTTGTAAAACACAGCAGTGGGAAGGTTGAAGCACCCATTTCAGGTGAAAGCAGTAGACTCTGTAGTGTTCTTTTTGCTCTTGGAAAAAAGTATACTGCCCTTGCTAGGACAAGGTAGCCCATTAAGGCTTCAGTTCATCAAAATCATCTTCTAGCCGTGTCTTCCATGCTGCTCCCCAACCTCATTTCTAACATGCCCCCTACCTCCACCACCTTTATCTTTCCACCTCCATCCCATCCACAAAAACTATTCTGCAGATTTGTGGTGGAGCCTCAGGCAGTGATTTTCACTCAGACATAACGACTCGACTCGCAAGAGTCACAGCTGAAATAATGTCCAAGAGAAAACCCTGGCAAATAACCTGGGAAGGCATCTGTGTGCAATGAGAAGGTCACAACTCAGAGGGAGTAATAGGCAAACGTACAGTCCAACTGACTTTATAGATAGTTTTTTACATTAGTAGAGACATAGAATTTGGTAAAAACATCCAACTTCCCAGCAATAACAGTATCATCCCACAAGGAAGAATCAAAACTTGGGCAAGGTCTCAGGATGGACTTTGCTGCTGCTAAGGTCACATGAAAGACACTACCCAAAGCTATGAAAGGTTTCTAAATTTAAAACAGATCCCTCTTTTTCCATGGTAGGCAATTGAAACTGTTTATCCACTTTGAACAGATAGAGTTACCTAATCCTTCTATGATTAGAGGCTCATGAAGTTAAGTTAATTCTGTTTCTGCAGGCGCTGCTGCCTTTGATGGAAGCAGCTCATCTCGAGGAACGGCCTGCTGGTGTGATGGCGAAACAAATAGTTTTGTCCTTTTGAGCTAAGGAAAAAAAATTTACTATTGATTTTGGCTTAAGATTGGCGAGTCCTTTCTTTACGATTCTCTTCATGGCTAGAGAGCTATTATTTCGGGCATTAGCCTCATACCTCGCTGTGGAAGACTCTGTTGCAATACAGTGTTTTGCGGGAATTTACCGAGGGCATCCCTAGGTCTGTCCAGGTTTTGGTTTTCCAGCAGGGAAAAGAGGGATGAGTTTATGAAACAGCCGCTCTACTGGCACAGAGTTCAATAGGCTTGACAGCCCATAGATACTGATTATTTTGAAGCGAAAGGTCAAGAGAACACAAGAGCCTTGCTGTTTTTCTACCTACAGCTGGAGGTTTGGTTTATCATGAAAGACCACACAACTATTGTCTAAACTCCCCTTTAAAACCAACAGCCACAGGGCTTTCAGGCTGATTACAAAGGCTAACAGTTGTTTTCTGAAGCAGTGTGCAAGTCGAAAAGGACGGAGGCAGCGAGACTGCACGGCCCTGCCGGTTGGCAAGGCTTGTACAGTCGTGCTGCAGTGAGCAGTGCCGGGAGGATGGTCAGAAATGCAGGCAGGGGAGGCTGAAAGGCAGCAGAAGAATTACGGTGATGGTGCAGCACACTTTGAAGATCAGCCTTGTAAAGAGCAGGTCTTGAAAATGGTCCTTCCGCTCGGATAGATCCCCCTGAACTTTGCAAAACTGAAGAGTGTTAGAGCAAGTAATAAATCTCCATGTATTGTGGTCAGCTAAGGGGCACAAAGATTTGCTGTTTTTTTGCGTGTCGGTCTTCTGCGTAACTGGAACAAAATCATTTAACTCACCCTTTTTGGGGGGGTGTAAAATAAAATACTCCCCTTATAACCATCAGTTACATTAATTGAGTAGAAGATATGGGGAAATCCCCTGTAGAGAACAGCAGCTCTACACAACTACAGTACTGCACATCTTGAGACAGGGTCTGAAAACTAAAAGTAGAGCAAGCAAAAAACTTTTTTTTTTTTTAAAGGCAGAATTTAAAAAAGAAAAATCCTGGATGTAGGCTTTAAAAAAATACTCATTCGCTTGAGCAGTTTCCAATAAATTCCAAAAAGAAAATTATCTTGGGTTGATGTTTCAAAACAAAATTATGTTTTCTTTTAAAATGTGGGGGATTTTTGCTGAAAAGAAAAATGTCGGCTTAGGTTGTTCTGTAACACAATATTTCATCTTGTTTTGAAATGATCACTCAAAACAATTTTTCCTTTTGAAATTCTCACCGGCAAAGTTTTGTGTGTGCATGTATGTACAGCTGACATTTTCTTGCCAAAAAGTTAGGTTTGAAAAAGCTGTATTTTTTGGCAGAAACCCTTTCCTCCTGAAATTTCAATAAACCTTAAATTTAAGAAATAGATATGTTTAAACTGAAGGGAGAGTAGAAAACCAAGGATTCTGGGCTAGACACCGGGATAGCAGAGGCGCTGGGTCAGCCGGAGAGCAGAGTAAAAAAATCCCTCATCAGAAAGGCTCACCGCTGAAAAGAGCCGCTGATGAATTGTGCGTCAGCAAGTATCTTCAGCTATGAACCTCGGTCCTGTGTGAGTGTCCGGGTGTGGGAGGGTCGTGAACGAAGGACTGTTCATGAAGGCACAATAAATTAATGTTGTTGGTGAATTTTTGCCACGGAGCACATACAGACGTGGTTGTAACAAAAGATTGTTATTCCTTTTCCCATGCCCAGCTACAAGTGCTTTCCCACCTACCGGACAAAGGCCTTGGGAAGAAAAGCACTTTCTTTTGCCTAGAAAGTGGCAAGTGCTGCCCATAGGGCTGCTCTGGCCGGTGGCTTCCACCTACCGTGAGGAAAGGCTGCTGCAGCTGCATTGTCAGGCTGAAAATGTCACACGCAGGCAGGCTATTATTTATGTAATGGGGCTTACCATAAAATCCAACAGAAAGTCAAACGAAAGTCTCCTGTTCATCACACTGGGCTCCAAATCGGGCATCCAGCCATGATCAATGCTTGCTGAAGTTGCCAGAGATGCTGCTCCAGGCAGTGATTTAACAGCTGGAGGAGCCGCTTTAGCATCAGCACCATCAAACAGAAGGCGCTCACGCTGCCTAATCCTAGGCACTGATCCTTGGTGTCCTGAAAAAAACTTCGGGGGGAATCTAACTGCTCTATCTATAAAACTTAGCTTGGGATGTAGGTGCTCAAATTTACAGGTCTCAAATGTAAAAGTCACCCTGGATGGTCACCTCACTCACTGGAAGCACTCCAAAAGACAATTCCTCTAATCTTAAATACAATTATTCCAAACCCCTCTTTCTCCATTGACTATGGACCAAAATGAACCAAAGATGAACAGCTCAGATGGCGACAACCACCCTTTGGACTATACAAATTCCCTTAGGTTCCCTCCCTCCCTATAGCAGCCTAAGCAAATGATGTAAATATCCCTCTATAAAGTTAATCAAAATCTGTAGACCAAATTGGAAGAAATGCCTGTCCGTAAAATACAGGCAGAGGGATTAATGTGGAATTTTACAACACAACAGGTCAAGTAGAGAGGTGATTCTGAAGAAGACTATAGGAGGTTAATTATTCAGCAATCTTTTCTGAGTCTCTCTCTGCCTCAATTCCCCCGCTGCAAGCAACATCCTCCCCTCATCCAGTATGACCATCTTGCTCTCATAACTAAGTCAACAAAGGGCTTGAACAGACTCATCAGCTTTAGAAGTGTATGTGTCCTGTCCTGCCAGCTCAGCACACAGGCTGTGTGAGATTGCATCAGCCTGAAATACTTCTTAGAAATATCCCATGCAAAGACAGAGGCATTTGTGGAAAAATCTTGATTACATTCTCTTCTGCTCTCGTTAGAACATGTGATAACATCCCATTGGCACTTGCTCAGTGGAACATGGCCTGCTCCCATGAACGAGAACAGAGCATGGAGCTACAAGTGTCACAGTCTGTGTCCTAAAGTGCAAAGGGAGCAGACGCAAAGCCCTTTCTATTGAGTTACTAGTCATTTGTGCACTTCTTACACTAACGTACACACAGAGACCCATCCAGAGGGGGCATCATCACTTGAGCAAAGTGTGTCCTGTCATTCTCTTCTTTCCCTAAAGCTTTTCATTATCTTCCACGTACTACATGCTAACAAAAGGCTAATTATTCCTTTACTAAATGTGAGACATTAATAATAGAATGCAACCCACTTCTCTGTTGGTCCAAGAACACTTCCAAAGCACAAACAAGTCAAGGCTTCAAAACAAGACATTTTAGATATAGGCTCCTACTTGGACATGATTTTCAAACGTGTCTTGCACCCAGTAATTCCTGCATGTACAGGGCTTGCCGTATGCTCATCAGGTTTACAAAGCTGACGTGCTTTTTCTTGGGGAAGTAAATGGGGCTTTAGGAGCCCAGTTTTCACCTACCTTTTTCCTAATTGTAGTTCTGACACTTAAGGTATATAATTATATTGTATTACTAAGCCATTTCATTCAGCTAGAAAATTATCCAGCTGTATATTCCTCAGAAGTGATCGTGGGGACAGCCTACACAAACATTACACCTACATGACACAGAAAGCACCTTGTGTTATCACAAGACTCCTTGTTGACATCACATGGCTTGTTTCTACAGCCAGTGGCTGACAGGTAGCATCTGCACAGCGCTGAAATGCCTGGGAAAGGCACAGGTGAGGTTTGGCTACATCCAAATCATTGCTCAGTTCCTTGTTAATGGGAGTTGATAACCCTAGACCAATAAAAATTGTTTGTGAGTTACTTTCCAGGACAAAGCCGCAGCTTAAATAAACTTGTAGCAAGCCTTTCATGTATTTGTAGAAAGTAGCTTATGAGATATATGCTCACGAGACACACCACTGTAGACTTAGCCAATGGAGTAGTTTTCAACATGTGACCTCTAGGGGATACAGGAACTACACCTAAGGAAGTGGCAAAAGAAAAGCTAACCAAGAAAACCTGTCATAAGGAGCTTAACTTTGCATGATAGCAATGTACATCCTCACTGAAAAAACCCAAACAGTAAGGTGGTTGAAAATCAGTGGCAAATCCACCAAAACTGACTCAAGAATGACTATTTACTTTCTTCAAGCATAAGCAGCTCCTACACAAGAAGCCATGGGAACCACCTACACTGTGCCCTTAGGAAGTAGAAATAAGTTTCCTGATTATGCTCACAGGCATACACGTGCGTACAGGAGACATTCGTTTCAAGTACATCAGGTTGTCCAGGAAAGACCCCAAAGCAGGTCAGCTGTGCAAACCTCCTTTCAGCACAGAAAGTAAAATACGTATCTTCTATAAAAATGTGGACTCACCTGACCAGAGTTTTCAGGTTGGGGCTCTTCTGCTCTGGCTCGGGGCGGTGTTCTGGTTCTCCACATTTTATATTTCTATGGAGGAAAGCCAAATTCTGAATTCAGCTGCCAAAAGGAAAGCTGAGCTTTGGGGCACAACTCTAAGGTGGTAAGCATGGTTGGATTTGTGACTCCACATTTTTAATCTCCAGGAATATATGCCACAGTTAAGCTTTGCAGCAGAGAGCAGAGTAGTCTATACAGAGAGCTGTTGGGATCATTTATTGGGTCCACAGGCTTGTGAGTAATGGAGCAAGTTGTTACATGATAGATTTTTTAATTCTGTTCTGCTAATGTCATGTTTTTTATTTTATTTTTGAAGACTGCTCAAGCACTTGCTATGATGGTTAGGATGTTATTCACTTTGAGGCTGTAAGTGATGTCTTCTTGCTGGTCTTCTTGCATAAAACTGTATCTCAGCCAAGAATCATAAGGATGTGTAAGTAAAAAGGGAGAAAACTGCACTGGAACTATATAAACACCTATTTAAAAATTACGTTGTTAAAATAACAAAAATACAGGACCAAGTTCAGTTCTAGCAGTGTGTACTTATCTCTACTGATATCAGTGAAATTGAGGCCATTAACACCAGCAGAACATGTGATCCATAACTATAAGTTCTGGTCACACCAGAAGAGTTCCAGGAGGCAAATGTTTTACTTGGTAAAAGAATACGTGGTGTCTGATTACACTTCCAAATTCAAAACATGAGATTGCCATATCCATGATATGTAGGTTTGAAAGGCATCCACAGAGTATTCAAATATATAATTCACAAAAATGAACACTAGCCAACAAACAAGTACTCAATACTACTCAAAAACAACCCAACAGATTAATTTACAAATATTGCATTTCTTTGTCACTTTCTTGACCTTTAAAGTAAAGCCTAATTCCAATTAGTTCAGTTATAAAGTCCATAACTCTTGTAGGTACTGCAGTGTGCAACACATTATCATTTTACAATGTTCTCCCTGATTTGCAGCACAAAACATGCACTCCTTATGGGAATTTGTTGGCAGGCATTTAGGGCAGCTGGAAGTGATCATGAAGTGCAATTACTGTCTGTGCATATCCACATCTGGAAAACAGTTCTTTGCAGATTTTAAAATAGCCCTAATGAAGAATGGAACCTTGTACTTGAATAGATGGAAAGGGTGAAGGGGTCTCAACGCCAAATTTGTTAGAGAGCTAGAATGAAAAGAACACACTGTACAGAAATAGAAAATAATTAACGGAAAATTAATTATTGTCAGAAATTTTTGCAATTATTCTTCATGGAGGGAGAAATATCATGCTTGGGCAGGGGTGAAGGGAAGTTGTCCGTTAAATAAAATATTTAATTTTTGCCATTAAAGATTTAACAGTGATGATATTGGCTGAGCGAAGTACGTTAGGTGATACTACCTTTAACACGTTACCTCATGAAGTCTCGTGGCCAGGGAAACACCACTTGGTGTGACACATGCTAAGAGGTTTACTGAAAAAGGTCTAGGGGCAAAATGGAGGCAACCCAAAAATACCAGCATTATCATTAAGAGGTTGCAACAACGGGTTCCTTGTGACGGGAGCCGCTACATGACGTGCTGGGTCCAGCCCTTTCATTGCCTCGGAGAATCTCCTGCGTGTGCTCTCAAATAAACTTCACAGGATTTATTACTATATCTCTCTGATCTTGGCCAGACTGGCCACATTTCTAGCCACTTTAGGATGACAGAGAGCCGAGGACAGTCACTTCGTAATTTGCTGCAGGTATCTGTAAATTAACGTGCACAAGAACCCTCATGTGGCAATGTCCTCGTGCTTTAGTTCCCCGTTCAGCCATGCTGGGCTCAATTTTTCTTACAGTATTGATGTCTTTCAACTTGAGCTCAAACCAGTGGATGCTGCTGCTCCTCAACACCTCCAAGAACTGGGTAAATTAAACATAAAGTACACAAAACAGAACACACACTAATTAAGATACGCTTTTCCCACATTTACATGTACTCCAAAATCTCTTTAAAATTGGGTTAATCTTTAATCTTAGTTTATGGAACTACCTAAAGCTTTCTCTTTTGCTCCCCCCTACAACAAGCAATCCCTTTCTCTCCTTTATGCGATCAATGCTCAGGCTTTAATCCTGCCCCACGCACGCTTTAGGATGGGGCACGAAGCTACAGCCCGGAGCGCTCGCAGCCCTTATGGGTCCTGCAGCGGCGCGCTCTTCCCGCAGTCTCGGGTGCGGGAAATCATCTCGCCAGCCGAAATCTGTCGACAAGTTTCTCGGCATTTCTCCCTCCCCACGTTTAGTTATTGATGTTGCTAAATAGCTTCCGCTCTCTGCCCCGCAGGCAGGCACACCGTTTTTTCCCAGCCTAAGAAACTGGATGTGCAATTTGCAAAATTTATTTCGACTCCTTCCAGTTGAAACAAGCTTTTCCAAATGCATTTGGGTTCTTCAGGGTCCCCCCTTTTTCTTCAGAAGGCCTGTTAAAATCACTGAGTTTCATTCATTTCAGCAGAAGTTAGATTTTTTTTATACTATTTTAGGGTTTAATTACCTTTCATGGACCTAAGCTAAACTATGCAAGGAGTTAACACAAATATAAACAGACCTTTACCTGGATCACAATGGCAAAGATTTCGCAACCCTGCTAAGAGGTTTCTTTTTTTTCCCCCGAGGGAGGAAAACTAAAGCAACAAAAGCTTTGAGGGGGGTGGCAAAAAAGCGAAGGCTGGTGAAGCCAAAATGGCTCAGGTGGGAAAGGTGAATTTCTGCTGTCTCAGACTAATTCTGGTACCCACACGGGAGCAGGCCGGCCGGGTCACCGCGCAGGATGCCGTGCTAGCTCCGTTACAGGCGCCCGCCGCGGCCGCCGCACTGCCCGGAGCAGGGTTGCCCCCAGGTTTCCTCACCAGCTGCAAGCTCGAGTTGGCTTTTTATGAAAAACATTAGCCGTTTTTCCAGCACGTTGTGCTTTGATCCATCACCCCGAGCCCGCAGGGCTGGATCGCCCCGGTGCCGCGGAGGCATGGGCAGGACTCACCTGTAGAGCAGGGCAGGTTTTGGCAGCACTGGGCCGCTGGTGTTCAGCCGGAGCAGCTCTCCAAGACCCTCTTTGTGCATCCAGATTCCATCGCAACAAAGCCAACACTAATGCAAGGCTAGGCCCCCCGAAGGATGTTTTATTATGGGTAAACACTGGGCTAAGCACAGCCGTATTAAGTGGATTTTTCATTCTTTAGTTGGGAAGGAACCATTGGGAGCATCTGTTCCTGCATTAGCATCACAACGAGCATGAGGCTTCACCCGGTAATTCTTGCGGCAAGCCAATAATTTCTGGTAGAAGCCGGAGGATCTCAGGGAATGCTTCAAGGGCTTTGCTGAAGCCATCTATTGTCCCGGGAATCTCTGCCGTGAAATGACCCAGCGGCTCCCCTGAGTGTTGCAGGCACCGGGCACCCTCACCCTCTCCACTAGCTCCAGGGGACCCAGGAGGGAGAACGACTGAAATCTCCATTCGTGGTCTGCTTGTTGTGGGTAAAGTCTGCTCTCAGGTACATCTCAGGCAAAAGATTTTTTTTTATTATTATTATTATTATTGCTGTTTTTTAATTTTAATCATAGCAGGACCTAGAGTCAGCCGACAGATGCAAAAATGAAAAGCATCTCCCTTGTAGCATTCGCAATATGAAAATCTAGAAAATTATAAGCTAAGTATTACTGTCAATAGTGCCATGCTTGCATTTTCTCTGGAAGTAGCTTTACATTCGAAAATTGGTGGTTTAGCGAAGTCAGATTTGTAATTAACATTAGCTTCTTTTCCACAGAGATTTTTTTATTACTTTTATACTAGAAAGACTATCGTCACAAAAAACCCAAATATTTTTGGCTAAAGGAGAAATGTCATGAAGGCCTCATGGGTGGATTTTGCTGCTTGCAGTCCCATTCTCACCTGGAAGCCAGACCCACCAGCAAGGCTACATCTCCCCTGACATTTCACTGTCTGAGATTTCCCAAATGCTCAACTCTCCTTCAATAACAAAAGAAACCATGATGTTTTACGGAAGGTTTAGCAGCAAACTCCAATTTCCCTGTGGCACAATATTCACAATATTTTGGGGACCCGATTCATTTAAAATGAGATGTTAAATGGAAAAAAAAACCTGAAATCCTGCCTCTGCAACCCCCACCCGGGAAAATTACGCAGAGAGAAATTTCTGCCCAGAGTTAGTTTTCCCGCTTCTCAGATGGAAAGAAAAGCATAGGGAAAGTAGATGCATTTTCCAATAAATACATACTGAGCCTGTGACAAGGTATAAACAACATCGACACATCATTCCTAGCACTACACAGATTTCTCTCTGCTGGAAGCAGGAGTACAATTACACATAGGCCTCCAGACAGCTGGCCTGCAGTAGGAATTTTTCAACACTTTGAATTTGAGATAGATGAGAAAAAGAAAAAGTATCTATGCCACAAACCTGGTGGGAGAACTTTTGCCTGCGGGAGATGATGAATATTCAAATCACAGCTTCCATGAAATACCATAGCACCTTAGTCAAACAGAGTTTGAAACAAAATTGTTTCTCAACTGTTTTGGGTCTGATCCACGAATCAGAGCGTTTCAGTTCAAAACAACGAAAATAAAAGGTACCATTTAATTTTTAACTAATTAAAATACAATACTTGAGCAGATCATTTTTTTTTCCTCAGGTCCCTCTCTTTTCCAAAGCCGATACTCAGTGGAATTTGCATTCTCTACCTTCATCTTGCAAACAAGGATCTTTAGCCATATGCAGGTTAAAAGATTTGCCTCAAGGCACCCCTCATGCCATTAGTCTTAATTAAGTATCTCTCACATGCTCACGCTGTCTCCCCTCTCCTGTCCTGTGGCAGTGAGTCCCATAGTTTATCCTTGCACTGGTAGAGAAAGACTCACACTAATGAATACAGCCTGACAAACGCTCGAGGAGAAATTTATTTATTTATTGTATCAGATACTTTGCCTTTTTGTATAGGACATGTAAACACCAATAAATTGGCAGTCATTAAATTAATGATGACTGTAAATCACTGAGGTACTTAAACTTCTTCTACTAAATGTATCCTGAACAATAAATAAAAAGAAAATTTATTTGGAGATAAGGAAGACCTCATAAAAATAGTAAATGAAATTAGGGAGCTCAGGGGAGTCTGGAACAAATATATCAGTAGGTCCATGTGATAAGTGGTAGCTGATAAGAGAATTACTCCCAGTCTTTTTGTGGTGATTCCCAGTGCACAAAGACCGGTATTTCTCATGAGTCAGAGGATCAGAGCTGGGCTGGAAACAGTGAAAGTATGCAAACATGGAAAGAAAAACAACATTGCATATTAACCCCATTTTAGGTCCTGGGCAGGGATCTAGTGCAGTGTACGAACAACTCAGGGGTAACAATCAAAAGCCATGGGCTCATTACAAGTGGCATAGATTAAAGCTGTCATGTAGGGAATAAGTCCTTCCTAATAATAAAAATAATACTCGGCATTTTGCATGTTCAGAGGCGCCTTGAGAAGCGGGAGGAGGGTCTGTTGGTACCCACATTTTGCAAATGGAGGAAATAAGACCCCGAAGCTCATTTTCATTTCAATGAACTTCCAGTTGCTCAAAAACTTGTGCTGGGGCTGGGTTCTCCTAAGCCAAGAGCACCTGAAAGACGCCCTCAGTTGTAATTCACCTCTCATGCCGCCCAGTTTCCCCTCCAGACAGTAATTCAGTGGCAAAGGAAAGGTGTGGATCCCAGCCATGACTACTGCCAGCTTGGAGGTCTTTCACCCTTGTCACTGCTTCTGTCCTTCTTGAGGACCAAACCCAGCTCCGGCTCGTTGGGGAAGGAGACCTCGCGGGGCCATTGCAGACAGGCAGCTCTGGCAGCCCAGGGAAAGCAGACCCTTGTGGAAAAAAATTCATTTTCCTGGAGCTCTGGGACTATTTTTTTCCCCTCCAGGAAAGGGTGGGAGAGTGATGTCAAGGGACTTCAGGTCCAGCCCCTCAAGCACTATAAAGCAGCCAAGGAGTCCAGCCAAAGCTACGCAACATTCCCCAAATGCTGCCCCTTCCTAATTCTGTTTTAGAAAGTGATTTGCTTACAGTATCTCTGGCTTCCTTCTCCCCACCTGCCACTCAGTCAGAGCTAAACGTCAAATGTCTTTGCCATCAGCCATGCCAGGCATGCTGCAAAAAGCAGCTGTCTCCCCGACGAAGTGTGTTCTCTGAAAGTCCTGTCTTTAACTTTACTGTAATTTGCAGTCTTTCTTTAATTTTAACACCACCTCTCCCCTGTGGTCTGTTTGTCTCCCTGGGATCTCTCTGTGCAAGGGCATCCCGAACGAGCACGCTCCCCTCTGCAAGACCCTGCAGGAGCAAAGATAAGTAGGAATATCCGAGTCCCTGGGGACCCAGAGGTAAACCGAGCAGTACAACCATCCCGTGGTCTGCTTAAATCATCCTGGCAGGGAGATGCTCACAGGGGAACTCCTCAGCGATGGGTTCCATCACCACCACGCTCCATACGCTTGGGGCATGGCCTACGGCATCCTCACACCCTGCGTTTCCCCAAGGGCACTAACACCATGAGCAGGCACTAACACCATGAGCAGGCAGCACAAGTCAGAGCAAGTTTGGAGTTGCCCACTGTGACTTTGGGGACCAGCTCTAAGGAGAGCTGAGCAGGGTTTACCCGAGCACTGTCATCTAACTCGGTAGCTGCAACGCAGTCCTCCTGCACATGGGCATGTTTCTTGTTTGATGAGAATTTGCTTGTGGGCAAACAAATGCTGGGGTTGAAAGACTGTGAGCAACAAAAAGCTGTCGACTTTCTGGTAGAAAATCGCATATTCTGTACCGTTTTCCAAAGAAGTAGAACCGCGGCGATTTACAATGCATCTGCCTATTTCCAAAATCACTTGGTTGAAAAAGGATTTTTTTAATAGCAAAAGGGTAGCTTTTCTCCTCTCTTTCCCACTGGAAAATGTTTCCAGCTGGCTATGCTGGGGCCGCTCAGCATTCCATCTCCCCCCACCACAGAGGGGTACAGCCAGATCCTACTCTGCCCATCACCCCCAACCCAGGCACCACCAGTGAATCACAGAATCACTAAGGTTGGAAAGGCTCTTCAAGATCATCAAGTCCAATCATTAATCCAGCGCCACCATGATCCCTAAACCATGTCCTGAAGCACCACATCCATGTGTTTTTTGAACACTTCCAGAGATGGCAACTCCACCACCTCCCTGGGCAGCCTGTGCCAATACTTGACCACCCTCTCAGTGAAGAAATTTTTCCTAATATCCAATCTAAACCTCCCCTGGCGCAACTTGAGGCCATTTCCTCTCGTCCTATTGCTGGTTACTTGGGAGAAGAGACCAACACCCACCTCACCACAACCCCCTTTCAGGTAGTTGTAGAGAGCGATGAGGTCTCCCCTCAGCCTCCTCTTCTCCAGACTGAACAACCCCAGTTCCCTCAGCCGCTCCTCATAAGACTTGTGCTCCAGACCCCTCACCAGCTTTGCTGCCCTTCTCTGGACACGCTCCAGCCCCTCAACGTCCTTCTTTTAGTGAGGGGCCCAACACTGAACACAGGATTTGAGGTGCGGCCTCACCAGTGCTGAATACAGGGGCACGATCCCTGCCCTGCTCCTGCTGGCCACACTATTGCTGATACAGGCCAGGATGCTGTTGGCCTTCTTGGCAGTGCATGCGTTCCCCCTGAATTACTGCTCTTTCTGGATTTAGCACCCTTCAACCTGTACCTTGCTGAACCATCAGGAGCTCAGGTAGGAAAGTGCTTTTTTTCGCATGGATTTGGCCTGGGATCCCAGCACCCTTCCTCCCTTCTCCTCCTGTCATTACCCGGTCCCATTTTCATCTCCACACGATCTTCACCAGTGAGCCACCTGTGATGTCTCCTGCAAGGCATCGCTGTCAGCACCAGTTAATTTTGCAGCAAACATGGCATTTCACCCTCCCTGGTGAATCCAGCCCATCCTGCTTGCTTTGAACTTACAGTTCAGTTCTGAAAAGGGACTTTTCAGAGACAATTATTATATTGACCGCCACGCTTATCTGATCCCTCTGACATCCACTCTTCTTTGTTACTGGGCAGGAAAGGTATTTTTAACTTGCCTGTCAGCCCCACAAATAGTCCAGAATGCAGACTTTGTTCCTCCTGTCTTTCTCGTTGCCACCACAAAAATTTTGCAACCGGAGGCACGATCAGGGCGCGAGGTGTTAGCCACGAGAGAGCCCAGCCCCTTATTCCCAGGGACGCGTCAGCTCCGTAGTGATACCAAGCAAAACACGGCAAACCTGCCTTTGTTTGCAGGCAAGAAGCTAAGACTGAAATACAAAACGGTGTGTATAACACACAGATGAAATGGGACTAGCAATAAAAAGGAGCCGCTTTTAATTCTTCCTTTACAGAATTAGCTCTGTCAAGTTTCCGAGTGTTTATACATGTAGAAACCGTATTGAAACTTCAGGGTGGCTCCAGCTTCAAAATATTTGATGATGTTTATTTGACATACTGCTGAGGCAAGTCCACAGTTGGGTGACATGCTCCCAGAGGATTTCTTTCTGATATGGAATATTAAAAGTACATGTGGAGTCAAAAAGCCAGACAGGCTTTACCAGTTGCTTTCAGCTGCATCTTTGCCACATTGCCTTTACCTATTTTCTCTTATTCCCTGTTAATTTCTACAGTCATTTGCAGAGACTTCACTGGGAAACTAAGTTGACTCAGATAATAATAAAGTGTCCTGATGTGAATGGAAAATTAATCTCATTTAAAACCAAGACCCTGCCCAAAAGCTTGAGAAAGCCCAGCTCAGCAAAGTCTAAGCAGATGCATAAATCCATCCCTATTAAACACAACACATTAGTGCTTCCCTAAAGATTTTGCAGATTTGGGGCTGCTGCCTGGTTTGTAAATGGTGAGTGGCTTTGATTTTAGTGTGCCAAAGGAGTTCGGAAGCAATTTAATTTTCATAACGAGAATGTTTCCGCCAACAAAAGACAAGTGGTTCTAAGTAGGTCTTTTTGCTGTCTATTAAATTAGATTAAATAAGATTATGGTATTATTAGCATTATTAGGGTTATTATTAGGAAATTACTATTCACAGTACTTTTATTGTCATATTCTACGATAAGGAAAGCAAATCTATTAAAATGATTGAACATCAATCCATAAGCTCTTAATAATCCGATGGTATCAATGAGTTCATCTTTTAGATTCAGTTGCAAAAGTCATCATTTGCTAGTTATTATCCAGTTGATCATTAGAAGAGATTCTGAGACTCATCAGCGCTCTAATGTTGATACATAGTCATTACATTTCAGTCAACCTATTCTTAGTACAGCCATAGAATGGCATTTAGTTGTTGCGACTTTATTATTATAACTGGCATGTAATAATGATATCATGACCCAGACCGTCACATCAGACTTTTTTCTTGTCACACATTTTAAACCGTGCCAATGAGATGTGGCTGGTACTCAAACTGGGATTTTTAATGCTGCATGGAGTTGATGGGTACATTGCATTCCTCATTCCTCCAACTCAGGGCTAAACAGTAAGTCCAGAGGCCCCAGACAGCATAGTATATATCAGAATATAGTATATATATATGGTGTCTATAAATATACTGAATATAGTATTTAGAATATAGTAACAGTATATACCAGAAGAGAAGTAATAGCTCTGCATGTGTTTGCTGTCCATGAACTACTTGTTGGGAAATCTTAAATTTGCAGTTCTCGTGCGATGGGTGTAGTCTGGTGATGACAGTAGCCACCACAGGAAAAGTCTGATGTGAAAAGCCTTGATGCGAGAAGTCTGACATCAAGCGTGCACTTCATAGGCTTCATAGTTCATAGGCTGAACTCTGAAAATAGCATTTTACCTCCTTCTTTCCCCTTGACTCATTCTGTTCTCATGCGGCACACCACAGGAGGTCATTTCTTTTGGGACAGGGGTTGTCAGGGAAAGGAAAGACCTGAACTGTGATGACTTCATTTGGACAAGTTGAATTTGGGGGGTGGTCTTTCACAATTAATCAGCATTTTCTGCTCACACTGAAATCAGTATCAGGACTTTCTTGGACTTCAGTAGTCATGGAGTTGTTCAAAAATAATAGTGAGTTTTCCAGGATATTTCCAGAAATAGCGGGGATCAATTTTCATTTATTATAGACTTGGTATTCTCATAGAATTTTTCGCTGATTAAACTTTGCACCTTTGAAAAACTGCAAGCATTCAGATTTCGTGGCTGCATACATCCATTTCATGTGCTCACGTTGCCCCTTGCTACACAGTGACATACCGAGAAGCTGCAACGACAGCCTGGTTCCACACATTCGCATATCTTAGCTTCAGACAACGCGTGTACCTGAAATTGCAGCTGGGACTAGAGAAGAGGTATCTCTTTTTTTCAATGTAACAACCTCCAGATCAAGTTGAATCAATGTGAATACAACAGAGATCCTTAGAAAACACCGTGTTTATTCCCGCATGAGACTAGTCAGGTGTCCTAAGAAAGCTCCAGCAAAGGTGGTTTCTGCAGTTCAAGGAGGATGGTGGTTTTGCACCTGCCTCAAAAATTAGGCTATTTAGATCCTATGTTTAAAATGCAGTTGCTGTTGTACACATTTAAACTGTGATATCACTCTGAGTGACATGCATTGGCCAAAACCCCCTGCCACCACTTCAGTGTTGGCTAGAATGAGAGCTTCAGGCTGGCAAAGAGGCTCCTAGGAGAAGGACTTCGGTACGCGTCTGATATGGAGTACATGCTTCCGTGCCTTGCTGAACCGGGCGCATTTAAACACAGAGTTAAACTCTTTGCTGAATGGGTCTTGGCTAAGTGAGAATGGCTGCAGCTAGATAGGGCTGGTTGTGGACCTGAGGGAGAAAGAAGTGCACAACTTTGTTTCTTAAATCCTCTGAGCTGCTTCAGAACCATTTCTAGAGATTACTTTTCTCCATTTATCCTGCAGGATTGCTTACGGCATGATGACTTAAACTGTAAAGCACCCCCAGCTCATACACTCCAGCCTTAAACTGGTAGTTTCTATCCTGTCTTTGCAATCCTTTTATTACCTATTCTGTCTTTGCAAAGAAATAAACAATCCATTTTTTTTAGAGACGTGAGATATCCATTTAATCTACGTGCACGATAGCTGTTGGTAGACAGGGAACATCTGTTCTTCACAAGAAAGACCATCATGTGAGTGCGTGTGCTGCCGTTTGTGAGCAGCCCCATTGCATTGTGCTCCCTGGGGTTGGCTGGAGCACCTCTGGGACCAGGTGAAGGGTAACCCCACTAGTGAGGCATTTGCAAAGGAAATACCAACAGCACCTGCAATTCGGAGCCAACAAGGGCTAGCAGTCTCCTCACCTGTGGCTGGATATTGTGTGCCTGCCCACATCCTTTTCCTCTACCCCATCTCCTTCTTCAGCTTAGCCACTGGACTGATGCAGGCAGACAAGATGGTCTGGGGTACTTATTAGGACCTTCACTGCCTCCCCTGAATTGTACAGAGGAGCAGCGCTGCGGTTCCAGTCCCCGAGCAGGCCACCTACAAATTTGTCATTTCTCCAGCTGGTTGCATGATGAAACATTGCATGATATTACGGTCTGTGCATGAAAGACTGCTATGTGTCAGAAAGGGTCAACCCTGATTTGACACATGATAAAATGATTAGGGAGACAAGAGAAGCCAAATGCCTCAAGAAGAAAGGTGAAAAACTGTGGGATCTGGATAATTCCAGAGGAAACACCATTATGTTATTACTTGATGCCAATAGTTACAAAGACAGTAATTATGCTCCTTAGCCCACAGTGATTCTCTCAAATTGGCTGAGAACAACCACTAGCAGAAAAACTGTTGCATGTGTCTGGAATAAAACCCCTACAAGGAATGCAAGAGAGATCACAGGTAGGTCGCTACGTACCCATGTCCATGTCCCAGGGACAGCAGCATGTATGTGAGATAGTTGTGTTGATAAGGGTAAGACTACCTTGCTGGGACAATATTCTGGCAAACAGAAAAAGATCCAAGGCGTTCACTTCACAAGACTGCAGTTAGCTTCAGGACTGATGCAGAAGCTGATATTATATCATCTCAGAGTAGTGACAAAGGTTTGCCATGGCTCATCTGCTCCCCACTAGGAAGAAACAGTTGTCAGTGAGAAACGACCAAGGAAAATGTTTGAATGCTGAGCACAAAACTGCAGAATGAGGTGACACCTATGTAGGAACAGATTTACATAGTCAAAGAGCCTGGATTCCCGTCACTGAGCTGTCAGGCAAGCAAAGACCAATGCCAAGAATAGACGATAACCGAGATCTGTGTCCAAGCTATGAAGTTGAATCCAATCCAAGATGCCCTACGGCTCTTTTAACTAACTAGGAAAACTTAAACAATCCCCTTCAGTCAGTCTCAATCTTCTGCACTCATAATACCTCAACAATTCCTCTTGCCATGATAAAGGCTGTCAAGAAACAAATAATATCTGCAAGGAAGTTTTTGAGCCAGTCAGTAATCATCTGTATCCACATCTTCGAACTCAGCAAGAATGTGGGGTGGGAATACACCGTTATATGCACATTCCAGCTGCAAAATATTAAAATCTTCTACAAACGTCATGACCTAACTCACGATTTTGGCAGCTACCACTCTCCCAGGGATCATCGACTTATGTCAAATTCCTTACTTCATTTAAGAGACATGTTTTCAAACAACTGTCACGTGCAATTTCCTCTGCACCTGAGATCTTTCTTCCAAGGATGAGCCAACTGCAGTAGCCTGGTGGGGTGGGACACCGACCCCATGTGTACCTCAGCTGCAGTCATTTGAAGAGCAGGACACGTTCTGGAGTGGAGACAGTTCCTATGCCAGCAGCTGTGAGGAGAGCAGGACTGAGACCATTTGTAGAATGGGATATTGCCTTAAATCTTAGCACGTTTAGGGGAACTTTTTATCCAGTGCTGGCTGGCTTCTGATAATGGCCAAGCCAGTGTGTATCATGTCTAATAAAAATAACAGCATTCTGAAGAGCAAAGGCAGGGGAGGACTTGGAAGACCATGGTCAAGTGAAGTGAACATATCTGATGTACAACTTTTTTTTTATCCTCTTTAATATTAAAGGATGCTAGTCTAAGATGGGTCACTGGTGTCATTCATCATAAATCACCCCTCCACAGTTTCACCCGGAGGTGTCTAGTTGCTTCCTGAGTGTTGTAAGATTTCTATTAAAATACCCTTGGGTGAGCTAAGACAATCAATTGTAAACCCCAAAACAAGAAAGAAATTTTTTAAGTAAATTGAGAAAAATTTTATTCCAAAGCAAACAAAAACCAAACCAACAAAAAAACCCCATCAAAAACCTTCTTACATATGCACAAGCAGCCTTATTTGTGCTAACAAGTCCAGCTTAATGCATCTTCCGGTCAAAAATGATGTATATATCAGTGCTATCGCATGTAGCAATTAGAAACCTTCTGACATCCTGTTCTTTCTGCTCCTTCCCCTTCTCCAGTATTCAAAAGACTTTGGCTCCTAAAAACACTCACCCTCATATCCCATTCCCCTTCATGTCAGCATCAGCCAAGTTGCCCTCTTCCTTACCTTCTTTAAGTGTTCAAAGGTAATTTTAAAGAACACCTCATTTAGCTTTCATTTTACTGAGATTCAGCCTGCCCATAAATCAGAGTTGAAGGGGAACTGGAGAGGGTCTCAGCTAATCAAAGCTCCAATCTCTAAAATGTTTAAATATAAATCAAAATAGTTGAAGGCTCTCCAAAGCTTCAATTTTCTTTGAAAGCCCTAGTTCTTATTTTTTCAGTGCTTAGCTCTCAATTTCATCCTCATCCCTTAAAGGTATTTTTCTAAGTATTTTTTAGTCGTTTTCTCCAAGACATTGAGCTGACTGGTTCAAGAATTATATTAAATTTTGACCTGTGAGTGAGCTACTATTGCCCCCAAGTAGAAGTGCTTTGTCCAAATTAAGGTTTTAGGGTTCAGCTCCTAAATTGAAGTTTACTAATGACTTTAAGGCTAAAAATGTTCCTAGAATCTATTGAAAACATGACTTTGATCATCCATTCCATATTGCAGTCAGTACTACATGCTCCATATGTCAGAAATGATAAAATGTTCTTGCCTCCCTCTTTTGCTTCAGAAGTCTGGAAGTCTGCTAAATTAATCTGCTTACCTGTCTTTACCACATCTTATAGTTCTGGAATGCAATATGGGTTAGGAAAGTTAAGAATATAAGCTTATTTCTCTCTCTTCCTTCCTCCCCTCCTTCCTGTATTAAAGTTATTGCGAGAAAGCAAAAAATTCCACATTGTAAAGGATATTTTTATCCTTGGGTTTAATCATTCAAGCATGTGAGTTTACCTGAAGAGTTCTATTGAAAAGCCAATCCTTTCGTTCTTCCCAATATGTGTATTGGTGTGTCTTATCGGTGCATTTCATTTTGCAAAAAAAAAAAAAACCCAGTCTTTCAGAAACCTCACTTGCAAGAAGTAAAAATGGGAAATACGCATTGTATGAATATTCAGGCATTTGCCTGGGTGTACGGTGCACACGCATAAACATCGGTGCGTGAAGGAGTTTCTGTGCGAAAATACACCAGGTATCTATTAACAGATTATGTATTTGATGTATTTACAGCAGGTACACAAGGTTATGCAAATCAGATTTAAGAATATGTCCTGTGGCATATGATGTGGCATCTGATGGAGCAGAATGATGCCTGCCCTATCTGAGATGGTTATTTCAGGGGATATTATGCTCTGGAATGGCTCTTCAGTGAGTGGGGTGACTTTTTCAGATCTCCCTTCTAGATGCCTGAGTTAGGGCAGAAGAACCTCAGTAAAAATACTGAGATATGTGCAAGGGTTGGTAGATCGTTGGGCAAAATTTTCCATATAATATGCATTTTTGCTTACTTTCACCATGAAACAAATTTCTCAAGATTTAAACAGAATTTTGAAACTGGATTGGTTTCAACTGGCTCACACAGTAAGAAAGTTCTTCGTGAAATGTTTTCATCATTCAGAAAGCACACTTTTTACCAAAATATTTGACAAATCTTTAGCCGAATGTGAGTAAGGCTCTCTCCAAACTCTGTTTTGCCCCTATAGAAAAGAAATCAGCAGAACAGATAGTTCAGAAATCCAGGACAGTATCAAACTGAATGGGTGAGCGCTCTGTCAAAGCAACTCCTATATATGAAGAGGAAGGGAAAGGGAAAGGGAAAAGGAAAAAGAAATGGAAAAGGGAAAGGGAAAGGGAAAGGGAAAGGAAAAGGAAAAGGAAAAGGAAAAGGAAAAGGAAAAAAGGGAAAGAGAGAGAAAGAGAGAGAAAGAGAGAGAGAAAGAGAGAGAGAAAGAGAAAGAGAGAGAAAGAGAAAGAGAAAGAGAAAGAGAAAGAGAAAGAGAAAGAGAAAGAGAAAGAGAAAGAGAAAGAGAAAGAAAGAGAAAGAGATACTTCATTCACATATCTCTATGTATAATAGAATGAAAATTCCAGGCTTCTTAAGCTGACTGACAATCAACTTTACCCTCAGAAGATATTTATTGCAAAGATCTCTTACAATATTTTGCCTGACCTCATAGGTAACTCTTACTTTTCTCTTTCTGGGGGAAGCAATTTGGAAAAGGTGCATCACTTTTCACAATTCTCGGTGGTTGTCTTCCTTCTATTTGGGAACCACCTCCCAGAAAATAATGAAAAAATCACTTCCTAGCAAATGAAATGTTCTGCTTCACATTCTCTTGTCTTTCACACTATTATCATCCAACACAAAACTGTGAAAAATCAAAATAGAGAAGCATCAAATAAATTAGCATAGACTTTTTTCGATCTTGCTTTGATTCCCTCCTGAAACAAAATCTCACTAATATTAAGCAGCTTTTGCAAAGTGTTAGCACTTAGACAAAGCCGCTTCCACAGGAAAGAAATCATTCAGCTAAACCATTCTGAATCAACTAAAATTCAAAGGAGCAACAAAATGCATTTTTTAAACAGTTCCAACCCAAAGTCTGGCACAACACATGTACACACACAATGTGTACATAAGCAAAAAATTGTCACTTGAAAATACAGAATAAAACAATTGTCCACATTCATAAGAACCAGGTACACAAAAAAGTAATATAAGGTAAAGAACCTTTTTGCCAAAATAAAAGAGGAGTTTAAAATCTCCGAGACTATATTTAGCCTGGAAATGAGGAAAGCATTCCTATGCACAAAGGAAATCAGAATCTAGGATGTCCATCATGGCAAAAGGGTGGAGAGGGGGAAAACTCAAGCTGCTTTTGACATGGTACGCAGGGATCTTCTGAGCAGTGATGCGACTTGGGACCTGCAGTAGTCGGAAACTGGGCTTACTGACTCAGTTTCTCCTGCTCTGGGTTTCCACACGACTGCAGAAAGTTATACCCATCCTACACAAAACCACCAGAGTGCCGTTTGAAATCTCTTTGGAAAACCGAGTGCTGAAGGAAAGGCAGCACTTTGAAAAAATTGGGTCCTTCCCTTCAATAAGGAAAGGTCGTTTCCTTTCTTTCATGTTGTGAGCCTGCCTGGCAGCTAGCCATACTGCAGGTGTCACTTGCCAATGTGCAAATGAATGACTATATAAATATTACTAATCAATGGCAGGTATCAAAACTGTAATTTTCTGAGGACTTTGTAGGACCTGTGTAAACCGCAAATCAGGCATGGAGCTGCTGACAGACAATACAGGCCATTGTATTGCTCTTACACAAGGACCTGTGGCATGGGAATATATTAATTTTTAATGGAAAATGTTATACTTTATGGTCAGCTCTTTCAGCAGAATCATTTATCAAGGCTGACATCAACCAGATACACTGTACATTACTAAGGATTGATGTTAGAGGGGAGGAGGGGAAGGGGGAAATCCAGTATTTACAAATGGCATGGCTTTTAAAACACCACTACTTAGAATCAAGTGCAATTAGAGCACATTTAAATGAGTATTAAAGTATTTGTATTGCCAGTTTGCAAATTCAGCATCTTGAGAAGCCCAAATGGATTTTCATGTAATTATTGTCATTAACTCAAAGGAATAAATGCTCAGCAGAGAGTCTGCTTTAAAAAAAAACGAGTGCATAAGTGTATCATTAAATGGCACCTTCGTGCTTAATTCCTCATGTGATCTTCTAAAATATACACCTCATAACTGCTGAGTACCTCAGTGACACAGTACAAGCCTCCCGTCTGCCTAGCATTAGCATCAGGGAAGCTGTATTTGTGGTCTTCTGAGGAGTTTCTCTTAGGAAGGTGACATTGAGAAATTTTCTTTCCATGCAGCCCTATTTATACGATTTTTTTGCTAACAGATCCATGCCTGCCTTTTTCTACAAGCAGTGTGCACAAAAAGCATTTCTGCATGTTCTTACTCTCACAGCTGTCACAAGCTTCCCAAATTGTTGGTCTCTCATTCTAGAAATAACAGGTACTGCGTGTTCCACACCAAATCTTAATCAAAATTGCCCATAGTTCTCCAGTTCTTGTTTAGGTTTGGATACGTTGTGGGAGAGATGAGCTTTAGCAGCTGGTCACTAGTACAGACTAGAAATAGCTGGTAAACCTAGACTGAAAATGAAGAGATGTTGTCCTCCTTGGCAGCACAAGGAAGAGTTTCTGGGTTTGACTCCATCAGCACCTCAGCGTGTGGCCGCGGCTAACTCTCCAACCCTCCATTTTCAATGGCAAAATGGACATCGGAGTACTTATCTTTGTGAAATGTTCTCATCATCCTTCAGTGAAAGATGATATGAAAGTTCAAATAGCTGATCAATTCCAACAGTAGCATGTGGTGCCTTATAATAGAAAACCTTAACCTACCCCTTAAAAATAGACAGCATGAGAGCATGAACGGCAAAGGACTGTCCTTACAGATAGCTGTAGGGGCTTGGAACAAGGTGAATTCTGGATAACTCCATAGGAAGACGGGGTTTTCAGCATTGGCTGAAACAACATTGGCAAACAACAGAAAAAGTGGTAAAACAAACCCAAAAAACAGATTACATTAGCCCAGCTTTAGTGAGGATCCAACTTTCGGCTGGAAATCTGTCAGGAATCTTGTCTCTGCAAAGCAAACCTCTGTCTCAAGGTGGACATGGAATAGCTACTAGAAACAACAAGCAGTATGACATTCAGCTCTCTTCTAGAGATTGCAAACATTTGCCCAAGATAAAATTAATTATGTATTCTGCCCAACTAGTAACGACTTTAGCCAATATTCTGAGCAGGAAACTGCTTTCACCAAGTTGTCTCAGATGCCTTCATTCACATTCTCAGTACTTGCCCCATTGCCACACGAGGAATATTTTCTCTCCCAATTGCCACAAGCAGGTCCTTGTTCCACCCGGACGTAATACGTGCTCTCAAACAGAGGCATGAACTCAATTTCAACTGCTACAAGAGCAATTCCAAACTCAGAAATGTCAGTGTGTCGAGCAGGGCTTTGCTTTATAAACATTCCTTTGTTAATGAAATTGGAAAAGTTCAGAGAAGGAATTTTCCATGAGTAATCATTCCTCACGTTAAAAGTCCCTTTCCCCAAATTCGCTTTGACAGCTGCTTGGGAAATAATAATAATAATAAAAAATCTTAGTCATATTGTTATATCAACAGAACGAACATCTGCCGGTTCAAGCACTCGAACCCAAATTTCTGGGTCTTCATCCAACATGATGCTGTTACTTTGTGGCTGGAGCACACCCACTCGGTTAAGAGACAAGACTCAGGCTGATGGTCCCCTTCTAGAGACCACTGTTTTCAGAGGATGCCAAGGCAACTCTGATGCCATTAGCAAAAGAGAAACAGCCAGACTTTGTGGCATCTGCCTACTTCCCAGATCTTACAAGTTTTTCTTTCCTCGCTGCCGTCCACAAGCTGATTCCACCTACTGCCTCTCACCTTAGAAATAGATTGCCATCTCTTGGGGAAAGGGGGCTGGATCTTCGTTACATGTTTCTACGGCACCCTGTGATATGGTGATGGGATCTCCAGGGATTTCTGAAGTACAGATAATGAATCTGACAGACTACGCTACGGAGGGGCTGTCAATCAACAGCGAGCTGTTCACATCCCCTCTGTCAGGCTCCCATAACCCCACCGTGAGCTGTTGCCAGGGTTTGGGCAGCCAGAGCGGAGGGAAGAGGAAAGAGCCCAGGGCCAGGTGGTGCAGCCTGGGCCAGCTCCCAGCACAGGCATGGAGGCAATAACATGCCTGGGGCACGTTATTGCTGCGAGGGGGCTGGAGGAGAATGAAAGACAGGGACAAGAAATAGATGCAGCCCCGCAGCCTTTGCACCTTGCAAAACTTCAGTAGAAGGTGGCAACTCCAAGACGCAGTTCCTGCCTGCGTCTCCCACGCTTTGCAGAGCTCTTCCACCCCCAGCTGATCTCCAGCTCTCCTGCCCTGCCTTTGTCCCTCTTCTGATAACGGTGGCCTGGGCCAAACACTCAGCCAGCTTTGGTCTTTGGAGGAGTTTAGGGATTGATGGAGGTGATCCTCTAATTTTAGGCTCATAGCCCAAAGACCACTGAGGACATACAGTGATGCACCAAAGCTGTGGGTACCTACAGGTCTCCCTGCTGCTGAGCACTGTCCTGCTGAATTGCCATGTAAAATCAATCACGGACCAAAGAACCTGGGATGTGTGAAAAAAAAAAGTCATTGAGAGGTTGGTGCAATTCTCTGGCTTCTTGAAAGACAACATAGCAAGTGCAAAACATACTACAGAGTGGAGAGAAAATGAAGTAAACAAAAAAACCTCAGAAGTTTAAGGAACAACGTAGGGGAGAAGCGGGTGTTGAGGAATGATAGTGTCCTACTGGTCAGTGTGAGGTCAGACGTTTTCTTGCTGATTGAGAATTCTCCATGTGCACAGACACCATGAGAAAAAATGGGTGAAAAAAGGCTGAGAAATAGCACTGTGCACCGTTGTCTGCATCAGAAAAACAGTATGCCGCTTGAACCAGCAATGTTCAAACTGGATGTTGAAGAATTGTGAATTATGCAGAAAAACAGTGTTTGTTTCCCTGAACTACAGTTGTAATACAAAGGCTTTCCAAGAGGTAAATGTTCCTGTCGTGATGAGTGATATTTAAGGCTGTAGTTACATCCCCCCCTTGAAAAATAAGGTTAAATTGATGGAGTGCTGTTAGGACTGCCTTGTGCTGGCTCCTTTGATTTCAACACTATAAATATTTCCCTTGTCACTGGTACTAGCCACAACAAGAACTGGTTAAACCCTCTGTGAAAATCAAAAGAGCAGAAATAATGAGAAGTAGAGTTGGGCTTTGCAATGCTCCTAGGACACATGGAGATCTGAAGTCCTGTTCCTAGGAAGAATGACCTGTTTAAAGTCACAACAGTAGTGTTACTTGTCACTTCTGAGTCTTGAATTAGTGTAGACAAGACAAAAAGAGAAAAATAAATCTCACTAGGCTTTGACTGGAATTTGTCTTGGGCTGATATATTCAAAGCCTTCCACCATTCCTCCAGATAAGAAAGAGGACCTCTGAGAGGGAAAAAGAGCTTGTGACATTGGTGTTTCTTTCTTTCTTTAGCGTAAAGAAAACTCGTTCTTTGGAAGAACTTATTTTTTATTTTCACTTTGGCAATATAGGTTATGTCTAGGCTGAAGCACTCTGATGACAGACGGTCTACTAAAATGAAGAAGAGTAAGATAAGAAAAAGCAGAGTAACTGAAAGGGGAACTTTTGTTAACTGTTTATTTAACACCAGTGCTTAAACTTTAGTCTTCAGAAAACCTGTTTTAAAATTTAAATACTGGCACTTGAATTGATTCACACAGTCTTTGTGAAACAGCTCAAAGATTCTTCACTAAAAGTCTCAGCAAGAACAAGCAGCAAATTACTAGAAGTGAAAATATAAAAGCCTTTCAGTGAGCTTTTGTTCATCAAAAAGAAGTACAACAAGAATTTAGAAAACTTGTAAGAGGAAGAGGGACAATTGCTGAAAATCCTTGGCAGGTTACCTTTAAGCACTCCTTACCCTATAGGTCATAAATCATACAAGAGAGAGAAGCCAAGTTGCGTCTCTTTATAAGATAGAAAAGAGTGTAAAGATTTCCATAAATAGCCATTTTCTGCATTAAAATCTGCCTGTGGAGAATATTTCTATCCTCGTTTCCAAAGAAAATAAGGACTTAGACGATCCAAGTTATGTGTGTATCAGCCCATCTCCTTGTGTCCCTCTGACAACTTTTGAACCTGTTTCAACAAAATTTGTTAGAATTGTACAGGTTTCATGAAAATTTACAGCCTGGGGGAAGACAGGATCTTGATTAGTTGCACCAGCCAGAATAAGACAGGCTCCAGTTACCCTTTATCAGACACTGGAGAATCCGTGTTGGGGAGAGACATCATTCATATCACAGCTATGGGAAAAGCTTAAGTTGGCACTCTTGTTTAACCAGAAAGTTCAAGCCCGAGACACACATCCACAAGAAACATGGTTTCATTAATTCTGCCGCTCATGGAACAGCTTGTTCCAACTAACATCTTTTGTTGAAGATATTAGCAAAGATGACACTTCTTCCATTAACACTGTAGTTTCCAGCACTCATCAATTGATGGCACTGTCGACAGCAAAACAAGCCTTTTAGAGACTTTTTAGGCTGGTGGTTCTTCTGGACCGTGTATAAAAACAAACTCCTTACACAAGCATTACTTTGTTTCATTGTGTTGAAATACGAGTGGTGAGTGTGTGGGTCAGCTATGATTCAGAGCTCCCTCTGAGTTTGGTCTAGGTGTCTTGTAGGAGCTTGGGGAGAGCCATCAAGGTCTCTGGCTTTGTGTTGACTCTGAAAGATCTTTTACAAGCCCAGAAGAAAGGACCTACTTTCCGTTAACCATCTGGGTAAGGGTCTGTGACGCTATCAGTGCCCACAGTGGCTCCAGTGACTGACTCATTTACACCATGGACCCCTGGGGCTAATCACAGCTCTTTTACACCTAGACAAGGTGTTGGTACATTGCCATATACATATGTCACATATTTATTGACCACTCTTGCTCCATGGCCCTCAGGGATTTCAGGCTCCTGTATCTCCTTGTTTTAGGAAGACGTGACCAAGAGCCATCTCCATTTCCCAGCACACTGCAGGATGTAGTAGACAGGCTCTACTCTGCAACTGCAAGAGGAGAAAATCACCCCACGTTGCCCTAGTGAGTGCAGGCTCCCTGCGTATGTGTGTGCATGCTCCTTTCTGTCCATCAAAGTCTCCCACCTGAGTGTGCTGGTTACCTCTCTCCACGGCCAGACACTTTCACTCAGGCTGGAAACTCACCTACTTTGCAGAGAAGGCACAGATTCTTGCCAGCTGCCTTTCAAAGTAGTTCTCGGTTGTGCAGACGTGTTGGAGGACACCCTGGCAGCACACCAGGTGGGAGATCCTCGCTGTGCCTTTGCAGCACTGTGCACACATCCAGGCCAACTCAGTCCACCCTGTCGTTCAGACACCCCCAAGGGTCATTTTCAGAATGTTGTAAGGATCAATTAGTCCTCCAAATGACAACCTATTTAGTTAATTGCAGGATATATGTGAAGGTGGGGTGGTACAAGAGCTATACTCTAAGTAAGAAGCCACCCAAGGCACCGGTGGTGGCTTGGCTGTCACCACATCCTCAATGCCACTGCTACTTGGAGTAAGGAGGGTTGTGCATACACACAGGTTCAACTGCCTGTGGTAGCACAACTTCTGCCTGGGACCCCCTCTTGACATGTTTTTAATCTCTAAAAGGTTAAAGAGAGCACAGGCACCAAGGTTATTCCCTTCAGCACTGGTTCTGGTCTAAAACATAGCCTTCCAGGAGAAAGAGCTTCACCTTGCCCATGGCCCCATTTAGTGGGCACTGGCAGTGAGAGATCCCAGTTTGTGGATGGTAATGGTCACACCTGGCTTCTGGATTTTTTGAGGAAAGGCCTGATGAACGTACTCTGAGTGCTAATGTGAGTATAAATTGTGTAATATTGCAACCCAGCCCCCTCCCTTTCTTTCAAATAACAAATTATCAGAAAAGTCAAGAAGATTCAACTCAAATTACAAACTGCAAGTATTGACTGCTATGAGCTAAAAATCATGTTAAAAATTTCTTATAATTTGGGAATACATTTCATTTGCCCCTGCATGATGGCAGCCATGGAAATTTTGCTCAGATTTTCCAAGGTCATTCACTTTCTGGCTTCTAACAAACATGGTTAATGCCAGGTGCCAAAAAATTCTTCAACAAGCCTTCTGAGCTAGAATGAAAGTTCCGGTCCCAATAGCAACTTTAATAATTGTTCATGCTACTCCATTTCTGTTCTGTGTCTTTTTATGAACATCTCACAATAAATAGATCCTTTGGTAGATATCTTCAGTACATTTTCCAATTCTTAGGGGAAATGTCAATGATGCAGTTTTGATTTTGAAGGTCATCTCAGGACTTGAACTTCACAGCTGTTGAAGATGTCCTGCTCTTTCCTATTCATTCCTTCCAACACTGCAGCACAGAGGCAATGCATACAACCTTTTTAACATCTTTTAAACTATTCTTAATTGTCTTTCCTTAAAGCAATTTGACCAAAGGTCCCAATTTTTGGAATATGCTAGCTCCCTTCCTCCTGAGACTGATTTGCAAACTGGATGTCCAAACACTGAGACGACATAAAAACGTCTGACGTCTTTTGTATCACTGGTGGGTCTGAAGGGCAAAATCTGCGAACTCTGGTGATAAAGCAGAGACAACTAAAGCAGGTGAACTCTGGTCTGCACATGAATGCAGACTAACTCCCTCTAGAGAGAGAAGCAGCTTCGCCATTTCACTTCCCAGTAAGTACGAGAACGCTGCGGAGCTCTGTGGGCTCTCTTTACAGATTCCATGCCATGTGCGCTTGGCTTATTAATTAAAACATATTCTTTACTGTTTTCAATACGTTAAATTCAACACGTCTAATGAATATCCAGCTGCACTTTTCCTTCTTTATGCATAATAATTTAGAATCATAAATTGCACTCGTTCCACCCAGGAACATTTTGCCCATTATATGGCTGCTAGTGATAATGTATCAGACAGCAATAATGATGCTTGATTTTCATAAGCTGCACTAAACGGGAAGTGCTCAGAGCTACATGTTTTGATTAGCAGACTAAGCAAAGCATGACATAAGAATCCTTATTTACATGGAATAGTAAGGCTTCTTTCACAAAGTGATTTATTTAGCCAGAGGGACAGTTTAAGTGTACCTGACCTGCTTTAACTGAGTTCTAGATCATCTCAAAGTGGATATTTCTGACACACAAAGCACTTGAATGATTGTCTAATCTAAGCTAGATATGCAAAATTGTATGCTAAAATTCATTCTGTAGGGGATTTACCAAGAAAGATAAACTCTTTTTTTAAAGCTGAATGTGTAAGAGTTGAATCAAAGGCATAATATACTCTGGAGAGGCCTATAGACAGAGAAAAGGTATTTTGTCCCAGATGAAAATTTCTATGCCTTCCATTCCTTTTCTAATGCTCCTCCATCTTTCTCTGCAGCAGTCTTGTGTCCTTCATGCCCTCTCTTCACTATACAGCTACAATTCTGTCATTTCGCAAGTGCAATCTCTCCCTAATACACCAAAAAAGCAAACAAACCCATATATACATTCACTTGTGTGCTCTGCGTTGTTCCTTCAGCTCCACCTATTGACGTCCTAAAAAATGAGTGGTTGGGGCAGCAAGTCTCTTCCATCTGTCTTGAGCACATTGTGCAGCCTTGTACATGCACACAGGTGACCCATTCCCCTGACAAGGCTGTAGTTTAGCAGGTTGAGGGACTTGACTAGTATCTGTGGGTTCAGGACAGCTGATCAGACAAGCTGTACTCTACCATGTTTAAATTATTCTTTGGATTGTGTCAGAAACCTGTGATTTAGTTAAGAAAAGTTGAATACAAGCCAACCCACCAACCCAAAGGAAGAACAACCATCATTACCAGCATTACCAGCATTACCAGCATTACCAACACTACCAGATGGTCCAGTTTCAATCTGACACAAAGCCTACTAAGTCAGTGGAAGCGATAAACTATACAGAAGTGAAGAAAAAAAGATGAAAGAGTGGCCAGTTATTTGTGTGGTTGGTGCACAATACTCCTCATTAAGCAGACTGAGATAAGTGAATGAAGAGTTCAAGGAAAGTCTGACGCACTGAGCCATGAAATAAGGATGGTAAAGAACAAGCTAGCAGAGTTGGGAAGGCTGGAACATGAGCAATGGACCCAATTTGTTTCTCTGCCCTGCTGTTTGGGATTATTTTTTTCCCCTCTCTTCATTGTGGAAAGTCTCTGTGGGCCAATAGACACTAATCACAGGTCTGTAAAATGTTAAACTGTGAAGCTCTTTTTTTTGTCACTCTGGCAGAGCTCTAAGTGGAGGAGGTACATGGGGAGGACCAGGGCTAGACAGGGGGGAGCAGCTGGCACGCATCTAACAACCTGCCACAAGGCCCTCTTTACCTCTTCACCTGATCCTCATGCAAAGTGCAACCACACTTCAGTGCTCTTTCCCTGAAGAGTACGTTCACCACAGCATAGCTAGTATGTCCCACAGACCTTGTACATCTGGTATCTCTATGGGTTTTTCTTCTTTCAGGCCAGGATTTCTGGCTCTAGAAGAGCTGGTCGAGGACATGAGATGGGCAGAAGAGCAGCTTCGTGCAGAGCAGGCATCACTGCGCTGGGCCACATGAAATCTGAGCTCTCATTTAACTCAAAGTCACTACTAGTGTTTGACCTTGGTTGAAAAAGCACTTTCTCGCTTTATGTCTGTCCTACCATCTTTCACATGTAGCTTTTCTAAGCTCCCATTTAAGGGGGTGGGTCAGATAATCCCCTTCTTACCTGGAGCTGCATGCACCCAAATAATTGATAGCAGATAAGGACACAACAGAGAGAGGACCAACTTGCAGCAATGTTACATAGCACCAGTCCACGTTGGGGAAGTCACCTATGGCCCAACGGTCAGTCAGAGGTGAGGGTGGCGGTGGGGGACTTCAGAGAGTTGCTCTGAAACACTGAAATGATTCATACTTTTAAATTAGTTCTTGATTTCTGGTTGGGAAGAACCTGTGAAGTGTTAAATAACATTAACAAGAACTTGGAAACTTTTCTCCAGCAACATATTTGGTTGAAGGTTGATTTGGTAAGCATCCCAAACTACTGGATGTGCTCTATAAGCGTTACTGGAGATGACTTTCAGTGCTGATTGCATTCAGAGATGCACTCACAGCTCTGCAGGTCTCCAGGCATTATCTGAACCCTCCCAGCCTACCAGTTTATGCTGGCAATCACAGAGAAATGGGCATCTCCATCATCTCTGGTAGAAATATCTTGACAACAGTCTCTCCATATCTTGGCACGTCTGGTTCCAGAAACTAGAGATGGAAGGGGAGGGGGAGAGTAGAGGTATTTTATTTCCATAACTTTAATGAAAAGTTTGGTTGGAGACATCCAACACAGTCAGAGGATGAGCAACTTATCTATCATGGGGACTGATGGGCAACATTATAGCTTTTATCTTCTCCCCTATGTAGCTGAAGGTCATAAAGTAACTTGGCAAACCTGTCTGGACATAACCTGTCACCTGGAAGGTTTACAGCCTTGCTTCTGCTCTGGAGTACCTAAAGAGAGAAAGGAGGTGGCCAGATTCATCTCCATGTAACTCAGCTGGGCCAAGGGGATTTAGCACAGGGGATGAACCTGGCTTGCAGTTTGCTGTATCTGATATGAGTGATGAGATCTGATAGGACGTGATCCAGCTCAAGGCTTTGCAACAGCATAGGCAAAAATTGCACATAGGCATCTCAGGAACGAGGGGCAGAGCTGAGACAGAAAGTCTTGCAGGGGAAACCCTGGAGAACTGGATTTGCAGCTCCTCCCGCTGCCACAAGAATTGCCTACTGTTCCTCTGAGGGCTTGACATCTCCTGGGAGGAGATACTGTCCCAGACACGCCAGTCTCGCCCCAGCAGCAGGCAGACAGTCTGGCAAAAGCTAAATAGACCAATGCCACAGAGCCATCTGACCTCTTACAATCACGCCCACAGAGAATGCTGCTTCCAGCCATCCGTTTGCTTTATATCTGGCCCTGCAGCGCCTGCAGCTTGAAACCGCCACGTCCTTGCTCGCCGCTTCCCTGCTTTGAATCGCTTCCTCAGCGTGTGGCTGCAGGAGCCACCTTTCATGTTCTCGCAGTGGTTTTTTTGGATCCAGCACAAAAGCGGACCCAACCAAGAGGCTTGTTTGAGCGGGAGAAGACGCGGGGGCTGCTCAGGCTGCTGGAGGGAGTGTAGGCTGAGGACACGAAACGCCTTCGGTGGAGGAGAGACTGCCCAAGAGAGCGCGGCACTCCTGCACGGTGCTCTCGGGCTAAAAGACGCGGCTGCGAGGCCACGCTCAGATACCTGCGGCCACAAACACCAGATAAGGCTGGTCATTTTTAAATCGAGGCGGGGAGGTGGTCCCAGGGCGCTCTGCGAGGAAAAAACCACGCAGCCTGCGCGGCTGGTTGCACCCAAGACCGCATTGTCTCCTTCTGCACGAGCCTGTGGGCTCGTTCCCCGGCCCCACACTAGGTCTGTATCGTGTCACACACATTTAGGAAACCAGTGCACAATCCTTACAGCTGTATATTTGCACTGTAAATGTAACGGCCGGATCGATACCCCCTCTTCCACACACACACGTACATATATTCATACACACTCTATGCCAAGGCTGCAAAACCGATTCACAAACGGTGCCTAAAATTAACATAGAAAACTTTATCCTCTACCCTTAACTTTCTGCAGTGTGATAGACAACGGCCCCTTGGGTCAGGTACAACACAGGGGCAGAAATGGTTTAGATTTTCCTGTAGGAATGAGCTATGAGAGGTTTTCTGGGGGGAAAACACAGCCCATATTCCAGGAAGCTGCTATCAGAAAGATGTTTTCACGAGTCTGCAATTCTTATTATTCCCCTTACTCCATCATCTCCAACTTATTATCTGTTTACCACATTTTTAAACTATAGCAGAGAAAAAAGAATAAAATCAATAGCCCTCTTTAGAGCTAGGAGGACAAAAATGTTCAGCTTCCCGGTGGGAAAACTGGTTCTTTCTTTCTTCCTCTCTTTCTTTCTAATTTTAAACTTCACTTAAGGTTCAGTGATTGAACAAAAGCAGACAAAAAATATTGCAGTTATCTGACGTACAGAAGTGTAACACGAAGTCTGCTCATTATGGATAATATTTATGGCAGATCATAACATTAAATTACAACTCAGCCGCCTCAGCCAGAAATTTGTAACACCACACATGTGCTTCTAATTAAGGGCTTTTGAAGTTGCCCTGGATATTTATTTTCAAGGGATTTAGTGCACAGAACGATTAAAGTTTGCTCTTGTTAGGCGTTCTGCAATGTAAAAAAAAAAAAAAAAAGAGATTGCAAATGGACCTCAAACTAATATATACATTCATTTTTGCATGAGTGTATACGTGCACATCTGTTTATATATATCTATAAAAAAATAAAAATGTGTGTGTTAACATAGATAAAATAACATATTAAAAAGAGGGGGACAAAGGGCCCTTTGTTTCAAATGTGGTCTGAGTCCAAAATTTGTGACCGTAATTTTGTTTATAGGAAATCCTTTATAATGCTAGTTTAGTGTTTCCATATGGAATTCTCATAGGACTCTTTTTTCCCCCCCCTCCCTTTTTTATTTGGATAAGGCAAGAGAAAAGTGAATGTACATTCCAAAGATGCATAGTCATTCCGGATCAAATTCAATGGATTCTGGCAAGAGTTGAAAAACACAGATGCAGTGTTTTAGGTCTCCTGCTGTGCAGCCTCCAGCCGTGAGTGTCTGGTTGAAGCACTTTGTAAAATCATGAAAACCCTATTAAATTCATGAAATATGATATACTGCATTTTCAAGCTAACTTTCCATTGAACTGTCCATGAAGATGGAATTTGGCTGGCTTGCTTATACAGCGAGTGTGCGCACACACACACACTCACCCCCCCGTGTACACACCCATAAATACAACCAGGAGCTGCTGCAATTCTTCAGAGGGGTCTTTTCCCTCCACTTCTACAGGTGAATCTTCCTCTCCAAATCAGCAGAACCTGGATCAAAGCCCGGGAGACAGTTCCCATCAACTCTGCTCTACCTTTTGCACCACCCAACTCACTCAAGGACCTCCTGAAGAGGTCCTGATGTTCAGGCAAAGGGAAGCTAGACTCCGACACAGCTGCCCTCTTCCAATTTAAAATCCCTTGCTAGGAAACTACCCAACTGAAAGCAGTCTGATATTCTTACTTCATTTCCTATTGGGTTTCACATAATAAAACCATCATATGTTTAGGCTTGGGTTTCTTTTCTCCCTTTTTAAATGAAAAAGTGAGAGCAGTCCCCTGAGGAGAATGGTCTTGCTGTTAAAATTGTCCTTGAGACACAGGCAATTGCAGCCCCTTGCATTCCTGTCAGAGTGAGAAAAGTATGTATTTCAGTAAAACTAGTCTGCCCTTGCTTATTTATGTCTAGGTACCCTCTTGGTTGGAAGCTGTAATAAGTTTAATAAAATGTGCATGTACCTGAGCTCGCTATACAACTGTGTGAGGTTTTTTTTCCCTCCACGTAAGGCAGATGGAGCTCTCCCATAAAATACGTTGTACTTCCAATTGTGTCTTTTATTCAAGGATCTGTAGGTACTTTAGAATCACTGAAATTCATAAATGTTCAGGCCAGAAGGGACATTTTAGCATTCAGCCCATGTAATACAGACTGTAAATTTCATCCTGTAGCTGCTGTATTGCGCATAGTAATGTTGACTTCCAGTTTTGAGATGAAGACTTCAAGAGAAGAGGAATCCACTGCTTTCCCTGGTAGTTTGCTCCAACAGCTAATCAGCCCTTCTGCTAAAAACATTACCAGCAATAAATAACCCATGAGGTTTAAGATAATATTGCTAACAGGAGGATTTAAGTTGTATATCTGTGATTAAGGCTGTCCACAGGAGTCTTAACTCCAACTTTTTTGAGCAAAAATTATGATAATGTGCTTCCTTTTCTCTCCATGGTCTCTACCAAGTTCTGCTCTACCACATCCACAGATAATGTTTAAGATTTTGTGTAGAAATCTATGGTGGTTATATTTAAATGTCTCTTCATACTTTTGGTACAATCTTTCCCATTTCTGTTGCGTACTTTTCCTACCAGTGAAGGCTTGATGCTTATTAAGTAGGTTGACATCATTTGATGGAAGGTACTATTGCAAGCACTAAAACAATTCAAAACTGGAAGTTGCTTTGCAAGACAAATATCCAGAAATTTGTTCATTTACTTAAAATTCCCAGATGCCTTTGGACTGGAAATAAAGGCTTAAATTTCAGGACCACAGTGCATGTTTGAACACATTCGCTGGCCTCAGATACGCCAAAGCAGAGACAATAGGCTGTCTGCTATTTCCCATTGAAAATAAGAGGGGCAAAGGAATGCTGCAAGTCCCTTAAGTACTCACTTTTTTTTTTTTTAATAAAAAGGAAGTCTAGAGTCTCTCATTCAGACATACATGTCTTTTTAGACATTTATTTTGGGTGAATATCCCATTTTTTCCTTAAGAAAACACATTGAAATGAAGACAACTGCCGAAGCATTACTACAGCTGTGATTGTCTAAGAACATAAGCAAAAATGGAGATAGCAAAGACCTTTTTTGTTGATTAGAGGTTACAGGGTTGTATATTTCTGTATCATGTGCCCCACTGTCAAGGAGTCAGCTAAGTTACTTTACATGTCTTTAAATGCTATTGATATTATGATTCATAATACAATACTCTGTGGTCTTCCAATTTCCCTTGAAACACTGAATCATACATTCGCAGATGCTAAAGAAACATTAATTAATGAGGTTTATGTTAACAGACACCTTGAGAGGATTAACATGCAAAAATTAGTTAACTAAGTGCATACCATTTAGGCTTAAAGTGCAACTCCTGCTGTGTTGTGTGAAAATTTTATGCAGAAAAGCACCCGTATTCTCCATAGTGCAACAAAATAATGGGGGACTTATTAAGCTTTACCAATTCGTTATATAAAGTGACAGCTCCAGGAAGCATGTGTTTACTGCTCTCTGCATTTTGGCAAGGAAGGCTGTTCAAAGGGAACAAACAAAAACTGTCTGGGAACATTTTACTGGATATCCAGTGAGCAAGCTGAAGGAAAGTAAAATTTGGGATACCCTTGGCTTTGTCCTAACCTCCCCACTCCTACCCCAGCCCTTAGTGGTTGCAGCCATCAACACAGGGTGCACAGCCCTTTTGACAGGGATGCACCAATAGACACGTCCTTTGCAGGGTTACCTTTGGCGACAGTGAGCAATGTGCATGCATTTGGGTCCCTGTCCTCCCAAAGCCTCCTGAGACAGGAGGGAACATGAACTGGAGGTAATGTCAGGCTCCTTACAGCACTTCCTCCCACCTCTGACCAAATGTCACATCCTGCCATGCAGCCCAAGCACTCCCAAATTCCCCAGCCATGGTCATCTGTCTCAGACCAGCATCTCATGAGCATGAATTTACAGATTACTTCCAGAGATGCCACCAAGGTGAGGAACGCAATCCCTAGACCTTGCAAAGGTCTCTAACGCTATTGCTCTTTACTTATACAACAAAATAAACAGAAAGCCCAGATAAAAAAATGGCATTACACACTTCTGTGCCCCAGCTCTCCCCCGGTTTCTGCGTGTTTTTAGCTTGGGCCAAAGTCTTTTTGTGAAACCAGGATCCTATTTACCTCTGAAAAGATGATCTCTTGTTTCTTCTTCCCATCTCTGAAGTGGCTGGTGAGATATTTCCCATCTGCGGTCTCATCCTTTCTGTCAGGTTTCCCTCTGGTCAGGCCCCTCAGATGTTTGCATTTCTCTAGTTACTCACCGATCCAGAACATTCCTTCTTGAGACCAGCCTACTCTTTCCTTGACTAGTATTTCCAAGTACATAGAAGATCATGAAGATTTAACAGGTGTTTACAGTCTTCCCTGTGCTCTTTTTTTCTTTTTTCTTAATTTCAGACATTTCTGAAGTAAGGAAGAACAAATCACTCCTACATTCAGAACAGAGCTCAAGATTTCATAATACCTACAGTTAGTGATTTCAAAATAAAATTACCAAACCACTTGTCTCAGTTGAACCTTTCACTTATTTCACATTGGGCTGTCAACAGACCATCCTTCTTTTTGGTTCCCTATCTAGCTTTACATAACCACATATAGTAACTGACCTTATTATACTTTTAACTGTGAAGTCTTTGGAGAAGGAATGATATTTGGTTCTGCATTCATGCAGCATCTTCCAGTGCATCCAGCTCCATGATCAACATACAAAGTGTTACCACTGTGCAAATAACACTACCCAGCAAAACACTTATCATTAGGTTTGGCAGCAATAGCCAACGGCTCCATAAATTCTCACTTCCAATAACCACAGCTATTCATTATTTCAAATCCCATTTAAGGGGCTTTCGGATCACAATTTCTCTTCTTCCTCTCAAACAACAATAGGACTGTTAAAAATTAACATTGTGTTTATTGCTTAAATGTAATGAAATGTTTTGTCCACCACACAAGGAGCTAGACCCTAAAGCCTTCCCTGCTTCCTCAGGCAAAACTCCAGCAAGACAATTCTAAATGACCACATCGTTACTGGCATCCTGCTTAATGTGCATTGGGGCGGTTCACTATGGAGCAGCAGGGATGGGCATAGTTCAACAGTTATTTCCTAAAAATCCTGTTTAGCAAATTTATAAATGGAAGTGCTACTTTGTTGAAATATATTTCCCTGTCCACTTGCAAATCCCAGTGACAAAAAAACCCCAAACCTTTAAATTAATTTGAACATCTCTCTTGCTTGTGGCATCCTACTTTTAGATACGGGATTTGTGTTAAATATTCTATGGCAAGCTTGACTATATTCTCTAGTGTTATTCATATTATTCATATTGTGTTCCTTATGGAAGCCTTAATCACAAATCCCACTGGACTAGATGTTGTGCATACTCAACCCCCAAAAATGGCCCTGTTCCAAAATAGTTTTGGATTGAAACGTGCAAGAAAAGAAAAGACTGATAGAGACAAACAGATGGGAAAACACGAACACAATACAAGGCAATACTGGTCAGCTGAATAGGCAAGAGCCTAACACACCAGAAGCCTGATCATTACCAAATGCTACATTTTCACTGTTCAGACCACTGGGCTAATTGCATTCAGTTCACTTATTTCTAACAAGGCAATTAGTCTCACCACCACCACCACCCCCCCATTTTCCCAGTGAGCCTGAAGAAGACTGGCAGATAGAACAAGAGAAAACAGGAAGGAACAGATTAACATCAAATTTGACAAAACTCTAAAACAGCCTTTCCATGGAAACACCCAGGGAGCAACCTGGCTGGTTCTCAGATGCACAAAGATGGGTCTGTGTATGGGACTATAAGATGGGTTGCCTGGTGGCAACCAGGAGGTGGACTTGATGACCCAGGACTAGTGGTGTATATATAGTGGGGGTTTTAGTGTTAGGCCCAAAGTAAAAATACAGAGATATGTTTCAGAACATCAAAATGATATGAAGAAAGTAAAGGTTATTAAAAACAGAATCTACACACACTAAAAAAATGCTTTTATGGAGAACAGAGGCCACATATAGCTGAAAAGTACAGGTTAATTTTATAAACAGTAATCACACTTGTATGGCAGATATGCAAGTTAAACTCCTATTTCTGCAAATAGACACACTCTTCCCAATAAGAAAAAGCTATCATATCCTTTTCCATCTCTCAGAAGAGTAATTTAACCTGTCCAGAGCTCTGTACTATTGCAGCCAGACTACTTCTGGCCCAGATATTTCTTGCCATACTACCCAAAGAGGTTGCTCCTATGCTTAAAGAGAAAGCTTCAGGCAAAATGGCATATGCTGAACATATTCTAAGATTATATTGATTATACTTCCTGTTCAGAAGCTACTCTTTTACATATAACATTTACACTGCTTACAAAATACAAAGGTTGGTGTTGCTCCATGTCCAAAATAGAGCCTGTTCTACAACCAAGAGCAGGACAGAGAGGAGAGGGGCAGGACCCCCACCCTTCCCTGACAGGCATCCATTGAAAGGGAACTCAGACTTGAACGTCTCTTAAGCACACCAGAAAAGTCACCCATTCTTGGTGAGGCATCTCACACCTCCCGAAGCATTTAGCAGACTGCACAAATAAATCAAAATTACAGAATGAACGTACCCATGATGTCAGTCCACACTGGCATTCGTGAAACTATAAAGCAAGGTCGTGTAGCCCAAACTGATCTCTTGGTGGGAAGAAGGCATTTAACAATCTTATTTTTGCCAATGGTTCAAAGGGGTAGAAATTTAAATCCAATATTTAGTTGGGGAAGTAACTACAGGCCTTCATGAGCAAAGAGGAGCATCAAAGTGTGGAGGGACAGGAGACAGATGAAGAAAGCCAGTGGCTGTCCCTCGTAGCTGAGTCACTCCCATGTCCATCATGGGCTGAGCTCCCACAGGGCTTGTAGTCTGTTCCTCTCTTGTCCCAGCCCAGGGCCCTTCGGATGTAGTAGATATCCAGAATAGAATGGACTCTGCATCACCACAAACCCTCATGTTTACATTAGATATCTGCCTAGGTGCAACATTACAGCTCAGACAGAAGTTTTGGACTTCTCCTCCTCTGACTAGCTCAAGCTCACTTCAGCTAGACATTGACAGAACTTTCTCTGGCAATTAAAAAAATATAAAACCCTCCTTTAACTACAGTACAACAGCTACCAATTCACGGAGCTGTTCACGAAGATGGTTTCCTCACTCTGCCTCTCAAGTCCGTGAATCTCATTGTGATAGGAGCAATAATAAATAACCATAGCTGTTTGATGAGGCACGGAATTCCCCCCATGCTGGCACAGGTGACTCTGTTTGGACACATGCTAGCTAAGGCAGTGTTTTCTTCTTCATAGGCTGTGGCCCTCACGTTGCCTGGGGACTCCGTTTTTTCCTCTCATCACTTTGACTTGCTGTTTTTTGTGAGCAGATTTCTCTCCCTCCATGACAGCACTTTCCACCCACAGGTTGCACAGCATGTTTGGGAATATGCATCACTTGAGGTCCACTGTGACAACCGTTGGCTGAAATTTGCATAGCCCCTGAAAAAGCTGTATGTGCTACGGTGACAAAGGCCCTCATCCAGAACCACTGAAGTCAAGAGAAAGACATAATTGACTTAGTTGGGTTCACATCTAGCTCCCGAGGACTTGATTTCTAAGGCTGTTGATCTGTTGCCTTTATGAGCACTAATTTTACTAATGTATTTTTCAATGCAGTTCAGCTATCGCTTGGATAATTTCAAATCTGGCAAGTCAGATGGATGTGCTGCACGCCATGGTCCATAAAAATGAAAGGTCAGCTATTAATTGGCTTCAGTTTAAGCTTAGCAGCTTCAGAAAACTCCCTTTCATGGCCACAACATTTAATTTATGGATAGATATATTTGGATCTATTTATTTCAAGAACAAAATTCTCTGGTTTGCAGCCATTGATTTTATAAAAGAGATAATAAAAACGTAATGAGTATGGAGATGCAAAAGCGGAAATGACACGGAGAAAGTAATAATCATTAAAATAAAAATATAAACAAGTCTATAAACCAAACCCTCAGGACATTTGCCGTGTGTAATGTAACTTTTATACCTCTTACTTCATAATGCAGAACTTTCAAAGAAAATTAATTTAATTCTTTTACTAACCTTACCCAACCCCAATCAAGTAATAGGTAGCAAGAAAAACAATTATATACACACACAGTAAGCTTTCATTTAGTTCAAGTGGTGATTCAAGTATTTTCATTGCATAATAAAGATCTGAAACCCATTTTACCAATAGCAACACTGAAATCCCAGAAACTCTGTTTTTTACGTGAGACTGCTTGGATACTTAAGCTTCTAAAACAGGGGGTTTGTGGGACACTTATCTGTGCTGGCTTCTCTAAATTTCCTCAGGTGCTTTAGCCATGATGCAGAAATAAGCTACAAATAGGGGAGCAGCCTTGCAGGATGGATAGTGCATACCAAAGTACGCTGCCGGCCCAATAGCCGGTCACAAGGAAGAAAAGGGCTTCTGGGCCCCAGTCTGAGTGGTCAGAAAGGAGAGGACTGACCCTCATCAGCCCACCCCAGGTAGGACTATTCGCAGCAGAGGATGCAGACATGGTAGCTTATACTGTGAGCCCGATCCCACAGCTTGATGTGATGACGCATCAGAGATGAGCCCCTGTTGGGATGCCCAACCGCGCCATCTGCGTGATGTCACGCAGGAGGCACCTCCTGGGGAGCTACAAGGGGGTTGGCCAGGACAGAAGCAAAGGGTTGAAAAGCTCTTTAATCCCTCACCTCCCTCCCTGAAGTCCCATCTTGAGCTCCCAGCAGTGTGATTGCTGCTTCGCTGCAGAAGGAAGGAGTAAGTCACTGAGATATTGAAGTGGGTAGGTTGAAATTGGGTCTTTTGGTCCTTACATCTACCCAGAGACATATGGCTTGATTCTCCCTGTTGTGAAGTCTTCAAGCCTCCTGCTGCCTTCAGCAGACCTCAGACTGCACACACACAGATTAGAAAATCACACTGACTGCTAAGATGCGTGATTACAGATATTTCCATAATCACAGACAAATGTTAGCCTTAAACAGTCCTACTCTCAGGTTCCCCACCTGTAAAACAGAAAACAAGGTGCAAACAAGGCACTTCACACAGCTTTCCAAGGCTAGGACAGGGCTGTTTCTAGAGCTGACTGAGACTTTGGGCAATGGAAGAAGAACCATGATCAGAAAGTATAGAGATAAAAGAAGGTATATGCTGCAGAAAATATTATTAAGAGGCTTTGAGAAGCAAGGAAAGTTGCTCTGTACTAATAAATCCCTGAAGGCTTTGCTGCCCTTGAGTTCAGTGACACGGCTGAGATATCTGTAGTCATATAAAAACTGCAGTTCTGTAAGCAGATTTGTTGATTGCCAAAGGCAAGATCAACAAACCAATCATTGCCATGATTCATATCAATTAGTTTTCAAAACTGATGAAAAGCCAAAAGCTTCAGCTCAGTAGGTGGCCTGTTCCAGTGACTGAGACAGAGAGGATGGCAGAGCAATCCGTGTGTCCTCTGACTTCACCGGTGCTTGAACAGGGACATAACATTGTTGAGTCACAAGCAAACTTGGGAGCTTTGGACAGATCCTGAGTTTCAACCAGCCCTGTGGGTACCAGAATCCTCAGGCACCCACATTTCTGCAAGAAAGCATGAACACAATGCAGGTGTGGTAACATCATTCTTCCCTCTGTCTCCCTTGTTTTCATCTCGGTTAACAAACAAGGCGTTCTTCCATCCTTGCCTGGAAAGACATGTGGGAGAAGTATGTTCTGAGCAGGTCTCATCCCAGGACAACAGCAGCCAGGAGCCAGCTGCCCACAGAGCTGCAGCAGCTCATCCAGCTGCAGCTCATTGCTTATGCCCTGGGACGGGAGTCGGGGAGAGGCAGCTGCCAGGTTGGATGAATATTTTGGCAGGCTGAATGCAATCTGCAGGACACACATTTCTAGCTGAGCCAGACTCCCGCTTGCCCTCTGCCTTGTGCATGTCCATTATCCAACAAGTCAAAGGTCTCTTGCCCCAGGTCATGACCTGGGTGCATGTCTCAGGACAGTCAGCTTCAGCATGAGTCGAGGCACTTACAAAGCAGGAACAGCAATACCCAAGGTCCCTTCACATCATCCCAGGTATCTGGCTATAAATGACTGCTGAGCTTAAAAACTAATTCCCTTTCCCAGATTGTCAGCTTCTTAAGTATTTACAACTTAAAACACTTATCTCTCCCATTACCTCAAGCAACTTGTTGATATGTCAAATGAGGAACATGTTGGCAAATTGGCTGCAAATGTTTCTTCTCCTTCCCCTACCATGTCCAAAACATACAGATTACACCATCCTGAACTCACATAAACTCCCGACTGTTTATTTCAGAGCTGTAAAGCTGATTTGACGTTCAAATTGATACAACGAAATAGAAACAAATCACTTTACAGCCTCCAAGTTGGCTTCTGCTGCCCAAACATCTTTCTTTGTGCCTCAGGCTTCAACAATTCTCCACCAGATCGGTCTGAGCACAAGCCATGCAAGATGAGTTAGTTCTCACACGTGTCTTTTAGGGCTTTTGACACTCAGATTTTTTTTCCTCCTTTTAATTTCCAAATATCTGGTTTTCTTTAATCATTCACATCCTTACTAAGGACCCTGCCAATGTCCACTTAAACTGAATGATGTCATCTTGAATGGTACTGGGTCAGGCCATCCAGAAAGCTATCTTACAACTTTATCCTCTAATATAATCTATAGGGAGAACTGTGTGAATAACTGAATTTTTTGTTTTAATGGTTGAACTGAAAAACAAAGAAAAAATTTAGTATTGGATGAGTCTTAAATTGTTTCATTTTTCTCAAAGGAATGAAAACAAACATGAAAACACAATAAATGTTTTATTGCAGTATTTTTCGCCTTTGAAAAATTATCACTGAATTTGCTAAAGTAGGCTTTAAAACACCCAGACTGTAACTCTTTTATTTTCCCTCTCTGCATTTGATCTTTTTTATTTTCTTCTGACAAGGTACTCTGCTAAATACTGCTGTTATTGCTAGATGTGGAGCGACCTGAAACTGCTTTTTTAGCAATAAAATGCATCTCTCTCTCAAAAAATTATTCTTCTTTATCCAGAGACAGAGAGAGATACAACCTTTTCCTCTCTTATAGCACAAAACTAAGTGATACGCTACTCTTTCATTAATTTTTTTGGCCAAGATGCTCTAAAATCTTTACTAAAATCTCTCTGGTAGTTTCTGAGGTATGTTCTGCTTTATCAGTCCTAATGCAAAAGGGGAAGGAATGGGGATGGCAATTCTCTGCACCCTGCCTAGAAAGCAGTACTTGTCATGATGGGACATGGGGATCAGCCATGGGACTGTGCTTATATTGTAGACATGGAAAATATAGACCATGGTCCAGAGATGACATATCTGATGTCAATGGCAACATTATTTATAGAGTGTTTCTTTCATTGACTCTGTCACTATAGCATTTCAGCTCTTCCTAGAAACACAGGAAATCCCAGAGCAAGCTCATGGAGAGGTATTTTGGCACAAAACCAGGACCCACGGTTGCATTTTGACCCCGTCTTTAACGCTGACTTTGGCTCCAGTTGAGGCATTCAGACTAAGGTGGAAGCAGCCCTCAGCTCTTCTCTTTGCAGCTGGCAAACTTCAGCCAAAACCCTGGCTTTCCAATTCAACTTCTTATGACACCTCAAACTAATCCCAACCTTCACATTGGCCTCAGTACAACTGGCAAATTTATATTATAACCCTCTTTATGCATCCTTGAGTCTCATAAACCTTATATTACCCAAGCACTGGCCATGCAGAAGGCACTCAAGGCCACAGAAGCCTAAGAGTATGGTGTTTAAATAAGCTAACACTAGTTAAATGCTTCCTCCACATAACTGGAAGCCTTCATTGAAACAAAATGTTGCATTTTGAGCATTACAATAGAACCTCACGCTAAACCTAACCTTGGCTATAGATAAGGCATATTCTTCTGCATGAAAATTCACTGTGAGTAAAACAAGCTGACACAAATCTGTATTTTCCTGCACCGTCATGCCAAAATTCAGCTGTAAGCTTGGGTCTGCAATGCACCTTTCAAATCCTGTAAAAGTAACTTGAACAATAATGTAGGGAATGAGAAAGGCACAAAGCACCACAAGAAACTTAAGCTCAAGGTATTCAAGTAAAGTGATACCAATATTCTCCACCACAGAAGTTGCAAATTTGAAAATAACTGTAGCTCTGTAGTCACCAGTTTCATCGAGGCTATCCCTAGACTAAGCCCAGTCTCTGCCAGGAATACGTATCAAGCAAAAATTCAAACTAAGGCAACCAAATCAACTGAGGGCAACACACAGCTTTCCTCCACAGGGTCAACAAATTTCAACCTTAACCTTCATTCTGCAGCAATTCTTTTTGTGATCCTAACCCCATTTGAACACTAGCTGGTGAGTGAGCCCACCAGGGGAGGTGCCTTGCTGGACCTGCTGTTTACAAACAGAGAAGGACTGGTGAGAGATGTGGTGGTCGGAGGCCGTCTTGGGCTTAGCGACCACGACATGATAGAATTCTCAGTTGTGAGCGAAGTACGGAGAGGGGTCAGCAAAACTGCTACCATGGACTTCCGGAGGGCAGACTTTGGCCTGTTCAGGTCACTGGTTGAGAGAGTCCCTTGGGAGACCGTCCTGAAGGACAAAGGGGTCCAGGAAGGCTGGACAGCCTTCAAGAAGGAAACCTTAAAGGCGCAGGAGCAGGCGGTCCCCATGTGCCATAAGAAGAGCTGGCGGGGAAGGCGACCAGCCTGGCTGAACAGGGAGATTTTGCTGGGACTCAGGGAAAAGAGAAGAGTTTATCACCTCTGGAAGAAGGGGCAGGCAACTCAAGAAGAGTACAAGGATCTCGTTAGGTTAAGCAGGGACAAAATTAGAAAGGCAAAAGCCCACCTAGAGCTCAGTCTGGCCACAGTTGCAAAGGATAATAAAAAATGCTTCTACAAATATATTAACAACAAAAAGAGAGGCAAGGAGAATCTCCATCCCCTACTGGATATGGGGGGAAACAGTGTCTCCAAGGACGAGGACAAGGTTGAGGTGCTTAATGCCTTCTTCGCCTCAGTCTTTAATAGCCAGACCAGGTATCCGCAAGGTATTCAGCCCCCTGAGCTGGAAGATGGGGATGGAGAGCACGATAACCCGCCTATAATCCAGGAGGAAGCAGTTAAGGACGTGTTAAGCCACCTGGACACCCACAAGTCTATGGGACCTGATGGGATCCACCCGAGAGTACTGAGGGAGCTGGTGGAGGAGCTTGCCAAGCCACTCTCCATCATTTATCAGCAGTCGTGGTTAACAGGGGAGGTCCCAGAAGACTGGAGGCTTGCCAATGTGACACCCATCTACAAGAAAGGCCGGAAGGAGGATCCTGGGAACTACAGGCCTGTCAGCCTGACCTCCGTACCAGGGAAGATCATGGAGCGGTTGGTCTTGAGAGTGCTCACAGGGCATCTGCAGGACAACCAAGGGATCAGGCCCAGCCAGCATGGGTTCATGAAAAGCAGGTCCTGCTTGACCAACCTGATCTCCTTCTATGACCAGGTGACCCGCCTAGTGGATGAGGGAAAGGCTGTGGACGTTGTCTACCTGGACTTTAGTAAAGCCTTTGACAGCGTCTCCCACAGCATTCTCCTGGAGAAACTGGCGGCTCGTGGCTTAGACGGGTTTACTCTTCGCTGGGTGAGGAACTGGCTGGATGGCCGAGCCCAGAGAGTTGTGGTGAACGGCGTTAAATCCGGCTGGCGGCCGGTCACAAGCGGTGTTCCCCAGGGCCCGGTTCTGGGACCGGTCTTCTTCAATATCTTTATAGATGATCTGGATGAGGGAATCGAGTGCCCCCTCAGTAAGTTTGCAGATGACACCAAGTTGGGTGGGAGTGTTGATCTGCTGGAGGGTAGAAGGGCTCTGCAGAGGGATCTGGACAGGCTGGATCGATGGGCAGAGGCCAACTGTATGAGGTTTAATAAGGCCAAGTGCAGGGTCCTGCACTTCGGCCACAACAACCCCATGCAACGCTACAGGCTTGTGGAGGAGTGGCTGGAGAGCTGCCTGGCAGAAAGGGACCTGGGGGTGCTCATTGACAGCTGGCTGAACATGAGCCAGCAGTGTGCCCAGGTGGCCAAGAAGGCCAACAGCGTCCTGGCCTGTATCAGCAATAGTGTGGCCAGCAGGAGCAGGAGCAGGGCAGGGATCGTGCCCCTGTACTCGGCACTGGTGAGGCCGCACCTCGAATCCTGTGTTCAGTGTTGGGCCCCTCACTACAAGAAGGTCGTTGAGGTGCTGGAGTGTGTCCAGAGAAGGTCAACAGAGCTGGTGAGGGGTCTGGAGCACAAGTCTGATGAGGAGCGGCTGAGGGAACTGGGGGTGTTCAGTCTGGAGAAGAGGAGGCTGAAGGGAGACCTTATCGCTCTCTACAACTGCCTGAAAGGGGGTTGTGGCGACGAGGGTGTTGGTCTCTTCTCCCAAGTAACCAGTGATAGGACGAGAGGAAATGGCCTCAAAAGTTATGCCAGGGAAGGTTTAGATTGGATATTAGGAAAAATTTCTTCACTGAGAGGGTGGTCAGGCATTGGAACAGGCTGCCCAGGGAGGTGGTGGAGTCACCATCTCTGGAAGTGTTCAAAAAACGTGTGGATGTGGCACTTCAGGACATGGTTTAGGGAACATGGTGGCGCTGGATTAATGGTTGGACTTGATGATCTTGAAGGTCCTTTCCAACCTTAGTGATTCTGTGATTCTGTGATTCTTATATGCTCAGACTGCTAACCAAAAATTAAGAATATTGCATTTTTTAAAAGAACTGCGAATCATGAACATATCTGGCCTGAACAAATTCTAAAATTCTAATATTTTTAAATTTTTAAAAAAACAATAAATTTACATTTTTAATTCCCAGGACTTGCCTCCATCTTCTTCCAAATCGCTTCTGCACCTGCAACTAACCTTAAACCTCAGGCAATGCACACTGCTCAGCCTAAAGGTGAGCCCCAAACTGGCTCACCCACCAAGACATGAGAGTGAATCCAGAGCTATTGACACACAGGGAATGAAGTTGGGGATACATGACACAGACACACCAATACCAGATTTCCAGCTCTTTCCACTTGAATAACTAAGTGTGAATTGCAGAAACTGGCTGTGACTTTGGCTCCGCTTCCCTGTCGCAGACCCTAACTAATCTGGTCCCACTCCCTCCTTCCCTTTCCTCTGGATGAGTTGAACATTGACCTAATCCTGGCTCTCCATCCTTTATTCTCTGGAAGCCCAATCTGAACACATCTCCAACCCTTGGATGGGCCATTTACAATACTCACATTTGCAAAGTAAATGCAGAAGGAGGTCTGGCAAAATGCTCTTACTTCTTTCTCTCCTTTCCCTTTCCTCACAAGCATCAATGTTTGAGCTAAAATATATCCCCGCACAAACCTTGGTCTCATTTGTCCCCTGTACATGGTCACTAACCCCACTCCCAATATTAGCTATGGACTAGGCATCCACTAGCCCCAGCTCCCACCATAGCCAAGATAAACTGGTAAAAAAATGCCTTTGCATGAAAAAATAGAGCAATAAACTGGGATGTGCTGCTTTGAATTTCACAGATCTTCACAAAACCCTGTCCCTATTTCTAAGTCCATAACTCAGTCTCTGTAAAACAAAGGGCAGACTCTGATGTTGGCTGAAGTCCTCTACCAGGAACCTGTTTGGCACCCAGAGATCACTGGCATCCATGGCGGGGGCTGAACCTCAGACAACACTTGACACAACCCCCAGGGGCCTCAGCGTGAGCCAGCGTTGCCCACCCAGCACACAGGGCACACGTACATCACGGTGCCCAGAGCAGGTCACCTGGGAAGACCTTAGATATGATAGATCCTTAGGTATGTCTATCCAGGTCTTGGCAGTGCAGGAAGGCACAAAGAGCCAAGAAATCAGGCTGGGATGCAGCTGACAGAGAAAGGGAGATGAAGGTTATAGGGAAGGAAACAAGTCCCAACATGAACGGGTCAACCACAGCTCCAGCTTGCTTCTCACCGAAGATACAGGAGGTCTGCTGAGCTATGCAACACAGCCTCCAACATGCAAGTGTCCTAGAGATCCTCCCCAAACGAGTTCTGCCCAACCAATACGCATGCCAGGAAAATAAGAAATTGCACATTTGTACTTTCACCTTTCAATATTAGGGATGGGAGGTTATCTCAGTACTTCACGGTGAGGAGGCCCTCACAAAATACCTTCTGACCTGCCCAGGGAACAATTTCCCTAGCATTTCTGCTGGGATAGCAAAAATTTCCTTTGCCCCTTTACAAATTCCACATTTAATAGCTTTGCCACAGCAGTCAGAGTTCTCGGACCATGTGCCCCCATTCATATTGGAATTAGGATTAAACTAATTTGTGCATGTCATCTGACCCTCTTATTCATCAAATTTAATTTTAAAACTTTTTGAATTTCTGATAAATAACACCTGCCTCTAATTAGAAACACTATTTAACCAGGTTTCATGTGCTTTCAATCTTATTACATTCTTGTCACAACCCTGCGTACGATTTCAGCATCCCGCTTGAACACAAACTTATCGGCCACCAAAATACACCAAAGATGTCTTCTGATGGCAGGAGGCATTTAATGTTTCATTGACATGATATAGTTCTCACAGCACAGTAACGAAGCACCAGGGGAAAAAATTGCAGCCACAAAACAAAGAACTTGATAGAAATCTCAGGAGACAGTGATTTTCTCCTGAAAATCTCTAGTGCTACTCAACCTCTAGTGTTCCAGTCTTCCATTTTGAAAACACGCTTTTCTTCATCTGTAACTTGATATTGCAGATATACTAGATTGCAGTTTTTAAAGATCAAAGCAAAACTAAATATTTTGAAAAATCCACACTTAAAAAATAATAGCCATTTTAAATCGTCCTTGTTGAAGATTTCTGTAAAGGAGGGGGGATTCTTCTGTGCACCCTTTCAAAATTTCTAAATCCTCCACAAAATAGCCTTCCAGTCTTTCGCGAAGCTCTCAGGCTATAAATAGATAGGTTTGTAAGGTGGGTGTAGCGTAGGTGTAGAGTCACCCGTGGGAGGTGGTGCAGCCCTGCCCTGGGACCGAGCCAGTAGCAGGCAGCAGCCACGCTCGCGCCTGTAGGAGCCAGCCCCCACGCAAACAGCACCAGACACAGCTTCTATACGTACGGCACAAACCCAGCGCGGCTCCCCTGGGGCTGGCAGGTATCACCCTTCTCTCGCTTATATTAGTGTTATTCTACGAACTACAGAGGAATAAAACCCGAGGTGGGGTCTGCCGGGAGTCTCGGCAGCTGCACAGCTGCGGCGCTCGCTCCTCTCCGCTTCCTCCGTCGTAGGGCCTCACGAAAAGTTCATCAACGTTAGGGGAATCCCTCCACTGCCTTTCCAAAAGGCATCAGGCCATTCCCCCACTGCAGCAATGCCATTCATCGGGCACGCAAGCAGCGAGATTGCTACGTGGGCGCGGATGCAAACCCCCCGCATCCCGCACCGTGCCCTACTTCTTCCTTTTGTTCTAGTCGGTAAGTCCCGGTGCTGTTAGCAACTCGGGAAACTTGGCCTGTCATCTGTGATCTTTGAAGTGCAAACTTCAGGCTCATGCAGAACAGAGAGCAGAAGTGATGTCTGTATTTTCAGGTGAGCAAAGCTGCAGACTTCAAAGGTTCAGTGAAGCTTCTTAAAGATTGTCACCCGAGTTCCTCAAAAGCTGGCTGAAAATGCATCCATACATCCAGATAAACGTGCTCTTTGATCTGAGTGATAAAAACAACTGTTTTTCTACATGTAAACTCCTTTTTTGTAAATGTTTATGAACTGTGGGAAATTATGTCTCTGCCAGAATTTAAAATAAAGTGATTCAATGGGTTTGCTTTACATTTACCATTCATTATGCTCGCTAACATTGCAGGAATCCCAACGGAGTTTTCAAGGAAGGTTCACAGTGTTGTAGTTACCAGGGAAACACACAATAAATTGTTGCTATCTAAAAAAGAAAATCCCCATTAACTTTCTATTAAAGAGCAAGCGATGTGAACTATATGGGGATATGCCTTTACAGTTACCCTATTAAAACGCTGTATGTTTTGTTTCAAGACTTAACCAAATATTGGCCAAGCTCTGACATTTTTATTCATTGTGAACAGCACCTAGCACTCTACAGCCTGTGGTTTACCAGGCATTGTTAAAGGCGGTCCAGTATTCAGCTAGGTTTGCCCAGGAATAGCAGACACCGTGTGATCATAACTGCAGTTAAAACATTTACAGGGAAAGCTTTGTTGGAGCGAGGTTTGATTCTTTCATGCTAAGCTAACAAAACCAGCAGTGTATTTCACACCAAAATGAAGGGCTTTTACTAACCCCCACGGCTTGTACAAGATATTCAATCCCAGTAAAAGGGTTTACAGGTTGGACAACCAACTAACTCTGCATGGTATTGACAAGTTTTCTCAGCATATGTCTACGTTATTTTTTTTGACATGGAGCACAGTTGTGTGTGCACAAGTGTCACAGGTCACAGATCACCTTGGCCCTACAGACCAGTGGTGGAGACATGGATGCTCCAACCCTACTTTGCCCTTGGTGCTCCAGGCAGCGAGAACCACATGACATCACCTAAGCATCCACACCAAGATACTAGAAATCTTCCTTGATTGAGCCCTCTTTGACCTCTGGCAGATCATGGGCAGTTCAAGAAGTAATCATCACCCTCAACTCCCAACCCTCAAATGGAGTTGATGTCCCCACCGTCTTTTGGTCAGTCCCCAGCCTTTGCAACTGACCACGAGAGCTGTTCCAACCTTACTGCACCACAAAGAGGCTGCCTAAAAGCACCTTCAGCAGAAGCTAAATTAAATCTGACTTCTTCCACACTAAAATGTCCTAAAAGCACATTTCCTTCTCTGTCCTCTCTTTCACACCCATCAGTTACGGTATCTCAGCCGGGCAGAAGGTAGCTTCCAACAAGGAACAGTAATTTCTTTAGCTGCTCCAACCTGATTCACGTTTGTCTACCCATGTCTGTCACACTCAAGTCTTACAGAGTCCCTGAACCACTATAGTGAGCAAAAAGAATTATTCTCATTTAAGGGGTCACCCCTGAATTGATGAGAGACATTCAGTAGCTGACTTCCCCAAGTTTCCACTGCAAATTAACAAGACAGCAGAGATATCGTCCAGTTTCTTGCTGTATTATTCCCACCTTGCTACTCTCTGGATAAACCACCTGGACACCCACAAGTCTATGGGGCCTGATGGGATCCACCCGAGAGTACTGAGGGAGCTGGTGGAGGAGCTTGCCAAGCCACTCTCCATCATTTATCAGCAGTCCTGGTTAACAGGGGAGGTCCCAGAAGACTGGAGGCTTGCCAATGTGACACCCATCTACAAGAAAGGCCGGAAGGAGGACCCTGGGAACTACAGGCCTGTCAGCCTGACCTCTGTACCAGGGAAGATTATGGAGCGGTTGGTCTTGAGAGTGCTCACAGGGCATCTGCAGGACAACCAAGGGATCAGGCCCAGCCAGCATGGGTTCATGAAAGGCAGGTCCTGTTTGACCAACCTGATCTCCTTCTATGACCAGGTGACCCGCCTAGTGGATGAGGGAAAGGCTGTGGACGTTGTCTACCTGGACTTTAGTAAAGCCTTTGACAGCGTCTTCCACAGCATTCTCCTGGAGAAACTGGCGGCTCGTGGCTTAGACGGGTTTACTCTTCGCTGGGTGAGGAACTGGCTGGATGGCCGAGCCCAGAGAGTTGTGGTGAACGGCGTTAAATCCGGCTGGCGGCCGGTCACAAGCGGTGTTCCCCAGGGCTCGGTTCTGGGACCAGTCTTGTTCAATATCTTTATAGATGATCTGGATGAGGGAATCGAGTGCCCCCTCAGTAAGTTTGCAGATGACACCAAGTTGGGTGGGAGTGTTGATCTGCTGGAGGGTAGAAGGGCTCTGCAGAGGGATCTGGACAGGCTGGATCGATGGGCAGAGGCCAACTGTATGAGGTTTAATAAGGCCAAGTGCAGGGTCCTGCACTTTGGCCACAACAGCCCCATGCAATGCTACAGGCTTGGGGAGGAGTGGCTGGAGAGCAGCCCGGCGGAAAGGGACCTGGGGGTGCTGGTTGACAGCCGGCTGAACATGAGCCAGCAGTGTGCCCAGGTGGCCAAGAAGGCCAACAGCGTCCTGGCCTGTATCAGGAATAGGGTGGCCAGCAGGAGTAGGGAAGTGATCGTGCCCCTGTACTCGGCACTGGTGAGGCCGCACCTTGAATACTGTGTTCAGTGTTGGGCCCCTCACTACAAGAAGGATGTTGAGGTGCTGGAGCGTGTCCAGAGAAGGGCAACGAAGCTGGTGAGGGCTCTGGAGCACAAGTCTGATGAGGAGCGGCTGAGGGAACTGGGGGTGTTCAGTCTGGAGAAGAGGAGGCTGAGGGGAGACCTTATCGCTCTCTACAACTACCTGAAAGGGGGTTGTGGCGATAAGGGTGTTGGTCTCTTCTCCCAAGTAACCAGTGATAGGACGAGAGGAAATGGCCTCAAGTTGCACCAGGGGAGGTTTAGATTGGATATTAGGAAAAATTTCTTCACTGAGAGGGTGGTCAGGCGTTGGAACAGGCTGCCCAGGGAGGTGGTGGAGTCGTCATCTCTGGAAGAGTTCAAAAAACATGTGGATGTGGTGCTTCAGGACATGGTTTAGGGGACATGGTGGTGCTGGATTAATGGTTGGACTTGATGATCTTAAAGGTCCTTTCCAACCTAGTGATTCTGTGATTCTGTGATTCTGTGATAAAGGTAGGCATTAATTTCACTGGAGCTCATGTTAGGACATATAAGTTTTCCACCACCGGAGAGGATCTTTAGAAATATTTCTAGTAAATGGAGGTGGCTTTATGGGTCAGGTGAATGTACAAATTAATTTTTCCCTCCTGATGAGACAGAGCAATGACTGGCTCTGAAAGTGAAGACATGCAGCTCACGGTCAACGTGAAGGAGAAAGAGGGTCATATCAAAGTGAAAGTTGGGAAGTTGGCAATCCTACAGGGCAGGAATGACAGATGCTGTGCTAAAGGAGAAGTGATATGATGAGAGCTTAGGTGAGAGTTTGAGCTTCTTGGATGAATAAGAAATTCAGGTTTCAAAAGACATCACATAGATTCTTTCCAGACCCAGTCTGGACATGAGGATCTAGACCGAACAGAAAGAGAAGTGAGAGCTGCAGGCAGATTAGGGGTGATGACAGAGGATAACAGGGAAGAAGGTGGGAAAGGGAAGACACAGTGAGCCCAGCAGCACTATGGGCAGGGCTTTTCCTTGGCACATCCATGGACCCATTCCTGCTCCAGGTCAGACAGGGTGGCCATCTGAAAATGTCTCACACCACCCCTGTCCCTTCACTTGTAAGAAAAGACTGGTTCTGTTGATGGTCACATTTCTAAGGTCATAACACTCTAGGGGAGAGACAGAAATTGGTTTCTCTCTGAAGGCAGGGCAGAGGTTCCACTTCCCTTCTCAGTTCCCAGGTCACCTTGCCGGTTCCTCTGAACACCCAACGCCCAGTGCATTGCAACAAAGATGAGGCACTACTTCGGTCAGACATTTGGCATCATGCAGCTTCACACTGTGGATTTAGCCTTAGCTTTAAATCAGTGCCACCAAGACATAAATAGATGGGATTAAAAAGTTAGCTGGATTAAAAAGTTGACCTGTTTTCTTTTTCCTCTCCTTATTCTTACTGGCCTATTTCTTAAATCCATTCCTAAAACAAGCAAACCTTTTTTTGTTTCCATTTGCAAAAGATAAAAAAAAAATAAAGAGTGAGAGAGACAGAGACATACAAAGCCAAAAAGAAACAGAGAATCCAACTGGAGAGGTATGTGTTATTGGACAAGTGTTTAATTTATGGAACTTGGCCGGCAGAACAAGAGTTTGAATTGTACTTCAATAAGTGGAGCTCTTAGAATAAATGTGGCTTGTAAAGTTGTTTTACAGTCTGCTTTGCCAAGCAGCCAACACCTCATGGAAACCTTTGAAAAACATTCTGTTTAGAAGCGACAGTTTTTATATTTCATATTTTCTCTATTTGTTTTCCCCTCTGGTTTTATAACTAAAACCATATGCAGGAAAACAGGATTTTTGTGTCTTAAAATATCTACCTGGTCTGACTACTTTCATTATTAAAAAAATCCAGTTAGCATTTTGAAAATTTTTCATGTATTAGGCATTTGGTTCAAATGCTAACGTGTCCTTGTTTGATACCCCAGTCGGCTACAGATTTCCCAAATTACTTGGGATAGTTACTTAGCTGAGATTCATCACCCTTCTCCCTACAAATATGTGGTGCAGCTGTGTGCATCTGAGCTGTCTGTCTTTCCCATTATAGACAGCAAATGCAACAGACTTTAGGATATGATTCATCTCTGTAGGATGGGAGGGGATGAATCATGCTCTAGATCCATATATTGACCAGCTCTTCACTATATGAGTATAATGGAAGTCAAGGCAAGCTGCTCAGATACAGACACGCACACTGGAGATACCCACAGTTAACCACATAAGCCCCATCTTAGCCTCACTGTGCCACTAAAGGGATGATTCAGACCCCTCTGAAAGGAAATCCATCCCATTCCAAGCAGAATCATGGAATCATAGAATAGTTTGGGTTGAAGGGACACTTAGAGGCCACCTAGTGCAACCCCCCTGCAGTGAGCAGGGACATCTGCAACCAGAGCAGGTTGCTCAGAGCCCCGTCCAGCCTGACCTGGGATGTTTCCAGGGATGGGGCATCCACCACCTCTCTGGGCAACCTGGGACAGGGGTTCACCACCCTCACTGTGAAAAATTTCTTCCTTTTATCTAGTCAAAATCTCCCCTCTTTTAGTTTAAAACAATCATCTCTTGTCCTACTGCAACAGGCCCTGCTAAAAGTCTGTCCCCACCTTTCTCCTAAGCCCCTCTCAGCCCTGGCAGCTGCAGGAAGGTCTCCCCGGAGCCTTCTCTGCTCCAGGCTGAGCCCCCCCAGCTCTCCCAGCCTGTCCTCCCAGCAGAGGGGTTCCAGCCCTCGGAGCGTTGCTGGGGCCTCCTCTGGCCCCGCTCCAGCAGGTCCATGTCTCTCCTGTGCCGAGGGCTCCAGAGCTGGACGCAGCCCTGCAGGGGGGTCTCCCCAGAGCGGGGCAGAGGGGCAGAATCCCCTCCCTCGCCCTGCTGGCCACGCGGCTTTGGGGGCAGCCCAGGACATGGTTGGCTTCTGGGCTGGGAGCGCACATTGCCAGCTCGTGTCCAGCTTTTCATCCCCCAGGACCCCCAAGTCCCTCTCGGCAGGGCTGCTCTCCATCCCTTCACCCCCAGTCTGTGCTGATACTGGGGGTTGCCCCAACCCAGGGGCAGGACCCTGCACTTGGCCTTGTTGAACCTCATAAGGTTTACACGGGCCCATGCCTCAAGCTTGCCCAGGTCCCTCTGGATTGCATCCCGTCCCTCAGGCGTGTCAGCTGCACCACTCAGTTTGGTGTCATCTGTGAACGTGCTGAGGATGCACTCGGTCCCACTGTCTATGTCATGGATGAAGATATTAAAGATTACTGGTCCCAATATGGACCTCTGAGGGACACCACTCCTCACCGATCTCCATCTGGACATTGAGCCATTGACCACCACCCTCTGGGTGCGACCATTCAACCAATTCCTCATCCACCCATCAAATCTATATCTCTCCAATTTAGAGAGAAGGATGTTGTGAGGGACCATGTCAAAGTCTTTACAGGACCAGATAGATGACATCCATAGCTCAATCATAGCTCATCCATAGCTGAATCATACCTCATCCATAGCTCAACAGTGTCTGCACATCTGGGTGAACTGTCCAGAGATTATACCAATCAGTCTATGTTGACCATAGAGAGTGCCAAAACTATAAACCTTTAAATAGCTAAAGCGAGTCAAGAGGAATCCCTCTCTACAAATACCATTCAGGAGACTCACAGTAAGGAATGCAAACCCTCCTTCTCCACAGTTACACACACACACATATATACGTACAATCCATATACAAATGGTATCAGCACAACTTCTATGGAAGACATTAGGACAATCCATCAAATAAATGATGTGCCTCCATTTGGCAGATTGGGAGATACTGCTGGAACAGAGGAAAACGAAGAAATGGTAAAGTGTGGACTTGGAGCAAAGCAAAGTATTGCATTACATACTACACAGACTGGGAAAGGAAGACACAGAGAGACTCCAAGACCACATTGTGAAAGCCAAGTATCTAAATAAGGATGTAAGAGTCATATTTAGCCCCATCAGTTAAACTATTCTGATTACTAACCATTGTGTGGTAGTTATTGTGTTTGTATAGATATGACAGGCCTGCTCTGGAACGTGGCTTCCTTTAATGCCTGTGCTAGGAAACAAGTTTACTTGAGCATTTTTTGCCTTTTGCGTGGACTTTTTTATTAATTTTTTTTACTGTAAATGTCTGTGGCTAAGTGTTTCATACCTACTCTCTGCAATTGCATTGCATTCAACCTCAGTGACTGTTCTGAAATGCCCTGCTTTGTTCATTTGTTTTTGGTGTCACGGGTTGATCCCTGGTGGAGCTTTGCTTGGTAAAGTCATTACGACTCAGCCAAGCATTCTGTCACCATCCCAAAGTCTTGCCCTCTAGCTGTACACCGTATTTCATTTCTATTTCTTTATGGTTTCTTATGAGAGCAATGTGCTTTTACAAACTGTTTCTTTTCAAGGCCCTTGTGAGGCCACATCCCTTGAAGTCAACGCTTTTCTGATCACCTCTCTGCTTTCAGAGGTGATCAGAATCACCTCCATGCATCACGTCTGATCAGAGGTGATCAGAATAGGCTTTCAGCATAGAGGAGGAAAGAGCAATTGCCCAGGCTTGGCGTCAGGTATCTTAGCATAAGGCTAAGTTTCCAAGAGAAACAGCAGCACTGTAAAAAGTTGGCTCAAGTGTTACACACCACCCATCACCTTGGTCATGCACCATCCCACTGTTCCCAGCCTACTTGTGGGTTTTTTCTTTTTCATGGGGCCACCAGATCACTGCTGGTGGTGTGAGGGTCCTATGCTATGAACGCTTTCTCTAGCAGCACAAGCCAAAGAGAAACCCAGTGCTTATGCTGGGAGGCTTAAAAATACAAGACACTGTGCTCTCAGCATCCTGCATCTCAAAAGCATGCTACAGCAGCCATCTGAGATGAGCCTTACCAGGCGTTACCCTACAGTCTGATAAATGTTCTTAAGAAGCAGGACAGCTCGTTACCACACTGATGAATCAGTGTTTGCTGACAAAAGGCCCTTTTCTCAAGGAATTCCTCATCAGCCCTAGGTGTGCCATAAGTGATTCAGGCTCTCATCAGTCCTAATAAGCTAATTGTTCAAATGATTTCTCTATTATTCATGGAGCCTGAGCACAAGCCTATTGACTGACAGGTGCTCGCTGCAAAGAAATTGTGTTTCTCCAGGGTGACACTCCTGCAGGGATCACTGTGCCCGTCACAGTCCCCCAGGATCTTCTCTAGCTGTTGCAGCCCCTTAGGTTCCTCTGCTATACAGCCCCACAGTTCACCACTGTGGCAGTATAGAGAATTTCAGCACCCCATATGTCTTTTTTGCATTACTCCTTTCCCCCCAAAAATTGGTAATTTTTCAGCCATCTCCTCAAGTCATGTCCCAGCTTGCCTTCCCATCTGAGGTGAGTTCGTGAGCTCCCTTACAAGCAGAGATTTAGTTTCTTTCTGATCCGCAGGGAGACAGCAAACAGGAATCATAGGAAGAGACTGTAATTTTTCTTGATGCAGATTACAGGCCTGTTACAGATGGCTCAGTGAGTTAAAACACTAGCGTGGGACTCCAGATCCCACTTCCATAAACTTCAAGGTTGACCTTGGCAAAATCTCTCAGGCTGGAGTTTCTTTCGCCTGAAAATACCCTCTAAAAGCTCAGCAGCCAGGCTCCCTCTGCAGCTGGTGGAAAGAGAGAGGCAGACACCTTTTTTTCATATTGCAGATAGGTTTGTCAGAAAAAGGACATGAATCACTCTCTGGAGACACTGGCTTCTCTCTGTACTGACTGCAAAGGGCTCTCACATGACGACTTTGTGCTTAACCCGTAACAGTTAAATTCTGTTAGCAAGGACAAGAATTTTTAAAATATACAGGTCCCATAATATCTCAATTTCAGAGGGAATTGAGTAGTGCAGTCTTGTAAGTACAGGCTTTAGAAACTCTGCAGTGGTATTTCTGCTTTGTAAAACCCAACAGCAATTCTTCCTGGTGAGGTTTAAAATGAGCGTGAGATTTTCAGGTGCTATGAAGACATAGACACAAGCACTCAGCATTTATTCTCCCTGCTGGTAACAGCTGCACTCAGTTGCTGGTGGTGGATATTGCTCACAGCAAAGGGGCCACTAACCTTTCCTTAGTGATGCATCCCCGAGACTTCAAAATCCTAAGAGATGCTCCAGCGTGCATCCACTGCAGCTGCCTGAGCCTACCTCAACTCTTGAAGCTCTTCGGAGAAATCTTCTGGAAGGAACATGAACAAATAAACAAAATAGGCAACACTGAATATCTCTGATATCAGCCACACTGGCTAAATATGAATATTAAGCTCTGGTGGGAAAGCAACCTCTATGGCAGCCAGGTGCTAGCCTGGCATTGCTCTGGAGTCTCTTCTCTGCTTATCCTGTTGACCTCAGACCCTGTGTCCCTCCCCAGAAACACTGAGTGTTTGACTGGAGCACCCAGTTGAGCTGTTAATGGGAAAAACAGGAACTTGCAGAGGGCAGTTCTGAGCTGAGGTGGGTTGACTTCCATCTGAAGGTGCTCAAAGCTACACTGACTACCAGGAAGCCTAAGGCAACGATGCATCTTACACAGCCCAGTGTTTGTGGGGTGAATCCAGGCACAAATACCTGTTTTTTCAGTAGGACCCAGCCTCTTCCTACCTCAGAGGGACGCAAATTCACAATATCTGACCATTGCAAATTCCCTCATCTTAGTGGACATGGAGGAGGAGAAAGGGGACTCCTGCTCAGTGTTCCCTACATCAATGCCTTCTGGCTAGCCACAAGGAACTAGCCAAAAATGACAGTCACCAAGGCTGTCTTAAACTGAAACCAGGAATTGGACTCAGCTTCTGGACAGAAGCAGATTACAGACAGCAAAAAAAGAAGAGGGACAATAAACCCACCCTCTTCTTTTGCTCCTTGCTTGCTCCTGCACCAAGTGCAGCGGGGCAGAGGCTGGGCAGAACCTCCTTGCTCACAACACCATGAGACACCTGTGAGCAAGGTTTTGGGGGGGTGTCTACTCCTGCACAACTACATCCATTGCTTCAGACTGTTTAGTACCTTCTGACATTCAGAGCCACAGATATTTTTACCATCTGCCTGTCAGTGTTTCTCCCTGCAAATCACCCTTCCCTTCAGCCAGGCATCCCTTCCCAACCTTCCGCTTCTGCTGCTGCAGGCTTTAACGCTGACAGCCAGCCTGAGCTACCAAAAAAAACAGGCTCCCACCAGAAGGTGGTGCCCATATCCCACGAAACACGGGGCAAGCACGTCCCAACGCAGTTCACTTTTGGGCAACACCTGGAAATCCAGCCACACTTCTCCAAAATGACCAGAGCAAAACCACAGACCAGCTGATGCCAGACTCCCTCAGAAAGCGGGGTGGCATTTTTGTGGATGTCACCTGCAGTGTAGCTCACTGGGGTGCAGTGCAGTGTATTTTCTCTTAAGGGTTTATATCTTAATGGACTTTTTAATGAACAGAGCCCTGCAACTGTAGTTAGGAATTTAATAAAGCCATAATCTGCCTGGATATTCACTTGCTATTTAAAGAGGACACAACCCTGAACCAATGTGTCTTTGTCTAAAGCCACACACGGATGCTGATTTCTGTGCAACACTTTGTTGCTACCCCAGTTTGCTCTTGATGGTCTATCAAAGGCAGATACGGGATGAGGAGCATGGAAAGACCATAGATTAGCTGTGATATATGAAGGCACCAGCTCAAAACATCAAGAGGGATACAGGCTTCAGTCAATCCTCCAGTATTTTCTTGTCTCCTGCTGTATTGGCGATTTGCATTTCTTCCCTCCAGCTCGCTGCTAGCCAAACATCAGCAGGCTCCCTCCTTCGTAGCTGCAACGGCAGCTATACCTGGCCAAGCAGAACTGGTCAGCATGCAGGTACCACTCGGTTACTTGGCAAATGCTATGTCCCCCATCCAACCAGCAGCTTGTCACGAGCTGCATCAAGAGCTGAAGTGAGGGTGGGATGCTGCAGGGCACCCGTGTCACATCCCTCTTCCCCCTGCAGCTCTGTGCCACAGCTCCATGACAGCGGTGGGTCATTTCCCAGTCCTCACCCCGAGAGGAGACACCACTGCCCAGCGCAGCAGCACACACCACTCTTAGCAGTGCTTCAGGCAGGTGCCTTCTGCATGAAATATCCCACCTCTGAAAAAGGATATCACCATAGAGCTCTAAAGTACAGCAGAAAGTTGCCAGGGCACAACACAAAAGGTTTTCTAACACGTGGGTTTGTGATTTACAGTTACCTCTTCTCACCACTCAAAAAAGATGGAGCTTGGACAGATCGTTGTGGCTGAACGTCCCGGTGAGAGGCAGCTGTACACGGAGAAGAAGCCAAGAGCCCAAGACCTGCTGGGGAGAAGCAGAAAGCGGATCCACCAAGTTTTCGGGTATCTCTCAGGAGAAATGAAAGAATATGGAGAGTGGATGAAAAGTAAGCACAGGGATATGTTTGGGGCACTCTGGCTAGGAAGAGCTAGCTGGGAACATCTAAATTGCCAACAGTACCTTCAGTGCTGGGGCTCGAGACAAGGGGCTATTTCACCCCCTGAGGCAGAGCGGAGGCGGCACGGTCCGAGCTCACTGCAGGCTTCTGGCTTTTTGACCCAAATCATTTTATCCTCCTGAAGGGGATCTCACTGCATCCTCTTGCCATTACCATGGCTGCAAGCATAATTCAGCACAGGCAAAAGACTCATTTTACACTTAATCAGTTATGTGTCATTAGCGTCCCATTCCTTACAGTGGTGCCCAGACTCACACGTCAGGGTTGGGGATTTAGTCTTGTTTGTAAGTGCTTTGGATCAGCAACCATCTCCTCGTCCGTGTGTGGGCCAGCGATGGGGACTTCACTCCTGACTGTGCGGGCAAAGGCTCTTCTATTACTAGCCTTGGGGGAGCAATAAGTACTGTGGCCGTTATGTTGCTATAAAATACAAAGCAAGCACTGATCTCAGAGGTTTACTGTCCAGACAGGAATAATACATGAGCAGATGGTCCATGTTAACTGGAATTATTGGGGATTTGGGGCTTTGAGAGGCTACGTAGGACTGCGGGTCCTCTGTCAAGGCTAGGTTCGTTAGCAGTACCACTCCAGCAACGGGAGAGAAATAAGAGGCAGCTGTGTACAGCCAGGCTGTGCAGTGGCCAACGCTGGCGGAGGAGGTTGGCTGAGATGCCTCCAGGCAGAGAGCTCATCAGGTTGGCAGTGTGATCCCCAGCCACAGGGAGACATTTCCTCCTGCTTTCTCTTTACGCCAGTGGTCCGTGCTTGGTAGACAGCTTTTCATACTCAGTGTCCTGAAAAGCTCTGGCCACTGCCCACTGGTTATATTTTAATACTTTCAGTTATATTTGTGTCTAAAATCATAAGCATTGCTGATATATTTCATAGCTCGACACCAAATGTTACTAAAAATTATTTCAGACAAGCCTGGTCATTTTTCTCTAGGGAACTCCCTTCTCTGTGGCTGTAACTGCCTGGGTGAGGGATGCTTGCAAAGGCGTCCCTCAACAAGCCAAGAGGCTCCAGTCTCTTGGGAGGGCTCTCCCAGTGATGCTGAAGAGATGCAGAGTGGCACCTGGCCCTTCAAAGATCCTCTATTTAGGCTAATCTCATCAGAAAGCAAACCTTGAGACTTGACAGTAAATACAACACAGGGAAGTGGAAAAGGAGGGAGTGGGGAAGGGAGGAGTTTTTAGGAGTAAGTCATTGCCCAGATTCAAAAAGTAGTCTAGCACTTTGTGCTCTGTCTAACTAGCAGTCTAAACTGATTGAACTAATTTAAATTATTTAAGAAGATGAAAGCTGCATATACACCTTGCATGAACATATTGTACATGTAAGCAGCCCCTCTTTCACATTTATTCTCCTTGCAGCATGTTTAATAATGCACAGCAGTACAGAAATGGTTACACCTTTCCCAGAAGCATGGCAGGAAAAGACAGCAAGTCAATGTGCAGTAGAAGATCCAGCAGCAAAAAGTTATTGCAGTGCTACAAGACCCTCCTCGCCCCATAGAGATCATTAGGAGCACTGTACATAGATGCCCTCACCCCACACACATCCCACCTCCACCCTGTACTCACCTGAGGTACCCAAGCTTGGTGCCCATTTGCTCTGTCTGGGTTCAATAGTCTTCTCTGAGGAGCAACGGCTCTTTGTCCTTTGGAAACGCCTCTTTCCCCTGACTACAGCCCAAGCTATAATAACTATTATCTTAATTTAGGTTCTTCAGTTCTCAAAATACTTTTTAGACACCTTTGACAGTTTGACCCCGTCTCCTGTATACAATGTCCCTCCATGTTCTTGGTCTCTAAAACAGCAGAAGCGTTTCCTTTTCATATTTCCCTATCCATGTACAAACTAGTTTCAGTCTCTGCCTAAGTCCCTGTCTGCATCTGAATTATACACAAAAAAGGGACTGTCTCCTCATTAAATTCATAGCAGAATCTTAAGCAATCTAACATGCAAGAAAGACTACTCTTTGACCACCGTAAATAAACCACTTTTTTATGAATCCCTCCATGAACTTTATAGCAGTGCCCAGTCCATCTCTATTAGCTTTTCAAGTGCCAGATGCAAAATATGCTCAGGCAACAATAAATTAGAGACCAGTTTTACACTTCTGGTGATACATCGCCTCTATTCTATGGCCAGAAAGTGACTGTAGAGATGAGTGTGCTTTGGTGGAGTCCTTCAGAAATGATGCCTTATCACCAGCTTTTTTATTTTATCATCTCCTCCAGATAAGCCCCTAATGATTCAGCTGGTGGACTGGATCTTGCGAGGGACTTCTCAGGTGATGTTTGTCAACAACCCTTTCAGTGGGCTGATCATTTTAGTGGGGATCTTCATCCAGAGCCCCTGGTGGATGCTCACAGGCTGTACTGGAACAACTGTGTCGACATTAACTGCGCTGGCCCTCAGTCAGGACAGGTAGGTGGTACCTTACATTCAGGCACTTAATAAGAATTGATCCTTATGGTATCAGGAGCCTACTGATGGGTCACAGCCCCACATTTGAGTATGTTAGAGACAGCAGACTGCTGTTCCTCATGGATGGTTTAGAAGCAGTTATGTGAGGACAGACCTGTTGATCCAGGTTGTCCCCATAGTTGGCTGTCTTTGTGAGAGCAGACAGTTATCTCTCCCCGGTAGCCATCATCACAGTCATGTAGATCCGTTGGGTCACGGGAAACCCCCTGGATCATGATCATTAACAGTCTCCAAACTCCTGCCGTCTACACACCAGTGCAATGCAATACGGCAGTTACCTCACTGCTTCTTCATCCTTCCCCTACACTCCCTTCACGGGGAGCAGGACACCGATAAATTGTGTTTCAGTGGGTCCCTGTGGCAGGTCACCTTTAGCACAGCTTGCTACCATGTAAACATTTCTTTCCATCACAGATCAGACATTGCAGCTGGGCTGCACGGCTATAACGGGATCTTGGTGGGACTGCTCATGGCCGTCTTCTCTGACAAGGGGGATTATTACTGGTGGCTTCTTCCTCCTGTGGCAGTTATATCAATGGCCTGGTAAGTGTCACTTGTCCTCCTATGGACAATTCTCAGAGAATGAGAAGTCCTGCTACATACAGCTTAAATACGTTGGAAGTCCCCTCTGCCCAGTCCCCTACACCAGCAGCTCCAGCCATGGTGGAGCTGGAAAGAGGCATTAATTGATGCACGGAGCTTGTGAGGCACATTGGTAGGAGGTTGAGTGCACAGAGAACGTTGATTATAGCACACAGACAAAGCAGCCCCACGTCAACACTCTGCAAATGGTCCTCATCAGCTGGACACGTGCACGGTGGATGTCACCGTGCCCAACACTGCAACGGTTCTTCCTCATCCAGGCGCACAAGTGACCCGGTGCTCTCCCTTGGGCTGAATTCAATCTTCCCCCTCTCAGATGTGCAACCAGTCATGAGCAAAATTAATTCCTCCAAGTAACTCTGAATGCCAGACAATGTCCTTTCAGGATTAAATTTACCATTTCTAAATATGGACCCTACAGCACTGCAGAATCTATTTAACAACCTTAACTGAAATTAATTCAAGAGTCACAGTTTAATCACTGTTAGCAATAAGATGCAAGTCAGTATTGCATTTCACTGCTTTTAAAATCAGATTTTTTTTTTCATATTTTATTTCTTCAGTCACTCTCAGCAAAGGTCATTTTGTAAAAACCTCTCAAAACCCAGAACATGTTGCAAGAATGTTTAGTTTGTCTTGTCTGCCAGAATTCCTTGGGGCCTTTTGTTCAAACTTTTCTTCGTTCTTTTAGTTCACAAGACTCAAGGGTAGAGCTGAAAGATTTTACAATTAGACATTTCAGTGATTTTTTCAACCGATGCTTTGAATTTCAGTTTTAGAAGTCAGCATTTCTTTCACTGTTTCTTTTTTTTTTCTGACAAGATGTATAACTGGCAGAAGCCTTGTATTTCAGCACAGAAATTAGGACACTGTTTTCACTGAGCTGCTGATTTTTTTCCTACATCTACAAGCAAGGAAATCCGTAAACTGCTCTGGAAACCAAATTTGTCATGAAAGAATAGGCTTCATCTGGGATTACACAGGGAGAACAAAGCATTTTTTCCACTGATAGTATCGACACAACAGGACACAAGATGTTGCTTTTGAAATGCCAAATAGTTTGGGTGGGGTTTTTTTATTAGAACCAGAATAACGACCTTCTAGGACTCAAATGCAGCTTCTGGAAAAATTCAAGTCTACACTGAATTTTTGTAAGCTGTGAGGTGTCCACTGCTACTTGGAGGTTGACCATATGAGCTGCTCAGCTCACTTACAACAAAGCCCATTGCTGTCAAGGACAGGACCTGGATTTTAGCTCTTTTCCATAAGCTTTCTGGGCACCATAAAAAACAGATATTATCTTGCCAATAGGCTAGCACAAAGGCATTCATGCAGGACACCCACTTCAAGTGGAAATAAGGCAGTCTGGAAACATCCTAAGGAAAGCAGATCTTCTGAAATTTATATCCTGGTTTCCTGGTGAAGTTTATATCCCATGTTCTACAGCCAAGAACTTTGGGAAAAGTCATGGTATCTCAAGGTTTGCATGCTTTTTAGTGTTCAGTCTCTAAATATTTTGAGGGTCACCCCGAATACTTTATATGCTAAATATATTCAATCATGTTTCTTAAGAATGAAGCCCAGTCAGAAAATGCAGTATGACTTTGGGTAGTACCTGGGCAGCACACAGAAACAACAGTCTCATTGACATAAGCAGGAACATCAATCAAAGTCTGGGTCATGCCTGGCACAACACCTTTCACAGCTCTGTTACAGTGGTAACTTTGTCTTATATTCTATCAGACTTCATATGTCCTAAGGACTCCTTATTCCACCCAAAGAGTGTCTAACATAGTAAATATTTTACATCTTTCTTAATGGATCACCTCTTCAGTTTTATTTCTCTTTCAGAACCACCTTCCAATATCCTTCAAACCATTTAAACAAAAAAAAAAAGCAAATTAGGTAGTTTCCAACTCCTCTTGCTTCCTCAAGACAGCAGCTTTTTTAGACCATCTACAGTTCTTCATGTGGCATTCCCAAAATTCGCTCTTACGTTTCTTGTTAGATTTTTCTACTGAATAAGAAGCCAGATTACCTTTCTCCATCCATGCCTATGTGCTGTACTGGATGCATTCCTTCATCGACTCCCTGAGATCAGCTTAGCTAGCAGAGCACTTGCAGACTAGCCAACTGTCCTGAGAGAAGGGTGTAGAGTTTACACCATCCATGAATGGATGTGATAGTTGTTGCAAAAAGATGAACAGCATTCTGCAATTGTCTGATGCAGACCAACATATTAAAGGCATTCACTGCCTGATGTTTCTAAACGGAATGGCATTGGCTTGCATTTACCAGAGCTTATGACCAAAGTGGTAGGCTGCTTCACCACTATAATTGTTATGAACAAGTTATGTTTGTTTCTCTTCTTCTGTTCTCAGTCCAATCCTGTCCAGTGCTTTGGGATCCCTCTTCAGTAAATGGGACCTTCCTGTTTTCACTCTGCCCTTCAATATTGTGGTGACTTTGTACTTGGCAGCCACAGGACACTACAACCCCTTCTTTCCGACAACTCTCATCAAGCCTGTAGAGTCAATGCCCAATATCACCTGGTCTGCAATCAATGTGCCACTGGTAAGCTTCACTCCAACAGATTTATGCTATTTCATTTAAAAGGTGAGCAGGAAGTCATTCAGCTAGGGATAACAATTTAACGTGGGTCAGAATGGCTATATGATATGTACAGCCAGCAGCAAGTCATAGAAATACATGGCTCTGTTCAGTCCATAGAGGAGAGTGTCATAAAAGTCCCAGGGACAATCCTGGCTGATCCAGCAGAAAAGCTGATCAAGCCTGAGGGAAGAGAGATGCTGAACCTCTCACTCCACCCAAAATTAGACTGCCCCAAAACAAGTCTTGAGTGCTGCCAACGCAGAAGCACATCTGGATATGCACTCCCACTGGCCAGATGTGGTTAAAAGAACACCAGCAAGACAGTCAGTGACAATATGAAAAGACAGAAGAAACATCAGGATCCTGAAGGGATAGAAAATCATTTATACCCAGTCCTCTCAGGTCTAGAGCTAGCTCTGGAGGATCACCTTCCCAAAGCAGCATAAGGGTATCTGATATGCTTCATATAATACATAAGAAACTCAAATCAGCCAGGCCCACCATAGTATTGCTAGGAAGGTTACCATTTTTCTCCCTCACTAAAGTCACCCCACAAAAAACAAACAAACAAACAAACAAACAAAAATGATTCCCCACCCCCCCATCCACCATATTACCATCCCAGTAGAAAAAAAGTCCATCTTGGACTGATGAAGTTCAAATCAAAGACTGAACTAACTCTGATGAAGGGCATGAGTGCCCACATTTACCCATCAGTCTCACTCAGAGCCAGGGTTGCTTCCTTCATTTCTAACCAAAAGCTTGGACAAAATACCTGCTGTGTCCTTCTGAGTACAGAGATAGAATAACACATCCTTTTTTGCAGCTCTTGCAATCCATCCCAGTCGGTGTTGGTCAAGTGTACGGTTGTGAAAACCCCTGGACTGGAGGCATCTTCCTTGTTGCTTTACTTATCTCATCCCCACTTATTTGTCTACATGCTGCAATTGGATCGACAGTGGGGATGTTTGCAGGTTAGAAATATTTACCAAAGTAATTTTTAAAGTAGGTTATCTTATATGACTCTGTCCAGACTTTAGAGTTGCATGGGCTTGGATGTACTTGGGACAACCACAGCCAGCAATCAAGCCCCACGCAGCCGCTCGCTCACTCCCTCACGGTGGGACGGGGGAGGGAATTGGAAGAGTACAAGGGATAAAACTCATGGGTTGAGATAAAGACAGTTTAACAGGTGAAGCAAAAGCCGCGCACGCAAGCAGATCAAAACAAGGAATCCATTCCCCACTCCCCATGGGCAGGCGGGGGTTCAGCCATCTCCAGGGAAGCAGGGCTCCATCATGCGTAATGGCTACTTGGGAAGACAAACGCCATCACTCCGAAAGTCCCTCCACCCCTTCCTTCTTCTTTGTCCCAGTTTTATATCCTAGGCATAACGTCGTATGGTAGGGAATATCCCTTTGCCCGGCCTGGGTCAGCTGTCCTGGCTGTGTCCCCCCCTCCAGCTCCCCGTGCACCCCCAGCCTTCTCCTGGCAGCCCAGCACGAGAAGCTGGACTGTCCTTGACTGCTGAGCAACAACCCAAAACATCAGCACCTTATCAGCATTTTCTCATCCCAAATCCAAAACATAGTCTCATAATGTCTTCTGTGAAGAAAATTAACTCTAACCTGGCTGAAACCAAGACAACTCCCATTTTTGAAACTCTCTAAATTTGGAAAGCCTTACTGAAGGTCACACAACATGGTGAAGGCAAGAACAGAAGCAGATTTTCTTTAAGCTTATTAGATTTGTAGCTCAGGCAGGTGGTTTGTTCCACCTTGCTTAACCCTCCTGCTGTTAGATGCGATGAATCCCATGGAGATGATGATAAAGAAACCTAGAGAAATAGTTTTAGAACTGATCTCTTGCCACCACAAATGTTTTAAATTACCACCACATGCAGATGTCTACCTCAGAGCTGATCAGTCAATGAAAAGAAACAGGCTTTTCCAGAATGCAGTTCATTCTATTCTGCTGCAGATTTGTGAAAATAGCTAAATGAACGCCACTCAAAATGGCCTGTCTCTCCACTAACCAGAGAAACAATCTTAAGTTAGAGAGATGAATCTGACCCTTGAAGTTAGACAGGATTAATGCCACTTATGTGACCGATTGTAATAAAAAAATATGCTGGAATAAGTGTAGTCTGAGAAAATAACCTTGGAAAAGGCACAGACATCCAACAATAAGTTCTCTGTGCTCTGAAGCACTTTGTACAAGATGTGAGCTGCCTTATATTTGTTTTTTTAAACAAAACTATCTAAAATTTGTATGGTTAAGAGCATTCGGCAAGTTTTGTACAGGTCTGACATTTAACCTAGAAGAGAAAGGTCAGGGGAAAGTATCTGGGGATGAGCATGGCAATGAAACAGAAGACAAATGAGGACATTATAGCAGGAAATGTATTAACCTTGAGTGACATGAAGGTGGCCTGTGCACTACGTATTGTGCTCTGCTTTTTACTGGTACTCCTGAAGCCTCTGAGAAACCCTGCAGAAGTACCTATGAGGTCAGGTTTGGAGCAGACCCTCAGCTCCCAACCCAGTGCAGAATTTCCACAGCAATGATGGAGTGACCACATCTAGGATCTAGACCACATCTAGCAAAGGTCACTAGGAAGAGTTGGAAAACCCTGCTTTCTCCCACAAAAGACACTCAGCTGTGCCTCTGATATTCAAGATCAGGGTACATATGAGGTTTAAACAGTACACATGAGCACAGCTTTCTGCAAGAAGGACACTCAAGTGAGGAGGTCCTCCTACACTCTGGCTGGATTCTCCATCTGGTCATCTGGGGGACTAACTACAACATGGTGCATATGTAGAAAATTTTGCTTGAAATAAACCTTTGTGACTGGGACAAATTCCAACCCTAAGGACATTATCAGAGCTCCAAAATAATGAGCTTCCTTTGATTTCATCCTTCTTTGGCATGTGCATGTTATGCAAATGTGAGCGTGGTTATATTTGTCTAGATGTCATAGGGAAGAGACAATGGATTCCCAGAGAGTGACGGGTCCTCCTGCAGATACTCCTCATACCTGACCTCACAGCCCTGCCTTTTGTCTTGCAGCACTGAGTATTGCATCACCATTTGACAGCATCTACCTTGGTTTACACAATTACAACTGCGCCCTTGCGTGCATTGCGATTGGGGGCATGTTCTATGCCTTGACCTGGCAGACTCATTTGCTGGCACTTGCCTGTGGTATGTATCTTTTACAAAAAATTTATGCAGCCCAGCAGTCGATGAGTAGTACAGGTTTAGAGTCAACTTTGGGCTACCACTCCGCTGGAAAACTAGGCACTATGCAAGAGCTATTTCTGTGACAGCGTCAGAGTTGAACGTGGATGTGCAAGCTGCAAGTGCAGAGAGAAAGGCCTTTAGGCCCTGATAACCTAAAAACATCTAAAAAGGGTGGAAATACTGTTTGTGAAAGGAGCACAAACTATGCCATGAGTGGAAGTTTAACAAATCAGCAACTCAACAGATTCATAGAAGCAGCCTTTTCATAATGGTATGTATCAGTAGAGGAAGCATAAGACAGCTGTTACACAAGGTCAGTTTAAAATCCATCTACCCAAAGACCCCATCTCCAACAGCAGCCAAAAAAGGACTCTATGGGAAGAGTTTAAGAACAGTGTAGCATATATAAAATGTCCACGAAGATTCACCAAGCCTCCAACCATTTGCATTTCAGTAGCTTTCTGTCCTGAACTCAGTTTCTGGATTGTTCCGTAGCTTTCCTTTCCTTGACTTTGTCTTGCTTTGCCATCTCTCACATCCTGGGCCAAGGAGGCCTATGGCTAACTGCTTGTGGTTTGAAGCCACAGGACAGACACTGGTGGATAATTTCATAGAATCATAGAATAGAATCATAGAATCATTTACATTGGAAAAGACCCTCAAGATCATTGAGTCCAACTGTTAACCTAACATGGCCAAGGCCACCACTAAACCATGTCTCTAAGAGCCACATCTACATGTCTCCTCCAAGGATGGTGACTCAACCACTTCCCTGGGCAGCCTGTTCCAGTGCTTGACAACCCTTTTCGTGAAGAAATTTTTCCTAACATCCAGTCTAAGCCTCCCCTGGCACAACTTGAGGCCATTTCCTCTCATGCTATCACTAATTACTTGGGAGAAGAGACCAAAACCCACCTCACCACAACCCCCTTTCAGGTAGTCGTAGAGAGTGATAAGGTCTCCCCTCAGCCTCCTCTTCTCCAGGCTAAACAACCCCAGTTCCCTCAGCCGTTCCTCATCAGACTTGTGCTCCAGACCCCTCACCAGCTTCGTTGCCCTTCTCTGGACACGCTCCAGCACCTCAACGTCCTTCTTGTAGTGAGGGGCCCAAAACTGAACACAGGATTTGAGGTGCAGCCTCACCAGTGCTGAGTACAGGGGGTCCCCTCTAATCCCCCACTGCACACAGGTCAAGTTGTGCCAATTAAGAAGAAATTAAAGATAAAAGAAATACCACCAGCACTTGCTCTTGACAAAACCACATTCTTCACCCAACATCCATCTCTACAGAGCAGATAGGACCAAATGTAGTCCACTTGGCCAGATGCAGCATTGGGACATTTATCTAATTGTTGAATTATAATATTAATCCTCATAACAGGTAGCTGTGAGAATCCTTTACTGTGCGTGTGGACAATATTACTATTTTAAATAATTTCTTTGGAGAGATGAGCAAGAATTTCCTCACTTTGAGCTGTTTTTGGTCTTCTTTTCTCAGCATTATTTTGTGGCTACTCCGGAGCAGCTCTTGCTAATGCCCTAGCTGTGGTAAGTTTGGGGGTTTTTTGTGGGATTTGTTTGTTTGTTTTAACTGTATTTAGATTTGTTATGATACAATGCTAAGGAAGTGCCCAAAAATTCTCCGTGTCAGTTTTGACAGCAATGAAGTGAGAATGCTGCAGGCAGTGGCAGGCCTTGTACAAATTCTGTGTCAGTTGAATTTTGCACTTGCAGACTCTGTAGCTGATAATAAGATTTCAAAGGCATTTGGAACACGTTATCCACAGTGGGACTGTGCATGTATATGTGAATTCCAGCAACAGTGTATGGTTTAAGATGCAATATTTCGTTGCAGGCAATATTTCTGAACAATTCCCAATGGTCTAAATTTTGACTTGCTGCTTCTGAGGCCTTTCTCCCACCCTACCCACAGATATTATTTAAGTTTGATCTGGATATAAGAACAAAAATGAGGGGGAGACTGTTCTCTGAAATACAAAATTGTCATATCTGGACAGATCAAGAAAGAGGTGAAGCCAAGCTTTGTTTCCTCTTTAAGACCTGAGAGATTAAAGCAAAACTGTATTTTAATAAAATAGATTTAGTAACTTAAAAGAAAAAAAAATTAGAACTAGCAGCTTGATGCATTAAATGTATTCATCTGGCATCCACTCGGTACCATGCAGGTCCCTGCAGAGGGGTTGCTTTGTTAAGCACACCTGCTTTTGGGATGCATCATCCTACGATGGTCATCCTATGACCATGACATCCTATGTCACACTGTCCTCAGGGACAGCACAGGCTTTCCCAGCTTCTCAAATGCAAGAATTTAGCAACCGGCAGAAGTAAGCAAAAGGAACGTGCAAAAAGAGGTACCAAAATGCACCTGTCTGTCTGTCCTTTCCCCTCCCAGCTTGGGCTGCCGCTCTGCACCTGGCCCTTCTGCTTCTCCGCACTTCTCTTTTTGCTGATAAATTCAGACAACCCAGCCATCTACAAAATCCCTCTCTGCAAAGTCACCTACCCAGAAGCCAACCGGATCTACTACCTGAGAATGAAGAGAAGAGCATCAGAGAGCAGGAGAGAAGAGCAGAAACGAAAGGAGCAGAAACCCTCCGGCGACTCAAAAATAAGCACAGGAGGCACGCCCCTGTGCACCCCCAAAACCCGCCATGCTTACTGATTTCCGCAACGTACAGTTTTGGGGCGGTTTTTCAGATGCTAGCCAAGCACACCACAGCCACAACCGCCACCCTTGGCAGCGATCTGCAGGCTGGGGTTTCGGCATCCCACGCTCTGAAGGAAACACGATTTGCCCTTGAGCTAAGCTTTCCAAGAAGCACTCAGGTAACATAATAACGGCTGCCTTATCAATCCACATGCTGTTAACTTGAAAGTCACCTCTTATCAATAATAATTATAGGAATAGGCAGAAGAACATTAACACTGACAAGAGGCTGTATTTTATTTCAGATGTGTAATTTAACAAAATAAATATGCTGAGAACTTGGTATCTAATAATAATAAATAATGTAAGAACTACATCAAGAGCTGCACTTCAAATTAAGAACATGTATATTTGAAAGTGGAATAAACAGACTGCTCTCTTCTTTTCTTGTGTCCCATCAGTGTCTAACCCTCTTAATCCCTCTTAACAGCTACAACATACACAGGTAAGTATTCTTACAGAGTGCATATTATTTTTGGTGCCATTTCTTGACTCCTCATTAAGCACCAAGACAATGAAGGTAGGAATATATATGCTTTAATCAGACTAGAAAAGTCACTAGCTAGCAATGATCAAACATTTTTATTTTCCTTGCATAATCTTCTGTCTTATAAATGGAAGATCTCTCTCCTGCTGAATGCAGGATAGCAGGTCTGAATCCCTACGTGCATCCAGTGGGAAATAAATAGGAGAACTTCATGAAAAGAATGAGATAAACATTTACTGCTGGTGGCAGTTACTGCAGTTCTGTCTCTCCCCTTCCTAAAGAAACAGTTCCCTTGCACTAAGCCACGAGCAACGAACAAGTCAAAGCCTCCCCTTGAAGTTTGTTGGGTGTCAGACCAGGATCTTCTCATGGGTCTTCAGTGTCTTGTTTGCCCAGAGAAACCTCACGAGGCATCATCAGGGTTAATCATGGGAAGCTGAGGACCCTCCTTGCCGAAGTTCTCCCTGGGGGCTGGTTTCTAATAGGCATAAGGTGTGAGGAGGACACTGAGACTCCAAGTGCTTACAACACGGAAGGGCCAATTGCCCTAAATAGGACTTTTCTTGGGAACCTTTTCCAAAACCTCTGCAAAACAAGCCTGACAGAAAGACTTCTTTGTTCTAAAGTCATTTCACATGATCAGTTTAAAGTCACAGACTCGAAGGACTTGAAGATTTAAAATGCAAAGAGACTATGCAACCACAAACATTCAGATCAGACACCATCCTTTCTGCCTCCTGATGTGGGGCTGTGTTGCAGATTCATCTGAGGGTCTCTGAGCAGGTAGGAGCCCAGCTCTCACCCAGCACATGCACCTTTTTAGAAAAGGTGAGCCTGGGTGCTGTTCATGGGACCATTTGTGCCTTTACAAGCAAAAGATCGGCAGCACCAGCAACTGCCAGCTCCTCTAAACTTCCCCTATAAGGAGCATCCAAGATTGAAGTCAGCCTGGGAGACAAAAATATGGTGCCATATATGTATGCTGAGATGCTTTTTAAACAGGTTGGGCCATTCCAGGGACTTCAGTAAAATTTAGGTCCTAATTCCTCCCCTATCTGGATGACAACAGATTTGAGATTCCACCTGGCAGGACAGCCTCACACATGAAGATACGTCCAAATTTCAGTAGCCAAGATAACCCTGTCAGTGAAAATTTAGGGATCCAGTGAGCTTTGTAGCCCTTATAACCCACCCTCAGACCTGAGTATCTGTGTTACACCTCTGTCCCATTTTAGACCTCATGCTAACCTCTGAACCTGAACAAATGCCCTCCAGGAAAGCACTGAGGGAACAAGCTGTCATTCCCATATGCCACAAGTCTTCTTGGAGACCAATAAAAGACCAAGAACCCCAACAGTCTGCTTGACATGTTAGCCATGAGACTTTTGTTGGCCCGGGGCAAACTAAGAGGACTAGGACTGACCACAGCTCAATAACTGACCTATCTCTGTTAGAGGGAGGAAGACCTAACAACAGATGTACGACTGCAGCAAGCAGAAAAGCAAAAGCACTTATGGTGGTCAAAACCTCCCATGCAAGCCCCAGCAGCCTCCTGGAGATGCTGAGCTTGGACAAGCAGCAGGAGCCCAGAGGCACAGATGTATTTCTGTAACACAAGAGCAAGGGATGAAAACCTCTGATTTAAGAGAAACAGAAAACAACCCAGGACCCAGGCACTGGACAAAGGCGGTTAAGCCTTTAAGCTACCGCAGAGGACCGATGTAAATGGATCCACGTTCCCAGCCAGTGTTAAGTTAAAGGGCATTTGTAGGCTGCATGTGCAACTGCTTAATCCTGCACGGTGACTCCAAAAAAAGCAAAAACACCATCAGAAAAGGTGTCAGCAGGCAGGGAAGAAAGCAGAGAGCCACAGGGGAACAGGTTGCCAAGCTACCCTTTGAGCCATGATGCCAGCAAACCAATGCTAGTAAAAAAGCAGTCTCCTATAGCCACTATAGACTGCAAGATCAGGGACATCCCAATGCTACTGCTGCTGTAGAGAAAGAGAGAGAGAGAGAAACTCATGAGGTGATACACAACTGCCTGAACACCTTCCCTCTATAGTAGTCCATGAGAAATAAAGCAGATGCAAACTGGAAGGACCCATTTATCTGCTCTCCACACTTTAATTTAGCTCATACACAATCCAGCATTAGAGAAAGCTTTGAATAGTATCAACACAAAGTTGCAAAAATACTATAATAGTCAGCTAAAATAATGCTAGAACCATATTTTTGAAGAAAAACCTCAACTGTGGTTAGTTATGCCAAGCATGTTATTTCCTTAAAAATAAGAGTGAAGTCCAAGCACAATATGGCTACTGGAAAGAATTTGTCATGTAAGAGCCACTGCAGACATTAATTCCTCAGCCACAAGCAAACCCATCCTGAAATCAATTAGTAAAGCAATTTCTAGAGTTCAAACCATCCATAAAAAATAGGGTATAAACAGCTTTATGAAGTCCCTAGCTAATCAAAAGATATGAGTACCTATAGCCAGTACTAATAATTCTTGAAAACAGCCAAGACAAATCAAGTGTCTCCTGGAAGGGAGCAGTAGACAATAAAAGCACTAACTGAAGTTATCAGCGGTAGCCCCAACAGCCTGCTGTCTATCAAGCTCTACAGAAAATATTCATTAAGAAAAGAAAATGTACAGGTTTCAATGGGACTAATCATTTTTAGCCAGTTCCCAGAGATCTAACATAAAACAAATATACTCATAAAAGAAAAGAAAAGCCTAAAAACAAAAGCCTCTTCTACAGCTAGAGCCATCACTCCACCCAGCTCACCTCCACAGAAAATGAAATAAATATTCCTGTACAAATCAATGCCTGGCCTAGCAGCTGCATATATAAAAACAACCTCCTGAAAACTTGCCTTCAAAATCTGAACAGCGGTAGCAAATGGGAACAGACTAAACAAAACTAAGGAATTCATTTTTTTTTAGCAGGATACCTCCCCAGTGAACAGAGACCATCTAGTCTCTTATCCAAGGAGTCCAAGGTAAAAACACTATGTGCACTATGTGGTTCTAAGAAAAATGCTTACTTTATTGCTCCGAATGTCATTTTTCTTACTCTTCTATTCGCTCCTCACCCTCTAAAAAAAAATCCAAACCAACTTTGCTCTTTCAGAGGACGTTCCCAGCTCTTCTCACATAGACATAGGTGCTTCTGTCGATAAGATTGGTCACAGAACCTCTTACAGAACAAGGAGAGGCAAGTGCTTTAGATATCCAGGCCTGGGTATCGATGACTCCAGAATGACTTACCTGTTAATTACTCTTCATGAACAATTAGCAAAGGTGCGGTGAGGGCATGTAGAGGGGAAGGATTTGCCTTCTGAGTGGACATTAGTCGTAGCAGAGGTCAGACCCATGCTGCCATCCACACTGGATCATCCCAGTTGCTGGAGCATGGTGTTTACCACCTGATTCCTCCATCTAAGTAACTTTTTTGAGACCCAACAACCCTTTCAGGTACTACTGGGATCCAAAGCAGACAGAAACAACAGTACAGAGGGAGACCACTATAGGAGATGGTGACGCTTCTCAAACCAGGGAGGACACCCAAAGCTGTAGGGCTGGAAAACCTCCTGCTACGCTTTTAAACAGCGATGGGGAGAAGTGGCTGCAGGGCTGTAAGGGGAGTGAGAGCCAGGCAAAGCGCAATGGGTTAAAGTCTGCTGCCACTGAGCTGGTTTCCGTGTTGGCCTCCACTCTTAAGCTGCCAGAGCGGCTCTGCAGCAGAGCCTGGGCCCTTCCCTGACGGCTCTGTTCAACCTCACTGAGAGCTTAAAGTAAGTATTGTCTTTTTTTCAGCCCCGCTGCAACATCAACGCCTTTTCTTCCCATACCTGCAACTACAGATGGGTGCAAATGGCAGTGTGAAGCTGTCGGACAGGGAGGGCAAATGCCCCCCTCCCAACTCCTGGGCAGCCAGTGCGTGGAGCCAGGCAGCACCCTGGCAGCCACCAGCAAATATCAGGAAGGGCTTTATGCTCCTGAGGGGTACCTCAGCAACATGGGGCCTCACCACAAGCTGAAAAACCCCAAACTTGACAACGTGTCCAAATAAGATAAGTACCTAAAATTCCCAGCTGTTGGGAAGTTGCTGTGTGCTTTGCCCATGGCAGATATCTCTGGTCTGTAACGACAGACATACTCCCCCACACTGCAGGCTGACTCGTTTTTTGGAGATCGCATTCGCCAGGGTTACAGAACTATCCCCACTCCGAGGTGAGACCTGTTTGCCAAACACTGTCCCGTCGCTCCCCCTTCAACAGAAGGGTCAGTTTTGATTTGGAAGATGGAAGGAGTCCAAACAGGAAACACACTCTTGATTGCAGCTGATTTTACAGCTCCCAGGGGGTCTTTTAGAAACTCCTGCAGCTGTTGCCACAGCTGGAATTCACACATCCCGCTGGCGGGATGAGAAGACCAGGGATAGCTCTCTGGGAAGCAAAGGTTTCTTCCACCACATTTTCCCTGGGAATGAGTTTGGGCACCTCCGCTTACAGCTCAGCGGCTCCCGAGTGCGCTCAATTACCTCGGTGCATTTAGTAGCTTACGCCGTTGTGGAGCTGCATCCTCACATCCTCCTCCAGGGACAGCCCTTTGCATAGCAAGTTGAGGCAGACCCAAAGTCACGCTCCCAAAACGTGCAGCTTCACCCAGCACAGCAGGGATGAAGCACCAAGTACATGCGGAACCCTTCCAAAAACATCCAGCTACCTCTCCCCCCGAAAACACACAGGGGTGCAGGCTGCGCAGCGCATCTCAGCAGCTGCAAATCCAACTGTGTTGTGCGTTGAATTGCAAAAGGCAAAGACAGAGAGACAGAGACATCCTTGACTTGTGCAGCTAGGACAATCAGGAGTCTTTTTTTCCCCCTTCACCCCAGGGCACCCCAGCCTGTACCTGACCCCACTTCAGTGCACTTCCCTCGTTTCAACGAAGTGCCGACAGCTCTGTCGCGCTGTCATCCACAGATCTCCGCTCTGCGAAACCGCTCAGCCAGAAACCAGGTAGCGACTTCCTGGCTGTGGAGAAAACCAGAAAGGCAAAGACGATGTCAAACTATCAGCCAGCGATGGTTTCTTACTGCAGCTGAGTGAGTTTATTTCACTTGTGTAAATTAAACCCTGCTTAGGGCATTTTCTGTCCCCAGAAACGGAGTTATCCAGCAGATACGACTTTCTTTTTCTTTTGTCTAATACAAAATGTGCACCTGCCCCACTCCTATCCCAGAAGGTTCCCAGAGAGGTGTTTCGCACCCTGGAAGCTGCAGGAGCTGGGAAGATGAGCCCTGGGGCAGGCCAGGCTGGACAGAAAGGACAGCGGATCTCCTCAGCGGGCGGCCAGGGGAGGGAGCTGGTGCGTGTGCATTAGGGGAACCGTTTATTTCGGGAGCGTACATCAGCAGCAGTATCCAGAGCCTTACACCACCTCAGACTACAGGGAGTTTTGGCTGTGCCAGGGCCAGGGAACTGCTGTTTATGAGCCCTCCAAAAATTGGCATCTGAATATTTTCTCTGATTGTATGTGCTGGACACGTACCACGAGAGGGAGCCGGACACCGGAGCTGGACAGCTTTCCTCTCCGGCCACCCTGACAGGCACTAGCTTGAGGAATGGCAAATAGTAGTTTTCTCTAGAGAATTTTTACAGGCCAAAGTGGAGGGATAGAAGCTGCCCACACCAGCTTGGCTTTTGGTCCACTCTGTATAAACCCAAAACTACTTCCCTCAGCAAACAAGTGCAAGATTGTGACAGATCCCTTGGTGCTCTGTGCTGAAACAGATTTTTCCACTCTGCATTTGCTTATAAAAACAAGATGATGAAAAGCAGCATGGCCACAGATGCCAACAGGCACAGACTTGCAGATGTTGCTCCTCCAAGCACCATGCCTCCAGCATGGCTCAGCCCCTACCTGGCCAGAGGAGCTGCCTCCTCAGCCAGCACATGGGTTGAGCATCACTCTCCCCCATACATCATGTGGTTATCTCCCCCTCCTGCCATATCTCCACTTCCACTGCTGCCTCTCCACGCCTCTCCAGGGAAACCACAGGCTGGGAAAAAACCTGGAAGTGAAATGGTGGATTCAGTCATAGTCAGCCTCACAGCAGGAAGCTAGACCAGGTGACAGAGGTCCCCTATCCTACAGTCCTAAGTCACTGAAGCAGTTTTGGAGCATCATTTGGTTTTGACACTGCCTCCCATGACATCCTCATAGCCAAGTTAATGAATTATGGGCTAGATAAGTGGACAGTGAGGTGGACTGAAAACTGGCTGAATGGAAGGGCCCAGAGGGTTGTAATCAGTGGCAAGAAGTCCAGCCAGTCACTAGTGGTGTAACCCAGAGGTGATCTATACTGGGGCCAAAACTGTTTAACACTTTAATTAATGACCTCGGTCATGGGTAGAGTGTGCACCCTCAGCAAATTTGGGGAAGATACAAAACTGGGTGGAGTGGTTGATATGCCAGAGGGTCATGCTGCCATCCACAGGGTCCTCAACAGGCTGGAACAATGAACTGACAAGAACCTCATGAAGTTTAAGAAGGAGAAGTGCAAAGTCCAATGCCTGGGGAGGAACGATTCCTTGCACCAGGAAATGCTGGGGGCCACCTAGCTGGAAAACAGCTTGGCAGAAAAAGCCCTGGGAGCTCCATAATGGATTTATGTCATTTTAAAGCACCTGTTGGAGTCCAAGAGCTGATGCAGCTCCCTGTGCAGACCTAATCCCTGCAGTGCAACCTGAGCCAAGGAGCACAGCCAAAACCAATCTGCTACCAAGTGGTTTTCTATGCACCTCTTGAAGGCCAGTGAGCCTTGAGAGGGGCATGGAGATAGAGCATGTGAAGCTGGATTAGGGCCATAAGATCCTTTCCTGGAAGAGTTGATGAGTTCAAGCACTGTACCCAGCTAACGCAGCTAGACAGCTCCTGCTTGGCAAGCTAAGACAGTCAGCGATGATTCAGGCATTTCTCTGGGACAGCTCAGGTACAAAGTCTGGTTGGGATCAAACCACCAACCCCTCTTCTGACTGTGTCAACCACTGGGCTCGGTCCAAGGGGCATTCTCAAAGCCACTTTCCCACAGAGCAGGCAGAAGAAACGCATGAACCAGCTTCACCAGCACAGAGCTGATGAGTTAAAATGGATTCAGCTCTCCTAAATTATATGAGACTTAGGTGCCAGACACCAATCTCAGCTGCCTTGTCCTCAGCATCAAGTGATCTTCACACAAACTTAAAATCAAGAGGCAACTCACTAGTCACCTGTAAGTGTTACCTGCATGATCAGTTTGCACATCGTTACGTGGTTACCCAGAGCTCACCCAGAGCTGGTGGCCCACTCCCAGGCAGATGGTACCTGAAGGCTACGTAACAGGCACATGGCACGTCTTGATCCTTTTGACAAACAATGGCCTCTGCTTTCAGTCTCCCCACCTTGAATTCCAAACCCCCAAAAGACAGGAGCAGATACCTACGCTCTGGAGTGTTCAGGACTGAAGGGCATCAAAGTTGGTGAGGGGTCTGGAGCACAAGTCTGATGAGAAGCAGCTGAGGGAACTGGGGGTGTCCAGTCTGGAGAAGAGGAGGCTGAGGGGAGACCTTATCGCTCTCTACAACTACCTGAAAGGGGGTTGTGGTGAGGTGGGTGTTGGTCTCTTCTCCCAAGTAACTGGTGACAGAATGAGAGGAAATGGCCTCAAGTTGCACCAGGGGAGGTTTAGATTGCATATTAGGAAAAAGTTCTTCACCAAAAGGGTTGTCAAGCATTGGAACAAGCTACCCAGGGAGGTGGTGGAGTCACCATCACTGGAGGTGTTCAAAAAACATATAGACGTGGCACTTCAGGACATGGTTTAGTGGGCATGGGGGTGTTGGGTTGATGGTTGGACTTGATGATCTTAGAGGTCTTTTCCAACCTTAATGATTCTGTGATTCTGTGTTAGCAGTGGGCACCTAACTTGGCATGGATAGGATTACACCTGGGAGGTTTTTGACCATTCCCACCCTTCTGCACGAATCCTACAGAGAAACTCAGTCCTCAGGCAACCAGGAGTGCTTTGGCTGGCTAAGGCACTATGGTGGACCGATATGCGGTTTCTGTCTTAAATATTTCATGGTTCCAAGGGACCCACACCTTTCTAGGTACAACAGCTTGAACATGTCTTGGTATGGAGTAAACCCCAAAGAAGAACGAGACACCAGTTCCTGCAGAGCAGAGATAACGGTGCCAGCGCAGTGACCGGTTCCTGCAAAGCAGAGATATGGTGCAGGCACAGCGAGAAGAGACACCAAAGCCTGAAGATGTGCCTGTTGCATATGCATGAAGTTTCTTGGGATCAGACGGAGATTGTGGGACTCGGACTGTATAAAAATGACACCACCAGAAGCAAAAAAGGGGACCCCCACCACCAAGGAACATCAAGAGGACCAACAGGATGCCGCTGGATCCACAGGTGGTGATATCTTCTTTGCTGCCTCTCTTCCTCTTTCTCTCTCTCCGCCTCCCCTCTGTCCCCCCCGCCCCCTCTTTTTGTCAAACTGTAAAAGACATGTTGCAGGGGACTTGTTTGTTTAGTTGAATTGTTTAGTTAGAGTAGTTGCTGTTGAGTCATTTATATAACTCATGCCTTGCATTTTGTATTATTAAATTGCTAAATTGGTTGGCTGCTGTTGTTTCACCTTAACTCAGTCCGGTGGGATCACGAACTTGCTCGCTGGTCCCACGGGGAAGGAGGTCATCCTGAAGGACTCCTTTCAGGCCACGACGGGCACACAGCCACAGGCAGGTATTCCTGCACCTGACTCCAGCACCCAATCTGGGATCTGGCCCAGACCTTTTTGGAAGGTAATTGTTGGAAATTTAGGGATTCCCTAAGGCAATCGCTGCAGTAGCGAAACCCTCCCCGTGGCCGGCTGCACCTACGACCGGTGAACCCATCACATGGCAGTGGAGAACATCACTGCCTCTAGTTCACAGAGCTGCTGCCAGGGACCTCGCTCCCTCGTAGGCAGCAGCAGACTGTGATCCTGTTACTTATTAGCCAGCTCTTTGATAAGCTAAACAAAGCATCGCTCCAAGGCATCCATCACAGACCTGCAAGCCGGGTGGCTTTTTCGTGAATCCCCTCCAACGTGTCAACAACCTCATCACGGTGTCAGAATTGGACAGGGCGGTCCCGATTCTGGTACCACGGAGGGAGAAGGTGGCTGCTGAGCCTACGGAGCCACCGCATCGCTCCGCGGATGGAGGCAGCGCGGCCCAACGGCGCATCCTGCCTCGCCCCCGGTGCGGCATCTCCTTCACAGAGAGCGGAAAAGATGTTGTTTTCAACGAGGCCGAGCCTGGTGCCTCCTCAATGAGAAGAAGCCCCGCTCGTGCAGCAATACTAAGCTGACAACTGTTACCAGGAACATTACTCTTAGGGGGAAAAAGAAAAAAATCCAGCCTCCTGTTAAAAACATCTCCATCAAAAGAGAGGCAGCCTGGGAATGAACACAGTGAGAACGACATCGCTCCAGCTCACGCAGAGGCTGAGGCTGTTTCCACAGGGCAGGGCTGGAGGAAGCAATGCCATAAAGCCAGGTGGGTTCTGGTTCAACAGCAAACTATTCGCTCCAGCACTCAGCTGAAGTTGCAGGGCTGCTCCTCTAAGCCATCACTCTGAAAGAACCCCAAAGTGAATTAAACTGTGGTTTAAATTAGCCTAACAGGTTCCTTAAGTTCCCAAGTGCTTTTTCTCTGCCCTTTCTCCTATAATTCACTCTCTCAGGACTTCTCTCTCCAGCCTCTTCTCCGCCTTTCACAGAGATTTCACAGACTTATAAACCTCTCAAATATGCCACACTTCTGATATTCCAGATTCCTCCAGCGAGCCAGGGAGGCCAGGTTAAAAAAAGAAGTAAGAAAAATACCCCTTGAATTTCTCAAATAACTGATAAAAAGCAATTAAACAACAGAAGGTCACCAGGTCCTTTGCTCCGAAAAACTACCCAGAAACAGGAAAAGTCGACAAGCTGCTGAACGTGACATGCTGCAATACATGGTCCCAGCCCAGCGTTTTGAGAGGGAAGGATGCTGAGCTGTCTTGGATAAGGAGAATAACACTGGAGAGGGTGAGCTCAGGTATACCGAGAGTCCTTTCTGAAGCCTGGAATCCTTTTAAGTGGTGGAGGAGGAGAAAGGACAGAGTTAAGAGAGACTTAACAAAAAAAAATACAAAAAGAAAAAAAAAAATCAGGGAAGAGGACATTTGGAGAGGCTGTTGGCAAGGGACCAAGGACAGAGCAAGAGGAAAGGTGGAGAACTCAAGAGGGAACCTTCTTGACTTTAGCTTGGAGCTCACCAAGTGGGAGGAGAAACAAACTAATTAGTAATATCAGGACAGGAGCCATGCTAGCCTATATAAGCTGGTGGGGCACTTTCTTTTTCCCATTCTCTTAGCCTTGTTTTCCTTCTGTCCTAGCCGGCAAAGCAACAGCTACCCCTGAACTCATCGAAGAGGTAAGAGCACTTTCTTTATTCCTTTTCATGCACAGCAATAAACACACACCCTGTTAATGACTTACCCGGATCTTTCTTCTCCCCCAAAACACCTAACAAACAGCATCTGCACAGTCCTCCTGAGTGAGAGCAGCAAAGGCTCAAGAGGAACACAGAGGTTGGGGAATGTCACAAGAATTTCAATTATTGAGAATTTTGTAGCAGGGTGAGGCTTTATTACTGCTGCTTAGCCCAGTTGGTTGAACCTTTGAGAAAAAAGAAGAAAAAAAAAACAGTCCCACAACTGGAACCCTTTAACATCTCCTTTTACTCTCTTTCTATTCTGCAAAATGAAAAATGCCCAAATAGTAATAATACGCAGTTAATGTGATAGTATCTCTGGATCTCTCTGTCCCCGAGAGACAGATCTCTGAAAATTGAATTGCAAATGGGCTTAATGAATATTTGAACCTGAGGGATGAGCTTTCTTTTGAACTAATGCTTTGAAATGTGTCGTCTATGGGAAAACCTGAACTTTTTTTTTCAGTGCGGGTCAAGTGCATTATAATCTCTCTGTTTTGGGGAGCGTGCTTGTGCATGCGTGTGTTCCTACACATAACACAACACTATACTTATCCAGCTTTACTAAACCCCCGGTAACATTACACAGGCTATGCTGGAATCAGAGCTGCTGAGAATCTGGCCCTTTCCTCCTATTGTACTTGGATGCAGGAATTCCTCTAAAAACAGGCTGCACGCAGAGCTGGCTGCCTGCGCACTTCGCAGCAACAATTCAGAGAATGCAAGACACAATGACCGTAATTGTGCGGTAGCAGTTCCTTGGACAAACAAATACCACACGGTAATTTAAATCCTCTCGATTTACAGAGTAATTTGAATTTCGTCAGGCAGAGAGGAAAATTCCAGAAAGAAAAGAAAGTACTAGATAACTCAATGCTGCATTTTCAGAGATAAAAGCCAGACAGGCACCAGCTAGGAAATCACTGTTACCTGTGAGGAGTAAGACAATTAGCCAAGTAAGAGCCGCTGCTCCTCGCCCAGCTGCGAGCACAGTACCACCCTCGTGTAACACACCACGAACGTGTGACCGGGCTGGTCTCCGTTTCAGCACGGGAATAAAAAAGTATTTGGGGGCCAGATGCCGCGGGAGTGCGGCAGCGGTACGGAGCCCGCTTGGCTGCGGCTTTAGCAGGGCACTGCCGAGAGGCCGCGGGGACGGCGCGACGTGGACGAGGTGGAAGGGAAATTGATTTAGGGAGACACGAAGTTGCATAACATCAGTGCTTGGCTGCAGGACATTTATTAACTCTGCAAAGTTGATTTAAAAAAAAAACAATAGATTAGCTTCTTGGCCCTGCGATGATTTCATTTTCATGCAAGAGAAACATCTCTTTTTTTTTTTTTCTCTGTTCTCACGGGTTCCATTTCATAGCTGATACAAAAGTATTTAGATACTTTTAGCTGCAAAACTTTCCCTCTTGCTTACATGAGCATCCTTAGCAAGGATGGCAGAGAGATATTATCCCACAGCACAAAGATATCCAGGCAAGGGGAGGCAGCAAACGTCTGGAACGACTGTGGAAAAGCAGCAGTGCCCACAGTCCAGCTCTCACTTTCCACGGTACGCCATGGGAAAAGGGTTTTAAATAGCTCCTCTGCACGTGCACCACAGAGATGAAAACCCCATTCAGACTCGCTCTGCCTGGGTCCTGCTGCCGCTCCTGTACCACAGCGGTTACACCCCAGCATCGGCAGCCCGCGCTGCATTTTCACCAGACGCTTGTCTGGAGCACCTCTCCCGAGCGTGTAGGAGATCAGGCGGTACACTTCACACCGTGTGTCGGAGAGCGGGACTTACACGGTCTTTAGTTAAGCATCTGAGATCAAAAAACAGTTTCCCAGACTAATAGAATAGGAATAAAGGTATAAAAGGAATAAAATAACAAGGTATTAAAAGAATCTAAAGAATCCTGCCCCCCTGCAGAAGCCAAGCAGTCTGTTCCAGCAGAATAGTCCTTTCACAATTATTTCCATTTCCTTCCTTCACACGCTAAGAAAAAAAGCCCACTTTGACTGAAAACTGCATGTTAACATAACTTCAATAGCAGGTCTTCAAAAGACCTGCTGAAGACTGGCCTTCATGCAATCCCCGTCCAAACATGCACACTTCAGATTGAATTAAAATTCAAGCGTCACTGTCTTAACATTCTCTGAGCCTCTCCATTATTCTGGGATGAGACACCGTTTGTCTTCTGTCCTTTCTTAAACAGCTGCTATCGCCTACTCCCTAAAACAAAGTAATGTGTTAGTAGATCATTAATCTGAGCGTATGTGGCAGCTACTGCTTCTTACAGTACCAAACATTGTTAAAGATGCCCAAAAAATTCTCCCCTGCTGCTGGTTTCCAAGCGTTCACTACTTCTTTACACTTCCTTTGGATGACTAAGTAAAGGTAGTGCGAGTCCTCCATGTTCTGTGTTTCTGGACAGATGGGCAGCACCACGGCTGTGGCGATAGCCGAACCACCGCACACAGGAGGCAGTCCTCACACAGCACCTGGGATGTGATTTGGGGTGGCCATGAAGCCAATGGGGCTGGATCTGGGTCTTTAAGGTGTTGTGAAGACCCCACCCGAATCCATTACATGGGTGTTCTTCAGGTGGCGGGGTGTTTTGTAATGATTTCCTTCTCCTTTAGCATATATAAGCTGACAGGAAAGATGAAGAATAGTTCATGTGATGCCTCTCTAGAGAGACACAGCACTTTAAATAAACAGGGACATAATGAACGTGAAGTTGACCAGCACCGCGGCCAGAAGGTACCCATGACCACCCTCCGATCACCGTGATTTTGAATACTCTGGAAGAACGGGTAGGCAGGGTATTGGCGCAGCCTTCGTGGGGAGTGAAGTTCAAGCCAGGTTGGTGGAAGTGACTCACCTGGTCACCTGGTCTTTTTGCCGTGCCAAGTGCATCAAGCTGACTTCATTTCTGTCCACGAAAACCCAGAGCAAAGGAGTTCTCCAGGCTCAGACTTGCGCAGTGCAGTAGTGCCTGTGAAAGCTGCCGTGCCAGCAGCACAGCCCATGCACCGCCAAATAGCCTCAACAGCAGATAAAAGGCTTCACACCTCGCAGTGACTTACAACACATAGTAACCATCTATCCCAGGGTAAAAGCCACCTTGCGTAAGAAAGGAAGGAAACTCCCCTCGGGTACTCGCCACGGGAGCATTCCTTCCCCGTTCATTCTGGTCCCGATTCGGCAAAGCACTGAATTCACATCGCTTCCCACATTCATGGGAAGTTAAGTATGCGCTTAAGTGCCTTCCTATGGCAAAGCAACTCAAAGTTTTGATGAATTAGGGCTTCCAGCTTGACCCGTTTTCTTCTCCACCATGTGAGTGGGCCAGAAAGTGATCCTGACACCTCACATGCACATTACATCCCACACTGCAGAACACCCTCAGGCTTGTGGGACGCAAAGAGCATCCTCACTCGGCGTGCAGGGAGACATATCAGGCATGCTAGCACCGGGCACGCAACATCGCTCCGCAAATGCAAATGCAACAGCCCTTGACTTTATGCATTAGCAACAGAGAAAGCCTAAGTTACATAAAGAGGAAGATTCTTTAAATTGAAAACATAAATGCACTTTCACCAAATGAAGAGCATTTATCTTGGCTGGAAATTTTGATTTAACTGAAAGTGCATCCAATTCACTTATTCCATTATTTCAGAATAAAATATGAGAAAAGCGAAGGTTAATGAATCAAGGTAATGAATTATAACTGAGCCAGGAAAAAGCCTTCTAGTGCCGAGACGCCATCCCTAGCAACACTCTCATCCTTTTCTTCCTCCTCTAGTTAAGCTCCTTGCCTTTGTGTCCTACGCAAAATCAAATTCAATACTCTTCTACATACTGGCCCAGTCTTCAGTCTTTTTCATATGGAACCTATCACTGCATTAGCAGGGCTCTTCCAGAAGGCAGAACACGTCTATTTATTATTGGTGCAAATATTCACTTCCCAAAATGCCACCATCAGCCCTCCAATAACACACACTAAAGAAACTGGCTGCTTAACCACATGTCTGGCCCTGCAACTGTAATGCCCAGGGGTGAGGCTGCTTTAGCTTAAGCACTCTGCACTTGTATTTCTGAAGAGAATGAATTCTCTTCCTCAGCTGCCAAGAGGGCTTTTACTGAAGCTTCAAGTGAGTCAAGGAGTAACTCAAATACTTACATCCTTGTACCCTCTTATTTAGACTATTAACTCCCAACCTAAATTCTTTACTTCTTGCCTAAGCTGCTACTCAGCAGTGAGACCTGAAGCAGCTCTGGTTCTGCATTCACTCAATACCGTACCTTGTCTTGTGTTTTCTTTGTCATGACAGTTATCAAGAATTAGTCCTACTCTTCAGAAAAATGAATACACTCCAGGGAAAGGTTTGGGGGTTTTTAATTTGCTGACTTCATATTGAGAATTGACCCTTAGGTAAATAACAAATTGGCTATAGGACATTGTTTTTAAAATCCAGTGTTTACAGTTAAATGTGAGTCTCTGGTCCACATGCCTGAATGAAGCTGTCTAGAGCTGTATGAGGTGCCAAAGGGTATTCCAGCAGCTCCTAATCCAAAGGGCATGTCTCCCATAGGGGACCCCACCTCTGCATGGATGCCCTAAACACCTCTGCTTGGCATATAGTGCTCCCTCACCTTATTGAGGTCTTAATATAGTGCCCGCTAAATTTAATAGAAGTCCTTTCATTAGTCCCTGAGTGTTTCTTACCACAGGTTCTAACAAGTGGTCACAAATCTTGTTTTATGCTGAAGAACAATGGCCAGTGCAGACCACCTAACACCTTACTGTGCAGCTGGCAGAGAGAAGGCAGCAACATGTCTAAGGCAGAATGGAAAGCAACCACTCTGAATTTGGCTTTTAATCTCTTACGTCAGTGTTGGGTAATTCTAAAGATGGGGCAGCTAAAAGTACAATTCAATAGAGGGAAAAAAAAAATGTATAAATGCATGTAAGTAATGGAGTAAGGCACCATGAACAACCCTCAAGCTAAGCCCACGCTCATGAGAAAGGTTGAACTGATCCCAATATGTGACAGTATAGAGACCCATTAACCTAACTTTAGGTACCTATTATTGGTGGTAAATGGATAAATTCAAACTGGAAATACGCATTAAGCAGCAGAGGAAACTCAGTCATTGAAGCAGTTTCCTAGATGTGGTGGAATCTCTATCAAGTTGAATCTTGAGGTAAAAGCTTCACCTTCTGTGAAGCCGGTGTCCTTTAATGCCATCTTGCTCTTTGAAGTTACCCCTTAAATCAAGAGCTGCTTGAATTCTAGAAAACATGGTATAGCTGAGCAGGGTGTTAAAATCGGGTAAAATACTATGACAAGGCTCAGTCATGCTTTGTGGTGTTCAAATCTATGACTGCATGGAAGTCTGGAAGGACAGTGCAGGGTCCCAAGAGCACACGAAGACAGAATGTGTTCATGGACATATGACAATCAGGTGTTCAGAGTAAGGATTTTCCTCTTTCTGGCTCCAAAATAACATGTACTGAGCAATAATATGTATGTGGCAAAGAGAATAAACAGGTGTCAGTAAGAGGCATTGTAATGAACTGCCTTTTTTCTTTCCCGTTGAATTTTACCAGAGGGTCAGAATATCAACATGGAAAACAGTGTTGACGTCAAGATAGAAACCAAGGGGGAAAGAAAGCCAATAAAGCAGAATCCACTGAGCAAAGCTGGGAAGAGAGTCTGCAGAGCTGTTGGGTACATCACTGGAGACATGAAGGAATTTGGAGCCTGGCTAAAAGGTAAAGTCATGACTAATTAGGGGATTCCAAAGATCAATTACTTCAAAGGAGTAATAACTAACTTCTCAGTAACTGGATTCAAGCAAGAGTAGTACAGAAACTACCTCTGCCCTGAGTTATTTCCATTTTGTAGGAAAACATCAGCTTTGTGCACATACTGCTTAACTTCTGAGGATGACTGAGATGACATTTACCTCCCAACATGCCATGTACAAAGCAAATTTAGTCCCACAGAACATAGCCTGGGATGGTTATTCTGTGCTCTGCCATTCTTCATAACACTGCCTGTCCTTTCAGCTGAGCAGTTTCTATCAAGCCTAATGCCACCGTGAAGTTAAATTACACATAGGTAGGTGTGTTTGGTCCCCACAATAAATCAGCAATGGGATACACACACGATTTGCCATCTGAGGCACAGACATCATAAATTAGCTGGTTCATATGAACTCGGTCCAGGGTACTTTATAACAGGGGACCCTGACAACCACACTGCTCGTCTCAGCTTTCCAGCTGTAAGACTTCAGTATAGACCATAATAAATCTCAGTCAGGTTTTACAGTCTTGTTGATTCATTGCTTCAGTCATGCTGCCAAGTTGCACTGCCAAAACTCTTCCTGAGTTTCAAAAAAAACATCCCGAATCAGCATCATCTGTGTTATTTTTTTGGGGGGGGGTGTTATTATTTAGTTTGATCTCTTCCAGATAAACCTCTTGTGATCCAGTTTATTGACTGGGTGCTGCGTGGCATGTCCCAGGTGATGTTTGTCAACAATCCCCTCAGTGGGCTTATCGTAGTTGCTGGCTTCCTGGTGCAGAATCCATGGTGGACACTCACAGGCTGTTTAGGAACAGTTGTCTCAACTTTAACAGCACTTATGCTGGGTCAGGATGGGTAAGTCCACCCTTTTCCCTTCCAAAACCAGACTGTCACTTCAATGCTGACTTACACGTTAAACAGGCAACATGGCTGAAAAGCATGTATGCTCGCCTTCACTGGCTATACATCTGGTCTGGTAGGACCAGACAGGTCTTCCCACCAGCTGCATCTGGTGCAAAGGGACACTGGACGTAACTGCAGAAGGGGTGGTTGCTGAGAGGACATGAGACTCAAGCATGTGAAATTGAAGGTTGATGCGTGAGTCTCGGCAGGTCGTCACCACACAGAGTCACAACTGCATGGGGACGGAGCGGGTGATGTGAGCAAAGCACCTGCAGGGGAGAAGATTTCAAGATGGTTGTTTCTTTCACACAGATCGGCCATTGCAGCAGGCCTGTATGGCTATAACGGGGTCTTGGTGGGATTGCTTATGGCCATCTTCTCTGCTAAGGGAGACTATCACTGGTGGCTTCTGCTGCCGGTAGCACTGGTGTCCATGACGTGGTAAGTCAGACGGCTCCTCCGCTTCTTATTCCAGTCCCAGTGTCTCTATGCTGAGACTGAGCCTTTGTAATTTTACGCACTATACAGACTACAATGGGAAAGAAACAGAACTGGCGCACATGTGCTACTAAATCTGAATCATTATTTGCACTTTTAAACTCAAATGTAATCCCAAAACAAATAAAACACCCACATAGTCACAAATAAACCCAAGCGGGAAAAGGAAAATCGATGGCTGATCATACGTAACTCAATGCCGAAAATGTTAGCCATATTGCTGTGATGCATGAATTCATTTTTGTCTCTAGAGGAACATTATTTTCCCCATTCCCCACCACCATCAACCACAAATGTTTCATCTATTTAAGCCACCATATAAAAATGTCATGAAAATTTACCTCTCCAGGCACTGAAGCTGTTCAGTGGTCCCAAGATGTGATGGCTGATGCTAATGAAAACAAACAACTAATAATACTTTACTCATATATATGACACCGTAATCTGCCAGGTATTTGGACAGCAAAAATTTTGAAAGCTGGTCTTTGGCCCCCAAACGTCTAGTTGAAGATTGCTAAACCACACATACCATTTATCTGCCTGGAGTTCACGGGGTGTTATACTCACTTTAATAAGCATACCTTTGATATCAGCCTTTACTTCTAATGACCCTGATCCATAAACTTGAACAAGGACACACAGCCGCCTTCACAGTTCACTCAGACCTGACACGGGTGTCCTAAATTCAATCCACTTCAAGTACTAAAAGAAAAATGTAAACACTGAGACTGAGCTGGGAAACAACTCCATTAAATCACTGGATCCTCCACACGAGTGGAGGATTTTGGTTCCTTCATGGTCACCAAATTCACCACACATAGCATAACACGACAGGAATCTGTATGTCGCTGACTGCCCTGGGAAGGGTAGGAAATTCACCAAGTGACCCTCGCATATCTCTGATTTTATCAGAAAGACTGAGGATATTAAACAGCTTTTTTTAAAAAACAGACTGAATTTCCTGCAGTTGGGGTTTTTTGGGTTTGTGTTCTTTTCCTAGCTGACAAGCTCCTAGTAAAACCACTTTGTTCTTCTTTCAGCCCTGTTTTCACCAGCGCTTTAGGCTCAGTCTTCTGTAAGTGGGATCTGCCTGTTTTCACCTTGCCTTTCAACTTGGCCTTGACCCTCTATCTGGCTGCATCAGGACCCCATAACCTCTTCTTCCCTACAACTAGCATTCAGCCTGCAACAGCAACACCAAACATCACCTGGACGGATGCTGAAATGCCAATGGTAGGATGCCCTAAAGATAACAGCCTTCTCCATTTACAAAGAAAACCACTATAGAATCATATTATTTTCCTTTATGTTACTGCATTATGGCCTGGCAATACGAAATGGCATTTATAAGAGAGCTATTATCCAAAATGTAAAGGTTTACTCTAGAAACTGACATTTTTGAGAGCTTGACAATAAGAATCTTTTTGGTATCTGGCATCTTTCATTTACAGTTGAATCTAAATTATAATCTGTAAAGAGCCTCTACAATCTAATTCCCCGTTACTGTGCATATAGTGAGCAGCACCCCATAGATAAGGTTGTGCTGAGACTACCAGTTAACTCACAGGTTAATTTTAGTTTTCCACGTAGAGAGTGCTGTGTTTTTAAAATTGCATCTTTCCCATTAGAAATGAGCAGCAGATAGCACTACGGAGGAATAGTTACAAAGTTGGATGCAGACAAATGTTCACATATTTTTAGTTAATATTCAAGTGGGATCTTTCAAAAAAAAAAAATTATGCTCCTGCATAGCATGGTAAACAGCCACGCCATGGTTATAGCTCTCCCCTAAGGCTCAGTTGACTATTTTGAGGGGTTCCCTGGGAGCGATTAAGAAAAGGAAGTTAATTGACACTAAATAGCAATCCATACGAGTGACATTTCTCAAAGAACATTTACCGTGGTGCATAATTTTATGGGGACAATAAATGGACTGTTCCACATTGAGGAACACAACATTTTGAGGAAAAGTGTCTCAAAACCATCTCTAAACTGTGACCAAGTTGGGCTCTGTCCCACCAACCCAGCAACTCTCATTCATATTCCTAGTGAATCCCAAGGGAGTTTCAGGTATATAAGCAGATCAGGCATATAGCCTTACCCGAGTAAAAAGTCTTATAATTTTGGCCAAGCCACTGTTGGCCATTTCACCCTTGGATCTGCCCACTCAGAGGCAAATGTCTTCTCAAAGGCATGATCTACCTGAGCACTTCCATTTCCTAAATTCACTGTCATGGTCCACAACAGCACACAAAAATGTCCAAGTCAGCCGCACGTGTAAAGATGATGAGGAAACCGTTTCACAAAAGACATTTACCTTTGATGTTGGAGCAGTAACCTGGCAGAGCAGCTCATGGCTAGGGAACAAGGCATGACTCATTTTCATTGAAGGGGAAACCCTGTGGAAATGCCCTGCTGTCTCCAGAGAAGTGTCCAAACTTCCAGAAAGAGAGACTGCATCCAACAAATGCCGAACATGAACCTGGCCAACGATTTTTTTAAAAATTTGAAATTACAAAGCCAATAACAATTTGTCTTTCTTTGTTTGCTTGTTTTAAATTCCTGCAGCTCCTGCGATCTATTCCAGTTGGGGTGGGGCAGATTTATGGCTGCGATAACCCCTGGACTGGGGGAATTTTCCTGGTTGCTTTATTTATCTCTTCTCCGCTCATTTGTCTGCATGCAGCAATTGGATCAGCGGTGGGGATGCTGGCAGGTAAGGACTTGACTTGTGTCACAGATTTATATAAAAGCATGGAGAATAAAAGAGGAACCATGAGTGGAGCACTTACAGTCACAAATGTTTCTTCCATTTGAGAATGACTGCTTGAAAAAAAATATATATACACTTCTGTTTTAAGAACTTTCTTTTCATTGACTTCCCCATTCTCTTACCTCATTTTATGATGGTGGAAATCTTCAGAAGAAAGAAGCATATTTTTGGCCGAAATGAATTTTTATAATGAAAGACTTAATTTCTGATGGGTTTAGGAGCAGCTTAATAAAAATCATAGCCATCAGTCTGAATGTGCAAGTCTCAGGGATGCTTTTAAGGTTCACACCTACACTCATTCACTCATATATCTTCTGCTGAAATCGCATGGCCAAAATCAGCTCAGCAGCACCAGGGAAATTTTGCCATGATTGCATTAGATTAAAGTGGCTTTAGTCTTAGACCTTAGCAACACGACTACAAATAGGAGCTCTTGTGTACGTATGCAGGCTAGAGCTCTTAAAAAGCTGGATTCATGCCATTTCTCAGCTGCTTTATATCTTTGGCCGAAGAATGACACATCTTTGACTTATTTTCCAGCACTGAGCTTAGCAACACCTTTTAGCAAGATCTACTCCGGCTTGTGGGGCTACAACAGCTCCCTCTCATGCATTGCAATCGGAGGCATGTTCTACGCTTTCACCTGGCAGACACATTTGCTGGCAATTGCCTGTGGTACGTACCCTATGGATTTTCCCTACTGCCACGTTTCCTTTTGAAGTGAGACAAGATGGATTTATACTAGAGGTGGGCTGAAGCCAGATGGCCACCTCTAGACAGGCAGATGGACTCAGGCGAGACTGACAAATGATGGAGCCGGATGTTGGGGCTGTTGCTCTAACATACCCTGACAAAATAAAAGGAGTGCTTTTGCTTTCAGCCAAGAGTTGTGTTCAAAACGAGACATGATCAGCGGACACTGATTAACTAAGGTCTTTCTTTGACATTAGATGCTTAGTTTTGAGGCATTAACTGTGTTTGTTCAACACTGCTGGATGAATCATATTGGTTTTTCCAATCATAGATACCAGCTCAAATTCCTTCATTGGAGAAGGACATATCTAAACTTTGAGAAGACTGGAGCTCATGATCAGCCTGCATCTGCAGTTAGTACAGTTTCCCCAGTCTATTGAAATGGATACCAAAGGCATGAGCTAGGCAACACAGAATGATTGAGGAATTATTTATAAGGCAATTCCATATGAAATTTCAATATCACAGTGAGCTGGGAGTGAAACTATTTCTCATTCAGTGCTCATATAAAAAAGATTCAGCTTTGTACCTCATTGACCCACCTTCTAGCCCTAGAGGCAGGAGAGATGGGGGTAGAAGGGTTATTTTCCTATTTAACCCCATCCATCAAGTTATATACTTTCCACATCAGTGCATTTTTCAAAAGCCTGTTTCCATAGCCACATTTTTCATGACTCCAGGTTTTTGAGGGTTTTTTGTTTTGCCCTTTCCATGAGCTCTGGGTTGGAGGGGACACAGTGCAAAGGAAAAAGCTTTAAAAGGGGGCTGTCCAGGCATGGTCATAAACATTGGCTGAGCTACCCAAGGCAGTGTGAGAGATGTTTGTCCTTGCTGTTCTCCTCCATGAGCAACTGAATTCACCAGGAACTACCTTTCTTTTTTAACAGCGCTCTTCAGTGCCTACCTGGGAGCAACAGTGACTAACATGTTGTCTGTGGTAAGTAGTGTATGAGCTAAGGTCTTGTTTCCACAACAAATTTGAACGCTGTACATTTTCCTGGCTTGTAAGGCAAAACACCAAGACATGGAGAAAAATTCAGTCAAAGGCAGGACTGATCTGGGAGAGGGGACACTATCTGCCCAGAGGTTTGGTGTGGTTCCCACTGAAACAGGCCACTTACAATCATCATCACTTTTCATCCTCAGAGCTTGCATGAACTTCCACAGCTCAGCCCTCAACACCTCAGAGATAATTATATGTCTATACTTTGTGCCTAAAGAGATGAGAAAGGGGCCCTCCACACATGTAAAGCAACCTCTACTTTGGTTTAATTGCTTTGCCCAAGTGCCAAAAGGTAGTCAGTACGACAGCCCAGGGTACAGCTGAATGCTTCTGGTATCCAGTCCTATCTCATCTCCATCCACTCCTGTCTCATCTCCATCCAAGATCACTGCAGATGCACAAAGAGAAGGAAGCCTTCTCACCAGAGCTGGTAGATGTTACGGGTTAATGCACAATGTCGAGATCTCATAAAGAAATTCTGCCTCCCTGGGCAGAGACTCTATCCAAAACCAAGTCAAGGCTTCCTTGAGAAAGCTTGTTCCAAGCGGTCTGGCTCCTAGTTTTGTTCAAGGGCTGGGGATCAAATGAAAAGATCAAAGAAAGGAACACAGTAAACAAGTAGTTTGTGTTTTTCTTTGCAGTTTGGGGTGCCATCAGGAACCTGGTCTTTTTGCTTGTCTGCACTGACCTTTCTGTTAATAACCACAAACAACTCTGCCATCTACAAGCTGCCGCTCTCCAAAGTCACCTATCCAGAAGCCAACCGAGCTTATTACCTGAAGATGAAGAAACGTCAGAGGTCTTGCTGTGAGGTGTAAAGACCCAAGAAGAGAGATATGTCGCATATTTTAAGGCAAGAGTGCACTGTGTTTCCCAGAAGAACATGATTTGGGTGCTACAAAGTCAAAAGACCAAAAAAAACCCAGTCCACCTTCTGCGTGGAGGGAGTTTCCACCACATTCATTTGTTCTATCCTGATTAGATAGGATTGTGCTGTGCCGGAAGGACCTTTCCCAAGACCAATCTGTAATGATTTAAAACCACATATGCCTGAAAAGACACTTGAATTTTAAGCAGTGCGGAAACGACTTAGAAATTTAAATAAAAATAAAAATCTGTTTGTGAAATCCAAGTCACAGCAATCAGATGTTAAGGAACAAAGAGCAGAGCATCTCTCGGCATCTGAGGGGACTCGTGATTAATGGCTAAAACCAGCTTACAACAGCAATAGGATACATCTCAGAGAGCTTCATAGCAGCAGAGAAGTGGAACAGAGAGCACCCTTTGCTAAGTAGAAAAGAGGTGGTGAAGAGTTCTGCCTGGAGGATCCCTCAAGCCCAGTGGAGAGAGATGTGCATTAGCCATCATCACACACAAGACGGAGACAGATAAATTGCAGGCAGCGTTGCTAACACTTGCAAGACTTGTGGTAAAAATCACAATAACGGCAGGGAGGGGGTGTCTATAAGCCCCAGCTTTTGGATGTTTTCGTTTGCTTTAGGCTCTAACATTCAATTAAAAAAGTGTTTCAGGCCTACCCAGTTGCAGAGAAAAGTCTGTAAACCCAAGGTCAAGAAAGCAAATGACAGTGAGCAGAATCTTTTTCTGTAAAAAAAATGTAAGAAGTTTCATGATTTTATGTTAAATTCATTATTTTTCTCAATACTTGAACTTGGTCATTGGTTAGCAAAGGAGGGGACGACAGCAAAGTCATTGCTGTCTCTTTCCTATGCAATAAAATGTCTCAGTTCAGTTGGTGCACAAGTAGAACTAATTTGAGATGATCTTCTTGACCCATCTCCCTACACCACCCCTCTCAGCCCACAAATATCAAGCAGCAAAACAGTGCACTGTCCCACCCTGCTGCGGAAGTTGCTGCTCTGATGTTTCACCCTGACCCGCGACGGGAAGATGATGGTTGGAGAACTGGTGGACATAGCAGAGCTCTGCAGCAGACCAGTCTTGTCCACCTCTGCACAGGCCCCCGGGGTCTGCAGGTTCGGAAGGAGGAAGCTGACCTCGCACTCTACATTGCTGGTCACCTCTAACGGGGGTTACCTCGGCCACCTTTCTGCCTGGCTCACCAAGACACTTCATCTCATGATGAAGCTGACATCTTCACCGCAAATACTCCACATGCTCAGGTCATAGAATCACAGAATGTTCTGGTTTGGAAGGACCTTTAAAGGTCGCCCAGTCCAACTGCCCTGACATGAGCAGGGACAACTAGAGCAGGTTGTTGCTTTTGGGAAAGAAGAACAAAACCTGTTCCTCTTGAGGCAGAGGAAATAAAAAGTAGCCTGTGAATAGTGCTGCTGCTTGAGGTTGGGGAAAACAAACATGTCCTTTTACAAACACCAAAAAGATCTGAGTGAAAAATACTCGGGATGAACTGCTGGCAGTATTTTCTGGTGAAGTGTTAGGTTTTCAGACGTTTGACAGTATTTCTGTGTGACTGACTCTCCAAAGATCACTTGTAAAAATGTACCATTTGCTGTGTTTTGCTTGGTAAATATCTACATAATATTGTGTAGAGTTAATTTTTAAAACAAATATTTATACTTTTTTGAGTTTGGTATACGTTTTCCTCTATTTATCATCACTGAGCTCTTACAAAGACAGGTTATCTCTTCAATAAGTAGTCTAGGAGATGTTGGAAAATGAAATGAAGAAATCAGCGTATGGGGTATATTTAGGAAACTTCTAACTTCTGCTCTTTGTACTTAATGGCATTTTGCTGCATCAATAACTTATTACGTGTGCAAGTGCAGAGTCTGCTTCTGCACAGGAGGCACGATCAGCCGACGGCACGGCGCTGCGCCTGCAGAGCCACAGGCAGGGCTGGAAACCTCCTCCAGACCAGATGAAGACTTGTTCCTAGGGCAGATGCCGGACGGAGCCCCAGCCTGGAATTAGGCAAGGAGGACGCACCTCTCCATCTGCCGAACTCTGACGGCAAAGCACAGCTTTCGGTGCCTGAACTGACATCTCCCCAGCCAGGACCACGCGTGCCCCGAGAGGCAGACCAGCCTCAGCAAGAGGCTGAAGGCAAAGGCTAGCTTCCGCTCTCGTGTCAAAACCTGCGCACGGGTAAGACTACACACTTTATGACCGGTGTAAAACAGCAGATTTCCTCCAGCTGGTGCTATTTCAGCTTGCTGTTGCTGAGCAACAGGGATATTTTGGCAGTACCGTAAAGAAAACATATGAAGAGAAGAGAAAAACAACAAAAGATGAAGGCTATGTCTCAGCCGTTAGAAAGAATTTGTACGTCACTCAGAATTAATTCTTCATTTTACGCTATCCAGAGAATTCATTTTTCCCATCACCCCACGCAAAATAACAGTTATTGGGTAATTTGACATATATATCAGTCAGAATATCATGCTTTTCCCCATTATCATTCATAAAGCAGTCATTGCTAACGGGACTAACTTATCTTATTATCGAAACTCTTCCTTTTTTTTTTTTTCTGTACATCAAATAAATGCTATTCGAGTCACAACCTTTTTTCAAGCCCTCTTTTTGCTTTCTCATTTTTGGCACACAAGTGATATCAGACTCCTAAGAAACATTTCTGTTGAGCGGGAGCTTTGGGGTTCTTTCCTGGACTAATTCCCTCCCAGTGCCAGGATAATATATAGCAAAAGAGATGTCACTGTGTTTAAGATTTCTAATAATAATAATAATAATAATTATTATGATAATGATAATTTATTTTTTAAAAAAACATCCCACAACACCAAACCACTTGAAAACATCTGCTTGGAATCAGATTTTACTCAAAAGTCTAGTTCAAATGAACTGCCCGCTGCCATTTCTTAAGCCACTCTCATTGCTTCTGTCTGATGTGCGAAATGCTCTGCAAGACTCCCAGTTCCATGTCAAGCAATTGCCCCAGTCTCCACCTTTTGACGCTGGAGTGTCTCCTGCCGCCCAGCGCTTTCTGCTGTGGTTCAGCTGCCCAGCAGCCCTGGCTGCAGCCACACACCTCGTAGTTTGCGGTCGGAGGTAAGGGGAGGGAACGCGTGAATGACAAGACAAGAGATCACGGGATGCTGAGCAGGGACCAGCAGATTTTTGTCAGCAGAGCCCACTCCTCTCCTTTCCCAAAGCCGTGCTGCCTCTTCGCGGAGCCCAGGGCATGTTGACAGCACCAGCAGCAGTACCAAGACATGGGCTACAGCCCTCAATTCCCCTTCCCCCAGCAAACCAGTATCCGGGCAAGTGTGGAAGAGGCCAATATTTAGCCATGCAATGAAGATGCTACACCCTTGATGACGCTGAACTGGGAGGAGGAAACATTCAGCCCAGGTTACCCGAGGACCAGACCCAGGAGTCGGTTGCAGAAGCAGGACCAAAACAAGAGGTATGGGAACAGCACATTATCATTTTAGATGCTCAAATCTGGGCACATGCAACAATACAATCTCCTTTATCTTATCCTCCAGGACTGTTGCGGGGTTTGTTTGGTTTCACCGTGTTGTACATGAAATATAAACAGCATAAAATATGCTTGTGTTGATAATTATCTCATCTTTTGAATCTTGACATTTAGTGTAAAGGGTAGAATCGACACACAATTTGGCCATATCTGGGAATAATTCACCCGCTAAGAAAGATACTAGTCACGAGGAAGCCGGGCTGTGCATTCAAAAGAAATATTTTATTATTTTCCCCTTCCTCAGAGTCTAAGCATTGCCAAAACCACTACGGCAAGTGAATCGTTAGACACAAATGCACACCTTTCTGATGTTTTCTCTTTGTCTTGCTGTGGAAACCTGCCTTCAGGTGGTAAGGCCTTTTTTGTTGCCAGCAGTTCAGCTTACTCAAGATTTTGAAAGAGATGGGGAAACAGTATAACTCTCAAAGCAAATACAACCAAATAACTTAAGACCCTCACTCTGCTTATTCTCAAAGGCACAGATAGACCAAGGTAATTGGTTTCCCATGCACAGGAAAGTATTTAAACAGGAGTTAGAAGCCTTAATATTTCATAGATTTGGACCAGAAGACTTGGGCTTAGGTCCCAAAAGGCTACGTCCATGCTGGTAAACGAAAAGGCGGAGGTGCTGGCACACAGACACCCAGCCTGCTCGACTCAGCATACATGCCCTGGCACAGCCCCAGCCTTTGTCAACCAGCATCCCCCAGACCTCGCCTAGACACCGCTCAGCAAGCAGCATGGACCTCTTGGCTCCTCAGCACGTCCTACACCAGCTAATATTTAGAGACGTTGCACTTGCAAAGGTGCTCTGAAGGTTAAATTACCTACCTTGAGGTTGAGCCCTCCTGGCTTGCTATTGCATTTCAATGTGAAGACAGACAAATTTGCTGCATAGCGTTCCTGCGCCTTTCATCAGCGAGAGCCCTTCCACGCCTAACTGTTTGCAAGCGCAGCCTCCTTGTCCTGCACGGCTGGGGTTTAGCTCCTGCGCCGTGGGGCTGCTGCCAACCCCGCCTCAACCATCAGGGCCAAAGATGGCCTGGGCACACACAAGGGGTAGACCGCAGGGGACAGCAGTGTTGAAGCCCTGCCCCTTGCCTGACACAACTACTCACCTGGGGCAGAAAGAAGAGCAGAAATAAAGAGGGAGAGGGAACACAAGTAGCTCTGCGACTGGGTGGTTCTGGGCATCACCCAGAGGTACCACTGAAGAAGGATGCCACCGACAACCAGCAAAAGGGAGGCTGAAAGGGCAAACGTGTGACAGAGGAGCTCATGTTGCTTCATTCATGCTCGTGCTATGGCAAGAGCCTCAGAGACTGGGGCAACAAGATCCAGTCTGAGACCGGATCAGATCCTGCCCGTAATACCAGTATTTCCAACTGCTCTAGGCAGCGACACAGCTTGGAATCTGGCCCCAAATGCCGAGCATATTCAACCACCATGAGAAGGATCTCTCACAACAACTTCAAATGCTTAGAAGCGAGCAACAAATTCAACCCTGTGATCAAACAGAAGTACCTGCGTGGGAGAATATGGCTCAGTTGCAACTGTAACATCAGAGCAATTGCTTCCACTTTTAGGACCAGTGAGGTCAATGAGATTTTTTTTTTTTTTTTAGTAAAATAAAACCACATATGCACATGATTGCAAGATTGGGAGTTCAAATGCAAACACCTTCTAGGAAAATCTCTATGTTCCTTTCTTTTGCCACCCGTGAAAATATATAGATTAAAAAATTAGATGGGAACCATGGGCTTGGAAAACTGACAAATTCAGCTCACTTTAGATTAAACATTCTTGGATCAGTCATCAGTTTAATCAGATAAGGCTGAGATCAGTGGGAGGTTTAAGATCAGATTTGTTAATTAGTATGTTTAAAGAAGTAATACAAGGAAAAGCGTGCCCCTTCGGTGCACTGGGAAAGAAGGATTTTTTCAAGTGGAATTTTCCAGCAAACAGTCCCTGTGTCTCAGCCATAAAGAAGCTATAAAACACATTGTACTATATAGTTTTGGAGGAGGAGGATGGGATACTCATCCTGAAGAAAATCAGCTGCTCCAGACTCCATTGCTGCACAATGGATTTGCTCCAGGTGAAGGCACTACTCATAGTACTACACTACTCATAGTACTACACTGACTATGGTCTCGTACCACATCGACATACCAAAGTGTAGGGAAACCCAGCAGTGTAGTTTTCAACTTTATAGAAAACCTTTTGATGGTATCTTAACAATAAGTGGGATTTTTTTATTTTTAAAGAAATTAAATTAAAGGAATTAAGGGTCACCTTTCTCTCTCCGAGCTTTCTTTTCTATTAAAGGGCCATTCCAATAATCTCATGCTACCTTCCCTTTCCATATTTGCTGCTTATGAGACACAGGAAGAGTGGGCTATTTAAAGAGATAACAAAACTTGAAAACAGCTTCTAAGAAACAGAGAGGGAAGTTACAAACTGATGTGAATAGAAGTAACCTCCCTGCTCTCTTCCTGCACTGTCATTGCAAGGTGTACTGGAATTCACTCTCGGCACAGGGTGGGATTTTCTGCCCTGGTGGCAAGTTACATTCTGCATGTGTATTGTAAAGGTTGCAATGTCTATGAAAGGCCCTACACATGCCAGTCAAATGTGCAGGGCAAGACAATTACACATGTCAAGAAAAAAGAACAGGAAAGAGCAGATACATCCCCAGATTTCAGGAAAAATGGTTCAGAACACTAGTGAACGACAAGTTTAACAGCCTGACTACCATTAAGGATCTGTGCATAAAGCTCTCAGACTTATACTGTAAAAAAATCAGGATGGGAACATGACTTTGCACTGAACACCCTGCATTAGAATCCAACATACATGCATCTGACTACACACACACTGGGCAAACCATAAGCGTTTTTCGTTCTCATCTCTAAAAGGAAGATACACCGAACTCTTCTTCAACTTGCCTTGCCTGCCTTTAACCGTCAGATTTCTCTGTGGTCAGGTGACCCTTGAATCCTGCTGCGCTCTCTGTGATAACAGTGCCTGGCACTCACCAGACGCTGCCCTAGTAAGGCCCAGATATGCCTCGTTTGACTTCCGAGCCTCTTGGTGAAATGCGAGACTTTGGAGTCTGGTAGCCACAAACATTTCATGTTTCTTTCACAGAGAGGAAGAGAGGGAGAGAGAGTGGGGGAGAGAGAGAGATTCAAGGCAGAGAAGCATTTTAGTAATTCTATGATAATACAACCCTTTCTGAAAGAGCTAGCTAAGTAGGAGCAACCTATCTTTCTCTGTTGACCACAGAAGGGGCTGAGGGCAACTAGATGCCCACCTTAATGACAATCAAGTTAGGTGGGACAAATCTGGGCTTTAAGTGTAGATCCACAAGTGGTCTACATTCACAGTGAAACAGCTCCCAAGAGGTACCACATGACTCTATATTGGCTAACAGCCAGCTTAAGCCTAAATTTGGCAGGGCCTGTTGGGATAGGACAAGTGGTAATGGTTGTAAACTGAAAGAGGATAGACTTAGACTAGATATGAGGAAGAAATTTTTCACAATGAGGGTGGTGAAACCCTGGCCCAGGTTGCCCAGAGGGGCTGTAGATGCCCCATCCCTGGCAACATCCCAGGTCAGGCTGGACGGGGCTCTGAGCACCCTGATCTAGTTGCAGATGTCCCTGCTCACTGCCAGGGAGTTGGACTAGATGGTCCTTATGGGTCCCTTCCAACCCAAAGATCCTATAATTCTATGAAATTCAAGAATAGATCCTCAAAAACCCTTGCCTAACTGTGCTCTACCCATAAAGTATCCAGAAGACCACATATTAAGAAAACTAAATTTAGGTGTCTACATGTTAGCATATACATGTGTTTTAAGTGTCCTACTCTAGTCAATGAAGATCAAATCAACGCAATCCATGGAGTCCAGACAGCCGGCCTAATGTGGGGGGCAATTTTAGGGTGTGCTGAATCACTCGACCCCATGGACAACATTGACTAGAACTACACTGATCTTAACAAAAGCCTGGATGACCACTCATGCACATACAGCAACAAATAAGTTTGTCATCTTGGGAGATGACCCCACCCACACGCACACATCCAGAACCATCTGCATCCTGAGCCACTCATGCCTGGCCAATAACTCTCTTGAACAAAGTGCTCCTTCCACTTGACTGAAGGATCAGGAAGCATGAGCATCTCAGAGCATGCTCACAGACCCACACACACAAGAGAAGGAAGAAGTGGTGTTCTGGTCTCTGTCCTGACTTGTACCTGTATTCAGCACCGTACCACACAGACATATACTACCCTTATCTACCTTGCTATATGCTCTAATTACCTCATGTTATGGATTCACTTGAACAGAGACCAAAGTCTTTACCCTACTGTGTCATGAGTACTGGAAAACTACTGAGAAAACATGAAATAGCTTAGTAGCCTAATTCTAGATAGTATCTCAAGGAATGGGCAAAGGCTCTGAGGGACTTTTGCCACATCTTCCCCAAAGCCTTCCTGCTGGGTAGTCCAGGAAGCTCCCTGCGCACCATGATGCTCTCTTGGCTCCCTGGTCATGCCAATGTATCATGAACAAAGCATTTGGAGGCCAAGAGGTGGACCAGCGAGGATCCCAGCATTTCTGCCCTTCTGGGAACTGAGCCTTCATGTGATAAGTAGCACCACAATCTAAGGAGTTGGATCCTATGGAGGAGAGCAGTTTTGTTTCAGGTTGTAATTCTGAACCCTGGTTTCCCACACAAAGGAGAGAGGGAGGTGGAAAATCATGTTACTTTGGAGAAAGCAGGAGCATCATTTGTAAGTGGAAAATACCTATTCTCTAAATAAAGCTGGTAGTGGGTATTTATTACTCTTCAAAAAACAGAATGAATTACACAAAATATGACATTTTCTGGGGTTTAACATTTCATGGGTGAAACAAATACAACATTGATTTGTTTGTTTTGCGATGCTAAAACACAAATAGAACTCTCAGCAAGCAGTCAAGGGGCATCTGTATAAGACCTCTTCACTGCTAGTCTCTAGAAATTCTGTCACCTCATCTGCCAGCCCTAGTGAACCGGTCACTCATCTTATTAGCCATCCTGATGCTCAACACCTTTTCTGTAGGTAAAAAAGGTAGATGAGGTTTTGTTAGTGATGACAAACAGGCCACATAAGTAGCAGCTTGTGTTACGTCTGTCTCCCCTGACCTGGACCTTCTCTTGTCTGCATGACAAGAAAGTAAGAAAACCTCTTGTATCTGGAATTGCTATATATTTTTCACTACACATTCCCAGCTCATCCCCATCTTCCCTTTGCTCTCTGTTGTTTTCCTCTACTCACATGACAGAGAACACCTACAGCAAGTGGCAGCATCTGACAGAAAATGCACGATCCTCAGCCACCTCCTGCTGCCTGAAATGTCCTGGCTTTACATGCCTGGCTCTCAGCCAGAGGAAGATAGAACCCCTCCCTGCGTTCATGCACTCCCTGCACACAAAGCAGCAGTTTTCATCTCAGTAGGAAGATCCAGAATGATAACCCCCTTGACATATCTCTCCGATTCACTTCAGCACAACCCAACAGATCACTTATCTTCAACTTGCCCTTATCTAAACTGCATGGGTGACTCAACCCTACCTATGCACAGAGTATCTTCAAAATACAAACTCTCCCACCCCGGAGAGAGAAATCCCACTTAACAGCAAGTGTTGTGTGGTAGTGGCTTAGCAACCAGATGCACCTCTGTGTGTAACTTTTCTGCCAGGCACTGTGAGCAGCTAGCCAGCTTGCTACGTGTAATAAACCCAAGTTTTATGCAAGAGACAACGAATACAATAATTTGGAAGAACTATGTCCAGGACAAACTACAAGTCCAAAAAAAAAAAAAAAATCCCCCAAGGGGATATTGAACTGCTGTCCTTTGCCCCAGGAAACCCTTCCCTTTTTGGCCATCCCACCATGAATGGCTCTGAGCCTTCGCTCCCTTCTCCATTTCCATTCCTGGCTTACTTGCAGTGTGTTGTTGGTGATGGACATGGTCACCAACCCCTCTGGGGAAGCATTCTAGCTTCTCCAGCACCACCATACACTTTGAACTCACTAACCCTTGAATATCCTTATCCACAACACCCTCCAGTTGCTACCAGATCTTGTTCTGGGGCTCCCTGCAGCCACGTTCCCGCCACAGCAGTCTCCTTCCATAGGCATCCATGAGCAGGACCCTCGCTGGAGTTCACTCAACCCTTGCTGCCCTCAGCAGCTTGCTGGAAAGTACATACCATTCACTTCTCTCCTGAAACACCTAAAGGCACAGGATTTCATCTCCATGGGGTGGAGAATGATGAAAGATGTGACCTGGCAAGAGAGTCCACAGCATCAGAGACTCTCTCCGTCCAGGTACAAGAGCAGCATTCCCAGAGGGCTACGACAGCAACAAAACTATTACAGAGGCATTCAGTAAAGGTTTCATGCGGGCAGATTACATTCCATTTGATCACCCTTCATCCACACGATACAGATGACACTGCTTGATTACATTAGTTTAACTGGAAAAGACCAAAAAAATGGATACAGGAAAGAGAGGATCCACGCAGCAGTGCAGGAGATGGACCAGCCCATCCAAAACATAGTGGGGATTTTACGTAAAGGGGAGCATGAGAGTACATTTAGCCAAACCATGAGACAACTTTGGATGAATTTGCCACATTATAATTTTTTTATTTTCCTAAGCCAAAGCTGAAAGCTGAGACAAAGCAGAGAAGAATTAGATTAGTTTTGAAAGGTCAAATGCCCACTAACATACCAAACGATACCCGTTGTGAATCAAAAGTCATGCTGGGGATTAAGAGCAGAATAGCAGGAACAGAGCAGAAAAGGAGACCTATCCTTATCCCTGAGATGTTTGCAGATGTGCTGAACAGAAGAGGACGGGTATCACAGAAATAAGTTACATCAAATGTGATTGGGAAATGGGCTCGGCTAGACTGAGACATCCAGAATTTCTCCACTGAATACCAAAAGCTTTTTTCTTTAGTACAAAAATGTTTATTGTTTTATATTTTGCCTGCAAAAATATATTCTCTCTTCCAGAAGAGAATCTTTCCCCTGACTGATACCTCCTGGAAGCTGAAGTTGTCTCTCATTTTCAGCACAAGCAAGGCTCGGGAGCAGCAAGTGCCAAAAGAAGGAATTACGCAAGAGGGATGCAGTATCCATAGCTCCATCCTAAACTCTGCTGGGACCTCGTGGAACGGTCCTTCTCAGCAAGCCTAACCAGCCATTAGCTCCTTTCCAGTGTAGCTGAAAATCACAGCTGTAAGCATTTCGCGGCCTCCCAGGGTGGCAATTCTGCAAACAAGCAGGAATCCACAAGACTCGCGCAGACCAGCCAGGCAAAACCAGAGCCACCCTTCAAGCTACAGCACATGGCAGGCCAAGGACTTTTGAAGCCTACGATAGCAGAGGAGGAATGTCAGCAAGAATGCCGTGCAGGAAAGGCACATTGTCCTACAACAATCCTTCTCCCAGAGGAGGCCGCTAACCTGTGTGTTGCAGATTTACGTAATAGAGCTAAGGAGGTAACAGAGGCCCCATTTGTGATGTGACCGATAATCACGCCGGCGAGCTCTGCACGTTCATTTGTTCCATTGTCCTTTCAAAGAATGATGGCTATTTGTAAGACTTGCAGAAACGTGTGCTTTCAGATGGAGCTGTGGGCAAGCGATGAAAGAAATGCACCCAAACAGCTCTGACTTCAGACATGTGGGGTTGTTCATGTGCTCCTCAAATACGCATAGCCAGATTTCTCCTGATCATGGGAGAGGTAACCGCATACCCGTGCTGCTTTCAAACGTGTCACGAAGCCATCCAGGATTTAAGTTCTTCTGGGAACCCATCCAAAAGCATTCAAAGGATAACTGAGAATTGTCTATACGCTCAGAGAAAAAGGGCCAAAGGCCTGATTATTCAAAATAATCAAGCCTGACAGGGAAATAAGTGATTGCACCTCAGAGGGTGCACATGTCTGTTCTACCTTCCCTGGCTAAATCATGGACTAATCTTTCTATAGTATGACTATTTGTAACAAAATAATGTCTTCTGCCTGCAGGAACTTGGCTCCGTTTCATCAACGGATGAAGGCTGGATCAAAACCTGCCTGTACGGCAGCACTGGCACAGGCTGCCCAGAGAGGTGGTCAATGCCCCATCCCTGGAAACATCCCAGGTCAGGCTGGACGGGGCTCTGAGCAACCTGCTCTGGTTGCAGATGTCCCTGCTCACTGCAGGCGGTTGGACTAGATGGTCTTGAAAGGTCCCTTCCAACCCAAAGATTCCATGATTCTATGACAGTCACCTGCAGACTACTCCTTGAAAGTCTACCTGTGGACAGCCTTAGACACCCAGCTCCCTCACAGAAACAGAAACTTCCTTCCCCCTCTTACTGCTGGAAACTACAGCATGGGCAATCTAGGGTCACGTATTTTTAACTCTTTAGGTACATAAGGACATGCTGCAACAAGGCACAGTGATTTTCAAACACACCAAGATAAGCTCACACACAGCCCAGCAGATTGTGGAAACCCCAGGAAGAGTTTGCCTTCAGGGACTGCAGAGCCTCTCTAGTTAAATTGGCTAAGGTCTTTAAGGACATCACATGAGAAGCAGAGATTTGTGAGAAACCCGTCTGTCCCGCCTGCCAAGAAGTGCCATTAACTGCTTATTCCATTCATCATGTCCACTCCTAACCAGCACGTTCCCTTCCCCACCTGCTTTACCCGATTCCCAGCTTTAGACTACAAGTATTTTATTTACGCTGCAACATGACCAAATTTCATCTTGCTGATGTCCTGACTCCATCTTACTGTGCTTTAAGGCAACCTCTTTGCAAAAGGGACCATGATCAAAGGTCACAATCCATAAAGGGGGGTTAAGTCTGGAGAGAAGAGAAATGACTGTATGGAAATATCCACCTCAAAGAAGGGACATCCTCCCCTCATCTCCCAGGTTCTGCTGTTCTCTGACACCGTAGCATCATCTTTGCCCAGCCCCAAGTTGCATCTCTTCTTCACCCCACTTTCCCACTATGCTTCCTCAACTTCCCACATTTTGCTACCTCTGTGTAAAGCAGTGTCCATCCTCTGGTGCAACTTCATTTTCTAATCTTGCCTGGACAGGAACACTGAGCTTTCAACAAGGTCCTCCATGTGAGTCAACAGCCACTTGGTTGTGAGCAGGGTGTATTAAGTGATGTAAATTGATCTATTGTTTGCTTCAACCCCGTGTGTGGTGAGAATTGATAAGAACAATGCACTCCCCGTAACACTTCTCCTCCACATTATCAGCCTCTGATCTTAATCCCAGGAGTCAATGTCATAATCCGTCACCGTTAACGAGTGTGAGCTCCCCTAGGCAGGGGCCTTATCTCACTTGGTATCTAAAGAGCCATACCGGGCTATAGCAATAGTGCCATTAAGTAAAGGTTACATTGGCCTGAAAGTGTTAGCACTGGCTCGTTGGAAACACTTCTATGTTATCAGAGACCAGAGGAAGCAAAAGTAAATCCCTTTATATGCGACAACTCGCATGTCTCTTCCTGGCACTTCCACTGCTGGGACATTCCGACCCAGCAGATCCCAGTATCAACACCACAGAAAGAGAAATTGCCAGCTTTGGGCACCTACCAACACAGACGCACGCAAGTGTCGCGGTTGGAAGGCAGGATTGAGCATGCTGGAGACGTGCTGAAAACAGATTGCCATTTATTGCCACTAAACGTTCCATTTACTACCAGAAATGTTTCCTGAGGTGAAAGTAAAGAGTAAACACACAGGCAGTAATACTTTATCAGTACGTCCTATTTAGCCCTGTTGCCTGCATCGATCAAAATATCACACCCATTGAGCAAACTGAATTCTAGAACAACCCCAAATAAGATAAAACAGCAGCAAAATCCCGTCTTGATCCTGCCTACTGGGGAACCCCTGCCACAGACAGTAAAGGTGATTCCTTCTTCTGGCTCTTCCAGGGACAGGTCCCTCCATCAGGGCAAGGAAAGTTGCCACCTTCATCTCACCCAATTCCTGTCCCAGCTGGAAAGAAGCTGATCTTGCACTGACAAGCTCTGCCAAGAATTCAAGTAAATGTCTCCTCTTTCAATAGTACCTACACTGCCTGCCCTTCATATAGGTCATGAGCTACCTACAAAAATTATTTGCAGTAGTCCATTTAAAGGCAAAGGTGTCCACAATGCCCTTAAAACACTCTTGCCTCTGCCTATGACTCAGCTGCAGATTTAACTGTAGCGTAGACAACCTTGGGACAAACCGGTCAAGGCTGTCAAAAATATTGCCTCCAGACACAGTTCACTGGAAAGAGGGATCACTCAGCCTCAGCTGTGTATTACCTCAAACAGCTTGGCTTCACGTCTGCAACTTACCTTCCGTCCCACGCTTGCCCAGTGTGGCTGGGCAAGGACTGCAGGCGCTGTGCCTTCCCTCACTCCTTCCTGCCACACATGGTAACACAGAACCTAGGTCAAATCCAAGTCTGGGAATTCAGTTAAGGAGCAAATGGGTTTAAAAAAAAAAAAAAAAAAATCTATGTTATACTAGAAGTTATATACCACGTCAGATTAGGTGGTGCAATGGTCTCCTCTGGCCATTCAACCCATTCTTGAAAGCCATCACTTTCAAACACATATTGGGCTATATTTAAGAGCGAGCATGATGGCAAGGATTTCCATGCAGGATGGAAAACCTGTGGTTGACACAGGTGGGTGAGCTGAGGAGCAGTCAAAGCACTTCTGGAGCTGTACAGCAGCCGATAATGCCAAGAAGAGAAATTCAGCTGAATTTTGCCAGTGACCAAGGTGAAACGGCTGAACAGTCCAGGCCTTAATCACATTTCAGATGCATGACAGCTTGGGGCACCAAGGTTAAAAAAACAACAACAATAAAAACCACAAGAAAAAAACCAAATCGCCACCACCATTACGGTTACATTTTGCATTTGGACCAATGAAGTGCTATAGGCTGTCAGACATTAGGAAGGACAAAGGGCAACAGAATGGTATGTTTCTTGGAGAAAGTTCCACACTAAACGTCAGTCTAGCGAGGCTGGGTGCAGGATCTCAGGCAAGGCAGAGTGTGAGTAAAAACGACAGGTACAGAGGTATTCTCCAGAGGCACATCCCAGGTCAGGTTGGACGGGGCTCTGAGCAACCTGATCTAGCTGAAGATGTCCCTGATCATTCCCAGGGGTTGGACTAGATGGCCTTTAAAGGTCTCTTCCAACCCAAACTATTCTATGATTCTAGAGAGGTGCGTTTCTATTCATTGCCACAGATTTAAGTCTAAGTGCTTTTGAATCTGCTTTAAGTCTGCGAAGCGAGATAGCACAGAGAAGCCCCATTGCTTCACTGGCCAAGAGTATTGTGTTAAGGGAAAGTTCAGGACCCACTTCAGATATCGCGTGGACTGATGGATATAAGCAGCCCACACTCCTTCCCAAGCTTCAGCGTAAGGGAGTGCATCTCTCATCCCAGAGAAGTACTACGAAATCCACAGCTAAAAGGAGCATAAATCTCTTAAATCACCAGCTGTGCTCATTCAGCAGGGAAAGACAGAGCACATAAATCTTCACAGGCTCACTTTCCGTAGGAAGGATGGGCAGGGACTTCTTTTCTGGTGGCATTTCCAGTGCCTTTAATCAGACATGTCATTTGGATTAGGCTAAAGGGCTGGTTTAGTGTCTCTGTTTTGGCACCTGGCTCACCCCCTTGCTCAGGCTAATCCCAGCATCCCACAGAGACCAGACCTTCAGAGCTTATTTGGAGGACAGGATGACCAGGGTAGGGGAGGTCAGTCAGTGGTTGGGTAAGCTTACACGGGTCCAAGGCGCTGGGTTCAGTCTTAAGACTTTCCACTGCTCTCATTAAGGAAGTCCATATATATCCCTTGTGAGCCAAAGGTCACTTAGGGTTGCCATTCTGAACGGCCACACCAGGCATTTCAGGGCAAAGCAGTGATGAAATCAGGTGTATCTACAGTGTTGGTTAAGCTTGGGACCAAGCCCAGTGCTGAGATGAAACAACTCCACTGTTTATTATAGGCTTGCAGAGTTTACAATTGCCCTGTCATGAGCTCTGTTGCTGCCTGGAGAAGGCAGGCACTAGCACTATCATGGCCCCAGGCTCATTCTCTCAATGGCTTTCACCTACCTTGGTACGGGCAAAGTTGAGCCTGTCCACAGGCTTTTCCCAAACCCAGTTCTTCCCGGTCATAGCAGAGTCTTTGTACAGGCAGCAGGAGGGATAGAAACGTACAGGTCTGGGAGATCAGACCTGTTCTTCATCTCAATGCATGGACATGACTGCAGAAGTCAACAGACAACAAGTTACTAGAGATATTGCTTCCTTTTCCTTCTTCCATCCATGATGCTCTGCCCATAATCAGATGCAAGCTATGTTTTTCACACAGTGAAATACGCATTTAACTTTCTTTAGCTGACGTTCAGCAGAGGCAACAAGGGCTCCCCAGCACCTCTGTTGCTGCTCCATCAATTCACCGCTGCAGCTTTGGTGACAGAACAGCCCAAAACCTTGCAGCCATGATATGGCAAGCAGGAGAGTTTCCCAGGTCAGGAGCATTTGTAAGGGGCTAAGCAAACACCACAGGCGATCGAACCTGTAGACTTTCAAATTGGATCAGCAGGAACTTGACACAGTGGTGACTATGCCCTGCAGCAGCACTCGGTGCCAGGAGGTAAGATCAGTGTCACCTACGGGAATGGTGCCCAGCTTTTACACTCTCCAACCCTCCCACCCCTTCAACTTCCCTTGCGTGGTAGCTGTACCTGCTGATTTTTTTTCTCCCTCCAGCTCGGTGAGGATGAAGCGGACGCACAGGGGAGATCAGCAGCCCGCAGCCGCTCCCCGAGAAGCTCAGCACAGCTCAGCTTTCTCCTGCTCAGCTGGCAGAGACCAGGCAGAGGGAAAATTCCTCTGGCCTCCCAGCTTCACCTCCCAGCTACTTCACAGACCCAATCCCTTCAGGGAAGAGTGCCAGATTTGACAAAACAGAAGGCTTTTGCGTCAAACATGTGCAGATTGTCATACTCAGAGGACAGGATTTGCACATGCCACTGAAGTAATTGAAGTAGAAAACCTTGGAGCTGGAATTAAGACCCAAAGGGAGGGAAGGGAAACAACCAGCTTCACTCTGGTCCTTGAATAAGCAGATGCATCATCAGCACAGGTACAGACACACAGAAAAACTCATTGCTTACGTCCTCAGCAACAAACCTGGGACCAGGAGGCACAAGCTCTGCCATGCTCATCTCCAGCTCCGTGTTGCAACCTGGGCGCACATCACCGCCCCGCTCAGATCACAGCGGTTTAATACAGTGGTCAGTGGAGAAGCATGCAAGGTGGCACGGAGCAGCTTCTGACAAGTCCAAGGGGCTCAGGCAACAAGCTGCTGCCTGCCAACGCGCGTGGTGCAAGGGGTATCGCTGAACAGAGGGTCCATCTGCTAAGAAAGCATCCTGGCATGCTTCTGGGTCACCCTGCAAATTTTGTCAACCATCCATCACAAAACGCTGCGGGGATTTCTCAGGGAATTAGGAGATGAACACTCCACAAGAGACTAACCTCTAGAAAAAGTCAGCCAACTAGGAAAGGTTAAAAGAAGCTGGGAAATGCTGCAGGCCCAGATACCAAGATACAGCCACTGACCACCTTAACCAGTTTATTTCAACATCATTCTCTCCTTCTTCTGTGCTTTCTCCATCAGATCGTGCTTTTAAATTGCAACCTATATGGTACGGCATATAATTCCCTACAGTGCCATTAACACACAGCTGCTGTAATTAAAGCAGCACCCAGACACCATACATCTCTCACCTTTTTCAGTGCCTCACGAAGCCGTCACCTGGACTCAGGGCAGACAGAGGAGGTGAAGTCCAGGGACCAAAGGCTGATGTTGGCCTTCAAAAGCCCAGGACTGCTATTAACAGGACCAGACGCAGCCATAAAGGCGATGGGAACATGAGATCTTCCCCTTAACTTGCCAAAGAGCACACCATGAACTGGCCACACCACTGGCTGAAAATTTGCCGCTGGCCTACATTCAATTGCTACTTACTTGTATTTACAGGTTCCTCTAGTTTTTATTTACAGGTTCTTTTTATTTAAACGGGTTCATCCATTTTCTGAGTGGGAAAACCTACGACTTCCCATTCTCTTCTCTTTCTCCAGATCCCAGGTATTTTCATAGCAGAAGCAAGCACCAGCAACTGGGGTGTCTCTGGGACCAGATCCGTGATTGCTGCTTCTATACAAGCACTGAGGGAAGATATTAGTAAAGCAGCATAACAACTGCTGTCATTACGTACAGCCCTTAAAAAAAGATTTACAAGGAAGAAAACCAGTATTTATGAGTATGTAAGGCATGCTGGTTTAGGTGTTGGACCAGAAGCAGCCTTCCTTCCAGTAATCTTAGATACTATTCAAGCACAGAACTGGAAGAAAAGGTCACAGGTAACAGAGTCTGTGGATCATATAGCTATGGATGTTTTTGTTCACAAGATTTTTTTGGTTGATTCAAATAGTTTGCAAACATTTTCAGCTATCTTGTTTAAAATGCAGAGCTGAAAATGTAAAATTCTTCATTGCAAATAGCTAACTCATGATCTGGAAAGAACGTCAGTCTAGAGATAAAACTCAAAGGATTCATACTTCTGCACTGATTTACCAGATATTTGTCTAGGAGATGCTCGTGTAAAACAGTAGAGAGGGAGAGGTCCATACTAAGTGTTAACTGCAGCTATTCATTTATGCTTCACCGTAACAACATGTTTTTAGCATGGATTTCACTTCAATTGTTTACTTTAACCCACTGAGTCCCACTGTGCCCTGAGTGGTGAAATGTTTAAAGACAGTCACAACACCAAAAAGTTTACATCGCAAATAGATAAATCATACAGTATATGGAGGAAAATGGAGAAGGTAGACAGAACAGGTATATACAAGAGGTATATTACACAAATGGGATAAGGATGCAGGTCTCTTATTCGCCGTTTCCACCACTCGTACCCTCAGGTTTCTCTCCTGCCAGCAGCATGTATTACTTTTTGTAGCTATTAAGGACAGATTTGTGTTTGCAAAGTACTTAGAGCACTGTGCCCTGATCCTCCTGCTCTGGGAGGACATACATCGGGACCGAGCCAAGCTCTAAGTCATTAGTTGAAATTATACCACCCTCTGCTGAGTAGCAACAGGTCCAAGCCACTGTAAATAATAGCTAAGTACTCTCAGAGCCTCCTCCAAAAAGTCTGGGAAAACAGAAATCCCTCCCTTCACAGCCACTCTAACTTTGACCAGAACAAAGAAAGGGTTCAGAAAGCAATGAACACACTTAACGCAACCAAATCCCCAAGCCTCTCCCTTGGGAGCTATTGCAGAGCAAGTTAAGAAGGGAAAATACGCAGAGAATTTAAGGAGAGGAGGTGAGGAGCAGAGGGGAGCCCTGGCATCGCTGCTGGGGGAAGGCACCGGCCCTTGGTACAGGGAAAGTGGCAGCAGCTACGAAGCAGCAGCATCTTACATTGGCTCTGGGAGCCCTCCAGTGGCTACGCACCCATCGCTGCCTACTATAGGAACCGTGTGGGTGCTGCCGTCCCCAAATGGGAGAGAGGCAGCAGGACCCTACAGGGGAGTAGCTGCCCAGATGAGAAGAGGGAGCCGGACATCAGCCCTTTGTCCGGTCTGAAGCAAAAGCAGCAAACCTCGATCTAAGCCCCGACAGGGAATACCCCCTCCAAGGTTAAACTTAACAACGTCACAGGATCACGGTGTGGGAGATGAGGTGGCGGGGAGCACGGTCAGCTCTCCACAATCCCCGAGCTCCGCAGATTAGCAAACTGCACAACAAGTTTGCTAAAGCTAAACCCAGAAGAAAAGAGCAAGCATTTGCCCACGGATTCTGGGCAAAAGCTGGAGCTAAGCTTATTTCAAACACAGGTTAAGGAAGAGAATGACTTGCAACTCATCGGGGTCACGGGAGTCCCGGCAGAGCAGGGTACCAGAGCCCTCTTCCACCGCTGAACCTTGGCACAAGTGCTCAGATGATTTTTGAAAGAAGAGGACGGGTTTTTTACACCTAGGAATGACAACAACCAGTGAGCACAAGGGGTCAAACACAGCTGGCTTGCAGACTCCAGGCTCAGGAGGATGAACTACCTCAAGCCAGGAGAGCAAGGGTCTGCCTTGCCACTGCCTCTGGCAGACTGCAAGGACCTCCTCCAGACCAGTGAGTTGGTAGCACTTGAAAGCTTGTCCCCTCTTGCACCATCACACACATGGAGTGGGTGTTTGCAACCCCAATCTACAGTCCCCTTCCTTTAGCTGGAAAGTGGTAATGCTCCGATTCCCTCTGTTATATTTTTCACATGACTGACCACAAAACTATTAATATCTGAATCCAGAGCTGGTTCAGCTAGACAGCTCATTCCCTCCAAGGAGAGAGAAACCACAACTTCTTCCATCCCTGGAAAAACCTTTCGTGACTGCAAGACCAGCAGTTCAGATGTAGTAGAGACGGTTCTGGTTTGCTGATACACCTCAGTGGAGAACATCAACCAGCATGAAAGAGTTTGGCTTGTTTCTTCTGTGCCTCCTTCGCATCTCCAGGAAGGGTGAGTTCTGAGCTCGCTACGAACCCCTGTCTGATCAGGGCTTTTCTTCTCACTCTAGTTGAAGTGCCAGGGGAATTGCTTGGTACAGTAAACTCTTCAAGAATTGCACCATCCATTGTGCTGCTTAAAGGGATCTTGCAATTCCAGATGGATGTGAGAATATTGGAAAAACTCAAAGGCTTGATTCTGCAATTGTCAGAGAGGTCTTTGCCTTGGGTTTTGGAGGGGGTTTTTTTTGCATTTTTTGCTTTTTTGACTTGTGCAAGGAGTTCATCTTCATCTAACTTTTCCCCTGCATTGTCAGTCGGATGCAGCATTTCTATCACCACTCAGAAGTGCTGTGTTGTGTTCCGAGGAGTTATTATGCAGCGGACACAATTTACTCCACTTCCACTGAGCACTTAAGCTCACATTTAACTTCAAGTATGCACTTCAGTTCCATTCAAGTCAATGGGATTTGCTTAGATATACTGCCAAACAGTGTTTGCTAGAGCACAGCTGTTATCTGCAGTGGTCTCCAGCTCTTGATCTCATTACTGTGCTTGTGATTTCAAATCCTTTCCACTGACAACTAGCAGATACACCGACCTGACAGCTCCTTTCAGGAGTTCTCTTGTCTAAGGTCTGTAGCTATTTGCCGATGAACTTCAATCACATGAAGAAATGGAGGCTGGATAGTAGCAAGAAGCAGCCATGGAAGACTCCCATGGTGAAGCTTTACGGTTAAGGTTAAATTAAACACAAGATGCTGACAACTCCCTCCACTCATAACCGAGGCAAACTGTGTTTCCACAGAAAAAGGCAGAGCTGGTAACATTAGAAGCACTTATTTTTAACATTATTTCTCACGTGGAAGGCAAGGGGATGCTTCCATGCTAAAAATAATGTCCGTTGCTTAAGATTTTTTTAAAAATGCAAACCAGAAAGGTGGCACAGAAAAGCAAATCACGTACTCAAAAGCACATCATCTGCAGTTCTCCAAAAGTAAGGGTCACAGTGTCATGATGTAAAATAAACAAAATAACATGAAATAAAATAGAAAGGAATAGCATTTTCTGTTTTCACTGCCAGGTCTTTGCAGTCAGAGTCCATGAGCTTCCTGGAGCTCCTGTGGCCACGTAGCCTTGTATGTTAGATTACCTAGGCTGCAAAAGGCACTCATAAAGCTATAAGGAACGGCAAGGCAGCCCAACTCCAGCTCTTAGAAACCAAAACACTGGCTTGGCGCCGATTCCAGGGAACTAACCTAACGGCAGAGAACCGGTCCCGCGTTGGCCTTTGTCCATTGTGCAGCGCACAATAAGTTAATACCAGCTGCACCAACGCTGAGGTATCTGTCAAATATTATGGAAAACAGATATATGAACAAGCAACAAATCAGAGTTTACTCGATTAACCCCACAGCTGAATGCCCACAGACCACAGTGAAGCCAGCTAGACCAGGGATGGGAGGCAGTTCTTTAGAGGACACCTATACATTTTTTGCAGTTATTCTCAGGTATTGAGGCGAAAGCTCCCGATTTAATCAAGCCATCAAGCGAGTTTTAAAAGACGGGAACATAGCCACAGACATTTCTGAAGCCACAATCTGCTGCTACAGCTGTTGCAGTTAGCAAGCCAGGGGATAGATACAGATATCTATATGGAAAGTACTGCCTGCAGGTGTTATTTGTTGATGCTGTTGGTTCCTGGGGAAGGGAAACAGATGAGAACTGGAGTTTTCCCTAAATACTTCCAAGGTGGAGAGTGTCTGTTCAGGTGAATGCTGCTTTCATCACTGGGCAGAAACAATCAGACTGGGTCTAGAGGCAATAAGGTCCAGCTCCCCAGACTGCACTAGGATTTACTGGGACCTCCTGTGGGCAGGAGAACAAAATCCCAATCTTTTGTGACATCTCAGCTGGAAAGCTCGGCGTTTCCCCTGCCATGACACCAGGACAAGGCCTGTCTAGGAAGGTACTGGCAGGTAGAGTCCACACGGTGACAACCTGCTCTGCTAACGGGGAGATGCTTTCTCTTCTGTCAAGGGCATCCTCCCTCCTACGGCAGGAGCTGACACGGGGAACCTGCCTGTTCTCACCAGCCCTTTTAAGAGGAGGATCTCCAAGTCTTTATTCAGATCCTGTCGCAGCTTACGAATAAGACACTACTTTGTGATGACAGCAGCACTGATCATTAGAAACATCAGCTGTTGCTGCCTTCCCCAGGGGTAATGCAGCCCCCAGCTGATCAGCGTAACAAATACGATAAGGTGGGAGTGTGTGTGCACACACACTCAAATGGCTGCTGCACTTACTGCATTTCAGTGCTTAAAGCCACCAGATCTCTGAATGAAAAAAAAAAAAGCTAAAGTTTTGCATTTAAGGAAAAAAAAAAAAGAAGCCTGTTCCTCCAAGCGCATAAATGCCTGCTAAAAGCAAAAGACTGTGTTACACAGCTTAAGGTACTATTGTTCACTTGGCAAACAAGAGGCCTGCTTAGGAATTAAATCACTTGTAACATGAGCTAGTCAGTCCCCTTAGCTCTGCTGCAGACTGGTACCAAATCCAGCCACAGTAATTCACAATCACCTGCAAGTCCTCAGCAAGAACACCAAGTAGCACAGGGCCCACCACGGGAACAGAGCATGTATTTTCTCACCAACACCACAGCCGATGCAGGAAGGATGCCCAATTTCCCTCTTAAAGCACCCCAGAGAAATCAGTCTCGATAATATCTTTTTGCTTCTAGGTGTGCAGTCCAACGGCTGGTCCGTCCACGTCCCGTCCGATGTTACTGGTGAACTTGGGAAGATGGTTATCCTGCCCTGTACTTTCACACACCCCTACAAAACATTTGACAGGACCCTCACTGCCATTTGGAGGATCAAGGAACCTTACAACGGCACGATAGTTTTCAAGTGCGTTAGTCAGGGTGCCAGCGAGCTCTGTAAGACCGCCATCAGCTACAAAAACAAATACAAACTGCTTGGCAACCCCCGGCACAAGGACCTTTCCATCAGGATTGACAATCTGACCTGGAGTGACAGCGAGAGATACTTTTGCCGGGTAGAGCTGTCCGGAGATATCCACGACAAGTATGAAAGCAGGAATGGGATAAAGCTGCATTTGATTGGTAAGAGGGCACGAGAGCCAAAGGAGGCAAAGCCACCCCACGGGGAAGCGAGAGCCACAAGATGTGGAAACAGCTGAGATGGTAACAGAAGTTGGTCTGAGACGGTCTTCCAAAGGGTTGGCTTCTCCAGCTCTGTGGATAGTTTATAACATTTGGGCAGGGAATACTCACTGCCTTCCACAGTCTTCTGGTACGAGGTGATGAGCGCAACGCGGGGACGGGAATAGGAACAAAATGGGTAAGGAAATAGCCAGGCCCTGGGGTAAGAGCCAGCCAAGTTCTGGGCAACCCTCTTTGTCCCTGCAGCACAGGATCTGTGCAGGCAGCAGAGAGGCGGGCTGGGGTCAGCAGCCCATGGGGTGGGCTTAAAGACATTCTCTTCATCAAAATCTAAACTGGGGGCTGACAACATGTTAGCAAACGTAAGCACAAGAAGGCCTGGAGGGTAACAGGGGATTGGAAAACCAAGATACTTGGTATACACAAGCTGTAAGTCCAAACTCCTCTGGAGCGGGAAACATTAAGGTACCAACAGCCTGGAAAACCATCTCGGATCAACAAATATCAAATGCTAATCCCATCTCCCAGGGCGCGCTGGCAGATCAGGGGAGTGCTGGGAGACCCAGGTGGCCTCGGGAACAGAGTCAGACGTTACCTGCGAGTGCCAAGGTGCCACGTGGTGGACGATTTTGCTTGTGAAGTGAAACTGCCTTACACCTGCTGTGCACTGGGGGTGTCCAGATGGGACCCGAAGATGAGCTCAGGTACTGCTTGGGAAGCTCTGCGTAGTCGAGGCTCTCCTTCACTTGGAGCAGCTCCCAAGCACCCACACACACAGCATGACCAAGGCAGGATGGCAGCAAGATCCATCTCTCAGGGGCTGCCTGGAATTTAACACCAGAGGAAAGATAACATACACATATACAGCAGCCAGGCTGCACCCTGCTTTGGGAATGGACCCTGACAGTATGAATGGCAGGGGTTAAATAATGCTTAAAAGGTTAATTCAAACACCAAAACACACAGACACATGACACACGACTAACATTTCTTGTGGATCTGTCCTCCAGCCTCAAACACCTCCTGCATTACAGAGACAAGGGGAAGATATGCTGTAAGTGGTTGCAAGCTATATATTTGTTGTCTAGCCTGACAAAAAATGAAATCAATATTGAACTACTGCCTTTGCTCTGTGAGGACACTCATTTAGTTCCCTTCAGTTTTCACAATGCCTTTAGAAACCAAATGCATTAAGTAGGTCAACAAGCCCAAGAGGAGAGGATTGATGGGCAGGACAAGCTTGGTCATATCAGCTATACTTCCTCAGTAGACCAGACCAAAGATGACGTGTTCAACAGCGCATCTCAACATTTTGCATCCCCCAAATGATTTTTACCACTGTTCATTCAGTCACACAATCCCATATGCTACAAATACAGGATAAAAAAACAGTGGCCCTACCTTGGTATTGGTGTGCTACCCCAAAGCAATCAGTAACCTACACCAGCTGTTGGATGGTCACTACATGGTTAGAGAAACACATCAAAAATAGGTTGTAGCAAGGAGTGTAAGTGTTCCCTGACAATAATTTGCCAAATCTGGCAAGTATCAGGCACCAAGCAAAGGGCTCACACAAACAGATCCATCCACGTACTCTGGAGGTCAAAGGAACAGCACAAGGTGCTTGCAGGAGAGCACCGTCATTGCCTTGTCCAGGATCATGTGCAGATGCAGCCAGTCGGGGAAGGTCACCTGCACCTGCACCTACGGCATGGACAGCACTGGGCTGCGATTCACGGTGCAACTGCAGAAAGCAACCCATCTTCACGGTCGATTGCCCTGCCTTCTCCCACCATGGAAGGTCACGACAGCTGAAGTTGACCAAAGCTCAGAAAACTGTGTAAGGCATTACAGGGATAAAACACAGAATACAGATCCTTGCACCCAGGCTTTGCTGGGTGAATCCCTTTGCTCCTCTATCCAATATAGGCAGGGTGGGGAAATCTAGGGAAAGAAAGTGCCAAGAAAAACAAGGAAGGGGAGGTTTGATCCCAACGTTACCCTGAGATAACACGCTGAGGGTCCACCAAGGCCAAGAGTTCATTCCAAGTGTTTTGCGTTAGACCTGCCTTTGAAGCCTGATGCACTTTCCCTCCCTGTTGTGATTTCTGCAGCTGCCCCCAGGATCATCAACATCACCGTCAGCTCCAACGGGGATCGCACCTTCCAGGCACGCTGCACTGCCGAGGGGGAGCCAGCGCCCGCTCTGACCTGGACCGGACCGCCCTACAGCAACCTCACCTCCACCACCAGCATGAACCATCGTGTCACCAAGGAGCTCCGGTACCTGACCCATGATGGAAAATACACCTGTACTGCTGTCAACAGCCACGGGAGAGCAGAGGGGACTGTGTACTTCTATAAATTCAAAGTATCCAACAGCTCCTTCTTCCTAATCCTGATCTTTGTCCCACTGGGAATTAAAGTACTTGTTTTGCTGGTGATACTGGGCTTCACCGTTTTCTCGAGAGGAGGTATGTATTGCTATTTGCCATGGTAATCTTCCTCCATCAGATTGGGAACCAGTGTGGGATGTGGCAGATAAAATAAGGCAGGAGGGGTTGGTTTGGGGGGGGGGGGTTTAATGTTTATATGATCTTCCACACTAGGAGAAAGGCATTTCTAATGGGAAATGTAAGAACAAGTAAGAGGGACCTCCCCGCTGGCCAGCCGGAGCCTGCAGACCGGAGGTCTGCTTCGGGAAGGGACCTTTGAAAAACAGAGGGAGCAGGAATTTCCCAGTGCCCCAGGAGAAAGGTTAATAAACTAACAGATGAGCAATTAGCAGAGAACCCACTGCCTACACAACCAGATTTTTAATTTTTTTTTTTTTTTCTTGAAGCAGACTAATTACTATGTCTTTCCCTGGAGCCCGTGGGCAGGATTTACCTTTGCTGCATCCCACACAACAGTTTAATCTCCTGGGGTGGGCATCCTTGTTTTACAGACCCGTCCCCTCTCAGCCCCCCAGGCCTCACTACCCAGGCACTTCCCCATCATTAGTGAAATCCCATCAGCCAGCTGCGCCAGGCCCACAACAGCAGGGAAACCCCAGCTCGTAGGAGAGGAGAATCACCTCATGGACTGCAGGATGAGACCTCCCAAGATGACCAGAGGCCACTGGCTCCCAGCCCACCATCCCTGCTGTGCGATGGCACAGGGAGGAGGGGACCAGGAGGGACTCCGAGCTCTCCGTCTCTAGGCTGGATGAGATGTCATGTCACTGTCACTCATCTGTAGACAGTCTGATGTCAATGCCTTGAGAAAGCCACCGCTTGCCTCAAACTGTAGAAGCTGCCAAGACAAATCACAAATGCTTTGCTCCTTATATATACCAATGCCAAATTCCCACCCTCGTGAAGCGGACCACATGCCTGACAAAAGGTCTTCTCCCCATTCACTGGGGTGTCACAGCCACGCTCCAGTGCAGCTTCCTGACAGCTCTAGGTCAGTCCTGGCTCCCCAGCTCACTCTGACTACATTGCTAACCCACATCTTCCTTCCCACTTCACAGGTCCCTCCTCTGCTTCATCCAGCCTGGCTCGGTAAGGACGTCCTGCCTTCTAGTCACGTTATCCAGCAGGAGGGTGGAGGTGGCTAAGGAGAGAAATGCAACATGTCCTTGGTCTTCGCAACAGCCTTCTGGCCTGAGAGCAGGCTCCTGGGATAAGGACAGGGTTGGGCTGATGGTCAGGCAAGCCGGTATGAGGGACCCAAGGCTTGGGCACTGCTGGGAGGAGGCTCTGGCTTGGGTACAGCTGAGAACGGACCCAACTGATGTGAAGACACAGGACTGGGGCAGCAGGTTGGAGAGACCATGGTACATGGATACCACAGCAGCAAAGGGCTAGCAGAAGTCTAGGTGGGCAATAGGCCCAGAGCATGGTAGGAAGCCACATTAAACTAGCAAAAGAACCATCCACCTGAGGACAGGCGAGGGGAACAGGCTGGGACAGGGTCTGTACCAGGCTGAGGAATGATGAACAAGAGAAGGGAAACTGTGCAACAGAAACCTTCCCTCCTTCTGCCCCTCAATCTCTAATGGAGCAGAAAAAGTGAAGTGCCCACACCAAAGCTGATGAGCTCTGCCAAGTGTAGAAGAAGGTATGGAGATACCAAACAGCCCACCTCAGAGCCCGCTCAGGTGGGGCAGGGCCTGATTCTCTGGCTGGCATCCATACCATGCTCCCACAGTCCCCTTGGCATTTCCCATTACCCAGCACAACACCGACCTTGGACACTCCTGGCCAGGCTAGAAAGGGATGGGAGGAAAAAAAAAAAAAACAAAACAAAACCACAAAAACCCAAATAAACTAAAACCCAAAACCAACCCTTAGGCTAAAACTAAAGAAGCTGTATCTGAGGTCAGCATAATTATATCTGCCTGGGGCTGCTCCCTTCCAACCTGAGTTATTCCTATGTGATGTCTCCTTCCCTCACCTTACCCAAGACGGCCATTTCAGGACAGTCAAGCATACAGCATCAGGACACAGACAGAGAAGCAATGGGGAATTTAATCCTACAGTTAAATTTGTAATAATTATTTGCAAAAGCACAGTTTTGCCGATTTCACAGCATCTAAACCATATTGCACCCTTGATTGTATTTGTATAGATACGTACATAGATGAAAGCTTAAAAACCAAGATCCTCCACACTCCACATGAGAAGATCCTTCTCAGGAGAGCTAGTCACAACCTCCTGAGGCTCTGAGCCACAGGACAGTAGTAGTAGTTAATTCTAACGGTGTAGGAGATCATTCTGGTTGCTTGAGGACATAAAACACTAGATGTGACTCAGACACTTAAAAACTACCTGCTGCAGAAGGAAGGACCGGTATCAGACAGTACTGCAGACACTTAACTCGACACTCCTTAACTACTAGCTGAGGCCACTTATAAAGTCTAGAGCAGCCAGAAATGTGTCTTCACCTTATTCACTTCTTCTACTGCCAGGCCACAACTGCAAGACTCCACCTATGAGAACTTTGACCGCAGACACGGCAGCAGCCGGACTTTGCCAACAGAAAGAACAGCATCAAGACGCAGCTGAGGACCTGGGCGGCCTCATCCGCACCCGCGTGCACGGTTCCAATTCCTGTCTGCTCTGTACAAGGGTGCCTTTTCCCAGGGACGCAAGACTGATGTTGACCGATGCACAGAAGGACAAACAGGCCTCGCAGGTCTATGATTTCCACCCCCACTGCTGCTTACAAGCAAGAGAAGCCCTTAGAGGGAAAACAGAAGAAAGTAAAGAGAAAACAAAGAGGGATGGAGCTGGAAGAGCTGGAAGACACAGGATGTCAGTTCTAACCAGCCTGTGTGTTTTTAGCCATATCAGATAGTGTTTAGCAAGCAGATAAGTCTATCATTTGCTCACATCTTTTTGCTTTAGCGTTTTTTAAATGTTACTTCAGAAAGCAGTTTTCATCACTCCACTTGTGAAACCACATGCAGCTTCCTAGAGCCAGCAAGTGAATTATTTTCACGTTTCAAATACCAGCTGGAATCTCTGCAGGGGTTTTTGATTACTATTATTATTCCTTAACTTCCAGAAGAATTTAAGAGTTTAAAGAAAATCTCAACTTTCAAGAGGAGTCCAAGCAAAAAGGAAAGGAGATTTTCCAAAAGCTGGTAGAGCTGAAAGCAAGCCATGCAAAGGGTGGTCTGTACTGTAACTCTACTGCAGCTCCTGCTAATGGTACCTGCTACACAAGTCCACGTGCACACACAAGCTGAATCTCAGAGCTTTGTGATCAATACGCTGTGAAAGTGCTCCAATAAACCAAAATGGCTTTTTTTTTTTTAAAAGAAAAAGCATTTATAAACAGTTTCTATCTCTGTGTTACGTGAAAAAGTTCCTCTGAGGCCTGACTACTCATCTCTTAAATTCTTCTGTGATTAAGTCACTGTTATAAAGTCACCGGCCATCCACAATGAGTCTCTAACCCAACTGTGAATATGCTTCAAGACCAAGTAAAGAGACCCAAGTCAACCTGGAGTCTTGGTCAGACAGACAAAGGTCCAGAAGTGGGCTGTGAAGAGCAATGGGTTGTCACAGAGAAGGAGCAAAAAGAATAAAAAAACAAGGAATGACAAGAACCTACTTTGGGGTTTATATCACTGGATTCAATGTTCTGTGCAATTATTCCAGTGCAGTAGCTCCAAAACTCTTCTCCTAATGATCCCAATTCTGGTAGAAACCACCACTGGCCAGGAGCCCAAGTTGCTACTGAATTACCATCAAGCCTGTGGTCCTGCTTGCAAGCTCGCCCCCAGCCTAGGAGTTACTATTTTAAAGTTTACCTCTTCATAACATCCGCGCTGAGAAAGTAAAGCGCAACTTTAAATAACGTGGCCCGGATAACCAAAAAAAAAAAAAAAAAGAAATATTTGAACCCCATCTTTTAAATACCAGTTTAAAATCCCAGCAGTGGCAAAGCCAGGTTTAATAAAAATAGGAAAAGATGCAAAGAGGAAAAGGAAGTTATAGCAGACAGCATAGTCATGGACCAGTAAACTCAGATTCACAGGAAGAAAGAGGCCTCAGAGAGATTAACTGGACAAACCGATTTGAATTTCTGAGCCCTTATGATTTATAGACATAGAGTTACAAGAACCTGCAAGTACCCGTGTATGGGACTGAAGCTTGGCTTACAGGGTTTTTCTCTTGAAAACTACTTCATTTAACTCAAATAGTTTGAGTCTAGATAGAAGCATCAGACCTTGTGCCCCACTGAGTATGCCCCGTTGAATGTTATCAGCACCCTACGCACTGCCAGCAAATGCACGTCACAAAACAGCTACAGCAAACTTAGATGTGAGGAACTCGTGGATTAGCACTGTCCAACTTTTATTTACTCGGCTTCCAGAGCACAGTCCACGTTCGTGCAGTAAATGGGAGAACAAGGACGCCTGGGTACAGGAACCGCCCCCACACCTCTACACTAGGAAAGGCACAGGAATGAGTTTGTCTGAATCCTGCCCCTCTCCCCAGTGAGGGACCTCTTTAACCCATCCTAACTCCTGCAAGATCGATCTTCAATGGGAAGAGACTGCTCTCAACATCTCCCTGCTCACTATCCATTGTTTCATCCTCTGGAAAGCAAGAGGTGTGGGGTGATGTGCAGAGGAGAGACCTCGCAGTCAACAAAATGGAGTGGAAGGAGCCCACTTCTGTAGGCACTTTATTGTGCACGTACACTGGACAGCGTTGTGGGAAAGGTTCTCATTTCTCTTCTGAGAAATCAGCACAATCAGGTGCCTCCCAAGTGGGGGGACAAGCAGGAGGAATTAAGAGGTGCATGTGCAGGCGCAGGGCTACAGTCTCACCGAGATCACGGAGATGGAGGATAGCTCGCAAGCCTGGAGTGGTGCCACAAATGCCTAGAGCCTCTTCAGGGCGGACAAGCTGGGATAGCGAGGAGGAGGAGGAGTTGTCCTTCATGTGACAGCACAGCGGGAACGCACAAGGCACTGGCCAGGGGTGGAAGACCCGGCAGGATGCTGCAGGGTCAGTCTGCACAGGGTGCACTGTCTGCATATTTCACGCATCTTTGCTGCTCAGACTTCTGGTTTTCCATTCCACTGACTTAAGTTAATGCCACATTCAGCTGTTACATCCATTTCCCTATTCGGTCTTATTTTCTTAATAAATATTTAAGCTGCAATCCACAGGCAACAATTCATCCCAATGCAACAACTGCTGTGCGAGTCAAACATTCAAAAAGCCACAGATGTTCATTCTCTGACTAAACTGCATGAATTATCCAAAAGGCACACTTGTTATTAAGTAGCTGACATTCCAATTTCATCTCTTTCCACTACAAGCTACAATGCTAAAAACACAAAACTCAGTTTCCCTTCTGAGATTACCTGGTTACATTCATGATGTGAAAAAGAACATTGCAATTTGGGGTAGGAGGGAGGGTGGGAGATGCTGGCAATACGAAAGTCTTTCCAGTAAAACCAGAAGAATTAAAAGTCATTCTGTTGGGCACCGTTTAGAGAATGACACTCCATGCCCTGCAGTTCACGGTTGTGACAGTGGATCTGTTAGTTCACAAAATTGCTCCCCTGTATTTCAGGAGCACGGGTTCAAATTTCTACCACTACCATGCTCACCAAGAAGCCAAGAGACTGGTTTGTGGGCGAGCCGTACAGCAAAAGCAGCAGCTCACGGTGAACTCTCCCTACTTCTTAGGACCTACCGTAGTATTATTCAGAGAGTACTTTAACCATGATAAACCAAATAATGTTCATCGCAATTATTAGACTGAGAAGGGGGGGCGTGTGTGTGTGTCAACAGCATCATTAGCATCAATTCTATTACATTTTAAGCAGTAAGTTATCAAAGAAGCTGTTTCAATGGTCAAGACAAATGGATATGATGATGATGATGTCAATGGTGTTTGCTGACAGCAGTGATCCCAGCCTGGTCCTGCCCTGCCCACCAGCAAAGCCCTCAGCAAGGACACTGTACCACCAGCACTGGAGGCACAGTTTTCTCCTACTTCCCTCCACACTATCAGCTTTCCTCGCATTTGGGATAAATACCAAATTCCACAGTCTAGGTCAGCTGCGAGTGCTGAAAGACCTGAACCAGTGTGTCATCCTACTGTCACATTACACAAGAACAGGCTGTTGTCACACACACACACACGTGTTAAACCCAGGATGTTAACGAGAAGAGTCTCCAGGTCTCCATCAACTAAGCAACTGTATGGCATTCCCTCATCATATTTTCATCTCCAAGAACAATTATGTATTACCTGATGTGGATCCTTCCAGCAACTTGAAAATATCATGGCGTTTATCACAAATTGATTTTTCATTTTTATTTTGCATGGTCTTTGCAGACATAGCATGTTATAAATACAACATTTATAAAAATCTCAACAGCTGAAACAATATCTCATTGTAAAAGTGCATGTCAAACACATATTTCTGACTTTTTCACATTTTTATGCAACTGATCAATAACACTGAATCTAATAAAACCAGTGCTTTTAAATCTTTGGGGGGCAAAAAAGCAGCAGAATGTATTCTTCCAGACATGAATTTTCCAAAAGAGTCTGTTAAAAAACACGCTGCATCCGTACCTGGTTAATATACATAGGGATGTACATAGGTATATGCATATATATATTTATAGGCTCGCAGATAGAGCAAAGAACTCTAAGACCACATTAAGATGAAGGTGATCTAATGACCCAGCTGGCACAGTTAGCAGAATCGGTCAAGAAGAAAAAGGTGATTTGTTCTCCAGCACTGGAACCACAGTTAAGAAGAACACTTCAAAGCATTATTGACCAGACAGTAGGTAGCACATTTCCTTCCCCTAGTGACCAGAACTCATGTTTTAACATGTAACCATATTATAAACATAAAGGCACAATTAATGGAAGAAGAGAAGAAGCCATCATTGTTCCTTCATGGGGGTGTACAGATTGGGACTGCAGGACCTGGGGCCACCTCAAATAGATCAGTGATAAAAGGGACAACATTAGACAGGCAACTGGGGAAACTTGCCTTCTACTTTCCCTGAACAAAAGTGCATCTTATGATCATACAAGGCAACAAAACCAGTGATCATTCAGGTGAAACAACAGATTTACGGGTTCATGGCTCATGCTTTGGCAACAGAATTTTAACGATTTAAGCGATCACCAGATTTAATGTAAGAAAAATACCCTTTCACAGTGTCACCTGAAACCCTGGTGCCATGCCCAGCTAGAGAGAAAATAGACAAACTCAAATGGTGGGTGTCCACTTCTTAAACCAGTATTTCCTAAACGACCAGACTTTCAGAATTAAGGAATCCTAACATGAACATAACTGACTGTTCCCCTCCCAGACACTGGGTGTCCAGAAAATCTGTCTCTGGATTTAAATCACCTGACTTAAAAAGAACTTGGCTAAAGTTACTTGCATTTAATCAAGCAATATGGATGCAGACTCACTAATAGTTGGGTTTTCCTATTTTCTAAAGTTCTTTAGTTTACATTTTAGATTATATTTACGGAAGTGGGAGAAGATTGTAGGCATGCCTTTCAACTACAGACTTCCGTGGGATAGCAAAAAAAAGTCTAAATTTTAAATACTATCTTTCCAAATACAGGGATTTCACACATCTCCAGACACACACTCACATAAGATTCAGAGGTACTCTGGTTAAGAAAGTCAAAACCTCTTTTATGCACAATCCTCCACTCACTTTGAACTGGCCTGGGTGATGACATGTTGGAAAATAAAAAAGGCACAAAGCAAAAACTTAAGATGCTACAGGATGAGCTTTGCTGTCTAATGATTTGTACACCTATCTTCAGGTACCCTCCTCTCAGATGTGCACCGTGCACAGCAAGATACTCGTGTTTTCAGTCGACAAAAACTGAGCAATTCCACAGGCCTAGAAATCAAAAGAAAAGAAAGACAACCTTAGAGAGGAAAAAACTTGCCAGTGTGCAGTTCCCATTCACACTTCTGACTTATGGTGGAACTCTGAAGGTAAAAATTACTTGTGCAATAACAACATTATATGTAAACCCGAGTAACCAACATTGCACGATGAGTCTGCGAGCTCAGTGGTGCTATCGTATGCTGTCCAAATAATGCACTTCTGGGTACAGAGTGTTAATAAGGAGAGCCAAGAGATTATTGCCATCTCGAAGACAATGTTCTGGATGCTTGATGAACTGAGAAGCCTGGGAGAGCTGCTCTTGATAATCCATATATTGTTTGTTTGATGCCATAGACTCAAGAGCATTCAGTGCCTATAGATACAAGGGAAAATTCTGTTAGCTGTGTGTGCTTTGGTCTCTAACAAACCAGTTCATGAGCCACCATATGCACAATTCCACTAGAAGATCCTTATTTACTAGAGATCCTGGAGTACTCGAACAAAATATTTGTAAAATACAATCACTTAATAGTGTTTCAAGTCATCTCATATTTTTAAAGCTGTTCCTTCCCCAAGATCAGCACAAAACACTGTTCTGCCGAAGCTTGCTAGGATTCTGTAACCCAAATCTTGTCAAATACTGACTTCATGAGCTCAACACATGGCTTCAAGCAAATTACACTAACTACAAACTGCAACACACCTGACTATTCACTTCAGGTTGTTCTTATGAACATCTTTGACTTTCATAAAAGTATTATTTTACTCCCATTCACGACATTTGGGAAACAACATCAAGTTAGAAGTTATATGTAAATAAGAAACTAAGCTGGCAGTACCAGCCAGGACAAATGCTGAAAACCATGAACAAGTTTCATTCATTTCTTAGAGACGAGAAAAGAAAAAAGTTACAACAAGTAAGTTACTTTGCTTTGGTTTCTAATCAACTCCTCCTTCCTCTTCTGGTGTACTTACTGAAACAGTAACACGGTCAGCACATGTGCTAAAGAAGGAATGTACATTTGTCGTAGGGCTTTTAAGCCCTGATCTCACATAAGCAAGCGTTAGTGTGAAGCTAGTCCTGCTTTATCACTGAAAAGCAGGGCAATCACAGCAGCTTTATTTTAAACTCCTACCTGTAATGTTCCAAAGTTTCTGAACTCAGGGTTTACAGCTGTAAGTTCATCTGCAGCTTTGCAGCATATAAGTCTAGAAACTGATGCCTTCATATTAATACAGAACGCTGTATAAACAGTTCTACCTAGGATCACTTTAGGTTAGGGCTCAGACACATAGTCCTGCTACAAGAGTTCAAGAAGCTCATCACCTGGCCCGTGCTGAACCTGGGCTTATCTCTGGTAAATTTCTAAAACCAAATTCCAAGACCAAATAATTTCAAGACAGTGTTTTGATGTACAGAGAAATAGTACACAAGTTTGTGATATACCCCCTTCCCTGCAAAGACAAATGAGAGCAACAAGCTATTTCTGAAAGTCAGAATTTAGATCCAGATGCAAAGCAGTAGCAAAAAAAGGTTGAGGGCATTTGTTACCAAATAAAATCAACAAGTTGAGAGTAGGATTTAGCTTGAAGCGATGTTCTCAGTGACTCTTACAAGCCTCAGCCTACAAATTGAGCAACCACACAAACAGGGCACGTCGAGAAGCCAGGAACTGGCACACACTACCTGCTGGGCCTTCTGCGACAGCTTCGGCTCTGACCCCGCTTTCAGGCGGACTTGACTTTCTGCAGGAATCTGAACCAAGAGGAAGGCAGACAAACTGCGGGCCACCACCCGAAACCTTGCAAAGGGAAGACGACAGAGAGAGAAGGTGGCATCAGTTTTGCAAGTCCTCTATGGCAGATAAAACTGGAAGTTCTAACCCATGAGATATCTCTTGCTTAAGGAACACAGTAAAGACTTTAGAGGACCTTTTTCAATGCATTAGAAGGAAAAAAAAAAAAAAAATCACTTTCATATCTACCTTATACTATATCATACATACTAGAGGATAACGCAATATCACACATATAAATTATTACAACTGTTCCAAGCTTAGCTGAAGCCTTGAGGTCATATCTGAAATACTCCTTCATTTCACAGCCTTTGAAACATTCTTGTCACTCAAATCAAAGGATGAGTTGAACAAAACTAAGATTTCAGAGCAATTTCAACAGGATTGCATCCCAGAAGGTCTTTCTAAACACAAAGTTATGTTTAGGTACTGTGCTGAACTGGCATTCCACAAACATGTGCATATTTTTTCTTGGCATTCTTTACACATTGATTCTACAACCTAATACCTAACAACTAAACTTGGTGTCTCTGGTTAGAAGGGAAAGTGAATAACAAACAAGCACGTATTTGTGATCTTAACATTTCCAACACCTCAAGGTTAAGATGGAAAAGGCGACCTGCATGCAATCATACAAAATTCTTGTGAAGTCAACTGGAACAGTCTTCTATAGACCAGGTGAAAGAATTTTCTTCTAACAAACAGTCTCCCTACAAACTTCGCTGGACACAGACATTAAGCCAGAATCACAACTGCATTTTCTTTTCTTTCCACCACAAACTTTGCAGAAGTTCAGAACCACTGCTTAACCAGGTTAAAACAGTTCCTACATTTTTTCCTGCAATGGGCCCAAACAAATTTGTAGATTTGGGGACAGCACAGATTCAGAACATCTTTCGACATTGCACTGTACAGCCTAGATCCAGACTGCAGCTTTAACGTGATGACTCAATTTACCACACCTTCAACTCTTACCTGGGTGACAAAGGAGACCTCCTGCCTAGGCCAATAGCACCAAGTATTCCAGAAGACAGTCTCTCCTCAGCCAGCTGACTCTGCCTGCCCTGGATTGACAGCAGTGTCCGAATGACATATTCGATCAGAATGGTGTCATCTTGCTCCATCTGAATCAAGGATAACTGCATGGCTTTATGCCACCAAAGAAACAGCTTTGCCTCTTCCTTTGCTGAGCTTTAGGTAAGATTTAAAGAGCAAAACCGAAACGAAATATAAATTAAAAAAAAACCACAACCAAAATAACTCAGATGTATAGGTTAAGAAGTTTGTATCTCTCCCCATTAGGCCCATGAAGAATTCAGATGGTTAATTAATGACAGCTAATTCTACTATATAAGGATAGCGTAACTATAGAATCATAGAATCTTTGGGTTGGGAGGGACCTTTCAAGGCCATCCAGTCCAACCCCCCTGCAGTGACATCTGCAACCAGAGCAAGTTGCTCAGAGCCCCGTCCAGCCTGACCTGGGATGTTTCCAGGGATGGTGCATCGACCACCTCTCTGGGCACCTGGGTCAGGGGTTCACCACCCTCAGTGTGAAAAATGTCTTCCTTAGATCTAGTCTAAATCTACCAGTTAGTATACTGCTGTAACTGCTATTGCTATGGATTTGATGCAGACATCAGCTAGCAGGTTTTAAGGGCCTGTAAGAGGACAAAGAACAATGCTTCCTCTTAAGCTTTACAACTGAGAATAAATGATACTGCAGCCATAAGTGGATTTAAACTTGTCTAAGACTTGGTATAAAAGGAATGAAGCTGCATCTCTCCATTTTTTTTTCCCCTGTTACTTACCAATAAAATACTTTAGGAAACACTAGCTGCTGTTTCCACAACAATTTAGACTTTTAGTATGATCCTCCAGAAAAGGAAACATTGAAATTTTTTGTTGAGCAAAGCATAAAGTGAAGTTCCCCCTATGATATTTTTAATCCTTCCCCAAACAGCTTACAGTTTAAGTTAACAGGCTCAGATTTTCCACATAAAGCATCAGCACGAGTTTCCTGCATCAGACTATCCTCACATTACTCCACCCAGTCATTTCCCACCCCAGGCACCCTCAGCTTTGATGTTTAGAACAAGGTTTAATTTTTGTGTATGGTGGCTTTGCTGTCTCCTTCACACTTTGGCAATCAAATTACCATGGTACCTACAAAAGTGAAAGTATTCTTTGAATTTCAAGGAACAGCGGGAATGTGCATTTTCCCAAAATGCTCTTTCACAGCAAATACGAACGTTACCAACATTAATACAGAAAAATATTCACCACATTTGCTAAATTCTGGCAATTTCAACAGCAACTGTACATACAGTTGCTACATACCTTAAGTACAAAGTACTATCATTTTAACCTCAAAGCTACCCATCCTTTCCCCCCAGAACCCTGTTATCTAGTAAGCCGTTTTTCAGCAATACAGGCCCCTAACTCTGGGCACCCCACCAGATCCACTGGGCTCAGACTTGGTTCAGAGCTGCTGACAGTCACCATCGAGCAGCTTTGAACACCAGGTCTCTCCGTATCAAATTGAATATTTAGCACATAACTCATCCCACCTAGTGGACATTCTGGAAAGTGGAACCCACAGTGATTTAGGGTTTGCTTAAAGTAATTTAACTGAGCACAAATCCAGGCTGCCACTGAAATCAAGCTTCTCTGACTGAAAACTGACCAAAACTGCACCAGAAGCGTTCAAGCAAATAAAATTCCCTCTAACAGCTGTTGTAGTAAAACAGACATGTTGGCATCGGGGTTGGGCAGACTCTGTAATAGTGGATATAGAAGGATTGGCCATTTCCTCCAGCAGCCTGGTGAAGTTAACCAAATTCATCTGGCCACACAATTATACCAGCTATACAACTACAGTCTTATTTTAAAGTCAAGGCAGATTCAGAAGCCTTGAGTTTCATACCTTGGGTACACCTGCTCCAGCCATTTGCTGATGGTTAGCAGGATTTTCATTTCGTTGGTAAGAGTTTGGTCAGTGTTTAGGCATTGCAGTAGATAAACATACAGGGTCAAGTAGCTTCCTAACGACAGACACTCCTGCAGGAATTCTTCCATGGTTAGCTCAGGAACTTGGAGGGAGGCGAGTATAGGTCCCCAGCCTAAATCCTGGTAGTGAGTACAACCTATAAAGAAAACAAAAGGACAGAACACAGAGCATGTGAGTAAGCAGCACTTGAAGAAACCTAAGAGCTGGAACTACTTCACTGTATTTCTTTAAATTACAGAATTCAGACCATTTTAGCTGTTTCCCGGGTGATCAATTTGTCATGCAACTGATGGAGAGAAAAGAAAAACTATCATAAGGCATCTCCTCGAGATCAAGGCGAGGTATTTTCCCAGCATTCATTTAATCCCAGGATTAAATTTGAAAATTTTAGCAACAGAATTTTAAATATTTTCTTCAGGTGTACTGAAATCTGATCACATTCTAATACATAGTTCCACAAGGATTATGTAAAAAGAAACTACCACCCACAACCCCCCCAAAAAAACCCCACATGACACAATTTCAGAGTTTTACCAATTAGTAATAGTTGTTGGGGTTTTTTTTAAATTAGCCTACAGAACACTACAGGAGAGGATACGCATATCTGTTTTGTTCTCTTGGAATTATTCTTTTTTAAAGAAGTCGTCCCTTTTAGCTGGAAAAATGGCAACCATTACATAGAGCAAATCAGTCTTCACAGAGACAGCTATAGTTCTTAAGAAAATACACAATTCGAGCAGCTGAAAAACCCAAACCACAGTGGCCTAACTTTTCTATATCTAGTTACTACAGCACATATATGTGTGACAGTTGAGAGCTATCAGATACAAAGAAAGGAGCTCTAATTACAGAAAACAGATTAAAACCCAGTTCCAGTACTGGGCAGCGTGAAGCTATAAGGGTTCCAGCCAATTCATTATTTGATGGGCATCCAAGACTGACGGAAGCTTTTGAGACAAGCAGAAGAAGAGGACAGGCTCCTACCTTCACTGAAGTAAGCAGTGATACAGGCTTCTGTCGTCTCTGCCATGTGTCGCACAGAGGCCAGGCTCTGACACGCTGCTGTGAGAAGGGGCATTGCTAGCAACCCGTGCACTTTACTGTCGACCCACTTTCGTAAGCTCCCCCGTAGCGACTCAGCCGTTGTAACGCTAGAATTGTTCATCATCATCAGCGTTTCTGCAAAGAGACTGCTGAGGGCCATATGACGCGTTTGCAGATCCATATCTGAAAGTCAGAAATAAGAGAACCAGTTCAGTAAATATATGTTAGAACCTAAATTCAACTTCCACCACTGAACACTTTTCTGTAGACACTGGGAAAAACTTCTTGCTCACCATACACCTCAATTCCTTGTCTGTACTTATGAAACTGCAGTAAGATATCTGTTCCTTTGATGAGATAGTTCATCACTCATTAAACAAGGAGACAGCTGATAAGACTGTACAGCAGAGCACACTGGAAAGCCCATCTTTCTCTGGAGTCTTTTACCATGACTACAGTGCAAATAAATTGAATGATAAAGCACATTTATAGTCTCCAAGAAAACTTGGGTATTAAAACACAGTTTAAAGCACAGCTTAGAGTAAAGCAACCAAGATTTTAGGTGATTCACTTTGAAATATGACCAAGACAAGCCCTGAAATGTTGCAATCCCCTTGTGCACTTCCGGGACTCTAGATTTCCTGCTAATCCAGCGTTCAGCCCCAGAATTTTTTTTTTTTTTTTTAAACTATCTCTTGGCATTGCCTGAACATATTATCATGGGCCACCTGTAACAGTACCCTCAAAGCACAAACATTTCCTGAGCCTGGCTCTTAAAAGTCTAACTACACAGTAGACTGTTGCACATATTTATGAAAAAAGCCACCATCGTTAGAAAAGAAAGTTTTCAGGCAGTATCAGGCATCGTAGAAGGAAAAATTTAAACTGGTTATGAAGAAAAGTTGTGCACAAAGAGGGATTAATCACTGGAAAAACACTGCGCAAAGAGGTTGAGACCTCCACGTTTGCAGATGTTTGGAAGGTCACCAGACAAGGCCCTAAACAACCTGATCTAACTCGGTTTGAGGAGGAGGATGGACTACAGGACTCCGAAGGTCCCTTCCAAACTAAGCTATTGTGTCTATATCTACCAACTAAGAAATAAAAAGTCCCAAAAGTCACCTGTCACAGCACAGCTCACCAGTGAGATAAACATCTATCACAGACTAACGGAGAAAGATGACACCAGGAGGTTAACTGACTTGCCTAAGGTCACTAGCAGTTTTACAGCCAAGTCCCACTTCACAGGCTGCAGACCACCAAGCAGGACCACACCAGACACCTGACACCAGGGCCCACAGGATCTCCTGGGACAAGCCCTGACGCAGTGCCTGTGCAAGAAGTCCAGCTTTCTCTTCTCCAACTGTTGTCAACAGAAGGTGCTGCCCCAGAGGCTCTTCCAAAAACCTCTGCTAGCCCCCTCCAAACTTCACAGAGTAGCTAAACCCAATACATACCACCACTTTCAGCCACTCTGCATCAGTTATCCTCAGGCCCTCCACAGCCTGGTTGAGCAACACATACAAATGCACACAGGGGTGCATGAAACAGAGCTGTTCCTCTTATACTGGAGCTCCTGTCTCCTCCAAAATTTCTCAGCTACAAGGAGAGCTGGCAGCAACAGACAAGCCTTCACTTCTCTTTGAGTCAAAGAATTTTGCTGACTATGGGGCTGTCCTACAGAGCTTCCACAAGTAGCGAGACAAGTACGGAGAGACAGTTAACAGTATCATAGATTTTTGGACACTATCTGCTCACTCTTGCTAGCACACTTGTGGGGTCATGGACAGGAAGTGACATAACTCCTGACAAGTATTTTGTCCTGACAAGACAATGCAGCGAGATGACTGATTTAATCTAAAGTTTCAGTTTGATAGAGGAAGCTAAGGATGGTGTTAGTACTAAATTTGAGATCAATATAAATGCTTTGGTTGTGGACACACCATACTACTAGTGTACATCAACGTAATTCCCCTACTTCAATACAGTCAGTTTTCCCAACTGTACAACGGTTTAGAACCCTTTCTTAGAACCCGATCCCTCAGGGCCAAAAGAGTGTATTTGCGTCATCCTTCCTTTTAAAAAATATGCAATTGCCAAATAAAATTTTAAAGATATTAAAAAAAACTAGACAAAGAAAGGAAACCCTCAAGTTCCTGTATATCGGTCAGTTTTATTCACAACATAACCCCTTTTTTTCTGTTGGTTTTGTCACTCTTGACAGTTCTACAGGGTAACGTTCATATTTTTGTTTTGTGCTAATATACCACCTATATACACATCAAAGCAACATGCCCTGCTGCCCATAAGGGAGACATTACAGTAATTCAAGTAATTACATAGTCACAGATGTTCAACAATCCATGCAGTGGAATAAAAGGTCTTGACAGCTTTAAAGTAATCTGCCACTTCTTTACCACAAACCTGGAGGATTAAAGATGACTACATCATCCAGCAACTTGAACATTTCTTGTTCCAAAACTGCAAGAGTAATCTTTCCGCTTTGTTCTAAGGAGCTGAGAAATTGAACCACCTGGCGAATATATGCTTGACACTTCAGTGTTGCATCCTGTCAATTAAAATTAAAATCAATTAGAAAAAAAAAGTCATGCCTAGAACTCTTTTCACACTCCATAGTATACAAAAGCAGAACACTACAAATGACAACAACAGCTTAGAGACACTGCAAAGCCAGTTCAACTTACAAGGTGGATGTGACCATCCGACAATGCACCAAAGCCTGCTGAGATTTTCAGGAGCTTCACTATCAGTTCAGCTGCGGCATCCTTAGCAAGGATAACAGAGGGAGGGTAGTGACTGTTGCAGTAGCTGATGATGCTTTGATAAGATGAAATGCCCACAAGCTGCCAAGGAAGGGAGCTGGTCTGTCCAAGAAGATTTATGAGTGGCGATTCCTGAAGATTTAAAATACATCAGTCTAAACACCACCTTCTTTGCTGTTTTAAATTAATATTCACAGTACTCAATATTGGAAGGAAGCCCAGACTCCAGAATTTGAAGAAGACTGAGCAGAAACCCCACAGAAATAGACCACTGGGAGTCTGGCTGAAAAGAAACTCCTCATTCAAGCAGCAAGCCAATACATGTATGTCACCTCTAGCATTCACGTAACAGCACTCAGACTGCTGCAGCAGCTCTAACCAAGCACAAAAATCAGTGAGACATTAAAATTTGACACATAAACATGTAAAGACAGCTAGAAAGAAATGGAGATCCTACAAAGTAAAGTCACCTCAGTAGACGTTTAAGAAAAGCATTAAAAATATTTTTAAAAAATTAATCTAAGTTCACACTAGAGCCAGCGACAGAAGGCAGGCCCCTCAATTTTCCATTCAATGAATTATCTACTAACCTGGGGGGACCCCTCAATTGCTTATTCCTATAAATACTCTCCTGAACAGTACAGTAGCCTACGATGTCCACAACTCATACAAGCAGTGCAAGTGTCCAGGTGGAAAAGTCTCTGTGTCTCTAAGCAGCAGAGAGTCTAGCCTGTTACCGCAATCCTCCTCTCAAGGCTTCATATACATCTGCAAATTAAAAGCCACACTCCCCCGCCCCGGCACTGAGAAGCACCAAATTTCTAAACATTATAGAATGAACAAATACTGGAATTGTGTTGACAGCCAACACAACCTAAAGACTTTAAGGATCCAGAACTAACCCAAATTAATCTACCTCAACAAGAACGTGACACTGATTACATCAAATACTTCTAAAGTTGCACATGCACAGGGCAGAGAAATAAAGAGTTTGAGGTTTAGGTCAAGGTGTCACAGGAACGTTCAGGGAGGTAAAAACCGAGTGACAGCGCATCAGCTTAACACGCTGCTGGAGGCTAGGAGGGAATTCCTGAGGCTGACTCATACAACATACAAACAGGTATCTTTTGAAGCTTGAGAAGCTTCTGATAAGCAAATACATTCAGGTCAAGGCACGTGAACTGTGAACTCTGGTAATTTTCCTAAACTGGAATACCACGTTGATCAAAGGCTGCTGGTGACATCTTGACACAGCATCATGTAATGCCTCAGAGGAAATAGAAAACAGAAGACGCTGCAAGTGGGAGAAAGCTGGCAGATGTGAAATGGGACTTCTTGAAGATTACCCAGCCCCTCTGGAAGAGTCCTCCAGAAGCAATGGACTGAATCAGACTGTGCTAGATTTACCCACACAGAGCTCTTAGCAAAAGCAGGGTTTGGAAAGTTCATCCTAACACCCAGTGTTTCTCTTTCCTATTCCAAGAAGTCAGAAATACTGGAATGCAGCCATAAATGGGAAAAGCACTGAGAAAGCAGGGATGATCAAATCCCCCTTCAGAGCAAGGGAACAAGAAAACTCAACTAAGATTCAATGGATAAAGTAATCTGTCGCCAGTAACTCAGAAGCAGACAGTGACAAGCTTCTTTTTAAAGATATATCTGGTCTTCAAGATGTTGTTGCATCATTGTGACTTGTCATCACATCATACAAAGTTAGGAGGGGAGCATTTTATGGTAAAAAATAAATGTTTGCAAAAGCAGTTCTGAGTAAGGACTGAACAACGCTTACTTATAACTCCTGAGAAAACATGTTCAAGCAGAAAATATTTTCTTTTTAGACAGCTATGGAAAAAAAACCCCAACAACCTACGTTCAGATCAAATGCTGCTCTTAACCTCACGGGGCCTAACCCCATTGCTGAGTTGTGCTTAACACTGCCAACGTGAAGTGTGACCAGAACTGAAGATCAGGCTGGAAAATATCACAAACATGCACAGTGAGAGACAGAGCCAGGCATAAGCTTTTCATAAATGAATGATTCTTTACCATCCCTCCACACATTCATGTTTGCCTCTTCAGAAAAAGAAGGCAGGCACAGTGGAGGTTTACATGACTGGCCATGACAGAATAAAGGTGACTCAGGGAGCTTCCCAGTCCTTCTCACAGCACCACAGGTGCTACAAGCATGCACACCCAGTTCAAGGTGGGCTGACGGTAAACACTCTCTTCACTCAAGTCGTCAGAAAAAGCTTCACCTTAAGTTATATATAATATTGCATACGTATGCACAGGTACTATAGGTGCATATGTAAATTCTTGCTAATACTACCTCTACTTTGCATGTGCTTATAACTAAGGCTCTCCAAAACCAGGGAAAAGGAAACAGACATTTTAGTTAAGGGCTGGCCTAAGAGACAAGAAAGATATACTATGCAGCATCCCATACTTAATTATGAAAACAACTGCACAGTAGTTTTACATAACAATTATTTTTTTTTAAATGAAACTAAAATATCTATTTGTTCTTTCCCAAACACAGTGAGTCATTTTTTAACTCCAGGAAACTGTCTGTATTTATTTACCTACTCTTTACAACACAGCACCTACAGAAGCTTCTTAAAACAAAGAGCAGCTCTTCTTTTCTCACACAAGCTATACAAAATGCCTCAATGTATTCGGTCTGGCTGAGATGGAGTTGATTTTCCCCCTCACAGTGCTGTGTATTGGTAGCTAGAAAGGTGTTGATAACACACCAGTGTTTTGGCTACTGCTGAGCAGTGCTGGCACAGCATCAAGGCTGTCTCTCCAACATTCCCCCCTCACCAGTAGGCTGGGGGTGAGCAAGATCTTGGGAGAGGACACAGCCAGGAGAGCTGACCCAAACTCAAAGGGATGTTCCATACCACATGACGGCTGCTCAGCAATAAAAGCTAAGAGGAAGGGGGTGGGGCGCATTCATTATTAAGACGTTTGTCTTCCAGAGCAGCCCATACTGAAGCCCTGCTTTCCGGGAAGCGGCTGGACATCGTCTGCTGATGGGAAGTAGAGAATAAATCTTTTGGTTTCTTTTGCTTCTGCACATGGCCTTTGCTTTTGCTTTATTAAACTGCTTTGATCTTGACCGAGGAGTTTTTTCATCCCACTGAGGAAGGGAGTGACAGAGCAGCTTGGTGGGCACCTGGCAGCCAGCCAAGATCAAGCCACCACGCTCGCATAAGGATTTAGTCTTGGCCATGTCTGGAACACTGTATGGACTATTTTACCTAAGCATGAAACACTTCCAGAATAACCATTCTGCAAGTCAGAAAGTCATCACAGCCTGTGTCCTTGTTAGCAAAGGATTATTCTTCTTTTAAGACAGACAGATATGAACCTTTTCAAAAATTACCTCTTTGTCTATAAGTCGTTCCTCCTTTGCCAACAGGACCATCATATACAGCAAACAGACAATCATGTTGTGAGTCTGAGGATGAGGGTTGGGATTCCAGGCATCAGAGAGGACACTGACCCAGTTTATTTCACATAAAACATAACCCAAGAATAAGAAACAGCTCTTGGGGCTGCCTCTTTCAATCTAGGCAGGAGAAAAGAAAAAAAAAAAAAAGACAGGTACATAAAACAATGTATATTGTTATATCCAAAAATATAATCCAAATTATATCCAAAGATATAAATACATTCATACTTTTCAACTCCTTAGCCAACCATAAATCCACAGCAGCATTTTAGGTCAGCAGAGGAACAGGCAGACACTGCTGCTCCATCGTTTTGCCCCTCACCAGCAGAGTTGCACATATAACTTTCTAAGTCTCTCAAATAACCACTACTGAGTACCAAGCGTCTGCAAAGCAGAAAGAAATAATCTATTACAAACTCTTCGCTGCGTGATTGCATCCATTTCTCTTCATTCTAAGAGCAACTATGAGCCTGTTTAGAACTGCATGAAGAACTCGTCCCAAACAGATAAGCAGTAAATCCTAGAGCATTTCCACACCTATCTGCAGGTTTATGTTGTCTCAGACAACTTGGAAGTGAGAACAACATGGCAATAGTAAAATATATTAACTCTAACTAAATACGTATTAAATATATATTTAATAAATGAGACATTCAAATAGAGCAATGACAGCTTACAAAGAATGCCAGCTTTACAGCTCCCCACAACTTTGTACAAGACTCAGTAGCACTCTTTCACAAAAATCATCACTCACAAAATGAGCAGCTTGTGACTCCTACAATAAACTTTAAAAGCTTACTTGCTACAGAATTGTCTCTAGCTTTCCAGTTATTTTCAAGGGCAACACCAACTATGAACTTAATTCAACAGATACCAATGTACTCACTTTAAAGAACTCTTCCATAAGTGTCTGGTCTGGATGCATTTCCTTCCATGGAAGCCTTCGGAACTCAGTATGGTAAGCATAGAGAATAAACTCAGGCATTTTGGGGGCTGTGCAACATTCACAGTAATGCATTAGATGTAACCAGAGAGCCCCATGGTGGCTTGGCAACAGCTTATCTAAGATTCAAAGAAAATAGCTGAATTAACAACAGAAAAAAATTCACGGAAAGCTTGATTACAGAAAGAAGTCCAATTTTGAAGATGAAAAAACATAAATGCAAGTTACACTAAAATACATTAAAAAAAAATATGCACATTAAGCTTTTAGATTTTTTTTTCCCTCCAAACCAGCAAGTGGGGAAGCTTACGATTTCATGCCCTTCCTTGATCTTTTGAAGAGCTGCTGAACAATAATCTGAAGTTATAAAATAGTCCTTCCATACAGAACTTCATTGCTTTTAAGTTGGGCTGTTTTGTGGTTTGTTTGTTTTTAAAAAAAGATCTTATGTATCTCGAGTTTTGTAAAACATGCAATAATGTTATTTTTAATTATTTATTTTTCACAAGATAACTTTGAATCTAGTTCATCCCTCAAAGTTGTGAAGTGGTATTGTGAAATTAATTTTTTCCATTCCTGTGTCTAACTACACGTTAGGCACAATAAGCAAAGTTAAATTGAAGCTCAAAATGATCAGTCCTGAAGATTAAATTACCCCCAAGACTAGCTGTTGAGACACACGTATTGGTCATCGTGACATGCTACTGCATATGTTCTATGGGAACAACATACAGACCTGGAATGAAGTCAGGCACTTCTCATGACAGCTCATTTTGTTTTGCTTTTCTTCACATGAACTTCCTTATCGGACAGATATGCATTTATCAACCACTTTATCTATCCTTGCCAAAGAAAAAAAGCTGTCTTTTAAGGACGAAATAAAGAAATGCTCCCAATACCACTGCAGTGATCATTTTGGCTAAAATGATCCTCTCACGTCCCACATCTCAATCAAAAATCTTTTTTGGTCCGATAGAACAGAAAGAGCCACTACATTAAAACAGTGTGCACTTCACCCACCTTTAAAGCTCTCGTGCAAAAGCTTGATGCAATCTGTAAACAAACAGACCACGCTGGATGCTACAGGAGTGTCACTCTCTAACCAAGGGTAACAGGGCTGGTTACTTAAAAGAAGAAGCAGAACAACACAAATTTCAGTGCTGAGTTACCAGACTGTAAACAGATCATAAACACTTCAACGATTTAAACATTCTAAAGCATAGTAAATTAATATAGTAGGTAGTACACAGTAAACCCAATGTAGTAGGTATCAGAAGTCCTTTCATTCAAACTCAACTCTTTAGGACTGCTCGTTTCTTCCTTAGAAGAGGTATGTATGTCACACTGAAGATCCATGATACCACTGAGTAAGCAGAGATTACTCGCTTGATATTTCATAACTGAATTAAATTTGAAAACACAGGAATTTCTGATTGACAGCACATACCTCCTGCAGTGAACCTTCTAAATATTGGAGATGAGCTCACTGCTCAAAAAGCTTTTGGCTTTGGAAGAAAGTCAAATTTAAGTGTATAACATCACAAATAACTCTGTGTGAAGACAGAGGCACACAAGACAGTAGATCACAGGACTGATTTGGTCCAAGATTTCTTCACATACCACTGGCATTTGGGGTTGTATTTGTTTGACACTTTTGTTTTGTTTTAAACTAAGGAGTTACCAGTATCATGGAAGCTAAAAAAAAGAATCTAAAGTTTAAATTTGAGTGTTTCCAGAACTAAATGCAATCCATACTTTTCTCATCTCTGATTCCTGACCAGAGCTTGGTTACACTTCTTGTATCTGAAAAAATTGCTTAATCCGAGACTTGGAAAATTTGACTTAAGGAACTCAGGAATTAGTTCTGTAATTGTTACATATATAACACAAGTCACAGCTATTTAATGGAAGGTCACAATACAATCATAAATTAGAAAAAAAATCAGATAACAATCAAAGCCATTCTCATAGTGTTAAAGTCCTTACTTGAGCAAAAACTCATTTGATTTTAAAATGCAATATATACCTTGCATCTTCCTTATCCAAGACCAGTATCCACGGTTTAAAGAGCCCAGTAATGACTGAATACAAGGACTGCAATGCTAGAAGAAAATAAGACATAGAAGTTGCTTTTTTTCCCCTCAAATTAGCAACAGTGAACATATTACACTTTTCCAAACTTGAATACGATGTCCTTTGCTTATTCCAACATTTAATCAATTCTTCCTGTTCCAATAAAAATTTAAAATACAATATACTTAGTAGTAACTCTGGTTAACAATACGATTGTTTTAACAACAATCATAAGCATTTGCCTTGTTCAGACATTTTATTAATATCACTTTAACACATCTTTCAGATTGCAGGGGTAGTCATTATTCACACTTTAAAGCTGCATGTACTGAAATAAAAAGCATTTTGGCAATTTTCTCCAAATCAAAATCACACCATGATGAAATTCAGTAGTCATGCGTTGCCAAACCTCTGATCAGTATGAAAGATCATATTTTTCTTTGAAGAAAATATGATCTCTTCAGAAAATAATTTTAAAGCAAGCTCAAATGTAAACAAGCTTACTCCAACAATAATAAAGACAAAGGCATAAAATCCCACTAAGTAGCATCAACATATTCCATCTGTATTTCAATGTTCTCAACACCGTACAAAGGCAGAACAAGAGGATTTTACTGTATATTTAAATGGTCTTTAACAGAGGAAATTAGAAAAACTGAGTGCCTGTTCTGAAGTAATTTGCTTTCAAGACACATTACCTGCTAGAGTTCTGTTACTGCCAATAGGCTCTTGGGCTAAATTGGCAACTTCGCTGTCAATAAGTTGTTTAATAAGATACTCCAGAAATTTATTCACTTCAGGCACATAAGGACTCCATTTTGAAAACAGGCCAAAAGTCCTGAAGTCCATCAAAGCCAGCCGGAGTTTGCAGAAAGATGTGGAAAACCATTCTATTGTCTCTCGAACCTGTAAGGAGGAGGAAACTATTAATCAGCTACAGAAGGACTGCACAGCAGTGTTATTTGTCACTGGTGGGCATCTGTTCCAGCTGCAAAACATAATAAATCAACTAGAGAGGCACCCACCTGTTCTGCAGAGAGGAGAATTTTTGCAGCATCCCGCAATGCAGGACTTTCAGTAGAATCACTTTTCTTGAAGCTTCCCTGTTCAGTCACCGGTGAACCACATCCCAAAGCTTTAAGTGATGCCTTCCAACAGTCAGGGCTTAGAAGCTGCTCTGATGAGCCTTAGGAGAAAGAGAAGGGAATGGATTTGTGAAAAATCAGAAGGGTATTAGCCCCTTTCTCAATGTGAGTCAGAAAAGTTCAAATTAGCGCTCCCTACTGCATGAAAAGAATTAGGTAAGGCATGAGTTTGAAAGCCCAAAGTTTAAGGGTGAGAGATAATGTTTAATTCCCAAACATAAGTAATTTAATATTCCTTTTTGGTATCTACATGCTCTCTCCTTAAAGAGTTTCCCAAGCACTCAGTACACCCCTGGCTGCATATGCGTATTAAGAGAGAGTTGCTGCCTCTGCACATGTGATCTGACAGAAAGGAAGTACTTTTGTTCTCATTTTAGAGGCACAGCAGATTATAGATAGCATCTAATGCCAACCAGGACATCTTCAGCATCAGTCCCAGGTCTCTGTAATTCCAGTTCTCAGTTTGACATTGAAGGGTGCTCAAGAACAAGGATGCTGCATTACAGATGGTGGTATAATTATCAATTAATAAGTGCTTCCATTAATAGAAACCTCTCCTCTATCCTTACCCTGTAAAACATGGGCTGAAAAATCTGTTGTCACCGACTTGTGCACTTCAGCCTACAGAAAAGCGTTTCTTTCTAGTAGAGCTAAAATATGTCTAATAAAAGCGTATCGCATAGCACAGACATAAATGTGCATATAGAAACATTTTTAAAGTTGAAATCATTCTGTACTTGTTGCTATCTAACTCTACTGCACGCAGTTCGTATCTTTAAGCCAGAAGAGTTCTGTATGAAAGGCTTAGTACGGATCAATTCAGATACTCACTTTGCACGAACAATCTTAGAAAATCACTATAGTGATCAGGGAATCGATACTGGAGAAGGTTAGTCCAATGCTTGCAGAAGATATTAAATGGCATCAAAATATCTTCTTCAGGTTCAAGGCCACATGCATTGAGAGCCAAGTGAATAGACTCCAGAAGCTTGGTACGTTCAGATAGAGGTGGCTTAGCAACGCTTAACCATTGCATAAGGTCAAACTAGAACAGAGGACAGAAAGCATTTGTAAGTAGAAGCTTTAGCAGCCACAACACCTTTAGGAGAAGGAAGAAATTGTCAGGGGAAAAAAAAAAAATCCTGACATTTTTATATATTTAAGAAAAAAGAAAAAAAAAGAATTTGCACCTCATTATCCCCAGCTCAAAACCAAGGTAAAACTCTAAGGTTACAATTCAGCATATTACAGAAGTCCCCAAATTTATGAAACAGCCCGTAGCAGGGGTTCTCAGATTCATTAAAATGCGTATGAATTTCCACACTTCGGTACCACTGCCAAACACACACTTGCAAGCATTACGCGGGGTAATCTCTGTAGCCCATAAATTTTCAAGTAGAGGTGCAAAGCTGTTGTAGCTTCTAGGCCATCTGTTCAGACCTAGGTCCGCAGGGAGAAAACCGATCATTGCCACTAAGGACAGCTCAGAATCATGCCCAAAACAGACTGCCTGCTACTCACAGCTGTCGAACCCTGTCTCTGTGCAACTAATGAAGAGAATTAGAGCGATATCAAAGCCTAAGTATAATAGTAATTTCTCCACTGGCAACACAGGTATGCAGTATCACACAGCCCTGAAACAACAGATGTGCAAATCACTTGCTCTTACCTAATTCTGTGTGTTTTAAGATAGGCAGAAAGGACATGGGTGCCAAACAGAGATGGAAGATTCTGACATTGTTCCATTATTTTTTGTTTGTTGGTTTTGTTTTTAAAATACCTGGGATTCACTGGCTACTTTGATTAATGTCTCTCCAGAGATATCAGGCAGAAGAAGCCACCAACAGCCTGCTAAAATTTCAAGAGTAAGAATGCACTGAAGAGCAAGCCCTAGGAAGCACATAGTGATACTACCTGGGGTAGGAAAGGGTAGTTTAAGCTTCCTATTTGCTTTTGCTTCCAGGCCCTCTTGAGCCTAAATACAACACACACAATTCAGGATGAGCAACACAGATCTACAGAACCTGTCAATGTTATTTTAAAGTACCAGATTTGCACCTCTTTCTTCCTTAGCCTAAAGTCACAGTCTTTGGGAAAAGAACACCCACAAAAGCAACCCACAAACCAGACACAGCATTCAGGAGTACTTTACTTTTGTCAGCAGCATGAAGACAACATCACTGTTATCCTCACTCAGAAAGGCCACGACTTTTTCATATAAAGTCACAAATTCACTGGGAGAGGCAACAGGAGTGAAGTATGGAGAAAGGAGAGTACAGAGCCTTCGATTCTGCAGGATCGTCTGGAGGAGATGTTTGCACTCTGACTTGGTGCCACTGATGAACACCTGAGGAAAGCAGGAATGGAGAGAACTAGTATGAATCTATTGGGGGAAAAAAACCCACCTCTTAGAGCTTTTTCTTGAGACCAGCACAATTTTGGATCTTTTAAAAATAGGAAGTTTTCTCAAAAATGACAGATTGTATGAAATCAACTTCAACTACATACTGCTGTTCCACAAAATATAATGTAAAATAAACATGTTTCCCAAGCATACTTAAGAACAGCACTTGTGACCAACACATGTTGTAGAAAAATACCTAGAAATACAATTTTTCTGATGGGCTAGCAAAAGAAAACGAATCCAGATTTCAGCAGCCCTGCTGAACAAAGGAAAAATTTACACAGAACTACGGCTATGGAGAGCTTTTCAGCACTTCAGCTGTCAGAGGCACTTAAGGACAGCTGCACATGGAAACAAACTGTATTTAAGAGATGAAAATAAACACCTAGACCCAAAGCAGAGGCTAATGTTTTTTCTTAGAGCACCCACATAATGTGTTCCCCACAGCAAATATTACCAAAAACAACAGGCACTTATGTGCTCTACCAGCAAACTTCTGGCTCTCTACACAAAAAATATTTATTGCCAGGCTGTAGAAGACAGGTGTCTAAACACAGAGGTTGACAAGACATATGTCTGCTAAAAAATGATTCATAACAGCAAAATATATGCCAAAACACTCTTCTACCCACTGGAAGTATCCAAAATTTAGTTACCTGCCCAAAAATCCAGCCTTAGCATTTAACTAAGATCAGGGCTAAGCAGGCATCTGAGAGCAACAGTTTCTGTTTTGCTTATATGCAAGCTTAAACTCTCCTAACGACTCTGCATATTATACAATTAGTTAAAAGGAAAACGGGATAGAAGCTTAGAAGTTAATTTTCAGGTTTCTGAATGCTTTAGACCCCCAGTATCAGCAGACAATTGGGATAAGCATTACGCATTCAAAAATCAGAGAATAAACTCACTTGGCCTAGAATTTCTATGCAGGACGTGAAGAACTGCCTTGTGGGAGGATTGCGTTGAGTTTCATCACACACATATTCCACTAATGTGAAAAACAAACTAATTCCGACTTTCTTAATTGCAGGCATAGGCTGTACTTTGTAGATATTTATTAAGGCCCTGAAAAAAAAAAAAGGGGGGGCAGATTAAATTTATGGATGGAAAACAATCTGTGACAATAAAGAAAGATTTCTTGCCAATATATAGCCTTGAGATGGGTATTTCTGGCTTACGTGATAATCAAGCATGGGTTCACAGAATCACAGCACAGCTGAAGTTGGGAGGGACCTCTGGAGGGCAACTGGACCAACCCCACCCTCCTCAAGCAGGGCCTCCTACAGCTATGGACTATGCTCAGGACTATGCCCAGACAGCTTCTGAGTATCTGCAAGGACAGAGACTCTACAACCTCTCTGGGCAGCCTGTGTCACTCCTCACAGTAAACGAGTGTTTCCTGATGTTCAGAGGGAACCTCCTGTGTTTCAGTTTGTGTTCATTGCCTCTTGTCCTGCCACTAGGCACCCCTGAAAAGAGCGTGGCTCCATCGTCTTTTCACCCTCCCTTCAGGTATTTCTATACATTGATGAGAACTTCCTGAGCCTTCTCATATCCAGGCTGAACAGTCCCAGGTTTAGCTCAAGTTATTTTGCTCCCTGAAATGGGTACCCCCAAACCTTAGAAAGTCTCCAAAATCAGAGTCGGAAAGTGTTCATCAAAAGACTTTTCACAGCATAGTTCCAATAGATTATTTCTCCCTCAAATCATGTATTAGTCATGTTCTTAGGCTATCGCAACTACATTTGTAGTGCAAAAAAATGAAGCTAAGCAATAAAAGAATTAGAACAGAATCAATCTTTCCTTCTGTATTGCCAAATAAACATTTTGTTGAGCTCAAACCCCCATCTTCACTGAGTATGAATTAAAACATCTGAAGAACACGCAGTTCCACTGATGTAAAACCCAAGAACTAGCTCATCCACAGAATTTTTCAGATTAATGATCAAGAATGAACATGTAGAAATAGTAACCAAAAGTTTTCACTTGTACAGTGAGTATAGTCTACAGAAAACCGACTACACTAAAAGAATCCCAGCAGAAATCTAGAAGATTGAGAAGAATAGTGTTGCAAAACCAGACCTCTGGGATGAACTCTAGAAGGCCTTCAAGAGGAATATGCCCTTGGACTAATCCATTTATTCACCCCCGCAAAAAAGTGGTATTACATAGTCCTCTTTCACGGCATGATTTTATTTCACATATTGAAAAGCTACTTCAAATCACAATTCTCTATTAATGAACTATGTCCTGCACTATTAGTGGGAAAAACCTACAGAAAAATACATTAAAAACATACAGTTTGGCCTATGGTTGAAACAGCTCTGGCACAAGTTTGCCATTTCCTGAAGTTTAACACAGCATCCTTGTCATCACTCAACATGCTTTTGCAGGGTTAGAAGGGCTATTCTAATACACAGTACAATAAATTGAAGTAGAAAGCAATACTGTGTGCCCTGTGGAGGCTTAGTGACCAGCATTTAGCCTCTTCTGATAATACACAGAGTTATACCTTTAGAGGTCTGTGTCACAAACATACAGGTGTCAGGATTCCAGCTCTGTTGTTGACCCAAGTTGATAACCATTACGCAAAACACACAAACAGGGTCCACATCTTAACTCTAATATATAGAAAAAGAAATATAAAACATCGCTCCCTAAAACAGTGTCTGAACAACCTACGTTATAAAATTTTCCACATGTACTGCTGCTTCCACAACACAGAGAGAAGGTGGCTTCGTAGCTTCTGCCTGCAGTTGTCTCACTTCTTTACGCAAAGCATGAAGCTGCTGGCTCACTGCTTCATTTTTATGTTTCCCTTCAAACTAAATGACAAAGAGACACATATTCATTTCAGAATAATATTTTTTGCTGAAACTCTTTGATGTTGCACCTATTTGTAAAAAGATGAAGCAGAGCCCAGTAAGAGAACTCTGAACACAGATGGTTTTCCCCTGAGAGTTTTGATCAGATCTAATACATCGTGCCCAAGCATACACCCTTGGTCATGTTCCTATTTAATCACACACTAATGTAATTCATGTCTTATGTAAGACTTTTAATCCACGGGGACTGAAACTTAGAGGGGATCAAGAAATTCATATACCAAGCAACATGGGAGTATTTCTATAAACATTTTCATGCTTCTATTCCTATCAGTGAGCATATTCCCACATTCACACATCGGGAAGCAGTTTAGAATGGATGCTATGAGCAAAACAAACTTTATGCAACAATTTATTCTTCAGCTGTTGATCTGCATCTCCTTTTGAGCATTACACATTAGGTATTTCAGGTAACTATTATGTGTGTATGGTAGCAGTTGAGCAAACAAATCCAGTCTTGTAACCATTCAGTCATTTCACTTTCATTACCCATGTCTGACAGCCCCAAGACAGAAGAGATGATGCCATGTCTCTAACCTGAATGGTTAGAAGAGCTGCTCCCTGACAGCCTTTATTTGAAGTTCCCCGGCACTCCAAATGAAGGGTGATCTGCTCTTCCCGATTGACATACAGCTTAGGTACTGTGTCCAATATTTCACTATTAAGAGCAACGTGCTGAGATTCCCAGAGAGCTGCAGTTCTGAAAAGCATTTATTAATAAAGTTAAGAAAATCTTTAGTGGAAACAGTAATACTAAGAATTTATAAGTAAGAGATGAGACTTCAATTTAATGTGCTGTACAAAGACTCATGACACTTTCCTAGAAAATATAAAAGGTTATTAAATGAAACTGAGTTAAAACTTCAAAGTAATAGCACTTCAAAGTAATACAAAAATAGTTTCATAAGAACAAAACTAGTCAAGACTGCATGAGTTCTTTTTAATTATTCTACATGATAACCTGGAAGGATATTAAATAGATCACTTTCTGTAGGAAATGCAATTTTCCACTAGACAAAAAGCTGGACTGTGGGATGATTCAGCCAACAAAAAAATGCCCACCTAAAATTGCTGCTGGAATTGTTTAGACACATCCTCTCTTGGGCTCAGCGAGTTTTGTTTTGATTTTTAATACTGGTATTAAATTACTACATTGGGTGACAACAGCTATAGATTCATCAGCTATGTTTGAAAATAATTCAGCTGGATTCTCTTAGTAGGAAAATTAAAACCAGAAAGTCTCTTTCAGTCAACGCTAACAGTCCCAGAAATCAGATTTCTCTCTTGGGGGTTCCAGTGCTTCACATTGCAGCTACTACATTCATGCAAAAGGGTTAACTTATGGTCAACAAATCTAGGCTAAAGGGAGGCTTTATTTTAAGAAGTATGACAAATGAGAAAAACTGTAGAAGTTAGATGTCAGTTGATGTAATCTCAGTCATTAGATAAGACTTGTGTAGTCTTATCTCAGTTAAAGGAGTGGAATAATATGACAGCCAAGAAAAAAAAAACAAAACAACTGGGACAAGAAGCAGAAATCAACTACCGACAGTCTTGTGACAACACAAATGAGGCTGCTGTAAAGGGCACCTGAAGACACCGCTAGACACGCTAGTGAGGCAGAAAGAACACAGCTATGGCTTACTTGGCATGTTGCTGCAAGATGGCAAGGTCCGTGCGCATGAGCTGAACTGCTTCTTTCTGACTTACTAGACTGGCAGAGGAAATAACTGGCACAGGAGCTCTCATCGTCTGGAGCGGAAGAAGGGGCTTAGGAGTATCAAACTTCTTCAAATTATTCATTATCCTCTCTTTGGCTAAAAAAAGAAAGCAGAAGGAAGTTTTGTCAATAAGAAATTTAGAGGAAATTGAACAAAAACATTATTTAATTCAGAATTTTTCTGCATGAAACATTTTTAGCAGCAGACAAATATTTCTCATGTTTTCTCCCTTTTTAAAAATAGTCTTCCTATTTTTGTTGACAAAGTTTATTTCACACAGCTAGTTTTCATGATCAGCTCCATCTCACAACATTAAGATCCAAGACACCACTGCTTTCCTTGTTTCCCCCAGCCACTCCCTACCTTCTACCCTTCCAATTTTCCTCTTATCACCCCATTTATTCTCTTCATTGGACAGAAGCTCCCAGACCCAGTCTGCTAAGCCAAATTCATCTTCTCCCTACAATTCATCCCCATCTCTAGTCTTGTCAGCTCCCATTCCTCCCCAAAGCACAGCTCTCTCCTCCTGCTATTTCCCACTCAGTTCCTTTGCCCAAACACCGACAGTTCACCTATGAAACTATTCCAGTTTCCTTCTATTCCCTCGCATCCCTTTGTTAATCACCCCCCCCCCAATCCAATCTCACCATATCCTTAATGTACCTACCATGACTATTATCCCCTTGTGTGCTAGAACAACCCTTTCACCGTGCCAAAATTCCAGGGAAACAGCACGGAAAGACATTGGGAACAACAAAAAAAATAAACAAATAAAAATGCACAACAAAAAAAAGTCCCAAGCGACAATCTTTCTGTTTTCAGTTACAGTGGTTTTTGCCTTTGCTTACAGCTGTCTATCTAAACTTCAGGAAAATTCAGCCTGTCTGAAGCATGCTCTGTGCAGAGGAATCTTTGGCAAGTTCACCCCGAAGCTCGAGGTACAACATGACCTGCTGTTCTGTGATGTGGCAAACTTCAAACCAAAAATATCAATGTTAGCCTCTCACACGGGCACCTTAGTGAGAACAGCATGAAAACTTCATGCAAAATACTGTACCCATAAAAACCATACTCTGTTAACATCTTTATTCACAAGCATCATTATGTTCCGAAAGAAACCAGGGCTTCAACCTCCTAAGAATTCTTTCTGGCCTGGTTTCATTAAAAATATTCTTATCTCTTACCTGATAAAGGGTTGGTGAAATCTGTTTGCCCTGCAGAAACACAGGGTGTATGTGATTCAAGCTGAACCTGCAGCCAAAGATTTAGAGCTTCCTGAAACTCATGGTGTATAAGTTCAACATTGACATATTCCATCCACAAATCCTAAAGCACAAAAGAATTAAATTATCATTCCCACTTTGATCAGTACCGTATGCTTGCATCCACCCCAGTAGCTGGGGAACTAAAATAAGTACATAAAACTAGACCTTGCAGTTTTTCAGTCATAGGAAAATACTACTAGGGAAAAAATCTAAACTGAAGAAAAAAGCTGCAGCATTTTTATCACGTAAACAGATAAGCCACTTGAAAACCATTCGTCACACCTGGAGAAGAAATCTGACAAATACACATGCTATAATTTCTAACAAATTAGAGTGAAAGGGTACAGATTATTAAAACTCAGTTCCTAAAAAAGGAACACAGAGTAAACCAAAATAGTCTAAACCATCATGGCACAATTAACTAACCTAAGCTAAGGCAGGCTGCATTTCTAGTAGTCACTTATCCTAGAGAAATAAAAACAAAGCAGGCAGGAAGAAATGCCCTTCCAAAATCTCTGTGTTCTTATTAAGGAAGAAACCTACTCATGAGTCCTCGCTCAAATATAAAAGGCGGCAGTTTGGGATAGCACAGGATTTTTAGGAAAAAAGTTAGAGCTGTGAAGGTATCATACGTGCCACAGGTGTACTAGAGACCAGTGACACCAAGTCTCTCACTAATTTAGAAGGCCCACTTTAACAAGTGAAGTGAATTTTGGATCCCAGATTGCCAATATCATTGCGACTTCACCTGTTGATTCTGCATGACTTTAGCAAGTCTATGTGCATCATACTGCTTCGGTAAAGAAGGAATGTATGTGTCTCCTTTCTGGAAACTCTCTTCTTCCAACCACAAAACAAAAACATTACAAAGCCTGAGAAGAAAAACAAAAAAAGGAATAAAATAAATCAATATGAACTTTAATCGTATGCATAGCATGTATTACACAGCAGTCTCATTCTGGGGTGTAGAGCTAAGGCAACAAATCATGCTGCAAGTTAACACGGCTCAAAATGTAGAGGTTTCAGATGCGTTGCAACTAGCTTACTAAGTGTCAGTTCAAAGACCAGCAGTAGAAAGATGTTATTTGGAAAAGTATGAAGGGCAATAACCAAGAGCAACAGACCAGATTTTGATAAGGAAAATATTGATGCAAATTAGCAAACATGACCCAGGACTGGAAGTGTCTCTTATGTCAGAGAATCATATTGACAACCCCATTCAAAAGACCGATGCAGGAAAAAAGATTATTTCTGAGCAAGTCTGGCTTCTCACCCCATCACTTCTCTAGAGTGCCTGCTCTAAAAGCTCACAACTGAGTTACATCTTTTAATTTCTTGTCAGACTCAAATTCACAGCTAGTTTATTCCCATTTCCTCCTCTGCTACCACTGTACTTTAACATAAATACACTTCTTTCTTCGACTGGCATCGCTCTGAGGGGTACCCTTTTTATGATCATATCATCCAAGCTTCCCTGATTAAATTACAGGAACAACTAGAATACCATTAAATCTTTGCACTGTGGTATTAAATATCACGAGCAAACTCCTGTTTTCTGTATTAGTGTAACTGGTGAAAAAATGGAAGTAGTCTAGTTCCAAGAGGCAGCTCTGATGAACTCTACCAATGTTTTCCCTCTTGTCTAGGGGGTCTTAAACTTCCTGAGCATAAGATTTACTTGTCTGTAGAGCCGTCTGGTTATGCTGGAGTGGGGAACTCCTTTGAAATGAAAGACTGAAAATATTAATCAAGTTACACACAGTGAACACCTCTGGATTATTTTTCACAAATGACCAAGCAGGATTTATGATCTCCCTTGTTTGCTTGTACAGTACCTACTGATTTCTAGGGTCGGGGGGAAAGCACTTAAAAGAAGCTCAGATCCCATATGATCCCATATGCCCAAACCCCCAGAACAAGGGACTCTTTCCAAATAACCCTTTCAACTAGTTTCTGGGAATATTCAGATACTGTAATGCTGCAAATATTTCTTAAGGTAAACTTCTCAGAGCACAAGTCTCCATGGAACAGAACCATGGACTTCTGAACAGCATAGCTACAGTCTCAGTGTGCATGAGATAAGGAGCTCTTAGAAGTTACCACCCATTAGGAGCTTTTAGAAGTTACCACCCATTAGGAGCTCTTAGAAGTTACCACCCCTTACAAAAGTGAGCATTCACCAGCTGACTTGCAGTGAGTGGCCATGCCCATCTCCTTAGCCTACTCCAACACAAGGAGATAGTCTTGTGCTAAGGTTTTGGTTAAGCAGACATTTCACTTGCCAGCTGGCACAGAACACACTTGTCACGCTCAACTTCAGCATGCTGTGTAAACTGCACTGAGTCATGTATTGAAGTCCCCAGTAATTTCCCTAACCAAGTAATCCTCCGCAGACATAAATTTAGGCCCTGGTCTGCGACAAACAGATGTATACACACAAAGTAGTGTTTTGCATTTATAGCTACCAATGTACATATCGGTAGCAGATATGTCTAAAGTACAAATATTTTACCAGCACGAGGATACCATTAATTAAAAAGCAAAGCTCTTCCCTAAGGGGAGCAACAACTCTATCAAGAATGTTTTATTTTTAGTAGTAAAATCAGCTGCCCCTCAAGCAAAACAAGTTTTATCAACAGAGGGACAGATTTGACCACAACTAAGCATATAACAAGCGCCTGCGGTACATCTAGGTCAGCCAACGGTCACATCCCTTCACACCTCCCACAGCTAAGACTGTGCTCTAGCAGTAGCTCAGGGGATTGCATTGAGTAAGATTGACCTGGGCAGTCTTTTTTTACCTGACAAGTTCCTTATGCAGTTCTGGTGAAGTCAGGTAGTCTGATGAGCAGCTTGCCTTCTCTGGTGATCTGTCACTGCCCTCTGCAGGACTCACCACTCTTAGTGCTTTACTGGCAGCATGGTGGAAGTCTGCTACCTCTATTAAGCGCTGCTTCATTTCATTTAGTAAGTTAACATGAGCTGCACTCTGGAAAAAACGTCTTCCAATACAGCCATCTACGGGTAATCTAAAAATGAACAAAAAAGCATCACAAAGTCTTGTTGCAAGTGTCAAATCAGCACCTCTGCAAAAAAATTGACTCTTTAGAGAAGTTGCTGGTACCCACTGCTTTCAGGTGCAGTCTTAGTGTGAGGCACTTAACCTCACTTGCAGTGCAAATTTATTAGTGCTTGATAATCTGTTAGAGCCCTTATGATCAGACTCACCCATATTGTGGTCCTGGTCGGTGAAGGTAAAGGAGGAAGAATTTCTGCCAGATTAGTGGCATGAGAGGGTGATCAGCAGGGGTAGCAAGGGCCTGGTGAGCCCAGCGGTAAATCATGAGCCTCTGAAGGGAAGGTACAATGGGCAGCTTCAGCTGGGTCTGTGCTTTCTGCAAAAAGAACAATTTTCAGACAAGTATTCTACTGCTCTTCCCTGTAACAGGTTGTCATAGCTTAATCCAACAGATTAGCACAGTGTGAAAACTCAGCAATTACAAAGGAGAAACCTTTGGAAACGTTCACACACCTCTTACAGGTCTTAGAGGAAGAGCTGCCCAGCTCACAGTTGTGTTGGACAACTGTTAGAGAGCAGTGCTACACCTCTGATGGTTAAAAAGAAGGTAGCATGAAGGGAGGGGCTAGCGTGATGCAAGGCCAACTGAGCCACTGGTGTCAATTACAGGGAATTACTGTTTTTCACGGAATGGTAGGGGTTGGAAGGGACCTCTGAAGATCATCTGGTCCGACCTCCCTGCCAAGGCAGGACCACCTAGGGCAGGTTGCACAGGAATGCATCCAGTTGGGTTTTGAAGGTCTCCAGAGAAGGAGACTCCACAACCTCTCTGGGCAGCCTGTTCCAGTGCTCTGTCACCCTCACAGTGAAGAAGTTTTTCCTCATCTTGAGGGGGAACTTCTTGTGCTGCAGTTTTTCACCATGGAGGTGGTTTAAGGTTTCATAAGACCAGTGCTGTTAGAGAACAAAGCAGTAGCAGTGAAGCATGCAGTACGTTCCAACCAGTAAAACTAAGTCTTAAGCCACATGAGGATGCAGAATGCTACAGCATGCTACCACTTTTAGCTTTTTCCAGACTACATGCCATACAGCCCTACTGAAAATCTAAAATGTAAAGTAAAACTAATGTGAAGAAAGAACACAGAAGGAAAAAAATTTTTTTTTTTCTTTTTTTTACAAAAAGCAGAACAAAGGCAATGCAACATATGAGCAGTAACACTCCGTATTAGCATCACGGAACACTACCCCACAGACCCACTAAATCATTAAAAAGTCACACACGAAGCTCCCATGGACTGTAGAGTAACATAAAGCTCAGACTTTTGCAAAATTCAAATCATCTGAGAAATGCTCTTTGAAATATAGACACATTTTCCCACCTGTAATATAAGAGTGTCTGCAGTCCCCATCTCAGTGGTATAGAATAAATCCACTGAAGATCATGAGGCATTGAGATGACCCACAAAATTATACAAGAGTACTAATTAGTGACTGAAGTTTTCCATAAATAATGATATATTAAAAACCAGGTATTTGCATGGTAATTTTTAAATGTTCAACTCAAAATGTAAAAGAAAACCTCCCTGAGGTATATTTTCTCCTGGAAAGCCAGATGAAGCATTAGTTATGCTTTTATCCTGGCAAGAAAAAGCACATAAGATAAAAACTAAGAAATACAAGAGAACAATTTTCTCAAGTCGTTGTGTCTAATAAAAGCAGATGAATAGTTCTCTCACCTTCAAAGCTTGATCAGGAGTTAAAGCATTAATAACCAACTCCCCCTCCACAACTCTGCGAAGCTGTGAATCTTCTTCAAATATTGACTCCATATTTAACACCATCCACGAATACCAGACCTGTAAAAACAGTAGTAACAGAAGCACTGATAACAAAAAGGCAGGGGTAGGATCAGGAAGCTTGCTGGTTTTTTTAAGAGGAATATGTCTTTGCCAGATTCTCATTACAAAGTTGCAAAAGCAGTATCATACCTCAACAAGAACACTAAGAACCAGTTTCCTCCTTATCTACATTCAAACATCGGCTCTCTATTTTGTACAATCCTAGGATAGAGGCAGGGGAAACAGGGACAATTGACAGAATTATCCTGAGAGTTCTGGAGGAAACAACCTACTTAAACTCTGTAGAATAAGATCTCCTCTTTCCACCTGCACTACACATCTCCAGCTGGGGTACTGCAGGATTTTTTCTTTTTGCTCCAATGTGGAACTTGCTTAAGCAGAGAGAAAGCAACCAGCATTCAAAATATTTCTCAGAAAAAGACTGATCTAATAGAAGAGTTAGGCTTTACATTTTTTCTCTCATTAAATACACTGAGAACAATTGAAGGTCAAAAGAAATCTTTACTAATAAATCCTATTACATGAATTCTTGGACACAGATCAGACAAACTTTCCCTGTGCAAAGTGTCCATATTCCCTTTAGCATAATAAACCCACAGCATTCTCTTAGGCTAAATTAGGATTTTATCACAACAAGGCTCACAAACACAGGGATAGGAAGAAAGAGAAAACAAGAGAAAAAAAAAAATCTTCAAAAATCTGCAAAAGCAGGAAAAAAAAAACCCTCAACACCTGTATACTGCTTATCCCAGGGTTGTTTATACAATACCATCACACCACTTACCTGAGAGGAATTGGCATTGCCCTCAACAAAAGAAGGTGTCACATTGCCTGCCACGATCCAGCTAACAAGTGAAGACAGCAGACCTTTGTCACAATGATAGCCCAAGGCATTCTGCATGGGAACAGAAAACATTTGGGGTTTTTTTCATATGCCGCCTAACAGATGATTTACAAGTTACAGGTATGTCACTCTGCCTTCATCCTTTCCGCCTCATGTTGCTACTTTCCAACCTTAGCTCAACCAGTTACCACTGAAATGCCTGCTTGTACTTATTTCTTTTATGCTGAAAAGATTCTGTTATAGTGACAGTGTCTCTTTTCTCGGGAGAGGATGCTCTATTTTTGTTCTAAATACACTAGCAAAAGTTTGAAATGCAAAGACTACAGACTAACATACTATACAGAACTCATGAATGAGACCTGTGTTCCAAATAGGTTTTCATTCTTATTATTATTATTCAAATCTCAGATATTTCACTAATCTTGACCTACTCAGAAACAAATCAAATAACATAACCCCATTATCACTCATCATCATGACTGTGCCTGCTACATTTCAGGAAAATACATTCACATCAAAACTACAACGAGCAACTCATGAACTGACCATTTACTCAACAGCCACACCATTATACTATATCACACCCATTTACCTTGTGTTGTTGGTAAAGCAGCTTTTGTACACAGTCCTCTTGACTGTACTGAAAAGCAGCTTTACATAAGTCATCCAGCAAGACAAGGGTTGCCCAGTCCCTGTGCCACAGCTGCTGGCTGGTGAGGACCTGAACCCAGAACTCCAATACTGAAGCCGGCCCCACTCCATTTGGCTGGTCACTCAATAAAATGTGAGTCTGCCAAATTAAAGGGTAAAATTATTCAAGAGATTGCAGCTTCAACTAAAGGATAAGAATTTACTGAAGAACTATCAAACCTGGATACGGCTGTGGGCCTATCCTTAAAATAAATAATTTACAACGATGCTCTCTATGCCTATGTAAAAACAGCTCTGCCATTTCCAACCCCTGAAAGAGAGATCATAGGTGAGCATCTTTGGCATCTGTTTTTGCTGATAGCACAAGTCGTAACTGGGACCCCTGGGACCTGCAGGTATAATTGGCACCTATTTCTGAAGTGTAGCCTGCTGTTCCTGCAAAAGGACTTCCCAAGGTAGGTACATTTCCCTTTAGTCCTTACCCATCTCTAATGTTAGTGGGCCTTCGTTCTTGACCTCTCTGCACTTAGAAAAAAATACTAGTTTCCTAACATAGGAACATTTTTTCATAGCATAGTCATCAACCAATGGTCAAAAGCAAAGCTTTCAAACATTAATATAGCTGCTGCATGCCTCAACTAACACAAGCAAGAAAGTAGTCCTGCATATTACATTCCCTTTTGAAGCAGTTTTGAACTGGTATTAGAAAATGCGTTTTCCAAGAGCCTGGAAGGCACATGTTAGGTCCAGCATCACATGTATTGTCAGATTTAGGCAAGTCTAAGTGGAAGTATTTCAGGAAACCAAACCCAACTATTTGTGCCCCATCACTGCATAACTGCCAGAGTTCAGTATCCTTTCTAACTTTAAGCACTAACTCAGGCAAAAAAGCCTATCTGTTTTTAAAACTCCCCCTTTTCTTTTTTTTTGAATAATCTTCTTACCTGTATCATACTACTGAGCAGCTTAACATTTTCTCCATAGCTCACTCCTGTCAAGTGCTGTGTTACTTTATGGGTAACCTGCTGGGTCACACCTTGAGGGACTCCACTATCCAGATGAAGGAACAGTTGGACATAAGATAAAAACCTAGGGATGTCAACAAATTGGATTAACTCTAAAATTTCTCCTAAGCATAATATACAGAAAAGCTACTTCTAGAAAATTTAAAACCAGCTCAACAGCACTGGTGACACCTATACACAAGAATTTTGATTCACAACCATGCTGCAGGTTTAATTGCTCCAATTTAACTATATCATAGGCACAGTATGAGCAGTTCGCGGCAGACTGTAATTCCAGGCAGCTCATGAGGACTGAATACAGTTCTTCATCCACATCAGCACCCAAATCTAGGCCGGGAATTGTCTGGGAGACTGCCAGGCAGTCCAAGCCAAAAGCACCCCAAAGACTACATAATCAATTTACCAGGACAAACCGCTGAGGTCCAGCACTTGAATACACTCCTAGCTGCTCAACTTACCAGTAAGAACACAGTTAAATGGCACTGCCTGCTTATCTTTCTTGCTCTTCTAAACACAACAGCTACTTGTCAACACAGCCGTCTGAAGACCGCTTCTGTGGCACAGCAGCAACATCAGTGATGACTGAACACAAGAGGTCAGTAGGAGACACTTCTATAACTACTTCCTCAACCACAGTCAATGTCAAAAAGTAACTAGGCAAATAAACCAGACGTACTTCCCCATCATCTGCGTCACATTCTCTCTGGATGCAAAACTCAGAATGAAGCCTGATAAATTTTAGCAGTTAAGATTAACTTCCATTGTTCTTTCTTAATAAATGTATTAGAAACATATAATGCTTACTGTTCATTCTTCAGGAGATAATACTGGCAAGAGTAAAACAAGGGTAAAATTTTATCCAGCACGTGGACTACTGTTCTCAGATATCTTGACTGGACGAGTACACCCAAAAGAGGGATCCCTTCAGCACAGAACTTCTCAATACTGTCAAAAGAAAAAAAACAAAAAAAACCCAATCAAAATAAACGAGGCAAAACACATTGACTATCAATAGAAAGGGAGACAGCGTGTTGATTTTTGTGTGTGTGTGTGAATGGAGATGTAAGGACGTATCTTTACACTTATCTTTGAAATCCTAAACAGCTAAATCCAGAGAGTTTTTTCTTCAGCTGTAGGAATCATTCAATTGCTGACAGATTTGGTAAGTATTTCCTGCCCTTCTGTGGGGGTTTGTGTCCTGTCTTCCAAAAATCACTGGGGATGGGGGTCTTCACCCATCAAGTTTCAATCAATTTAAAGCTCAGTGTTCTTGCTTAACCTAGCCAACTAGCCTCCCTCTCCAGGCAAAGGAAAACCCTACAGAGGGAATTTCATATTATCTAGCTTTGACACTTTGACATCTCCTCAGGATGGATGATGCACTGGACATCTTTCTTTATTACCTATAGATGGAGCTCAGAGGGTTTCCTTACAGTATGTACTTAGATGGCTGCAGTCAGCTGAGATGAATCCTTACTAGCCTCTTACTAGTGGCAACTTACTTGGTACATTGCTCTGCATCAAGTTTTGCTAACTGAGAAGGGTTGCACATTTGGAAAAGATGTGAAACATTAATCCTATGTCTACTCTGAGGTCATGAAAATGAAATATTATATTAAGTCACTAGCATACAGTACAGCATTTTGATTCTTCTGCTCATTAACATAACTGGCCTTGAACTTCTGCATGTAATAAATATCAGTGTTGTTGTTTAGATAGAAGAAGGATGTTAAGTGGTACTTCACAAGGTCAGAGTGGTTGGGGGCTGGGGGGGTGCACCATAGAAATACAGAGGTTCCTTGGTTTTCATTCAATGCTTGAAGTCATGTAAAAATTTCCACTCTCAAACCACAATACCTTCATATCAGTCTCAAATTATTCCAGTGCTTCGAAGAAGGACGTATGTATCTATGGCATAACCTTAGCATCAACCAATGGCTTGGGGAAGGAGGAGAAGAAAGCCAAGACAATTTTTCTTTAAAGAGTAAAGCAGTATTACATGCAGAAGACAAGTTAGTGAAAATTTTGAATAGAGCGAGAGATAATTAAAAGAGATCACAGATTCAGGGAAAACAGACTTGACAGATCGATAAACCTATCCGAGGCTCTGTACCTTAATCAAATATACTAGTTGAGTATGTCCAAAAGCCTTACCTACAAACCAGATGAAAGCACTGGAAAAGACTGTGTTTGAACACAGTCAGGGCTAGGAGATTCAGTATCAAGGTTGTGAAGTTCTCTATTTATCATTACCAGCACAAATGGGTTTTTTTCTCCTCACTATTTTCTGACTGCCCTGCTGCAGCCCTGCTAAAAAAAATTACCTGTAGAACAACCCTTTTAGTAAGCGTGGTTGAAGGTTATTCCTATCCATAGCAATCACACTAGCCCCTTAGTTTCAATACTATTTCTAATGACTATTTTGAGCCTAACATGCAGATGGCAAAAAATAGTATTAGCAAAATAAAAGGCACGTTGTTTGCAGCTACAGTCCCTGAAAGACTGCTTAACCCCTTGCATCAGAAGTCCTTTATTCTTTAACATGCATAAAGAGGTTAATAGCCCTCAGTTCATCATTAGGTAGGCTGCTCACTCACTGGGGCCGTGCACCCAAGGCAAACATGAAAAAGCACACTTACCTGTGACCTAGAGCAGTCATTGCCAGCGCCAGATAACAGCCGATAGGGATGCCTGCTTTAACAGCCTTCAGGAGGGGGTGAAGCGTGACCGACTCCGTCATGTCAAGCACACTGTCAGACACAGGGACCGCAGGCCAGCCATGTTGCATGCCACGGTCATTTCTGTGAAGCTTTAACCTCAAAATCAAACCCCATGCCCACTGATTAAAGGAAGTCTCTGGTGTTTCTCCATAACGAACAATGCTGGCTAAGTAGGAGACCTGGAACAAAGCAGCAGCAACAGGAATGAGAGGCAGCACAGCCACACTACAGCACACATGGCACTAGTCTAGGACTTGGGTCAGCTTGGATGAGTTTCCTCTTCTATCAAAACACCGTGACACCAGGTCAGAGCAACAGTAGTTATTTTTCAGACACACCATGTAGCACCACCAATTAAGTTTATCTGAAGTCTCTGTTTCTATGGCCTTCATTTCCACCACCCCTCTCCCCACCACCATCCCTTTTGATAAAGGCGATCAACCTATACTGGCTGAAGTTTTCCAAACTAGGTATTGGTGTCAGATTAAATTTTATTTTTACTACTTAAAAAAAACCCTCACAAACAACCTTCAGTAATGTTTAAGACTGCTAGTGAAAGGAAAACAAAAAAATATAGATACAAAAATAACATGTGTAAATAAAGAGCCTAAAACCTGGCAGCCTCTCCTTAGAAAGAGGTCTGTAATGTGGACAGGCAGAGTCTCTGTGTTGTGTACATGTGTCCATTATTATGAAGACCTTGCCTAGATAAGAAGGAATTATAGATCCCTGGGAAAAAATATTGTACACTGACAGATCAGTGTAAATTGCAGAGCTGGGAGTCAACACAGATGTTTCACCCGCTCTGAGTGGCTGTACGAGAACCTAAGCATTTTTTTCTCCCAAATTCCAGTTACCAGCTCATAGACGTCAGGACAGATTCACCAATACAAGTGGCAACCAAGGCTGAAATAGGCTTAAAAAGAGAACTCATCTAGCTGGCACAAGACAACAAACCATGATTAAGTAGTGCAGAGAAGCAAGTCAGAAAAGAGCAGAGACAACAAGGAACATTTCAAATGTGGGAAGACTGGGGAAAAAAGCACAGGGGAGGAGAGGAGGAGAAAGCACTGTACAAGAAATACTGAGAAGGCAAAAGCACAACACATTGCTAAAAGCTCTGAATAAATAAATAGAAGCATCTTGGACTGAATATCCAACAAAGGGATTTTTAACCTTGATCTTTCTATCCTTCCATTCCCCTTCTGTAACTTGGAGCCATACCTTCCCTCAGTCACCAGTGTGCTGTAAAAATCAATGTAATAAATGTTTGTAGGGTGTTCAGGTAACAGCACTGATCATTACTGAAAAGTTCCTAAAATCTTGAGTCTTTAAATAAGGTAAGACTAAGAGCTGGAGACACAGGAAGGATGTCTCTTATGTTTGCCAGTAATAGTGAGTATCCTTTCATTAAGCAAGTACTGGCCAACTCCACATGAGTAAAGGATGCTTTGCAAGAAGTTTGCAACTATCCCACTACAGACTGCATAATAATGCAAACCTACAAGGGGGCCAGATTTAAAATTTCTATTTCTCATCTAAGTGTTCAACGTAAGTCTAACAGGATCTTCAAATAGGCCTGTGGGTGCAAAAATACTGAGAGTTGGTATATTATAATGTTCTAGTAGTATCAAGATAGCATAGCTTTTAAAAAGAAAAAAGAAAATAAAGTCTTGGCCTGCAGTTTTTCCTATCTGCCACTATCAACAAGCTACTCCCTGTAATTCTGAAGGAATACCTGTTTTATGCTTTCAGAAAGCAGCCCAGCATATGGTTTCTGGGAGAGATATTTCTGATATGCTTCCAGGACCATCAATGCAACTTCAGAATGGACAGCTGGATCCAGATGAAGAGCATCCTGCTAAGAACAGAATCGTATGACACAATACAACTGCATCATTCAGTTGTACTACGGAGAAATAAATCTTAATTTGAACAGCCAGAAAGAGATTAAGTATTCTAACACCTAGGCAAAACCTTGGCCAGCAAGAAAAATTTCAGTGCAACATTGAAGAACAATGAGCTCACATTGGGCAATACAAAGCTCAACAGCTAGATTATTTCCTGCAAAAAGTGACCATAATCACTTCTCATGTTTATTTGGTGGATTTATAACAATTACACCAAAGATCTATAGATGGCATTTTAAATTACATGGTACAGACACTGGAAATCTTGCCTTTAAAATACAAAACAAAACCAAAAAAATACTATGTTTTGATACGAAGAAACATGATAATCCCTCTTACCAACTGCCATATTAAAGAACTATTTTCCCCATATCAAAGGGTACAGACATGACACTATTGTTGCACAGCAAAGACCTCACAGTTAATTTTTCCCTACCATTCCTCTGTCTTCACGTGTCATCAAGAAATAGGGAAAAAAAGTAAAGCAGTTTTCATGTACAAGTATTAGCATAGCAAAGCTAAGAGTTCAGTATGGTCAAAAGCATAGATTATAATGCTAAAATGGATCACTGAACACAGGCAACAGGATTTTTCCCCCAATCTATTTCTCTTTCTCTCTGAAAAAGCATTCACCCTTGATTGGATCCTGAACTGATGGAGCTCCTAGAGTAGCCTGTTTTATGGAATATTTTCCTATCATTAAATAAAGTTCAGGGCTTTGAAATCTCTAGTTTCAATCATTAGTTTTCTTGCATTCTTACAACAACGTATCTGGATACCAGCCTGCAAACTACAGTCACACCAGTCTCATACACACTTCTTGGAGGATTCCTCTATTTCTGCAGCCACAGATATCTTAATGTAGTGACTCACAAAAATTGTCCTGTCACCTGTTTCCCCTTGTTTAGATAGGGGGAACTCCTGCTCAAATATCTCTTTTAATCTCAGCTGCAGCACTATAAGGAAGCAACACAAGCAAATCCTCAGGCAAAATGCTGCAACATTATTGTGAAGTTAATAAATAGCGTGTAATTAACTGTTTTCAAATTCAGTTACAGTCCCAGGTTAAGTTAACACTTTTACTCTGTAAAACTGACCAAGTTCAGGCCTCCTGTTTTTAATACGTACATGCTCACCAAATCCCCAGTTTAGCCCTTCCAAGATAATGCAGGCTAGTTTATTCTCCACTGTTGTTAGACTGTAATTTAATAACCAGTCACGAATCAGCGCTATCTCAGATGAAGAAGGCTTCCACAGGTACAATGGCAGTTCTTTGAATAGATATAAAGAAACCTTTGAGGGCAGAAAAGAAAAAGGCTAATCAGTACTTAGTATGCAACAATAATCAGCACTACGCCCTTCTATCTCAAAGAGTGATATGATCAAAAAAACAGGGCCAAGTCTTTAAAACAATCCATTCATACCAAACCGTATCTTGTAACACAGTCTGGGACAGCCTCTTGTTTTAACTGGGTGCCTGCTTTAAATGATAGACCTTAGCACTTACCATCCCAATTTTCTCGATGGTCTCTCTAACTCGATCCAGCAGTACAGAAATAATCTGTGTATGGATGCTGGCAATTGCTCCCAAGAGTTCTCGACCAACTTTTGAAAATGTTTCTCTTGTGGAAAGACTAACATAAGACACCTGAGAAGATGAGCAGAGAGAAGTTATGGGTTACAGCTGGCATTCACTGTCACCACCATAAAACATCTTCTGGAAAATACAGAACCAAATTGCTCTTGGTTTATCCTGGACGAAGTTGATAAATGCCAATACTAAAACCAAAACTGACTGCCCTAGAAGATAAGGAAATGATTATAATATTGCACTGGTGAGGCCGCACCTTGAATACTGTGTTCAGTTTTGGGCCCCTCACTACAAGAAGGATGTTGAGGTGCTGGAGCGTGTCCAGAGAAGGGCAACGAAGCTGGTGAGGGGTCTGGAGCACAAGTCTGATGAGGAGCGGCTGAGGGAACTGGGGTTGTTTAGTCTGGAGAAGAGGAGGCTGAGAGGAGACCTTATCGCTCTCTGCAACTACCTGAAAGGGGGTTGTGGTGACGAGGGTGTTGGTCTCTTCTCCCAAGTAACTAGTGATAGGACAAGAGGAAATAGCCTCAAGTTGCGCCAGGGGAGGTTTAGATTGGATATTAGGAAAAATTTCTTCACTGAGAGGGTGGTCAGGCATTGGAACAGGCTGCCCAGGGAGGTGGTAGAGTCGCCATCTCTGGAAGTGTTCAAAAAACGTGTGGATGTGGCGCTTCAGGACATGGTTTAGGGGACATGGTGGTGCTGGATTAATGGTTGGACTTGATGATCTTAAAGGTCCTTTCCAACCTAGTGATTCTGTGATTCTGTGATGTCACAGTGCCAAAAACAAAGTCTAAAACTAAACATAGGAACAATACCACACACACTCTAAAACAAAAAAACGAAAAAAAAAACCAAAAAAAAAAAAACCAAAAAAAAACAAAACAAAAAAAAACAAACAAACAAAAACAAACAAAAAAAACCCACCACCACCAAACCAAAAAACTACACACTACAACAGGAAAAACACCACACAAGAAATTTCAGAGCTATAAGTTAGACCCGAATGAGAAAAATAAAGCAAAAGAAATAAATTTTCGTTCATTTGTTTCATTCTGGCTTGGTCCACAGAAAAGCTATTCTTCCTCCCAGAAGAAGATGCACTTCATCCTGTTTTAATTCAGTACAAGATTATAAACCTCAGAAGTAGCACTTTCTTAGTTCCATGGCAGAACAAACTACAGAAGCCATGAATGTTTCACACCTTCCACTGTTAGAAAGAAAAACAGGACATTCATCCTTTTCCAGAATGGACCAGGAAAGTTACTCGCCTCATATATCTCCAGAACAATTATTTTGATAAAATCCTCATCAACATCAGCCCGCTTGGTTTGTGCCATCTGAGCAAATGTGGTGAGCAGACAAATTTCTTCCGAGCAGTTCATTGATTTGAGATATTTTTCAAAATTTTCAAGGTGTTCCGGGTCTAGGGAAAAAAAAAGTCACATGAGAGAAACATGATAAAAGAAGTGTTAAAGGACACACATCATCAACATTTACACATTTATTCACGGTCCAATCCCAGAGAAGGAATCAGTGACAAAGCAGTTATCATCACTGGAAGCCTGTAAATTAGTATCCTCTCTTCAGAAGTGACTGGTACCAGCTGCTTTAAAATAACATGCAAGAAACACCATAATATGCAGTGAGCCCATATGATTCAGTAAATATGCTAGTAATTCATAATGAAAGCTAAAAATGCTTCAAGCACAGCTGGAATTCAATTTTTAATATTATTTTAACTATGCGATGTCAATCATCCACAGGAAGAACTGCTTGAATCTTTTTGCTTTTTAAAAATGTTATCACAATTTTGTCTTCCATTACATATTGGAGCAATTAATTCCACAGATTAAGTCCAAATTATATGAAACAATTCTAGTTTTAATCAACACACAGTCAAGAGAAGATTAAAACCAAGCCCACCCAAGCACAGCAGAGAGGTTTTGATCAAACTGAGACTCTGCCAATCCCACATACCATGATCTCAAGCAGCAATTAAAACTGCGGAGATCATTCTATGTCGATTACAAATAAAAATACTTCAAGGGTCTAGCCCTGGGCCTAGATTATGTCCAAGAGTTACAAGGAAAGGTCAGTTTCAGATTCTCAAACTCAATACAAGGAAAAAAAAATTACTGAATGCACTTGTTTGGGAAAAAAACTTGTTTCCCACGTTCTCTGCTGCAAGCCACAGCTCTGCAATCTCCCTTGTTTGGAGTATTTTTCACTCTCTGAAAACAGAGAAGTGAAGTTCCACAGGACAGTAAGGTTAAGAGATGCTTTCACTTGAATTCAAGGCATGTTTTCTCTTTAAATCCAATAGTGAGATGTTGCCAAATGCAAATAAACATTTAATTCCTCGGGGTGGGCGACAACAGGAAGGCAAGGGTACAAAGAAACCTGTACAGGACTTCCAAATAATTTTTATTTCTTCCAAATAATTTCGAATAGTGTCTGTGCAGCAAAACAAGCATTGAAAGCTGCATTTCAGCTGTAAAATGGTTTGGAGAGTGGCCTGCTTCCTCTGAAGCATAACATGCCAGTAAACACTGTTTACAGTGATCTTATAGCAATTGAATATACTGAAAAAGCACTCATTGTGGCACTTGACTACTTAATCTACACAGGCATGTGCTCAGCATGCTTGTGATTAAACACTTCCACTTAGGTTACATTCTATTTTAAGGACTTTCAAGAATTTTGCAACTGTACTTCAACCTGAGAAGGTCAGACTTTGTACAGCCCAAACATCTCATGAACAGTGTGCTACAGGATTGTGCAATTTAAGCAGAGTTTTTCCATATAGTAAGATAAACTACACTCCTGATAGATAGAATAGACATACATAGGATGTCTCATCCATTCATCTCCCTTTCCTAATGCTTCCTTTTATCTATTTTACCTTTATAGAAGAAGTTACAGAGCACTGGTGGTGGTTGTTGCTGTTGTGTTTGGGGGGTTACGGTAATGCAGAAGGACCAAAAAAAAAAAAAAAGGACCATGCCATTACTATATATAAAGGCAGAGCAGAATGACTCACAGCATAGGGAAGGGGTAGGACACGCAAGTAACGGATGACTCTATGACAGCAATTGTCATATTAGCAGTGCAATGTGTGTGTCTGTGTTTCTTTAGGCATAGACGAGCTAACCAACAGAGAAGGGGTTTGGAGGGGGACAGAAGAGAAAAACGGGATCTGGGAAGTTAAAGACAAAGACAATAGAAGGGAGGAGGAGGGCTGGTACCAGCTGCTGAGCAGATGTGCACTAGACCTTCTCTTCTGCAAGTCACAGCTCTGCAATCTCACAGCTTCCTGCTTCAGCTGCACTTTCCTCCTCACTGTACCTGGGGTCACCTGTGGGCTCCACACACAGACCCCACACCAACCTCCAACCCACACTAAGCCATAGCTTGAGACTGAAGGATGGGGACAAGGAAGAAGGGAAGACGACAGACTCCACCTAAATCCTACTGTCTCACAGTGGAGCAATGACATCTTCACCACACACTTGCTACTCGAGACAATTCCCTTCCTCCTCTGCACATTTGATGACACTACAATTCAAGTTCAGAAAGACCCTAAAAATTAGTGGCTCCTCAAATCTTGGTAATGGCAGTAAAGAAACTGTAACCAGAAATGCTGTTGTGCAGGTTCTTATTGCCAACCGCAATGGAAGCAAAGACAAAACTGTTAATCCTATATTTATAAGGCTTACAGAGAACACATGTTTGTACTCACACATGTATCCAACATCAAGAAGAAACTACTAGGTCATTACTGTGGAACACACATAGTCAATGACAAGCACAATTCCACTCAAGAATACATGAGGTAACCAGACTTCCCATATTTCCTCAGGGGTTTATTTTTTATCTGGTAGCTCTCATAGTCCAGAGGTCATCCTAGTAAGTGCAGCTCCATCACTGCACTCCATTTTATCGTGTTATTTCTACCTATCCCTTAAAAGTGACTATGCTCCCACCTCTATACGTTCAAGCCTAAAGCTTCCATCAATTACCAAGGCTTGCTGCCACCTGTAGATTCACCACTTAACATGTCACAAACTTAATTTGGGACAGGAAATCAATAAAAAAAGGTTCTTTCCCAAGAGAATGTTAATGCCATGGTCTTCTAGGGTATAAATTACAGGAAATTAAGTCAGCATTATTTTAGTCTGTGTCAGTCAAAAGAAGCCATTTCAGATGATTAGATGGATTTCACTGAAAGAACTGTTGATATTCCCTGTCTAGACATTTGTGAAAAATAGTACTGTGCTGACAAAACCATCGAGAAGAATGAAGAGGATAAAAATATCCTGCATCAGCATATCAGGGACTTTAAAACAGAGAAGTTAGCTAAAAGCAAAACAAACCTTGAACAAAACAAAAATAAAATTTAGTGTTTGTTACTGTCAGAGCTGCAACCCACCATATCATATTACATTGTCTTTGTTTGAGATGCAGTAAAAATTTCTTGCAAAAACATAAATAAAACACAGTCCTGCTGAAACAGTGTAACTGTTACTGATTAGCACTTGCCAGCCAAAACAGATGAGACTTCATAGAGTATACACAGCTACAGTCTTGATATCCCTCCCCCGTTCTGCATAAATTGCCTTAAACATTAGCTGAACTTGCACAGAGTCAATATGCTCAGTAACCTCTCAAGATCACCATTTTCTTTTACTCCTCCATCAAAAGACTCGGTTGATGTGGTGGCAGCTAGCTGGGCTACCAGCTAGCTGAAAAGTAAAACTGACTGAGTGTGAGATTTGCTCTCCCTGAAGACAGCAAAGAGGCTGTGAAGTAGTGAGTTACTGCTTTGTTTACCTGTCTCCCTGTCAATCAAGTTCAGAAATATTTTCCATGAAGGCAGCAGCAAAGGGAAAATAGCATTCCAGCTGGCTTCTAAATAACTCTGCTGTGTAGCTGAAGCCACTGAAATCACTGTGGAGATCAACACAGGACAGAAGTCAAGAGGAAATAGAAAGAAAAGGTGGCATATAGGACAAGAAAAGCATCAAAAGAAGGCTTAAGATAAGGGAAACACCTGTGGTTGTGGAAGATAAGGAGATCACCCACAATGAAAGTTACTGAAGCCAAAACTAGCAAGTTCAAGGGAAAAAAAAGGACGACCAGAGTATTTATAGAGCTATCAACAGCTCACAAAAAAAAACACAAACAAAAAAAAACCCACCACCAACTCTACATGATACAAAATTCTGTATTTTAGGAGTTAAATCTCACTCTCCAAATACTATCAAAGGTCAAGATGGGACCTGATATGAGAATACACAAGATGTACCTATTGCATGGCACTCTTGGAGCTCTCTGAAGCAGCCAGTAAGCAGTCACTGACAGAGAGAAAACTAAAATAACAGTAGATCCAACAATTCCTGTTAAAATGACAGTTTGGGTAAACAAGTACTGGAAGACCACGAACTGCCCAAGTCACTTCTAAGGCCTCTGGACCAGTCATGCTGCTGAGGGCGTATTTAACAATGGAACATGCAAAGAATTAAAACCGTAGCTGATGCAGCAGTAGCCAAATTGATTAGAATTGGTTCCGAGTGTAGGAATTCTACCTTTGAGTCTTTGTTTGCAGTCAGCAGGTTGCAAAGTAGAGCAGAGTTTTTCCAGGTGCTCACTCTCTGCACAGTGCATGACAAAAAAGAGCCTCCAAAGCATGTTGCTGGATAAGGTTCCGTAAGGCATCTCAGACATGAACAACCAGACTCCCAACCTGTTGGATTTGAAAAGGCAGACAGAAACAGTTTCACCCTGATAAATCCTAACATTTGAAAAGCAGACATACACCCACATCTCTGCCCTGTAACAGGAATGTGGGGATGTGTCTTAGCATCTCAAATTCTGAATCAACCTCATCCTGAATTGAAAAGTCCTCAGAGCTTCTGTCATATGCTAGAATTCAAGGCGTAATTCCTCCCCATCTTAATACTATCAATATGCTGAAAAATCCTGCATATTGCAGTCTTGTTTAAACCATTATGTGTTTGAAGCTACTGCAAATCCCAGTTTCAAATATCTAACTCCTCCAAGATGAAGCCAGTATCAATCACATGGGACAGCCTACCTTTTTGCCTTCAGAACATGTAGAACAGCTCTAAAAAACAGCTCATCAAACTCCAGTTGCAATTTTTCCACAGAGTAGGGATGCCCTACTGATCCATATTGTGTATTGCTGCTAACGTATTGGGACCAGTGGTCACTCACATGACAAAGTGTCATCCTACACAGCAGAACAAACAAGTCGAAGCAGGATCATTAAGTATGTCATCACCATATGAAAACACAGACAAGTGCAACTAGATCAGAGTGAAGTTGCAAGAGACACGTTCAACCTTTTGTCCTCTGGTTTCCAGAGATTTCCATATAAATAGCATTTCCCTCCCCTCTTCAGACAGGGTGAGTCTAAATTCCTGTGTTATCCTTCCTTGGTTTTGCAAACAAACAATGCATAATATTCTGTTATACCAAATGAGTTTGTGTATGAACTTTGGAGCCTTAAGATAATACTACATGATGAAACAGCAGTATATGCCAAAGCTCAGCCAGGAATAATTATATCGAGAAAGTTACTGCTCTACTAACACAAAGAAAAACATGTATTTTGTTTCTGATTTAACTGTATCCCCCCCTTGAAAACACACTCATAGAAGCCATATAAAGTGATTGCTAGAGATTTAAAAATAAAGAGCAACTTTTAGGTTTCAAGTACATTTGCTTACTGCAATAATATGATGATTTTCAGGGAGCAAATTAAAAGCCCTAACACAATTTTGGATAACAACAGAAAGAAAGAAGTAACACCAGTTATAAATAGGGGTGATTCGAGAAACTGCTTGTTGGATTTCAGTGACTTTCCAAGACAAGCCTAAGCACATCCCTGATGGATGTCAGCCTGGTGTTCCACAGCTCACTCCGCTCCTTTGTACCCACAGCATTTAGATTCTGCAATTCCCCACTTTACAGGCAGCTTTAGAATCAAGGACTCTGGGATTTCAGATTCCCAGACTGGCTAACCCTAAACTGACCAAGTCTCAGAGCAAAATCTACTCAAGAGCTGTTTGGGGGTTTTGTTTGTTTTTGTTAGTGGGGTTTGGGTTTTTTTGCTTGTTTGGTGGTTGTTTTGTTTTTTTGTTTTAGGTGGGTTTTGTTTTTGTTTTCTAGGTTTTGTTTTTTTTGGGTGGGTGTTTTTTTTTTTCAACTCTCAACTTTAAACCAGACTGTATAAAAAAAACGTAATCAAATCACAGAGAAAATAGTCTCTTACTTGATCAGCTGACCAATTCGCTTCACAAACTGTCGGTAGCGTGCTCTGTTAAATGTTTCTAACCCTGCAGACAGAAGTTCCACTAAGGAGTTTGCAAAAGCAAAAATCTTCATCATCTCCTGGGGAGTTGTTTTTTCAGGAAAATAAGCACCTATGACCGAGACAGAAAAATAAGTCTCAAAAAAAGTGTGAATCTGAATTTTTTTAAGTCACTTAACAAGCACTCAAAGCAACAGTTCACCATATAGCTGTCAAATGGCTCATTGCTTGCTGGCTATATAGTGAATGGAAATTTATGTTTTGTTTATGAAATCAACAATAAATACCTGTTAAGTATGAAAGTACAAAAAAACTATGCAGGTTACAAGACCTCTAACAAGCAATTATCTTCATGTACTTATCCAGAGATTTAGCAAAATAAAGAATGAATAAATAATTATAGGGGGAACTAAAAAAAGAAATCACTATAGCATTATCATAAGAGGCAAAAGGGAAAAATAAGTTCTGAGTACAACCTCAGAGCAGATCAAAACTAAGGGAAAGGACTCCAACATTTTGCATGCTAGTACTGCTGGTAAGTTTTTAAATTATTCCATACACATGGCATACACTTCCATCTCATCTAGTCTGTGAGTTGTTGCAGAGGTTCATTATTACTTCACTCAGAGACTCTCATAATGCAGTAGCATTCTTGGCAGTTTTAGTCATTAATACAATTAACGTGAGCAAAATGAAGAATAACTCTTTAGCAGCTGATTTACCTCCAGACTTAAACCCAAGGAACTGCTGAAAGAGTTCATGAAATGGAAACTGTGACAACAGGGCAATCAAGTCATCTTCCAAAAGCAGAATCCAGCTTGTCTCAGGATCCTCATCCTATAGACAAATACAGTCGCTTTTAGTAGCTTTACAATAAAAGGCGTGGTAAAAGGGCTTCACTATTGTACTAATAACAGTTTGCTTGTAAGAGGAAAACAAAACACAAATCAACTCTCCTTCCCATACACACACAAGCTTCTAAATTCTTTTTCTGTGGCTATTTCTACATAAAAGCCCTCATCAGCAAGGAAATAGAACTAGAGGCAACGCTATGTCAGTCCAAACCAGCTTCCAAAGGGAAGCACCTATTCAACCATATGTCTACTTCCATGCTCCTTTTGCATGCCATAGCTCAAATCTTTAAATTCTATCTATTAATACACATTCCCAGAAGCTCCACTATCTACAGCTGTATCCCAGACATACAAGCAGAGTAAAATAGATCTATGTTTTGACTGATGCTTTTTAACTGAAGTAGTCAGCTTTTCTTCCTCAATTTCACAAAAATCAATACAACAAGCTTGAGCAAAAGCATAAAAAGGAAAAAAGAAAAAAAAAAGTTATTTGCTGTACCTCTTCTCCTCCTTCATCTACCAGGGTCCAGTTTCCAGATTCTTTCCCAGATGAAGAGGAACTTTTCCTTTCATTTGGCTTCATATGGCACATGAAGTCCAGCCGATTTCTGATTTAAAGTAAAAAATCAAGTTTACAAAAAGAGAGAAAATTAAAAATTCTGAATTAAGTCATCTTTTAGTTAAGAGAAGATATTAAAAAAAACAGATATCAAGAACAAGAAATTAACAAATATATGTCAGAAAGCTGCCTGGCAGAAAAGGACCTGGGGGTGCTGGTTGACAGCCGCCTGGACATGAGCCGGCAGTGTGCCCAGGTGGCCAAGAAGGCCAACAGCATCCTGGCCTGTATCAGAAATAGTGTGTCCAGCAGGAGTAGGGCAGTGATTGTGCTCCTGTCCTCGGCACTGGTGAGGCCGCACCTCAAATACTGTGTTCACTACCAGAAGGACATTGAGGTCTTGGAGCATGTCCAAAGAAAGGCGACACAGCTGGTGAAAGGTCTAGAGGAGACCCTCCTATGAGTTGCTGCTGAGGGAACTGGCGTTGTTTAGCCTGTAGAAAAGGAGGCTGAAGACCTTATCACGCTCTACAACTACCTGAAAGGGGGTCGTAGTGAGGTGGGTGTCAAGTCTCTTCTCCCAAGTAACAAGCTTGTCCTACTGGACAAGAGGAAACAGCCTCAAGTTGCACCAGGGGAGGTTTAGACTGGATGTTAGGAACAATTTCTTCACTGAAAGGATTGCGAAGGCATTGGAACCGGCTGTGCAGGGAAGTGATTGAGTCACCACCCCTGGTGGTACTTGAAAGAACTGTAGCCATGGCACTTAGAGACATGGTTTAATTGTGGACTTGGCAGTGTTAGATTAATTGTTGGACTTGATGATCTTATAGACTCATTTAGGTTGGAAAAGATCTTTGATGACTTGACAACCTTCAAGACTTGCACAAACCTGCTGTGTTCAGTAAATAATCTTCCAAGCAATATTCTGAACAATGTAAATGGCTATCAGCCCTATATAGCAAGCACATTTAAATAGGCAAGAAGTAACACTATTCTTGCCCATGTGTACAAAAACTCCTTTTAAAAAGGAAAAAAAAGATTAAAAGAAGGATATATTATTTCAGAAGAGGTACTCTACAACAAGCATTTAAGGCTATCACCTGGTGAGCCAACAACAAACAGGATGAGTGCAGGCCAGCTCCACTATACAACGTTCATATCTGCATTAGCTGGACACCACATCAACATTAGTAAGACTGGTCTTACATACGCTGAGCTACCACAACTAAAAACCTTCCAGGAAAGAGTTGCCTTGAATCAAGTCAGCTCCAGTTCCATGTATTAGACCACCTTAAGTCTGGGATACCAGTTTTCAGACTTTATACCATATAAATGCTTAGTTGTTCAGGCATACCAGCAAGTTAAACGAACGTGCAGAAAGGTTATAGATATAAAAAGTTAAAATCGTAACATCCAACTTCCTTCTAACTTGAAACGTACCAGCAGAACTCTGCACACAGTGCCACAAAACTCCAGCATAGTATCACGCTCCTTATCTCCTTGAACTTATACTCTGATAATATGAACTTATTAGAAATGAAATACATGTTTTAAGATACTGATTTCACAAAACAAATCCAGAATTCAAACTTGTTTCTGACATGCAGCAGCTGTAACAGACATCTTGTATCAACAGTTGAGACCATCACTGCAGACACCTTAACTTAGCCCTTGCTCAACACACATCAAAACAAAGCATCAAAATACACTGGCAACACACATGCCCTCAGGATACACTTGTTTCCACAGAAAATGTGAAAACAAAGCCCTTTAAAACAATAGCCTCCAATAAACAGGGCTCTGACTTAACTCAGGGTCAGGCTATAAGGATCACGATCACAACCCTAAACACCAGCAGTTTTGATTCTTTGACATTAAAATTTGGGCAGGGCAAAATTTCTTAACTGAAGCACATACAAGTTTTCACTAATGACTGATTTCATTAACTAGCTTCTCCAAACACCATGTATTCTTTCTAGATTGGAAAAAAAAAAAAAAAAAAGATGAAAAATAAATTAAGAAGCCCAACCAGTGTATACACCAACTTAGCAAAACCTTCACGCAGGGGCCTCTGTTGCAGAGACAGTGTAACGAACAGGCCATTGTGCAAGGCAAGAACTCTATTTCAGAAGTCACAGTAACAAAACATGCGAGGTATGTCAGTCTTCACAAGCTATTTGACAGCTGAAAGCAAGCTGCATCGTACTGCACACAGCTGGAGAACGTACTGCCAAAGCTGTATTTTAAGATGAGTGGGTAAAAAGAGTTTGAATTAAACTGTGAATCTCTTATTTGTGCCTGGTTTTATGACTTTGCCTGCAATTAACTTTCAGAGTTTTACAAGTAGTGTGTCACGTTTTCTACTCTTAAACAATAAGAATGTATTTATAAAATCATATTCATACTTACTTGACAGGAGACATAAGCAGGGCAAGAGACTGCATGAAATGAAAAACACCTGATGGGTTATCCAAGACTTTGATCTGAAATGAAAAGCAAAAATCTAAGTAAATCTAAATAACTAAAACAAAGGGCAAATCAGTTTTATCAGAGAAATGCAAATTCTGAGTTTCACATTTTTCACTAGCTTTTTGTTCAGACTAAAAAGTATCCATGAAAGACAGTGCCCACACCCTGGAGGAAGTATTGCTGGGGCAAAATATTGGGAGTTGTCCAAAAGAAGTACTCCTAGAAATTAAAGGAGTTTTAAAAAAAAAAAAAAATATCAAAGCTCTACAAAAAAGACAACTTTTCTCTTTGTTTCATGTGTACTTCTGGGCACCAGGGGGAATTAGAACGTTGAGCACAGGAGGATTTAGGATCCTACCATGTTAGGTTAACAGTTGGACTCAATGATCTTAAGGGTCTTTTCCAACCTAAATGATTCTATGATTGTATTCTATCCTTTTATTTCATTGCTTGCCTTTGTCGTGTTAGTGTAACTGCAATATTTTTCATATGGCTAGATTTCCCACATCTTCCCCTCTTGGAGGAACAAAAATGTTCTTTGCAAGAACACCCTGGTGCCTTTGGATATCTGCACTCCCTCTGATCTATACAGAATCACAGAATCATTAAGGTTGGAAAAGACCTTTAAAATCATGAAGCCCAACCGTCAGCCCAACACCACCATGCCCACTAAACCATGTCCTGAAGTGCCACATCAACACATTTTTTGAACACTTCCAGTGATGGTGACTCCACCACCTCCCTGGGCAGCCTGTTCCAATGCTTGACCACTCTCTCCATAAAGAAATTTTTTCTAATATCCAATCTAAACCTCCCCTGGCATAACTTGAGGCCATTTCCTCTCGTCCTATCACCAGTTACTGGGGGGAAGAGACCAACACCCACCTTGCCACAACCCCCTTTCAGGTAGTTGTAGGGAGCGATAAGGTCTCCCCTCAGCCTCCTCTTCCCCAGACCGAACAACCCCAGTTCCCTCAGCCACTCTCCATCAGATTTGTGCACCAGACCCGTCACCAGCTTCGTTGCCCTTCTCTGGACACGCTCCAGCACAACATCCTTCTGGTAGTGGAAAAATGAACCCTTGCCCTTGAAATTACCTAATAAACTTCTCAGAGAAACCAGTCGCATTTCAATGTGCAAGATAGGAAAATCTGTTCTTCCTCATCCCTTATATACCACAGAGCTGCCTCCAATCTCGCCTTGTCTCATATACAGTTGCTGCTTCAAGCCTAAATATTCTTTAAATTTCTTGGAGATCACTCCCAAGACCTGCTGCTGCATGAGGCCTTCTGAGGTACACCACAAGTCCTTAACTCCCTTTCATGGAGTCCCTCTAGTCAAGAATGAAAAGTGTGTTTCCCTGTTCACCTGCTCATGGTTGGGCTAACATGGGTAAATACATCCCTTGACAAATCCCTCACTGTTACCATGATTCCACACACATGGAAACATGATGTCGGTCATGAGGGATTGACTAGGCAAAAGACATTCTCTGCTCCTATTCACTCCACTCCCACTCCAACTTTCTGACAATAAAGTATTAAACATTCACACCTGAATGAATGGACAAGCCCATTCGCTGATGCCAGCTGGACACCGAAGGATGTGGTTGAAGAGAAAGAGATGGTCACCTGGACAGCCAATTCTTTGCAACACAGACACCTAAAGGGAAGTGTATTAAAATCTTGTAAACAATTTCAAGGCTCACTCCTTTATAATCTTGCTAACTAGAGTAACTATTTTTTCATTTCTTTTTCCATGCTTTCTAACAAACGTCAATTTTCAGAGCAAGTTACAGGAGAACAGTATTTAAAAGTCTGCTTGCTTGGCTTATAAGCCACAAACTGTTTTCTTTGGTGTAGAAAAATTACTTTGCAATTGCATTAAAAACTAATTTATTTATAAATCAGCAAGAATAAAAGTTTCTCAAAAATGACAAGTCTGAATAGTTTTCATTTCAAAATAAGTAAAAGCATAATGAATGTTAAGTATTAAGTCCACTTTGAGAAGTGTCAGCTGCTCAGGTGCCAGTCCTCATTAATGCTGCTGACCTCCATCAACTTCATCAGACAAGGGAATTCATTCTAAAGATTCACTAACAGATTCTGATCCTCAAGTAGAGCAAACCCCCAAAAAATCACTGCACGTGGGACAGTGAGAGACACAGTAACACTTTCAGAAATGACTCCCGAATTCATCCCATGCGTTGGATCAAACAATTATATCCATGCTTACTCCCTCACCAGTCTCTGCAGCCACATAAGAAGGTCACTCTGAAACTGAGGGTCTTCGATAACTCTGCGAGTGAAACTGAAAAGGACGCTGATACATTCCTTCAAGTGGCTCAAGTCTGAAGAAAGATTTTCTGACTGTTTTGAAACTGTAAATTGAAAACAGAATTAAGGAGCTTTGACAAGCAGCTCTCAGAGCAGTAGCATAAGTAGTGGTTTTGGGGCTATATAGAAAACTTGCTCTTTATCTATAGATACCAAGATATTTCAACACAGCTGCTTGCTATATCTGACAGAAAAGAACTTTAGAGTACTTGATTTAAACTTATAATTAAGCACTGAACATTAATTACAAGAGACTATACTATGGTTACTCTCATAAAAAGCCTTTCCTCAACATAAACTTCATAAGAACCACCATTTACTATGCATATAAACTATCCAGGAGGTGGGAGGCAAAGGGAGGAGAACTAGAAAGGATAAATAGCCAGGGTGGGAGGGGGAGGAATGCTTTAGCTAAAAGGTTATATTGGCACAAATCCAAATAAAGAATACACCTAGGATAAAAACCAAAAAGTTTTCTAAGTATTAGAGCTGCGAGATTTCAAATAGCCTTCCAAGAGGAAGCAGGAAAAATATCCAGCTGGTTTTAGAATTGTGCATAACCAATTTGGAAAAGAGACTATATTAAACATTGCCTTTGACAACAAAAGATTGGGGTCCAGGTATCCCATCCCACCTGGTGTTCCTCTACAGTAACCAGTGGCAGTATGTAGCTTAGACAGAAGGCAGCACTCCTGCCTGCATTCAGCTTCCACTCTCCAGGTGAATAAGTTAAGAGAACTGGAGTTTTTCCTGTGAGAAAAAAAGTATCACTGATCCCTACATAAGATCTACAGATTTTAGGATCAGAGCAGAAACACTCCAGAATACAAATTCCACCCCAAGACTCCAAAACTGCAGGTGAACAAGGTGCTGGGCACTCTAAACAGCATGGGGAGTGGTCTAAACCAGCAACACACCTTGTTCTTGCTGCTGAAGAGCCACTGATCTCAGCAGGGACGAGCTGCTGAGCAACCTGTAGACATATGATTCCACTTGCAACCGGGACAACACCGAGGTGTACGAGTGCAGCACCAGCGTCTGATGCACGTGCTCTGCTTTGGCTTCAAACAGCTTTTTCAGTTCCCACAATACACTTTCATTCAGCTCCACTGTCTGGTAGCGATGATGACCTGTCACTTTGCACTGATCTGCACAGACACCCTGAAAAGAAAGCAATTATTTTATTTAAGTGGCTTTGTCATTTGCTGGGTTAAGTGTGCTTACAGAAATTAGCCTTGACATAACCCTCCTCTCAACAGATTTCAAACTTTGCATAAAAGGTGCTGCTTCACAGGTGGAAAAGACAAACATGACAAACCTGTCAGCCTCACCTCTGTGCCTGGGAGGATCATGGAGCAGATCCTCCTAGAAGCTATGCTGAGGCACATGGAGGGCAGGGAGGTGATTTGAGACAGCCAGCATGGCTTCACCAAGGGCAAGTCCTGCCTGACCAACCTAATGGCCTTCTGTGATGGAGTGGCCACATCAGTGGACAAGGGAAGAGCCAGATGTCATCTATCTGGACTTCTGCAAGGCTTTTGACATGGTCCCCGACAACAGCCTTCTCTCTAAATTGGCAAGAGATAGATTTGATGGGTGGTCTGTTGGGTGGATGAGGAATTGCTTGGATGGTCGCACCCAGAGGGTAGTGGTCAATGGCTCAATGTCCAAATGGAGAACGGTGACGAGTGCTCAGGGGTCTGTACTGGGACCAGTACTCTTTAATATCTTCATCCATGACACAGACAGTGGGACCGAGTGCATCCTCAGCACATTCACAGATGACACCAAGCCGAGTGGTGCTGCTGACATGCCTGAGGGATGGGATGCCATCCAGAGGGACCTGGACAAGCTAAAGGCATGGGTCTGTGTGAACCTCATGAGGTTCAACAAGGCCACGTGCAGGGTCCTGCCCCTGGGTCGGGGCAACCCCCGGTATCAGCACAGGCTGGGGGTGAAGGGATGGAGAGCAGCCCTGCCGAGAGGGACTTGGGGGTCCTGGGGGATGAAAAGCTGGACACGAGCCGGCAATGTGCGCTCCCAGCCCAGAAGCCAACCGTGTCCTGGGCTGCCCCCAAAGCCGTGTGGCCAGCAGGGCGAGGGGGGGGATTCTGCCCCTCTGCCCCGCTCTGGGGAGACCTCCCTGCAGGGCTGCGTCCAGCTCTGGAGCCCTCGGCACAGGAGAGACATGGACCTGCTGGAGCAGGGCCAGAGGAGGCCCCAGCAACGCTCCGAGGGCTGGAACCCCTCTGCTGGGAGGACAGGCTGGGAGAGCTGGGGGGGCTCAGCCTGGAGCAGAGAAGGCTCCGGGGAGACCTTCCTGCAGCTGCCAGGGCTGAGAGGGGCTGAGGAGAAAGATGGGGACAGGCTTTTTAGCAGGGCCTGTTGCAACAGGACAAGGGATGATTGTTTTAAACTAAGAGAGGGCAGATTCAGACTAGATAGAAGAAAGAAATTTTTTACGTTGAGGGTGGTGAAACCCTGGCCCAGGTTGCCCAGAGAGGTGATCGATGCCCCATCCCCTGGAAACATCCTAGGTCAGGCTGGACGGGGCTCTGAGCAACCTGCTCTGGTTGCAGATGTCCCTGCTCACAGCAGGGGGGTTGCACTAGATGGCCTTTAAAGGTCCCTTCCAACCCAAAGGTTCTATGATTTTTCCTACACACTTTTTAGAGCTGCTGGCTACCAAAGATTCACATCGCTGACTTCTGACAAAATTACTCTATAAGCCCTCGATAACTCATATTTAGAAATAGACAAGTGACTTGTCTGTGTCACTTACAGATGTGAACAAAATCAGGTGTCTTTACTCAGTGAGCGCAACTGCATCTCCGTTTATAGATTTCCGTAAATATTTGCAGCTGCTGTTTTAAAGCTAAAACATATACTGAAACAAGATAAATATTTTTCTCAGTTCCCAGAACTGAATATTTATAGCAATTCCTTACTGTACATTTAAAATTTTCAGAAATTAACTTACTATAACTTTTTCCCAAACTGGAATTAAAAGCTGAGGCCTGTCTTCCCCTGTCCTATCTCTAATTCTTCAGCACAAGAAAACCATAATACATAACATTCCCATTATTCCTCTATGTAACCAGGAAACAGGCTTCAGAGCCAGCACTTTGGAAGCTTAGCTTGAAAGTATCCCTGCGTTTCCTAAGTTAGTAGAATGGGAATTTTGAATTGGTCTAAAGATAACAATTGTTCTGGACATACAATAAATACATAGTGAATCAGGATGGAATAAAGCAAGCAGCAAGCTTAGCCAACTGTATGATGCTTAGTGGGGATGTAAGAGTGAAGCCAAAATTGCTTTCAACATTGAAAGCAATCAACACAAATCTGAGAGTCCAGTGAGGTTCAGTGTTACTCCCTAGTAAAAAGGAGAAACTCAAATCTGTTCAGTGGATGTCTCTCAACATCTCAACTCTGAGGAACTGCGCAGAAGCAGCACTGCACTCACAATAACAGTAAGAGCCACCATATACATAGGTACTTAGCACCTTTGGACAATTTTGATGACGTGTCGGCTATAAACAGCACCAGAGTGCCAGAACAATTTTATTTGCTCCCACTGTAACGTTGAGCTCCAAAAACGAGCTACACAGAATGAGTTTTGGGGAAAATTTTTCTGATGTGTGCACCAAAGAGCTCCCCAAACCCCTCTGGTTTGCAGACAGAAAGGCTGCAGAATACCATGACCACCCTGGAAGTAGCTAAAACCACAGCATCACTTACAGAGCAACCTACAGTTACTGAAAGTGGAGGGATCTCACACACCCTAGGCTTTGAGCAACAGGGTCACCCACAAGCATGACTCACGCTCCTCTGCAGCTACCGCCTCTGACAGCGGGACAGTCAGGAATGACGTCAGTGAGAACTGTCACTAGAGGCAGCAAGCCAGATGGGACATCACTGCTACGGTCATTCTGAAGTACTTGGAGTACTGTGATGTAAACTACACCCAGCACTACAGGCAGAACTGGCTGTACACAGCTCATTCTGACTGACTACAGACATGAGTCTGACCCCAAAAAAGATCCTGCTACCCTACTCTCGCCAGAGTTTAAAAAAAATCAAACAACAAACTGTCTTAAATCTTAACAGGAGGATGATACTCTGAAGTACTGGGGGTCAGTGGGGAGACAGAAAGCAAAGGCAATCACCTCTTTTAAAACAAAATAGCTTAAATATGATACACCTGACAGCAAGTAAAATTAACATCTGGAATCACATCCAAACAATTTGGATTCAAAAGTAGCTTGCAACAGCACCTGCACAGTTTTCTGTTCTTCTTTAAAAGTCCATAATCTCCCCTTAACATTTTGGCAGTCTGTTGTCATAGCCTGCAGCTCTGCCTCAGCCAGCAACAGCTGCTTCCTGCAGCGCATGTAGTTCAGGAGTAGTTCATAAAATTCGTGCCTGTCCTGATGAGCAACACTTTCAAATTCCTCCGCATAGGAGTCAACATTCTCCAACCACGAACACGGCTCAAAAATTTTCAGCTGTTCTCTGGTAAATGGCACCAGTTCTGGTTCAGTTGGGAGCTCTGGATACAGCCTTTCATTGTGCAACAGTGGTTTAACTGTTATTACGGTTGGTCTTTCATAGGACAATTCAGCTGACAAGTCTGGATAAACTGGTTTCAATCCCAAACGCTGAATACGCGTTTTGGATTTCTCCGAGAGCTGTGAGATACAAAGAGGAAGTTTCTCTGAAGAACGGACAAGAGGATTTTTAATATCTGGTACATTTTCAGTTCCTTTGTCCTGTACAAAGCCCACTGCTGTCTGAGAGCCAGCAGCGCTGGAATGAAAGGTACTACTCGATAAATCACAGTTTCCTGATCCACTAGCAACCACCTCCACAGGGCTGCGAGGTTTGTCCGACTTGCTTTTTCCACTCTTCTCAATATCCCCCCCACATTCTTCATGGGAAGGATCAGCTTTGAACTCTTCTGCATCTGTGGGAGGATCCAGAGTCACTGTCAAAGACCCTCCACTTGCTGAAGTTAAATTACTCTGGGGGACGTGGCACACATCGTTTATAGTTCTTCCATCCTCTACTTCATCATTGAGCTGAATTTCTGTAAATTCTCCAGGATATTCCACTTGCTCTTTACTGTCTTGAGAAGATACTTCTGCCACAGGAGGGAGGAAGACCTCATCAGACTCTTGTATCTGGGACTCCTCATTACTTTTTTTCTTTTTTTCCTAGGAAAAAAAAAATTAACATGTCACTACCAAGTGAATCTCTCCCCCTTGCATCCCAAATCCCACCACCACCAAAACCAGTATTTGTCAACATCACAGCTCTGAAAGTCCCTCAACACATTAATTTTCATAATATTGAAGGTATAACAAATGCACCAAACAGATCATTGTTCTTTAGTTGCCCTTTGAAGACTGTCTATCAGCACCTCTTTCCTTGGTCACTTCTTGAACAGCCCTTCAACATTTCTACATTAAAAGCTATAAACATCCCAGGACAGAGTGTTTCATTAACATATAAAATAATCAAAATAACAAGATCCTGAACTCTAAAAAGAGTCCCTGGATCTTCCCAAATTGCAAACAGTTATGTCAAGACTCGCCTTAAGTTTTACTGAAATTTTTTTTTAATATTTTAATGAATAGAAAGTCATTTTCAAAAAAGTACTTTCAGAACAATGAAAGTCTGGAATGCATTCCCTAATTACATTCTAAAACAATCACAAAATCTGTACAAATACTGAAATACCTCTTTTCAATAGGGATTACATACTAGAGACGTCAAAAAACTAAGTAGTGACCTTAAGATTATCCACTTTTAAATTATCAGTCTGGAAGTAAACAGTTCCCATAAACCTAGTCTAAGGTGTAGATTAGCCTCTTTTCCAAAGCGCAGCAAGGGAAATAATGTTGCAAAGAAAATCAATAAAGATTTTGTCAACTTGTAAATCATTTGCCAATTTGTAAAACAAAAAATTGGCAAAGCCTTTTGCCAAGTTGTAAATTGTTTGTGTATACCTACCTGTTTGTAAGAAGTGAAACCGAGAAGAATTAGGTTACAGCGCTCCAGTTTTAGATGGCCCAGATAGCATAACAAAGAACACAGCTGAAGTTAGGAAAAGCTCTCAATGCTCCTCCATGACTGGGGAAAAGATGATAGTTTTGGAAACTTGCTGACAGTATCATACTTTCACTAAACATCTGACATGACTTATGAAAACAGCTCAAATAAAGGTGATAGCTTTTATTCTTAAGCCTCATTTTATTGCAGTGCTCACAGCTTCTTTATAAAATGGCAATACACTGGCTTTGCTTTCAGACTGTGCTTTCCAGTATATTAAAAGCTGCAAACACTTCTGATCACACTCCAGTTCTGGCACACTCCAAGGCTAGCTAAAGCTACAGGTGAGAGGTTAAAAATAGATCAGCACAATTCTTTAAACTAGGAATTATAGTTATAATAAACATCTCCTGACAATTAACTCAAAGTCAGTAATTTCCACAGGATACTGTATCACTATATTGCATTTTTAACAGTGTCCACATACTTTACGAACACATGCTGGTCTTTTCCCCTCTACAACCTCAAAGTTCCCTCCTGCAGTCCTCATACAGAAGAAACTCCCTTTATCTTTGAGTGGCACCCTGTATTTCTCGCAAACACTACTGTTAGATTAAATCCCTGTTAACGATTGCGGCATTTTTTGCCTTGGAAAGTGAGAACTGAAAGGCACTTCATAAACTTTAAAAGAAACTATTTTATCTGAGAAAGGATGAAAGAAATCAGGTTCTGAATTAACATGAAAGCAAAACCTGTTGCTCTCTCTTCTGAAGTTTAGCCTTTGAGTCAAAGATGATGCCTGCTCGTTAGCCTTGTCCCGTGTCTAACCACCCTCCTCTCCTAGCCTGTCAGTGAAGGACACCTATAATTTTTCAAGAAACATCTCTGGAGTAACGTAGAGCTACCCACTGAGATGCACACAGACATACAGCCTCATCTTCACCAGTTCCAGGTTCACTGGTTTTGCCACCTCACTGTGTTTGAATCAGTCTGGTGTTGCTGGTGCTGGACAAGCTTAACTTTTGGGCTACTATTTTCAGAACGCCCTGGGCTCTGTTCCACTACTTGGCAGCTCCACAGCGGAGCCAGCCTGTCTCCCAGCTCACAAGAATTTCAGATTTTCAAAGGATTATGGCTGCTTCTGAAGCACGGGAATGGAAAAGTCCTTAATGTGACTGGGCTCCATACTGGGGCCTCAAACACCCCGCATATTAACAGAGCTGAGCATAATAATAGCAACAAAAATATCAGGAATGGGTCATGTGTAACACTGAAGGATTCTGGATTCGCACAGGTGACATCACCAGTGAATTGTTCCACAGTGAATTATACCTGGAAGGGATGGCCAAAGACAGTGGCCACTGGAGTCACCGTACACATGTCATTAATGAACTACCAGCGTCATCCGTGACTCACTGCCTTCCTGCAGGGAACTGATTCTCTTAAGCAGCAGTCTTTAGAGTTAACTGCCTTGCTCATGCCATGGGGCTGAACCAAAACAAAAACAATGACACACTCCTCTGGGGTTGCTCTTCCCTCCAATCTTTACTTGCCTTGAGTTCAGAAACCACAGCCACAGTTGATACTTGGATCTAACCTAGGTTTTTGTTTTACAAAACAGTGGTCAATCAATCCATTAATTTATTTTCAGAGGGCTTTGACAGCCATGACTTCAATGCCTTTGCTCTATGTGGTGCAGTTTACAACATGTAGAGGTTAAGCAATTAAGGGAAACATTTCCATTTTGACTCAACTCTGAGGCAAGATAGTTCAGTTCAGATCACGTCCACAAACTACCAAAATTCCATGTAGCACAGCTGCAGGGAATGCAAAGCCTTCAGAAAGCTCTCGGTACTAACATCATGAACATGAAACAAATTCACAAGAAGATTAAAACCTAGGAAAAGCGATAAATTTAACAACTGTAGCACCAACTAACAGAAAAGAAACACCATTATCTGCTACACACGGCCTCATGTTTTCAGCATTTCAAAGCCAAACCCATACGTACAAGATGGAGCAAGACTGTCATCCCAGACTATACTAAAACACCACTAAATGCCAATAAGCTCTGCTGCTTCACTGCAGATGCAACTCCAGCTGTCTCACTGTGCAGAGCTATTTGAGGAGGCCATATGCTATAACAATAAAAAGCTTGCTGACACCCTTTTACAGCACAGGCACTATCACACCCTTCACCTGGCTGCCAATTACTCTGTCTTCTTAGATCGCTTCAGAAAAGTGCACGCATTCAGAAGCCTTTTTAGAAAAACATCCCACCCCCCGCCTAACTGCTTTCAGCAGAAGAGGACGAACAAACATGGATACAAACCCCGCCCGGGGCAGACACCCCTTCCGCTGCTCTATAAAAACAAACAAACAAACAAACAAGGAGTAACCCCAAATACGAGCCAAACCCCTTGACCAAAGCCCCACAGCGGGTAGTAACACCCTCACACACACCTCCCGCTTGCATTAAACCCGCCTCACTGCTGCGACCGCCGCCCGGAGCCGCCACAAACGGGAGGCGGCGGTGACAGAGCCGCCGCGGGGCCGAGCCCCGCCCCGGGACGGCGGAACGATACCGTGAGGCTCTCCTCAGCGCCGCCGCCGCCACCCCCCGGCGCCCCGTACCTTAGGCCTGCTCTTGACGCGGACCTTGCGGGGGGCCCTCACGGCCTCGGCCATGGCCCCGCGCTGCTCCGCGCCCCTCCCGCTGCAGCGCTGGCCTGCCGGCCCGGGCCGGAAGGGGCGGGCCCGCCCACCCCGGCGCTTTCATCCAATCAGCAGGGAGGCACGTACGGGAGGGACAGAGGGACACACCGAGTCGCGGTGCGTCGCTTCCGTAGGGGCTTGAGAGGAGGCCAGGCTCCCCTGTGAGGGCCTGGGGGGAGGCCAGGCTGCTGCTAGAGGGAATGTGGGGTGAAAAGCCAAGCCCCTACTATTGAGGATGGGGAGTGTGAGGTCTCTTTTCACCTGCGTCATGGCAGGACCTGGAAGAGCCGTTGGAGCCGGGCAGCCTGTCCTGCAGCGCCTGTGGTACCTCCAGCCACAGTGGGGCTGCTGGTTCAGCCTGGGGTCTGCCAATGCCCCTTCTGATCCCTCCCTGGAGCCCCAGGGAGCCATGGCTGGAGCCGAGTCCAAGCCCCACTGGGAGCAGAAGTGATTTCTTCCAGACAGACAAGCCCCCACAGAGCTCAGGCCCACCCTGCAGAAGACATCATAGTCAAGGAGTTCATGATCTCGGACAGGCAGTGTCCACTCTATTGGACCTTGTACTTAGGGCTTGAGAAGCCCAAATGTTATTAACGTAATCTGTAATTTATAATATCTGTGGGAAAGGTAAACTATACATGGGTCAGGGCAGGATGCATTGATCCTGACCGGGAGCCCATTGCATGTTGGGGAGCCAGTGAGCCCCACAGCAGGCTCAGGGCTCATGGTAATGGGGTCTGTGGGCAGCTCCTGTCTGGTACCAGCCCTTACGGCACCTGCCCAGCCTCGCCTGTATCTGGAAGTGCAGCAAGAAGTTCCTGTGTGAATATAATTTAGGAAAAGAGATGTTTTCTTCTAAGTAATTTATATATTGGCTCAAAGGACCAAAAGAGAGCTCTGTCAGACTCTGCCCAAAGGTGGAATGCCCAGCATCTGAAGGGACACAAGATTTACTCGCTGTCTGTATTCCTCTTCTTTTTCTGCTTCTGATATTAAAGCAGTTATCTTATTAAGGCATTTGTTGTCTGTCTCTCCCTGTGAGGCACGCGGGGCAGGGATGGCAGGAGCTGTGCAGACAGCACTGCTCTGAGAAGTCGGCACAGCTGGTTATCAGGGGCTGTAAGGAGGCCAGGCCCTTCTATAGGGCCCAGGAGGAGGACAGGCTTTTTCATAGGTGCTTGTGAGGAGACCAAAGTCTTCTGCACAACTTGGAAGACAACCGGGCAAGGGAAGTTACTGAAAATAAAAAGCCATTTCAGCACTCATGGGCACACAGACTTGCTTCTCAGTAGCTCCATGTCTGGACACTCCTCTTCCAAGCCAGGAAGTGCTTGGTTTTAGGTCTATTCAAACAGTTGGTGTATTCAGAACCAGCACCCCTATTTTGGGATTGCTTCTGTGCATTAAGTGAATGGGCAAGCCAAGTTTCAGCCTCATTAGGGACCTCCACATCCAGAAAAGCCTAACACCATCTATTGTGGGGGAAGAGTGACTGGAGGGCTGCCCAGCGGAAAGGGACCTGGGGGTGCTGGTTGACAGCCAGCTGAACATGAGCCGGCAGTGTGCCCAGGTGGCCAAGAAGGCCAGCAGCATCCTGGCCTGTATCAGAAATAGTGTGGCCAGCAGGAGCAGGGCAGGGATCGTGCCCCTGTACTCAGCACTGGTGAGGCCGCACCTTGAATGCTGTGTTCAGTTTTGGGCCCCTCAGTGCAAGAAGAACATTGAGGTGCTGGAGTGTGTCCAGAGAAGGGCAATGGAGCTGGTGAGGGGGCTGGAGCACAAGTCTGACGAGGAGCAGCTGAGGGAACTGGGGTTGTTTAGTCTGGAGAAGAGGAGGCTGAGGGGAGCCCTCATCGCTCTCTACAACTACCTGAAAGGGGGTTGTGGTGAGGTGGGTGTTGGGCTTTTCTCCCAAGTAACCAGCGATAGGACAAGAGGAAAGGCCTCAAGTTGTGTCAGGGGAGGTTTAGATTGGATATTAGGAAAGATTTCTTTACTGAAAGGGTGGTCAAGCACTGTAACGGGCTGCCCAGGGAAATGGTGGAGTCACCATCACTGGAAGTGTTCAAAAAATATGTAGACGTGGCACTTCGGGATATAGTTTAGTGGACATGGTGGTGTTGGGCTGATGGTTGGACTTGATGATCTTAAAGGTCTTTTCCAACGTTAATGATTCTATGATTCTGTGATGCTCAGTCAGCTGAAAAATCCCAATAAAGAAACCATGCAATGTATTACAGAGTAGATACTCTTCCAGGGGAAACAAACCTACATGGTCTGCAGTTCATGGCTAATCACAAGGACTTGTTCTCATGCCAGCCTTCCTTGGGCTACTCTCTCCCACAACTCACTTGGTACTGAGCAAGTACTGAAATAAAGGCTGAGGAAGGATATGCTTTTGTGGGTTTCCTTCCAGGAGAGGCAACTCGCCCCGCCTGATCATCCTAGTGTGCTTTTGGGGTATACCAGCCCTGAGAGAAAGTGAATGTGACAGCACTGAGAAAAAAAAAAACAACATATCCAACACACAAGTCTCAAAACTGATATTTTTAAAATATGTATTTAAAGATTAAGACTACAGCAGGTTCCTTCAGAAGAATATTTGTATACGTGGTCTTTCAGAAATAAAATAGCACAACTGATTCCTTGACATGTGCACTTTGCACAGTTCATTATAATGCAGCAGGACAGATGTTAAAACTCGCCGTGATCTCCACACAAGGAAATACGGGGGACCAGTGGGCTTAGGCACACACCGAACTCAGGCAGATTCAGCTTGAAGAGTATCATATAACTAGCAACTCCTGTTGCTCCAAAGTCAATCACCTAGCACCAGGTTTAGACAGCTAAATTGTGTGCTGGTCCCCATGTCCTCTGTTCCCGTGTCCAGCGTCACAAGGCACTGAGGAGCTGTTCAGCAACACTGCACGCAGGGACGACTTAGAGAGACCAGCAGCCCTGAGGCACGTAAGCGTCTGAATCAAAGCCATAATCATACATATGTTAACAAAAAGGGCATGAACTTCAAGGAGACCTGGTCAGGAAACAAGTTTCATGGCTCCAGGCCAACGGTTTGTTTCCAGTGATGCATAGCCAGAATAAGTCCAAGTTCAGGGATTCACAGAAGTTAATCAAATGGGGCTCTACAGACCCTACCAGTGACAAGATATACCACGAGCCTAAAAAAACATAACCCCTTAATTGGAGAGGCAGTTGGAAGAGCTGACCACCTTTCTTCAGATCCTCAACAATGCCGTAGGGTGCAGGACTTCCCAGCAGGTTTGTGGTGGCACAGCCTCTTGCTAGGTAGCTGCACTGTGGACTGCTGCACCAGGCAAGATGCAAATCAGCTTCCAGTATCAGTGCTTAATCCTGGAGCATGTGTACAGTTAAGCCAGACCCATGGTCCTCCTCTAAGTAAGCTCCTTGAGAGATGTTACTAAATTAAACCTGAATTACAAGTTTAATCACCATTAATGAAAAATGTTAGAAACAGATGAAAGTGTAACCTGAGGTCTGAGAGAGATATATATGCCCTGAACACAAGCCAGCATGCCCAAAGCATCACACAGTGCTCCCCTCGGCACATGTGACTTCTTAGTTATCTGGAGACTGGGAGGCTCCAGCCTCTCCCAAATGGCTGCACTTTAGAAGAACTTCAAATCAAAAACCTTCCGACACAGGTCGCCCCTGTGTCTGGGTCCATCACTTATGTTCCTTTTCTTCCCCTGAGTGTGAAGATGGGATATCTGTCCAAGCAATTTACTGATCAAAGGCACAGATTTTTAGTAGGCACCTTCTGAATATACAAATAATTATCAGAGTCCTCAAATACTTTCTTAAAATGGAGAAGCGCTTCAGCTCTGTGTGACTGGGAATAACTGGAAACACCACCTCTGCCATGCTGGCCAGACCAACAGTGTCTTCGGCCTGGAGAACCTACAGAACAGGATCAACAGCATCTAAAACCACAGCTCCAGCTCAGGCAAGCAACGGGAGGGCTGACATGATCATCACTCCCAGTCAGTCACCTCAAAATGTCATCCCTTAACTGACGGCCTTTCTTTCTCCAATGTCCCTCCTCTGTGTAGCTGCATCTCATGTTAAATCCTTTCTTCATCAAATATGAGTACTTACTGTGGCTATTAGTGATGTACCAAGCTGTAGCCATCAGCTGTAGCATAATCCGGCTCACCTGAAACACGGTGCACAAAAAATTAAGTCTGCTCATGAGAAGTACTCATTATGAGACTACGTAGGAAAAAAGCACCATGCTCTGGCCACCCATGTTCAGGGGATGGGAGGCAGGGGGGGATGAGGCTGAAATTTGATTTGCCCAAGAGCCAAAGCAGGATCTTGTTTTACTCAGTCCCACTGCAGTATCCCATCACTGAAGAATGATATAGCCCGTGCTGTTGAAGCAGAGAAGGGCGCAAACTGCAGAGGCAGGTGGGATCCCCAGCGTAGACATCCTTAAGCTTCAGAAATGCCTACACACAGGGCTTTGATCAGAACTTCTCCTGGATGAAACCTTGCCTTCAAAGTCAGCGCCCAACTTCCCAGCATCTTGCAGTGGGGACTGAACTTACAGCAGAAGCTTCACCTAAAGCAATCCCTTTAGAGAGCTGAAGGTCATGATCTGATGGGGAAGAGCAAGAGCAGAGAGTTCCTCTGTGGGGCCAGAAACCCCATAAAGCAAGTAACTCACCTGGCGCGCTGGTCGGGGTGGGTAGAGGTCCCCTCCTGCACAGAAGGAAACACAGAGCTGAGGATCTGTGTGGCTATGGGACTCATGTTGTCCTGGCTCTGCACTGCCAAACTGCCCTCCCAGAGCTGTTTGGGAAGGCAAGAGGTTTGGCCAGCCTGGGCTTTATGAAGACCTGGTACCAAAGCATGTCATGGTGGGCTCGCTGACAGCCTGCTTGGCAAACACGGGAATTGAAGCTGATACAGTAGGGGAGAGGAAAAAGTATCCAAAAAGCATTAAGTTGGGGAAACATTCACAAGTGGCCCTCAGGGCATGCCTTTTTACATGCCTTTGCCCAGAGTGAGACATCAGGAAGCCATAATTGGACATGACTCCTCTCCCAATGTGACAGGCAATGTGGCACACTCATCCTTAGCAAGAGTCTTTGGCCCTGAATCCCCATTTTCCCCCCAGCAGAAGCATCCTTCAACCCTGTCCTCCCTGCCCAGCTTCACTTCTGGAGGACTGAATTCAACTCTGCTGTGCCTCCCTCTACCCACACACGCTTTTAACTGATCCATCTCTCCTCAGACAGACAGACTACATGGAGAACTATGCAGGGAAGCCCAGAAGGTTTCATTTTGGTGTCAAAGGCTGCTCTAAAAGGGAGGTCAGATTGTTCCCAGAGAAAGCAAGACATGAAACTGCCTTTCTTTTCTGCTATCCAAGTACCACAGCTGCTTACTTTGATGCAAAGGACTTCTGGAAGCAGCTTAGCACAAGAAAAAATGAGCACACCCTCACCCACAAGCACTTTCAGAATAATATTCCCATTCATGAGAATGGAGAAATGACCCCAAAAGGGGGAGCAAAAGCCTCTGACTGGGCTTGAGGCAGTCTTTGAAGACCTTATAATAGGCAAGATATTGGCATAACTCCTGCTGTGGAGAGTGATTGACTACATAGCATGGGAAGTATTTTCCTCCAATAGTCCCAAGTCAAGCGTCCAACAGACTGAAAGCAACAAGATACACTGCCTTTTTTTTTTTTTTGGAGGTCATCTTTTGCAATAGCAATTGCAATTGTACATGTTATGTCCCTTACCTTGATATAGGTACAGGAACCGGACTTCTCACAGGAGTTGCATTTCTCTGTGTATTATAGTAGTTTTCATAAACAACAGGAGCTAGGAAAAATTAACAATAGTAAAGTACAGACCTTTTACAAGCATAAACTATGTGTCAACACCAACATTCAGCTGCTGAATCTTTCCTCTCTCTGGGAAAATGCCTGAGGAGGAAATTAAAAGTTACAGAAAGGGGAAATCATCTTCAGGGGCTGGGCATAAGTGGCAGAGATTAGTGCTGCATGCTAGTCAATGAAAGGAGGAATGTTGTAAAATCAATGGGGTCTTTTTGCATCCACACTGATGCTGATCAGAGCAGCAGCTCCATGAAGAGTACAAGGAAGTCAGCACTGCTTTGTGAGATCATACCTGGCTCTTACCTGGGGCCAAACTTCCAGTTTTGCGTAAATTTACAAAAAAATCAATATCCTTCTCAATGCTGCACATTTCTAAACTCTTGCGGATTTCCTCATATTTCTGCAAAAGGGAAATAAAAAGCATTTCTATACATCAGGTTAAAAAACAAGAGAGTTTTTTCCAGTCTTTTATCACAGTAAGCCCAGTGCTCACCCAGGATACAAGCTTCAGTGGTAGGGGAATCATAGAATCATAGTTTGGGTTGGAAGGGACCTTTCAAGGCCATCCAGTCCAACCCCCCTGCAGTGAGCAGGGACATCTGCAACCAGAGCAGGTTGCTCAGAGCCCCGTCCAGCCTGAGCTGGGATGTTTCCAGGGATGGGGCATCTACCACCTCTTGGGGAAACCTGTGCCAGTGTTTCACCAGCCTCAAAAAACATGGGAATCACAGAGGGAACATCATCTGCAAGAGCTTTGGCCAAAACTTTCTCCCTGCACACTCATCCTGGTGTCTGGTGGCTGATGAAAAGCCACAGCCCAACTCGGACATAACACAGCTCAGTGCACAAGAAAGCAAATTGGGCTCTGATTTCCGAACAGAAAAATGAAGATTTTCATTTGATGTACCTCATCATTCTGGACGCAGTCCTGTGAGAGCTGGTTGACATGAAGCCAGAGGGCGTTGCGGAAGTAGTTGATCCGCTCGCACTCCTGAGTCTCAAAGAACTAAAACGATACAGACAAAACAGCCCTAACGTTTTTAAAAGGAGAGAAAATCTCTTTTATCCTGATTGCTTCTCATCCCCAAGTGCCACCACAAAGGCAGCTGTCCTCAGTGAGGAGCAGGTGGTATTGGTCTTCTGCAGAAAACATGGAAACCATGAGTCCTCCAGCTTGTCCAGAGGAGAAATCGTCCCTCAGCACAACCAGGTGCTTCAAAGATGTGTGTTAAGCTTGGGAAAGTCTGCAGTACCGATGCGGAAGGGGTCACCCGGCACACCACTACCTCTGGGGAGATCAAACCAGTTTCCTAAAAGCAGTGCATGTTCCCTAGGTACCCCATGGTCCTGCAGTCCCAGCTCACTTCCCTCCCACCGGTACAGTGCAATAAAAAAACACAGGGCATGTATGAAAACAGAGGTGCATTGACTGGCTGGTCTTCTCCCTCTTTCCTGCCCATCCCTTTTCCAAGCAGATTTAAACCCAAGTCTTTTGAAATCTGCTATCTGGTATACCTCAATTTCACATGCCTTTACATATTTCCATGAAAGATAACCTTTCATCCCAAGGGTACGTAAGCACTTGTTATCAGTTATGACCTTTGCAACACACTGTGGGGAAAACCTCCATGTGATCCATCTGCAGAAATGAAACCACTGCTTCCCATGACCCACCATCAGGGAGGCTTCCAGAGACCCCAGACACGAAAAGCACACCAGTGCTGAGACACCGACGCACCTCACACAAAACAGACAGCCAATTCCATTTCAAAAGGAAAAAATACAATGGAAACCTGGAGGGAAATAGATTGGGAAGGAATTGGTGCAGCTGGGGATGGGACGGCCTTCCGCAAGCTTGGAGCAGACCTGGGATAAAACCTTGATCTCAGCAGTCCCTGTCCATCCCTCGGTCACAGACCACAGGTGGCAGCAAGACACAGGTCAGCAGCAAAGCGACTGCACGGTCCTCTCACCACCAGCTCTGGACTTCCCCAGCATGTGCTAGAAAACTTTGCTAGACCACTTTGCTATGAAACAGCCTGCTCTAGGCTGATACAACCACTCGGAGGGGTTCTCACGCTACTGCGTGGTCCGTGAGATACAAGGCGAAGGGCTCCGGGTGCGTGGGGATGGCCTCACCCAGCCTGCATCCTCAGCCCACCACCAGCCTCTGCTGCAAAGTCATTTAAAATCAGAATTTCAGACCAAGTCAGCTGGGTGGTGTTGGAACTATAGCACATATTGGCTTCAAGTTGCCAGGTGTGCAGAGGTGGCCGTGGCCATGAGTGTTCAAGATGATGGCCACACCGAACGTGCAGGCAGGTAATGGACAAAAATGTCACTACTTAGTGCATTGACTCTATCAGTTTTAAAAAGTGGTGGAAGAAAAAAAAATTAAAAAAGAGTGGAAACTTCAAAGCAGTGGGATGTTGAATCCAGAAGCCAAGCATGAGACACACGCAGGGTTAGCTGCAACACCTGCCGGGGGAATACAGAGAAGGCAAATCTGCACCATCCCTAACCCCCGCAACAAGGGGACGGACGTCCAGAGGACCACGCTGCCACGTGAAGGTGTTTCAGGGCATTTACCTCACAAGCTTTGATGTGCTCTTTCTGCCATTCTTCCCGGATCTTCTCCAGTGTGGTAACGCTCTGCTGGTAACTCCTGTCTGTGAAAGAAATCACATTGTCATCTAATTAACATCAATTTATAAAAAACCTTTGCTAGAAGGTAATGTGCAAAGTTTAAAATGCTGGGACATCAGGGAGAAAGCAGCAGTAATGCATAAAAAAGCTGTAGTAGTAAAAGGTCGGCTCGGGGTGGGCACTGCAAGGGGACATGGAGCTGCACAGACAGAGGGTCATGCTGTGGGAGCAGCCTTGGTGGGGTCATGCGTTCTTCTCCAGGGCAGGTGCCCACCGCCGGTATCTTGGGCCCGTGTTTTTGAGGAGCCGTGCCTGACCCAAGAGCTGGAGCTCGCCCTGTGCCCGAGAGCCATGCCATGGCTTCACAACCCCCTGCCCTGGGAAACACTCCCCTCACCCTCCAAACGCTGCTATTTCAATGCTCACCAGAGTCCTCCAGAGCTGATTTTGTCTGAGCCAGCTTCAGGAACAACTGCCAAAAATGGGAGACAGAAGAAAGGTAGAGGAGAGCTCTGGTGCATTGCGGGCACAACCGAGGAACATCATCTGCCCTCCCATCTCACCCCAAGCCCCAAAGCTGGGAGAAGAGCCATGGGGCAGGAGAGCTGTGAGAAGAGACACCCCCTTCTCCCCCTGCCCCACAGCCACCCCTCTCTCCGTACCTTCTCCTGTTGCTTCTGCGTCACCAGGTTTGCGTTGCGGTGTACAGCCTGTTCCGCCTCGTCCTTATCCCTGCAGCGCTGCTCGTAGAGCCTCTTGGCCTGGGAGAGCCACCAAACAGGGCAGGAGCATGTCAGCAAGCAACGAGATGCAAACTACAGCTCACGCAGGAGGCTTTGGAGGAAAGCACAACCTACGAGTGAAAAGGTGGGCGCAGGCTGCCAGCAGAGCAGGGGACGGCATGTGAGGTCCCAGATGCCCTACTCCTTGGGGAAAACCGACCTCACAAGACAAGCTGCCCTTCATTTGGAATGAAAAGCTTATGGCAATTGAGTCCATGACATTTAAATCACTCACATCCAACTCTGCAAGGCTACCACCGTCTGTGTCCCTGGCATACTCTTCATTTTTTCGGAGCACGCCCTGCATAGTGCTCATGCAGACACAACATAGAGACTTGCAACAGAGGAGGAAGACCCTCGCATTTAAGTCTACCCCAGAGCTGTGCATGTGTGTGTTAGCAGCATTAACTCACATAGCAAAAAAACAGCAGCATGTTTGCTTTACCTCCATGGTCTTCTTGTACTGCAAATTCCTGTTTTTGTGAATCGCCTCCATTATCAGCTCTATCTGTGAAGACAACAGACCCGGAGTCAGCACACCAGTGACCGTCAAAGCTCCAGAATGAACTATGTGGCTTAGGAAAGGAAGAGGCATGGACCAGACTGAGATGGGTTTATGGACCTTCTGTCCACCCAAAACATCTTAAACCCATCTTTTATGCTTCTATCTAAGCCTCCACTTGTGTATGCAAAGGAGCTCTGCAAATGAAACCCTAGCAATATATAGTACTGTATTTTCTCCATAGGGTCTGGAAAAATTGGGAAGCCCACTCCCCTCTGCTAGGTCCAAACCAGCCCCTGGTTCTAGCAGTTTTCCCTTAATTTCCAGACGAAGGTATCTCAGGGCAGAAGAAGTTAAAAAAAGGCTTGCCAATTTTAGCATATCATATGGAGCTCATACAGCGCTACATACACATGCTTTAAAAAAACTCCTGGTTGAGGCTGGCATCCCTGGAGCAGAGCCCCTACTATTGCTGGCCCCAAAAGGTGCCCAGAGGAGAAGACACGGCAGTGAGAAGGAAGCTGGAGGTTGCCACACAGTTCACCAACACAGTTGCAACATGTGGGAGGGAGATCAGGACTTCCTGGCAGCAGCAGGCACCGGTGGCATGGAGGGGGCTAGGACATGGCGGGAGACACCGGCCGGCAGCAGCCGATCGCTGGGGCAGGATCGACACCCTGCGGTGAAGGCACGTGCTCCCACGGCACCTCACCTTTTTCCGATGCAGTTTTTGTTTTTCCCTGAAGTCCTCCATTTTCTTTGCTTCCTCCCGAAGGGTTTGTGCCAGCTGGATGTGACCTTGCCCCACATTGTCTATCTCTGCAAAGAAAAATAATTAAGTGTCTATATATATATTCCTAGAAAGACTCTGTTGCTCAAGTCAACTGTTGTGGTCGACATCAAACTGACCCAGAGACCCCACATCATACATCCCCTTGCACAAACACAAAAGCAGCAGCACTTTTGAAGCAGTCTCCAAGCAGCGCCTGCCTGTGTAAGGAGTTACTCAGGATCCGTCCTGCTGGGGCCTGCCTTTCAGGTTAAGAAAACTCCTGTCAAGAGAAGTTAGTCAAACAAGCACAGTCACATCCCCCCTCATCCAGATGAATCCAGGCACGTTTCAACACATTGCACTCCGAAGCAGCCGTCTGAAGGAAGTGTTGTCCCAACAAACTTGGGTCACAGAAAAACTAATGCTAAAAAAATCTGCGGCTCCTCTTGCTGAACGTGAGCAGCCCCACCACGGAACACCATCCCAGCGAGCTCATCAAGGGAGCGAAGCCAAGCTGCAGCTCACGATTCAACCCCCTGAGCTGTTTCAAACCCGCAGCTATTAAGTCAGCTGCTCAGAGGGCAGAGCCTCCTTAGGGAGGTCCACCACGGTACAGGGCAGCAGATGAAGCTGGCTAGGGCAGAGGCTGGGCTCAGCACAGGGGAGCAGAGTGCTAGCCCTCAACGTACAGATGCTGGCAGCCTGTACGCCAGCGGGCTGTGACACATGGCAACGAAGGGACAATATAAGGTGGCCAAAGAATCATCTTTCAGATGCTCCAATTACTGCGTATGTGTGTGAAGCGGGCAAGGCGAGCCAGTCCAACAAACTCCAGCTGAGCTTCCCACGCACAGCTTCTGATGCACAATGCAAGCACAACCTCTGAGCTGCAGCCAGCCCTGAAAGCCCAAGAGATCCCCAAAGGGACACCAGGGCCTCCTCTCCCACTCATGCCCTGGAGTGCTCCGTCCCAAACCCTACGTGCTGGAATGAGCCTGGCCAAGAAGACAGCCTATGCCTGACCCCAGCATCACGCTGTTTTGGAGGTTTCTCTTCTATTTTCTTCCCAAGCAGTTGCCTGCAGGCTTTGGTGCTGCCAAGTGTCCTGACAAACATAAAGCAGAAGAATTACTTACGTTGCTTGAAAACATCCAGGGATCTCTTCAGTGTGCTGAAAAACAGGCAGAGCATTAAAAAGAGTGGGAAAGCACAGCAAGGTGCAGGCATCAGCAGAGCACCTTTCCCAAACCAGATAGCAAGTCCCTCACTTGATGCTGACCAAAGCAGCTCGAAGCAGGTTTATTTATCCTCTCTACACCTCCGCCTTTTTCCCTTTTGGTGAGTATACCACAGCTCACTTGGTTTGAGATCCACTTTACATCTTTCTGAACATTGTACACTATTAAAAATTATGAGTTTCATGGCACATGTTTCAGGCAACCTCCTAAATGTATCATATGGGATGTATGAACACCTTCTGCATGGTGTGTTGGCCAGTGGTTGGAAATGTAGGGAACTTTTTTCCCTATTGATATTGTATGATAAAGATTTCAGCAATATTTTATGTGACACCTGAATATAAAACTGTAAATAAATGATCAGAGAATATCAGACAGGGCATGTATAAAGTATAGCAACAAAGCAGGAAGCAGAAGGTGCCAAGGGTCACTGAGGAAATGGAGAACTGCTCATGGAGCCAACCACAGCAGCCACAGCACCCCTGTGGGGTGGTAACATGCTGGGCTTTAAGATTTGTATGGTTAGGAAGTATCAGTACTTCCCTCTGGCCACAAAACCAGTCAGAAGTGAACCCAAGGTCTCATGATCCTTGGCCCTCTGCTGAAATGCCAGCCCACATCTCACCTGAGCATCTATGATACTTTGGTTAGTCTATAGCTGGTGGGAACTTGGTGGACTCCAACTCGTTTACTGGCAAAGGCCAACCCAACTGTGCACCATTCATTCACAAGGCCGATTTCAGATCATCTTTGGAACAGGCTTCCCAGGGAGGTGGTGGAGTCACCATCACTGGAAGTGTTCAAAAAACCTGTGGATGTGGCGCTTCAGGACATGCTTTAGGGGGCATGGTGGTGTTGGGTTAATGGTTGGATGTGATCATCTTGAAAGTCTTTTCCAACCTTAATGATTCTGTGATTCTGTGATCTTCTGGTAGTGTCCCAATCACATTTCAATACTGTTTTGTCTCTCACAGCCTCCTTCCTTCTCCTCCTTCTTCATTGCTCCAATTAAGGACAACCATAAAAGCAGAACACACACAGGACTGTGAACTTACTTCAGCTCCATCTGCCCACAGGGCTTCTTCTTCGACAAGTTAATGAGCTCTTTGCCATATTTTTCTTCTATAACTGCCCTGTTGAGGAAAGAGAGAAATGAGAGGAAGTTCTCATTTCAGAAACTGATACTTGTTCACAGCAGAGGCCGAGACCCACTCTTAACATCCTCCCTATCTTCTGACCTGCTGCAAACCAAAACAAATTCCTTCAGTTGGTTGAAGGAAGACTGTTGTTTGCAGTTACCCAATAGCCTTTCTAGTGAAAACACTTCATTTTGCTGTGGCTGTGGTCCTGATACATTGCTCTCACCATGTCCCCATGGCCAATGGGTACAAGAACCACCTCCACAGGAGATGGAGGACTAAGCAGCCAGTGTAGCTGGTGGCTAGATGCAGCCAGGTGAGTCACCAGAGCAGTTTTTAACTCCGTTTCCTATGGGAACAAGGCTTACACGATCACACGTTTTCTGCATCTCGGTTATCAGCATCTGTCAGTCCATCCACACAAAGTACTTTTGAATTCAATTTGGCTGATTTAAACCAAATGTGACAGGAGGGAGTAGGCACATCAAAGACCACTCAGCCACCATACATGCACCCCAAAGCTCAGCTGAGCCATTTCAGGTCTTCAGGACATTTTAAAATGAGGCAACAGGTACTCTCTCCTGCCTGCCTCTGATCCTTAGGGAGAACACCTGAAGAAGAGGTCACATCTTGTGAAGTAACATAAATAACACCTTTGAGAGATTGTATTGTCCTCCCCTCTTGGACGAAAGATGTGGGGGGAAAGAAAGCCTATGTCTTGTAGTCTAAGAACAACCAGCTTTCTGCAGTTGTATTGAAATCCGTACAGACAACCAGGGCTGGACTTGCCTGGTCACATGTAGATATCTTCATCAGGGCAAGCCACCCTAGCTGTCTGCTGGGGAGAGGAACAAGTACTGCTAGAGGCTTGCATTAGGTCAACTGGATAAAATAAATAGCTTCCTAAAATGCCTGTATCTCTAAAGCAGATGCAGATGCCTATGTTGTTGATTTCTAGAGTTTGGCAGTGGGGTTCACCTAACTTAAGTCTTTAAAAACCCCAAAAGCTTGTAGGGAAATTGAAAAAATAAAGGTTATAAATTGACTTTTTTTCCTCTAACAATATTCCCATGAACTTCCTTTTGAAACAAAGCATCAAATCCAACATGCATGTTCTCCATGTCTGGGACCATGTAACAGCCATGCTATACATGGAGAACTGGGCCATGTTCAGAGAGGAGTGCCAGTAGCAAGTCCAGGTCCAGCCTCTAATCTCCTGGCTAGACAGGTCAGCGGGAACATACACCGCCTTCAATAGCAAAGAGGAACGGGGCACAGGGTGTGGAGGAGGCTTTTTTCACTTTCTCCATTGTCACAGATGAGTGGGACACAGTTCTCAGGGTTCAGCGGATGGTTTCTCAGACAGCTGGAAAGCCCAAATTTTCCTGGGACATGGGATTACAACCCAGACAGATGTAGATGCATTAGACACTTAACTGCAGGTTCTCCTCCTCTTCATCCCCATTACATTTGTTCCAGGCTGTTTTGTACCAAGTCTTGTATTGAGAGGTTTGTTTTCTCCAGTTCTCAATATCAAAATTACATTAATTCAGGGTTGTTCTATAACGCTTTTCATATTTAGCCATTGCTAACCAGGTGAACCATAAAGTCAAAGTATATGGCCAGACCATCTCAGTTGTGCCCTTGTAGCCACAGAACCCCTACTTAGGTGATATTCTCTGATTAATAAACACACCATCTAGTACTGCTACTTCCTTTTAAAACGAAATCTGCAGGCTATCCATGATGTACAAAGACAAATTCAGGACAAAGACATGCCTCTCCTATGCCAAGGTCTTCACCTGATCTTCTGCAAGCTGAACTGCAAAGTGAACTTCATGGGAGAGCATGTGGCCTGGGCACGCCACCAACAGCTGCAAACACATTAGTACAGATGCCTGGCAACGTGTAAGACTGAATCATTAAACTGCTCCTGATTCCTTTTTCTTTTTAACAGAGAGTTCAAAATGTGAACATCAAGCCCTGGACACCATCGCTGCCTCACAGCTGAGGATTCCTGGGTATAGACTTAATACCACAGCACCAGCCGTGCAAGGAATCACAGAATCACAGAATCACTAGGTTGGAAAGGACCTTCAAGATCATCAAGTTCAACCATTAATCCAGCACCACCATGTCCCCTAAACCATGTCCTGAAGCGCCACATCCACACGTTTTTTGAACACTTCCAGAGATGGCGACTCCACCACCTCCCTGGGCAGCCTGTTCCAATGCCTGACCACCCTCTCAGTGAAGAAATTTTTCCTAATATCTAATCTAAACCTCCCCTGGCGCAACTCGAGGCCATTTCCTCTCGTCCTATCACTAGTTACTTGGGAGAAGAGACCAACACCCTCGTCACCACAACCCCCTTTCAGGTAGTTGTAGAGAGCGATGAGGTCTCCCCTCAGCCTCCTCTTCTCCAGACTAAACAACCCCAGTTCCCTCAGCCGCCCCTCATCAGACTTGTGCTCCAGACCCCTCACCAGCTTCGTTGCCCTTCTCTGGACACACTCCAGCACCTCAACATCCTTCTTGTAGTGAGGGGCCCAAAATTGAACACAGTATTCAAGGTGTGGCCTCAGCAGTGCCGAGTACAGGGGCACAATCACTTCCCTACTCCTGCTGGCCACACTATTCCTGATACAGGCCAGGACGCTGTTGGCCTTCTTGGCCACCTGGGCACACTGCTGGCTCATGTTCAGCCAGCTGTCAACCAGCACCCCCAGGTCCCTTTCCGCCGGGCTGCTCTCCAGCCACTCCTCCCCAAGCCTGTAGCGTTGCATGGGGTTGTTGTGGCCAAAGTGCAGGACCCTGCACTTGGCCTTATTAAACCTCATACAGTTGGCCTCTGCCCATCGATCCAGAAAGGACAGTGTAAGCAAGTAAGTTCCTCATCAGTCAAAAATCAAAGGTGTTTTAACATAGTGGACAGTTAGACATGACAGAAACCAAACTGGGAATATAAGGAGTAGAAGTAGTGCCACCGCTTCACTTCCCAGGTTCAACGCAACCCATTTTCAGAGGCAGCTCCATACCTTTCCTTCAAAAAGTCTTCAAATTCTTTGCAGTTCTTCCTGCCATCATTCAGATGTTGAATGATGCTGTCATAGCCAACTGTGCTCGTCAGATCCGTACTCTGAAAACAGAAGAACAGGAGTCACATCCTCATCAGTGTAGTCCACAGTCACTGCCACCTCCAGTGGCATTTGAACAAGCGATGGCTCAGCTGGGAGCAAGTGTGCAAGTGCCTCTTTATGAAATAAGATCTTTTTCTTTTAGGGGTGGGAGAGGCTCCAGAATGAGAACAATGGTGGCAATTTGGGACAAAGCCCTTCCATGACTTTCAGAAAACAGAAGGTCTCAGTCCTACATCCTATTGCTCCCCCCTGGCCTAAATACAGCTGGCCCCATGGCACATGGCACCTCCTCCTAGGAGCCGAGCTGTCGGCTCTGACTTAATGAAATCAAACACTAAAAACCCTCCAAGTCTCTAGATATAACCCATCTTACTACTGCTCCTCCCAGCTTCTGCAGACATGGAGATGGATCTTGGTTAGCATTGACTTGCACTCTTCTGGGCATCACCCTCACGTCTGGCTGTAGGAGCCTACATCTGGGCTGGAGGGGAATTTATCAGACCTTTCTGCACAGAATCGCTGAGCTATGGGCTTCTCCCACTGCCCTCACAGCAATGTATGGATGCACCCAATGACTGCTGCTGCAACAGCCTTCTCTTTGGCCTTGCAAAAAGCAACACTGTCCCACACATCAATTCAAAACACCACTGCAAAGATCATTTCCCTGAGTATCAGGTTCTCCCCCACCACTGCTGTATGCCCTCCAATACAACACGTAGGGCTGGCTAGCATCTTCACTCCCCACAAAACATCACAGCCATGGGCAGGTCCTGCCTCCACCACCCACGGGCCAGGTCCCATCTTCCAAACTGGGGCTCTCAGCCCTGCAGTGCCACTCACACTTTCCATAGACTTCTGAAGGATCAGTGCTTTCCTTCAAATTACTTCTTAAAAACATATATTGTACTGATGCTTATTTAAAAAAAAAATGCATGCAGCAATGATGTAGGTGGGCTAGGACGAAGGTTGACTAACTCTACCCCATTCTTTCCTTATACCCATGCCTGGAAGCACCTCAGGACAAAAAATGGATTTTTGCCCTACGACTGTTGAAGATTTACCACCCTGGGGACCTGGGCCAAGAGCAGGGCTCCTAAGTGCTATGATAATACAAAGAGATGCGCTGACCATGAGCTCTCCTTCTCTGGAAGAAGCCCAAAGCAAATGCGGGGAGCTGAGCAAAAGGTGCTACCTGTCTTCTGCAAGGAGGTCCAGTTGGTGTGGCATAGAACAGCACGTGGAAGCAAAAACTATAGGGAAAGAGGCTGCAGAAAGGAGGCAATGGTAAGGGCAGATATGAAACTCTGGGAAAGGAAGCAGAAGCCACAGACAGTTATTAAAAAGCCTGAAGAGGAATAATGGCAGAACAGAGCCATTCAGGAAATGGTTCGAAGCCAGGATGAGAGTACGCATACAACTGGTGTGAAAGCGCGGGCGGCAGAGGCAGGGATTTCTCAGGAGTTCGTATCTTGCACAAGAAATGAAGAGAGGCAGGACTGGTATTTGTGATAAATGAAGGATTTAATTATGTGGACTTCCCTAAGTAGTCAAGGACTTGAATGTCAGTGGCCAGAAAGCAAGAAGTGAAGCAGAGATCTGGTGGGGTGGGGACCTGCAGGAAATCCCCGGGTATCCCAGATCAGCTTTGTTCCATCCACGGCATGCACGGGAATAGAGGACAGTGGAGCAGAACCTAAGCAGAAACCATAATGGTGTCTGTTCCTTTACAAAGCACAAAACATCCCTCCAAAATGGGCTTATTATCAATACACCCACAACCAGGTCTCAGTTTGCATCATGTCTTCGCTAATCGTGTCTGTGAAAAGGAAACACGCTTGCACTGAAGTCGGTCTTCGTGACAGTTGCAAAACACAGGAACAACCTAACTCAACTTCCTACCGCCGCTTTCAAAGGAAATAAAATGGATGCAGAGAACAACTGTCAGCCGCTGCAAGCTCGGGCAGGACGGAGCGGTCAGACCCTCATCGCTGCGTCTCAGAGGGCACCCGAAGGCTCTGAGACACTTGCGCTCGCTGCGCCAGGCAGAAGTGCCAGGGGACAAATTGGGAGCATCCACCAAAAACGTGCACTAGGCTCTTTATTTTATCACTTTTCCAGTAGATGGATTTCATTCCAGCACATAGGTATTTCCTAAGTGCCCAAGGCTGGACCAGACCTCACGGTGTTATACAAAGGTGTTACACAAAACATGGGAGGTAACAGAGATGGTGGAGGTTTCCAAAAGAACTGCTTCCAGGCAGGAGGAGCTCCTGGCCCAGAAGGAGCTGGGCAGGGTTGTATGCCATGAAACCAGCCTTCACAGCACCCTTCTGGGCAGTTGTTGACCTGGAAAGAATAAAAAGGACGAGCGTGACTGCCCAGTGGGACGTCCCAAAATCAGGGAGGGAGCAATGAAAGAGGAAGGGCAACAGGGCAAGCACAGAGCCATGGGTGCAGAGGACAAGATTTAAAGACTTAATAAACTGAACCAAAGACAGGTATGGAGGAAGAGGGAGTTGCACAAAGCCCTCCCCACCGGAGGGGTGCAGGAGGACGAGCACCTCTCCTCCCACCCTGCAGCACGCGGCTGCCCTGGTGCTCCCCACTGGGCAGAGCTCTGAACCCATGTGCTATTTAGAGGACAGCCCATGGAAACTACAAACAGATGATTTCAAGGTGACAAAGCAGCAGATGATCTTTCTTGAGCCCACAGGGCTCAAGCAGGACATGCCCCCCCCTTCCTGTCCCACCGCCCGGGTTTGTGCCATCCTCCTGACGGACTCACTGAGGAGAAGAAATTCATGTGCTTGTTGTGGTCCTTTGGGTTTTCTTTGCACTTTTAGCCAAAAGAGGGGCTAAAAATGCTCTAGTGGGGATCTGAAGTCACATTATGACCTTGTGTGAGTCACCGCTGAAAGGAAAGCTACTGAGCTTGACATTTCCATCTTCTATCCCACTTTACATGGAAAACCCACGCCAGAGACACACCCTATGAAGCCAATGGCATGGGAGAATCATAGAATCATAGAATCATTTAGGTTGGAAGAGACCTTTAAGATCACAGAGTCCAGCTATTAACCTAACACTGCCAAGACCACAACTAATCCATGTCTCTAAGTGCCACATCTACATGTCTTCTAAATACCTCCAGTGATGGTGACTCCACCACCTCCCTGGGCAGCCTGTTCCAGTGCTTGATCACCCTCTTTGTAAAGGAATTTTCCCTAATCTCCAATCTAAACCTCCCCTGGCGCAACTCGAGGCCATTTCCTCTCGTCCTATCGCTGGTTACTTGAGAGAAGAGACCAACACCCCCCTCACCACAACCCCCTTTCAGGTAGTTGTAGAGAGTGACGAGGTCTCCCCTCAGCCTCCTCTTCTCCAGACTGAACAACCCCAGTTCCCTCAGCTGCTCCTCATCAGACTTGTGCTCCAGCCCCCTCACCAGCTTCGTTGCCCTTCTCTGGACACGCTCCAGCACCTCAACTTGTCCTTCTTGTAGCGAGGGGCCCAACACTGAACACTCACCAGTGCCGAGTACAGGGGCACGATCCCTGCCCTGCTCCTGCTGGCCACACTATTTCTGATACAGGCCAGGATGCTGTTGGCCTTCTTGGCCACCTGGGCACACTGCTGGCTCATGTTCAGACGGCTGTCAACCAGCACCCCCAGGTCCCTTTCCGCCGGGCAGCTCTCCAGCCACTTCTCCCCAAGCCTGTAGCATTGCATGGGGTTGTTGTGACCCCAGTGCAGGACCCGGCACTTGGCCTTGTTGAATCTCACAGAATTGGCCTCGGCCCATCGATCCAGCCTGTCCAGGCTCCCTACCCTCAAGCAGTCTGTCCCAACATTCCCAAAAATGAAAATTTTGGAGTACTGCACGGCTTACGGACCATCACTTGGAAGATCTTTATTTATGCAGAGCACTTAGTATGTCTTCTCAGCCTTATCTGCTCAGAGAAATACGGCCGAAGCTGGATGTCTATTTTAGTAGTCAGATACGCCATCCAACAATAAATGGCTGTGCTGTTCTTGCTCGCAATCAGTACCACCTGAGATTCACTCAGGGTCCTGCAGAGGTTGCTGAGACCAAGAAAAATGCTTGTGCTGATGCCTGCAGGGAGCAGAGTGAGGAGAGTAGGAGATGCTGCTAGAGGCTGCAGCTCCTCCCCATCCCATAACCAGGTGGGTACAACAGGACAAACAAAACTCATCACAGGGAGGAAGAGGACTCGCTGCAAATTCACGCACCTGAGAATGGCGTCCTGCGAAAAGCAGCTTTTTGGTGAATAATTTTCCATTTGCAGTTTCCTCTGCCCTGCGCTAACACGTCTACCCTGCTCATCCCAGAGACTCAGAGAGCAGCGGACCACCCCGCCTCCATGCACTTACTTCTTCCCAAAAACCCCACCTTGTTCCTTTCAAACGGTGACCCGAGGATTTCATAATGCTGCTGATAAACTCTGCCAAGCCAGTCCCCGTTTAGAGAAGGACAAGCAGGGGTAAGGGGAAGCGAAACGGCCCAGCCGGCATCACATCGCGAGTCAGCAGCCGCAGAATGAACCCAGGAGCCCGGGGCTGGCAGCACCCCCCGCCCCCCGACAGTGGGGGTGCAGAAAAAAGGAGTTTATCCCCGGCCAGCCACACGAAGCTAAAAAAAATCATGGGAGTCAAGAAGAAATACAGCCAGTCACAGCCCTGACAAAATACCATCCATAACCCGTGGGCAGCGGGTTCCTTTGCAGGCACCAGCACTCCCTCGCTCTGTAGAGGGGGGGCAAAGCATTTCTTTCACCCCACGCTTCGTTCCTGCCATTGCTGAAGGAGATGCGATAGCTCTTTCCTGTGTGTTGGGGGATAAATAAGTGTTTTCAGACACTTTGCCATGTGCTTTATTAGACGATTAAATATAACAGTGCAGCTTTTACTGCAGATGACTTGCCTGAGCTGTGGATTGTTTTAGCAGCATCACTTTTTCTTGGCGTGACAAATAAATATTTGAGAGTGCCTAAAAGATTTACATACGTAAGTCTTATTTAAAAAATTATCTTGACCAGACCAACCTCGGTGAGAGTCAGCAGGTCTCAGTCTTCAGCATTATTTGCTTATTTTTTTAATGTTTTACCAAATGCTTCTTTTTAATGCACCCTGGAACACACTGCAGAGAGCAGAGCTATTACTTTTGTCTTATTAAAAGCAAAACGACTGAGAATCCACTCTCCGGGTTGCAAGCTTGCCAACAGATCAGACTTAAAATGTGTTTTAGCATTATCATCGTTTCTGTTTTTCCCACACAGATTTACAGGTGCCTACAAGGATTGAAAGATGAGCCCCAAAGCTTTGCTGTCGGCTTACCCGAAATACTCTGCAAGAACAGGCTCGGGGAGAACCAGGCACGTACCAAGAAAATGATTAAAGCGAAAGAAGAGTCCTCGTAGAGTGAAAGATGAACAGCAGGTTGCAAAAATGAATGAAAACAAAACCCCACACTTGCTCAACTCATGGCAATCGCTACAGGCAGGAAACAAACATGATCGCTGGCGTATTTTTACTTTTGCACAGCTCTTTTGCAGGCAGCGCAGGCTGCAGGAGGGAGCATCACGTGAGCCGGGGCATTTGGAGCTGGTTTAAGGTCTCTCCTGTCCTCACGTGCAGCTTTGGGCATCTCCAGACTTTGGCTCCTGGGAGGGCAGGAGCTGCGGTAGGATGCAAAAGAGCAAACCCCTTTATTTGAAGGAATTTCTCATCTTGTGCTGAGGCCTACCAGGGTGAACAAACTCAGAGCAAAGTCACACCGTGCTTTTGCGATGCAGCGCATCATGAGCATCACTCCATGAACTCTGGCAGGGACCAGGTTCCAGTGCAGGAAAAGACAGACATGCATCCCACCAAAGAAACCAGAACTGCTGGGGTTTAAAGCTAAATCAGTCCCTGGATGAGGCTTGAAGGCACAAACCCGCCACCCCAGCAGAGCAGGGTGGGGCTACAGCTCGTCCCCATGAAGAAATTCGGCGGTTGCCATTCAAAACCAGCCACATTTCAAAGCTGGAAGCTGCAATATTGAAAATGGTTCAGCTTTTGGGGGGATTGCTTATTTTTTAGACTTTGTCACATCAGCTGGAGCATCTCTTCCCTGGAGCCCTCCCAAAATCTCCCCTTTCCCCACTGGGCTGACCTGACCACTGAAAAATCACTTGATTTGGCAAAGAGTTCTCCTTCCCTTTTTGGCTTAAGCAAAGTAATTTAAGAGGAAAAATTGCAGGAGGAAGTTTGAGCTCTCTCACAGCGAACCAAAGCCGGACGAGCAGCAGCCCTCCCGCACCTCGTCTAAATTTGTTTTTTTTCTGCCCATCTCTCGTTCCCCCCCTCCTTCCCCAGCCCTCGCAGCTGATGCACAGTCACTGGTACGTGGCGTGGAGGCTGGTTGCAGTGGTGCCTGCCTTTTCCACGGGCCAAACGACCGCAGCAGGGCCTCCATCTCTTCGCTGAGTCACGTCCACCACGTTCCTGTCCAACCTCCACCCCAGCTGCCTGCCCCAGGCATGTTTCCTCGGTCAGGGGGGTTGAAGCTCACAGGCTTCAGAAAGGAAAAAGCCAAGCAAAATCCCCTGGCAGCACCAATAGCTTTGGGCTCAGCAAGAACTGGGGATTATTCAGTAAATAGCCGCCTTTGCAATACAGGGGGCCGGGCAGGAGTGGTGCCCCCCCATACAATGCCCCAGCTCCTCCTCACCTTGGGGGCTTCAGGCTGCTCCTGCCCTGGTATTTTCTCCCACTGAGCCCCCTCCTCCAGGATCCTCTTTCAAAAAGCACCATGCCGTAGCGGGAGAGGAGCAAACCGAGCAGCGCTAGCCAAAGCCCCGTGGCGAGGACGTCTTCTTCAATCCAAAGCTCCCCTGAAGCACCACAAACCATGTCTACTCAACCCTGCCGGCATCACAGTTGTTCCCCCCAGCCTGGGGGATGCTGCCACCACCCCCGCATCCCTCCCCTCTGCACATTTACAAAGCAAAGGGAGCACCGTGGAAACTTCTCGGGCAACGACGAGCTGAGAAACAGCAGCCAGATGCAAAGCTGGCTTTATTTTCCAAGCCGGGTTTGATACCTATATGAGATTTACATATTTGAGAGCACTATGCCAGACGACATGCTAATGACGCCGGGCGAGCCCAGTGCCCTGCATTTACCCCTCTTATTCCACGACATGCAGCAGCCCCAAACCCGGCACCCGCTCCTCCCGGGGCCCACGCACCTTCGCCTCGTCCTGCAAGACAGGAGCTGCTTCCCAGGCATTGCCTGGGAAACCCTGAGCGTCGCCGTTCACAGACGGGGATTTTCAGCCCCGAAATCCAAATTTTTGTAATTTATTTCCTCGTTGCCGGTACCTGGAAGAAAGGCCTGCACAGCAAGAGGAACTGAGAAGCCGCAGCACCAATGCTCTGCAGCAGATAAGGGGCTGTTCACCACTTCTCCATTCCCAAAAGCACAGTTCAGACTCAAAGGAATAAATCGTGACTTTCCCCGAACCGTGTCTTTTTCTCGCAGCTCGGCAGCAGCACGCCAAGGGACTCACTCCTAGTCTGGGATTAGCTTCGTGTTGAAGGACCCTTTTTGGCCACGGTGCCTCCAAGTAATTCACTGGTGACTAATTAATATTACCAAACCCTCAGCCCAGCACCGACTTCTTCCAGCGCGGCAGTGGCAGCTTGCCAGGGCGCGTTTCGGCTGCATGGGGCAGGTTATAAAGCCACAGCTTTCAGGACACGTGTGGGTGGGCAGTGCCTGCCGTGGGATGCTCAGAACCTTCAGCAAAGGCATCCCAGTCGCCACAAAGGCAGCTTTGGAGCCAACTCTACCCAGAAAGAGGGTGACCCGCCGACCCAACTCTGACCGCCCCATCCCGGCCCCGGCTGGGTCCCACCCCGCTGCCCCCCGTCCACCATGCCCCTCGGCTCACCCAGAAGTGGTCCCTGAACCGCGCCTCCCGCATGCTGATGCTGGGGATGGTGATGATGATGATGCCGCCGCCGCCCCGCTCCACCGCAGCCACCACTCCCGGCGCCGCCCCGCCCCGCTGGTCCCACCCCGCGGCGTGGTGTCCCCACCCCGTCACCCGTGTCCCATCCCACCCTCCCTAAAGAGCACGGTTACATCCACCCCAGTCGCTGTGTGGAGCTGTGCTGCGCGCTGCTGGGTCTCCGTGTGTTGTGGGGACCCAGGCATGCTGCTGCCGATGGGTGAGATCTGAACATGAGCCGGCAGTGTGCCCAGGTGGCCAAGGTGGCCAACAGTGTCCTGGCCTGTACCAGCAATAGTGTGGCCAGCAGGAGCAGGGCAGGGATCATGGCCCTGTACTTGGCACTGGTGAGGCTGCACCTCAAATACTGTGTTCAGTGTTGGGCCCCTCACTACAAGAAGGACATTGAGGTGCTGGAGTGTGTCCAGAGAAGGGCAACGGAACTGGTGAGGAGTCTGGAGCACAAGTCTGATGAGGAGCGGCTGAGGGAACTGGGGGTGGTTCAGTCTGGAGAAGAGGAGGCTGAGGGGAGACCTCGTCACTCTCTACAACTGCCTGAAAGGGGGTTGTGGTGAGGGGGGTGTTGGTCTCTTCTCCCAAGTAACCAGTGATAGGATGAGGAAATGGCCTCGAGTTGTACCAGGGGAGGTTTAGATTGGAGATTAGGAAAAACATCTTTACTGCCCAGGGAAGAGGTGGAGTCACCATCACTGGAAGTGATTCAAAAAATGTGTGGATGTGGCACTTCAGGACATGGTTTAGTGAGCATGGTGGTCTTGGGTTGATGGTTGGACTTTGTGATCTTAGACTGGTCTTTTCTAACCTTAATGATTCTGTGACTCTATGAGATGGGCAGGGGTGGAAGACACAGTGTCACTGCACCACAGGGAGAAACCCACTGGTGACGGCCAAATCTGATTGACCCCCACTTTTTTACAAAGGAAACATGAAGTGGAGGGCAAGTATCAGGGCCGGCAGCTGCACCTTCCCCACCTGGCTTGGGCAGAGGTTGATGGAGTATTTTGGGAAGGCTTCACCATACACGTCCTGTTCTTATCCTTAGTTGATTAGGGGCCACGGCCCGAGATGAGAGGCTGGGTGAACGACCTCTGAGCTGTTCTTAAAAACCATGAAAGCAGATGAGAGAGGACACTGGTGCCAGAAAGCCTTAATCATACCCACTGCCCTAGCCTGCTGCCTCTGCTTTGACACAGGGACAGCTAAAACAGTCCAGGAATATAAAAAAAGGCATTCTCCACTTAAGTAAGTGACCTGAGGCCACTGCCACTTGGCAAACATTTCTGAGGTTTATACTGAACAAGTTTGCATGGATTTTTCTTTCACTGTTCATGGCTGCCCCGGCAGCAGGGGTAGCATCACATCTGCGTTTCAGATCTGAAAGGGTTCAGTCAAGGCTTCAAAGAGGTTTTAACAACCTCACCTGAACATGTCAGCCATGGTGCAATCTGCCAAGCTGCAAGCACACAAATAGCTCCAATGTGTGAATCCGGGAATAAATTTCCAAGATTTCTGTCTGATCTGACTGCACTGGAAGGGCGTGCTTTAGGACAGGCAGATAAGCCCAAGGGGGGTTGAGACCCAAAGCGAGCAGGACAGACCAGCGTGGATCAAGGCACGGCAGTTCAGGGCTGCGTACGCAACAGTCATCAGCAGCCCCGCAGCAAAAGCCGCACATCACAGCTTTGGCGTGGCCTGCACAGGGAGCGGGCGTTACGGCAGCGCTGGCAGTTACATGTCAGAGGACACCGCGCCCCAGCTGCGTGTTTCTGGGATCTTTCTATGATTTGCCGAATCAGCCTTTCAGTCGATTTAGTGGGATGACCCTCTGCACACTCCCAACAGAAGAGGACAACAAACCCTCACCATGAATCCACACCATCACCACCCACTCGCTATTTCTCTGCTTCCCGGCACCACCCCACAGCACCTCTGGGGACTCCTGCCTGATCCCTCAAAACCGGCCCCTCTGCCCTTCCATCTGACCAGACTTATGGACCACACGGTGCTTTAATGAGGAAATTATCACCTTCCTAAGTCACAGCAGCAACAGGCAGAAATCAGAACTTTGGAATATTTATGTTACCAGAAACAAACGTATCTCCATGCAATTTTGGAGCTTGATGCTTTCCAACTACAGCAGCACGTAAGTAAAACATGACATGGCAACACCAACAAGTGACTGCGGTTTAGTCACTGGGCAAGAGCAGAGTAGCAAGCTGTAAAAGCTGTCCTGGAAGAGAGAAGTGATGTAGGGCAGCCAGAGCAAGGAGGCTCCACCACGGTTATTTCCATACCTGTTGAAGCTTCCCAGGTACCTGTGCTGGAGCTGTGTGTAGAACAAACGAGACTCTGAAAGACAAAAGGAACTCCACAGGAAGCCGTCCTCCGTGAGCACAGCACTATTCCAACATCCCAGCTCCTCCCAGAAAGCTGTCTGACACTTGGAGAGATACGGATTTGATGGGTGGATGAGGAATTGGCTAGATGGTCACACCCAGAGGGTAGTGGTCAATGGCTTAATGTCCAGATGGAGATCCATGATGAGTGGTGTCCCTCAGAGATCCACACCTGAGCCAGTACTCTTAATATCTTCATCCATGACACAGACAGTGGGACCGAGGGCACCCTCAGCAGGTTCACAGATGGCACCAAGCCGAGTGGTGTGGCTGACACACCTGAGGGACGGGATGCCATCCAGAGGGACCTGGACAAGCTCAAGGCATGGGCCTGTGTGAACCTCATGAGGTTCAACAAGGCCACGTGCAGGGTCCCGCCCCTGGGTTGGGGCAACCCCCAGTATCAGCCCAGGCTGGGGGACGAAGGGATGGAGAGCAGCCCTGCCGAGAGGGACTTGGGGGTCCTGGGGGATGAAAAGCTGGACACGAGCTGGTAATGTGCACTCCCAGCTCAGGCGGCTAACCATGTCCTGGGCTGCCCCCAAAGCCACGTGGCCAGCAGGGCGAGGGAGGGGATTCTGCCCCTCTGCCCTGCTCTGGGGAGACCCCCCTGCAGGGCTGCGTCCAGCTCTGGAGCCCTCGGCACAGGAGAGACATGGACCTGCTGGAGCGGGGCCAGAGGAGGCCCCAGCAACGCTCCGAGGGCTGGAACCCCTCTGCTGGGAGGACAGGCTGGGAGAGCTGGGGGGTTCAGCCTGGAGCAGAGAAGGCTCTGGGGAGACCTTACTGCAGCTGCCAGGGCTGAGAGGGGCTTAGGAGAAAGATGGGGACAGGCTTTTTAGCAGGGCCTGTTGCCATAGGACAAAGGGTGACGGTTTTAAACTAAAAGAGGGGAGATTCAGACTAGAGCCAAGGAAGATATTTTTCACACGGAGGGAGGTAAAACCCTGGCCCAGGTTGCCCAGGTGTAGATGCCCCACCCCTGGGAACATCCCAGGTCAGGCTGGACCGGGCTCTGGGCAACCTGCTCTAGTTGCATATGTCCCTGCTCACAGCAGGAGGTTTGGACTAGATGGCCTCTAAGTGTCCCTTCCAACCCAAACGATTCTGTGAATGTTTCCCATTCTGGGAAATCTGTTGCCTCATGTAGCACGCAGTCACTCAGGGAATAAAAGAGATGCTCTGGTATATAACCTCCTGTCAAAGCATTAACAACTGCAGTTTACTGACAGAACTGGAGAGAACTACAGAGAATGGTGGCATTTACATCTCCAGGCATTACTACTCTAACAGCTAAATGTGCAACTGCCCCGAGACACAAGTACAGTCAGTTCTGAGAATCCACCTTCTAAAAGCCAGGCACAAGGAGGATGGGTTACACAGCAGCTCTACAAAATACTCTGTCACAGCAGCAGACTCTTCAAGAATACTGTGAGGTACAGCTAGTTACACAGCGTGAAGCCCTTCCCCAGTTGTTTGCCCTTCTCCGAGATCAGCTGTCTAGTGGAAAGGGCAAAGACTGCAAGAGCGACCCTCAGCTCTCTCACGATAGGAACTGCAGTCTCAGCCACAGAATCCAACTGCTATCCCTACTCGTTCTTGTATGGGGACTGATCCACCCAAGAGATAATCACCTGATTTTTCTGAGTTTCCTTAGCAAGCCTGTGTCCACAGGAGTTTAACTCTCTGGTTTTAAAGGCCTGTGCTGCTCAAATAGCAGTAATTTCAAAGAGAATATATAAGCCTTTTTACACGGAAACTTTTATTCTCACTGAGATCTGTACATTCAAGTCGCACATACTTTTAAGTCTTTGATGGAGCTGGAGCACGGGATCACGACAACAGCCTGGTCTGTTTGAACAGTGAAGAGTTTATGCCTCAAAAGTAGCCAGGAAATTTGTGACTATTTCCTTCAACTTAGCTTCTGTCTGGTCAGAGATCTTTCCTTCAGTCCTGTTGAAAGAGTTTAGTTAAAACTTCTGACACAGAAACAGATGTATAGTCAATCCCTGACTACGGCAAAGAAAAACTTGACAATGAACCTCCCAATTTCTAGAGAAATTAGCAGTGAATTTATTCTGTTTGATACACGAAGCTGTAACACTGAAAATAATATAACATCCCTTCTCAAAAATTTAGCCCCGTTTAAGAACTAACGTTTGTGAACAAATACATTTGAAATAACTGTACGTAGTTCAACAAGACTCTGGCTTCTGTAGCGCTGTGCCTGAGATGGAAGGCATGCGATTTGACTCGCACCACAAGCAGCGAGGACCAGTTTACACAACAGGACTATGGAAATACTCAAAACCCAACAGTCTGCTCAGCAGCTGGGAAAGCAGTGAGCAGCACTTAATCCACAGTACTGTAACAGCTTAAAGCTGTCAAAAATATGGGAACTGACTGGATTAGGTGATTTCAATACCAGATTAGAGGAGAAGTATGCAAGTAGGTTCATTTTAAGAATCTGCTGGATTTCCTAAGTAAAAACTAGACATGAAGCTGAGCTCTGGACAGCACTGCAGGGACAGTAGGAAGGCTGATTTAACTACCAGTTCTGGTACAGGCAGCTTAAGGCCTGATGTTCTAGGATACACTAACACTTCAGTGACCATTACCTGCACTCCAGCCATCAAGTCAATATCCTTAGGATGTAGCAAGATAAATCATCATACCTGATCGTAGAGAGGAGGGCCTGGTGCTGGCTCAGTACATGAGCCAGGAAAGCACTCTCAAATTTAGTGATTTTGCTGGGCTCCAGCTTGTCCAAGTGACCTCTTACACCAGCATAGATGACTGCAACCTGTTCCTCAATAGCCATGGGAACTGCAGAAAAGAAAGCATTCATGCCATTGGGAACTCCTACATCGGGAGACGTCAGTACTACAGAGTCCTTCTTTGAAGATCAACTGCTCATATACAATATGCTTCAAGTATGTCTGCATTTACTGTGTCCACAGAATGCCACAGAGACCAACCCTGTTAGTGTAACAGGCTAATGGGAAATGCAGGTTTGTTACGTCCAAGACACTCACCATACTGCCCTTGTTTGAGCAGCTCTGTCAGACGCACACCACGGTTCAGCAGCTGTTGTGTGGCAGCATCCAGATCAGACCCAAACTGAGCAAAGGCAGCTACTTCACGATACTGAGCCAATTCCAGCTTCATGGTACCTGCCACCTGCAACACAAGATACAGGTCAGACTGAGTTTGACCAGTTTTTAAGTGAGCTTAGTAGTTTGCAGGTTTATCTTCAGATGACAGTTTGTCACAAGTCAGCTTTGCCTTGCATACCAGTCAAGTGAATCTCAAGGTTCTGACAGATGACTATATGCATTTCTAAAAATCTATTTGGCCTTTTAACATGAGCATGCAGTTCCTCCCTAGAATGCGCACAGCTGGTATTAAACCTCTCTCATTCCAGATCTGGATTAAAAGGAGCATGGGGTTAAGAGAGCATTCTCTATTTCTAGTTAGATCGGTACCCAGTTCAGCATACTGAAAGTTATCAGTCTTACATCTTTATGCAGATTCTATCTTCCTTTCTCCACCCTCTCTCAACAGGCAATGGATATATCAAAGATATCCCCAAAGTTTGTTGTTCTTATAAAATTTCATAACGCTACGGAATCCGAAGCTCTATTTCCTCTCTATTCACAACTCTTTAGTGTGAAATGGGTCTCTAGTAAGAGGACGAGCAGCAGTTTCATGCTTACCTGCTTCATAGCCCTGGTCTGAGCAGCAGAGCCTACACGGGACACAGACAGACCAACATTGATGGCTGGGCGGATACCTTTGTAGAATAACTCAGTTTCCAAGAAAATCTGTAGGAGAAAATTGTTTTATTATCTTGGTCAGAAGCCTGGGAGCCTCCTCAGAGACCTGACAGTTAAGTTACACAGACGTACTGGCATGTGAAGAAGTCCTACCTGTCCATCAGTAATGGAGATGACATTGGTTGGAATGTAAGCAGACACATCACCAGCCTGAGTTTCAATGACAGGCAAGGCAGTCAGAGAGCCACCTCCAAAGGAATCATTCATTTTGGCTGCTCTCTCCAGAAGGCGAGAGTGCAGGTAGAACACATCACCTGGGTAGGCTTCACGACCGGGTGGACGACGCAGCAGCAGAGACATTTGACGATAGGCAACAGCCTGCGTGGTATAAAGAAACATTTCAGACTTCAGTAACTCATTTAAAACTTTGCATTTCTACACCTGAGGTAATCTTATGACTATAAACACCAATGCGAGACTATGAGACCTAAAAACAGTATTTCCTGACCTGTTTGGATAAGTCATCATAGATGATTAATGCATGTTTTCCATTGTCTCTGAAGTACTCCCCCATGGAGCAGCCTGAATAGGGAGCCAGATACTGAAGGGGTGCTGCATCAGATGCTGTGGCAGACACCACAATAGTGTACTTCATGGCATCTGGAAAGAATTGGGGAGACACACCACTGTGAGTCTATTATCTTATCATGCCTGTCATCAGCAAATACAATACACCTATGAAGTACTAGTTGCTGAAGCAAGGCCAGGCAGCATCACTACATTCTTAAAGGAAAGAACACCATACTAGATTAACATGTCCATTAGCTCAACCAACTCAAGAAGTTTCAAGAGCAAGTTCACGGCAGCTAACTTCTAACACCTGCAGACAACCTCCCCATTTAAAATGAAGTTTAAACTTTCACTAAAACACATTTTGGTTCTAGAAGTAACTCCTGGCTTCTGCAAGGAGATACTACCCTTTGTTTCATAGCACCAAACACATCACTGTCTTTAAAATGTGTTTCTTTTCCTGCTAGGTATGACTGCTTGACCAGCAGGCAAGAGGTAAGGTGCCTGATCTCTTGCAGGCTCTGTTACATATTGGTCAATGAGGTCACCGTTTCTGACAAGATGCTATCATTTAATCCCTTACATTTGGGCTGTAAAGTCTATGTTTTAGCAGTAAAGTCTCTCCACTAAACTTGCAAATGCCATTCACACTGACTTGCACACATATGAAACAAATGCCAAGTCCATAAATACTTGTAGGCCATAGCTTGTCAGCAGGCCTGCCTGACTGCCAAGTGGAAGCTCTCTGAACCTGCTAAAAAAAAACCAACCCCACACATGGAAGGTGACTTCTCCAAAAGCAATTCAGCAGTTTTGGAGCTTCATACTAGTCTTTTAATGCAATGCAGCAAAAGAGGGGTTTTTTTCCCCAGATAGCTAAAAAGATTTCTTGACCAGAAAAGTAGTTCTCATATCTAATACGAAAAGAATTCTGTCTATACTTGCAGCTAGGAGAGGTCATAGCAGTATTCAGCATTATAACGAGAACAAGATGTCACTAGTTGCCAGGCTCAACCATCTTCAAAAATCTGTACCTGCATCAGTGAGCCTCTTCACCAGTTGAGCAACAGTAGATCTCTTCTGACCAATTGCAACATAGATACAGTACAGCTTCTTTTTCTCATCTGTTCCATCATTAAATCGTTTCTGGTTGATTATTGTGTCAATTGCAATTGAAGTTTTCCTATGTAACACAGAAGTTGGTAAGTTAAGCTGCCTACAGTTCTCCCAACCTCTACACAGTTCTGTGTTCAGCTTTGTACGTCGGAGCACACTGTACTCAAGTCTCTGTTTAAGGAAACATTTTTAGCTTGGGTATTTAACTTACCCAGTCTGCCTGTCACCAATGATCAGCTCACGCTGACCACGACCAATTGGCACCAAGCTGTCCACAGCCTTAATACCAGTCTGCATAGGTTCACGCACAGAGATTCGGGGAATGATCCCAGGAGCCTTTAAGCCAACTCTTCTACGTGTCTTAGATGAAATAGGACCCTTAAAAGAAAGGAAAAAACCTGTTGCAGTCTGTACCACATAGATATAAGCAGACATAGTAAACACCTAGTTACACTCACCTTCCCATCAATGGGATTGCCCAGGGCATCTACAACACGGCCCAGCAGCTCTTCCCCAACTGGCACATCCACAATGGCACCCGTCCTCTTCACAACATCCCCTTCCTTGATCAGTCTGTCATTACCAAACACGACAACACCAACATTGTCGGGCTCCAAATTCAACGACATACCCTAGGACAAAGATGACATTATCCTGAGAAAATCCACACCGACATTTACAAACACTTTGACAGTTTAATACTGATGTAATTATTCTACAATGTAGAATATCCAACATAATCTACCTCAACCTTATTTGTAACAGTAGTCAATGTTCTGCTTTTATGTACAATGCATGAAAGTTCTTCCACGCTGGTTAGAGAACCTGCCTAAGCCTTCAGCTTACTGCCTAATTATACTTGCAGCAGTTTAGCATTTAGTCATTTATCTCTCTAAAAAGAACAGAAAAGATAAGCAGGGTTCAAATACAACATTTCTCTTGCCTAGGAGTTGGACAAGGGGAAAAGCACTGGCTTCTTCCCTGCCTAAGATGAGTTAGGTCATTAAAAATACTCAAAGAGCTGTTGCAGTACTCTCAGAACAGTCAGACAGCTCTTTAACTCTAGTCTACTCTTAGGACTGTAAGAAGTCAGCAAGTATTTCAACTAGTTACTACATATTAAAGTTGCAATGAAGTCTGTAAAAGGTGCATATGGGTACCTCCAAACATAGTCTCATGCTCTCCTTAAAAAAAGTCATCTTTAGATTTCTAGGCTAAACAAACTGCTTTAGGGAAAGCTTACCTTCAGTCCAGAAGAGAATTCAACCATTTCTTCTGCTTGGACATTTCTTAGGCCATACACACGGGCAATACCATCACCAATTGAGAGCACACGGCCTGTCTCCTCAAGTTCAGCAGAGGTGTCAGCTCCCAAAATACGTTCCTCAAGAATAGAGGACACCTCAGCAGTACCTGGAAAGAGATGTTTCAAGCCAGATTTAGGACATTAAGGCACCGTATAAATTCAGTAAGCTTGTCCTGAATTCACAAGTCAAGGTACCCTTTCTCAGGTATGCCACAAGGTCTAGCAAGCAATACACTTCCTTACATAGGATGCGTAAGATGGAACAGCCTCTGTATTCACAGCTAATAAAAGCAGTGTCAACTCATCATTATGAGCCAGCTTCAATCAAATCGGTAGACAAGGGAAGAGCTACCAATGTCATCTATCTAGACTTCCATAAGGCCTTTGACATGGTCCCCCATAACATCCTTCTCTCTAAATTGGGGAGAGATGGATTTGATGGGTGGCATGTCGGGTGGCTGAGGAATCGCTTAGATGGTTCTACCCAGAGGGGAGTGGTCAATGGCTTAATGTCCAGATGGAGATCCATGATGAGTGGTGTCCCTCAGGGGTCCACATCTGGGCCAGCACTCTTTAGTATCTTCATCCATGACATAGACAGCCAGGATCAAGTACAACCTGAGCAGGTTCACAGATGACACCACGCCGAGTGGTACAGCTGACACACCTGAGGGACGGGATGCCATCCAGAGGGACCTGGACAAGCTCAAGGCATGGGCCTGTGTGAACCTCATGAGGTTCAACAAGGCCACGTGCAGGGTCCTGCCACTGGGTTTGGGGCAACCCCCAGTATCAGCACAGGCTGGGGGACGAAGGGATGGAGAGCAGCCCTGCCGAGAGGGACTTGGGGGTCCTGGGGGATGAAAAGCTGGACACAAGCCAGCAATGTGTGCTCCCAGTTCAGAAGGCCAACTGTGTCCTGGGCTGCATCCAAAGCAGCGGGGCCAGCAGAGCGAGGGAGGGGATTCTGCCCCTCTGCCCTGCTCTGGGGAGACCCCCCTGCAGTGCTGCATCAGCTCTGGAGCCCTCAGCACAGGAGAGACATGAACCTCTTGGAACGGGGCCAGAGGAGGGCCACCAAAATCATCAGAGGGCTCGAACACCTCTCCTAAGAGGACAGGCTGGGAGAGTTGGGGTTGTTCAGCCCAAAGAAGAGAAGGCTCCGGGGAGACCTTATTGCAGCTGCCAGGACTGAAAGGGGGCTTACGAGAAAGATGGGGACAGACTTTTTAGCAAGGCTTGTTGCCATAGGACAAGGGGTAATGGTTTTAAGCTAAAAGAGGGGAGATCCAGACTAAACAGAAGGAAAATGTTTTTCACAATGAGGGTGGTGAAACCCTGGCCCAGGTTGCCCAGAGAGGTGGTCGATGCCCCATCCCTGGAAACATCCCAGGTCAGGCTGGACGGGGGTCTGAGCAACCTGCTCTAGTTGAAGATGTCCCTGCTCACTGCAGGGGGGTTGCACTAGATGGCCTTGAAAGGTCCCTTCCAACCTAAGATAGCCTATGATTCTATAAAATACTAATGGCTGTTAAGTTACCAATTTCCTTCATTATGTCCTACAGTATTAGCAATCTCTCCCCCTAGAGAGCAATTAGCTTAAAAAACTAGTCTTAGCTCAGAAAGAACAGACATGCTAGCTCTGCTTCCAGAGAAGATGCTCCTTAGACTGGAGGCATCAAAACACCCTGTCAACTGAATTGTAATCCAAGATCCAAATAAATTTAAAGGAACTCATTATATTTAAGGAGAAATTTATTCAAGATAAGCTATAAAAATGTATTCTTCATCTCCCTCAAACTTGTTTGGCAGTATATCTCCAACAACTTTTTATTTCCTCAGCTAGGGAACAGTAAATAACACGGTAAAACTGTTATTTCCTAATAATACCTTTAATCACCCTAAGCTACTTCAACAATTGTACATGAACCATTACCAAGAATACAGCTATGCAGTGCTGCTGCCTTCTCTAAACACCAAGATGCTGGCAGGAAAAAAAGTTATGCTCAAGGACACAAGGTCAAGCATAGGCAGGCCTGGGAAAGTCATCCGTTCCTTCATACCATTACAAGTAAGACAGGAACTGCAACCTGAGGCATTTTTTTCAAATAATTCTGCAGGAGTTGAAGACTGAATTGAATCCTCATGAAGCAGGTAAGCTGTTTAAGCCAACTCACACAGGACCACTCCTTTGGTTTGGGCATAATTCAAATAATTATTAAAGTGAAGTCTCCTGGATGTGACTGTGTAACAGATAGTTCACTGTTAAATACTGTCAGTACATAAATGTCCTCAAGTGTTTTGTCAACTGACGCCCCCCCTCATCACACTCTGTATTCAAATTCCTTTTTGTCTGATAGAGCAATTTCTTAAACCGCACTCCGATATGAAGATCTTTGCAGACTCACCAGTTTTCTGAAAACGTGTTTTGGAGGCATGGATGTTTCTTGTAGCAACAAATGCTGCACCCAGAGTGTTTCTGGAAATCTAAAACAAATAATTGTTTCAGTAACAGTAGATTTCCTCAATCATTGAAAAGAACTTTGAGAGATAACACACTGAATTTTTTGATGATGAGCTTATACATTTAATGTGTCTCAGTTTTCAGTTGAGCTTCACAGGATGCCATTCACAAGTTGTAGTTATGGAACCAAGTCCAGTACTACTAAGGAAGGAAAGATGGTAAAGGAGATAACTGTAAATTACTTGCTGCATTTTTCTGCATTGCACTGATGTCACCCTCACAGCATCGCAGCAACTCCCAAAGCAACACTACCTCTCCTCTGCAATCTTTGCGCTGAATATCAAAAGCTTGGGTCATAAAGAAATCAGTGCTTCCCTCATGGTTCTGCACAAGGGAGAAATAGGATTGTATCTTCGAAGAGCTGGCCTTTCTACGAAAATCTAACTGCACAATTTCTGAAGTATGACTAGAACATACATGATAGCAGAAAAGAAAAAAAACAACTGTGACAATGAATGCATCAAAAGATTCTAATCCTACATGCCAAAGAAATCTCCATGTGCAATCTCATGCAGCATTAATGCTAGTTCTCTGAAAGCCTGGACAGGCCTCTCCTCCATTCACCTTCACAAGGGACACCAGCTGGGAACAGGTCCTGACAGACCTTTGCACCCTCGCTCTCCCCACAACACGGGGGGAAAAAAAAATGCCACCAGGGAAAAACCTCGCAGCTCAAAGCCCTTACCCTGACCGGGACCTAACAGCTTACAGACATTAACCTGAACACCAACAGTGTCAATCCGCATCCCCGGGGAAGGACACGCGGTCCCCTAGTCCCTCTCACCTCCCAAGCGAGGGCACCCCCGCTCCTCAGCAGGCAGTCGAGCCCCACGGTCACCCAGCACTGAAGTGAGCCCCCCCACGTCCCTCCCCAGACTCATAACTCGACAGGCCGCAGACCATCAATGTCACCACGGCCCCCAAGATGGCGGCGGCGGCGGCGCCTGCACCCCCCCGCCCCCGCTCGCCCCAAGGAGAAGAGAGTGTGCTCACCACGCCGGCCTGCCGCGGCAGGGACCGGGCGAGGGCGGCAGCCACACGGGCGGAGAGCATGGCGGCAGGCGGCGGCTCCTCCGGACAAGACTGAAGCAAACAGGAGACAGCTGCCGGCCCCGCGCTCTCTCCACAAAATGGCGGCGGCGCGCTCCGCCCCTTTTGGCGGCGAGGCCACGCCCGAAGGGGGCGACCCGGAAGTGCTTTCCCCACTGCCCCCGGCCAGTTCAGGCGCTACCCTCCCCTCCCTACGCGTCGGAGCGATGAGGGACTATATATACCCATGTATAAAATAATTTAAAAAAAAACACGAAACGGGGCTTTTAGAAAAATACCCCGTTGCGGCAGGTGCCCTTGAAATGGCCCTCGGCGGACGGAAGGGGCGGGGAGCGGGGGGGGGGAGCGGCGGTGGGGCCGGGCCGGGCGGGGCGGGGCCGGGGCAGCCTGAGGTCGGGGATGTGGGGCAGGGGCTGGTGGTGTGGGGCAGGGGCTGGTTGGGGGGTTGCTGCCTCTTTTCTGGGCGTTGCGGGTGCTCGCTCTTCTGGCCGCCCTGTCCCGTGGCAGAAGAAAGGGGTGGCAGAGAAGTGCGGGCATCTCACCCGTGCTCGGAAAACGGGTAACAGGGATGGGACGTTGTTCTTTTTCTTGCTGTTACTACAGAGCAGCTTACATTTTTTTACCCAACCTACTGTTAATAGGTGAAACTTGAAAGCTGGCCTCACAGGTGCCACCAGAGGTGACAGTGACACAATAGCAGCGTCGCCAGCTGAGGAGAACCTCACTGCAAGCAGCAGTTGTGCTTATGGCGCACAGGGGTCTCTTCCCTTGTGATCTCTCTACCGAGGCCTAACCCTCTGGGGACAGCTCACCTGGCAACAAGTCCCATACATGAGACATAAGATCTAGTCTGCTGGGGATCACAGCATGATTGTGTCCCCGTGGTAATCCTGACAGTCAGTAAAGCACAGGTCCCAGCAGACTCTTCTGGGAATTGAAAAGGTGAAGTGAAAAATCCTCAACCCTTTTGGCATGTGTTGTACCAAACAGGATGCTTCAGCAATGTTTCTTACACTTGATTATTTCAGTAATCAAATTCTGTATAAACTACCTGAAAAAAACCCACATTGATTTTACCTGGGGGCGCTGGTTGACAGCCGGCTGAACATGAGCCGGCAGTGTGCCCAGGTGGCCAAGAAGGCCAGCAGCATCCTGGCCTGTATCAGCAATAGTGTGGCCAGCAGGAGTAGGGCAGGGATCGTGCCCCTGTACTCGGCACTGGTGAGGCCGCACCTTGAATACTGTGTTCAGTTTTGGGCCCCTCACTACAAGAAGGACATTGAGGTGCTGGAGCGTGTCCAGAGAAGGGCAATGGAGCTGGTGAGGGGCCTGGAGCACAAGTCTGATGATGAGCGGCTGAGGGAACTGGGGTTGTTCAGTCCGGAGAAGAGGAGGCTGAGGGGAGCCCTCATCGCTCTCTACAACTACCTGAAAGGGGGTTGTGGTGAGGGGGATGTTGGTCTCTTCTCCCAAGTAACCAGCAATAGGACAAGAGGAAATGGCCTCAAGTTGTACCAGGGGAGGCTTAGATTGGATATTAGGAAAAATTTATTTACTGAGAGAGTGGTCCAACATTGGAACAGGCTGCCCAGGGTGGTGGTGGAGTCACCATCACTGGAAGTGTTCAAAAAACCTGTGGACGTGGCACTTCAGGACATGGTTTAGAGGGCATGGTGGTGTTGGGTTGACGGTTGGCCTTCATGATCCTAAAGGTCTTTTCCAACGTTAATGATTCTGTGCATGCATTTGCATTTTTGCTATATTGCTAAAGAAAGGAAGTTCCTTGATAACTGTTTAAAGGGCTTAACTCAGAAGATGCATTTTTATGGTGTATTTTCTAACAAGAAGGACAGCTTTTATAGGTTCAAATTCTGATTTTTACCCTTAAAACCATGATTTAAGCATTTTTGATAAAGGGCTTTATATGCCTTTATTTGTAGTTTGCCTCATGACATACATGAAACAAACAATTCTATCAAAAAATTAAATCCCCTGAAATTATTGTACTGATTCAAGGCTATTTTCTTAGAAGTATTTGATAGGGGAAAAGCAGGTTCTTTCAAAACATTTATAGTATTTAAATCCGCTTTGGTAAAAGCGTTGACTGCAGGTAGTGAATTGAACTAATTTTTTTAAATTTTCTCTGTGTTTTAAGAATTTAAAGCTCGGAATCTGGGCTGGGCCCCGCCGGGCTGGCCCCGCCTCACGCCCTAAGCTGAACTACAAGTCCCATTAGGCCCCGCGGCGCGGCGGCTGCGCGCGGGGCGAGTCGGGAGGGAGGCGGGAAGCTCAAGATGGCGGAGGCTGCCATGGGGGAGAAACTTCGGCGGGTAACGGTGGGGCCGGGCCGAGGCTTGGCTCTTCTCTCACGGCGCGGGTTTTCCGCGGGTGGCGGTGGCAGTGGCTCCTTTCTGGGGCCACCTTAGGCTGGGCCCGGTTGCCCATCATCCGGGGGGTTCCTCCCGGCCTAGGGCCTGGTGGGGGGCGCCGGGCGTGGCGTGTGCCGTGCCTCCACAGCCCCAGGGGCGGGCAGGGTACTCGTGTGTTACCAGAACCCTTGTCCCGTTCTCCCGTGAGCGTCTCTTTCAGTCCTTATAGGCCGAGCGGTTGCGCTGAGGGTTTTGCCGGGCCCTGGCCGTTGCCGCCACGCTCGGCTGGCGCGCGGGCGTTTGCCATTTAAGAGTAGAAACAGACCCGTTTCTTTTTCTTGCCCCTTTAAGCGCTGGGGGACAGACAAGATGTCACGGGGTGGGTTTTGCAGCAGTAAAGTCTCTGTTCACCCACTTCATCCTCTGCTACCTACTAGGTAACAGCCCGAGCTTGCTTTAAGTATAAGCTCACAGTTGTTTTAAGATGCTAGATTATTAAGATCTTGGGTGCCTGAAGTTTTTGCATTTCAAATCATTCTCACTGGAGAGATTGGCAGAAAGATGTAATTCATCTTTGTTCGTGAACTTGGCTTTCTTGCAGTATTAGCGTTTTCATCTACGTGTAATTCGTGCTGTTTGTTTCACAGGCCTTGATGGTTTTCTCCCCAGAATAGTTCATGGTGATATTTGCTGCGTGCAGTGTATGTAGGTGAGATGCTGGCATGGTGGAAGCATAAAGAACAACATGCTAGAAGGAAATACCTTCTTAAGCTATGAGGCTGAGTCCTCCATGAGGTTGCTTACATAGCCCTTAGTTAGACAAGAATTTGTTACGTCAGTGTTGAACTTCCATGTGTTCAATTGTTGTCAGTCATAATCTAATCTTTCTGTACCACCTGCGAGCACTGTGTTGATATCTCTCCCATTTCTGACTTCCTTTTCAGAGGTAGGGACTGTGTTCTCCAGGGGTCATGCCTGCACATCATAACAACTCTTTCTCCCCAGTTAGCCCATAGAGACTGTTCCCAATGATCATGGTTTGGGCAGTTTTATCCCATGCTGCTTTAATGCAGTTTTTACCAGCTGCCCAAATACCTGTTTAACATCTCTTGGATCATTAGTGTGTCTGTAGTAAACAAGTCATGTGGACAAAAAGATAAGACTTTATGACCTTGGAGATAAGCAGGTGTCCAGAGAAGTGAGGGAGATTATAAGGGAAATGGTTTTCTGAACTACAGAGGGTGTTTGAAGAAGAGACTAAGGAAGTTGTCTCCCCTTCTTCCACCCATGCTTGAACTGATGTAGTAGGAGTTTTTCTTCAGGAGTGCAGAGGTTGCAGCACTTTAAATTTCTCACATCTATCAGCTATTTTCTGTTGTTTCATTTGACCACTTACTCTTTTTATTTTTTTTCCCTTCTCTGGCAGGTTACTTTATGGCTAAAGAAAATATATGGGAATCAGCCTATTCCACAGTATGAAGTGACTGCAAGGACAGTTGATATCTTGTATGAGCTTGTAGAATGCAATGAAGCCAGAGACAGGGATGTTTCTTTGCTGATAGAGGACATGGAGGAGCAGGCAGCAGAATATGAAGCAGAAGGTAAGTTTGAAGCTCCACTTCTCGGTTCCATCAAAATTAGTTTTTCTTAGTGTCCCTGAAGATTGTCTTTGTTAAAATCTTACAAACAATTTTGTTTTTTTACATATATATATATATATATATATAAAAAATATATATATACACATATAACTGGATCGAATTCAGCTTTTGTTCTGGTACAGCTTTTCCTTTTCAGCCTTCCTTTCAGCAAAATTTACAGTGACATAAGGTTGGTCAAGAGCAATTTTTTAAGCCATCTTGAGCAAGCTGTAAATACAGACAAGCAGATTAATTCCTAAAACTTCCTAGCCTGCTGGGCTGAGTAGCATAGCATTGAAATATTGGCTGGATAGACAGGGAAGCAGCCCTGCAGCTGATTTAAGAGTTTGAGCTGGTGCTAATCCACTGTTAAGGAAAGTGCTTGAGGAATCTGAAGCAACAGTGAGGTGATTAAGTTATGCTTGAGCTGTCTAGAGTGAGTGTTTGATAATGTGGGGTTTTTTGGAGCGAGTGAGTTGTTCAGGAGACCATAATACATTTTTAACACACGTGTTAAGAGAGAGTCCCATCTAGGTCTTAAAACAACAGTAATAGAAAAAAATTTACTGTTTTAGGTTGTATTTTTTTTTTCCAGCTAACTACCTACAGAGCCTTCTCACAGAAAGCCTGGATCTTTCCCTCTCCAGTCTGTCCAGTGAAGGCACCAGCTACCTCAACGTCCTGGTAAACAGCGCAATGACACTTGAAACAAAGGACACTTCTCTTGCCAGGTGATTATTCCCACTGTGCATCAGGAGTGATGGTCTGTGCTGTTTCCCTCTGGTTTTTCAATTCAACAGTTTCAAACTTGACTTTCACACCAGGAATCTTACTTGTCCAGCTTCTTTTGCACCCCTTGGGCAGCTTTGGAGGACACAGGAACTGAGCACAAAGCTCTAACTCTTGATTATTCTGGCAAAGGAAGTCTCCACCTGAGAGGTGCCTCAGCCACAGTCAAATCCTTCTTTTTGCCCCTGCTTTTGTGGTCAGTAGCCACAGGATGTTGCCACTCAGACTGTCATGCCAGGTAGCACAAGCTAGAGCAGGTTTCATACTGCTTAGGCAAGGACCAGGGAAATGTAACTGATCTTTCGCAGCCCCTCTTTCTTCCTTCTCTTACCTGGCCTCAGTTATTGTAAGGACATTTCCTTAGTTCAGCTACAGAGGAATGGCAGCTGTTAGTCTGCTCTTCCTGGGCCCTTTTCCTAGCCTGGCTTTGACCCATAACACAGCACTGAGTGCTGAGCACTGGCAATAAGGAAGGGCCAAAATCTGCCTTGGAATCCAGTTTTTGTATTGATGTTCAGGAGTTTGGCTTTTACTGCTCTTCTGAGCTGGAGGGGCAAGCGGCTTTGAACTGTTTAGGAAGAGGAAGGGACTGAAATACTTCTGGGCATGTCAGGGGATGTGCATGTTCAGGGACTGAATACAGTTTCCCTCAAAGGCAATTTGGCAGGCTGGAAGCAGAGCACCTGATCATGTCAGACTCAGTGGTTGTATTCACTAGAGTGCCAGGTCTTGTTCACTTCCTCCTACTGAGATTGCTGGGCTGTTTCCTGTTTCAGATGACATCTTTGTTAGTTAAGGGAAGCAAATACCCTTAGTGACTTATTTTACTTTCCTCCTCTAAAATAGCTGGCAGTTATCTGATGTATCCTAATATGAAAACAAGAGAGTCATGTGTTGAAAGTGTGGAGAAAATAGTAATAATAATCATAATAGTAACAATTCTGAGTTTCAGAAGAGCTGACTGCTGAGCATTCACACTGAATCTTTTTTCACCAGCTTCTTCTGTGCCATCAATGATATGACTTCGGAGCTATATGCAACAGAATCAAAAAACAGAGAAATGGAACTGGAATTGACCAACATCAGGAAAAAACTAACTGCAGCGCTGATGCTGGAAAAGCGGCTAGAGGAGTGAGTAATGCATGAGAAAAGGGAAAGATGTAAGCAATACTGCTCATCTCTGTAATGTGCGACATTGGTTATAATAACTTATAATAAGGATAACTGAACTTTCAGGGCTTTGACATCTCTAGTTCACAATTTTTGGAAGTATCTATCAAAAGCCATGTGCTATGGACACATTCAATAATCAAAAGAGATTTGGGGTGCCATTGGACCCATTATTATAAACCAAAACTGATCTACAAGCAGTTTTCAGATACGAGCTGGCATCTTCCACCAGTTGCCTTCATCTGAGGTTGAAGGCAAACCTGATTTTCTTACTATGTTTAGCGTGGGCTCTGTAGTCAGAGTGAAGGAGCCAGGCAAAACAAAAACCATTCCCAGGCAAGAATTTCCTTTAAGCAGTGTGTGGGAGACTTAAAAAAATTATTGTAAAAAAATCAGTAACAAGTCCATTCCTTAGAGGATGTAATCTGAAGAGCTTTCTCAAGCAAAGCAGGATCAACCCCTGCCTTGAGTGGGGATTGGCCCAGATGATCTCCACAGCCCCCTTCCAGTCTAATTATTTTCTGTTTTTTGTCTTTTAAAGTAGTAAATTGTGGCGCTGCTTGTAGCAAACGTACCAGACCTGCTTGCTTTGTGCAGATTTGCTGTGGCCCTTCTCTGGTGTTAAGTTTAGCTTGCGTGACATGTCCCTAACTGAATTAGGGAATTATGCAGAAGACTATTACTCTTTGCTTTTATGCAGATGGCTTTCCCCTTGACCTGTATTTTCCCTGGCCTTTGGGACTCTGGATGTAACAGCTGTGGATGTTTCCACTGGGAAATCTCACAGGGAAATGCAAGTTTTTCTCCATTCTCTCCCTTCTTGTGTTGGTTGTATTAAAGGGTTTAGCTTGAGCATAGATAATTAAGCAGTATTTTTATACTGGTATCTCTTTGAATGTGAAAGTTTGTTTCTTTTTGTATTTTTTTTTAAAGGGATCTTAAAAAAACAGAGGAGCTTCTGGAAGTAGAAAAGGCCAAAGCTGACAGCCGATCCCAGAACTTGAAGTTCCTTAAAGATAAATCTGAGGATTTAAAAATCAGGATCAAGCTGGCTGAGGTAGATGGAAGGAATTTTCTAACAAGACATTGTGACGGGATGGCAGTCATGGTTGTTTGGGCCCAAAATTGTAGTTACAGAGACATCCCAAGAGCTTCTTAAACTCCAGGACTGAGGACTCTTGGGCTAACAGGACAGCATGTTGCTACACTTCAGTTGTTCCTGCTATATTCAGGGTCTCTCCTCAGGACATCCCATGATAAATGCAAGGACACTTTCTCTTCTTTCACTGAGCGCTGTATTTGCTCGTATTAGTTTGGACTACCTTGTGCTTATTGTGAGATACTCTCATATAAGAGTATACAGGCAGCTACCAGTCGAGCAGCTGATCCACTGAGGTAAATTGTGTGTAAAAATTCTAAATATAGGCATTTTTTTTAATTAATGAATGATTAAACACAGAAGGCAGAAGTTGTACTGTATTCTCCTTCACCTTCCTACATATGAATGCTCTATTTAATAATACTTGGATGCTGTCCAATACCTGGGCAAATATGGGATGAAAACCATTGTATTAGACTTAATGACGCCTCTTCCCAGCCTTGCCATGTGCTCTTCTCTCAGTAGTTTTCTGGAAAGACTTGTTATTCTTGATATAAATTTTAGTAGCAACTGATTTCATATACCAGCTATAGTTGTGGTTCAAACGCTTCTGTTGTTAACAAACTGCGTTCTTGTTTGCCTGTTTAGATCAAAACCCAAGGAATGGTAAAATCTTTCTCCTCCCTGTTATATTTTGTGGTCAGTTGTGAACAAACTTTTTCCTATTTGTAGGAGCAGCTTGCTGCCACGGGCTTGGACCAGTCGCTGACACATGAATCACTTGTGAGCCTATCTGAGGTAGGTCTTTTGGTACAAGATGGATGTTTCTGCAGTGGTACAGGCCAGGCTTGTTTGTTGTGTGGTTTCAGGAAAAATAGTTTGCCATTTTGTTACTGGAACAAATATTAATGCTAAAAAGAAGCACAAATAAAAATCCCATAGGTGGATGCCTCTGAACCAGGGTATGTTGGATGGGTTTGTCTCTCATAGAAACTGGGAAGAATCTATGGCTGCTGACGCAGTACCTTTTCTTCAGGGTTAGATGTGCGCTTATTCTGGACTTGGGAAGAAGCTTTTCTTCTGGCCTGATTGAGGGGAACAATGGGAATCTTTATTTTTGTTGCCGTTTGGTTTTCCCTCTCTTCTCTTTCTGCCTTTGTCAATAATTGGGAATATAGCCTACTAGAGAATTTCCATGAAATAAATTCCCTGCCACTGAAAGAAAATGGTCAGCCTGTGATCTGCATTCTCTCTTTGTGATCCATGTTATAAACAGAGTGGATATTCTGTGAACAATATCCTGTTACAGGATATTGCAATTACTTTATTGAGTCTGTGTGAAATAAACCTGCTTTCAAACACTTCAGAGCAAGTGGAGGAGGTCAAGTGAAATCCAAATTCTGAACCAATCAATTCTGAACTTTTTTGTCTTGTGTCTTTAAATTTCATTTTTCATTTTCATTTTTCAGTTGTATTGTAAGCCCAGTGGGGTAATTTGTTAAAGGAAAAAGTACGTTTCTTGAGTTGCTAGCTATAGGTTCTCCAGCTTTCTGCTGAACGATTTGTACACATGTATTTTTGTTGTTCTGTCTACATTCACTACATTGTAATATTATTTGTTATTACTGTAATGAGAACTTAGTCTTTCTCCCCATTTCTTTTTCTAGCTTTTCCTGCATGTTAGTCAGGTTGAACAATGAAAATAGGCTTCCTGATTTTTACATTGTCATTCTTGTGAACCAGCACTGGGTGGCAATGTTTACATTGCACAGTGTTTCAGAAGAGTACTTTCTTCAGAAAATAATTTCTGTTGGAATTTTACATACAAAAGGTCCTAGGCAATTTTCTAGATTGTCTTCTAGAACCTGAGCATAAGGGCAGGTTTGACTCCCTGACGTTTCTGTATCTGCTTTGCCAAGAGCTCGGTGAATTGGGCAGCACAAATGACTATCTTCGGAGTATGGGTTTTTTTGTTTTTACTTTAAGTTGATTATTTTAAAAAGTGTTGAGGACTGTGGAAGGTGCTTAATTTTCAGCCTCAAAGAGAAATTTTTCCCCCTTGTTAACAGAATAAGCAAAGCAATGCAAGTGGAAAGGAAGTCTTTTTGCTGCTGCATGTGCAAAACTGTTTTCACACAGAAGCCGTAGACATGAGAATGCATCCCCTTCCTTGGGGCTCAGTTCTCTCTCCGGCCTACAGGGAGGTTGACAGTGAAAGTCCTCTGTCTGTTGGATTCTTGTTTGAAATCCCTGCTCCTTTCAGGGAGGTGAGATCAGGTGGTTCTACTGCAAGAAAAGGTATCTGAAGATGTCTTCAGAATGGAGAAAAATGAATTGATTGTATCTCTGCAAAATTTGAACTGGGTTTGACTAACTGGTAACTGAATGAATACCAGATCTTTAGTTTCCATGGGTTTTAAGAAGGATCATGACAGTTCTCACCAACATCTGTGAATTCTGAAATGCTGTAGATAATTGTGGATCTATTTCACTGATATAAATCACTTCTACAAGTAAGACTATAGAATATAACCCACCTTGCTTTCTTCACAGAAACTGGCTGGACTGCAGGAAGAAATTGTGCCTTTGAAGAAGAAACTGGAGTCCTACCTAGATTTAACTCCTGTAATTTTTTTTTTACTGGTCTGTTTTATTTGCCATCAGATTAATTTTAATGGACCTCACAATGTAGAGGAGATTGTTGTGATGGTTTCAGTGGACAGGTAGATGTCCTACTGGTCTATTAATAGTCTAACCAGAAGACTTTACTTAAACAGAAGGCTATCTATTTATTAGTCAAAGGCAAGAAATTAAGTATGATTACCAGGCAAACTTTGTTCTAACAAAATGCACAGATTTGTTGGGTGCGCTCAGTATCAAGGCGAAGTAGCTAGAAATTAGACAAAGAAATATGGAAGAAAATACAAATTCCTTAGTATAACAATTTTTTTTTGAGATTTACTAATATATTAGCTAGACATGTCATCAGACTGTCAATATGGTGGACACAGCACGTTGTGCAGAGGTTGGAGCTCTGAGCAGGATTTTAATGCTTATGAAAAAATAGCCAAATGCAGGCATTGTCCCCTAAACAAGTACTCCAGCTTGTGAGTACTGGCTGCTTCATAGTTTTCTTTGATTTATTCTGAGGGCGCTGGGTACTTAGCTCTCCGAAATTGCAGATTTCTCATTTAGATGACTAAATTGCAGTTTTGAAAGCCTGTGTATCTCTTCTTCATTTTATATTTTGGCTGTTGTCACTATTGGTCCCTCTGCTAGGAGTTACTATCAGACTGCTATGGGGACCATCTTTTATAAAAAGGATTTTACTCTTTTCAAAGTAGAACACTTGTTACAAAAGACTGTTTTAGTTAAGGGTAATTTTGTGAACAACTTTATAGTGGCTTAAAAAAATCATGGGTAAACAAGGCTTTAGTCCATGAAACAGAAGGCTTTGGCTTTGTGTGATGTCTATATATCATCACCTGTGATATTTAGGACCACTAAACACAAGTATTTCTAGTTTCCTTTGGAAGATTGCCACTGCTTTCACAGAAAAGTATTAAGGACTTTTCTCTTTGTTGTTCAGAGAAGTAGCAAAAACTGGAGTGTAAATAGCTGAATGGGTTTCGGTTTTATTAAGTACCATTGTAACTGTCTAGTTTACAGTTTTGTATTTGAGTTACCTGATATGGCACCTGTTACCCCCTCATCTGAGCACCCTGTAGCCTTTCATAGAGCTAACCTCAGACCTTCCTGTGTAAGAGGTGAAAAAGATCTATTCCTGCTCTTATCAATGGGAGATAGAGGTCCAGAGAAACAGAGACTTGTCCAAAATCACATAGAAACTCTGCGATTAATCACGTCTCCTGTATTATGAACTAGGGATCTGTCTGCTGGGCCACACTTCTCTCTTCATCTCCTTAGCCCCTCCATCGAGTTCCTGCCTCTCAACACATCTCCCTCACACAACTACTGCTGTCTCCCTCCTAGAAGAAAAGGATGAAGGGAGACGGCGGGACTGATTCTCTGTTAAATCCATCTTAGTCCAAGAGGCTGCTGCCTCCTTGCCTCAAGCAAAACGGGATGTTCAAATTGGATTAGGTTCTCCAATTCCACCCCCTGCCATTTTGTTCTCGGTGGAAACAGAGAGAAACCTGTTGCCTCGCTCCTGGTGCAGGCAGAAGTAGGGAGGAAGGTTTATCCTTGCAAGCTTATTGTGCTTTGGAAAAATCCATGCACAGATGTGTTTAAAATCCAGTTCTTCAATTGGTAGGTTTGGAAAAATGCTAAAATTGGTTGGGTGTTTTTTTTAAAGACTTCAGGCCATACCAGACTTCTGTAAAGTATGTGACTGCCCAAACCAAACTGCTACTAGGTTTTTAATGTCAGTACCTTCTGCATGTGAGAGGTATACACAAAATTGATTTTATTATCCCTAAATTCCCCTGTGGCACATCATTAGACTCCTGCAATGATGCAGGGACTCTGTCTTTCCAGATGAAATACTGATTTTTATGCCATTTTCTCTCATTAGAATCCTTCCCTTGCACAAGTGAAGATTGAAGAAGTAAAACGAGAACTGGTAAGAGGGGTTTTTTTAATCTTTCACAGAGATTTAAACGAGTGGTGGTGTTCCAAAACAAGCTGTATATTTTAATTGGTTGTGGATTTATCTACCTCAGATTGTAGTCTTAGTGATCTCTAGAGGGAAACTTTGCTCTGGTAAGGCAGAAGCAGTGCATATTGGTAGGAGGAACTGCTGGAGGAATATCATCTAACCTACAAAAGCAGTTGGGTATAATGGTATCAGTGGGGATTAGGTATCTGTATCCCTCTGGACTTTGCTTCACCTGTCAGAATTTTTATTCACTCAGCTGTGTTGCAGCTTCTTGGTCTCGCAACCTTCCTTGCTCCTCCTGAACTCTGAGGGCTCTAGGGCCCGTATTTTATTTAACAGCTGCCTTATAGACTGCAGTGGGGACCTTTTGCTGTAAAACATAATGCCCATTTCATCTATGCTTGTGTAATCTGCAGGTATATTGTTGGGAAACATTCATATAAATGCTGTTTGGGAAGTTCACATGTAGCTTTCCTGAGTGAGCTGGGAGACATTTGAGCATAAACCTGTCTATTTCTCTGGGCTACTGTCTGCTCGCTTGTAGATAATACACAAGGTATTTGGTGATAAGTCTTAAAGCTATGATCAAAAATTGCAGCTGTTTGAGAGTATTTTGTACATTTTCAGATGGGACTGCTCAGGTTGGTAAGCCACTTGGTTTTGATTCAGAAATACAAGCTCGTCTCACCAGCTTGAGGCTTTTATCAGGTCAGAAAACTCACATCTGGAGTGTACCTCTTCGGCTTGGAGGTGTCTAATACCACATTGGGGCAGAGAATAAAGGCAACTGAGCTTGTTTAGCCCTTCATTTGGAGGTTTCTCTGGAGACTACTGCTGTGTTCAATTTGGGGTTGAAGATCTGGTCAGATCTTCCAATTCAATACTGGGTTAATCAGTGCTAATAATATCCCAGGATTTGATCATCGTAGATATGTTTGTCTAACAATATAAGAAAATTGTTTCACAGCCACTGAGTCCTCTTGGTTTTTTTTCTCCTGCTAGAACGCCTTGGAGGAAGAATTTTCAAAGCAGATTGACATGCTGACTCTTGAGATGCCAGAGCCCAGCAAACTCCATTTCTCTTGAAGTGGCCTGCATGGAAGAAGATTTCCCTTCTATTGTCTATTTATCTGCACTAATAAAACATTTTGGACTTCTTACTGTACTTCTGCAACTTTCTGCCTTTACTCTTCTTGCTGTTGGATGACACACATGTGACCTTTCAGCAAGCATACTCATTTTTAGGGGTTCATGGAGCCTTGCATTTGTAAACATGATCTGTTTTTCATAAATCAACCCCCAAACTTACTGTTTTCTTTATCAGTTCTTTTTCCATATGTGATACACACCCGTCACTGGCCTCCAGATGACACCTTCACCAGGACGTGTCCCTGCCGGGATTTAGTTGGAATTCAACTGATCAAGGAGTCTGGTTTTCTTCTTTTCCCTGTCTGGGCTCTGGATTGTGCTTTTCCCCTGCTGGATTGTGCAGCGTAAAACCATAGAATCATTTACATTGGAAAAAACCCTTAAGATCATTGATTCCAACTATGAACTGAGCACTGCCAAGTCCACCACCAAACCATGCCCTAGGTACTAATGTCTACATGTCTCTCGAATACCTTCAGGGATGGTGACTCAACCACTCCCTGGGCAGCCTATTCCAGCAGTTGACAACCCTCTCGGTGAAGAAATTTTTCCTAATATCCAATCTAAACCTCCCCTGGCACAATTTGAGGCCATTTCCTCTTGTTGTAGCACTTGTTACTTGGGAGAAGAGATGACCACCCACCTCACTACAACTTCCTTTCACTTTCCAGCCACTGACTGGATTTAACCACATTCACCACAAGTCTTTGGGCTCAGCCATCCAGCCAGTTTTTTACCCAGTGAAGAGTAGACCCATCCAAGCCATGAGTAGCCAAGTTTCTCCAGGAGAATGCTGTGCGAAATGGTGTCAAAGTCCTGGTAAACAACACCTGCAGCCTTTCCCTCATCCACTAAGTGGGTCACCTTGTCATAGAAGGAGATCAGGTAGGTCAAGCAGAACCTGCCTTTCATAAACCATACTGACTGGGTCTGATCACCTGGTTGTCCTGTATGTGCCATGTGATGGCAGTAAGGATGATCTGCTCCATAACCTTCCCTGGCACCAAGGTCAGACTGACAGACCTGTAGTTCCTCGGATCCTCCTTCCAGCCCTTCTTGTAGATGGGAGTCACATTTGCTCACCTCCAGTCAGCTGGGACCTCCCCGGTTAGCCAGGACTGCTGAGCGGCTTGGTGACCATGTCCACCAGCTCCCTCAGTACCCTTGGGTGGATCCCATCCAGCCCCATAGACTTGTGTGTGTCCAAGTGGTGCAGCAGGTCGCTAACCATTTCGCCTGGGATTATGGGGGCTTCATTCTGCTCCCTGTCTTCCAGCTCAGGGACCGGGGTACCCAGAGAACAACTGGTCAGTCAAAGACTGAGGCAAAGAAGGCATTAAGTACCTCAGCCTTTCCCTCAGCCTTTGTCACTATGTTTCCCCCCACATCCAGTAAAGGATGGAGATTCTCCCTAGCCCTCCTTTCGTTGCTAAGGTATTTATAGAAACATTTTTTACTGTTTTTTTACAGCAGTAGCCAGATTAAGTTCTAGTTGGGCTCTGGCCCTTCTAATTTTCTCTCTAAGTAAGGATGAGTAAGACAATCTTCTGTCTGTTCCCTAGTGGCTTTGCATACTTGGATGGCTCTGAGTTATCTGCAACTTTCTCCCTGCGTAACCTCACAGCATCCTTGCAGTCCTCCCGAGCTGCCTGCCCCTTCTTCTAAAGGTCATAAACTCTCTTTGTTTTCCAGAGTTCCAGCCAAAGCTCTCTGTTCAGCCAGGCCAGTCTTCCTCCTTGCTGGCTTGTTTTTTGGCACATGGGGACGGCCTGCTCCTGCAGCCTGAAGATTTCCTTCTTGAAGAACGTCCAGCCTTCCTGGACTCCTTTGCCCTTCACAACTGCCTCCCAAGGAACTCAACCAGACTCCTAAACAGGCCAAAGTCTGACCTACAAAAGTCCAAGGTGGCAGTTTTGCTGACCCCCCTCCTTACTTCTCCAGGCATTGAAAACTCTTATAATTTTGTGATTGCTATGCCAAGATGGCCTCCAAGCACCGCATCACCCACAAGTCCCTTCCTGTTCACAAACAACAGGTCCAGCCTTCCCTAGTTGGCTCACTCACCAGCTGTGTCAGGACGTTACCTTCCACACAATCCAGGAACCTCCTAGACTGTTTCCTCTCCGCTGTAATGGTCTATAACAGTCTATAACAGACTCCCACCATGATATTTGTCTTGTTGGCCTTACCCCTGATTCTTACCCATAAACACTCAATCCCATTGTCACCATCATCAAGCTCTAGACAATCAACACACTCCCTAACATACAGGGGTACCCCACTGCCTCTCCTTCCTCGCCTGTTCCTTCCGAAGAGTTTATAGCCACCCATTGCAGCACTCCAGTTGTGCGAGTCATCCCATTGCTTCTCAGCCTTTTGGCTAAGATCCAGTGTACTACCAAGTGTGTAACATCTGAGCCCACAAAGGGGGGTTTCTTGTGTGTATAATGGCTGTCTACCTTCATGGAAACAAGCTGAGCTCTGATGAACATGGATCATAGCACTGGCTTCACTAGCAAACTATGCTGCTGACACAGGTTAAGAGCTGAGATGAGATGTAGCTGCATCAACCTCCTAAGGTTCTGTCATTTTTTTGTCATCTGAGCAAATGGAAACCCATGGCACTAACCTGTAAGGTTTGCCTGTGTTCTCAAGGCTTTGAGAGATACTAGCCTACTATGGACTACTTTTTGTTTCTCCCTATGTTACAAATAGCACTAAACAAATGAAAGTAGAAAAATAGCTTTATGGATAATGAAGTGTTGGCTTTGAAAACAAAAAAAGACTTTATAGCAAGAGCTTTCTAGGTCTGAAAATACATGAGCATTTTTGCAGAACTACTGTGGGATGTGATCATTTTGAAGCTAGATTGTCCCTTCCAATTCTACCTCAAAGGTCACCTTCCAAAAAGGGTCACCAGAGCGCTCCCCTTATTTCCATGCCACCACCACACCAGCCTTAAACACCCCAGCTTTCTAAAGTTGCTTTGTACTAAAGTAAAAAATCTGAAAAGCTCCTGTGGCTGGGGAAAAATCAAAACCTAGAAATAGCGGCAGCATCTAAGGACTTCAAACATGGCCTAAGGCCCATTTGTACCGGGCAATGTCCAAAGAGCAGTGATGTTCTCGGGGACAATCTGTAGCTACATCTATTTGCAATTAGAGTTGCAAAAGATTATGATAATGATTTAGCATGGTGTGCCTGTCCCCAGGAGCTGTTACTTTAATGCACAAATTGATTTCACTGACCTGCAGGAAGAGAGATTCTTTCTATTGCTTCACGTCCTCCCTTGAAGCAACAGGATCATGAGATCTGTATCTGATTATGCTTAGGGTGTAGCTCTGACTTCTAAGAAGCTGCAAGCTCAGAATGACATGGGTGGCAGTGAAGTGCCTTCCTCACCTCGTTTCTTTCACCTTAACGGAGAGGAACTGAAGGATGTTCAGAGCACCAAGCTCATGGCAATCTTCTGCCTCGTCTTCCATATGCCGGAGGGAGTTGCTGTTTAATTTCAGGTTTTTAAATCAAGAAGTTAGGAAGGGGCTAGTTGCCTTAGTTTCATGACTCTTTTATGTTTGACTCTGAACTAGAAATCAAGGTGGCAAGAGCGAGTGGAAAAGCCATCTTTTGTACATGTGGGCTAAACTGGCTTAGGGGAAATTACCTCAGAGGTAAATGATGTGAAATCTAGAGCAGGCATGGTAGCGCAGGGATGACAGGTACAGCGGCTGCTTACAAAAAAAAACCCCAAAACACTGAAAGAAGGCAAGGGAGTAGTCTTTGAACCTGGAAAGAGCAAGAGCATAATCTGATCTTTCTTCTTGTGGAAGGGGAAAGAAGTCCTAGTCTTGAAAGCATCAGAAAATAGCTGGGTAGACATCTGAGAATGATTTAACAAGAAAGCCATTGTAAGGCACTGGAGGTCATGGCCTGAAGATTAAGGAATCTTAATCACTGGAGGCTTTTAAGAGCAGATCAGAAATGCTTTGCTTAAGCATTTATAATGCAAGGGAGCATTTATCATGCTTTGGGGTAGGAAGATGGATTAGATGAGGGCTTGAGGATGCTACCAGCCCTCCTTTTCAATGAGAGCCTCAAGACTCACTCAGCTAACATTAGAAGGTTTTTTATCACACATGTGTAACCATGACTCAAGGCTTGGAAGGATTTCCTGGGCCTGTGGCACCCCCTTAGCACCACTTCATCACATAATACTGCACCAGCTGTGAAATCTGGGGGGTGTTCTCCCCCTGCGCTCACAGGGCAGCTGCACCGCTCCCCGGCTGCTGCTATTTCACAGCATGTGCTGTGTCCCATTCGTTGACAAAGAGCCCGAATAGAGACAGCGGCAGGGCCAGACTCAAGAGCTGTCCAAAGGTAGCCACGTGTTGCTTCCTTACATTGGAAACACAAGGAGAAAAAAAACACCCAGCAGCTGCATTCGAGCTGTGGGCCACAGCTGAGCCATCTGCAGCCTACGCAACATAAATCAGCGGCCAGTTGTCAGGTCCAACAGTTCGGCTTTTGATGGAAATGATGAAAGTCAAATAAATGAGATTTATGCAGCTGGTGGACTGCCAGTAAGATTTCTCAGCTCTTTGGTTGTGCGTTTGCATAGACAGAGCGCCTTGCAGGGCAAGCAGAGATGTCCGTCCTCGCTGTTGGTGTTCTGGGGCGGTCCAGCTTTTCCAGCGGCGGGGATGGGATGCCAGGGGACAGGAACACCTCACAGAGGTCCTGCAGAGACAAAAGCATGCCAGCCCGAGTGCTCGGCTGAGAAAATGTTTGATTTTGGGCTTTACCCTCTGCCCTGGTAGCTGTTGAGCGTTTCCACGGAGGTCACAGCGGGTGGCGAGGAGCTGTGCAGCAGCCTGGAGGGAGGCTGCCCGCTGGACCCCTCGGCTGTTGTATATTATGAAATAATCACCCAACTGAGAATGACACGAATGCCTGGAGAGGCCTCCGCGGCTTCAGCTTCACTTCAGATTACATCAGCTGCTCTGCTGTGAACTCCCAGCCTGATTTTTGGAGACACCAGTCTAATTAACACCTGCAAGATGAGAGCAGTTGTGCTCGCTGGGAGCTCTGTGTGGGGCTCCCGCAGCTCTGGGGCAGCTGCCTAAGTGTGGGACCCCGCGGGGCTGAAGCTGGAGCCAGGCTGAGCTGCGGATCCCTTGGTTTTACAGACTAAGTGCAAAAGATGTGCGTGCTTTATCACCATGCTTTCAATTCCTCCTCCTGGAAAACGTAAGGATACAAATTCTACCCGGGGAAAAAAAAAAGGAATTAAAATTATGCACTAGACATGAAAACCACCTGCTAACCTCAACTGTAAACTTGGATAAGTTTTACCACAAAGTGACATACTGTTCTTATCCGGCCAATATGCAAAATAATTGCTTTAGGGGAAAAAAACCCCCAACAAATTAATCCCCAAATTAGCTAGGGGAATAGGGATTTATTTAAAAGAAAACATTTAGGTATTAAAACCAGAATAATAAAAATAAAATGCTAGAGAAATACGTGAAGCAAATTTAAGGCTACTGAGCTGAAATATCCATACATTTACTCAAAATGCATGAATCAAAAGATGAGGATGGAATCTCTTTTTGACTATATATTTTGGCTAGTACCGTAGAAATACTCTATTTGTTGCAAACATTTCATTGTGGTTGCTTTTTAATCTTCCTTTGCCTGAATGTATTCAAATTTTTTCCATTCATATACTTTAGGAGACAGAGAATATTAATATGGGACTTTGTAATTAAATACAATTTAAAAATATTAAAATAGTTTCAATATTTATTTTAAAAGCAAATTGGCTACATGTTGTACTGTCTTCAGTAAAACACTCCAAATATTATTCTGATACTCAATTCTGTTTTGGGTAATCATAAGCTAAAAGTGTGGTGTGTCAAATTGTAAATGTACTTAAGATTTTTTTAATTACATCTAGTACTGAATAGGTCTTACAGGTCTGGGAAAGATTATGTATTTCTGAGCTAGTCTTTGAATTTTTAAATGACAGGGTCAGCAGTGAAACAATAGTAATCCTGGTCCATGTGGCCTTGCATGCTGCAGGAAATCCTTTGCTTTGTCTCCGAGTATGCAGTTGCCGTTAGTAACTTCAAGTGGCTTTAGAAACATTTTTTGTTTTCTTATACACGCACTTCATTAAAAAAAATCAGTGCCAGGCTGGAAGCATTTCTGCTTCTCCAATTCAGAAATATTTCTTCTGCAAAAAAAAAATAATCCACAAGCGAGTAAGCAGAGACTTTACCAATAAGTGTGTGTTTAAAGTAAAACTTGTGGTTCCTTCTCTCTTTGCTGGGTGCCACCTACGTGGCAGGATACAGCGCTGCCTCCATCTGCCGTGAAGTCATTCAGCATTACACCATCCTTCCTGAACCACGTAATCTCTGATTAAAAAACCCAAGTAACAACTCCAAAACTACGACCTAATCTAATAAATGCTCCCTCTAGCCCCTTACTAAAGATGCCTTTAATGCTAATTAAGCAGCACAGCTGCTTAATTAGCCAATATTGGCTGGTAAAACACAGCAGCAAGGAAAGATTTTTGTACCTCTTCCTTCCTAAGGAGACGTGGGCTGTAGCTCAGGAGTGGGTGAACCACGTGGTGTCCCGGGTGCCTCTCCTGTGGTCCCTGTTCGGCCACCGCTGGTGGCTGCGCAGGAGCCTGGGTGACTTTGTGAAGGAGTGGGAGCGCAGCGAGGGGACGGCTTGGCCGGGTTTCAGTGGCTCATTTGTGATTTCAGATGCTTGGCAGCCTGCCGCTCAGCTTGGAAAATGGGCGTTGTTTAAATGTTACTTGGAAGGTGAAGTTTCTATATATTCCTGCTGCAGAGGATGCTTAGTCATGTGCATACGGATACCACCATGGGACGCATGAGGATGAGCTCTTGAAAAGTCATTCTCCCAGTCTGGAGCTGGAGGGAAACTTTTGGCTTGGGTCTGGTTGCAAGATGGGAGCAGGGATGGAGGAGCTCCGCTACCCCTGCAAAGAGCTGGGTGAGGGAATCTGGCCCGGAAACCCTTACGAGCCAAAATGCTTTTACTTTGACACGAGAGCATGGCTCGGGGTCACTCCTGCCATCTGCTCCGGTGCTGAGCTAATTTCCTCCCATTGTCTTTGGGGAAGCGCAAGTGAGGCAGAGGAGAGGTGGCGGTGGTGGTGGTGACCGTCCCCTTGAAGCTCAAGTGTGGGGCTGCACCGCCGGGCCCTTCGGCAGCTGAAGGAGCCTCTGCTGCTCCCTTCCCTGGTGATCCTTTCTAGAGATGTCCCACCGAGACCTCCATTTCTCAACCGCATTTCTTCGTGGTGGAGGAGCTCTTATCGCTTCCTCGTGGAGGTAACTAATGCTGAAATCATTTCACTCTCTCGGCAGAGGTGGTCAAAGAGTGATAAAACAGCCAAAGGTGGCACTGAGCTGTACTCCCTAAATTCCTGGAGCCAGCACCACCTCTTGCCTTTCCTTCTCCCTTCTTAATCTTTCTGCCCATCTCCCTGAAAATTCAGAATGAGTCCCCTGGTATTTCTCCTAATCTGGCATTTAAAATCTCAGGCAATAAAGCTTTCACCACTTCCCTTAGGGAGACAATTTTCCAGCCCACGGTTCTCCATTCAAAAGCTTTCCATTCTCAGCTTAAACATGCCCTTCCTTAATTTCACCCCATCACAATCATTAATGTATCACCAGTCCTCTCCCTTCATGCCACTTACTTCATTCAAATATTTACAGATCACTAATGTCTCCCTGCTTAGTTTACTAATTTCCTTGTACCTATGACAGTCAGAATTTCTTTTTTTGTTTCGCGATGCCTCCAGGCTGCCAATTCCTTCAGTCGTGGCTCTTTGAGCTCCTTTCCATTTATCACTCTTCTTGCAAATGCGAGGCAGATGCTCACCGCCCTCGCCTGTGTCGTTATGCTTTTCTGTACGCCATCCAAAGCTGCACTGCCTGTTCCTCGCTGCCATATCCTAACGCCCGTACAACAACGTGCCGTCCTCCGGGTGTCTTTCAGGAGCCATTCCTCCAAAGCACATCCTTCCCTTTAAATACAGACTCTGGATTATTTTTCCAGAAGTAGCCTGGTGGGTTGTGGAGGTTGTTTTTAGTTGATGGCGGGGCACGGCTGGAGCCGCGTAGGAAATCAGTGCAGACTCTGGATTAGAGCCCCCAGCAGCCCCCCCCCAGGGCAGGTTTTATCTTTTCTTAAGTACGGATTTCATTAGCGCCCTGCTTGTTCCCTCTTACGCTGACACCCCCAATATTGCATGCACCAACGGGGCTGGTGCTCTTGCAAAGGAACTTTTGTTACAGGTTTGGTGAGAAATAGCTTGCAAAGTACTGTTTTAAAAGAGAATGATGAATTCCTGAATACGTAGCTCTACTTCTACCTGAATCTCTCTCTTATTTCTCCTCAATGTGATAAATTTTTCCGAGGTAGTATGTGATGTCTGCCTTTGTTTTCCAAGTCCATGTATGTGATTTTGGGGGGGGGTTGAGGTAGATGCATACACACATTTCCATACTACCAACGCTACAACTGATTCTGTGCCACGAGCAGTGGCTGTAGCGGAGCGGGATCCTCCAAGGGTGCCTCTGCTGTACGATGCATGTTTAGCACTCGAATTCCCCAGGCGTTTGTAGGCCCTGATCAGGATTTAGGGACTACACTGAAATGACTGCGGAGCGCTACCTGCAACGTAAGTTGCGCAGCACACACACCCTAGGGCTGCAAAGCTAAGTACTCCGATTGAGAAACGTCAGAAGGATGTTTGATGTGTGCATTAGAACGTCGCCCTGGTTGCACCCCAGGCCTCCCCACCCAGCCCCCAGGCCTGAGATCTCGGCGACAGCAGGATCACCAGGACCAGCGCTGGAGGGAGAACGGCGCTGGCCGAGAGGCTGGTGAGAGGCGTTTGCGGTGCCGGGCTCCCTGACGCCTTTGCCTGCGTCTCCCCCGAGCTCGGCCCTCCTCGTCGCTCGGCCCCTGCGCCGGGGGAAAATGTTTCTTTCTTCTCATTTCCTTCTGCCGCCTCCTCTGCCGAGTCAGCTCCAGCCGCCGTGCGTGGGTCGCACGCGTCTGTTTCGCTGCTGGGAAACCAAATTCAGCGGCGTGCCATGACCCGCGGGCAGGTCTCCCTCCTGGCTGCCTTACCGGCCTTCCTCCGCGGCGGGCGGCCGGCGGGGCCCGCTGGCGCGACCATCTCCGGCGGCGGCCGCCCGCCGCCGTGCCCCTCACGCGGTCGCAGCCCCGCGCGCCGCCACCGCCCCGCCGCCGCGGGCACCCGCACCTCCGCGTGCCGCAGCCCGGCCGAGGCCGCGCGCGTCCCCTCAGGCGACGCCGCGCAGGGGCCCCACTGGGCCGGGGGAGCTCAGGGGGGGCTCTCCCACGGGTTGCGGGAGGGGAGGGGGCGTGTGCGTGTCACGGGGGCCACACCCGGCGGGTGTGAGGGGGGCGCGACACCCGGGGTGGGGTGGGGAGGGGTGCGTGTGACAGCCCGCTCGCCGCTCCCCTCAGGGCGGGAGACGGAGGGGGTGGAGTCCGCCGGCACCGCCCCCGGCGCCGCTCTGCGCCGCTGGGGGGCGCTGGCGGACGCGGCGGGCAGCGGCCGCTCTGCGCGGCGCTCGGCTGCTCCGGCGGTGGCGGAGGGAGGAAGTGACGCCGCGCAGCGGAGCCCCGCGGCCTCCGGTGACATTCTCTCTGGCGTCGGGGGGGCGGCGGCGCGGCTGAGACCCGGCTCCTCCCGGCCGCCCATGCCCCAGCTGCTGCCCCCCGGGGGGAGGCCAGGAGGGGCCCTGCGTCGTCCAGGTGAGTGGGGCCGGCGCGGCCGGGGCTCGCCCGCCGCTCGCTGCGGCCGGGCCGGGCCGCGTCGCCGGCGCCGCGCCGGGCGGCGGAAGCGTTGCCGTTAGCCCCGCTGCGCGCGGGCGGGAGGCGGCGGGGCCCCGCGGAGAAGCGAGTACCGGCCTCGCCGCCTTCCCCCGGGGCCGGCGGGAGCGGGCGGGACACGGCCCGCGGCTCCTCGGGGGCCTGGTCCCACCAGGGCCGGGGGGCGACGGCCCTTCCCTCGCTGGGCGTCCTCCGCCCCTGCCGAGGCATCTCGGGAAAAGGTGGGTGCCCCGTGGGTGGCTTTTGGAGCTGAGCGCCTGGGTAGGGGGTGACCTCCATCACGGGCCGAGGCGCTGCCTGGAAGGCAGGAGTCCAGCCTGGCCGCTGCTTTTTTGTCTTAAACTTGCCCGGCGTCAGCGGATGAAAGCCTTGCCACAGCTCCCAGAAGCAACTTCTGGCCACTTTGTGTTTCCTAGGACTTCGGTAATGCGTTGTGGGATCGTATTAGCTGTTGGGAGAAAAACCTTTTGAAAAACAAGGCGTGTAACTGCTCCGGTTTTACGCTTCTCTAGGTTTTTTTGCTGTTTTGTTTACCTTGGGTGATGTGGGAATATATATTTTATGTGGAAAAAAAAGTTCAAGTTGTTCGTTGCTTATCTAGCCTGAGTTCCCCTTGATGTCTAACGGGTTGCAGATGTGGCTTTGAGAAGAATTGTAATATTTAAGTGTGCTACCTGTTCTTTTTAAATAGGGAAAAGGCAGTCTGAGCAGACTTGTAATATTTTACCTATTTCCTCAATTCCACTATTATAACTTTCTTTGCATTGAGGTTATTGGACAACTACTTATTAAAAGGCCACTTTTTGAAAGACTTGGGGTTTGTTGGTTTTTTTGTGGTTTTTTTTTTATGTTGACATTGTGCAGCTGTTAAGGAGAACTTCACCTTTGTTAAGTAGCATGTAATTGTATTTATGTCTCAGTTTGTTCACAGTGGAATAAGGCCACTTGCATTAAAGTTTGTAGGTACCTTAGTAAAACCATAACTGCAATAACTTAGTTAAACAAGGTCTTGGTTGTAGCTAGTTACAGACTTTAAACCAGTACAAAGTACCTAACAGCATTTCAAAGGCTGAAAAAACTTCTGTGTAGAGATGCTATGGCATAAGTCAATCCTGTTTGTATTGGGTTTTTTTGCTGGCAAGTAATTCTAGCTTTTAAAAATGAATGAGTATTAAATCTTTGAACCCTTGAGCATCTCTCTGAAAATGTAAAATTTCCCTTAATTCCACTCCCCTAAAATACTTTATTTGGCTTTAAGTCTTCTCTGGTACTTGCCTATAACTGAAACTATTATTTGGTCTTATACTTGACAAGTGCAAGTCTATTTCCAGTTTTCAGGCTAAAATTTTAAGTACAACCAGTAATAGCTCTCCCCTTAGAACAGCAAACAGATGTTAAATTTAAAACGTTTCTCTTAAAGTATCTTACATTGCTTGAGTCTATTAAAAAACTTAATGTTTGACCTTGAGGTGGAAACTGGGTATGGTGCTCTTTTGAGGTCTTCATCTTGTGGTTCTCCTGCCCTAGTTAATACCTGTAATTGCTGTTTCTGTAATACAAGAGCTGAAAGTCAGGCAGTCACAACAGTGCAGCTTATCCCCTGTTGCCCTGGAGGAGGGAAATATTGCCTTTGTGGAGCAAATAGGTTGGTAACAAGCTCTAAGGAGAACAGCAAGTTGCTTGTCATGAGTTTGCTAAACCCAAACATCCACCCCATACACATGTACGGTACAAAAGCAGTGAGCTGAAGTACAGAGAACCCGGCAGTCCAACAGCAGTCATTTTTAGGCGTCGTTTTCTGAGTATTTCACACATCTAGTGAGCTAAAGGAGTCTGGTGCTGGCAAAAGAAGGGGGTGGTTATGTGGCTACTAAAAGCTGTTAAAATATTACTTTCTGTGGTTCTGGCGTACCAGTAACACTGATGTTTTGTCTAGGGGATTAGGAGGAGGGACAGTGGGGGTGATGGAAGGCAGTATGTGAGTTTGGGCATCTGGTATTTATGCGCAAGTACGAGGATAACAGTTCTGACTCATTTTTAAACACTTGAATTTTTAATTATAACGTGTCGACTATTTCTGTTTGCTCTTCAGCCTAATTGCTGGTTGGCATCATGAAGAGGTGCGATGAGAAATTCCTGAGAAATCAGGAAGAGGAAAGGACTGTGGTCTTACACATCATATGCTTGTATGTGTATTGCAGTACAGCCTGGTGCTCGCTAAGTGCAGGAAGGCTGCCTGCTTGGTAGAAATTAAAATGCACAAACAAGTTGGGAAATGAGTGAATACGTTAAACTGGGTACTGCAGAGGGAGGGGAAAAGGGAAGGAACCTGAAGCCAACCACAAGGCAGTTGAGAACGGTCGATACAGAGTGGTCACAGCACACACACACAAAGCAAGCACTGCTCTAACTGATAAAAAAGAGGTAGGAAGGATGTTTGCGTGCGTTTGACAAATGGGCAGACCATGCTGGCAGCTGACAGCCTGGAGGAGGTGGGGATTAATGAGGTAAGGTAAGATTGGATGAACAAAGAGTAAATATAGAGAATCATGAGGGGCTCTGAACACTAAGCATCAGGGAGATAAGTTGGTGTAACTTGATCAGAGCAACAAGAAGTAATTGCCTTGGTTGTCCTGATGCCCCCATCTCCTTGCTGCGTATTTACCTTTAAAATGATGACTTCTTTGCCTTGCCTCAATTTTTGTATGCCTTCTTCGCTATCTCTTGTATATTATCACATCAACTCCCTGCTCCACCAAGGATACATCCATATCTTTGACCCACCTGTATATCAGCATCTCACTTAAACGTTTGTCTCTTAATGAGATGGGAGTTGCTACGTACCACACCGTGAAAGCAGCCGCGGGACCAAGCATTTGCAACTGTCTGGTTACCCTCTGACCAAAATATCACCACTAGATCCGTTAAAGCTTTGGGAACTTTTCATATGAGTAAATTGTTTTAAGCAATCTGTATTGCATTTTCTATAACATTTCAAAGTTAATGTGTTGATTTGACAGAATTAGGTCTGTGGTCAATCTCAGCTTCTGTGGTTTTTCTCTGCAGTTGACTAAATGACTTACAAAACTGTAAACATTGACAGAAACTGAGCAGCAGATTTAATAACACATTTACCAGATCAGAGTGAAAGATTTAATTACCATAGTTGCAAGCATATAACTCGCACCTCAGAACAAGCGCTTTAGAAAAGAAGTACCAAAACTTGAAAAAAATCTGCTGTCTTGAACGTTATAAGTTGCAATGGGGAACCAAAAACGAAGCAGCAGTGGGAAAGAGCTGTGGGATAAAGTGGTGTGGTACAGTGCACGTTGCTGCGCAGTTAAAGCTCCAAGATAACCTGAGGCTTATGTGGCAAGGAAACCACTTTTGTCTCGGTTTCCCGGTACGTGAATTGAAGTACAGCAGAGAACCGACACTCGTGCCTTTAACTTTAGCACTGTAACTCAGGGGCAGCTGAACTGTTATGACAACAGAATCTGGCAGTAAATGTTATTGCAGGGAACTTAGTATGATTTTCGTGGTGATTTGTGTTGTCTTGCTGTCGCATCTTTGTTCCAGGTTTTTAATGCATAATGCAGTTCTAAGTCTGTGACTTGAGGTCTAGAATGTAGCTTCTACAAATGTGCAATTCTGAGCAAAAAGAAAACTGGATGAAAGAGACTGAATGAAAATGTGCATACAGTGTAAATATTAGCCTCTGCAGTTGCTTTATTATGACAGAGTACATCTCTGAGCTAGACTGGAGTGACTGATACCTTGTCACTTACTCAGTGTTACTGCTAAGGGTTAGAATTTTAAATTTGTGGTTGCCTGTTCCCACTTGTTAGTGTTCCTTTTTCACATGTATGATCAGCATGAATAGAGCCTGTACAGTAGAGTAATTTCTCCACAGATATTACTGACTTTCTGCAGTTCAGGCACCCATTGATTACTCATTCAGGACTGAAAATGAGATGTGGCTCCGTCACTGAGGTGTTGCCGTTACACCGTTGCAGATGCATTATTGAATGCACAAGGGAGGTCAAGTAACTTGCCCGTGGTCATGTGGTGAGTCAGCTTTGGATTCGGAGTGATCCAACCTAATAGTGCTTTTTATTTAAGAAGGCATTTAGGGTTTTCTGTCAGTTTGACCATGTAGTCTGTCTCTTGAATGATCAGAAGTTGCTTTAAGTAGCAGAATAGTATACAGGCTTCAGCCGTATCATGCCCTGTGATACTGGGTCTCCAAGAAGACAATTTGAAAGCTGTTAGGACTTCATCTGACAGCTTTTTAATCATAACCAGAACAGGTGGTCACTTTTTAATTAAATGCAAGTATTTAAGACTCTCTCAAGCTAGCATTTTTGTTTCAGTGTATTTGGATCATGGCTTTGATTTTATAGTGAGATTTCAGCAGTGTCCTGTGCAGTACTCTTGTGCTTTGATGCTTCAAAGTTTCCTGGACAGGAGCAGGCAGAGCCTGACCATGATTGGATAAGTGTTGTTCTTACTGCATTTCTGCTGTAATGTCTTGTTTCACATTCTTGGTCGTTAGTCTTTCAAGACTTATTTTAGAGAAGGCAGATTTCATTCATCCAAAATGGGTAGAGACCAAGTGACTCACAGTAGCAGAGCTGGGAGTAAGTAAGAGCCAGACTTTATAATACCAGTTGTCTGTGTGATGATGCAGTTATTACCATTTCAGTAATTTGTTTTTCATTGGGAATGTTACATTTCCATGATATTCCGTGATGCATTTCCAGTGTGAGGTTGGTGCTGAATGCTCCAACAGTATTGTCAAACTCTCTGAAGTAAAAAGAAGCATCTTAACATGACAGCCCAGTAAGGTTAAGACAGTACTGTTCTCTTGTACTGTGGCTTTCTCCTCACCTCCCTCTCCCGGTTCTTGCTCTCTGGGAATGCCAACTCCTGCTAGAGAGACAGTCCTAAGTAATCTGGCAAAAGAAAAATTTTAGGCAAAAAGGTTGGTAAAGAGTAGGTCAGGAAGTTGTCTACTAATTCCATGTGCTTGTGGTTGGACATACAATGTAAGATAAGGGGGGTTTAGAGGCTGTCTCCTAATGAAGTAAGTTGGATGAAATACTAGTAGCCTGAGGCCTCATCATGTTTAATAAGATGTCTTTTGGAAGTGAAGTTGTCATTGTGGGAAAGAATGGGCTTGTGCATAGCAGTGCCCCTGAGCTGAATTACTGAAAAATACTATTTGAGTTGTCCGTAGCTGTGGTTCCTGCAGAGCTGGTAATACCTTTCCATCAGCACTACACAGAATCTGCGAGGAATCGGAAAAAACATTTCTGTGAGTGTTGTTTTTAAAAAGCCTTTAAGGTGAAGTTTTGTTTTTCCATGGTTCCAGTTACTGATATTAATAAGTTGTCTGTAAAGGCAATTCACAGCCTTTAGATTCCATGCTTGACTTTTCAGCTCCCTGTGATAAAGAAAATCCAAAAAATTGTTGAATACCATAAAACTAAGCTAGGGAAATTTAGTGCGTATCTAATGAAAGTTTGGATAAACCAATTTAAAGTTGGTTTGATAACAGACACTTGATTTCACTTTTTTGTTTTACAAGATCAAAATGGTTTTGCTGCTTTTTAAACACCTGTAGTGGATTTCACTTTTTGTCTGTGTGGTACTCATCAAGCTACAGCGATAAGACTGTGTTGAATGAAGAGAATGGTGTTGAATTAATACTCCAAACTTGATGCTCTTTTTTCTTCTATCTCCACTTTTGCTGGGGAATTTATATATATTGTCTACGTCTCCTGTAACTATTAGTTTGATTCTTAAGAAAGCTCTGCCAGTTGAGCCTGGTTTTCCTAAATCAAGAACAATAATGCAACTAATTATTTTGGGGTAAACGGTGCTTTTATTTAAGGGTAGATAAGTTTTTTTGGGGGGTCTCTTCTGTCAGTACTTGCATTGTACTGTTGAAAACTACCTTTTAATTTTCTTTTGCTCCTTTTATAGCTGGTAACATCATCTTATATGCTGTTATTTAATGTCTGTAGTCAAATATATGCAAAGTCTTCTCTGTGTTGTGGGAAAGAAATGTCTGTTTCCTGGTCTTTCTGTTATCCTTTCAAAGTAGAGGTCAAATTTCTTCACCTCTGCCAACTGGGAGTAAATACTATAGGAAGTATATATATATATTTTATATATATATAAAAAATAGTAAAACCAGTGTTAGAGGCATTATTCATAATGCACCCAGTCAGTTCCATTTTTTTTTAAATACCCAGAGTAGCTTTTGTTCATTTGTAGAGCAAACCTGTGTTTACTTCGTGCTATTTTTTCATCTGTTGTTTGTCAAAAGCTTATTCCAAACTAACCCATCTCCTGCACTGTCCTTTTTCTTTACCAGACTTTGTTCCCCTTCTATAACACACCATGCCACAGTCCCTCTAATTCTGCCAGATGTTTGGCTATGGCTGTGGTGTCCTACAAGAATTTAACTTTTGTTGCATTAGTTTTGTAGGAAGGCTCAACTAAGGAGGAGAATGTTAGGATTCATAAAGATGTAGACTCAAAGTTTAGCTATCTTGAGTTAGCTGTGCTCTTGACTGTGGTTCAGTGGCATGGGTGAGCTTTCTTGGTGAGAAGGTAGCGGGTTATTTCCAGTGAAGCTATACCTGTTGCTTACTGAGTCCTAATTAGGTCATGACAGACCAGTGTCATGAGTGCTTTCTTCTTTAGGAGCACTTTGGATGTGTAACAACTATGGTATGGTTTGTTAGCAATTTGACGGTGCTGAAAGCAATTGGCAACTCTTATTAGTGGTCAAAAAACTTATAAAGGGTTTGGTGTCAAGAACAGCTGAACAGCAGTTGGTGTCTTACTGTTACTAAAATTTTCATGCTTTGAATGCGATGTGACTTTGCCTTTAGTGTAATGATTTATTTTTCAGTAATATGCCTACTGCAATTTCATGTTGCAATATTTAGATTTTATACTACTAGCTTAATAATTAAAGAAACAAATGCATAATATTAGCAGCTTGTGGATCAAAAAAATGACTTGAGGTTGTCAGGGTTTGCTTGGCTTACAGCTGCTTTCCAGCCTTTCTGTAGAATTTGGGCATGTCACCTGATCTCTCTTCTTCAGTTGGCCAGACCATAAAATAGGTATATTATAGCCCTACGCCAGGAAGATACTGGCTTAAAGCAAAGACACAGTACTGGTGGTGAATTAAAGTACTTGAAGCTTTAACATAACTGAGGTTCGGTTTTGTTTATTTCCTGTGGCAAAGATGTGTAAAAAGGTCTGATCATAAAATACTTACTAAACTGTAGAGTCACTTAATATCTCTTAACTCATCTTTGTTAAATGGCTGTCATAAATCCATACCACTTCTAGGTCAGTGACGTGAGCTCTTCGAGAGCTGTAAGAGATGGGGAGATGCTGGCGAGTCGCTGCGTGAGCAATGGAAGTACCCGCAAGGCAGCCCTGGCAGTTGTAGCGTCGGTTAGGTAGGCAGCACTAGTAATGGACAGGAACGTTACACAGAACTTGACAAAACAGCCCTTTTATCTGCTGGGAGTATCTCTCCTCTTGATGTCAAGGGTTGTGCAATTTTGGGGCGGTGTTTTGCAAGATCAGGTGGATCGTCCAATGCTCTCCCTTGCCCCAGGCCTGTGGCTGCTGTTTGTTGTGCAAGATGTTCACCCTGCTTTCCTTCTGGACCCTGACTCTGATCTCATTCAGCCAGCTAGCCTGACGATAAGGTGCACAGCTTTCCTCCGGGAAGTTGAATTACAAAAGAAGTTGATGGGTGCTAACTGGCCCAGCAGGTAGATGGTTTTGCCTCTTTACAGGGGTAGTGGACCGCAGGATGGACTAAAGGGCTCCTGGAACTGCTGCCTGTCTCCCATGACACTCATTGCTTCTTCAAGGCTTCCAAATTACAGCAATAGCGAGGTACATTTGTGCCTGTCCGTTGCTGGACCAGCTTTGATTTTTGCAGGAGGCAGCACAAGCCCTTCTCTAATGAATACAGCAGCGCTGAGGTGACTTTAATACTTCGAGGTTACATTGCAGTTGTGCTGATCTGCCGATTGGGGCTATTAGTGAATAACACAATGTTTGATTACTTTCAGGATATTTCAGACAAATGTTCTTAATAGAAAGAAAATCTGTGCCCTGACAGTGAGGGTTAATTTGTTACTGTTATGCTCAAGCAATTTAAAATGTGGCTTTTCTGTGAGCATTACTTTATTGACCACGGCTGAACAATAAACCAACATTTCTTGAGAAGAAGTCCATTTATATAGAATGGCATGAACTGGTGGAGGAAGCACAGGATGCATTTCCTTTGGGTAATAGAAATGGGTAGGTAAAGTGGGAAAACTTGTTAAACTCAATCTTAGAAAAAGATGGTACATCCATATGACTATCCTCAGCAGGGTGATCTTCTGCAAGCTAATATATGTTAGACAGAAAAAGAAATGAAGCATGGCTATCCTAGCATTGATTTCTGCTACTAGTTTTGTTGAAAGAATAATAAAAAAAATCTAAGAATGAGTTGTTTAAGTTTTTAGGAACAGATAGTAATAAAAATATGCCCCCTCTAATTTTTAGAGTAGAGAGCATTGTAGACTTTAAATCGCTGCACACTTGAGAAAAATGTTTTCACCATGAGAAAGAAATGAGATTTTAGGAGGCTAAGTGCAGCCAACCCTGTGTGCCTTTATCTGCATGCTAATGAATTTATTTTTACGAGGCCTGTGGTGGGTTTTTTTTTGTGGGATTCTAGTGCAGCTGGTGAATGTTTCTGGAAGCCTGTGTGCAGACTTCTGAACTAACCCATAGTTGGTAGTTACCTTTCATTTGAAAGAGGCAGAATATGTGCATTAAGCATTACAATGCAAAAAGCTGTATTTAAATGTAAAGTCTGGCTTCCTATTTACGATGAAAAATGTTGCTTTTCAAGGTTGCAAAGGATGCTCTGCAAACCTTTGTTTTAACACATACACTTCTAATTTTTAGTCAGTCTTGGATAATTTGTATATGCAGCCTGTTGAGCACTCGGTAGGAGCAGCCTATTTTTAACCTTCATTTGTTTATGCAAAACCAGTTGAAACACAGCATTAGTTTAATCCTTTCTTCTTTTGTTTTGCGCCGCAATTCTCTTACCAGGGTCCTATTCTTTAGGATTGCTACTAGGTCTGATTTATGAATCATCTGATAAAGAGCCAGCTCCACTCCCAGAAATGTGCCTTAGGTAGAATTGTATGCCAGTGAGTCAGCTTTAGGGCAGCATTTTCAAAGGAACACTATATAAATTACACAGTATCCATGTGGGGGTGGCTTAGTGTTATGAAAAATATGCTCTCGAGCATCGCGCACGCATCCACACAGAGCTGAGTCAACTGTCTTGAGTTAAATTGAGTGCTGGTACACTTCTGTTGTTTTAAGTGCATGGGTATGTGTGACACTTATAAGAAAATAAAAAAGAATGTATGGTATCTTGGGGAGGAGATGAACAAGTCCAAAAGACAACAGTTGGGAAGTCCAGAAAGCATCAGCAATTCTACATTTGTCTGGATGCAGAATAGTTTTTTTTCTAATAGACGTCTAATTATTTAGATTGATTAGTTTTTAATTACTTTATTTTGTTGATCGGCATGTCTGTATGTGGTATTCATACTAGAATGTCACTGGTGAGTTTGCCAAATTAGGTGTTTGGCTTTTAATGGAAAAGAAGGTGACTCAAGTAGGAAAAAAGCATGACCAGCACACAGATACACCTACAAAGGTTTTTGGTGAAGCGTCGGAAGTCGCCAAAGTCATTAGTGCTTCACTTCTTCAGAGTTAATGTGCACTCTGTCAGAAGAGGCCATAAGTCTTTGCCAGAAGTTGCTCCTGTATTATGAAGTGGACTTGTGTGTTATGGTCAACTCTTCAGTACCCAGGTCATGGTCTGCTTTTGTCCTTTCCCAGCTCACCATCCTTAGACACATAGTCTGTCAAGTGTTTGATTTGGAGTTCTTGATGGGCTTGTCTGAGTGTTTACTTTTTTTACAGTCAGCTGTTTTATGTGATTTTATTAGCCTTAGTTGTATACATTTGTCATTACCTCTCTCACACCTCTGATTTTTTCCATCTGTGCTCAGTTACATTGGGTAAATGTGAGATAATGTAATCCACTGGTGATAGAAATAATTGTTTATGTAAGCATGAGCCACTGTGTTCTTTAGTTCTATGTAAATACAAAACCATATTCAGACTTAGACGAAAATACTGACTTCTGTGATGCTGGAGCTGTAAGGTAGTAGATGCTGTTGAATGATCTCTGTAAGCTAACTACAGTGTATTCTGAACAAGTAACTCCTATGCAGCAGTGTTTAACTTTTCATTTACATAGTCACAAAAGCTTAAAGAACATACTTGATGTTATTTTCTGCAAAAATGTTAGGTACAGTTTCTCATTTTTTTTCAAATTACAGCTTATGAATGAATGGCTAGTGGTGTGAGGAGGTAGGTCCTTCAGACTGTTTTCTTTCAGTGCTAAAATGGCATTAAAAGACAATATTCTGATAGATTTGGTTTTTTTTATTATTTAAACAATTGCTAGAACTGGCCTAAGAAGGTGATGCAGTTGTAAGCAGGGAAAAGCAGTGTTCTGTTGGAGACTGAATAAGAGGAAATGTGTCAGTAATAAACTAAAGTGACTTCTAACAGCAAGCTGCTATGGAAAACTTGGTACTGTTGAAGTAAGGATCTGTCATATCCACAGCTGCTCAGAAAAAGAGCTGGTTTGCTTCATATAGGCTAGGCATTCTTTATCGTGAATCAGTTCAATAACACCTAAAATGATAATGCACAATTAAGGCTAGGGTATCATGGTGCTTACTAAGTATTTCAGGCCTTATCGTTTGTTTGGGTGAAACTCATTTCCTTCTGACATGGCAGGATAGACCATTATAAAGAAGAACATTTACTGAGAGCAAATAAAACAAAAATATTACAAAGGATGCATGCGTGGCCAGTTATTTATAATGGGCATGCATGCCATCTTTGAATTAACTCCTTGTGCAGTAGTATATATTTACTTAATAACATACATTACAAGATAGTTGTTCTTTAGGAAGCTACTAACACCTCTGTTTGAATTTAATTTTTTGCTTTTTAATTATTTTTTATCTTCAAAAATCTCTTCAGAGCAAACAGTGATGTGAAAGAAACACTCAGTACCCTCTCCTATGTCTAGTTGAAACCTGTGAGTTCAAGGTGTGATGAGACCAAACAGCACGTAGTTTTTAATCAGATTTGTTTTTTTCTAAAGGGATGGTTTGTTGCTTGTCCTCCCTTCTCTCATCTTCCTGCCAGCTCTGGCAGAAAATTTCACTTATTTTCTGGTTTTGTTTTCTGCTGGCTTAGTAAAATGGATCTACCCAAGAAAGGATGAGCCAGCTCTGGTGCAAAGGCGGGAATATGGCTGCACAGTCACGATTAGGAGGTGAAAGAGTAGGGGATAAAACCCGTCCCTGTTAGTGGCAGCGAGCTGTCAGACTGGCTGGGCTGTCTCTGCTAATGTGACCTTCAAAATCCTTCTGGATTTCTTCACTAAAGTGCAGGTTTAATAGCATAAAAATGATGTGCCTTTACAAATGAGTCCACTATTTGAAAATAATGCCCAGGTAAAGGTACAGTTAGATATTTAATGGCTTCTGTATACTGGTGTGTTCTATGTGTGGCTGGAAAATAAAATCATTTCTGTTGGAAGAATGTAGCACAGAAGCTTTTACAGAATTGCCTTTTAAAATCATCAGGGCAGTATTGGTGCATCAGCAAAAGGAGAATGACATTTCTGAGCAATGTCTAATTAAGTATCCGTCTGTGTCTGTAAGCATCACAGCTTATTTTTCAGTGCTGTGTTCTCATTTAAGTAAGAAACTGGTCTTTCTGTAGCATCACCTTGAGATTACCTTTTCTTGTATGGTTACTAGAAAAGTGAGTGGCAAGAAAGGAATGGGAGTTTTTCACTGTAGTCCTCTCTGATCTATACATTTTTCAAGTAGAACTAAATCAGTACATTTTTTCTTTCTTTGAGGCAAGGCTTTCTTTGGCATAGATATTTTCCCCTGAACCGTCTGTATTCTTCCCTGCAGCAAAGCCTGTTTGAGTCATGACAGACTTTTTTTTCCGCTGAGATAGATATCAAGTTCTTTTTTATATTTGTGCTAATACTAGAATCGTTGACTTTTTAAATAACCAGTTCAGGGGAGCTGGAGGGTACAGACCTCATCAGAGGCTGACCAAGTATACTTCTGTGGAGTTACTAGTCCCTGTGCTGCCTTCTCACTGAAAATCTGATTCACTGATCCCTGTTTGAGGGATCAAACTAGCGTGGTTTGAGTAGTTTAAGTAAGATCCTACTTAATAACAAAAAAATCTTCTTAAGTCATTGTTATTAGGCTGTTGGCAAGGTGGCAACGTGTAGGTGAAACGTAATTTTTTCTGGTTGATAGGCCAGAGAGATGGAAAAGCAAGTACAGGTGTTCTTATAGTCCCTTTGGGAGCTCTGTGGTAGATGATGTTCCCAAGTAGGACGTTTGAGGGCGGGGGGGGAGAGAGTCTCTAGCTCACTTTGCCCTTTAGCTTTGTGTTGAGCTCTGTTCTTTGTGCTCCCCAGGCTAAAAGGATGAATAGTGCGGAAGCTGTTCTGCAGTTATTAGTATGAATATTTAAATACATTTCTTTTGGCCAGGCTAATATTTTTCTGATACGCGTTTGAGCATCCGAATTTTTCCTTGCATGTACATTTCAAAACTCTTAGAAAAGATATTTTTCTTTCTAGAATGCATGGCCAGAGCAAAGCTGGGAGCTGCACTAGCAGGTGCAATACGTATCCCACCGTGTGTAACTCTTGGCCAGTCATTCAGTCATCACATCTGTGTTTTAGTTACCTGTGTAACAGGAGAATTATTTGATAATGTAGATTTGTGGATGAAATGTGTAGAAATACTGATTTTATTAGAGTGTTGGGATGTGTTTATGTCTCAGAACGTGTGTATTCATCATTCGTGTTTGATGCTGTGCTGTGGCCTTGGAAATAAATTGGCTCTTATGTGATATTTATTGGCTACATTAAATTACCATCTCCAGAAATTCTTCTTTTAAGTTGCTTTCAAGAGAATTTTACTCAGTGCAAATATTGGCAAACACTTTTCTTTATAGATATGTTCCTCTGTTTTACAATATGTATTTTATTCTTTGGAGGGGGGAAAAAATGCTGCTTTTACTGAGTTTTTTGGGGTTTGTGTTTTTTGGTGGGTTTTTTTTTTCTTCATATTTAGCAGACCTAGAGTTATCATTTCTGTCTTTCTTGTCTTGTCTGATACTAACTAAGTTTGCTTTCTTTAACTGGTGTTTCTCTTCCATAAATATTATCATAATTCTCTTGCACCATCCAGCATTTCATTCAGTAGCCTGAAGAAAGCATCAGCTCTATTTTAATATTCTTTAAAAATGAAGTTTCAAAGTGGGTTAGGGCAGACAGGACAACACTGAGCTTTTCACAGCACCTTTTAGGAGCAGGGAAGTAGCCTTATTCTGTGCTGCAGATGGAGGGGGGGAAGCAGCACACAGTTACATACATACAATTCCAGGCAGCTGGGGATGGATCAGGAAACCGAAGGAGGATTGTCAGGGTACAGAAAAATCTTTCTGAAGCATCCATGCTCTCTCAGGCTTTCCAGGCTGCTCAAGTACTAATTGCCTTTGTCTGTAGAAATGTGTTTTTAAAAAGCAGTAGATTAAATCTTAACACTGGTTGTTTTTTTTCTCTTTACACGTTTTTTGAAGTGCCATAAATTTATCATATACTATACTTCTAAACCCATAAATGATTTTCACCATACCATTTATCTGTAAGCAAATGGGGTAATTGAAAGATTTTTATGTTGAATTCCAAGTGAAAATTTAGGTGGAAAGCAAAGTGTGAATAGTGAAGATAAAATGATCAATATTGATCTCTAAAACATTTCCCTCAAGGTGCTTCAGGTGCTTTTTGGTTGGTAATGTGCAAGTGATAAATCAGATAAATAGCTTGTTTTTTATGTTTGCAGTAAAGCCATGTCATTTACTAAATTATAACTTGAAGTAAAATGTAGGATACTGGTGTGGGTGGATACCGTTTCTTGCTTGCAGCCCGTACTATTTGGTGCTGTTTTCCTGGCAGATTTGAGAGAAACTAGATCAGCCTGTAGGTTCTCATACAATCAGGACTTGCATGGGAGACACTCGAGGAGCACTTGAATGGTCTATTAGATACTCCTAAAAAGTCTTTACATGACTCACCAGCACGGTGGTTCTCTGCTGAGATCAAATCTGTGTTACACATAGCTAATGTTTCTAAAGACCTTGCCTGTAGATGTCATAAACCCTGTGTCCCTGGCAATTTAGCATCATTTCATGGCACTTATAAATACATCTTTGTTCTGTGAGATCTACCGGCAGAGCGGCTCCCCTGGAAAAGGAAGGTGTTTGTAGTCTTGCTGTGTAATGTTCAGCAGCTGCTTGGTTTCTGCTCAAAGTGATTGGATTTCTCCTGTGTCATGTTGGTACTCTAAGTTTACAAATTACCATAAAAACATTGTAATTTTATAAGGTTGAGGTCCTGTTTAACTGAAAGTAGATTTCACAGAATCACAGAATCACTAGGTTGGAAAGGACCTTTAAGATCATCAAGTCCAACCATTAATCCAGAACCACCATGTCCCCTAAACCATGTCCTGAAGATTTCTCATAGATATGGAAACTGAACTATATTCTGGTCTGCCCAGGAAGATGACTACCAAGTCTGGGAATTTTCAGGATGGCATTGTTCATAAGGGCTAAAATTCTCCTTTGGATTATGTTTACAGTTCTGGGTAAAGGAGTTTAGTATATATTGTTTACTATATAGTGATTTAAACTTTATAAACTAAGAGTTTAGAAATATTTTTATTATTTTCTGATCTGTTTTGGTTATTCTCATGAGGTGAATCCCATTTGATGTGATTTCAATACGGTCTTGCATGGGTGTGTAAGAGGAAGACTAGTTTGGTGTATCAGGATGAGTTCACTAGGAAAACATAAATAAAAAATAACAATACAATACTGAACCATACTGTCTGTAATTGAAAGCGATAAGTTGTTTAGGTAATACTGTGAAGAGCAGGATTGAGAGAGTTATGTGGGTAAACTGTTCTTACTGTTCTGTTCTTGTGCAGGTTGCTGTACTGCTGAGGTCCTTATCTAGTTCACCCAGTCTTCCAGACAGCGTGCTCCATGCTTTGAGACCAGGAGGTCCTTGGTGTTCTGAAATGAAGATGGAGGCAGTGGGAAAAACAGAAGAACTGGTTGATTCGGAAGTTCCACCAAAGACTTCTGAAAAGCAAGAGACTGCTCCTGATGAAGACGGACCTATAGAACTGGAGACACAAACTCAGAAAGACAACGTGCCCACTGCAGCAGACTCTGCGGTGCTCTCTTCAATGCCTTGCTTACTGATGGAACTGAGGCGAGACTCCTCGGAGTCTCAGCTAGCATCTACAGAGAGCGATAAGCCAACGGGTGGTCGAGTTTACGAGAGTGACTCTTCTAATCATTGCATGCTTTCCCCTTCTTCCAGTGGGCATTTGGCTGACTCAGATACATTGTCTTCCACAGAAGAGAATGAGCCTTGTCAAGCTGAAGCTGCTGTAGAGGGAGACTCTTCTGCGGTGTCTGGGGTTGCAGTTGGGAGGAAATCCAGGCGATCCAGGTCCGAAAGTGAAACTTCAACAATGGCTGCCAAGAAAAACCGACAGTCTAGTGATAAGCAGAATGGTCGAGTTACCAAGGTGAAAGGTCATCGAAGCCAAAAGCACAAAGAAAGAATTCGGCTGTTAAGACAGAAACGTGAGGCAGCTGCTCGTAAGAAGTACAACCTGCTGCAGGACAGCAGTACCAGTGATAGTGACCTGACGTGTGACTCGAGCACGAGTTCATCAGATGATGATGAAGAGGTTTCAGGGAGCAGCAAGACAATCACTGCAGAGATACCAGGTAGAGGATGTTTTTTAAACTGAACTGTAACGCATCTGACATCGTTTCTCAGCTGTCATGCTAAATTAAATGAGTGACACTTGAGAAAAACCGGGAGAACTGCAGCTCTGTGTAAATTTGAAGACTGCAGTATATTACCAAGACATGTGCAAATTTTAAAATCTGTTGTGAGGTTTCAGTGCACTTTTGCACACCAACAAAGCCTAGAAATGGTAAATTGGAGGAAGGACTATGTTTGAATTCTGGAATTTTCAGATCTTTTCCTTTGTAAGCCTATATGAACTCCTATCAGTGCTGTCAAATACCATTAGATGGTGATAATCTAATAAATACCTTCTTAAGATAAGTGGCCAGCTTTGCTTTAATATATTAAGACCATAACCCAGCAGCTGTGTTAGAAATAACACGGCATACCTCTTGCCTGTGTTACAGTAAGGCCCTGTTCACTGTTGCACTTGCGCTGCTCTTTCAGCTCTACGTTTCAGTGCATGACAAACCTACTTAGCCTTATTGTAAATTCTTGCAGATTGCAGCTGGTCACCTATTTTAGGACATAAATATGGAATTTGTTTATGCAGGTGCCCAAGCTATATCCACACCTAAATTTTCAACATTTTAGACAAAGCTGTTACCATTTTCCTATGTCATAAGGATCTATAATTTCTATACGTTTAATTTTCTGACACATACGTGTTAAGATTGGAGGCAGCAAATTACAGGGGCCTTCTCATGATTTTATTAGCGAAAGAAAGATTCTTCAAGTTTTTTGTCTGCTGAGTCTTTGTTATTTTATTAGCCCAAGTGCCATGGACAGGATTTTGTGTGAATTATTCTTGCAGCATATTATACCATAGAACCGTCATCATATGGCAATCAAAAATAAAATCACATAAAAATAAACTTTTTGGCTTGCCAATTTTTACTGGGTTACATGCCTTTTTGCCTCTTGTGCTGGAAGACTTTTTGGAGACAAATATCAGCTTACGTAGGGCAAGAACATTTGAAGGAAAACTGCAATAATTAGTCTCAAGTTGCTGAACTAATGTTTGCTAGATTAATTATTTAAGATATTTGCAGCAGATTTTACAAATAACGGTTTTAAGTGACTTGATTATGGTGAATGATTCTGTCACCATGAGAACTGGCATTTTTCCCACATATTGCTAGGAAGCAGGTTGCACAAAGGAAATTAATGTTTATTATTAGAAAGTCTGGGAAAGGCATATCCTCCTATAATTATTGTGTAGTAAACTTCTAATAGAGATCTAAAATTATTTTTACCAATTTAATAGTCAAACTTCTAGCTTTCATATTTTTGTGCCTTTTTATTTACTATATTTACACTTTGCTGGGCAATTAAAGCCTGATTTAAAGCCTGCCGAGGAAGACTATTTCCCTGAGTTTTGGGGCAGGTTCCTCCCCACCCCTAAGAAAACCCAAAACACACACAGTAAATCCCCCAGGTTATGTTCTTTAAGCCATAAAAGTACCTTCTGACCCAGAAAGGCACCACTAGGTATTTTCAGATCTGCCTAGATTTTGGACTTCCATTGCAGAGACCTGAAACCACGCTAGGGTACTTTTTCTGTGTCACTAGACTCTTCTATATTTGAGCTTTTGGTCTTAACTGTGAAAAGGTCCCACTGCAGTGCATGAAAGTACTTGATTATTTAGTGATGATTACACCAAGGCCCAGCTTTACGTGTGATGCAAGATGTGGGAGCGCAAAAACCATCTGAGGAACGATGATGTTTATTTTTATTTCATAGCACTTATCATCTGTTTGATACTAAATTACGTTTAAGACATGAAAACATTTGAGCTGTCCTTTTGGAATTGGGCGCAACACGTACCTGCCACATCGTGGTTTTCCTTTAAGTAGAAACAGCTTTGGTTTGTGGGAAACAGTCTCCAAGTACAAGAGAAAAATATTCTCTGTAGAGATAAGGACAAGGTTGGCCAAAAATGCATCCTGTGCTGCTTGTGGGTTAATGAAACGTTGTGGTCTTAACAGATGCGGTGGAGCTGTGAGTCGGAGTAGGACTCTCAGCACTCTGTCGCAGTGGTAGATTCACATGCCATCTGTGATCCCTCTTCTTGGAACTGGGAAAGTGTTTGACTTTTTTTCTTTTTCTGATGAGAAAGCCATTTCAGTGTGCTTGACATTACACTGTGAATATCCTCAAAATTTAGGGAAAGAACACGTAGTTAGAAAATAAAACAGAATATCAAAAAGCATTACTGGCGATTCAGGCCGTGAGTGTCCTTTGCACACAGTGAAAAGCTAAGAGGTTTAACTGGATACTTGAACTTGAGTGTCAGGAAACTACAGTGCACCTGTCAGAAGGACATAAGTGTGAAAAAACTTTTCCCTTTACTTTTGAAAAAGTCTGCAGACATTGATGCAGAAGAGTTTTACAGGTAGCCTGTGTTCCCCTTAGTCTTACTGTACTTGGACACTTCAGTAACCTAATGTTGGTTACTGCCTAAACATAGCTTATTATTGGGACTGATTTTCAAATGTCTGTCATCTGAAAAACAGTTTTGCCAGCAGAGATGCTCTAAAATTTTTAGTGACAGTTAATTTAATGTGGCCTCCATGTACAAAGGTTGTACATACTCTGGCTCTTCTACCTTCTATGGACACATGTAGAGTTACAGAAGACAGTTTGCTTGTGTGTGGTCTGAAAATTAAAGTGCCACGTTTGAGAATACAGTAGTAGTCTTTCATGTCACGTTACTAAACCTCTTCTATTTTAATAGTGCAGTTATTTTTTTCAAACTATCCACATGACTGGCTCTGAAGTATGTTTGTCTAAATTAGTAAGGTAAGAAAAATGTTCAGCGAAGTACATAATAATGCCATGAACAACTGTAGTGTTATTAGCTTCAGTTTGTGCCTGCACCCAAGTTGTGAAGTGAGCAGTTGTGCAATAGAGAGTCGGTTCTCTCTGCTGAGCTCAAATGTAATGTGGATTAAAATACTGGCAGGCTTGTTTTTCTTCTCTCTCAACAAAGACAAGTAAAGAGTTGAGATCTTACTGGTGATACCTCAGTACAAATATTGTGAGCTCAGTAAGAGCTAAGCAAAATATGATACATTTTTCTGAATATATTATATGGTGTTAATTTATACCTGAAAATACAGGTTCAACCTAAACTTCATAGATGCTACTGAGAATCTTTTCATTGACCTGAGCAGTTAGGGCTCGTTAATTCAGGGAATGCCATGATTTTTTAATTACTGCAGATGAGGAGCATTTTCTTATCTTTTAATGATTGAGCCTCTCTGTTGGCATTTAGGGTTTTACCATTCTTAAACACCAGACAGTATTCACAGCATAAGAGGATGACCTTTGAGTTCTGAAATAGGTTCTGCTAAACCTGCTGCTGTTGACAGTTTTTCCTTTAAACAATTTCAAATTTGACCATGCAAATAAACTGTGAATGAAACTGGCATGAGAGCAAGTCTGGGAATTGATATTTATTTCTGTGTAAACACTTTTCTTTGGAAAAAGGAAGGGACTTTTAAAAATTCAGATACAATATGGAAAAAAATAGACATTTCACCACCATTATGCTTTCTACAGCTCCAAAAAATCTGAATTGAAATAGGGGTGACTCATGTTTTAGGCTTTAAAAAAAACCTGTTAAAAACTTTGAATAGAAAAAGGTGAGGCAGCTCACTTTGTTAAAAAAAAAAAAAAAAAATTTAATACGCAGAAATCTGAAGAGAGGGGCACAGTGTATGTGAGGGACTCTCAGCCAGGTTACTGCCTCCTAAGAATTGTGCATAGACCTCGGATGAAGCATCTCACAAGGAATGAATTTGGTTGAAGTAACTCAGAATGACAATTATTTAAGAACAGGGGAAAAAAACCCCACCCAGTCTGTTAAGAGCGATTTGCAGTAAAATACTCATTTGGAAGTGTCGGGTAGCATAACAACAGGGAGGAATCCACCGTTGTTAATTAGAATGAAGATATCTTCTTAGATTGTTACATTGTCTGATTTCCTAAATTACATCCCTTTGCATTTGGTTGTTATTTGGATACTACTTAATAGATCCCATAAAGAGACAGTATTGGGGAATTTCTTAGGTGCTTTTCTGCATAAATCTTGAAAATAAGATAAAATTCTTGGATTCTGACCCCTTTGTGATTGCAAATTTTTCACCTTTTAAGTTGGTGTAACATCAAAAACTATAGAGCTGTAAGTTTACAGATAGCAAAGGGACCAATTAGATAAATGCTAGCTTTTTGATATAATAAAAATACTTTTTTAGACTTGATTACTTTTTGACACTGAAGGCCACCAGTAAAGAGGAGATTGAACAAGGCTTCTAAGAACTGCAAGGGAAGCATTTGAAGCATTTGCTGCTACTGTAAATTATAAATATACTATGAATGATGCCTTTTAAAAATAGTATTACAGGGTAATAGATATTTCAATACATAGTCTTTTCAGTTTACAGAACAGTTTTATCAGCTTTGACCATGCTAGTTCATTTCTTAGCTTTAAAAGCCTACCTAGATTCTCTCACATATCGCCATCAATAGTTTTTATTTAAATTGCAATTAAAGCTTACTCAACATTATTTAAAGGTGTCTGATCGGAAGCCTATGGGAATCTGAAAGGCTGCTGTTTAGTTACTTGATCTTGTGATGAGATCTCTCACTAAAGATGAATAAACAGAATCATACTGGATGTTCAACACTAGGAGTATATGAATGGAAGGAATATTTTTTTAGAGAGGAAAAAGGCATGGAATATACAAAAGGAACCACATTTTAGGAAAAAGGTACAATTTTACTTAATTACTTTGAGTTAAAATGCAGTTGGAGGGATGTGAATTAGTTGCTTTAAAGGAATTTATTTTTGAGCAGAGGACTGGAATGCTGAATTTCCAGCCTGTGTGATAGGTAAACAGAGGGGAGAGAAGACTTAGAGCAGGGTTTTTAAATGAAGGTTTTTGCCCGTGACAGGTAGCATTGCTGCTGCTCAGAAATAAGACTATAATCCTAGGCTTTGTTTAGCTGTTACTGAAGGACTTATGTATACCTCATTTAAATAGTTCCTAGAAAGAACGTATTGTAAGTAATACTGTAATTTCATGTATACAGTGAAATCCCAATAAAGATTTAGTGCCTTATGTTTTTATTAGTAAATATTTGCTTAGGTTGTGCAATGTTTTCTCTCATTTTTAGGATATTTTCTATTATTGTTAAGCAAGAGGATCACACAAGTTTCATGTTTACATGTTAAATTGTCAGGTTCTATTGCTGCTTTGCGTAGTTTAATGTGGTGCTTGTCTTGTTTTGGAATTAGCTTAGGTAATGTTTGTGTGTTTGGACAGCATGCATACATAGTTTCTTATTCCTCAAAAGATACAGAGCTGCATTTTCTTGGGGTTTTATTGCTTCCTAGAGGATTTCTGAGTGAACTCTAAACTTAAAAATACAGATACCACTGCCTTTTTGTATTGATACGTAGAGTAAGATAATAAGGATGGCCTTCCTTCTCCCTGCTGAAGTTCTTCCTGATAATCCCAAAGCCAGTAATTTTAACCATCTTTTTGATGGATAGAAGGAAGGAGAACAATTTCCTTCCAACTATGCCCTATCTTGTTTTCTGCCTTGGCTAGAAATAATGGTAGCAATGCTGCACAGCCGGTGGCTTGTGCGATGAAGGGCATTGCTTCTAGTTGATGTCAGGTTGATCACTCCTGTGTGCTGTGTGCGTTACCCCTGTGATGTAGCTGTGTCCATCAGACCTAACAGAGTGCTTTCGCCTCATGTTATTAGCATAGCAGTCACATCTTTTCGTGTGTGTTGTGTGTTCTCTTCATTGGTGTTTAGTGTGTTTTCCAAAAAGACCGAGAGTTTTGGGCTTGCCTACTTCAGGTGCTGCAGTCACTATATTGGCCTTTATCTCTGTTACCTTGCATACAATTTTGTCTATGTTTAACAGTCCATTATAAAACAGTTCAAGTATGTAAGTAAAATAAGCATAATTATTCATGTTTATCAGTTAAACAGTAATATTTTTGGATCGCAGCATAACAGAACTAAACATGTTACTGTATAATGTTTTTGACATCTTCAGTTGAATTCAAAACAAATTGCAAGGGAATTGGACTAATTTGGTTTATTTATTTAAAAAAAGACCTTTGTGACAGAATTGTCTGAGAATTCTAGAATAAAAACAATGTTGAAGCCAAAATTTCTATTATAACCTCAGTGAGTGTAAAATGTGATTTTTTTTTTTTTTTTTTTGACGGTGATACTGTTGATTAATGTTTGCTAATTCCTCCCCCATTGTCATATCCAAGGGACACAATTAGAAGAGTTTGTTTTCCTGAGTTAACATGCCTTAATAAACAGTATTATGTTCTTACTTAATGATGTCTTATCAAATGGCCTCAATGTCTTTAAAGCTGGCTTCAGTCGTGCTGGGGGATCTGGAGGAGCGACCAGGGAAATTCCAGGATTGCTTGACAGGGGCACCGTGTGGGATAGGAACTGCATAGGCAATGTCCTGGAAGAGGCCATGAACTGCTTTGCCGAGATGCAGAGGCAGACAGAGGAGAAATTTCGCATGTGGATAGAAAAGCTAACCCGTCTTGACACGGATGAAGAAAGCAAGCAACAACTGGAGCCCAGGGAACCTAAAATTCAACTAGTTGGCCAAAGAATCCCCCCTACCACTCAGTCAGGGGCTATCATACAGACGCCTGATAGCCAAGTACTTCCACAGCAGTCGTTTAATTCTTACGTGGGCTATCAAAATGTCGATGCTACGCTAGAGTTTCCAGCGACTTTTAATAACAATTTTCCACCTATCTTTCCTGAGAATGGGAATATTGCAGAGCCTGATCTGAATCAATCATAACCTTAAAAAAATTGATCTTTGCAATCTTGATGTTACTTTGGATTATGCTAAAAACAAGGTTTGCTTTTCTCTTCCTGTATGTTTGTTTTGTTTTTTCTCTTTTGGGTTTTATTACCATAGTGTTTTTTTTTTAATTTATAGAGAATATATATCTAGTTTTAAAACACCCACAGTTTATCCATGTGCATGTGCCAGCAGACACATACAAACACCTTTAAAGATGTGAGGGGGAGCCACCCTAAGCTTTCATCACCAAACTTGGGAAAATATATCTTAGAATCCTTGTTTAGATACCCCCAAATCAGTAGAGCTATGTTTGCTACAATAGGAGCATTCAGAATGTTCATGCAAATGCTCTTTTTGCATGTTAAAACATTTATATAAGGAAATAAGTTTTGTATTTGAAGATGTAAAGTACCCTAGAGAACCAGATTAGGTACAGACCCATAACATTTCCTTAACTATCTGTTTACTTCCAAGTTTTGCAGCTTGAACATGTCATACATTCATTTTTTTCTTCTTCCTTTTTAGGCAGAGGTAGTAAATAAGCTTACCCTAAAGATTTAGCTATATATAACAAATGTGTGCAACTGATTATTTTTTTGTCTCCCATTTAGTAGTTCATTTCCTGTCCAGAGTTTTTATTAATGTCACTGCTGTGTTGCACATGGCATATTTATGAAAGCAGCTGTCTTCTATTGTGTGCACAAATATGCACATGTATACATATATGTATGTGTTTGGTTTGGGTGGAAATCATCTCCTCTAATTTTAGGTGTCTAGTTTGCTGTTCTGTGGATATCCTTCTGAGGCAATGGGAAGAGATAAGCACCTACAAAGGATACCTCCTGGCAGCATCTTTCTCTTCAATTAGCTGTCTAAACCTCTCTTATAAACAGTTTAGAATAGATAACTTTCGGCTAAAGTGAGGTGAGATGAATCACACCCAGCGGCGTGTGCATGCACGACGCGTGCACACAAAGCACTGCTGCTGCCTTCTGTATATACGATCAAACTGCATCCTCCACGCTGGAATAAAAATAGTCATGTCAGTCCTAAGATAAGCAGCTGTCGGTGGATGGGTTGAGCCTTGGCACAGGGATTTAAAGGAAGGTTTGACAGTCAGATCAGTAAGCACTGTGGTGGTCTGTGAAGGTATGGGTTGCTGGTCTGGGTCAGACAGCAAGAGCTGCTCCTGAACCATGTCTGAATGCCACTGAAATAATTATTTACTTGTGATGGGGAATGCCAGAACATTAGTTTCATTTAAATGATACAATAACTTGCTATTGTGTGGATTTTTTATACTGATAGTTATCCTGAATAGGCAGGCTTGAAACTGTGATGTTTAAAGTAGGAATAATTTAAACTATATATTAGAAATCTCTATTTAATTCTTACTATTATCACTACATACAGGGATTTTTTGGTCACTTCTCCATTAAGGCCTTTCTTCATGTGAAGTAACTTCTCCGTAGCTACCAAAAATGTATATTTATCATCAATTAGAACTTGCTAAAAGTTTTCTAATGCAAATTAAATCAAAATTCTGATAATGAAAATTGAAAGTCTTTGCATAGACATAGTTTAAGTAAACAGAACACTATAGGTCTCCTTTAGCTCTGTTGTTTTGCTTTTTAAGCCACAGTCCCTTTTTCCCCCAATTATTTTAGTGTAATTCTGTTTCTTCCTCTTGGAAGTAACCACTGTATCTTCTGTACATCTGATTTATTTTTTTTCCCTCCCTGAAGTTAGTGGGAGTTTTTCCATCAATTTATATGTGGGTTTGGATCAAACCTGTAGCAGGATCTCAAGAAATGTTTTTTGTTATCAGTATAACAGAGACACCTTTGTTTTAACACTACTTACTTTTTTTTTTTAAAGCATTTTAACATTTAACTTTTTTAAGTATGTGATGCCTCTGTTAAAAAAAAAAAAAAGAGGTTAGAGAGCTGTGTTATCTTCAGAGCAACTGTTTGAAAGACTATGCAGAAGATAATTTTTAAGTACCGGAATAAATTCTTTACAGATCACCTTCATGCATAATTTTGATACAAAGATTTTGATATGAACTTGTAAGAAAAATCCCTCATCTGAAATTGTGTGCATTTTTAACTTGACTATAGGTAAAAGTTAAATGAGTTATTTAATGTTTGATTGCAATTTAATAAACTTGTCCTCATCTGTTTAAAATTTAAGATCCTTCAGGGAAGATTATGTGTTGATGTTAAAAAAAAAAAAATCAGATCCTTCTGGTGTTCATAGATTTGAGAGATATATATATACACACCTTTATGATGATGATGATAAGAGCAGCATATTTTAAAGCATGACAACTTTACAAATCTTCCCATGCATGCATAAACAGCTTTTTTGCTGTGACTGGTTTCTTTTAATGTGTAAGAGTCACTTAACTCAGTATGTCTGTAAGCATGCCCTTAACCTTTTTTATAAAATAATATATATGGAGCAATTAGGTATTTCAAAACAAATTGTGTAAGGAGATCAGCTGAACTTACTTAGCTCTCAGACTGAAACAGACTTTTACGTACTAATCTCATAACTGGATAATAACTTTGTTAGGGATTTAGCCAGCAACATTTCTGCCAACTTTCAATGTCTTGGTTAGGTAATCTTTAAACAAAAAATATAAAAAATACTGAAATCATTCAGTGTATTAAAAATATAAAAATTTTTTTATTTGATTACTACAGGCAAAAATTAAAAATTCTGTAACATTTTTATCCATTACTGTTAATAGTTTTTTTTTTTTTTCAATGCAAGCAGCTGCGAATGTAAAGAACAAGCAGAGGGTTGTAGCAGTTGAGCATACAGACTTTAAAGCTGTATTTTTTCTAGGATAAAATTATTCCAAGGCACCCAGAATACTGAGGGGATAGTTCATATTAGATATAATTTTAACTTAATTTCCTCACAAAAGCTACCTAGTGTTAAGAACACTTGTGCAAGACCAGTGGTTGTAAATGGTTTTGTAAATGGTAAATATTATTTTCTTTGGTCACTCTTTTCACTTGCCTCAAAACTGGAGCCAAATCTGTAGCTGTCATAAATCAGCTCCTTCGAAATGAAAAGTGTGTGTTGATTTACACAGTTGAATATCTGGTCCATTAGCTTGTTTTCCATGTGAAGTGTGTTTCTCCGGGGAACCATGAGGGGAACCCCACCTTTCTGTTGTTCAGGGGTAGTGTAACCTACCTGATGAAGGATTTGGCAGGCTGTGCAATTAAACAGGAGCATCTCTCTTCTTGCTTTGTATTGTGAATTTGAAAGATGCAGAGCACTGAAGAAACCAACCCTCACATACCAATACTAGTGATGAGTCTGTATTTTAAATGTGTGTGTGGTCTCTTTGAGAAAAGAGATTCCTAAGACATAATTTCAGATTATTTTATTTTTCCCTCCTGGAAATATTTTTGCTGCATTATATGACTGCAGTTAAGTTTGTCATGATTTCCATTATAAGCTCTTCTTTTCAAAGGGCTTTTACTAGAAACTTTCAGGGAGTTAAAATTTCTTCAGCTGAAATTTTAACGTAAACTTTAATCTCATCCATTCTGTATGTCATTAAAGCAGTCTGGCCTTATTTATAACTATTTTAAGATTATCAGAAGGAAACTCTTCTACTTTCCAACCCAGAGTTACATTTTGAATGTATGTTTATACTCAACATCTAAACAAATTACTTCAAAACCACCAAATTTAAGAAGTAGAGGAGAAGTTGGTAGTTTTGCACAGATGTGGAAAATCACAGATGATAATTTAGAGTTTCTCTAATTGCCCTAGGATTTATACTTCGAAGTGGAGTAAAGAAAGATTCTAGTTTTCTTTAAAGAATTTTACTTATCTTATGGTTTGAAAGATTAAATGCATCGAGTCAGAGCAGCTGGTGTAAACTGGTGTAATTCCAGGGAGGATGCTGTCAGTTTAAACCCAACTGGCTTATTCCAGTCTCTATATTGCCATTTTTAATAACAAATTATGTTTTCAATCTGGCAGCTGTTTGCATGGGAGTAATCGAACACCCATATGACTGCAGAGTCAGGATTTAGTAGCAGGTGAAACACAGCTACTTTGTTAGCATTTTTTGTGCAAGTGCTAAAGAAATAAGTCTTTATATAAAGGCTCAATTTAAATGTCACTAAATGTCAAACTGACAACTCAGTAAATGAAAAATTAAAGGATCTGCTCCTAGAATTGGACCCTATGTAGGAATCCTTGGAAGTCCTGGGGGTTTAGTGGGTGGTGGATTTGCAGGCTTGGCTGCAGGTTCTTCCCAGGCATTTGTGCTGCTTCCCTCCCTGGCGTGGGGTCTGGTAAGGAAGGTCTATCAGAAATTCCACCCTTCACACATCATTTTATCTGAGGGTTTCACATGCTTCTAACACAACATCTGAATTTTCCGGGTTTATTTAGAAAAAAATTAAGGTCATCTGCAACATAAATGCAAGTAAAGGCAGTGAAACTTTTTATTCAGTGTTTCTATTGCAAAACAAAAAAAACCTGAGCAAGGGCGAGGGGGGAAGAAAGATCTTAAACCTTTTAGATACACTGCTTTTCAGTGTCACTTTTAACAGTATTAAGACAAAATAATTCAGGCAGAAATCTACTTTTTTTTTTTTTAAAGTTCACGGTGTCAGTATTTTTGCAGGATTGTTAGGTTATTTTATATGAGCTGCTAGAGTTAAGACTGGAGGACCAATCTTAACTTCAATGAAACGGGATTATATTTGGCAGTTATTTTACAAATTGAAATGTATTTATTATCACTGATTTCTCTTGTTAATATATTTTGTCTCTTCCTGTGTCCACATACTGTAAATCTTTTTTTTGAGAGTAATATTTCAAGGGCATTAAGAAATTAAATCCTAGCCCTATTAAAACCAGTAGAAAATTTCTACTAATTTCAACGGGGCTAGCATTTCACCTCATTAGAAATTGAACTTATTCTGCAGTTTTTGGTCAGAGAATCCTTCAGCTGACTTTAATGGGAGTCTCTGCCTGGTGAGCATGTGTAAATCAGGCCAGTTGAGTAGATGTTTTTCAAGTAGTCAAGATCTGCACTGTGACCACTGCAGTTACATTTGGAAGAATTAAAAACAAATGCGCTGTGTAATTTGTGTTGTAGAAGCTAAAATATTCAGGCTGATTGATAGAGATGGACAGTACCTTGCAAAACATGAAGCTTGAAACCGGTCTTTCTCACAAATTTGATTAGTCTCATAGTCTTAGATCAGCAAAATGAAGGCACATGGAAAATAGGCTTATTAAGTTAGGAATGATTTCAAGTGCTCTGTTAAATCTCGCAGCCTGATCGAGCAGGGGGTTAGTCTGGATCATCAAAAGTTTTGCATCGAGGCTGTACTGATGGGGAGATGCATCTCTTCCGTGGGGAGATGCAGTTTGTACTTGCAAAAATGTGATGTTTTCTGGAGGGGTGCATACGGGGTCTGTGTTTGCCTGCCTTTTCCTAATGTAAGTTGTAAATACATAAGGAATTTTTTTTTTTAAAACTCTCATAGTTATATAAGAGTAGGATGTGAGGGTTTCCAAAACCCTCCTGATACACTTTTGCAAGTGAAACTGAGGAAGAAATCTGGCTAATATATCTCCCTCCATAATGAATGATTCATTAGGTGGCATCAATGAAAATAAATCCTATGATGAGATATAAAGTGCATGCCACTTCCTGATATTTTTCAATACACAGCCACGTTTCATGTGCCTTTGCTGAACGCACAATGAAAAATACTTTATTACGTCTTTATATATAATTTGGTAAAACAAATCCAAGGTATTTTCTGTCTAGTCATCAAAAAGCCTGAAAGAATGAATGTTCATCAGCAAGACTTGAATTTTTGAAATCTCTTTTGATGTGATATATTAAAAATGATCCAGTCTGAAAACAGATACTTATTTGGTTGTGCTGTTTTAATTTTCTTATTTTATTATTATGGCAACAACAAAAAAAAAAACCACAAAAGCTTTACTGTGTGAAATGAAGGAAAATGTGAGGAAAGTGGATTCATCGATAACTTTTTGTTCACTTTATGATTTTAGAGAGAATGTTGTTACACTACTATTATTTTTTATTGTATTTACAATGTATTCTTTGCCTAACCCTGTAAATTTTGAAATGTAACTACTGTAACTGGAATAAATAAATAAATATAAATAGTAATGGAGTGTTGCATGTTGCTAAACAACATAGAAAAAGGACAGACCTCCTGCCCCTCATCCTACTTTGGGAATTGTTTCAGGGTTCAGCTGGCTTATGCCATTTGAACTGCACATACTTTATGAAACTGCAGTTCTGGATCATGTCTTAAATGATACCAGGTTTGTACCGTTTATCTAAAATGAAACGACTGTCACTTCAGCCTGTAGTCTTGCATCTGAAGCCTTTCTGTATGGATCAAAGTTACTGATGTGTCTACTGTAAAACTGTTTTGGCAAGTCACTTAGGATGAATCCTCTATTTTTTGGCACACAAAATACGATTATTTCAATTACTGGAATGATCATCTGATCTTAAAATTTATATAGGTATTAAAGTCCATTCTGTGTTTTGTTAATCTTGAACTAAATGGAGTTATCTCTTAAATTTGTGTCAAGTGTAAATGAAGGTCGTCTTAACTCTTTTATTATTTTAAAACATCTCAGTATTCTCTTTTGTTACATAAAAATAAATGCAATTTAGTCTAGAGTACTGAGATTGAGACAAAGCAGTGCCTGTATTCACAGTGCAGATGCAGAGGTGGAGCTGAAAGAAGCCGTATCTCCTTGGGCTTGCGAGTACCTGGGTGCCTCTCTCAGTTGTCTTTTTAGATTTTGCATGTTTCACGAAAGCATTCCTAAACACTATTTTTAAACTCCTCAATAATTTAGCAGTTAAAAATAGCTCTGTAATTTGAGAGGAGTGTTGTCTTCAGCAAAGCTGAGCTCCTCTGCTTGTTAGCCTTAAGCAAGCTGCAAATCTCTGCTTGCCTCAGTTTCCCCCATAGTAATAAGGAGGTTAATAACCACCTCAGAGCTCTATGAGAACTACTAATGGAAAGCTTTTTGTAAGAATAAAGTGCTGTAATTATTATTGCTATTATTATTGTACCTGCTCTGTGTGTTTTAAAGCTTAGGGTGATCATCACACCTAAATAAGGCTCCATGTCTCTTCATTGCAAAGACACTGATGACTGCAGAGGGCAATTCAGACTACCAAAATTAGGCTTTTAATTTTCAAATTACTTCAATCGGGATAGTCCTCTGGAGATTTCAGTCTTTTTCCACTACTTGTAGAGAAAATACAGCAAAGTTTAAATCCCATCCCTAAGGCTGGCGTTCATTTTGCTGAACTTCAGCAGTGTAAAAGTTAAGTGCCTTGTCTAAGGTGGTTGTCTAAGCTGCTCCTGTTTACCGGGAAATGGGGGGAGATGATGAAGCTCCAGGCTGAGATTACTTGACCCTGAAGTTCCTCTCTCTGGCTACAGCAGGGGGGAGTTAGGTGATGAGCTTGGAACTACATGCCTAAATTTAAACAAGCTAAAGAGAAATGGTGACTTAAAGGACTAAATTCCCCATTCAGGTTCTGCTAGCTAACCTCTTTTGTTTCCTGTGATAAAGTACTGCTGTGCATTGATACACAGCTGTCTCAGCACAAAGGTACGGAGCTTCTTATAAGATCGCTGCTTTTAACCTACAGCTGAAATTTTACGGTTGATTCCTCCTTTTTGCTTGTGCTGCCATTAGAATGAATCGAGGGATAATAGGAGTGTTGGTCTTACAGCACAGTGTAGACCGCTGAATGTTGAGATGTGGCTCAATGAAAAGTGTGAGAGTGGCTAGCAAATAAGAAATCGCTGAATTCTCTATTGGAAGCTTAAAATAAAAATTGATATGTGTAGACCTTGATTTTTGTGCATGTGGCTTCCGATTCAGTTGTCCTGAGTGGAATTAGTTTTGATGAGCTCTGTAAATAAAGGGAGAATTGGACACTTGGAAATGCTGTCCCCATGATGACCTCTGCCTCTGAACTAAAAAAAAAAAACAAAAAACTGAAACAAAACTCCAGCCTTTCCCTCCCCCTTTTAACATTAAATGTCAACAGCTGTATTTTGCTGCTGGTACTTATTAACTTTCAGCCTTGTCTTTTTCAAGCATTTATTGCTTTAAAAATGAATTAAAGCTTATCACCAGGGAAATGTAAGTCTTCCAGCTACCTCTGCTTCTCAAAAGATGTGATTTTTTTCTTAAATAGATGGTTTAAATTACTGACCAGAGAACCTCCTAATTGTGCTACATTAAATTTTGATTCTGGCATGGTTTGCTTTGGTGTCTGTTTTTCTATCTGTTGAAATCCTGTTGCAGTCAGTAATTATGAGGAGTGGCTCTGCTGTAAAGAAAAGATGATAAGTTACAACTATGGTTGTAGTTAATCCTTTTACCCTTTCAGACTGAAAGCATTTTTTCAGTTCTTATTTCCTAGGTGAAGCCAGTTGTCCTTATTTCTTAGTACTACACATTCACTTTGCATCACATCATCGGATGATCACGTAGTTGGCTGGGGAATTATTATTTATTTCCAAATTTAACCCCTCCTGTCCCATCCTCGTAGCATTAAAAAGGAAACGAGCTTTGGGGAATGGAGGCTTTTTAGAGGGTTTTTTTAATATGCCTTCACTGCAACTTTCACCTAGTTGTAGTTGTCTACAACATATATTGGATGTTTTGTTTTTAAAGACACATAGGGTTTTATTGCTTATTTATTCTTCTATACATGCTGGGAATCCTCAGATTTGTTGCAGCTTAGTGGCTGTTGTCTTGGCCTCGTTGGTCATTTACTGGTGATAGGTGTGGATAAACCTGGTGTCAGGGGCCTTTCGTTTCCTAATCTGATCCTGGAAGGCAAGGCTGAGAAAAGCAAAAATGGATCTCTGCTGTGATTGCTTTGTAAATAGGCAGCTGCTTGTTTCCAGATTGTTAAATTAGTGGCTATTACACTGACAAATATAATTACAGTATGTAAATTACATTAAAAATATTTTTGTCTGTTTGATGTATACTAAATTTAAGCTAAGTTATAAGGTGTGCTGTTTGGAAGTGTGGAAGATACAAGAGTGGAGCTACAGATAACAAGTTTATGCTTGTATTTCCTACTGATGAAGACTTTCACACAAGTTATTTCTATGGGTAGGTGATGAGAATATCACTCTGCATGTATATACATTTATTATACATTTTTGCATGATTATACATGTAGGAGTGGTACAATTTTGACTTGAGACTATTGGTGCCTTTTGTCCAAATATAATTTTAGTTGTATAGACACGTCTATCTGAAATCAAATTTCGCTTCTGCTTTTGGAGATCTTAGTAAGAAGTGAGAGAAACAAAGACCTGAAGGAACAGTACATAGCTCCTGAAATTTTAGATAACCTGAAAAAATGGTCAAACAGTCAATATTGTACTTGACCCTCGTATCTTCTGCACTCGACTGTTTATTTTTATAGATCACATTATATATGTTCACGCTGAACTCTGATGATAAGACTGAAAGAAAACATGCCTCTCGTGATTCAGTCCAGTTGTAACTTTGGCATGTAATTTAATCATCGGCTTTCACAAATAATTAACTGAACATCAGCCAGCTTAATTTTGAACTTGGTATTCCATTATTTTGTAATTGCCTTTTAAAAAGACAAAGTTTGCCTTTCAGTTAATTACCAGGACTTCTTTTCCAGTCATAATCATCAGCGTGTCATGTTGCGAACAGTTTGGTCTTTAATACATCGGCATTTAACTACCCATTTATTTTTGTCGGGTCTGTTTTAAGTTTGTACTATAACATTGTTTCATGAAATTGTTGTTTTGGAGGCAGGTGTGATCAGAAATATTTTGTGAATTTCTTCATACCTTGTTGCAAAACTGATCTTTAGTATGACTTAAGCAATATGATCGATCTTTAATGAAGTGTGTTGCTAATCACAAAATAGGCGTTCCTTAAAATAGTGGGTTGAATTATGTTTCAGGGACCAAGTTACCAAAAAAACCCTACAAAACCAAAAAAAGCAACCCTAAAAACAGCTTTTCAGAGAACTAAATTTGAAACTTTTAGTTCATTACGTTCTGTCTTCAACAGCCACTTAACACTCCTAGAAGAAAACAGTCTTTCCTGAAAAGTCTTTTCATTTTATTCTTTGTGACTTTTAAAAATTTCTTTAGCCATTTTGTAATTCTGAAGGTCTTGTCTTCCTAAACACATCACTAGTTTATGTTTATTCTATATTATCCCATACAAATTATACCCTCTGTGTATCATACCCATAACAAAAAAGTCCTGCAGACACTCAGCTGCCAGAACTTGTAGTTAAATAATTGCAGTAGCAAAGCTGCTGAGCTTTGACCCAACCTCTTCGTCTATGTTATATTCATTTTTGTAGATGAGGTCTTGGCCCAAAGAAAGTTTTGATTCTCTCATTTGGGGAGTGGGAACTCCAACCACTTTCATCCACTCCGAGTCAATAAGCTGTAGTTGAGACGAGGCATTTGAGTTAAAATGTGCATCCTTTCAGAACTACAGTGTTTATCCATTCTCTCTTTGCTTCCCCATTAATCCCTGTCTTGAATTTGACTTTTTTCTGAGCCTCTTTTGTTTCTAGCATGCTTTCCAATTATAAGTGATTGTCATTAAAATAGTCCATCCTAACAAAACCGACCAAAAATAGCTTTTTGTTACTTCTCAATAGAATAGATTTCGGAATCATGTAAGCAATTTTCTCTCCCTCTTTTCCCCGTCACTTTGGTGGCCAAAGATGCATATGGTAATCATATTGAACTAAAAGCATATTTATTGCTGCACATTATAGTTTTGTTTCTTGTTATTCTTGGTCTTAAAAAAACAATGCCAAAAAACATTGACATTTTGAAAAATTCCCCTGTCCTTGACAGGTAAATGTTATGTAAGGAAAGTTGCCTAATGTTAAATTTATTGTCACTGGATCAGGTATATCAGAAAGTTAGTTTTATTCAATCAACCCTAAAGTAATGTAAGCTGTCACTTGAATTTTGTAAAATTCTCTAGTTAAATACCTTGTCTTGCCAAATTTAATGTCCTGTAACTTAATATTTTTTATTTTAAACTGAAGGTTTTATTCTTTTATGATTGTAAATGTAATGTCATCAGATATGGAGGTGTTTATTTGTTAATGTGAAAGTAATACACAAATAACCGATACATTGATAAACGTGTTTTTCTTACATTTGTGTTTTCTGTGTATGCAAAGGTTAAAATGTCTGTGATCTCAGTGTTCATTAACTGACGTTTAATAATTCATATAATCTATAGTTTTTTAAGAGCTTCATATAGGAGATTGCATTAATCCTTAAACAATTTATTTGTACTTTTAAAGGTGTCTTTCACAGTATGCTGACTTCTGATACATGTTGCTTTTCTCTCCTTCTGCAGATGGACCTCCAGTTGTAGCTCATTATGATATATCAGACACAAATTCAGACCCAGAAGTGGTAAATGTGGACAATCTGTTGGCAGCTGCCGTAGTTCAAGAGCACAGTAATTCTTTAGGAAACCAAGACTCGGGATCTACCTGGAGAACCAGAGGGCTGCTAGATGAACTGAGTGCTGAAACAGGTTTGTTTAAATTCTCTTCCTCTGACATTTGTTCCAGCACCTCAGCTGGTGTCTTCTCACTTTCTTGCTTTCAGTATTTTTGTAGTTTATACAGCTTTTAAAAGCTCCTTGTGTGGATTTTGCAACAAAACAATATAGGTGCTTATTAAAATGCCTGACATTTATTCCAAAATAGAGCTGATAAAAATTGACAAAGATTCCTGCAATGTATTTTTTGACACTAATTTTCTTAATTATTTGTTGTCCTCCTTTTCTCTCTAATTACTTCTTGGAACTTAGTTCTGGGGTTTTGGTGGTGTTTTTCTTTTAAATGAAAGTGACCTGAGCTTGTTACTGAGTGGTCGATTATGATGACCCATGCCACCAGCTAGTAAACCGATCATAATCTCATTTGAAGTATTGTAATTGTCTGTGTATGTCTTTTTTGTCTCTTTTGTTTGTCTCTATTTCTTTAAAACACAAGCATTAATTATTCCCATATTCCATCTGCATTTCTAACATACCTTAGAAAATTGGACAGACCAGCATCAGAGAAAGAAGAAGGGTGAAAAGGTGCTGGTAAGTGGGCTTAGCATCAAGAGACAGCACAGAAATTTCTTCAAGAAAGCAAGAGCAGGAATACTGTGGAAGAATTCAGAAAAGTTCATGTAGCTCATAAAAATTGTTCAGCTTCGCTGAGTGCTTGCAGCTCTTCACTAACAAGAGAGTTAAACAACCACGTGAAATCCTACTGTGTTTTGGATGCAGAGAGCTAACAGGGAATATTTCCTATCAACTTCATCCCATAGCCTTGTATGCCAACATACTGCCTTCCTTTCCACTCATTTTTTTTAATACCCATGTTAAGATTTTTAGCTGCGTAAGACATGGAGTCCTGCTTGCAGTAATGGAGCAGGGCAGCTTTTTGTTTCATGCTGTGTTTTCCAGATTAAGCCTGACAGCGGGCACCTACATTGGAAGTGTCCTGGTAGCTCTGAGCTACTTTTCAATGTCTATAAGGCTTAAAGAAATAGAAGTATGTGGCAGATTTTGAAAGAAATGTTCCATTATTGTATAGTGGACAAGTCCATTATTTGAATATGAGACTCTCAGCTGCATTATTTTCACTGTGGTCTGGGGCTGGATGTTGTTCCAGCCTTTTTGAAGCTAGTGTTTTCCAAGCTCTCCGGTATTGTTTGCAGGATAGCAGCTGACTGATAGTTAGCTATTTAACCCCTAACAAGCCCACTCCTTTATGAAGTGATTTATTAAACAAATAGAACAACTGAAAATAACTTTATTATATAGCACTAATGGATTGGTACTGCAAAGGAGTGTAAGGAAATAAAAAACGATGTTTCTTACCAAGCTTTCTTCCACTTCCCGCTTATGAGTACAGTGCTGCGATGCAGGTAGAAATTTGTCTTCCTTCCTCCACCTATATCCTAGGGGACGTGTGAGGAAGAGGCTGCCAGGTAAAAGAAAACTAGAAAACTCCAAGAAAGTTCTTCATCCCTGACCCTATGGGAATGTGTCCAGACAAATTTGCTCCTGGTGCTACAGCCATTTCAACGTTTGGAAGGATGAATCTCATTTTCTTCCTGCATACACCTTGCCCCAGAGCCCTGTAGCCTCCATACACCTTTGACTGCACATTTGTCAGTACTGGGCTTTTCTTACCATGTCTGGGATTGCACATTTGGAAAGTAGAATTTTCAAATCTGATATCTTGTTCCCAAATTTAATCTTCAGCCTGTATCTAGTTTTACAGACATTAAATGATGTGTTCCCATGGGAAAATAACAACATAAGCTTTATCTGAGTGAAAAATCTTATTAGGACACACTATCACATCTTTGTGCATGGGCAAATATTTTGGGCTGTTTTGCAAGCCCTTTTGTTTGTAGGGCAAACAAAACATCTGCTTTGGGCGTCATCCTAATGTTAGTGCAAAGAAGTTAACAGCATAAGCATGTTATTAGGCATGAAATTTGTATGGCCAGAGGCTATAAATCTATCTGTATGCTATAATCCTGATTTACACTTAGCTACTGTTGCAATATTTACTCTGCTAATCACGGTTTCTCTACTGCTAATCACCTTTTTGTTGTCTGAACTTAAGCTATGGTAATATATAAAAGCTCTTTTGGTGCTCCCGTTTCTTCTGGAGATTTATGTTGGGGCTAAAGCTGTCTGCTTTGCCCCGCTGCCAGACATTACCCTGTCTAGTAAAGGGTGCAGAGTGGCAGTACCTCATTAATACAACATATTAAGGCAGGTCGATATCCATACCAGTGTGCATGAATCGGTGCCCAAGGACTATGTTGCTGTTGTGCTGCCTGTGCTGTAGCAGCAACGACGTTCAGCAGCGGGGCGATGCGAGTCATTGGGGTGGTGATCCGGTAAAGCTCCCGGTTTGCATCGCCAGCACGTGAATCAAAGCCTCTGAGTGCTTCCATTTCATGTTTCACGGTGTGCCCAGCCACTTCTATTAAAGAAACATCTGTGACCCATTTTGGGACTTTGTGGCGGTCAGTGATATTTGCCAAGAAACGTTCAACTGAACTGTAGTGTTAGGAAAAGACTGCCTGGGCTATTAATTCATTTTAAGTTCAGCTGACAAATCTTTTTTTGTCTTGTGAGGTGGAAGCTCCTCCTTCAGATACATGGCAGCACACAGGTTTCCTTCCCTTGCTAACCCTGATCGGATGTTGCACTAAGGGTCTTTGCTTTCCAAAAACTGAACATACAGTATGGTCTCTGCCCCTCTACTTGCTTGCATCTTTTCCAAGTACTTGAAGCAGTCATTAGAAGGTTTCCCTGGCACTTGTTTTAATTTCTTCTGTCTGTGTCCTCTTGATCTACCCGGGGGTATAATCAGTTCTGCATGTTCGCACACCTTTGAAATTTGGTGGATCGTTACTGCATCCTCCTTCTCTCATCTCTTCAGAGATGTCCAGTCAAACTAGATATACCTAATTTGTTAATCTAATCTCAAATGTCCTGCTTGACAAATGATTCTTCCTCTGTGTAATACAGCTGAGTGAGTGGTTTCCGAGAAGTAGGTAGTCTTGTCTGCTTCAGGGCTGCCCAGCATCCACCAGGTTACTGCTAAAGACAGACAGTAGAAGTAATTTTTTTTTTTAGAGGAGGAAAAGAAAGTAGAAGTTATCTTCTTTATTGAAATCTTACTTGTTTTTAATTGAATTTTTAAATAATTTATTTTTTGCAAAACAAATAATTATTTTGGCTGTTTTGTGTTTTCCATGCAAATGTGATTTAATATGTCACGACACGGCTTCACTAATTGTGGTGAAGGACCTTCTTTGCAGAAAAGGCAAAACCTGCCACGCTTATTGTATTTAGAGAGGACTTTCGTTTGACTGGATAGCATTGAGGAACTGTAATAAAAAAACAACACTTACGGAACTTATGAAAAACAGATTTTTTTTTTTTTTTTCAAGCATTTGTAATAGTGTTAAAGCAGACATGTGAACCAACGCAACCAGAAACTGATGGGTTTGTTGTTTTTTCCACTGACAACCTTCCCCTGTTTTTTTGGGGGGAAAAAAAAAAATCATTTTCCTTGGTGTGCGTGATGTTTCTGTCTGGCCTATAGGCTTTGTTTGCCACAGTATCACCGAGTTTGATTTATTGACAGTAGATTGTTATGTTTCTCTATTTCAAAGAGATTTAGGCACAGTCTAACTCTTAGCATTGTGGTAATATAACAGCTAGAAAGCCTAATTACATCAAATGCTCCTGATGCAATAGTCGGGCTTTGTTCACACTGGTGTCATAACACCATCACTAGAGCTACTGAGACTGGATAAATCATAGGTCATCAAGGTCATCCTGTATCAGGTGATGAACTGAAAGTTGGACGACTTGATCTAACAAGATTTTCCAATTTCAGTGTTTCAGTCTTTTTTTTTTTTTGCTAGCTTGGGAAATTCCTTTTCCAGCTGATTTCTGAGTTGTGTAAGCTGTTAAACATTGGCTGTGTTTGCATTTTCCCATCTATAGGTCATTTGGATCCAGGCTTCCTTGCAAGTGACAAAACCTCGTCTGGAAATGCCCAGATCAATGAAGAAATTAATATCGCCTCTTCTGATAGCGAAGTAGAGATTGTTGGAGTTCAGGAACATGCCAGGTATGAATTCCTTTTTTCTTGCTTTTTCCACTTCTAATGTTTCGTTCATTTTATCAGAATATCTGTATTGCCAAAATTAATAAAGAAAAAACTACTGACTTCCGCTTCTGTAGTTATCCATCCATGACTGATGCCCGAAAAATAGCAAATGTTGCACTTGTTTTTTCTATTCTGCTGGTCACGGTGATAGCAGAATGTGTTTTTCTTTAGAATATTATCAACTTCATATGTATTCAGATTAAGTTTGTGATTCGATATCAGACTGTTGTGGTTTAACCCCAGCCAGCAACTAAGCACCACGCAGCTGCTTGCTCACTCACCCCACGATGGCATGGGGAGAGAATCGAAAGAGTAAAAGTGAGAAAACTCATGGGCTGAGATAAAACTGGTTTAATAGGTAAACCAAAAGCCACCTATGCAAGCAAAGCAAAACAAGGGATTCATTCCCCACTCCCCATGGGCAGGCAGGGCTTCAGCCATCTCCAGGGAAGCAGGGCTCCATCACGTGTAACGGTCACTCGGGAAGACAAACGCCATCACTCCGAACGTCTCCCTCTTCGTTCTTCTTCCCCCAGCTTTATATGCTGAGTGTGATGTCATATGGTATGGAATATCCCTTTGGTCAGTTGGGGTCAGCTATCCTGGCTGTGTCCCCTCCCAGCTTCCCATGCACCCCCAGCCTGCTCGCTGGTGGGTGGTGTGAGGAGCAGAAAAGGTCTTGGTGTTGTGTAAGCACTGCTCAGCAGTAACAAAAACTTCTCTATATTATCAACACTGTTTTCAGCACAAAACCAAAACACAGCCCCACACTAGCTATAACTATGAAGAAAATTAACTCTATCCCAGCCAAAACCAGCACATAAACATTAACAGGCAAAACATATGTCGTATTAAAATACCAAATATTGAGATACCAAATTTATATACATCAGGAACCATTGTTAGGAATTCAGATTTTAAGGGCATAGTCTGAATATGCAAATACATAAACAAAAATATTTATGTGGGTTCTTGTTTCCTTTCAAAATACTCACTTTAAGCTTAATCAGCTTCTAATTTATATAATTAATCATTAGTTCTAAAAATACTATCAACTTTTTAATGGCTAATGTCATAAGCTAGCCCTTTTAGATTAAAATCCGGCTCCTTATGAATCTTGGTTTTATTTCAAGATACAAGAGAGTTCAAACCCCCGAAGTAGATGAAGGTAAGGAAGCCAGAGGTTTCTCTCAAGCTCAGATAGTCGAGCTGTGCTTCAGCTGTTATTCTGGGTAGGCGTTTTTTGATGTTACTCTTCATCTTTAGTCTATGATCTTTCCTTGGCTTAAGGTAATATGAAGCAGTTGAACAAGACCAGCATTTTTCTATAGTATAGAGTGTTAATTTGATGGAATAAAAGCGAGTTATAACAGTATGCAGACAAGCTCTTTCTAAAACTAGTCTGCTGCTTGGAGAATGCTTGGAGGTGGAAAAGGGGTGTGAGGGACAAGGAACAGAGCTGTTCCTCATTGTCCCTTCACCACATCTTTCTTGAGGAAAGGCAGAAGGAAGGTGTACAGGACCCAGTTTCCCAGGCAGGAAACTACAGACAGTGTGGGCACAGTCCAGTGCAATTGGATGTGAAAAAAGGAAATTTTAAGTTGCTTAAGGAAGAGAGATTTAGTCTTTGCTTTTAGAACAGTGGAAGTCCCTGCAGGGCTAACTCTTTTGGACGATATTAATTCCTTAGGAAATAGCTCTCCTGGCTGTTTATCCGGCAGACCCAGGGCTTAGAGGATCTTTGTCCTAATGATAAGCAGCGTGGACTTGTCCTCCACTACTAGTTCGTGTAAATCTGTCTAGTGCTATGTACACACAACCCTGCTGCTCGAGGTCCCCTGTTCAAAAGCTTTCCATGCCACTTGCTTCAATAATAGTTACCATGTACAAGAATGGAAATGTTGAGCAAATGTAGAGTTGCTATATAAAGTCAGTTTATCTGCCGTCTCCTGAACACTAGTTCTTACTGGCTCCGTTGAATACTCACACATTTCAGTTGTTCGAATCCTATTTAGAATTTTATTTCTTCTGCAGGTCTAGGCTTGCAGTTATGAAGTATTGATGGGCTTCTGACAGGGTTGTCGTTTGGAAAAGGTTTAGGTTTTTGATGAGTGTTTTTTTGCATGCTTAGTTAGTATGGTGTTTGGATTCAGTTCTTTTGCTCACACTGTTTATCGTGATGCATATTCCATGTCGTCGTTGGACTGGCGTGAGTCGTGAAACCCTAGAGTTCGTCCATCATCTCTAGTTTTTCAGAATGCTAGTGAATTGGTGGTGTTTCTCATCATTGGAATATTACTTGGCATCTCCTTAGGACACCAAGTCATGTTTTTCGGTTTGTTTAATTTTTGTCCAATAGATTTTTTTTTTTATTATGCATGTATATAAAACAGTCTTCCTCTGTTTTTTCCTAGGTTGTTTTTTTTCCCCCTCCTTTTTTAGTTACCTTTACTTGGTATCTTCCCTTAGCTACAGATTGGAAAGCATGTTCCCTAAGCTAATGTTTGATTGACCGTTTTGCTATTGGCTGCTTGTGTGACTCATCTGAGGATAAGCACTTTTATTTTTGCAAGGTATCATTTTTATGAGATAATTTATAGCTTGCTTTTTTGTCATCTTTAGGGAGAAAATGTAGTATTAGCTTTGCCTGAGCATTGAGGACTGTTCTGTGCAGAATGATGGACCGTAGTCCCCGAGACTGAACATAGTATTTAGTTTTCTTTGGCTATGATCTTTTCTTGTCAGTTATGCTTAAAAATATTTCTTCTTAAAAGAAAATTTAAAAAAAATAATCCCCTAGATTTGTTAGAGTTCCAGTCTCTTACTACTAATTCTTTGTAGATATGTACTTTAAGTAGGTATTTTTAAGACTGAAGAAGTAATAAAAAAGTCATTCTGAACATCACATCCAAAACTAAATAGCATACCTGAGAGGAAATGAGACATTTATGTTCAGAGAAGTTAGAGCTCAGAGAAGATTTTTCATTCTATTTCATGAAACTCTAACCAGAGCCAGGAGAGATGAGCGTAACCTAAGTAGTTCTGGAGAAAATAAATTGCGCTACCGTAAATTAGAACAGATAAAATGTAAATGTCAGGGATATTTGACCGGTGCAGAAAAGCTGGGTTCCTGAAATACAGTACATGTGCCTTCACAAAGAAAAGGGAAAGGGCTGCCCCAGCAGCCGAACATAGCCTGCGTACGTACGCAGCCAGGAGCAGCTACAGCCACCACCAGTGCTTAGAAGAGCAAAATGGTTTTTGGAGCACTAGCTATAAAGTTTTTCTAGCACTTCTTTAAGATTTGCATCTGGAAATGGAGTGACCATCTTAAAGACTTCAGTAAATTCCTGTCACCGCATGTAACAAAATTAGTCTATCTTTTTTTCCCCAGTTATTATTAGCCTGTACTTAAATTGTCACATATCTATTATGAATATAATAGGTAAAAATTCTGTGCAAATAAGTAGATCTGTACCTCACTTCAGCAAGGCACTTGAGTGTGTGCTTATCTTTAAATACGTGATTTATTCTCATTGACTGTAATCACTGAAGGCTTAAATGTTTTACTGAAGTGGGGCTGTCCTGTTATCAGTAAGCATTTCCCAGCATGTTTGTAAATTTTAGTTAAAGACATAAAGAAGACCAAAGAAAAATCAAGTGTAATGGCTGTAATACGTAATTGCAAGATGTCTCTTGTAATTATTGTAATGAAAGTATCATTACGTCCTTGTTTTTAACATGATTTTAATTTCATATAGAAAGATAGCTTTTCTCTTTTTCTCATCAAGCCTCACTTAAATTGTCTTCTCTTTTTAAAAGTCCAGTGGGTAAAAGTGCTAGCAGGAGACTGTGCTTCTGAATAATGCATGGTACTACACATGATGGGGCAGACTTCTTCAAGATCCTTGGGATCTAGGGATACGTGCATAAAAACGCACACATTTTACACCCACTGGCAGAATTCAGTTCTTAAAAATAATTGAATCCCCACCACAACCCCCAAGTTTAAACATAAGTTTAGTCTCGGCTTTGGTACTGGGTATTTCATGGACTCTACAGATGGAAAATCCATGAGGGCATTTTGGAGAGGGACATGTTAACAAGATGGCTGAGTGATAAACCACAGCAGCTGAGAGTCTTGTGCCTGAATTCAATAGTAGCTTTAATCCTCTGTGTTTTTTGCCTCGCTGCAGGTGCGTGCATCCCAGGGGAGGTGTGATTCAGAGTGTGTCTTCCTGGAAGCATGGCTCCGGCTCACAGTACATTAACACTCAGCAAACACAATCATGGACAGCTGTGACTCCCCAGCAGAATTGGTCTTCGCCCCCAGAAGTAGTAGACCTCACTTTGGATGAGGATACCAGACGCAAATATCTACTGTAATGCAGTGTCACTGTGTTTCTGTCCACACCCCTTCTCCCCTTTGTGGCACAGAAGTTCATTGGTAAAGCTTCAGCTTCGGAAGCCTTGTTCCTGGCATAACAAAATTCAAACTCATGAAGTTTCTCATTTCCATAGGAATGTAGTATAATTTCAATATAATTTAAAATGGTTTTGCCTTCTCAAAAGAGGATTCCTCCCAATTAAAACCCAATAGCACCAAATTTAAAACACATCTACAGTTACTAGCTCGTGTACGTCTTAATCTGAAGAAACAACTGTGTGCAAACTTATGTCCTCCCACCCTTTCCCACCTCCAATTTCAGAACATTTTTAATTTATCAGTATATTGAGTTTGTTAGTAGAAGTTAGTGTTTTGCTGTGTGAGCATCAGTGATTTTGAGAAATGCTGTGTCCTCACTGATTTCAGTGGAACTGGGGGTATTCAACACTTCTGAAAATTGGGCCAAGAGTATTTATACCCAAGCTGATTTGGTTATGTTACCAGCAGGAGGGACTGTCTTTTAATACAATGGCCCATAACATATGCACTGAACAGCTTTTAATTAAAGGATTTTTATTTTCAATATAATTTATAGTTTACACTCTTTTCAGTGCTGAGTCTTCTGTCTACTTGACTACTGTGTTTCACTGGTCATTTCCCACAGCTTGTTACGGTTTAAAATAGTAGTGACTTAGTAGCAGCTGATTATTACAAAAGCACAAGAAAAAGAAAAGTAATAAAAAGGCCCAGCATCCCTTTCCTTTTTAAATACAGCTGAACTTTTTTACCTATATCTGAGTCTTGCCTGGAATAGGAGAAGGAGAGAAAGGAAACATTTTGCTCGTAGTCCTCGTTTCTACTGTTGCTTATTTGCTTCATTGACCACCTCAAAAAAGAACCAACCAAAACGACTTCCAAAGCCCCAGTCTGGCAAAGCACTTTAGCAACTGCATAGCGTTTGGCTCGGGCAGTTTGCTGAAACTTGTGGGGCCATTCAAGTGCTTAAAACTCTGTCCTAAAAGGTATTGCAGGACCAGGGCTTAAGGTTGTGATCTTTTTTTTTTTTTTTTTTTCTTTTTTAACTAGATGTGCACCATTTTCCTGGCTTTAGGTCATGTGTCTCATCCTAGTTTTGGAATTGTTTTTAGGGTATGATCCAGGAAACACTTTCTACCAGAATATTTACTCTACCGAAATCGGTGGAACTACTTACTTTAGCGAGCTGTAGTTTCTGCAGCGTACATGGAAATTCCTGCCCCTCATCTGTCATTTTGAGCCTTTCTCAAGGCAAAAACCAAAGATTAGATTTAACAAGATGATATTCACTTTAAATGTCTATAGTGCAATTAAAATGTCCCTTTGTATTCCAGATGTTTCTAGTGGGAATTTTGGACAGCTCTATCATCAGATTTTTTGCCATTTGAGGCTGAACAGGGGGTAGTCAGGACATGGGAAGTTCTGTTTATGTTTTGTGTTGGCTGGTTTCTAAATTTATTTGGCTTCCAATAATTGTATTTGTGGGCAAGAAAAAAAAATAAAATGACCTATGTTGCCACATAACTTAAAAAAAAAAAAGGGAAAAAAACCCCAGCAGTGGTGGTATAGTTAGTAACAAACAACAACTTCTTTAATAAGCAGAATAGTTACAACTGTACTTCAAAAGAACAACTAGGTAAGGGATTGATATTCCAATTTCAAGCTTTCTAAAACATTGAACATAAGTGTATTGCATGGCCAGAAAAATGTATGTGGTGCTTCTAGTGACCGATTTCTTTTTCTGGGGGTGGGAGGGAGGGAGCGGCGCATGGATGGAGCCCATTCGCATTGCAGTGGGGAAGAGCCCTGTACTGTCGGGGCACCATATTAGTAGTGGCTGTCGGTCTTTTCTCCTCATATTTTAATCACGCAACTCAGCCGTCGTTTTAGTGGGCTAGCACACATGCTATAAAGGTAATTTTGGAACAGTGATTTAGTGTGGCTGCTTTTTCCTGTTTCACAAAGTCTTTTAAAGATCGGTTTTGAAGAAAGCTGCAGGGACCCATTTGTAGTCCTTCCATGAAAAATGCAAACTAACTCTCTTGTTTTTCAGTTTGTATATGATGTGACTTCCATGTATATATAAAAATGACTGCGTCCTAACCAAACTTCCTCCAATTGTGCACTGTGTTTGTTTAAACAATTCATGTATTGTAGTCTGATGCAGGTTTTCTTTTATTTAAAACACTACATATTTTCTCTTATTCTTCACAAATTTGAAAGGGTAGTGATCTGAAAACCGCAATCACTGGATAGCTAGGAAGTGGTTTTGTTTTGTTCCTTGTTGTTTGTTGTTTTGTTTTTTTTTTTTAAAGAGAGCAAAAGGTGCCTGGATGGTTTTGCTCTTCTCAGCAGGAAAGAGAAATGTTAGCCATCGTATGGCTGAGAACCAATGCACTTGGGGCCTGATCCAGAACCCACTGGAGTTGATACGGGGCTTTCCGTCAACTTCAGTGTGCATTGGCTCAAGCCCTTCATGGTTTAGCAGTTCCTGAATTGCTGGAGTGTGAACTTGGAATCTTCTGTAGTGAAGACAAATCATTGCTTAGAATATAAATGTTTAAAACGTGCGAGACTAGTTAAAAAATTTGATTCTTCTTGACACTCATAATTTAGTTCTCATTTTCCATCTAGTATTTAATGGTCTTTGGAGAAAAAATAATAATAAAACAGAGTGTTATATATATATATAAATATATATATTTTTGGTGCAAGATGAGACCTTCTGTTTTTTGAAACAAGTCTGTAGCATAAAGGTTAAACTATTTTAAGACAAAATAAAATAGAGTGTATTATTTAAACAATATCAACTCGTTTGGGATTTTTTTCCCCCCACTTTCATTCAATATGCTGCTGTATGTCACATCTCCAAAATAAAGCTGTAAGCTCTGGGAATGAGTTACAGCTGCCCAAATCCAGCACTGGTCCCTGCTGTAATGTGTTTAATTTTGAACATCCAGAATGTAAATGTGATTTCCTGATGACAGAAGCTTGCTTTTATCTCCCAGACCAGGTCAGGACCGCTTCTCTCTGCAGTGCTGGTGGGGGATGCCCGGGGATGCGCAGGTAGCAGGAATGAACCCACGGCACTCTGCAGAATCACAGAACCACAGGATGGTTTGGGTGGGAAGGGACCTTTCAAGGCCACCTAGTCCAACCCCCTGCAGTGAGCAGGGACATCTGCAACCAGAGCAGGGTGCTCAGAGCCCCGTCCAGCCTGACCTGGGATGTTTCCAGGGATGGGGCATCGACCACTTCTCTGGGCAACCTGGGACAGGGGTTCACCACCCTCAGTGTGAAAAATGTCTTCCTTCTATCTACTCTAAATCTGCCCTTTTTTAGTTTAAAACTGTTACCCCTCTCAGCCCTGGCAGCTGCAGGAAGGTCTCCCCGAAGCCTTCTCTGCTCCAGGCTGAACCCCCCAGCTCTCCCAGCCTGTCCTCCCAGCAGAGGGGTCCCAGCCCTCGGGGCGTTGCTGGGGCCTCCTCTGGCCCCGCTCCAGCAGGTCCATGTCTCTCCTGTGCCGAGGGCTCCAGAGCTGGACGCAGCCCTGCAGGGGGGTCTCCCCAGAGAAATCCCTTCTAGGGATGCTATTTCTACGCAGCCTCCGTGTCCCCACACACTGCAGTCCTTCAGGTGTCTCAGCAACCTTCACAGCAGTATTTCTCAAACTGCATCCCCTCGTCCCATCCTCACAGCTGTCTTCTGCTGGTCAGTAAGAGCATTTGAGTGATAGTCCCCTGTTTTCTCGGGTTTTCTCACGCAGCCAGGTAGCGCTGGCAAGCTCTACTGCCATTTGAAACGGATGCGTAGAGCAGCTCTGAAGCTCTGGGCAGGTCCTTGCAGACCAGGAGAAGTGGTGCCAGGCTGAACAGCGTTTGGAGAACCACTAAATTATACTGGGGAATTTACAGCTGCAGGTAAACAGAAGGACGGTGCGTATAACCGCACTGTGCTAAAGTTAGGGTCCTGCTGCCTGCCAGTCTTCTCATAGACAACATGGAAATCGGAATAACAATAACAACAACAACAATCATCATCATCGTCATCCATTAAGTTTCCAGCTACACAGGGATTTGCTTTAGTTTACAAATTCTGGGCCTGGTGGTGCTCGTGGAGGTAGACAACAGACTCGGGTTTTATTTCATGTATATCGCCAGCTGAGGGAGAACAGCGCTGTGGAGTTTGTTGATGCAGATGTGGGAAGAGGAGCGCTGATGTATCTCCTGAATCATTTTTTTCTCCATCACCAAGAGATACCCAGAGTCTTTAGGCTTCAGGATACACCGAATAGAAAGCTTAAATTTTCTCCTGCAGCACTGAGCACATCCCTCGTGGCTCGGGCTGCTTTGCTTTTATGTAGGAACCACTCGGCTTTGTGGGAATTGTCATTTCTGGGGCAATATGAGAACTGACAAAAACTACCCAAACCGGTTAGATTTGGTATTGCTTTCCCCAGTGAATTCGCTGCAATGCAGATTAAATTAGTGGCTGAAAATTTAGTTTGTCTGCCTTGAAATGGGGACTGAAAGGGTTTTACTAAGTGGATTAGTTCCCCAGTTCCCTGGAGAATCTGTAAATGTTGCCCTTTGCTGAGCGCATCACCTCTGCTGAAATACTACTTGTTTTTCCCTCTCTTTTTTCAGGTCGTCATCTGTGAATGTCGGCTGCTGTGGCTTCTCTCCAGAGCATCACAGGGACGCAGTTTCCCTTCTGTCTGCAAAGGAGAGGAGTAGCACGCCTGCAAAATGCAAACTTGGGATGGACAAACCCTGCGTTTACTTTCATCTTTGGTGCAAATAAGGTGAATGCCCTCCTTTCATTGAAATGAAACAGCAGGTAAGGATCCAACACCCCCCCCAGGTCTCTATCTTGACACCAGGGAGTTTATGAGAAGTATAAATGCGTTCGTGAGAATCCTTACTGGTTCATAAATGCCCCTTGGAAGTTTTCTCCTGGAGCTGGTTAATCATCTGGATTTGCAATTCAGTTTAAAATTAGAAGTGAGTGCCAGCTACTGGGAAGGAAGGATCTTTCAGACAGTACATCTCGGGGCAAAGCTGGAGTGGGCAGGGGAAAACTGTCTGAAAGTTTAATTTCAGATAATTTTCTGCATTTACTAGCTGCATCGGCAGATTTGGGTGAATCCAGGGCAAGCACATCAGAGCTGGAAAAAGAAACAAGAGTCCCTCGTCAAATTCATTTTTCATTGCTGTAGGTGATGCAAAAAAAGACCCTCCTGGGGTCTGACCAGTGCCTTTTCCCCGGGGGGTTCCTACACATGCCTCTGACAAAATGCCACCTTGTACAGCTTTGTCCATGGCTTCATAGCATTGACGGCTTTTGGCTGGCCCAAATCTTTCCCATTTCCTTTCTGCCAGGTCCTTGTGTGTCTACATTAAACTTGACATTACTGAACTGCAGTGTCACGTCCATCACTCCAGCTCGTCTGACCTCATCTTCCAGTATTGACAGTGCTGCTGTACAACTCTCTGTGATCAGCAGCTTTCGGTAGAAATCTCCAACTCTATATGCCAAAGTCATTTATAAAAACAGTGACTTCCCATTGCTTCCTTGGAAATGCATCTTTTCTAATGTTACCACTGGCAGATTTAATTAACTACAACCTAAAATACTCTTGATTTTCCCCCCATCATTACAACTATAGCACTCTGGCAGCATGGACCTCCAGGGGAGGCTGCCATTTCGAAGCAGGGCGCATTCAAATCCCCCTTCTGGGGCTGTAGATATGTAGGAGATGCTTATCCATGGTGTTATGAGCTGGCAGAAGCCCTGTAAATCCAAAGAGGAGCTTTCAAGTCAGAGCTGGTTGGGCTGGAGTGATGCTTTTAAGATCCTAATGGGCAATGATCCTCCTAGAAGCTATGCTGAGGCACATGGAGGGCAGGGAGATGATTTGAGACAGCCAGCATGGCTTCACCAAGGGCAAGTCCTGCCTGACCAACCTAGTGGCCCTCTGTGACCGACTGACCACATCAGTAGACAAGGGAAGAGCCAGATGTCATCTATCTGGACTTCTGCAAGGCTTTTGACACGGTTCCCCACAACAGCCTTCTCTCTAAATTGGAGAGATATGGATTTGATGGGTGGCATGTCGGGTGGCTGAGGAATCGCTTGGATGGTTGTACCCAGAGGGGCGTGGTCAATGGCTCAATGTCCAGATGGAGATTGGTGAGGAGTGCTGTCCCTCAGGGCTCTGTGTTGGGACCAGTACTCTTTCGTATCTTCATCCATGACATAGACAGCGGGACCGAGTGCACTCTCAGCAGGTTTGCAGCTGACACCAAGCCGAGTGGTGTGGCTGACACGCCTGAGGGATGGGATGCCATTCAGAGGGACCTGGGCAAGCTCGAGGCATGGGCCCATGTGAACCTCATGAGGTTCAACAAGGCCAAGTGCAGGGTCCTGCCCCTGGGTCAGGGCAAACCCCAGTATCAGCACAGGCTGGGGGTGAAGGGATGGAGAGCAGCCCTGCCGAGAGGGACTTGGGGGTCCTGGGGGATGAAAAGCTGGACACGAGCCGGCAATGTGCGCTCCCAGCCCAGAAGCCAACCGTGTTCTGGGCTGCACCCAAAGCCGTGTGGCCAGCAGGGCGAGGGGGGGGATTCTGCCCCTCTGCCCCGCTCTGGGGAGACCCCCCTGCAGGGCTGTGTCCAGCTCTGGAGCCCTCGGCACAGGAGACACATGGACCTGCTGGAGCGGGGCCAGAGGAGGCCCCAGCAACGCTCCGAGGGCTGGAACCCCTCTGCTGGGAGGACAGGCTGGGAGAGCTGGGGGGTTCAGCCTGGAGCAGAGAAGGCTCCGGGGAGACCTTCCTGCAGCTGCCAGGGCTGAGAGGGGCTGAGGAGAAAGATGGGGACAGGCTTTTTAGCAGGGCCTGTAGCGACAGGACAAGGGGTGATGGTTTTAAACTAAAAGAGGGCAGATTTAGAGTAGAGATACAAAAGAAATGTTTCACACTGAGGGAGGTGAACCCCTGTCCCAGGTTGCCCAGAGAGGTGGTGGATGCCCCATCCCTGGAAACATCCCAGGTCAGGCTGGACGGGGCTCTGAGCAACCTGCTCTGGTTGCAGATGTCCCTGCTCACTGCAGGGGGTTGGACTAGATGGCCTTGAAAGGTCCCTTCCAACCCGAACTATTCTGTGATTCTATGGAATGTCTCACTTGTGTTACATGTTCTCACTCAAAACTCATCTCACCTGACATGGGACATGACAGAGATTCATGAAAGGGTAATTTTCTTGCTTTTCCACATGATTACACTTCCCATTCTGGTTCATTTATTCACACTCCCCCTGGAGTGACATATGTGACAAAACCATGAAATAAAAATACCCCTCACAGCAGCTCTGCCCGCTACAAATCACCGGCTGAGCACCTCAGACCTTTTTTCTGACATCTCACTAACACGTCCCTTCTGCTAACGTTTTACAGTTCTAATGGGATCCATCGTCTGCACAAAGAGCCAAGGCAAAGCTCTCTGCAATGCAGTGATGCGCTGGACACCACCTCCCTGGCTGGGCTTTCCTTCTTTTCTTGGTCAGCAGCACATCCCCGAGAGGAAGATACCCCCTCCTCCTCCTTGTATTGCTCAGAGCAGCAAGAGGGAAGGACACCCTAAGAAAGTCATTTTGCATTTAAATAAAGCGGTGACATGGGTTAATGAATAGATTTGGTCACAGTGGTGGTTCTTCTGAGCATTCGCAGTTGGCTCTTGAAGGTGAGGGACTGCACTTGCTCACCTCCCCATCTCCGTTGTATGGGAGTGGGGAATGATGGAGGCATCCTCAGAACTCAGGGTACCAACAAGGATGGGACCCATAGGAGTGGGACGTCATTGAGGGCAGCTGGTGGGTGACTCCTTATCTGCTCCTCCAGCTTTGCCTCTTGCTTCTGGAGGAGATCCCAAAACCCTGGGCTGAAGGGTCATCTCCAGAACAGTGGAATGATGCGTCCTAAACCTTGGTTTGTGAACGCATCTCTGGTGGGGATGGTCTCCGATTTTCTCAGCGAAGGTGGGAGACGGGCCCTACCTGTCTATGAGATGCATCCCAAGGAGGAAAAACCACAGGTTTGGGTGTCAAATGATTTTGTTTCTGATGATGGCTCTTCATGCATGCTGGGTCTTTTCTTGGATTGTTAGTCTCACGTTTCCAATCCCATGCTGAACACTAGGCTGGACAGGCAGTGATGGGAGCTCACCCTTGGTCTGTGGAAGGACCAGAGATCTTCAGAGAACTGTTTTCAGCTCTGGACAGGTAAGAGGTGGAGATCATCTAGACAAAACCCTGGTGGACAATCGGATGTGGGTACACTAGCTTGTAGAAACACCCCCATTCCTGTGCTTTGCCCAACCAGCCTCCCAAATACCTCTCATTGAAAAAAATCCCTGAAATGATGAAAAATCCAATCACTGGGAGTTGCTACATGTCCACAAACCATGTCTGGCCTGGGAAGAGCCAGACAGGGGAGCCAGGAGCGTGTAGGGGAAGCAGTGTATATACGGTATGACCTTCCCCAGGTACTCGGGGTTTGCTCCAGCAGCCCCAGGATGTACTAAATAACCAGAGACTCAACCCATCCCTTAGCACCTAACACAATCTTATGGCTTTTTGAGGTCTGTTGGCTCCCGGGGAGGTGTGAAGCTGCTCAAATGATCCTGCATTACTTAGGCTGGAGCGAGTAGGCAGATGCCTTCTCTTGAATAATTGAAGACCTTGTGTTTACCTGTGCTGATGCACTCATTTGCCACGGGTGTGTTGCAGATGTATTCTTGATGATGAGCATCAGACAGCCCCAACATTGTCCTTGGACTCCTCTTGTGCAACCCAGCCCACACCACCACCTCGGGCCCTGCGTGCTGCCCCATGGGTGCTGCTGCTGGGAGGTGTAAAACCAGTCTCAACTTCATTCAGTTGCGTTTTATTTTTTCCCACCTTATTTCCATCGGTCATGGTGAGTTCCCCCGTGGGTTCACCACAGTTTTGAAGACCACTGTCGCCTGCAGAGGCAGGGAGATGGGTGCAGGTGGACCTCTGGGGTAACCCACAGCAGACTCAAGCCATTGGAAGTCAACAGTGGGAAGGTGATGTGCAGGCTGCAGGTTTAAGACACCCAGAGCAGAAGACAAAACACAATGAGTAAATCCTAATGAAAAGAGGGGTAACTTCAAAAGGCAGCTCACAGCATGTCTTGGAAAAGACTTGGCAAGTTGAAAATGCTGTTTGGTTCATCTGCTGCATTGCAAAAGGAGGATGAGGCCCTGGTGCACACCTGACCATCCTCCACACCTCCTGAGAGCGTTTTAGGACTTCTCCTGTGGCTGGGATGCTGCTAAAACACAGTCTCAGGCCATTAAAAACCCCGTCCCACTTGGAGCTGCATCCCACTGGCTCCTTGCACAATCTCTCCTTCCTCCAGCTCCTTGTTAAGAGGAAGAATTAGGACAATTTTTAAAGCAGACCCACCTGGGCATTGAACAAGGCAGAGAGCATGCTTTCCAGGAGGGTCTGAGCTCCCTGCCAGCCAAAAAAGTGTTATTATAATGCTTTATACCCAGGCAAACAGCAGCACCGCATGCTACGGCCAAGTTTTCGGAGGGGTGATGCTGAGTTCCCCCATCCTTCGATGGCCTATGTGAGGTCTTGCCCTGGATCAGCACCCCCAGCTTGTGCAGGGGTATAGCAAAACTCTAAAATGCTCAGAAAAGTTCTCAAAAATGCTTCAAAATTAGCTTTACACCCATACCCTCCCATTGCCCGTGCCCCAGGGATGAATCCCCTTAATTCCTGGTGCTCCAGGCTCAGCCACGGAAAGGCTCGAGGCGTGTGTGTGGGTGGAGGTGAGGGCTCTCGGCAGCACCCAGTCTGCAAAGGAGGTAATATTTGTGATTTTTAACGCAATTTGGCCATGGACATTTTAGCTCAGAAAGCCTGGGCTGGGAGCAGCCCGTGGGAAGGCACTAGATGGCACCAAAGCCGGAGGATACGGGCTCCGGGCTGCCATCGCACCCTCTGCTTCATCCCCCAGAACAGGGGAAAGTGCTCCCAAAAACAGGCAAAAAGGCTTGTGGAAGTAAAAACACCAAATTATTTAGTTTTCCTGACCATGCTGGACTCCATCACCTTGGCCAGACCCTTCCCACACAGCCAGCATCCGTCCCACTGCAGGGAAACGGGCCCCGGGAAGAGCAAAAGAATTTGCTTTCGGACGTAATGCCGAAATTAAACTACTGAGATGTGATTTTGAGGTAATTAACCACCAATGAGTCCGATGGAGGTTCGTTTCTCCAGGTATCAAGCTCGGGATCTGGGAATGTGGACAGGGAACATCGACCTTGCCCTATTTTTGGTTACTGCAAAGCCACCTTGAGAGCAAGGAGCCGATTTCATAATTAAAATATTGCAACATCCTTGATTAGTGGCAGAAATCGCAGGGTTTTGCAGCGAGGCTGCTGCCGAGCATGTTGCCAGGAGAGGGCTTTCGTTTCGCCCCGACTCTCGCATCGGTCGCAGTTGCATCCCAAAGCCCCTGGCAGGATGCTGGGATGGGGAGAGCATTGAGGGGACCACCAAGGGAAACATACCAAAACCTCTGCTGCCCAAAAATAGGGGCAGGGTGGAGGACAAAGGATGAATTTGGGGCCATTATCTCTTAGTGCAGTTAAAAGTATAATTTGAAGGAAGCATTTAATCAGCCTCAATACCCTTCTCCAAACTCGCTGCAGCAAAACATCGCCGGCTCCTATTTTGCAACAACTATCACGTGTCAGAAAAACGACATCATTTTGTAAGTTGCCGTACCCGTGCAAATGGAAATTCCTCGAAGCAAAATAATTCCATTTTAGTAAAACGATGTGACATAAATGGGGGCATCGCAACCCCCTGTCATCCTTTGCTGCAACAAATGGTGATCGCTCTTAAACGAGCTCAGGAGGGCACTGGGTGGGCACTGGGTCCCTCCGAGCAGCTGTGAGGTCCCGAAAATCCCCACTCTTGGGAGAAGAGGGAGAACTGCCTCCTATTTTCCTCCAGAGAAAGTCCTGGGCTGCATATCTGAAATCTGCTCTGGCAAAATGGGAGCACGGTGTTTTCTTTCTCACCTCCCAAATGGCTGTTCTTTGGATGTCTTTTGACATCCAAAGATGTTTTACCTGTTCTCTTATTTTCTCCCCATAAAACTGGAAAACTGAAATGCTGAAATGTTTCATTTTCATTTTAAGCTAATGCACAATGATTTTCTCTACCTCACCTCTCTGTTTTTTAGAGAAAAGAGAGAAAGAAAGGGGGTAAAAGGCAGAAGAGAAAAAAATTACTGGGAGAGAGAAAATAAAAGAGAAAAACAAGCATAGATTAAATGTCAGTGTAAATAAAACTCAAATAAAGCCCTTTCATGAACCAGAAGCCCCTCACTTTCTGGCTCCCCACCTGGGTTTGGGATGATGTCACTCCCAGTCACAATACGATGCTATGGTGTTTGCTGGAGAGATTTCTCCTGCTTTTTCACTCTTTCTCCATCTGTTCTTCATTTTGCCTTCAATTTTTCCACCTTCACTTTTCTCTGTAGGTTGTCCTCTTCAGTAGTGGTCTCCCAAGCCCAAGAGGCTTTTTGTCTGCCCCATCTAAGTCTTGAGACCCTCAAAACCCCAAACCTGTTCTTCTTAATGGGATTTGTAAGACCCACCATCCTTCCCACCACACTTGCCCTAGAAGCACCACCAAGGATCCAGCCATGTCCATGCCGTGGTTGTATCACCATTGACATCAAGACGTGCTCCTATGGAAGTTGTTATCCAAAATGTAGCTGAAGACCAGAAAACAATCAAAGGCTCAGACCATCTAGCAAAGAGATAGCGCCGTCCACATGCTTCATCCCCACCAGGAGCGAGACATGGTGTCTTTTCATGCCATCAATCCCCTTGCTCCTCCTCCTGCAAACTGATGAAAGGGCTGCTGGGGGTGTGAGATGTCCTTCTAGAGCAAACTGCGGCTTCAAAACCGCTGGAAAAAATCCTTCACCAGGGTTTTTCTGCTGTCCTGCCAGAGGTGGCCAAAAAAACCCGAGTTCGAAGGATGTTAGGTCATCGGTTTTTGAGCCGTTTGATCCCATCCTGACTTCTCGAAGGATTTCACCCAGCTTGGTTTTGCAGAGAAGGTGAAAAATCCCATATCATATCAAAATTACTGAGGGCTTTGAGGTGGGCAGAGGGTGAGTGCGAGGTCTGGCAACGAGCTGAGAGTTATGGTCACCCCCAGATCTGCCTGAGGACGGCGGCTGATGTACCGAACATGCCATACTTCTCAACTGCTCTGTATCGCATTTATATTTCTTGAATATCCACCATGCTTGCCTGGCTAAGGGGAGAAACCTTCCCCGTGGGACCAAGGGGTGAGGCAGCCCTGGCACCCTGATGCCTGTGTTGCAGCATCTCCAAAACATCTACTCCATAGGCACACTGGTGGCACGTGTGACATCCATGAGGCTGGAGGGCGTCATGTTGGAGAAGAATCTCATGGTGTTAATTTTTAAAGACAGCTTGGGGCAAAAACGGGATGATGCCTTACATTGGAGGTGCTGGGAGCCCAAAAGCTGCATTGGGGAGCACCAACAGGCACCGGCCATGTGGGCAGGAGGAAGCCAAGGGCTAATTTTAACATCACCCTGTGCCTGCGGCATCTGCGTGACACGCAGAGCCCCAGCGGTGATGGATCGGGTGTCCCGGGGAGGGGGGCAGCGTGCGCGGATGAAAAGCAACAGCAGCGAGGGCTGAGCCCCACGAAATACCCGCGACAACTGCCGCGGCGGGGCTGGGGGCCGCGGGAGCAGCTGCCGAAGGCAACCGGAGCCGGCAGCGGGGCTGCAGCGCCCGGCCCGGGACCAGCGGCGGCCTCAGGGGACGGCGGAGGGACGGCGGGGTGCTTCGCGTGGTCCGTGCGCGTCCCGAGCGTCACCCGGGGCGCGTCCCGTCCACAGGCGAGTGGAGGCAGGGTGGAAATGCCTCCTTGGCGATGTTACCCCTTCCTGGCTTTTTAGAGCTTGAAGCCGTGTCCCTTTGTAGGGCGTGTTTAATACCGCATAATCAAGCAGATCGCACCTTGCTGCTGGGAACGATTTCTCGCCGCTGGCAGAAATGGGTGGAAAGCAGTAATTTTTCCGTGCACCGCAAAGGGGAAGCATTTTTTTACGGCATAGGCATGGGAAGAAAAAAAAAAAAACAAAGAAGTTTGCTCCTTCCTCGGACATACCCGTGCTGGTATGGACGACGCGTGGTACCCGCAAATACCAAGTGTTGCAAAGTGGGTGAGAGAAGAGGACAAGATCCAGTCGTCCCCCACGGAAATCCCCCACGGCAACCCCTCCTGGAGTCAGCACAGCCCCTTGGGAGACACAGAGTGGGGCGAGGCAGGAGGGAAAATCCAAACTAGGATGCATTCGGGTGGGCACTGGGTGGCAGCGGGCACCTAGGACCTCTCCTGCTCCCATTTGAGGGGAGCTCTGCGCCGCAGCGGTGTGAAATCTTACCCAAAAGAGCCCTTTTCGGGTGGATGTCACAGCTCCGAAGAAGGCACTGAGGGCGTGCAGGCAGCTGTCCCCGCGCCGGGCCCGGCATCAGGGTTAAGCGGATCCAGGTTGCCAAGCCGCTGTTTTAATTCCGATCAAGGAAAAAAAAAACAACCAAACAAAAAAACAACAAAACCAAAACCAAAACCAACAACTAAACCCAATGACAAGCCCAATGCAATAATCCGGGCGAACAAATCCGTCGCACACGCACGTTAGGAGGCTGCCGAGCGCTTAAACCTGCCAGATGCACGGGATGGATAAAGTTAAGCGGGGATTAAGGGGGCTCCCCGCGGCGGGACAGCGGCCGGCAGCGCGGGGGGGGGCGCGGCAAAACCAGCCCCCGGCCTGGCCAGGGCGGAAAGGCCACCCCAAAAACGGGTTCGCAGCACGGCAAAAGGCTTCCCGGGCCCCTGCGCCCCGGCAGACCCCCCCGCCTCCTGCGCAACGGGGTCATTCCCGCTTCGTTAAAACGGTTTTAAATAAACAGGGATGAGCTTCCGGTTGGAGTTTTTTTGGGGGGGGGGGGCGGGGGTCCTTTGTTAAGCCACGGGGGTTCTTGACCCAGGAGGAGGGCGGCTGGGCGCCCCGCGGGGGTTCCACGCGCTCTTCGCACTGCTGCGGGCTCGGCCGGAGCCATTTCGGGTCAGCGCTGCCCCGACGAGTAACTTCAGCGGTGACCGGGGCGTCAACACCGCCGGGCGCCGCGCGCCCGCGGGGGCGGGGCCGAGCCCCTCCGCGCTCCTGCCCCCGTCCCACCCGCCGCTTTGGGCCCGACTCGGCGCGCGCTTCCCACGCGGGAAGCTTCCCGCGTCCCGGGGCGCCGCGGGCGCTGGCTGCGGGCCTCGGGGTGTATGTGTGCGTGTGTGGGATGGTGCCCGCGTTTTGCGTGTGGCTGCAGGCCTGATGCGCGTGCGCGCCCGTACGCGTGCCGTTAGTTGCGCGTGTACACGTGCGCGTGTGCACGCACGCTGACGTGCGCGCACGTGCCCGAGTACGTGCATGCAGGCGCGCGTGCACGCGTCCCTGCGCCTTTACGGGTGCAGTGCCTGGGGGCGGGCGCGCGTCTCCGCCGCCGCACGGGCGCGCATGCGCAGACGTGCCTGCACAACGTGCACCTGCGCACGCCCGCGTGCACCCGCGCGTGCACGCGCGCGCCCACCGCCCCTCGCCCGCCGCGGGCTCGCGCACGGCCCGCCCTTCGTCCTCTATTGGCCGGTGCGTCGGTGGAGGAGGGCGGGGCGTGGCGGCGGCGGGGGGCGTGGCGGCCGGCGGTCGGCGCGCTGCCATTGGCGGCGGGCGCCTTTGTGTGCCGGCGGAGCGGGCGGCCGCCACTCGCCGCCGCGTCGGAGGGGCCGGCGGGACCGGGCCGGGCCGCGCCGCGCCGCGCCACAAAGGCCGCAGCATGGTCCTGGTGCACGTCGGCTACCTGGTGCTGCCCGTCTTCGGCTCCGTGCGCAACAGAGGTACCGCGCCCTGCGCCGTGGTCGCGGGTTCGCGTCCCGGGGTGGTGGTCGTGGTGCGGCGTGGGGAATTGTGTGTGGGGGTGTGTGGGCGGGCGGGGGCTCGGCCCAGGCTCCGGGTCCCCCGGCAGGAGAAGGGGTACCCCTCCCCGCCCCCCCCCGCGCTCCAGGCGCTATTGTCAGGTCGGCGGTGGGGGCGAGTCCGCCTCACTCCGCGGGCGCTCAGGGCTCCGCGCATTCCCCCCCCCCCAGCCTCAGCAGTACCCGTTCTGGGGGTTCACCCACCCCCCTTCCCGTCCCCCGGGGCCGCCCCGGCCCAGCTCCCGCCTGCACCGCCAGTCTGTGCTTCGGTAGATCCATTTTCCTTTATTTTTTTCTTTTTTTTATTTTTAATTTTTTTTAAACCTTATTTTATTTTTTAATTTAACCTCCCCACCTCCTCCTCCCCACCCCGTCTCGCCGTCTAGCGTAGCCACCAGGCCATTTCAGCGTAGCTGTAGACGATAACAGCCATTTTTGTACCTCCATCCTGTTTAGCTGAGTACATTGCACTGTAAATTCCTGTTAAGTGGATTCATTTTGCCGTGCTCGTTGGGCGCAGAGTCTCCTGGGGGGGCTTCGGGGAGGGCAAACACCCCCAAATTGCGGCCAAAACACCCCACTCCCCCCACCCCCTCTAAAATTAAATGAGGGAGGGGAAATCCCTCAGGGAAGCGTAATTGGCCTTAATTCCAAAAGCAGGATTGGAAAAGAGGTGGAGAGTAAGATTCGCGGTACCCCCCGAAAGCTGCTGGGGAGAGTCTCCCGCAAAGGGGTGCAGCATCCCTGCCCACAGCTGTCCCCCGTGGGCGCCCGGCCAGCCCCGCGCTCCACCGCCTCCCCCCCCCCCGCCCCGTCCCCATCAGCCACAAGTGTCCCGTCCCCGCTGCGCGCCCCCGGCGTGGCGCGCGCCCCCTCCAGCGCTTGCTCGCGGAAAAAGGCGACTGGCAAAATGGTTTTCCATTAAACAGGGATAACATTTTTTTCTGCTGTGCTGAATTACTTCCTGTTCTTATTTTGTGGGTAATTTTCTGTATCGAATATCCTTTGGTTGTGTATCTTCACCTTTTTCTTGTACTAAAACTAAAGCATGGTCTGTATTTTTTTACATTACCTAGTTTCTGATGTAAATCTCTCTGTAGAGACATACCCTGCTGAAATGTAATGTGCTGTAGCCTATACATCTGCTCAGTGTACGCTGCTTTTGTTCTGTTGCCCTTCCATAGCATGGTGGGCCTTGCCTTTTTGTATTGTGTGCATGATGACATTGTTACACACGATTCCACTAATACTAATATACGATCTCTCAATAAAGAAACTAGTTTTCCTATATTAACCTAGTGTGCTTTTTCTATTGCTGTTTTCCCATTTATTGTCGTATCCTGCTGTTTAGATTTTTTTCCTTGCTTTCTCCCCATCGTGAGGTTGGAGTGAGTGGATTTTTTTTTCCCCCCATAGTGCAGATATGGGGGCTTTTTAATACATGATTTTTTTTTTTCCCCCCTCTCCTATCCCGTATCTACCCTCAGCATTAGTCTGTGTGTACATACTCCTTAGACGCACAGTCCGTATTACAGAATTCTGTTTTACCGCAGAATAACAAAAAAAAAAAGGTATATAAATCCAAGCCCTCGTTATTAATCAACAAAACAAAAAAAAAGCTATTTGATGAAGGGTCTGCTGCTTATTTCATTCTAGTTACAACATTACACATTCCTTACCAGAGTGATACCAAAACGAGAGGGATGACCTCTGGATGGATTGGGGGGGGGAATTATTTTAGTTGGGGTTTTTTTTTTTTTTTAAACTCTGATTAACAGGAGGTAAATGACCCTGGGGGGGTGGAAAAAAATCCCTCTAAGCCATTAGCTGTGTATTTAAACATATACATATATGCGAGTGCCCTGCCCACCATCTGCTAGGCGAGAAGTTGCCGTGCCTCGGTCCCGCGGCGACTGGCTATAAATATCTTCGCTAGCCCCCTGCAAGGCAGGGCTCCTAAAACCCTCCCCGCTGCTAATGTTGTAACTACATTTTTTCCTGCTGGAAGCCTCCAGGCTCACCATCTTCTGAGTCACCCCATTTGGTCAAAAGAGTAAACGATGGGGTTGGGAAGAAAGTTATCGGGAATCTTAAAAATACTGGAAGCGGGGAGGGACGGACAACCCAGTTGCGGTCAGTGAGCAGTTTTGCTGCAGCTGCGAAGCGGTAATAACACCGGTCGCCTCTCCTTGTTCCTACGCCAGACCTCCTCTCCCAGGTCTGCAAAACGCTCCTGTAAAACCTCCCGATTTTTGGCTTGGGTGTCACCAGAAACCGAGGGAAGTCAGGGCTCCCAAAAACAGGAGCTGGGGCTGGGGCATCTTCTCTTAATTGCATTTCCACAGAAGGGAAGGGGGGGAGACACAGGGTTGGTTATTTGTCTTTAATGAGAGGAAGACAAATCCAGCAGGCCGGTGGTTCCCACCACTAAAATTTCAAGAGGAACCGCTTGCAAACGAAACAAAAGCAAGTGGCTCCAGCAACCCGCCCTGCCTTACCCTGAGCATCCCTCGAAGAGACGCATCATTTTGCAAGGCCGTGCCTTTCCACCTTCCCTCCTAGCTTTAGCCTCAGTTTGGTCGTCTTGTTTTTTGTTCTTTTGGTTTTTTTTTTTTTTTAGCAGAAGCATTTATTATTTCCTCCTCCATATTTCCTTTTTCCGTCTATCTCGGTGACTGTTTGGCCATCCTGTCCCCCCTCCTGTATGAGCACAAGCGGGTTGCCCCCTGCTCCCTCCCTGGATGTAGTGTATGCTGTGGCCCTTTGTTCTCGCTCCATCCTCGCCCCGGGCCAGCGCTGAGCTCCGTGCGTGACACACGTCCCCGTCCGCATCCCGAGGAAGGAGGCTCTGCTTCTCGCTTGCATGAAGGGAGACATGCATGCCTGTTGGGGCTGATCATTTGCCAATGTGATATTTTATTCCCCCACTCCCCTTCTTCTTTTTTTTTTTTTTAATAATTTTTTTTTCAATTCAATGAGATTTGGGTTATGGCGTGGAAAAAAAATGAATCCCCTCCCCCTGCCCTGACACCCACCCCAAAACCCCGACACGGATAAACCCAGTCCCCTCCGAAACGTACCTCGTGCTACAGACACCTGCGGGCAGCCGCCCCTTTGTTGATTCACTGCAGTGAGCGTAATAACCCCCCAGATCTCCTGCTACAAAACGGAGCAAAACTGGTCAATGTACTCCGAGGATACCTTGGTAATCTAATCGTACAGAAAGCTGCTGGGTTAATGGCAACTCGGACTAAGCAATTTATCTCCCACATCATATTTTGACCTGCCTTGTTAGAAACACATTCTTACAAGAGGAAACATTTCCCCCCCTCCACCTCCCAGCCTTATTAGTCAGTAACCACCAGGCTTTCATAGCTCATAATCCATCAAATGCATCCCCAGTTTAATGACTTAATTCCCTTGACACGCCGAGTCTTGAAAAGCCACCTGGTACAAAGAAAATAATCTTTTTTTATTTTAGCGTCGCGGGCTGAGGAAATCCAAGAAGCGTCACGTGCTGGTGGTGCTGCTGTGGGTGTGGAGGCACATGCAGTGATTTCTGTAAAGCCTATATATCTCTCCAGCACCAACCTGTATTCCTGGGCTGCTTTAAATAACTTCTTTCAATAACGGGGAGACGGATAATCCCAAACATGGACGGAGCAGGCTCTGAGATTCATTTATATAAGGGTTGTGTAAAGGGCTTATACACATCTGCGTGCATTTAATGATGCCAAACGGGAGCTGGACCGATCTGTCTCTCACACGGGGCTTGGGGCGCTGTCACAATTTCCATCGTTTTTAAGAAACAGATAAACAAATAGTGGTCACGTTTTGCTCATATTGGGAATTTTCAGCGAAGTCTAATGAAAGCTGATCTGGATTTACCTTGCCGTGTGCGGATCTGGCCCTGTGGAAGTGTGTTATTTAAAGAACCGGTGAGTTGGTGCCTGAGCGAGAAAGCAAACGCAGCTGCGAGGCTGGGGGGCGCTTGGGGGATGTTTGCCACAAAACCTGGGAGCTGCTTGGGGTGGGGGGGGACGAGGCGGTGGGGACACGGGGGGGACACAGTCCGGCATCGCTCGGTGCGTCCCGGACAGAGTGTGGGGTGCCGAACCGGGGGGTGAGATCCGTAGGCGCCGGGACGCTGCCATAACCGCCTCCGGCCTCGGTCCTCGCCGAGTCGCCGGTCTCGTGCCAAGTCCTCTTCTGTCAACCTCCTGGAAGGACTGTCCTAGAGTAAGTCTTGAGCATCCTTTTTCGTTGTTGTTTTAAACCCTGCTTATAATTTGGGGAGCACCTCGTTAGCTGAAAGGGGAGGATGGAGCACTGCTGGGGCAGGTGCGGGAGCCCCATCATCCCAAACCTGTAGGAGAAGCCCCCCAAGTGCCATGGGGAGCACGGGTGACATCCAACACCAGCTCATCCCTCCCCACCAACCAGATGGAGGGTGGTCGCAACTGCTGGAGGTGCAGGGGTGGAAGGAGAGGGGAGGACGGCTCTTTCGGGGGCTCTGCGGGGCACGACGCCGGGTAGAGGGGGCATGGCCATCCCCTCCAGCCCGTTTACATGCTGGTTTAAACCCAAACCGTGTGCTGGGGCTGCCTCGTGTCAAAACTGGAAGGTCCTTATCTCTAGAGGTGTTCAAAAGGGGACACATGCTGCAGCAGGTCAGCAGAGCAAGAGCCTTTCCCACCCTTAACCTGGGAGCACTCGTTTTGCGAAGCATTAAATAAATGTGCCAGAACTGCGAGGGGACACTTTGTAAAAGGTCTTCTGCTACATCTAGAACATCTTTTACATCCTTAACCTCCAAGGCCAGAGTTGGTTTGGCAGCTGGGAGAGGTGTGGTGGCACCACCAGATGTCGTGACTCTTGGGCATCTCACGGTATTTGGGTGTTTCTACATAAACCTGCAGCTCCTGGAGTCGGGCAATAGCACGGGGCTTTTCGATTAAAGGGTAATATATAAAGTAGGGCTTCAAGCTGCTGCTTATGGCAAACTTGGTGCTCAAAACTCAGAAGTCAGCTACAACACTCAGGAGGTTTCTCAGCCAACGCGGTGGTTTGGGAAGGAGAAGGGCAACGTGGGGCTGTGGTGGGGCCAGGGCAGGGACCTGCAGGCGGGCATTGAGAGTGGGGCTAAGACCCAGTGGGGAAGAGGATCATTTTCTTCCTTTTTTGGGTTCAATTCAGGGGAGACGAAGTGGGTCGGTCTGCAGTCGGGGTTAGCAGAGGGGTTGCGGTTTCCCAAGCGGCTCCGCACAGGACCCCACGGGACATCCCCCAATTAAGTACTTGTGTGGTCTTGTCTTGCTCCTAAACCTTCTTAGGGGAAAAATCAGGTCTTTTGGGAATGGCTAAATTCTCCTTCTAAAATAAAAAAGCCCCCAGTCACTTTTCAGCCGAGGTGACAAGCCGGTGGTGGCGGCAGGGGCTGGGTAGAGAGCCAGAGAGCTCGGGCGGGCAGAGCTCGGCAGCAGCCAGGACTAAGGGAAAGCAAACCCACGTCTGCTCCATGCCTCCCCATCACCTTGGATTAACACTCTCTGCTCCTCCTCTGCTCAGTTTTGCAGTCTCCCAGGACTTTTTCTCACCCATTTTCCCACCTGCTGGTCCTTTACATTTCCCAGCCCCAGCTGGGTTGGGCTGGTTGGCACGTGCTGTCGTGGATCCCTCTTGGTAAGTGTCCTTAACCGCTGTTGTTTTCTCTCCCTCCCTTTAAAGGCTGTAAAATGTGCCCGCGGGCAAGTTGCAGGGTACGGCTTGTAGTTCTTTAATGAACATTATTGCTTTGGTTTGAGTGACTAAGCCCGGCGGGGTCAGGAGCAAAGCAAGTGCTGGAAGCAGTGAAGATGCAGGTTATGGGGAGAGGCAATAAGGGGCAGCTTGGTACCCGCGGGCTGGGACACGTCGAAATAAGGACGTGCCTGTGGGGAGATGTTTGGATGAGGATTTCGGTAGCTCGGAGAAGGATCTGGATGTCTCTGTCTCTCGCACCGCATCCTCGTGCTCCTGGCCGCTTGCAGCGGCTGCCCTGCCCGGAGGTGACACCCCAAGGTGGAGGTGACCATCAGCTTAGACAGAGCCACCGGCCGTTGCTGTTTTTCCCTGGGGGGCTCGAGCAATGCTGCGGTGTTGTTACCATGCGTCGCTCCTCCATCTCCTTCCCCAAATGGTACAAGGAGCAGCCATTTCCCAAAACGAGGAGAAAGCCAGGCCACAGGTACCTTCTGGGACTTCTTTGAAGGGACCTTGAGCAGGACTCTGGTGGAACTGGTCACCAGGCCACGTGTCCAGGCACCCAATGCTGGGTCTGAGTTAAGAGCTGCTCTGAAAACCTGCTTTTACCTTTTTCTCCCGGCTTGGGAGAAGGTCTCTAAAAGACATTCAGAAACACAGTCCCTTGGGCATCTGTCATGCTGCAGCTTCTCCCCACACTGGGCTCCTCCAGTGGAGGGTGGGATTGGGAAATGTCCCCATAGCACATGTGCCCTCCCCAGCAGAGCTTCGTGTTGTGTCTCCAGGCTTTCTCATTCTCCTGGTGGCATCTGACTCTTCCTTCAGTCACACTTCTAGCTCAAGGTACTGATATATCCAAAGGGATCTTGGGTTTTTTGGGAAGCTGTGGGTGCGTGAGGAGGCACCACCCATGAGCACTGCCCAACAACCTGTTTCCATGGTATGTCTGCCTGAAAACTGGGCACCTACAGATACAAGGAAGCTTTTTTCTCTTTTTTCTGATAGCAGAGGAGGTGCCTACTCTCAGTGCAGCCCTGAAGCATTAGGTAGGATCTCATCTGCCTGTGCTCCTTGGGGCAGTGGAGGATGTTTGTCTGGCCCATTCAGGGCTGATCATGATCACCTGGTGGGAGCTGAGACTTAAATAGACTCTCCTGGGAGGCCCAAACCTCAGTGAGGAGCAGCTGGAGCCAGAAACAAGCTGTGGGTTCATGGTGAAGCTGCCTGGATGTGGGACTGGACACCAAGCCAGAAAGGTCTGAACTTGTTTAAATGTGCATAAATCCAAAATAAGTCCTCAACTTTTAAAAGAGTTGCTTGGCATTTATACTGGGATGACTAAGATGATAATCTAGTTTCAGGGTTTTGTTTTTTTTAATTAAAAAAAAAAAAGGAATTGGCAGCAAACTGACCACAGTCTAATGGTATTTTCTTTGCAGGAAGGTTTGGTGATGCAGTTATCTTTGCAAGGCTATCGGCACGTTTGCAGCCCTGGCATGGCAAACTTGAGCAGGAGCTTTTCAAATCTCAGACAGCGTAATGGGGGTTCTAATGCTTCAGGAGAGGTGTCCGTCAAGCCTGGCAGTGTCCACATACTCCAGGTGGAAAATATCATGTCTCTAATTTGCCCGGCAGGAAAGGAGCTGTAAATCTCATGCAGATTACTGCGCTTCGTGTTGTGGTTTGCTAAATCCACGTTTCTCTTTCTAGTAGCCTGGCCTTTAATATTAATATCTTTAATTTCATTTATAAATTCACTTATCAGCTTTCATTAGTCATCCTGTTAATGATCCCAGGCAAGAAATTTGTCATTTGACGTCAAAAGACAGATTAAGGGACTTCCAGAGCCTTGGGAAACGGCTTCATGCTGCACTGGAATTATAGTGGTTGGCATGCGAGGCTAATACTATGTATAATTTGCATCTGCTGCTCAGAGGATGAGTGATTATTTTATATATTTAGCAGAAAAAAAGAGCATTTCTTAATCATGAATGGTGTTACATTTCCTGCAAACTCTGCAGTATTATGAATCACTGGGCTATAAACATCTCGCTGCCGGCATGCCTGGCTTTGGGTTACCACGGCGGTAAGCCCTGGAGGGTCGGATCCTGACAGCTCGCCTCCTCCTGGGGTGGGGGCTTTACTGCACGAGTGGCTAATTGAAATTAAGAAGCTCCCTCAGTGCTAGGAGCTGGAAGGGACCAGGAGTGGGTTAAGCTTTTCTTGGCCAAAACTGAGCATCTTTGGTCTCTGCTCTCCCTGACGGGAGGTGAGGGTGTTGGTAGGGTTTGGAGATGGGCGTCTAAGGCATGAAAATGGGGGGAAAAAAATCACAGTATTTGCTCAAAACACCTGGAAAAGAGTAGGGTTGGACTGAAAACGGGCGAGATGTAGCATCCCCAGGCACTGCTCCATTCAGGTCCGTCACGATGTGGCTTTATAGATGTTGGGAGCAACCAGCATGTTGGAAGAAGCCTTATCTTGTCCGTCTGTTATTTGTGATATCCCACAAATCTCCGGGGGCTGAGATAAGGAACGAGGAGGCTTTCTGCGCAGAGATAGCGTGACATGAGTGGGCCTGGGGTTACAAGGCTTTTTTTTAAATAGTGAATGTTTCTGTTGCATGCAACCCTACATGAAAGGGTCCCCTCCCGTGCCGGCCACCTGCAAAGCCCATTGGCAGCCCCAAAAGCCTCCCCGTACACGGCTTCTCTGGGCAGAGCCCCCTTTGAGATCGACGGGCTGCAGGCAACTCTCCGTGAGGCTGAACAGAGACATTTTATCTGTTGTGTACCAAAAGCACCTTCTGAGCTGGTTTTGCTCAGCCCTCGTTGGCCTGAGCGGGAAACTTCTGTATGAACCTGTATTGGGTTGACCTTGGCAGGATACCAGGTGCCCACCAAGCCGCTCTATCATTCCCCTCCTCAGCAGGACGGCGGGGAGAAAATATGATGAAAAAGAACTCATGGGTCAAGATAAAAGCAGTTTAATAAAGTAAAAGCGAAGGTTGTGTGCAGAAGCGAAGGAAAACAAAAGATTTATTTTCTACTTCCCATCCGCAGGCGCTATCCAGCCGTTTCCCAGGAAGTCGGACTTTAGCACACACAGCGGTTGCTCCAGAAGACAAATGTTGTAATAATGAATGCCCCCCACCCCGTCCTCTTAGCTTTTATTGCTGAGCAGCCGTCATGTGGTATGGAACATCCCTTTGAGTTTGGGTCAGCTCTCCTGGCTGTGTCCTCTCCCAAGATCTTGCTCACCTGCAGCCTACTGGTGAGGGGGGAATGTTGGAGAGACAGCCTTGATGCTGTGCCAGCACTGCTCAGCAGTAGCCAAAACACTGGTGTGTGATCAACACCTTTCTAGCTACCAATACACAGCACTGTGAGGGGGGAAAATCAACTCCATCTCAGCCAGATCCAACAAAGAACCTGAGATAATGGTTATATCACGTGGCAAGTGCAGCTCTGGGACAGCCTGGAGGTGGCAACAACCCTGGCCGAGGGCTGCAGGCTGACCTACACCCTCTGGCATTTTGGTCACCAGTGCGTGAATCTGGCCTGGGTGGGAAATGACAGCCTGGGTGAACACAGAGGGGCATGAGGCAGCTGGAGGTTGTGGGGATGTGTGGAGATGGAGCCCCTCAGCCTCCCATCTGCAAGGGCTGAAGGGTGACCCACAGCCCAGGGAGTGAAAAGGACCTGGGGGTGCTGGCTGACAGCCGGCTGAACATGAGCCGGCAATGTGCCCAGGTGGCCAAGAAGGCCAACAGCGTCCTGGCCTGTATCAGCAATGGTGTGGCCAGCAGGAGCAGGGCAGGGATCGTGCCCCTGTACTCAGCACTGGTGAGGCCGCACCTCAAATCCTGTGTTCAGTGTTGGGCCCCTCACTACAAGAAGGACGTTGAGGTGCTGGAGGGTGTCCAGAGAAGGGCAACGGAGCTGGTGAGGGGTCTGGAGCACAAGTCTGATAAGGAGCGGCTGAGGGAACTGGGATGTTCAGTCTGGAGAAGAGGAGGCTGAGGGGAGACCTCATCGCTCTCTACAACTACCTGAAAGGGGGTTGTGGTGAGGTGGGTGTTGGTCTCTTCTCCCAAGTAACCAGCAATAGGACGAGAGGAAATGGCCTCAAGTTGCGCCAGGGGAGGTTTGAATTGGGTATTAGGAAAAATTTCTTCACCGAAGGGGTTGGTGAGCACTAGAACAGGCTGCCCAGGGAGGTGGTGGAGTCACCATCCCTGCAGGTATTTAAAAGATGTGTAGATGTGGTGCTTAGGGACATGGTTTAGTGGTGGGCTTGGCAGTGTTTGGTTAATGGTTGGACTCGATGATCTTAAAGGTCTTTTCCAATGTAAATGATTCTATGATTCTATACCTTCCTGCTCTTAACAAAACAGCAGCAAAACCCAACACTCATTCTTAAACTGTTGCTCAGCTCTCTGCCCGACTCCTTCCTTGAGACCCCCCTTGCAGTGCTGCGTCCAGCTCTGGAGCCCTCGGCACAGGAGAGACATGGACCTGCTGGAGCGGGGCCAGAGGAGGCCCCAGCAACGCTCCGAGGGCTGGAACCCCTCTGCTGGGAGGACAGGCTGGGAGAGCTGGGGGGGCTCTTTGAAGGTGAACAGTGAGGGTGGTGAACCCCTGGCCCAGGTTGCCCCGAGAGGTGGTGGATGCCCCATCCCTGGAAACATCCCAGGTCAGGCTGGACGGGGCTCTGAGCAACCTGCTCTGGTTGCAGATGTCCCTGCTCCCGGCAGGGGGGTTGGACTGGATGGCCTGGAAAGGTCCCTTCCAACCCAAACCATCCTGTGATTCTATGACTCCTGTGTTGTTAAATTAACTAGTGGTGGCCAGGCTCTTGTCTCTGAGGTTGTTCCTTGAAGCTATGAGCTGAAAATATGACATTGCACAAGAATTGGGCCCCAAAGCAAGGGGTGTCGTGTCCCAGTGGCTGTGGGTGGGGTGTGCATGTGTGAGCAATGGGTGGTGGACCAGCAGCTCAGGTGACGGCACTTCTATTGACCTGAGTTGCTGGGGACTAGAGCTATGTGAAAACAGAGATATCTGGTTTTGATGATGATGACTATTTTGCGGTTCACTGGATGAAAATTTATTTTCCTGGTTTTATATTGTCTTTGAGTTTTTTAGCAAAATGGGGGCGGGGGGGGAAGTCTTTAAATGGTTCATTTGAAGCGAGATGAAATAGCATTTCCCTTCTGGGGTTATGGCCTATCTTATGGCAGAAAATGAAACAGCATCAACTGGATGCAGGGAATAAAACCAATTTATCATGATCTTTCAGTTGGATTTTTCATACAGAAACGTTTCACCTAGATGTACTTCTTTTCATATCCGAGAGATGAATTCAGTGTTTTGTGCTCCCTTGGAAAGCATGCAGTGGTCAGGAGTAGACTGCCCCAGTCCTCTGTGTTCTTTTACTGCGAAACCATGTTACATGTGACTTTAGTGTGTGCAGAAATCAGATTTATTGAATCAACAGAAAGTGCTTTAATACCTGAGACGAGTCTTGGAGAAGGAAAGGCTGTGTTTCTGGTGCGGGAGGTTGCAAAATGCAGTTGGCTCCTTACAAAATGTGGGAGGTCATGTCAGCTCCTGTCTCTTATTCCTTCTCCCCTCTGTTGGCAGCGAGGGTGGGTTTCCAGGCTTGGGGGGACTGGAGGTGGTTCCCATAATGAAAATGAGAGCTGAGGTCTTGAATGGGATGTGCAACCACCACTTTGCTCCTCACTGGGCTCATCCACCTGAGTTACTTCAGCCTTCGGAGACAAATAGCACCTTCTCCATCGCCTTGTTTGATTTGAGTAGGAAAATCTGTTTGACATGTGTGATTGATTACAAACTTGCTGGTGGAAGCCTCAGGTGTTTTGCCAAAGGAGACCATAGAAGCACCCTGGAGATAAGGATGTATCATCTTGCCGTGGGTCATCTGCAAGGAGAGTCCTGTACTGCCAAATCCAGATGGCATGTGATGCCATCCAGGTACTTCTTCTACAGGGCGCAGGGCTGTCCTGGCGAAGGAAAGCATTACCAGGAGGCAGTTACAAGCTTAGAAAAATAAGACATGGACCGAGGGGAAGGAGGCAAGGTAAATCCCCCCATGCCTGGGACAGAAAGCAGTTCCTCCTGAAAGGAGTCGGGGTGCTGTCAGGGAAGCCAAAGTATGTTTGTCAGGTGTCCGGTGTGACTCCGTTCTTCCTGTAACAAGTAGTTTTGAGCCCCAATAACAAAATCAAGGGCCAGACCTCAACAACATTCAGAACACTCGTAGCAGGTTTTGGGATATGTTACACTGGGCGGTGCATTCAGCCAGATCGTGTGGGACCAGCTGTGCCGAACCCCCCTCCTTGCCCTAGGACTCCTTATCCACAGCCCAGCAGCTCTCACCGGACTCTTTCTGTTAGAAGCTAAGCAATGTGAGGAGTCCTTTCAGCCTGGGCTGACCTCGATGCTGGCAGACCCATCCTCTGGCTCTCTGCAGAGACACAACACTCGCTGCTCTTCAGCAAACGCATTACGAGGCTGGTTATAAGCCAGATGAGAAGTCCTCCTGGCTAGCACTGCTGTTGGTATTGCCTTGGCTTGATTTCTTCACCTTTACCCCTCTCTCTTCCCACCGTGTTTTAAAATACCTGCCGTGTTTTCCCCCGTGGATGTGATGGGTTTTTCTGAATTGCTGCTTCTTCACATTCGTTCCCCAAGCACAAAAGTCTTCTTCAGGGCTGGTGCTGGCTCTGGGGCTCAAACCTGCTGGAAACACTTGAGATGCTCAAGCATGCTGGTCTGGTGTGTGTTGGTGGAGGGGAGGGTGAGGCACTGCTCTCATGGGACAGCGTGTCCAGAAGGTGGAGGACCTCCTTGAGAGCTCTGTATAGGCTGAACGGATAAGGAGGCTGAAGAACAAGTGCTGTCCTCTGGCCGCTGCATTGGTTGTGGTTGATGGTGTTGGACAAGTCTATCTCATAAGAGGGGTACTAGCTTTAAAGCATGGTTGCGTTGGTCATTCAGCCAGGGGAAAGGAGCATCATGGTGTGGTACTGAGTAGGCTCTAGGTAAACATCCTTCGTCCGGCTTCCCTTCTAGAAAATACTGCTTTGGGGGGGGGGGGGGGGATGATGGTTTTGATGGATGCTTTGCAGAAAATACCTGTAGAGAAGTCCTGCTCTCCTTTCATCACATTGAACAGGGAGTTCTGGTGCCTCTCCTCTCCCCCACCGCTTGTTTTTGGTGCACCGGCACTACTGGTCACAGCTTTCTGGCCCCACAGTGGGAATGGGGAGGCAGCAAAGGCTCCTTCCCAATGCCCTGCAATTCAGATGGGAAACAGGGAGATGGACATGCTTTGCAGAAACCCAACTCACTGGCAGCATCCCTGGGGTGGGAGGTGACACCCAGGCCAGCACAAGAGCCGAAGGGCATCAAAGAGGTGCTGGGACCCTCCTGCGAGGCAGGGCCGGGCAGGTGGATGGTGCAGGGCAGGAGGGATGTACCAGGGCACACAACTAACCCTGCTCGGAGCTGCCACTTCTGCAGAGGACTTTGGGGAGTCCTCTTTGAACGCAGCCTGTTGGAGGTAAGTTTACGGAGAGGTTGGGTGTCCAGCATTGGTACCCTGCTCCCTGAGCCAAAACGCTCCTCTCCAGCCCATGAACAGACCCAGTTCCTGCTTGCCTCCCCCCCCCGCTCCAATGTAAAGAACAAGCCCGTTTCTAGTGGTGCCGTGACACACACACTTTTGCGTCATGCTGGGGAGCTGGAGCTTTGAGAAAGCCAACAAATATAATGAGACTTCGTGATTTAAATGAAAAAAAGAAAAAAAGCATAAAAACCCAGAACACAACAGTAACATGAAAATGCAAAGCGGTTCAGACACCAAAAAGCCAAGGAAGGGCTGCTTTGTTCTTACCGATGCCTGCCATGAGGGCTCTGCTCCCTGCATCTCCTGGGGCTTGGGGTTGGCTGTGGTGCAGCCCCTAAGCTGTAGGAGTTGCTTTCTCTGTGTGTCCATGTGCACACCACCCTCCATGGTGAGAAAGGTGGCTTTCAGCTCTGGTGTCCTCCTCTCTCCAAAGAGCAGGTCTTGAAATTCCTGGCGAATTTGCATCTGTGAGAGAGGTTTTAGCTGAGCTTTGGTGTGGAAGTGCTGGCTGATGGTGGAGGAGGGAGGGCAACACACCACGGGAAGCCCGGGAGGCTCTCAGGGCAGTGGGTGATGGACTGGAAAGTCAAGGAAAAGCAGAAACACACAGACAGAATCCCACACTCTGGGCTGGGGATGCTCATCAGCGCAGCTTGGTAATGCCTAGGAGAACTGTGGGTCTCTACTGCATCCAAGCTGAGCAGGGGTTGGGGGTGGCTGTTGACTGGTTTCCGTAATATGAAGAGAAAAGGAGACCTTTGCCAAGTGAGCCGAGGTGCTCTGAAGGGCTGGGTGCTTCGGTTGAATGAGCCACCACTTGCCATCAAGGAAAATGGGGCATTCAGGAGCGTGGCAACTCTGCCCAGGCTGCACCAGTAATACCAGGGCATCTCTGCATTTAAAACTGCAAGCAGGATAACGTTAGCAGGGCTTTACGCCGGTGTGCTGCTACCCCGAAACACAGAGAACAGAAATCCATATACTCCATTAGAGCAGAAGAGTAAATGACCTGAACCCAGAGGTCCCAGGAGCAAGTTTGCCATCCGTATGTCTTTTGTTGTTTCTCTGAAAAATAAGAATGATCCCATTGTAAAATGTCAGATATCAAGATCGACCCATCCAGCTTTCTGTCTGAGGGTATTCAGGGCTTGGGGACTGCCTGCAGGCATCTCTTTAGGGCTAGATGTTTGAGATCTGCCCAATCTTGGACAACTTCTGAGCCAGCACCTCCTCATGGGGCTCGGTTTGATTTGTGTGGTCAAAATGCTTCTTCTGAATGGAAGAACAAGATTAGGTGCTTTATAACCTATGTTTGTCAAAAACGCGTGAGAAATTTTAGAAAAGCAGCATGCGCTCGGCTCCTGTTCTAGAGGCACCAGGCTTTAATTAACATCACTGAGAAGTTCAGATTCCAACTTTAATTCCTCTTTGTTTGTAACTGGGAGCTCTGAGGAGTCAACAGATTTTGTGGTTTGAACAGATGTTTTTGTGGGTTTTTTTTCTTCCCCAGAGCTGGGTTGAATCTGAAATACACCTTTACAATTGCTGCTTTTATCTCTTCTACTTGATACCTGCCAGAACCACTGACCAGTGGACATTACATGGGTTAGTGTTATTCATGCTGTATTATTTCAACTGAGGCAGAAGTCTTCTCTTGGATTCAGTGATTAGAGCTGTGAAAAATCTTGTAATCTTTTTCTGCTTTCTCTAAAGGCTCAGTCACACTGTGATCCGACAGTAAAAATGGAAAATGCACATCTAGGATTATTTTCATTCCATTCTTTGAGTGAAGTCTGCGCTCCTCGTGACGCAGAAGTGCGGCGCGCTGCACCACTCTGCACTCGTGCATTTACAAGCACACCCCTTGCAAGGGTAGAGGAAGCTTTTTCCATGGTGGTGGTGCTTTCAGAGCTGTAATGTGAGCATCTTCCACTGGCTGATACAGAATAACTGGGCTGGGAAGGGACCTCTGGAGGTCTCCAGTCCAGTCTCCTGCTCAGGGCAGGGCTACCTTCACAGTTATTGAGTGTCTCAGGGTCTTGCCCAGGCAAGACTGGGATATATTCAAGGATGGAGATGACAGCACCTTGGTGGTGCCCGCTTTCTGGTCAGCAGTCCATGGGGGTATACCCACTCCGGCGGCTAGATGACCAGTCAGGTGGCATGGGCAGGGGTGCTGATGTGCTCTCCCCTGCCATAAAATTCAATATGTGGGACGCATCCCTGCCATTCTGCACTGGGGTCCTCCCCTCCAAACAAGGGGACTTTCCACGGGCAGGGAGATCCACTTCCAAGTCCACATCTGCTTGGGGAAGATCCCAAACCACCACAGGTCTGGTCCAAGACCAAGCAGCTGAGCTGTGTCCGACACCCAGAGCAGAAACTGGCTCTCCCCAAAGGGCTGAACACGCTCCTGCTTACCCAGATGGCCTGTGTGGGTCCAGGTGGGCAGAACATGCTGACCCGAGCTCCACAGATCCCCATTTGGCCCCTCTGGTCTTCCCTAAGTTTGAGGAAGTGCTTCATTTCTCCACCCGTACAATGCGCCAGTGCCCATCTTGCAGGTCACTGGGTATAGAATTCAGGGAACAAGGAAAATGTAGATGATTCTGCTCCTTTGTAGGTAAAATTCCTGGGAAAATGTAAATTGGTTTTCTGGTTTTCATCCTCCTTTCTGTGGTCACTATTGAGGAAATGTGTTATAGGAGATGTCTGAAGAATTGTATTTAGCCATAAAAACTTGGTTAGATGTCTCTGCTTTCTTCAGGAAATAGATTTAGAAATTAAACAGAAAGCTGACAAAGCTGAGATTTTTGGATGAAAGATAAAAACCTCAATTCTGTCCTAGTGCCACGGCCTCACACACACACATATATATATTTAAGGAATGGGTTTAACATTACTTGGTTTTAATCCATGGGGAGTCATTTTCCCAAGGTCACCCATGTCAGCAGTGGGAAGAGTGACTCAGGCCCCATCTCCTCTAAGAAATCTGCTTAGAAATAATGATCTGGGGGAAAACCCAGCTGCTGACACTAACTGTACAACTTCCTTTTCTAGCTGCTCTGATCAATAGGTTTGCTTTCCCTGTGTAGCCGATAAGATCTTGACTTTTTGAGTCCGACAGCGATTTTTTTGCAATGCCAGCTGATACAGGGCCATGGAGACTTGTGGCCACTTCTCAATACTAGGGGATTTGTCAAAGTACATCAGTTCTGGAGTCCCTGAGAGGGAATTAATGTGAAATGCCTTGATGTTAGTTTCACAGTTGCTTTAATAGGCATAACTACGCTATTAAACTGATCTGCCTGTATTTAACTCTTATTTGTACTTGAGTGGAATAAATGTTTTCCTTTAGGAAGGATGAATTTTACAGAGTAAAAGAGCTATTATAAAGCTCCCAAATGCTTCAGCAATAATGACGTGACAGTTTATAGCCTGAAACCCAGACTCCTCATGCTGTGGTAGTGCCTTAAAGTCCTATTTCATCCTCTTCCCCACTACTTCTTCTCCCTCACCCCAATTACACTTTCAAAATGTCTCTGAAACAATAGGATTGGGCACACGGCTGGCTAGACTTTGGATAGTCACACACAACTAAAATTGTCATCTTGCTTCAGCAGAGCAACTCCTGACTTCAGTCCAAGTCAGCTGCTTCTCCATGTTGTCATGTTACATGGTGGAGAACATCCTCACCTTGATATCCAAGTGGGACTTTGATAACTTAAAGCTCAATAAGAAGTTGCAGCTCATACTGGTCTGGTATAGGCATGAGCTGGCTGCACCCTTGGGTTTGGGTTAATTGTGCTAATTAGTTAATTAGCACAATAACTCAATATTAATTGAGTAGGAAAAGTGCTTTCTGATGTTTTTTAGTGGTAGGTCCTCCTTTACCCATGAGTGACAGTTGCTATACCACTTTATTGTAGAAGCAGGGAGAGAAACTGCAGGTGGAGTGGGCCACCAGCTGTGGGGCTATGTCAGGAAGGTATGGGCAAATGATGGGGTGGGTACCTGCATTTCTTACTTTCCTGCTATGTTGACTGCCAGCTCCTCAAAGCTGCTTCCCAGCTGGGCACAGAGACCAAGGAGGACCCAGTGTTGGTGGCTCTTGGGCTGTGAAGAGCAGAAGGACCAACAGACCAAACAGACTGGAGCGAGTTCGATATCTTTATTGATGATCTGGATGAGGAGATCGAGTGCTCTCTCAGTAAGTTTGCAGATGACACCAAGTTGGGCGGGAATGTTGATCTGCTGGAGAGTGGGAGGGCTCTATAGAGGGATCTGGACAGGCTGGATCGATGAGCTGAGATCAACCATATGAGGTTTAATAAGGCCAAGTGCCGGGTCCTGCACTTCGGCCACAACAACCCCATGCAACGCTACAGGCTTGGGGAGGAGTGGCTGGAGAGCTGCCCGGTGGAAAGGGACCTGGGGGTGCTGGTTGACAGCCGGCTGAACATGAGCCGGCAGTGTGCCCAGGTGGCCAAGAAGGCCAACAGCGTCCTGGCCTGTATCAGCAATAGTGTGGCCAGCAGGAGCAGGGAAGTGATTGTGCCCCTGTACTCGGCACTGGTGAGGCCGCACCTCGAATCCTGTGTTCAGAAGGATGTTGAGGTGCTGGAGCGTGTCCAGAGAAGGGTAATGAAGCTGGTGAGGGGTCTGAAGCACAAGTCTGATGAGGAGTGGCTGAGGGAACTGGGGTTGTTTAGTCTGGAGAAGAGGAGGCTGAGGGGAGCCCTCATCGCTCTCTACAACTACCTGAAAGGGGGTTGTGGCGACGAGGGTGTTGGTCTCTTCTCCCAAGTAACCAGCGATAAGAAGAGAGGAAATGGCCTCAAGTTGCACCGGGGAGGTTTAGACAGACTGGATATCAGGAAAAATTTCTTTACAGAAAGAGTGGTCAAGCATTGGCACAGGCTGCCCAGGGAGGTGGTGGAGTCACCATCACTGGAGGTATTTAAAAAAACATGTCGATATGGCACTTCAGGACATGCTTTAGTGGGCATGGAGGTGTTGGGTTGATGGTTGGACTTGGTGATCTTAAAGTTCTTTCCAACCTTAATGATTCTGTGTGAGTTTATCCAAATCCAACGCCCATGAGTCCAGCAACAGGAAGGATCTTGTAACATCTTTAAATCCTCTGTACCGTCTTTGTGGCAGGCAACAGGGTGAAAAAACTTTAATCTTGCTCATTAAGTGAGGGATAGAAATTCATGGCTGGGGCTGAGGGCTAGCAACTGAGACTGAACAACCCTGCTGAAATCTGTTTCTTGCTTTTGGGTTTTCTTTTTTTCTTTCTTTTTTCCTCTTTTTGGCTCTATCTTTCAACTGACGCTAGTGCAGATTTGTCACAGGTCAGAAAAACTTAAGCCATGATTTGTAGAAGATGAATGGACTTTTAAAATCAATTTTGCGGTCCCCGGTGTCAGTGGGGTGCCAATCACTCTGTGCTGGTGCTGCCTGGTTCCTCTGCCACTATCATTAGGAAGCATGGGCAGCATTCATTACAGGGAGGTTGAGTCTCGCTGCCTGTTAATGGAATTGAGCTGCCTGACCTTAATGTGTGACTGATATTTAATTTGAAATTTCTGTGGACACGGACAGGCTGTAACGGAAACAATACAGGCCCAGTGATGCAAAGCCTTAGCCCCGAGAAGACCGCAAAATAAATTGAATTTAGTAATTAGTAAAAATCCTTGGGGCCTAGAGGTCACACATGGAACTAAAAAAAGTGTATTTTTTTTTCTACTTTGTAACCACACAGGTTCCTGATAGGCTCTCATGTGCTGCTGGGAGGAGTGTGCTACAGTTTGTTTGGCCAGGACTGGTGGGAAATTTTGTGATGCTCCTGGCCCCACTCAGATGGGTGCATCTGCAGCCCCGTAGCCATCATCATCGCTCTCCTGGTCTCCTTTGCTTTGCTGAGGTGCACAAACCCTATACCCCCAAAATCCTTGAGGGTGGTGAACCAATGAGGGCAGTGAACCCCTGGCCCAGGTTGCCCAGAGAGGTGGTAGATGCCCCATCCCTGGAAACATCCCAGGTCAGGTTGGACGGGGCTCTGAGTAACCTGATCTAATTGAAGATATCCCTGCTCACAGCAGGGGGGTTGGACTAGATGGTCTTTAAAGGTCCCTTCCAGCCCAAAGGTTCCATGATTCTATAACCCTCATCCATGGGGTCCCTCCTGATGCACCCCTTGCCCCATGGGGTCCCTCCTTGCAGGTGTTACCTGCAGCAATTGAGCTCCCTGTGGTCCCCATCTGGCCTCGGGGATGGTCACCTGCTAAAAATCCAGCTGGATTTTTTTGACATGGTCACCTGCCATCCCTGGTGGTCAGTTGCAGTCCTTGCTCCACTGGGAAGTGCAGGCAGCAGGTTGTTTTTATATTGTATGCCTGGGGACTGTTACACTGATTTGGGACGCTCCCTTGGTGAGGTTGTCTGCTGTTGAGAACATCTGTGCAGCTGGATCACAAGCTGGGCTGGGCAAAGGCTGGTTTTTTCCTTTGTGGGATTTTTGAGACTCTGGGAAGAAGCATAAACCTCTGCCTGTGGCTCAGGGCTTTGGGCTCTGCCTGGGACACAGCACTGGCCAGTTCCTGCCCTGTGAGTGCCAAAGATAAAAGGTATGAGTAGGTGTCTGGGCTGGGACCATCAACCAGGTTTATTGCCTGTTCCCATCTGTCCATGAGCTCGACTTGCCCCTTGATGCAGCAGGTCAGGCAGGGAGTTCCCAGCATGAGGCTCTTCCAGGAAAAATTAAAATTGGAGAATGAGCCCACCATCCCAGCTGTTTGGCAAGGAAAAGCGAAGTCCCTCCTCAGTCCTCAGGAGCAGATGAAGATGTCTCTCTGGAGCCAGGAGGAAGCTCTGGGCCGGCATGGTGCCAGGTAAAAGATTGAGTGACAATTTCCTAAATGCTTCCTGACCGTCTCGGGCCATGACATTGTCATCCTTTGGGAAGGAAAGGTCTCTGCTCCCTGAGATGCAGGAGTAACAGACAAAGATGAGCTATCTTCTGGTCTAAATCTGCTGCCCACCTCCCTGGGGCTGACCCAGTGCCCTCCAAGATGCGTCTTCCCACTCCTGGTCATGTGTGTCCATGGTTCCCAGGGCAGAATACCACCCGCTGCTGGGAAAAACAGTGCGCGTAAGGCAAGAAAGAGCTGTCTAGGCTGCTACTGGTAGAAACTGAGCCCTGTTCTTCTTTGGTTCATCTTACTAGCCATGGTAACACGCTAATCGGTGTGGGAGCCCGGGGTGGGGTGGTATCTGTAAGTGCCCTGCAAGCGTGGGGTGGTGTAGGTGACCTTGGCTGGTCATAGGGGAAAGGTGACTTCGGCCCCCGAAGCGTCACCAGGAGGCAGTGGGGAAGGGAACGGCATGGCAGCAACCTGCGGCTGTACGAGCGCCTCTTCACGGGAGATACGCGGGGAGAGGGTCTGGCCCTGGGCCCACCGCCCACCACTTCTGCTGCCCAGGACAGCTCTGTCTTCTGCCCAGTTCCCATCTCCTCCTCCTCCGTACAACAGGGTGCGTTCACCAGCTGGGTTCACACTGCACTGGACAAGCACTTTGTCCTCCTCCCCCCTGTGCCATTTAAGTACAGAAACAGCTAATTTGGGTGTGTTGTGATTTACCATGGCACAAAAAGTCTGCTTGAAGGCCCTGCAGAGGAACCAAAATCAATAAATTTCAGATGGTCTAACAAATGAAGCTGAAAGGTCATAACATATTAAGCAGGAGGTCATGTGTGGTGTTGCAAGATTCTACTAAATATCAGCCAACGATTAGTCCATCCTCTCCAAAAGACCAAGAGGTATAAAGTTCCTTCTGCCACATGTTCAAACTCGCAGCATCTAAAAATGGCACAAGCCCCCTATGAAAGAGAGACACAACTTGAAGAACAGCAAATGCGAGGGAAAATGTCAGGTTGGTGAGGTGTGTGAAAATGAATTTGGAAAATTCTTAGCTTTTTTTTTTAAAGCCAAAAGGGACTTGTAGATCCTGTGGCTAGCACTAATTAATTTGGCGTTTTGCAGAGCATCGTCATTGCTGTTTAATCAGCAGCTGTGAAACAGTGTTGTCCATCTGCCAGCCTCCCACCCCAGCTCCTGGGGATGGCAAGGGACATCCCTTTGTTAGACTGATCACCATATCTTGCATTTGTTTGAAAATCTGGTCTTTTAAAGGCCTCATCTGACATAAAAGTTCAGGAACTGTACTGGACAGGAATTTCATCTGGGAAAAGCAGAGTCAAGGCATCAGTTTAACTGGGGGGTTAGACTCTTGCAGAAAGAGCTCAACAAGGCTGCAGGCTTCTCCCCAAGGCCATCAACCTTCTCCTAATAGTATTGTGCTAATTGACTGGCAAATTCCTTGGCTCTTGTGCTTACAGGGATGGCTGGTCTAACTGAGTTCACTAATTCTCCCCCAGTCCAATTTCTGGTGTCTGATACTGGGTCTCCCACAACCTCCAGTGGTCCAAGACCATGAGTTTGAGGAGCAGCTGAACCTCACACCCATTAAAACCACTAAAAGCCCATACCAGACACCCTGCAAACATGAAATAACCCATCGGCATGAGAAAAATCTCACCTCCTATGTGGTGGGTAGTGACTGATCCTGAAAACGTGTGGGTGGACGCATCGGTTAAGTTAAAAAGTGCCTGGTGTGCAGAAAGCCTGGGACACGCACACTTTCCCTGTGTGCCACAACATCTCACCTTCCTCCCCAAGGGGTGACAGCTCACTGGGACTTGGTCATCGCCACTGTTTGTATTTATGGGGCACTTAACCAGCCCTACAAACAACAATTCACAGGTTATTCTGCAACCTGTAACTGAAAACTTCTTTATTTTGTTGTCTCTGCTAAGAGTAGCACCTGCAGCCCCAGGGAGCCAAATTCCCTCAGAATGCCAATTTTGTTTCCGGCATTCTGCCATTTCTGGCAAGGCTGGCTTTGGAAAGCAAGATAATGGTGGCAACCTGGTGCTGCTAATGGGCTTCTCCAAGGGCGTTTGCTGGTCCAGCAGGACTGAGGGCTGTCTAGCCTCCCCGTACCTGCTGTGCTTGCTGGTTATGCTGAACGGCAGTGTGTAGGTTTCCAAGGTAGATGTAATAAAAACAACATCCATGTGAGAGAGGAAGATGTTTCTGTCTGAGTGGGCTCAGCAAAACCACTGTCAGGAATGGTAAAAATCATAATGGGAGGTCAGCTCGGGTCCCGGCTGGGCGCTTTGCTCCCGTGCGCGATGGGACGAGGCAGCGCTTTGAAAGAAAACGGGAGAGAACTTCACCTACCGTTGCCTTGGTAGCCCTCCCTTCAGGTGACTTAAGGCTGCCTGGTTTGGCTTGTCCCCTGATACAAAGCACTTGCTTCTCCCAGCAGCTCCCCCAGCTCCCCGGTGCTCTCCATCCCATGAGGTGCCCATCATGTCCAACCAAGGGGTTGATGCAATGCAAGGACTCTGGACCCAGAGCCATTTCCCACCCTGCGATGCTCAGTTTAGCTCTGCCTGAACTAATTCCATGGGGAGCAGTCTGCTAGAGGTTGTGTTTTGCTCGAAGGAGGGAGCAGACGTTGCTGCCGGGGTCTCTCTCTTCCTCCCCCGCATCCTCCTCATCTGCTCAAGCCCCTCATTCCTCCCACAGCAGCTGAAGAAGACACGAAACCCGGGCTTGCAGGTTTGCGTATGGGCCTCCCTTGTTACCCAGCTTGGTCCATTCTGCATCTGCCAGTAGTTTCTGCGTCTGTGAATTAACCTTTTGGCTCTGCAGCGGTTTTTCTGTTTGAGGTGCCTGGGTTGGCTTCTTGGGACTAGTTCAATTACCGGCACTCTATTGCCTTTACATTTAAAAGCCAAAAAAAAAAAAAAAAAGCCAAACCCTTCATGGGCGGCAAGCAGAGGGAGCGCAGACCTGCCTGCAGACAGGCTGAAGCCAGCGTGCCTGGGTTTGCAGCGGGCACCGCTGGCGCTGGCCTGAGGGAAGCAAACGCTTCCCGACCGTGGACCATGGCTGGTGTTTCCTCCAGACCTCCAGCTGTGGGAGCTGGGTTACGTCCTATGTGAACAAGAGGTAGGAAGACCTTGCTGTGGTTGGAGGTAGATTTCGACGCAGTGTTGCGATTTGTCCACCTAAAAATTCATGCAGGGGCCTCATTGCAGCAGTAGGGTGCTTCTTCCTTCGGTGCAATTGCTATGCCATGTGTAAGTAGTTTCACATCAGTGACTTCTTGCTGTGATAGCTCCTACGTGCTTTATAATGTGGCTTATGGCTGGTGTTGCTCAAGGACAGATGGCCCAAAGTGTACCTGTACATTTGGGAGTTCTTCTTCTGATTCACGGCTCCCGCGTTCATTAAGTCACCTGGGTCCTGTGCAAATCCATACCATATGTGGGCTATCCCATTCCTCCTGGAGACCACATGTATGCAGGGCTGACGGCAGGCTGGGACCTTCTGGGACAAGGGGTGGGCTCTGCAGCACGAGCCACCTGCCTTGCTTCCAGCCAGCAAATTCCCCAAACCTCTTTTGCAAGTAATTCTTCACTGGGTCTGCTGGGATCTGGGGAGGCTGAGACGTGGGACGAGTGCATGGGGAGGCTCTGTGCATGCCATTGGGTTGCAAGCCCAGCGCTGAGATGGAGAACTTGGTGGGAGGCTGTTTTGGGGGGAAAATTTCCAAGCCCGTAGGGTTGCCTTCAATCTTCCCTCCCAGCAAATGGGGACGTGGCTCAGAGGGGACGATGGGTGGACCCATACCCCATGGAAAGGACATTTTCCTAAGGTAACATCTGCAGAGTCCTCCTTGGGCCACGTTGCATGACCCTGGCCCAACATCCACCCAGCTCCCCACCCAGTGCAACGTTCCCATACCCGGCAGCTCCCCGTTGCTTCCTGCAAGAAATCCCAGCCCTGCAGATAATGAAGCATTCGGATAATGGCACCGGCTCGACAGTAGCCCAGCGTCCCACTGGGGACCCTCTGACATCTGGAGCCAAGCGTATGAGATAAAACACTGCTATTTCTCTCTGCTCCAGCTAAGGTGGACTTTTGAAGGCCGGCCAAGCCCTCGGGGCGTCTCCTTGGCTTTTGACCACTGGAAAGTTGCTGGCCTTGGTAGAGCAAAGTCTGAGTTTGGGGGAAATCTGAACGTGCCAAAACCCTGGCAGATAGCTAATGAAATCCAATGCTCACCCAGCGGCTGGTTAGGTAGTGCTGGCTGCAATAACTGCCTGAACTCCAGAGAAGTGGGATGTCACAGGGGAGCAATTAGAACAGCAATCCATCCTCAAAATGTTACACACATTGATTAAAGGGCTTGGGGAATTTTGCCTTGTTTTAGCTCTTCCTGAACGTCAGGCTTAATGTGCCAAAGATCGAATAATCCAGCGTTGCAAGTAACCCCCGGAAATCTCGGGCTGTGATGCTGGACTGCGCTGGGTGAAGGACATTGATCCTGTTAAAGAGTGGGTATTAAAAAGGCAAGATATTTGAGAGACAGTGTTGTGGACTGTGTGTATCTGAAAAAAGCCTGCCATTATTCAGCATAAGCTGCTTTTCTGAAATTATTGGAAGGTAGGAAAAAAAATCCCACACATTTTTCTCTTCCCATTTTAAATGTTTAAGCCAAAAAAAAAAAAAAAGGCTTATGAGATTTAAGCTATATATTACCAAATAAAACTGCATCTGGGCCATGTGCTTCTATGCCAAGTTTTGGCCTCACGAGAGCACAAACATGGAGAGTAACAAGCCCCTCAAAAGTGAGGTTGGTGACGGAAACATTGGCTTAATCTTAACCCTCCCAGGGATGCCAGATGCCTGTTGAGCTATTTCAGAAGCTGGTTGCAGGGAAATGAGATACTGTCTGTGATGTGGAGCTGGACCTGCAGCATCCTACCTGGTTGCTGCAGGGCAACCTGCAGCCCTGTGGGATATTCTTGATGGAATAAGCAGGAACCTGATTTCCTATTCCCATTGTGGTGGAAAAGCGAGTTCCTTGCAGTCAGCCTCCTTTGACTTCAGCGCGAGGGGAAAATACCCTCAAGCGGGTGGATTTTCATGCTGGAAGGGACAGCTGTTGTCACCTTCATCCCACATCCCAAAATTAATTCTTGCCCAAGTGAGGGGGATGTCCTTTAGGAAACCATCCAGCCTGGGCTTTGCCAGCACCGGTGCTGAGGAGGGGATTTTGGCTGCGGGTATGTGGCGCCTGGTGTTTCAGCCTGTGTTGGCTGCAGGTCAGTCTCAGCCGATGGGTTTTGTCAGGCTCGTTACCAGGCTGATGAATCTCCTCCTGCCCAACCAGTGCAAGGTACTATTTTAGGCTGTGCTCGACCATGGTTTCATCTTTGCTCTTGCGGATGTGGAGACATAGGTCTCCTGCAATGCCTCCCTCCAGGATGCATGCGTGGCACCCTTGGGCTCCTCTCCAAGACTTCTTCTTGGCTTTGACACCAATACAAGGAGTTTATTGCTCCCAAGGGACCCCACCTCCTTATTTTTATATAGCAAACACTTGTGCCTTCAGATGTTGCTGGGGCTCTGGGAGCTCATTGTTTGCCGATTACCAGAAATCACTTTTCCTCGGATAGCCTGCCACCTGCAAATAGGACTGTATGGTTTTTCTTAGATGGATGACTTTACATTTAGCCCTGTAAAATACATATTTCTTGCTGTCTGGGTAGAGTTTTCCGTTATATGTTATTACAGCAGGGCTTAGAAGCACTAACTATGCCAAGGACCTCATGCAGAAATGTAAAGTAAGAGCTATTTCCGCATCGAGAAACTGATGTTTTACTTGTACTTTAAACACAGCTCGCTCGCTCTCCTGGAGAGACACATACCTATAAAGTTTGGGATATTACGTTTAATAGGGAACAGGCTTCCAGGGTCTTTGCTTTTTAGCTACAGACTTCTTATTCATGGAGCATACAGGGGGAATTGCCAGGACGTGGCGCGTCAGGGCTCGTGGTAGCTGGGGTTTCCCCAGAGCTGAGTTGAAGTCAGCTCAGTGCAAAGCGTGGCTGAGCTGCCCTGACCCGTGCCAGCTCGCTGACGGCACCCACCGCATCTCACGCGGCTTCTCTTCAGCCTTGGTCCTCGGGTTGGACTGCGTCCCTGGCTGCTGCCATGCTGCTGGGGGTGCAAACAGGTCCCTGCACAACATCTCGGACCGGTGCACAGTGGTGGTCTAACCTCCAAAGCCCTTTAGGTTAGTTAAATGAAGAGGTCCAGCGGGGACTGGGAACTTGCAGAAGCTCTGCAGGTGCAAGCCCCCGTGCTGAGGGCTGCCCTTGGACCAGCGTGTGGGCTCAGGATAGGACCTTGTCGTGTTGTACGGGACACTTGCTAACCTTGTTGCATTTGCTGCATCCCATGGACCCATCTACCAGGAGTGTTTCTTCTCTCTTAAAAGATAATCTTCCTTTTTTGTACCCTAGCATTTCTAAGACGCTCCTGTCTTCTGTATATTGTCATTTGGAAGAAGTGCCAGGTGCTGAATGGCTCCCGATTCCTGCCTTGTGGGGTCAGGAGAGGTATTTTTTGGTGTGTTTTTTGGGTGGCGTCTAAAAAGATGGAGGGGTACCGTACAGTGTACTGGCTTCCCTGGGCAGCGGGTACCACACATGCTGCAGTGTTGCCCTCCTGGCCCCGCTGAGGGTCTCTCGCAGCCTGGTAAATGCTCTGCACCACACTTGGCATGTCTCTGCAAGGTTTAGGATGAAATCCAGAAGATGACCTGCAACATGAGATCAACCAATCTCTTTGCAAGTGGATGTCCCATGTCCTGACTCTCATCCTTGCCTCTCACCTTCATTAGCCCTCAGCATTAATAGTGGCACTAACAACACACCCACCACTTGCCACCTCCCTTTTTTTAATAGCTAGCCTGACTTCTTGCTGCTTCCCAATGCTGTGCTGTCTCCTTGAGGTCAGACAGCTGGTTTTGGTGGAACATTTCTGTAGATGCTAGGAGAAACAAAACTCATCCGTGCTCCACTGTCAAAAAGTTATCGCTTTGGGGTTGATTTGCCAGAGAGCCAGCAAAAAAGAAAGACTGGACTGCAAAACCATTCCCCATCCATCCTGATGTGCTGTTCCCAGAAATGGTGAAACATTCCACCGGTTTCCCAAACCCGCTCCCCAAATCACTGCCACTCACTCTGGAGCTGTGCGGATGTGTTGGGTGGGATCTCCCACCTCTGGGCTTAAGACAAATAAACCCAGCAGGCAAAACCAGCTGGTTATTACAGTCCCATTTAAAACATGGGATGGGGAGGAAACAATGCATGCAACATGGAGATGGGTGGAATTGATGCAGAATAACCCACCCAAAACAGCCGCCTCTGCTTTTAGGACAGGTTTCAAATGCTGTTCTGATCTCTCCCTAGCAGGGAGGTTTAAAGCAGGTCAGGCAAACCATGCTCCAAAAAGCATCTTTTCCCTCTTTGATGATAAGGGGAGAGCGGGATGGAAACCTTGACTGGGAATCCCTATGTAGACAGGGGAGACAAGGTTTGTGGGGAGGAGAAGGTTGGCACCGACGCCGCTGGTTGTCACCCAAAAGCTGCAGAGGAGGGAGGGGATATTGGGGCCGACACAGGATTGGGATGCTGCCGCGGCACCCCTCTGCCTTGTGGGGCAGAGCAGTCCCACCCCCTGGGCCGTGCCGGGACTGTGGATAAGCCCTGGTTCCCGAGTGCCCACGGGGTACGGGTGTGCCAAGGGACTCTGCTCCTGTCTGAGCATCTGTGGCACAGCACGGGTTGATGCTGAGCAGATGCAGGTTTCAAACCAGGTGGGGTCACGAAGTCTTTTGCTTAAACAGGGAGAAGAGACAGCTGAGAGCATTGGCTCTTCCCATTAGCTCCTTCCGTGGAGAAGGGTTGAAGGTGCATTTGAATTTCAGACACACCGGGTCTGGCAGCATTTGGGTGGAGGGTTTTCGTTTGGGCTGTCGCAGAATTAAGAGGCTTCATGAGCAATGCAGCACAACACCAGAGATCCCACCAGGTCCTTGCAACATCTAGCTGGGTTTTTCCCCCATGGTTTTAGCTTGTTGCCTCTTTCTGGATGTCCTGCATATCATTACTGGTAGGAGGGAGCTGCTGCAAGCCCTCCAGCTGGTCATGAGGAGAGCTTAAGGGTGTTTTAAGGCAGGTGTTGAGAACTTCCAAATGTCTGAGGAGGGCTTTGGACACTGTGAAAGCATGGAAATGTTGGAAAGCCAAGTATTGAATTTCCCTTTCCAAACAACTGGCTGCAGCATATCGCTGCCCGTCAAAGTCGAAGGCTCCTGCGTGCACGAGTCAGCACGTTTTCACATTCCCAAGGGCAGGATAGGGCTCGCTCCAAGTGCTTCCTCATTGCTCTCTGCAGGCAGAGCCAAGTAATTGACCTCAGTCACGTCAGGATTTTTAATTATTTTTTTTTTAAGTTGAGGATTAATTACTTCCCCTGGTTAATTTTCCCATTTCCAGGCTGGGGACTAATTCACGTGTCTATAACACCCTGCTAGTAACATATAACCACAAAAAGATGAGCTCTCTTGCCTCTTTTGACCAAAGGGGCCCCTGGTCTCCTCCAACTCCCTTTTCAACTTTTTTTTTTTTTTTTAAATTGGGCTAAGAGTCCAAACCTTGGAAAAGAGCCATTGAGCCCAAGCGCCTGCCAATAAACTGGGAAAAGCTCTGATTTTGTTTGCCTTCCCCACCACGCGGCACGTAAAATGGGCTCGGGTTACACGTAGGAGCCAGCTGGAATGATGGTGGGGGAGAAGGGATGGGTGAGCAAACCAGGGTGCCTGGATGATGGCCAAATCCCCAATAATGTTGGGAGCCTTGAAGTTCAGGTATCGGCCAAACCGTCTCTGCCCTCAGCAGCGCAGGGGTTTCGTTCAGGCGTAAGCAACGGGCCAAGCAGCCCAAAAACGTCATTGACACCTGAGATGTGACCCCTGCTCTTAGCATGGGGGTCGAGGGCGCGTGATTCCTGTCGGCCGTTTGTCCTTCACCCTTTCCGGCGCCTTCAGACCGAACAGAAACGAGAAGCGTTATAAAAAAGTCGCAGAGGGGTTTTGCAACATCGCCAAAGCCGTGTTTCCTCCGGTTCCCGCTCCTGGCAGGCTTGCAGAGCTGGGTCCAAAACTGTGAGAAACGGGGCAGTTTGGGGAAGAAGAGCTGGGCTGGGTGGGAAACATCTTGCCAGGCTGCCGGGGCCACCCGTCCCTCCGGGTACGTGAGAGCCTGGGAGGGGAGGAGTGAAACTGGGACTGGTAAATCTCAGAAAACATTTTCTTTCAGTGCGATTTGGGGTTTTTTTGTGTGTGTGTGATGATCCAAAAATCATAAATACACCCTCGAATGCTGTACATGAGAATAAAACTATAATTAAAACATAGTGTGAAGTATAAAAGCAAAAAGATGGGTTTAAGTGTAGCAGCGCTGCCGAAGTGTTTCTCCTTCCTCCTTGGAAAATATTGCCGAATTCAACACGTCCCTGTGAAACATTATCTTCAACAAAACTTTTTTTTCCCCCTGAAGCTAGTGGAAAAGGGTTGCAGGAAAGAAAAACCTCATCCAGTGCTGCACAAACAGCCGTCTCTCTCCTGTGATGGGTGCAGGCTGCCTGGCTGTATCCCACCACTAGCTCTGGCTGCTCCCCAAGCCCCCCTGCCCAGCATCGCTTCGGCCCTGGTGTAAGCTGATAAATGCTGGTTATTGCCAGTTGTAAGTGGGGTTTGTTGTTGTTGTTGTTGAATGCTGAGCCTAGGCTCTGGAAGGAGTCCCACCTCGGCTTCTTTTCGGGTGCGTCAGGGCTGCACGTGGTTTCACCCCACGGCGTGCCGGAGAGGAGATGCTCTGCTCAGCGCTGGGGACCACGGGTGTGTGCACGAGCCTGTGCTCCAGCCAGGCCAGCTCATGGCGCTCAGCAATTAATGGGAGGCTTCGTTAGGGCGAGAGGATGTTGAACAGGGATCGTACGAGCAGGCAGGGGCAATCTGCAGTCTCCAAGGTCTGTGTTCACGTGTTTTTCGGGACGAGCTGAGCTGTGTTTGGCTGTGCCTGCACAGAGGTCCGCAGAGGCAGGTTGCAACACGGGCTTTGGGTGGCAGCGGCCATCAAACCATCGCATGGCGACGGGGGAGCCCATCGCAGCCCCGTTCCCCGAAACCCCTTTGCAGCCCTTCTCCATCAAATGTGCAAGACTCTGAGCAGGAGGAAGATAAACCTCCAAAACCTCATGTTTCCGCCCAGGATCCAACCACGCTCCGCCAGCCACCGCAGACCAGCCCTTTGCCCGCTGCAAGGGCTTCATCCTGACTCAGTCCCTGGCACTGTACAGCCTGGACAAGCAAATGAGGTGAATGAAAACACTCTTTATCCAATGCTAACCTGTGCCGGGGCTGCTCCTGGCCCAGCCACAGGCTGGTGCTGGGGTCTGCTACACACTGCAGGGCACTAGACGTGTGGGACGGCAGGCTGCACCCTGGGCTGGATTTGAGCTGGCTGCCTGTTGGTTTTGGCGCAGTTCTTGCCATTTGCTAAATGAAATGAGAAAGCTGTTGGCAAAGGTGCTGAAATTGAGACAGATTCCTTCCCGTCTGAAAAATTTTTCTCAAATTCTTTCCTCCTCCTCTTCCATCCTCCCTGCCCTGATCTCTTTGCCCAGCAGTTTACTATCCTACAACACGGGTGAGACGGCGTGATATCTCCCTCTGTGCAAGACCCCTAAATTTTCATGCAGCCGAATATACCACAGATTTGGTCTGGGGGGTTATTTTTTTAATTTTTTATTTTCCAGGTGCGCTGTCAGCCCTCATTTCCTATTTGTAAGTCAATTTAACTCGTTTAATAAGGGTATATTCACAAATCATTTGCAAAGGGTTAGCGCGTGGCTGATGGCACCAAGCAATTAGTAGCTCGTCTGTCGACGCCGCGCGGCCCTTCTCGGCACGCCAGGTGAGGCCGGAGACGCTCCCGCGACTTCAGCCTTTACCCACCGTACGCCGTCGGCACCGGTGCGAACTTCCCACCGCACCGCTGTCTCCGAGGGGAATTTTAATGCACGCCCAGAGAAACAGCCTGCGGGCACCTGGCCTGGCAGGCTCTCCACAGACCCCGGTGCTTGGTGCGGCACCCGGCACGGCTCCGATTTTTGGGGTCTATCTGCCTCCCCGGGGCGGGAGGAGAGGCCGCGGCGGCTCTAATCAGGGCGAACCGGCCGAGGCGGCACGGCTCCGTCCCCCGGCTCGGCCGGCTGCGACCGGCAGATCTTCCGCGGCTGCAAAACCCGCCGGCGAGCGAAGCCAGGGCTCTCCGGGAGCTGCCACCCCGCTCGGCCGCGATGGGATCGAGGCGTACAAACAGCCCCGGCCCTCCCGCCGCCCCCCGGCCCCGCGCGCTCGCACGCAGCCCGTGGGTGCCTCGGCAAGCCGGCCAGGTTGCCTTACCCAGGGGAAAAATTCACACGCATCGCAGACGGCTTAACAGCGTAAGGCAGATTTTGTTTTCCTCCCGAAGGCGGCCGCGCTCCCTGGGCCGCAGCTGCCTGCTCGAGATACCCACCTCCGGCCCCATCTCTGGGCCTGATCCCCTCTCCCTTACCAGCAGCCCAATATTCAAAAATATTGCTGCTGTGAGGAGAGGAGGTGGAAATAAATGGTTCTGCTTTCTGGGTTTTTGTTTTCATAAAGCCTGTAGCATCCCCCGCCTCTCCGCAGGGTTTACCCCGGGGCTTTGCGTCTCCGAGATGGGTCAGCGTGTAACGAGCACGCGGATCCCTTGGGCTTTTCTGGGTGAAATATTGGTGGGTGGATAAATTTGCGTGTGCAGATGCACAGTCAAATCCTGATGATGCTAAAGGAGAATCCCCAGTGACAGAAATACCCAGTATCAGACCAGTAAATTTCAGTGACTTGATGTCACATACCAAAAATATATGAACCTGTCATTTCCAGGGTTCACCTGGGGGCACGAAGGAGTTTGGGAACATTTCTTTTAATGAAAAAAAGTCCGGGCTGCTTCAGATAATGTATAGAAACAATAAATGTAATGGTAGAACTGAGAGGAAAAAAAAAAAAAAAAAAAGAAAAAGCCGTGGAAGTGAGAGCGGCGGCCAGGAGGACGTGACGAGTTTCCCCACGGGTTTCCGCTGTGCTCGGAGCCTGCATGAGCGAATGGTGGACGTGGCGCGGCCGCGAGCAGCCAAGCAGGTTCAGCTATCCACGTGCCTGCATCATCTGTCGGCTTACTAAAAACAAATTCATACCTCCTTGGTTTGAGACCCAGCCTGTAACACCGTCTTCTAGCTGAGCATTTTGGGCGCGTCGTAAATAGCTGTTAAGCGATGCTCCTCGCAGGGTTTTTATCTGGGGATCATCTTCACGGTGTGGGCAGGGAGGTGGGGCCGTGGCGTTGCGTAGCTGCGGGGAATACAGCAGAGCCAGCTCCATGGCGGGTCCTCGGCATCGCGGCGTGCAGCCGTGGCGTCAGTTGCGGTAGCAGAGGTGAGCCAGCCCAGTTGGGTATCTACTGATCTGCACTCGTGTTCTGGTAGCAGTAGGAATTAACGAAGTGCCGATTCACCCACCCCTTGATCCCTGGTGCTGACCTTGGCTCCAGGATGTGATGGAAGAAGTCGAGGGGGAGTGGACCAAGCAGCTATCAGAACACCACGCAAGGCAGGGGGGTGTTGCTGGTGTTCACCCAAAGGCACAAGGTGGATGGGGCCACGTGGTCCTACACCATCATGCCATGCCGTAGCTTCTTTTGGGGCAGGCCTGGCCCCGGGCATGTCAGAAGACCACTGGCTTGCCCAAGACTTGATTCATGTTTCCACTAGATCCCATCTTTGTCTCTGCGTGTTAGGGCAAACCTTTTGCAGGGCACTTCTTAGACCTGGATTAGCTGGGCTCAGACATTAGCTGCCTTTGTGGCTTAACTGAGGCCAGAGGGGTGTAAGGCAACAAGAATTGTCCCAGCTGGGAGATTGGGTGTGTGGGTGGGCAGACTGAGAAAGAGAGCAGACCTTCCACACGTGTATGGTTAAGAGAAGAGCATAAGGAACTAATATGGAGAGGGAGAGGAACTGCAAAAAAGGGGGAGAAATGCCCCCCTGCTCTGCTAAGAAATAACTCAATTTAGATGCTTGCATTGAGACAGAAGTCTCTGATCTCAATGACATTTGGCCACAACCAGTTAATAGGAGACTACAAAAAAATGAAGTCATCTGCTTTGCTTACACAGAAGTGACATGTGGCTCAGCTCAGAGCTGCTGATCTGATGTTGCTCTGAGTTGCCATCATCTGCCTGCCACAGCAACAGCGTTTAAATGAAAAGAAGAAACAACAGGACAAGGAAAGAAGGATTTCTGGCTGGTGGGCAGCCTGACAGTAAGCCCAGAGAAATCAGTCTTCCATGGCTCCAGGTATGAGCAGCTGAAGCTACTCATGCCACTGGAGGAGCACGTCAGTGAGCCTCAGGCAGCAGGGTGGACCCTCTCCTCCTGACCAGTAGGCTAGACATGGAGACACGTCTTTCCAGGTTGGCCTCAGGTCAAAAGCCTCTGAGGGATGGTGAGGACTGCATCATCTCTGCAGCAAGGGCACTGGGCTTCCCCCTCCCTCTTCAGCTGGAGGAGGCAGATGTTTGCAGCAGAGGCCACTGAAGCTGATGAACCTGTTAGGTGCCTTTGGGGTAGGCCATAAAAAAACATCCAAGATCTGGCTGGCCCCTTTTCCTGCAAAATCAAAGTATCCCAATGGAGAAGGATAATCCTACTGTAGGATGAGGACCAAAACTCTGGAGCCTATTGAGTGGGGAGGGGGTCTCTGCCTTGCCAATCTCAGAGCAGCATTGTCTTTCTGCAGCCACCACTGGGGCAGTCAGTGGAGAACATGGCTGATGGAGGATGTGGTTAGTAGCTCTGGAGCTTAATAGGCACAGTTTCCAACCTCATCGTCTTTGCTGCAGAAATGTCTTCAAAGCTTAGCTAACGAAAATGTCATCCCTGCCCTTGTTCTGGGGAATAAAAACAAAAGATGGAGTGGGGTATCTGGACTGGCTTTTAGTCATGGATTGCTCTCCACTGTGGCAGACATTACTATCCAGGCAAAAAAGCAGATTAAATTCATGAATCAAATTTTCTTGAAGCATTTTATGGGCGATGCTTGTCGCTTCCAATGCAAATGTGATCCAGGACCAAACCGCAACTTGGGAAAGAGAAGGAAGATGTAAGATGGAAGATGTAAGAGAAGGAGTAGTCATTAACAGGCACTGCTAATGTGAGATCCTCCGTTACGTTGAATAGGGGTGAGCGCCTGCGAGCCAGATTCTGGTGCTGGGCATGCTGAGTTACTTGGAGTAAAGCTGCTTAGCTGGTGTCAGCAGGGTGACACTGGATTTACCTTGTGTACGCAAGATCAACATATGGACTTGGAAAGCAGTCCCCACCAAAGCCCCTTTGTGGCTAAGTATGATGAACAGGAGAGGGTAAACTTGAAAATAGGTAGCTCGGAGATGAAATGTTCTGTTGTACACTGTTACTTGTTTGCCAGGGCTTTCTGGGCTCCACCAGTACCATGCTCAGCAAGGACTGGCTCTTTGTTGTTCAAGCTGGTTTGAATATGCCAGATGTATGATTTGATGACTGCTAATAAGCATAGATTTGCTGAAGTATTCCCCAAAGTCTTTGCTTTGCCATCAAAATCCTCATCAGCAATTGGATTAGTTGTAGGGAATGAACAGTTACAACACAAGATAGTGAATTATGTTAAGACAAATTGATGGATTTTATTTAATCATATGGTCTCGGTCACATCTTGATAGTATTTTTCCCATGGAGGGAAATGCATCATTGCACTGGTAGGTATCAGAAAAAATACTAAAAAATGTTTGTTTTAATTGACTAGTGCCTAAAAATAAGCAAATTAACTCTCTGTACCAAAACAAAATGGCTTAGGCTTTTACTTTAGCCTAAGTTGACTCTGCATGGGCCCTGCACACCTTCCTGCCCAGATAGCAGAGGTGAAGTTTGTGTTTTCTGGACCACAGGGAAGTGTATGACCAAGTACCTCACACGGACTGTTTTGGTGTGGGAGGAAAAATTCAAGTCAAAAGCTCTGACAAGGTCATCTGCCCACGCCGTCCCCTCTAGTTCATCATGGCTCTGGCCTCAAAGGTCCTGCAGATGTTTCACTAAATCAGACTAAGGCCTCCCAAGATACAGCAAAAGGCTGGAAATCCTTAGCTAAGGTTGCACCAGGCATCAAGAGATGATAGAGACGCAGAGACTGGCTTTCTCTGCTTTACTTATGTACGACAAAATTTCTCCTAGTAAACATGGAGGAATATCACTCTACTTCGTTGTCTTGCGTCCCCCTAAGCCAGTTCCGTCTGAAATACAGCTAAACTGCTGCCTGGTGGCACAGGCTGGTGTGTTTGGTTGCGCAGAGGGAATAGCACTTTAACCTGCTCTGTTACCTTGTCGTCAGGTGCCGTGAAGACCTAGAGGTGCAAAACGGCTCACCTGTGACTTGCCCATAGCCATTAGAGGTTGAGCAACTCGCCATGAGTTGCTCTGCAGGTACCCAGCAAACACAGCACTTAGGAGACATCTCCTCATGATTGCGGTGTTGCTCAGCTTGAGCAATGGGCCAGAGGAACCCGGGGTCCCCATTTCGTTACTTGGCCTTTACCCGTCAGTGGGGTACAGTGAACTGAGGCCAAGCCGATGGCAGCAAATATAACCTGCAGTACCAGGGGATGGGATACATGGATGGCTCATGAGTCTGGGTCTGCAGCTCCATCACTGGGGAACGGTGGTTCTGATCTCACCTCCTCTGGTTTTAATTAATAGGGGAGCCGAATCATGCTGTTATCTGACAGCATGAGAAATTAGCTCCTTAAGAAGTTCTCCTGCTGGTGGCACACGCATTTGTTACCCGCTGCCTCTCAGAGGGCACGCTACGGAGGATTAGTTTGTATTTAAGAGATGCTGTGTGTAATTACTTATGCACAGTTTTGCAAACCATTCGTTTCTGTTAGGTCCTCTCCTGTTGTTTCATTTGCTGGCATCTGGCTTGCTTTGTGCATCTCCCGTTTCCATACGGACGTGAACAGAAAGCACTTGGGGCTCCCCCAGCTGCTGTGATGTACGGGCCCTGCCTGCCAGCAGAAAGGAGGTGTGAGCAGAAGCGATCTGGGTGAAGAAGGCATCATAGGCACGTCTGTCCTGTGTCTCGGGATGACACTCAGTGTCTCTCGGCGCTGTTGTTCCTGAATTGAAAAAAAAAGAAGAGTTTTTAGGAAGATGAGGTGTTCAAAAGACGGCGCAAAAGGGTAGGTCTACTACCCTGGGGCTGATCCTCAGCAAAGAGGCATCTCTAATAGCCTCACTCGAGTCTCATCCTTCACCTCTGAGCTGCTTCTCTCCCTAGTTTAAGAGCCAAAAACATTGCTGTGATACCTGTAAATGCTTCAGGAATGCAGGAATTAATCTGCTGGGTTGGGCCAAGGGCCCATCCAAGCAAGGATCTTGAGGGAGGTGCAAGCCAGTGCCAGATGTTTTGCAAAAAGCCTCTGCTACGGATCTCTGTCACACCTCATTTCTTCCTCATTCCCATCAGTTTCATGGCTGGTCTCGCAGCAGTCCCTGTTGTGTTTCCCACCACCGCACTCTCCCTCTGTGCAGTTCACGAGGGTGGGCTACTGAAGGGTCTCAGCAAAGATGCACAGCCTTAATCTCATCTCTCAGAGGTGGAAGGTGTCTCATTCACATCCTACATTCAGCAAGAGACAGTGTCTCAGATATTATTTCCTTGCCTATGAGACATGTTTCGACAGGCGGAGAAATACCTTGAATTGCATGGGAACTGAGCAAGCTTAAAAAACTTCATAACTCATGAAAATATACTTTAGAAAACAGATTTTTTTTTTTACTTTTTCTAAAATGCTGAGGCTTTTTCATAGAATCATGGAATGGCTTGGGTTGGAAGGGAATCTTTAAATGTCACCTAATACAACTCCCCTGCAATGAGCAGGGACGTCCTCAACTGGATCAGGTTGCTCAGAGCCCCTCACTTGGGATGTTTCCAGGGATGGGGCATCTACCACCTCTCCGGGCAACCTGGGCCAGTGCTTCACCAGCCTTAGTGTGAAAAACTTCTTTCTTTAGCTAGTCTGAATCTATCGTCTTTTAGTTTAAAAGCATTACCCCTTGTCCTACTGCTACAGGTGTATTAAAACTTTTGTTCTTTTTCTCTTTAAGACAGGCAAACCAGAACAAGCTGAAGCAGTTTTCATCAGTATACACTTCAATTTGGAGCCAAAAAGCCGCTTTGAACTCAAACCTATGTTTTGGTTCCAATGTTTTTTGGAGGAGAAAAACTATTAGTCAAAATCAACATTTTTCCATGTAACCAATGTTAACTGACCTGTTCTCTTTTTTTTAACCCTTCTGGCAGAGGAGAGAAACAGCTGTTTGCCCAATTCTTGCCCTGGATGGGCAACCACGGGGCTGGGGTGCCCCGGCCACCACTGGCCCCCATGACGGCCATGCTCTTCTCTTCCAGGTGCTCCTTTTCAAAGGTCTCAGCATCCCCATGCTACCTCCTGCCGGCACTTCCACCTGGGTCCCCAGCCTCAGCTCTCCGCCGACTTCACCCTGCCTCACGCAGTGCAGCCCCAGCCGGGGCTGACCCCCCACATGGCCCCCGCGCACCAGCACAGCGGCCCCTTGCACCAGCCCCTGGCACCAGTGCCAGCCCTGCCCTTCCAGGACATGGCCGGTCCCTCCTTCCTACCTCAGGCGCTTCACCAGCAATACCTCCTCCAGCAGCAGCTCCTCGAGGCACAGCACCGCCGGCTCATGCCCCATCCCAGGTAAGGGGGTCTTACTCTTCCTGAAGGACGCCGAGTAGCCGCATCAGCCTCACTTCAGCAAAGTGGCTTCTGCAAAACTCCGGCGGTACGTGCCGGTAACGTTGGGTTTTCTTCACAAGTTCATTTGTGTACCTCCAAAATTCATCCACCAGAAGGGAAGCTGCAGGGCAGGTTGCATCTGCGGGTATACCTTTCCCATGGGGATCCATACCATGCTCATCTAGTATGTCCCAAGGTCGCCTGTAAGACGGTAACATCATGATGGTAACACCTTGGTCTTGCAGTGAGCCTGACCTGCGTGACAGAGCGAGCGGTAGACGGCACGCACGAGCTACCTCCTCGTAGCTGCTGTTTCAAAACTGCGTAAGAGATTGTATCCACCTACACCGTCAGGTTTCGCACATGACGAGCTTGCTCCTCTGGGTCTAGGTAGGCTTCCCAACTCCGTGAGGGAATGATGCTGTTGACCTGCCGCACATTCAATCACAGAAAGCAAGCCTAAATTCAGACTGGGCTGACGGCTGCAGAGAGAATTACTGTAACTCAGCAGAGGTGGAAATGGGTGCCTGGTCTTGTCCTGACTGTGTTTCTTGAGAGAGGGGTTTAGACAGCACGTAGGACAGGAGTGCTTTTTTTGGAAACATATGGAAGCTATTTGTGGGTTGTACCCGTGGACCAAGAATCAGAGGATGACTCTTTGCGATAACGCTTCATTTGGAAAGAATGCTACAGACGGAAAACACTTTCTTCCCATACCCTTTCTGCCTGAAAATTGTGCGTTCTTCTCCCCCTTGTTTTGTTCAGCATAAACTGGATTTTAGGTGGATTTAAGGATTAGTTAATAATCGAGTAGCAAATATGTGTGAGGCTGAGGCATTGATGATACAAGTGTTTATCTCTTAGTCATAAGCTGAATTCAAATACAGGCACGGAGCACAATTCCACGCAGAAGCTGCTTTGGTAAGTGCTGCCAGTGCTACATTTGCAAGTGGGCTGTGGTGAGGAAAAGGGCAGAAACCTCTTGCCCAGTCCCACAGCCTGTTTCTGAAAGCCCAGCTGCATCCGAGGAGGGTGTCAGAAACCTTACAGGTGTGGGGCATGACATCCCAGTAATGGCAATCTGGGTCATGCCTTCAAAAGCAAAACCTCTGAGCTGTGGCTGCATGAAAAATTCTTTATCTAGCAGCTCCCTGCTCCATCTGCTCTAGTGGCTTCCTATAGCTTTGCTTTGTGATGGCTCCACTGGTAAGCAGGGACTTGGCAGGGAGCAAGGGGTTTGAGTCTGTTTGTAGTGCAAATCCAGCTCGTGCATCCACCTTTGTATTTCTCCAAGCGTGGACACCGAGCAAGCAGCACATGCTCTTCCCCTGAGTAGTTCAAGCAGGCAATAATCATGAGAGGAGACTCGAATCCCTCGAAAAGCCTTGCTATATATTCTACCACTTTTCCCTTCCCTGCCTGCAAAGGCAGCAGAGCTGGGGGAGAAGGAGCTGGATCCCAGCCTGGCCTGTCCATCATCCAGAGAAATGTTGGCGAAGGCCAGCAAGAGTAAATTCTGCTTTCAGTTACTCCTGAGTAATCCTGTTATGAATGAGGTTTCCCAGGAGTTTATGGACTGCATGGGGAGACGAGGCAACCTGCAGCTTCTTTATGATGATGGATAACGGCTGAAGCAGGGACATGTTTTATCTTGTGTGCTGTTTATGGGGCTGACAGTGGAGAAAAAGAAAATAGTGCAAGTGGCACATAGCTGCTAAAGAAGAAGTTGTTTGTTTCTGCTTGCTCTCCATGTTGCCACCAAACAACATCTCCTGTAAACTGAGTGCATGTGGATGCTACAGGGGACGAGTGGAGGTCTGTGTCATGTCCATGGTGACGAGTAAATGACATAGCTCTGAGTTCCTCATCATCCCTGACACCTGCCTGGACTCTTTTCTCTTGGACACATATTCAGAAGCCCAACCGCTTGGGTTTTCCCCCAGTTTATTGACAGGGACTCAGAGCAGCAGCCATACGGACCAGTGCCTTGGCCACGTGGCTAACTCGCTTGCTGGTCTCCTCCTCCCCGCAGGCGGGCTCAAGAGCGCATGTCCGTTCAGCCTCACCGTCTACACCCCAGCTTTGACTTCAGCCACCAACTGCAAACACCACAACCCATGGGGCCCCAGCCCAGGTATTTAGCTGAAGGCACAGACTGGTAAGTTTTCTGCATTTCACTAGGGTGTTGAATGAGGTGTTTAAAAAATCCTGGGGAGGCTGCAAGGGTTGGTGAATGTCATCACGGATCAATTCTTTCATGAAAACTAACAGTTCAGCGCAACAGGCACAACGTGGGGACTGTGCGGTGGGAAAACTCATCTCTGGGAAGGCCATGAATGCGTGCTAGAGCCTTTATGCATGTACATGATAACATCGAGGCATCGATGCTGCCCATAACTCTCCATCCATGGATGCAGAATGTAGCCAAGCATTAATCTTGCTCCAGGGTATTTTCTTGCTGCAGGGTACAGCCAGGATCTTTTTCATTCAGATCTGAAACCGCCTGAACTACATCTTCTGCTGTCCACCAGGCACTCAAAAAACAGTGGCCACAACTATTTCTGTGGTCTAACTTAGGGAGCACGGTGCTGCCCTGCACCGCCGGGTGGTGTGAATGAATTAACAGTTGTTAATCGTTCCCTCACTGTAGCGTTTGATATCCTGGAAAAGCTGAGCAGGTAAATGATCAGGTAAATGAAAAATGATCCTTTCATTTTCAGAGTGGGTTTTGAGCTCTTGCACAGTTAATAAAGAACTGGACCCTACTTGGAAGAATAAGAAAATAAAAACATACTTCTGAGTAGCTGCTTATTAGCTGAGCAAAGTCCATTCTGTGCACTGAATGGAAAAAATAGCATGTGAACATGTAATTAGAGACAATGGCAATGTGTATGCACAAGGGGACTGCAATAAAATGTCACAGGAAATCTTAATTATGGCATTTCCTAACATCTGAGTGCTTCGCTCTGCAAGTAGAGAGTCCTTTTAACACAGGGGGGGTGTTTCCCCCTCTGGGGTAATAATATGCAACCTAAAATATGGCCAGACCCTTCTGCCATTTTCTTCTCAGGTGTTCCCATTACTGGCACCACTGTGAGCTGAATTTGGCCAGGATGACATTGTTCAGATCAGTTTGCAAAGCAGTTCACGTACCATCTGGATAGAGCCATTCTTCCTGCCTCTCTTTCGGCTCAGAGTGTTTAATTATAATCATTAGAAGGATCTGATAAAGCATTGCTTTGTGTTCCCCTCCTCCTCCCTCCTTTTTCCCCCTGTGTTGCTCCTAAGGAGTGGGGATGAGAGAAATGGTATACCATGTATACATATTTGGGTGACTCACTTCCCCTTGGGCCCGTTTTGCCCAGTAACAGATACAAAAACTTCCCTCTAATGTGTTACCACCCCGTGGGCAGCATCGGCGCTCGCTCGGAAGCGGTAGGCACTGTCACGGGAAACGGGGATGGAAGGAAGATCTGAAGGTGATCAGGCATCTCGGACAGCCCAACCCTGATTAAAATCTTACAGTGAAGAAGAAATAAACTCCCATTTGGTTCCTTAAATCATCTGCATACGTATTTAGTGACAGCCATCCGACTGTTGTCTGGAGCCTTATCCCTCAGTTTTTGGTTGTTGGCAGTCCATGTACCATAGGCATCACAGCTCTTGAACGTTGCATCTGAGCATCAAGATGCTGTGCAGTTGTTCACATAGCACAAGCTAGAAGGTGATGGTTAGTTTTGGTTTTCCTCAGCTAATGTGCTCTGCTTATTCACCCCCAAACCCTGGGAGAACACCGTTCCTTGCAGTATCCTGCTTTGGGCCCTTCTTTGCCCTTTGCGACCCACGGCATCGCTTCAGGAGCCTCCACATCCAATTTTAAAGCTCTAGATGCACCAGTGCACAAACAGTTCAGCAGTGCTGTTACTGCAATTACTTGTGCAAGTTAAGAATGGCTGTTCATCTTTGAGAGACCTCTTTGGTCCTTGATCTCAAAGCGCTCTGTGGATTGCCACATCTATTTTGTAGACAGGAAATATGGGAAGGCAGAGAGGAAATGGTCAAGGTCATGCATCAGGCCAGTGGCAGGGCTGGGAACAGACCCAAAGCCTCCTGATTTGCAATCGAGCCTTCCATCCACCTGGGAACAGTCTTCAGTAACTGGATAAATACCCAAAATTGTGACACGGGAGCTGGAAAATACCCAGTCCTGTGGATTCTTACCCTGGTTGTGTTCCAGCCAGTTGCCTGCTGTGTTTTATCCTCTGCCAGGTTTTGTCTGCCTAGCACATGGCTAGCACAGGGCCACCAAAGGCAGTCCCTCTCTTTGCTTCAACTTGGGGCAGGGTGTCTTATTCGGGGTACTAGAGCGCTGGAGCTGCTGCCTGGTACTCAGGCTGTTCTGGGTAAAGGATTTCTGCATTTACTGTCCCCTCACATCCGTTATCTGCTGTTGGGCAAAAGCAGTTTCACAGCTGCTGGACGACACGTCTGGGTTGCTCCTAACAAGCCGTTGCGCTCGCTGCTGCTGTCCTCCGTGCAGGGGAAGAGAAGTTCGAGGCCAAAATGGGAAGCCACCCCTGTGCTCTAATTAGCTTTGCTTTGGCAAATGTGAAGATAGCGGTTATTAGAGCACCGGCTTTTGTAATGATGATAAAGTGAATGACATTCAAAGTGCTTGTTTGCTGAGAGACTCTTTGGCTGGAGAGACAAGGGATCAGCTAATTGGATTATAGATGGAGATGCTGCATTGGGCCTCCTCCCATCCCCTCCACATGGCATGGCAACGGAGTTGCCGTTTGTCTCTGCCTGCTGGATTGGGCAGGTCTTGGTCATGCCAAGTCCTGGGATGGAGCTGGGTTATTTTTCTGGAGGAAAAAAGTGCCCAAACTCACCAAGCTGAGTCCCAGCTCTGGCTGCCTGGGCCAGGCTGCATGCTGGCAGGTGGGACCATTGGGGATGTCCTGCTTCATTGGTGTTGGCCCGCTGGTTGTGTGACATGTTTCCTACAGCAGTCTCATCCAGAAATTTCCAAAAACCTTTTTATTTTCTGCATAAACAGCAGTTCCGGAGTTCCCTGAGGCTGGGTTCAGGTGAGGTGCAGTCTCCCTTGTCTCCCCGAGTCCTACTGTGACCTGGGCTGGGGTACCTACAAGGAGAGCACATGCCCATCAAAAAGCCCCTGGACAGTGCCCAGCTGGCTCCTAACAACCACCCAGAGCAGTTCATCAGTGTGTCCCCTGACTAGCTGTATTCCTACAAAATATTCAACGCAAAATGTAATTGTTTGCAGTGATGGCAGCACAGGGAGGACCTGGTCTGGCCAGGTTGAGCTACCGAGCCTGGGTATCTATTGGAGCCACCAAAATGATCTTGCTCTGAAATTAGCAGGCTGCATCTGTGCAGCCCTTGACCTCGGCTAACACAAATGCTAACTGGCATAAAAACAACGCCTCACTCCTTCGTGCTGGCCTGGTGGGTGACTGCCCAAATTGGAGGAAATACGTTTCCAAGCGGTAGCATCACCCCAGGTTGAGGAACCCACAGCAGCCCAGAGCCCACCTGTGGAGGTTGCCCTGTGAGCATGATTCGACGTGCTGTAAGCCATACAGTAAAGCTGTGCAGTCAAAGCCGTGTCTTCATCCTCGTGCCCACAGGGACCTCAGTGTCGATGCAGGACTGACTCACACCCAGTTCCAGGTCCGGGCAGTCCCTCAGCCCTATCAGCATTACTTAGCTACACCTCGGATGCACCACTTCCCCAGAAGCACATCCTCGACACAGATGGTAAGTGAAACGCTTTTACCAAGAAATGTTTTATGCATTGTCTGCCAGAAGGCAGTCAAAATAAAGGCTGCTATCTTTCTATCACCTGTCTTCTGCGAATCCCACTTATCTCCGGCCGTGGGAGGGAGTGTCTGAAAGGATAATGTCACATCATTGCGCTCTGCATTAGGAAAAGGAAAGGAAAGCTCAGCTACTCTGGAAAGGTTCGGTCCGTCGCATGCAGCACCACGCTCACAAGCTGGTCCGCAAAACCTGGGCAGGATGGGAGAGGCTCAGCAGTTATTACTAATAATATTAACACTGGAACAAATTGTGGGCTCTCAGGACTTTTTGTGTGCGGAAGGATTGGCAGTAGGTGACTCTTTCCCCTGGGCTCAGCCCGGAGGACCATCCCTCATCACATCGTTGCTCTCTACCTCAGCCTTGATGCCATGTGTAAAGGTTTTGCATGAGCTCTTGCACAGGTGGAGACGGGGTTTGACGAGAAGATGGGCTGACTGGGGTCACTTGCTGGCCCTGCTCCCCGCAGGGTGCTGTATTTGGAGCTGAGCCATGCCAAGCACTGCTAATCCTTAAAGAATCCTCAGGAAGGTGTTTTTTCCTTCTGTGTCCATAGTCGGACCCTGTGTGCCACAGCGAGGCTTAAAAAATCAAAGCCTGGATGAAGTGAAATCCACCCATTTAAAACTAAATAAAATAAAATCTCTTTTTAAGCTAATCCATGTTGAGAGTTTGGAACTGAAATGTCATAGATGCAACAGGGATTATTGTAACAGGTAGTTTATTCAGAAGAAATGCATGTTCTTAGTTATCATTTATAGGAGATCTATTTAATAAAACCTAATTTTTTGGTTATTAAAAGGCTTCCATTGGGGAAGGTGTCAGTCTGCTCTTTCATTTTGAATTTTTAAAGCTCTAGATTTAAATCAAGGTACACAAGGGATTTCTACGTGCAAGTACAGGTGGCTTTATTTTCCTCCCTCATTTCTCGCAGGTTGTTCATGAAATCAGAAATTACCCTTATCCTCAGCTTCAGTTGCTTGCTCTTCAGGGACTGAACCCAAGCAGGCACACGTCCGCTGTGCGGGAGAGCTATGAAGTATGTATCTCGGGGACTGGAATTATTATAAAAATTAAGTGCTGGGAATCTATGCACGCTCTGGCATAAACTTGTAAGACTATTTTGTGGCATGGCAGTTGCATTGAGTCTTGCAGAAATTTTAGTAATAACTGGGAGGCGAAGGGATTGAGTGAGTTTGGTAAAAGATGATTTACTCCAGGGTGCCTGGGTCTGGTTCGGGTTGACTTTGGCTCACTTCATGTCTGTGAACAAAGTGCCTCCATTCTACGGGGCTTTGTTTCCCAGTCTGTCAAACGGGGCTCAAATTCCACCCTAACTTCTGAAATATTGGATGTCCAGCTCTCTGTTCTCTGCCCTGAACCCCTAGTTATTGGTCCAAGAGCCAGGGCTCAGATCCATCATTTAAGCACAACTGATTTGGGTTTGATGGACATTTCCACTGAGGAAAGGGCGGGAGGGAGCCTTGTTCCCCAGCAGGAAGGGCGGGTGGTGGGACCTCAAGCCCCAGGAGCAATGCTGATGGTGCTTTGTTGCTATTCCTGTGCTGCAGGAGCTGCTGCAGCTGGAGGACAGGCTGGGCAGCGTGAGCCGGGGCGCCGTCCAGAACACCATCGAGAGGTTCACCTTCCCCCACAAGTACAAGAAGGTGAGAGCCCCAAAACCACGGCACAGCTGCCAGCCCCTCTCAGTTGGCCAAGGGTTGTGGGCACAGAGTGGATAGAAGCACAGACTTTGGTGGGTCGCAATCCTTAGGGTTGGCAAACTGGCACCATCAATCGAAATATTCCCTGAAATGGGGGAGGAATGTAAAGTCCAGAATTGGTGCTTTAATATCTTGTGGGGCTCCCTGACTGAAGCGGTGGTGTAGCTCAGCTGGCTGTTTCTCACTTCTAGGCTAGGAAGCTGCGGGCCAAATTTTCAAAAGGGTCTCAACCTTCTCCCACCCAGCGGGTGCAATTTCCCCCCTGTCCGCACCTGGTAAGAAAGTGCACACACCAAGGGGGCTTCGTGCATGCAAACCCACCCCGTTCTGCATGCAAGTGGCGCTGCCCGCGCACCCCGCCGTGAGGGCTCCATGGCGTGGGGGATCTTGTCCTCCCCTCGTTTTGCAAGAGGTGTCACCTCTGTTGGAGCTGATCTCCTGCCCATAAGGAAACGGGTGCCATGTTTTTGGGTTGTGCTAAATAGAAAATGGGAAAAGTGCTTGTCTGCATAGTAATTTCACATGTTGGTCATTCCTGGTTGGGCAGTAGCAAGTAGGGACGTTACATTGCCCAAGTTGGAAGTGAGTCAACTGCTGCACTTATCTCTGGCCGCATCTCCAGTGGATCCAGAAAAATTATGTTAATAGGAATGGATGTGTGGGGGGAAGAGAAAAGGAGAGAGTTGACAGGCTAAGCACTGCCCCGTGGTGTAGTGTGGGCCTCGGCCAACGGCCAAACTGGTATGGAGGACAGTGGTTGCCCTTCCTGGCAGTGGTGGTCCCACATGCTTTGGGGTCTTCAGGAGAAGTCTCCAGCAAAGGAGACCATGGGGCCATCCCCACTGCAAGGAGGGTGGATGAGGTGGCAGGGGGCTGTGTTAGGACAGCAGAGGACAGGCTGCTCCTTGGACAGGCTGGCTACCACCATCCCCACTGCCGCTGGCCCACAGGAGGAGACGTGCCGACCAGCAGCATGTTGGTGGCATCCTCCCCTCACAGGCTGTTTTGGCTGGGCTGGCTTCCCCAAGCTGGAGGATCTGGCTGACAGATGAAGCTCTTATTATTTGCCTTCGTACAACTTCCCAGGCTTGGGAGAGCATTAGAAAGTCAAGTTCTAACCAAATTATGTCTTTAACCTTGCTGCAGAGAAGACCGCAAGAGGGCAAGGCTGAGCAAGAAGATGGAGAGGAGTCAGACACTGATGAGAAATGCACAATCTGTCTGTCCATGCTTGAAGATGGAGAAGACGTCAGGTACGATCCTTCCATCTGCTCCTCTGCCTCTCAACGCTATCTGAGTTGTGTTTATTGGGATTAATGCTGCTGTGTGCTGGTGGGGTTGTCCCTGTTCTTGTCCTGACAAACTCACTTGGGCTGTTGCAGGGTCTGAGAAACCAAATGCCATTTAGATGGATATGGTATGGGCTGTAGGTAACAAGAGCTCTGCAGCAGCAGGAGGGCCAAGTTTTAATAGTGTCTCCTGGGTTTGGATCACCTGCTTCAAAGCTGTGCTAATGGGGCAGGTGGCAAGTGTCACAGAAGGATGGGTCCCAGGTCTCAGACAGCCATCTGGAGCTCAGGGTTGTCAACGGCTGAGCTTGACAGATGACCAAAGTATGATAAAAGGGAGTATGGGTGTGAAGTCCAGGGGAGTTTGGCTTGTGGCGAGGACAGAGCTGCTTTATTGTAGAATAAGTGAGATTACTCTGCCCGCACGGTCACAGGGAGCTGTCCTAAACCAACAACAAAGCCCCAGTTATCCATCACAGATGTCCCCAGGCTCTTGGCTGGGTCAAATCAAGCAATTGCAAGGGGCTGAGCTACTATGGCTCACTGCAGGTGGGCAGTGCAGCTGCACTGCCTGGTCCTGCTCCTCACATTTTAGTTGCCTTAAACCATCAAGAAAAACTCCGATCCCCTTGCTGCGGATCCTTGCGGTTCAGGGTCCCTCCAGCTCGCGAGGGTGAAGGGATGACAAAAGGTGATGTAGGTAAAAAGCAATCGCATTCCCTGGGGCACACCAGACACCCACCACCACCTGACTGCTAATGACCCGCAACAACGAAGAACCAAGAGGCTTTGGAGTATAACCTAATACTCCTGAAATGTTAAAAAGCAGCAGCCAGGGTAATTAATAACTGGAACAACTCAATTCAGGAGGGTGTGGGGTTTTATAAAAGGCTTTTAATCAAGAAGGACATCATCTTTGACCTACTGCCCTATCTGAGCTGGCGTGGCTGGGGAAGTCTGTAGGACCTAGACAGCACTGGTGTCGCTACACCAGTGCTTCTCCGTGTTTGAAGCAGCCCCGGCTGCTGCTTTCTGGCTCTTCTTGGTCCCCTGGCCCTCTTCCATCCTAACGGGGTGGTACTTGTCTCTCTGCAGGCGGTTGCCCTGTATGCATCTCTTCCACCAAGTGTGCGTGGACCAGTGGCTGGCCACTAGCAAGAAATGCCCGATCTGCAGGGTGGACATTGAAACACAGCTCGGCTCGGACAGCTGAAAGGACTGGCTGGACACACCATTTTCCTTACCAGGTCGTATGGCCATAAACCCTTGCAGCAAAATTTTTGCCTTCTGAGCCATTTGATTGAGAGGAAAAGTCTGCAGGCACGTTAGTGAGGAGGAGGAGGAGGCGGTACAATATCTAGCAGTAGGAGATATTGCACAGACGCAGGATACGGGCCCGGTGAAAGGGAGCTGGCATTCCCGGAGCTCAGAGACCCCGTGCTGCAGAAGATTTAGTGTTGAACATGAAGGAACTAGTTGTGGTAGTCTGGCCTGTCAATCCTGCATTTCATGAGGATTGTATATATACCTCTCGAATACGTAGACACATGTTAGGGGTCCTTTAGCTATTTCTATGGATGGCAGCTGGAGCATGTTAGCTTAAGAAATGTTGTGTTTGATGCCCTACTCATCTTGTGGTGGACATGTTGCTGTTACCTAATTTGCACCAAATATTTTTTCATAGATTCCTTATTTTGGTGCCTGATTAATACATTGAAGAGGGGGAATAAAGAGGTCAAGCTTTCCTACCCTTGGGGGGGAAGAGGCAAAAAAGCAAAATCCTGTTTACAGTCAGAAGGGTTGCGCTCTTTGCCTCAGCCGCGTGTGCTTCCTTTCCTTGTGTTTACAGTGTGCTGCAAATTTAGAGAAGCTTAAAAAAATAAAAATTTGGAATGAAATGAATGAAGCAACAGGGAGGAGCTTCATTCCTGCTTATCTGCTGGTGCTGGACACTTTCTGTAGGGGCACAATGTTGGAGCAGATGCTGTTTCTTTGCTTTCCGTATCTTAACAAAACAGCTTGACGTATCTAAATCCAAGGAAGGGCTGTCTTCATGATTGCCATAGTCCGTCACGCTTTCTCCTGCGGGCAGTGAGGCTGGTTGGCTTCAGCAGCCGCTGCCAGCACTGGTCCAAAATGATGATTACTGGATTCGGCGCCTATAGCGGTGTTTTGGGGTAGAAAAATGCCGGAGAGGTGCTGGGAGATGTACACTGCCGACTCCTGTCCCACGCAAAACCATCTCTGATAACAGGACAGAGGAAAACTCGTTGCTTACGAGGCACTGCTGAGGCCATGAGCATTTCGGTGCGGGAGGGGAAGGCAGGTTGGAAGCGGGGTTTGCCGCTTTTCAGGTGGGCTGGGTTATGGCCCTGCACCCGCATGCGTTTGTATTCGTGTTTCAGGCCGTACCTATATGGAGAATTCGGTGGTTGTTAAAACAAAACTTAATTGCATTAACGCTCAAAACAGAATTAGGAGGTTTTCACCCTGAAGGAGTGAGCTGTTGCGATCCAAGCTCCCCTAGAAATAAAGATCTCAGCATGCCAACCACAGGGACTGAGATGAAAACCCTCCGGAGAACCCACATTCATGACCAAAACTCTTTTTTCTTCTTTCTTTTTTAAATCTTTTTGCTTTTTTTACATACTAGGGGAGAAAAAGAGAGATGCAGAGAATTGACAGGAGTTGCAGTCAGGAACATTATGTATTGAAAATGCTGATGTGACGGGAAAGATTTCTGGCTCCCCTGAGCATCCATTTTGCTGGAGCCAAGCGATGCTCTCCAAGTAGAAACAATCATAAATTACCGTCTGAGAGATCATGGGATTCCCATCAGCTGGAATTGGAAAACACCAACCACAGAGGCACCCCAGAGATTTTTTTTTCCCCAACTGGGGAGGGGAGGGAAAGAGGGGAGCCCCATGTGGTGCAAGGATGCAGGAGCCCCTCTCTTGCTGTGCCCATGCAGGTAGGAGGGAGTGGAGGGGGACACGTGGTGGCATATAAGGAAGATAGAAGGAAGAAATTTTTCCCAATGAGGGTGGTGAAACCCTGACCCAGGTTGCCCAGAGAGGTGGTTGATGCTCCATCCCTGGAAACATCCCAGGTCAGGCTGGACGGGGCTCTGAGCACCCTGCTCTGGTTGCAGATGTCCCTGCTCATGGCAGGGGGTTGGACTAGATGGCCTTGAAAGGTCCCTTCCAACCCAAACTCTTGTATGGTTCTATGATTCTATGATATATTTGCCACCAAGAGCAAGTAATGGCTTCTTGGGGAATGTGGTGGTTCCAGCACTGATGTCCATGGGTCAAGGAGTGGTCCATCAATACCTACAGGCCTTGTTCCAGCAGCAGCAGATTGAAGCAGCATTAAAAATAATACTAATATTACTAATAATATGGACAAGCAAGGCAAGGCTTTGCTGCTAAAATACACTGTAAGCCGGTCTGGTCTGTCCAGACGTGAGCTGAGGGCGAAGCAGGGGGAGGAACAGGGCAGTGGGGACCCTGGCCAGGCGGGGAGGGAATGAGGAGCGCTTCCGAACCGCGCGTTTTCTTAAAGCCTATGCGAAAGTATTACTATTTGCCTAATGAACAAGCACAGTTTTTAAAAAAACAAACAAAAAAAACCTTTGGTGAAGAAAAGCACCAAATTCCCGTGGTCTCGTGTGAGTGACTGATCCCAAGGTGCGTGAGAATCTACAGCGTCTGGAGTTGCATCGGTGTGTCAGGTTCCTTTGCGTTTAAATAATTTGTACGAGTAGCTTGCGATAATAGGATGAGTTTAAAAACAAAATGAAACAAACAACAAGAAATCTCTAGGAACAAAACATTGATAGTTTACAGGGTTTTGTGAGTTTAAATGCCTTATATTTAACAATCATAATTTATGACTAACTTGTAGATATTGTGGGTTCTTATTTAATTATTTTTATAGTTGTTTTTTGCATTTTTAATTATAATTTATTTATTTAGAAATTAATACTAATTTTTTTTATTACTCCTATTACCTCATTTTTGCATTGTTTCTGGGAATGGAATGCTTTGCATGCATCGGTACTTTAAAAAAAATTAAACATGGGATGTGGGGGGTAATGCTTATCTTGTCAAAAAAAAAAGAGAAAAAAATCAGGGTGTGTGATTACAAACTGTATTACTGTGGTGCTGTTACCTTGGATACATTCCATAAAAATGCAAACCTTTGATTCTGTATGCTGTGACATAGTGGAAAACTGCAATATAGTGACTGTGTTTAGCACATATATATGAATATTATTTGCACTCATAATCAAACTCCGGTGATCCTTTCACTTGCGTCCTTGCGCATTGACGGCGACTAACAGCGCTCTGCAAAACCAAAATGTTTCGGCCGATTCTTGCTACTGCCCTGTCCCCGACACCGCTGGTGATGCAACTGCTCTTGCTGCTTGTGTTACCCTGCAATAACGCCTGGCTTGGGGCAACGCATGCATTTAGTGCAAGACTCTGCAAATTTCTTCAAAAGCCAAGGAAGGAAGCCCAGGCGTGGTGGCTCTGCCCAATTTTTGGTGCCTGTCGGTGCTCGGTCTGGCTCTTTTCACTCCCTGTGCATGCACCCCGGCTGGGCACTGCGGGGAGGATGAAGGAGGCGGTCGATTGAGCCTGAGCTCGGAGGCAACCAAACTGAGGGATTCGTTGCAATTTTAAAGGGTTGACCCCTGGTCTAGCTGAGAGGGGCTGGGATGGACGTGGGAGCAATTCAGCATCCCTTTGTAAGGTCTGGCCACGAGCATCTGCTGTGACCCAGCTGTGAAACGTCCATGGAGCAGAAGCCCTCAACGCTGATCTTCTTGATCAGTTGGTTTCATCGTCCCTGCCATTTTCCCCTTCCCAAGGGGGAAACCTCAACTTGGAGCTTTTTAACCCACTCTAGAGCTGGGACCTGCACCAGAACCCTCCCGTCCCCAAGGAGGGGTCAGCCCCAAGCTGACGTCCCACTCCTGCAGTGGTGGCCAAGCATCCCCAGCCCCAGCCCTGGCCGCGCCGCTCTCGCAACGCACTGCCCTTTCCCCAAAGGCTCCTGAATATCAAGCGCTGAAGCCTCACACGAGGGCTGGAGCACCTCTGATGATATTTTAAGCTTTAAGCCATAACTACTCTTGGTCAGCACAGATGCTTGGCCGTGTACGGACAGAAGTGGGGTTGGACGCTTGTGCTCAGCCGGTAGCCGTCCCCCCCAAAAGGCTTTGGATGCAATTCTCTTTTGGGTTAGAAAGGCACAAAATGACTGTACCTTAAGTTTTTTCTCTCTGTCCCTTCAGGGTGCTGCTCTGCTTTGTTGACTTTGCCTTACCCTAGGTTTAAAACCTGTCTGTGTTTTTTTCCTCGCTGCTCTGTAACACTCCTCCCCGGTGGCCTGGAGCTGCGGTTCTGAGCCGTGCAGGGACAGAGGGTCGGCTGTTCCCCCCGCAAAGACACTGTAAAAGAGATAAGTAAAACAAGGAGCGAGCGAACAAAAATCCTCTCCTTTAATGACCCGGGCTGGTGAAAGGATCACCCACATTTTTGTACTCCTACTGCTGTTCTGTTGTGCTGTGCAACATTTTGCTACATAGACTATTTTATAGAAGAAAGCTAGAAAAATATTTATTATTAATATTAAAGCAATAGTGCATTGAAGAAATTAAAAGACATTAGAAATTGTGTAAATGCTTAGATTCACTTTTGGTGGATTTTTTGTACTTTATTTATAACTAATAAAACAAACTGCATTGCTAACTATAAACCCGTGCCACGCAGAAGTCACCTGGCAAGGCGATCGCTTGGTCTTTATTTACTGCTGGTTTCTTGTTTCTTTGGGTCAACGTCAATTCTTCTTTTGCTCCTTATGCCTTTGGACTTTGAGGTGCACAAGGGACGCCGATGGGGTATAGAATGCTCTGCCCAGCTGGTTTGCAGAGGCTGTTGGTGCTTGAGCTCCATGGCAGAGGCGATGTGAGGCTCTCTGCACCGGGCACACGACCGTGTGTGATGGCCTGCGGCACTGGTTTTGTGATGAGGTACCAAAACCACTTTCTAGAACCAGGACAGAAATTGCCTGTTAAAGAGAGATTTCTCCTCTGAACACATCTCACAGTGCCTGCAGGATATCTCTAGCAAGTCCTGCAGAGATATCGACAGGTCCTCCACCCTCCCAGTAGAGAACCATCTCCCTCCCTGTGTGTCTCCTGTTTAATGACTAAGGAAAGAGAAAGTTACTGGAAGAAAAAAGAAAAATCCTCCAAATGAATACAGATATATTCGAGGGTATTTTCAATCCTTTTGTTACCTGTTGGAGAATCCAGAGGGCCACACAGCCAACTTTGCATCCTGCACAACTTATTTCATAGGTCCTCTTGCACTTGTATTTTTTCCCACGATGAACGATGCCAACCTCTGCTCCTACCCGCTCTCGATTTGGCTGTTCCTCCACATGCATTTCATGCAGAAAGGCTGAGACCAGTCCCCAGCTTTGACTATGTGATTAGACTAAATAAGCCTTGGAGAGAGGTGGCTGCTGATCATAGAGATTTGGTTCCCGTAGCGGAAGGGAATTGCCGGCTCCTCCAGCATCCAGCGAAGGCTGCATAAGGGATGCACCATATTCAGGCAACGTGGAGCTCCCTTTATAGGAAGCTTTCACAAATTCAGAAAACAGAAAACAAGTTAAAAATTACCTGCTGGCCCAGCTGGGGAAAATCTCAGTTGCTCGCTGAGGTCTTGCTGATGTCCTTCAGAAGGGTAATGATGCCAAGAGGGTTGCTTGAGGTGGCAACGGGTTTTGCTTCAAAGCTGCCGCAGCAAACGCGCCGCCGCCATCTGATAATAGCCCTGATGTGTGCAGCGAGCAGTGCCCGGTGGCTGTGCCGGGGAGGGAGAGGGGTTGTGCCCGTTAAGGCATAACAGCACGGACCAGGTTGCAATGTCTTTATTCACTGCCAGCATCTGCTCTTGCAGCAGCTGCCCGGGGCCGGGAGGCTTAGCCCTTATTTGTGTTTTGTAAGTATTTAAATCCTCTGCGGGCCCACAGGTTGCAGCTCAGGGCTGTACAACCCCATCAGTAAATATCTTTTTCTTTGGTTGTTTTTTTTAAATGGAGCTTTTTTCTATGTCAGAGTGGGCCTCTACACATAACGATGGGGCAGGGGAGATTATAAGATGGATACTTCAGAGCCCTCAGTTACTCTGCCCTCATGCACGTGATGTTGGAGTAGGTACACGATGCTGTGCAAAATGTTTCACAACAATTTCATAGAGATTTTCCTCCAGCAAGAGACAACCAGTCCCTTGTAGCATCCAACACTGCAAAGGACTCCTTGGTTATACCTATTTTTACTGGCAGCACCCAAGTACTTTTGTAAACACAGCACTTCACTGGCCTCCCAAAATGATGGGGACCACAGAGATGATGGGGTAGCCTGGTTTTGCAGACTCCCACTGAGTGCCGCCATCCTTGTCCTTTGCTCTTGCTTCTCATCCACATTAATGCTTCTCGGAAGAAGGAATGTACATTAAAACCCCACCAATTAAGAAAAAAAGAGCAAAAAAAAAAAGGTAGAGGGTGGCGGGGGTAGCAGGAGCTGTGCATCTGCCTAACATACAGCTTTGGGATGCTCTGCCCCGGCAGGCAGAGATTGCCTGAGCCCTGCAAAAGGCACAGCCCTGGGTCAATTTTGCCTTTTCTCCTCCCCAGTTCTCCACTTGGCCAAGAACATGTCGGTTTTAGCAGCTTAATGAAAATCCAGCCCTTGGAAAAACTCCGCTGTTGCTTTTTTACTTTTGTGGCATTAGCTGTTGTAGCAACAGAAGGACTCCCCAGAGCCAGGGTGGAGTTGAGTTTTGCACAAACAAGGGGCATTTTTGAAGTCTTTAGAAGAAAAAAGCAGAGTTTTTTCATGCTTTGCCAAGGTTGCCTTCCTGGGAGGCAGTGAGGTTGCTGACCCTGTACCAGCAAACTCCCCCATGGCCTTTTTCAGGGCAGCATTGCCTGGAGTTCAGCACAGCTCTTGGGCTGGACATGCCCGTCCAGGGGTGGTAGGTGGTCCTGACGGCAACCCAGATATCTACAACCCCACCTCTCACCTGCGCAGTGGTTTGGTGACACCGAAGACGTTTGCTACATGTGATTACTCCCAGATGTGAGCACACCTCATACGTAAGCCAAGGATTTCTCTTTCCTCCTCGCCCCATGCAGGGATGGTGTGTGGCTCAGGAGCTGCCTCACCGCCTCCGGGGCTGGGAGCGTGGCGCAGCACAGGTCCCATGTGTGTCACGGTGCATTTGCGCAGGGGCTGCCAGGGGTTAAACTGCGGTGATGCAGCGATGATACAAAACCAGCATCTCTGGCATCTCCACGCCAAGTGGGTGCTGGTACAGCATTTTAATGGGAAAAACTCCTACTTTGCTGCAGCACACATTTGGCTAAAAAAGGGACAAATCTATTGACAGGGAGGGTTTTTTCATGGGCTGGGGTGGGAAAAGCAGAGAGATCAAAAACCTGACCCTTTTTTTTTGTTTCAAAGCGCCCACTGGGGATCGGCTGCTTCGCAATGACACTGCACAAGCACAGCAAAAGCAAATGTTCCAGACTCTGCTGGTGGGACACGCTGGCTGTTTGGGGAGCCTGAGCCCCATCCCAGCAGGGTCCCGGGGATGCAACATGCCTGCTGGCCCCAACACCCACCTTCAGCCCTCCTGAGATTTGTTCTGCTCCTCCTGTGAGCTCCCAGCCCTCGGCTCCATCCTTGCTCAGAGCTTGGAAGCACCAGTCTGCAGTGAGGAGGGAGAATACAGCCCGTAAGGGCTGCTATTATTATTATTCCCATCAGTGAGTAGCTGATCATTGATGAGGTTAATTACTGGGCTCATTTAAGCAACTTGCTCTGCTCCAAAACCATCAGTTACCATAAAGGTTTCTAAAATGAATTAGCCTGAGCTATTATTTGCAAACTGGCACACACAGACCTGCATAAGCTCAAGTCTTTTCAGTGGTGCTTGCTGTGGAAAATAAAGATGTGGTGCTTCCCCAGCCAGGCTTTGGTGGAATGCAGCAGCTTTCGAATATCCAGGAGCAATCAACAGCACTCGCAACATGCCCCTAACTCCTGCCTCAGCATCGTTAGCCTTTGCTGGGGACTCCGTTGCCCATCACCAGGCAGGGATTCAGCAGTGGGACAGTCCTGCCTTGTGGCCAGGCAGGTCCAACTAGCACCCTGCTCCAGCTGCAGATGTCCCTGCTCACTGCAGGGGGGTTGGACTAGATGGTCTTGAAAGGTCCCTTCCCACCCAAACCATCCTGTGATTCTATGATACTATGTCCCAGCCAAAGCATTGTCCCCAAAGCAGGGACTGAGGGGGTGGGTGGGCTCAGTGGCTTTAACCCAGTCTTGACCCAGTTGATCCCCATTTGCACAAAGTACTTGTTTAAAACCAGCTTCTGGGAGGGGGAAAGAGCTAGGATATGGGTAGACCAGGAGGAAGATCTCCTTCTCATGGTGGCTCAGACACCCCGTTTTCACCTCCAAAGGACGTCCCCCCGCTGCTTTGCTCCCTGGGGAGGGAGATGGGGCTCCAGAAGTAATGATTTGTAAACAGCTTTTTTTCTTGGTACCTGTTGAAATGCAAGTAGCCGGGAAGAGCTCACCTACAGGAGCACTGGCCCTTATCGCGGCTGGGAAATCCCTTCTCCACCACAGAAGAAAGCGAAGACGCAATCCTTATTAAAAGAAAAAAAATCGAAATGAACGGCAGCTGCTCTGAAATGGAGTTGGTATTCAGGCCATATAGGGTAAGATTATCCTGAGACAGCTTTGAATATAGCTAGCACAGCTTCCTTGCAGTGGAATTGATTATTTAGTAGGTCTTTTGCTTTGGCCACTGTAGCTGTAGATCTCCTTTCTGGGCAGACCCTGATGAAACCAGCCTGAGTGCTGGGTCTGGCTTGAGGAGGAAAGACCACGGGTGGAAAAAATCAAATCCCACCACTTCAGACCTGGCTGAGTGGGTAATGGGTCCTTCCCAACCTCCCTGCAGAAAGCCCTGCTGTGCCCAGTGCTTTCAATGTGGCGTCTTCTGGAGGTGTGCACGTGTGTGTACGGACATGCAGTGTTCACTGTTGCCAGAAGCGGGAAAAACGGGGATCTCCAAGTTCAATTTTCTTAAATACATTGGCTCAATTATCTTATTCCTTTTACTCATCTTAAAGGGGAGCTCATCAGTCATGGAGGCCAGTGAGCTTTCCCAGACCTAGCAGGGCGAAGCACTGAAATCAGAAGATGGCATCTGAGCTGTTAAAGCATAATTTATGGCTCTGCTAGTTGTGGCTTTTAACCATAAATGAGAAATGTATTTATTTCATTCACAATTTTATACGCACTTTAAAAAAAACAGTATTACTTTTACAAAATGTTAACCCAGGAAGAACATCTTGCTGCTAAAAATCTCTCAGTATAAAAGGCAGTGTGTTAAAAAGTAAAATGCAATATAAAATGGTATAATGAGAAAAATGTGCATGCACGAGGGACTGAAGCCCTCCTGCAGCCCTGCCCTCCTCAGTACCTAGGAAAAAGCTCCCTCCAGATTAACCCATCGCCCCGGTTTTCATCCAGCCACTTCCCGCAGGGAAATATGGTGGTCACACCGGTGGCCGAGTTGGTGATCTCCACCCGCTCCACCAGCCAGCCTGGCGCCAGGCCACTGTTGTCGTGCTCAATCCGGACTTTTTTTAGCTCCCCCATGTCCAGCGTCTCCAGGTAAAACCTGTTGGTTTTGCCCCGCTCAAAGAGGTTCCTGAACTTTTGCTTCAGCGCCCGCTTTCCCGAGTCCCCGTTCAACCCGAAGATGGTGATGAACACGTTGGCGTCAGTCCCCGCTCCCTTTTCAAAGCCTGTGACCACGATGGTCTCATATTTGACTGGCACCAAGCTCCGGGCTTTGCTGGCAAAGCTCTCGGTGACCTTGGCACACTCAAAGACTTTGTAGTCCCGTCTCTTGTAACGCAGAGGGATTTTCACATTGCACCTGAAAAAGTATCTGCCAAAGGAAGATTAGCAGCATGTTAATGGTACGGATGGCCAGTGTACTGGGAAAATGTTATGGACTGAGCACGCTACTAAATTGCCCAGTATTAATGCTGTTTCAGTACTTGTCCATGTGTGTTCTAGCACTAGAGTTTCTCTCTAGAAAGACAGATTGAACATTGCAACTGCAACTGGAAAACCCAACATCTCCCTAGACAGCCACGGACACCTCGCACCTGGGAGGGTTGGTGTGGGGCACTTGTCACCTCTTTTGCCCGTGCAGTGGCATGCCCGTTCACAAACCCACAGCAGCAGGACGAGCAATCCGCCCGGCAGCTACTGCAGCCCAGCGCTGCCGAGTACAGCTGGTCTGAGAGCAGGGAGACCAGCAATTGTCCTCGCTGATGGTATGGTTAAGGTTGGGCTAGGAACTAGGAAAAAGAGAATGGGAAAAATGGGAGGAGGAGGTTTAAATCCCACCCTCCTTCCCCGTCCTCGACTAGATCACGCAGCCCATCCTTAGCAGGCAAAAAAAAAGCATCGAGCACAGAAATGATAGGCACCAGATGCCGAAAGCCCTTGGCTCTGCAGTGCTGCCTCTGGGGACGTGCAGGGAGCACACAGCACATCCATACGGCACCGCGGACCTGGCGCCCGGCCAGAGGCTGGAGCACTCTGCTTTTAACGACGTATTTCATTTCCAACGATGCAGATCATTTCCAGATGAGTTTTTCCCCCTCCTCCCCCCTTCGCCAAACTGCAGCAGGTCCTCCTGGAGGGAGCGTAGCTGGATGGCAGTGCCTGCGCCTAAAATAAACACCTGGAGGAAGGCTTACTGGGATTCCAGCAGTACTGTGTTTCTTAAGTGCTTTCAACACTTTTGACATTTTCTGCAGCCAAAGGAAAGCACTCCTTTCTCTGGAAAGAAGCTTTGTAAATGAGAAATACTGGTGTGAGCAAAATTTTAGGCTCAGGGACAGAAAACCTGCATGAGAGTGGGGTGGAGAGATTGCTCGTTGCTGCAGTTTTATTTCCTGGGCTAACATAGTATCTCATGGTCTGGAGTTATAATGGAGCATGCCAGTCTTCATGAGGGGCAAGAAGAAAAAAGATGACCTTTCTAGCCCTGGGATTTTCAAGAAAAAGCTTCTAAATAAATCCCTTTCACATACTAAGATCTACTACTAAAAGGCAAAAATCCCAGTGTAATTAAAAAATATTGCTGCAGCAATATCATAACTCTTTTAATTTGGTCTTTGGCTTGACTGGGTGGATTTTTTTGATGCTTGGGTTCAGGAATATCTGAAGTAAGAGCTTGGTCTCATAGTGAGATCTGCTCCAGTTGACCGTTTGCAGAGCAAACACCACTGTGAAGTGCTGCATCTGCGGAGCCGCAGCTCTGCTTCAGTGCGACGACAGGCTGCAGCCTTTACTGGTATCTCCCGGCTGCCCTCTTTAATTTACAACTTCAAAAAAACGGGGGCTTTATGAGAAAATCTTTGGCACCTTCCAAATATACTACTTCAGCAGTTTCAGCATGCTCCCAGTCAGTTTAGTGCACGGATTTGGCTGCACAGATGGACTTTAAGGGTTCCAGGTTTTTCCCCACCAGGAGAAAAGAACATGTTTTAGTATATAATTGACTGAGTTTTCATTCAGCAAATATTATTGTGGCTCTTCTGCTGGCTGATTAATTTGCTAGGAGAGACTCTTAGCTTCTAAAAAAAAAATCCACTTCAAGGGTTTCTTCTTAAACACTCAATTGTCTCAGCTGGAACAAACTCCTTATAGTTAAATTCTTTAGCAGCAATGGAAATGTGATGGAGAAGAAAAGAAATCCACAATTAACACTGTGGATATTTTCTCTGAAGGGCAGTTTGTTCTGATTTGACAATCTTCTCTGGTTCCTGCATAATCCTTGTGCTATCATCTGCTTCCTGAGTTGTGAATGTCATCTCTTCCAAAGACGGGCCTCAGACCAAAGCGTGTAAGACCTGACATGTTCAGGGCTCTTCAGTCAGGTACCATTTTTCAGCCGTGGCAGATTTCATATTCCAATATTCAGTCATATTCAAATCAGAGTAGCTGAGCTGCATGCAACCTTTCCAGTGGGCCTTTTGGACCATACCAGAAGGATCTCTCATCCAAACCAGCGTGAATTGGAGGTTCAGGTTTTGTCTCACTCTCAGCTCTTTTCTAGGAGCTCTTTTTACAAGACTTACCTAAAGACAATTCTGTGCAGAGCATCCTACAAACTCCTTAAATTTCAGTCAATTTAAATATTTTTCACAAGCTGAGACATTAATTTGTCATAGCTGCGAGATTCACCAAGACAACTTGTCATAAATTTATCTGCACGTGCAGGTGCCCTCTCTAGCGACTCAGAAATTGCACAGGCAAGTCAGCTGTGGGCTCGACACACCAAACAGCTTGTTCTTAGCTTTCAGAAAGGAATGGAGATTTGGTAAGACTTTCCACTATTGCTCAAGTCTGAAAAGCTTAGGAGGACACATGTGGAGCTGCTCAGCATCCCCATGCCCTCCCGGAGCAGCTTCTTGCAGATGAGAAGGCACTTACTTGTTGCAAAGCTCCATCTCCGTTACGATAATCTCTTGGACATGCCAGAAGACATCAGCTTTTGCAGATGACTTCTTTCCATCTTTTGGGCAGTGACCAACACAGATGGCTGCAATATCACCAACATTCTTTGAAGAAAACTGAAATGTGTCTATTGCTCCCCTACAAGAAACAGGGAGCAGTTTCAGTTAGTGTGTTGAAGGCTGGCAGTCACTTGTCTCGTACGGACATTAAGTAATTTGCACATGGCTACAGAAGATAGAAAATAAGCCTTCATTTAAAGTAATTTGATTTAACCTACCACCATTCAACACAAAGTATAATTTCCATATTTAAATGTAGTATTTTCTCTGATTAGGTGTGACATTTTAAATTGTTGCCACTAGGACTTTCCAGGATAAACTTTCCACACACAAAACCAATTTGCCGCATTATAGATAAAGCTAAAGAATGACTAATTTCCCTTCCGGCACTTATTCATTCATCCTTGACAGATACTGTATCTGTTACACATCTACCCACCATAGCTGTTTTAAATTTGCTAGTTCTGCCACCCTTCCTGAAGCTCAGCTTGAAAACAGTTTAAAGAAAAAAATAGGTCTCTCTCAAACCCTTGGCTCCCTGTCGTGTCCCATGCATATCTGTTAGGTTTATCTCCTTGGATCAGTCCTTATTCCAACCTGCCTCCAAGGATGGACTGTGACTAATGCTTTGGAGAGTGGTGTCTTTAACTCCGCTGTAGACACCATCAGCTGAAGGTCAGGAGGAAGCTCCTCCTGATCTTTCCTGTCTCACAGGAAATCTCAGCCATTCATACTAGAGTCCACGTCAGCTGTAATTTCACCTTTCTTTTCAGAGCCACAAGAAAAACCTTTCCTCCCTGCAAAGCAACAGAACATCAGCAGTGTCCATGACTTTGAAGAGGTTCCCATTTCCTAAGGGCGTGTGGTGTCCTTAAACAAAGTAGAAAACCTGTCTCACACCTGGAGCACTTCGGTCCCACATGGGAGAAGGAATCTGCCACACGTTAGATAGATGTGCCTCCAGCTCGTCGGCGCCCAAGGCTGATACTCATCTCTCCTCACGCGACAGTGATCTTTCAGCCTTACTTTGCCTGGAAAGTCAAATCTGAGCAGCTCTGACAACATTTAGCCTCCAACTATTTTTACTTTCTCTCTGATTCCCACTGCCAGTGAGATGCTGTAAAAGGAATTAAAAACACCTCCAGCTTCCTTCTGCTCCTCCCAGCTCAAAAATACACAACCTCCCTGGCGGCTCACCAGAAGCCCATTTGCACTTACTAATACAAAACGACACACACACACATGCATCATCTACATTTTCTTGTACCAAATGCCTTTTTCCTATCATTGTAAAACCTGCTCTGTGTCTGCCCATCAGAAATTGATTTTACATCTTCCTTTTACTCCAGGTGAGAAGCCATTAGGCTTTTTGGAAGGTGGATGAGAAACAGCATGGCACAAACGCAACTCTGTAAACCATCCTGGAGAAGAGGTGGCATTTGTAGAAGACACACAGTGGGTGGGGAGTTCCTCTAGCCCACCAGCCAGACCCACTACCTTTCAAATCTCCGTTTCTTGGAGGAGTTCTCCATAAGGAATTCTTTTGAGCGGCCCAGCTTTCCTTCTAAGATGATCCAGATGTTTTCCTTTGTTTCTGCATCCTCTCTGTTGCTTGTTACTGTGACAATCTCATAGGCTTTAAAGCATAATTAACACACACGTTAAACAGAAAAGGAAGAGCAGATGGCCAGAAAGTTCTCTTCATTTGGCTGTCACTTTGCTTAAAAACTCTCTTACTAATATTTATCACAACACACCAGAAAGCACTTGCAAAATAAGGATGGAACCACACTGAAGCCTGTGGGACTTTAGACTTCTGCGTGCTTTGGATTTCACACAGGGGTAGAGTAGATGAAAAATATGAGTACTGCTTGATCAGCTGGCAAGAGTAGATGGAGCTGCTCTTGAACAAGCTGTGTCCAGCTCCCTGCTGCACTCAGCACTCCTTTTTTAACACAGCCCAAATCCTACAGTTTTTGTCCCACCGTTCCTAACGGGCCAGTGAGGGTATCCAGGTCCCCCACAGGATACGCTCAGATGCTGTGGTGGCATGTAAGTACCCAAAATGGCAATCACAAGGCTGATTTTTGCAGGGCAGAGTGAAATCACACTAAAGTAATGTGATTATTGACTCTCCAGGACTCTCCTGAAAAAGAGCGCTGCAGTGCAGGAGTTCTTGAGATGTACTTTGCATATTATCAGTGCGGTTAAATAACTCTTGCTCTCTCTCTCACTCACCACATTAGACACCAGTGTAATTACCTTGGACTCAGTGGAATTATCCAGAGCAGACCCAGGGCTATGGGATGTTAAGCTCAGCCATCATATTCAGCTGGGATACTTGAGCTAGTAGCCCAGAACATGTTAAGGAGGAAGCTGGAGCAATGTTACTTACAAAGCTTTAAGGACTAAACTTATTTTCCACCTCAAAGATTCAAGCCCATTATTTCTAATGAGACCATAATCATGTGTCCTTATGGCTTACTGCTGGATTGAACTGCTGCAGATGGGTCCCTCTTAGGTTTCAACCCAGAATGAGATGTTTTTGTTCCTCATAAATCCCGATTTGTTTTTTTCTTACCACAACATTGCACTTTTGCACTAAAGGGTACCTTAAATAATCCAATCCTTAAAGCCTGCAAATACAAACATCTATTGCATGGGAACCCTTAGTAGAGCAGCTTGCAGGAGATGTGGTCCCAAGGCCTCTGAGGTCCCTCCGCAAATGCCACAAGTCAACTCTAAACTTACCAGTCCGTTCCTTCAGTTCCAGGATGTCATTATTGGCACAAGCCAGTTCCCTTATGAGCTGCCCATCATCTTCACCTTTAGCCAGCCAGCGATCACATTGGAAGCGGAATGTCTTGTCCATGGCGCAGTCCTTCACGTCAATATATTCCAAGTGCCAACCTGGTGCGATTCCTAGCAAAACAACAAAATAAAAAAGATTTGGATATTTTCACAAGGTAAGGAGATGGATACCTCTCCTTGGTAGCACCCTGCTGAAATGGTTGGTATTTGTTTCAGAAAATGTCACCAGTGAACAGACATTGTTCTGATACCAAAAGCAATGTTGGCTTGCTCAAGACCATAATCCCCTTCTAGAGTCAGGCCATACTTTTGAGGGGGTTGCTGGTTTTTGATCAGATATAAGGGTGTTAGAGCATGCTCCTGGATAAACTAGATTTCAAGCTCTCTGGGGAAGGGATCATCATTTGTCCTTGCCCAACACTTTATATGAGATGGGGCTTCTGCAATACCAGTAGCAGCAGCAGTGAGCAGGGACAGCCGGGGCCAGTGTGCCCGCTGTAAACATACCAACACAGGGACCGTCCCAGTAAGAAGCACAACTGTAGCTTACGGACAACAAACCTTTACAAAGCCCCAGGGACATCAGGGCCCTGCAGAACTGTTTGCCAGAGCCAGAAGCATGGATATCAAAGGGTTTGGGGGCAAAAGTTAATGGAGCAGCTTCTGTCACAGAAACTGCTTCAGATTCTTCCTTCCATTTTAAGGGAAACATGAAGCCTTAAAGCCAAAAGAGAAAGATATGAGTTTATGTTCCACCTAAACCCCACCCCTCCATGACACATGTCTGTGTTAAAAAAGACATAGCGGTGTGTGCATGGTTTGTGGTGGTCCCTTCAGGTTTTGGGAATGCTAGTTGGTCACAAGCTGTACGTTTTAGTTTTTTCCTCTATGGCCCTTATTACCCCCAAACCCTTCATATTTGGATTTGAAGGTCAATTCCAACTTGCTGCTTTGACCCTGCCAGCTAGCACATGCAAGGAAATTACCTATGCTATCCTGACTTTGCCACCAACCAGGGTGAGTTCACTAATGCTGCGACAGGACATGAACATAGGACAGACTAAAGTGACGGATGCTCCAGCAGGGACCACCAGATCACCTAACTTTTGCCTTGGGGCCTTCTGAGGAGTCATAGCTCCCTTTTAGTTTTCTACTCTCCTCCCCCCTTCTGCTCTTTTTTTTTTTCCCCAGTGAAAAAACAACTTGAAAATGAAGAAAAAGGCATTTGGGAACATTTTCTTGATTTCTTCGTTGAAATAGAAGCCTTTGTTGAGCTTAGGGGGATGGGAGGTTCTGACAGCTCTACTTGCAAGTCCTGTTATTAGTCAGACAAAGAAAGGTTATGTTCACGATGAAAGATCTCTGCTGACATATTATTTACATCCCAGAGACATTAAACAGCTCTTGCTCTTCCAAGAACTCACTGCCATGTGCCTACTTCCTTAGTTTGCAAATATTAATCTTCTTTAGCCCACAAAAGAAAATTATAGCAGCTTTTTGAGTTATGTAAATCCCTCACCCTGCTCTTGTGGACTGCGATCCCTCCACACCATGTGCTGGCAGTTCTCTACCAGCCTCACAGCCATTCCTGTTTTGCACTTCTTCTTCCTGAACCTTCTTCAAGCTAGGAAATAAACTGCTACAAAGCACAGACCTCAACCAAAGATACCATTTTCTCCTTAAATTGCAGGGGCACAGAACTGCAGAAATATTGTGGCTGGAAGATGTTCTCTCTGAAGAACATCTAATCCAACCCCCTGCTTAGACTAAGCTCAGCTAAAGCAGGTTGCTCAGGTTGTGTTTGGTCAGGTTTTGAATTCTCCAAAAATGGGGACTCCCTGATCTCTCTGGGAAACCTGTGCCAGTGTTTGATCTCCCGTGCACAGAAAAAAGCTTTTTTCTTATGTTTCAGTGGAATTCCCTGTATTTCAATTTGTGTCCATTGCCTCTTGTCCTGTCACTGGGCACTGGTGAGAAAAGCCTGTCTCCACCTTCTTTACTCCCCCGATCAGATACTTGTATGCATCTGCAAAATCCCCCTGAGCCTTGTCTTTTCCAAGTTGAATAGTCCCAGCTCTCTCAGCCTCTCCTCATACAGCAGGTGCTCCAGTTCCTTAATTGTCTTTGTGGCCCTTCACTGGACTCACTCCAGCATGTCCTTGTCTCTCTTGAACTGGGAGGACAGTGCCATATGCCAATGACAAGACCTGGGCAAATACCACAGGTGCAGCACCCAGGCAGAGGAGCTAGGTGCACCACCCGAACATGCAAGACCTCCTCCAGGCTCCAGCAGCAGGACAAAGGTACTAGAATCATAGAACAGTACCGGTTTAGTGCCTCCTGGGCAGATCCTACCAAGTTCCCCAGGGTTCCCACTGCCCCCTAACTGGAACAACTTTCTCTTTGGGGCTGTTTGGAAATTTATTCTAAACATGTTGGCAGTGTCAGTCATTAATCTTTTTGGCAGGCTCATCTCCATTTAAGTTCAATGAACATCTCTGCAACATATTCAGGAGGCTGCTCTGCTTCCATCAAAACTTTAGTTAAAACAGTACAGGATGAAAGAAAGAAAACATCCCATCCTTCTCCAGAGAGAGAGATCAATGGCTGCAGACTGGGATAGAATAAATCAGTGATCTTAGTCTTGTTGCCAGCAGTGAACAGCATGATTGGGACAGGATCAGTGCTAAGCAGGGGTATCGGAAAGAAGCCTGAACGAGATGCACATACTCTCCTCCCCCTTCTCCAGCCTGGTCCCAGTAGCCGCTCACCAGGAGAGCTGCAAGAAAAACCTGCTCTTTTATCACAGGGAGAGCTGGGCCAGAGCTGGCTTTCCAGCACATGTTGGAGTTGAGGGTGAAGCAAGCACAAAGAGCAACTTTTCCTGGTGTTCTCTGGAAAAGATGCATTTATCAGCTCTGGGCTATTTAAAGAGCAAGGTCTGGGCTCTGTCAGGGGGTCAACACTGTAAAGCAAATACCAGCAGGGTGTCCCTTATAGCACAAGGGTACCTCAAATCACTGGCTGGTCACCCTTAGAAAAATGGTGCTACTGTCCCAAAGCATCCTCCTGTTTGCTTTAGAGAAAAAAATATTTCTCTTCGCTCCACTAGAATTGGTCTTTCCTTTTTGCTGTTTTCCTTCCTGACGGTGAGCAACTTAAATTAGATTAGGAGTCCTGGAAGCTGTAAAGAATCCTATATTGCTTTTCATTTCTCAAGGGAAATAATTCATCCCAGGTGAATGCTGAACTGGTTATGTCCAAAGCAACACATCTTCCCACCCTGTCCATGTCAGAAGTGGTGTCACATCAAGGGTTTCACTGCCACAGCATTAAACCCCATTTAAAATGTGAATGGAAGGATTGGTTTGGGGCCAAAAAAATGATTCTCCTTTACCAGACAAGGCATTGTTTTTCTTTTGTTTCAGACTGGGAGAATACACATTTAATTTCTTTTTGCATTGATCTGGAAAAAATGCTAAGTCCAGAAATGCACAGAGTCTAAAAGTGAGACTTTCCCTCTGTTGAGCTGGCTCTGTGGGCTGGGGAGCACATCAGTGGAAGGAGAAGAAACCGTATTTGCAGAACTTTGCACTTTTCAGGTCATGAAATCCTGGATTCAGGTTATTACCCTGTTTACATCTTCTGTTCCTGTGTGGCGCTTGCAGAGCAATGGGCTCAGAGACGTTACAAGAAGCAACAGGAAAGGAAACTACATCCCATACAGACGTAACCCCAGAGGAATCAAATCCTCAGCACAACTTGGTTTATGGAGCAGGCACCGATGAAGGAGTGAGGAAGAGGAGCTAGAAAAGTGGTGCAGACGTAGTAGGGTGGACTGACTTTCCTAGGTCCTGTCCACTGCTCACACAGCCTGGTTGTGCAGGAGAAACTGGAGGATCTCTGCAGTGGTGGCTCACCAGACTTTCCCCTGGATGCTGTTGGATGGTGGATCCTGATCCACCGTGAAAGCCACAGCTGCTCCATCACTCAATTTTCAGCGCTTGCAGTTTGTACCCTGTTGATGCCTCGACCAACAATACCAGGAGAACAAGGGCTCAGGAGCGAATCGACTGCACCAATGCCTTGGAGAGCATCGCGGGCTTTTCTGCAGTCACCCCAGTACAAACCAGGACCACTGCATTCATCTCCATTGCTGCTTTGGGGCAGAAGGGAGGAAATAGCACATATTTGAGCAGTTCCCGCTTGATTATGCAGGTCTTGGTCTTTAAAAGAGTTTGGCCACCACTGTGCCTTTGTGGAAGATCCCCTATCACCATAACAAGTGTTCAATGTTTGTAACAAAAGGTACTTCCCTCCAGGCCTGTTTTGCTGCCATCAAAATCCCCAGCAGCAAACCTGCCCTAACAAAACCCGTGTCTGTGCCACGTAGGTTCCTTAATGGTCCGCAGCTGGAAGTGACATTTTCAATAGCGTGCAAAACATTTCAAATGTAATTAGAGGAGGAGAAGAGCTTTGGGGAAAACAGAATCACTTTGCTTGCTTGACTCTGGCAGTTGTATTATTTAGCGTCATGTAGGGAAATGTATTCTGTTCCCCAAGTGTTCTTATCCAAAAGAGCAGTTATTTGTCCCATTTATAGTCCTTTCCAAAAGGGCCCAAGCTGACAATAGGGTGATGTTGGGCAAGGACCCTCTGTGTACGTCTGCAAGATCTTCAAAGGACCCTCTTATCTCTTTCCCAGGCAAGGCTAGAAGTCTGTGCTTTCCTGACGTTGGACAGACAGGCTGGATCGTGCACCTCTTGTCGTCATTTCTGCAGCAGTCAGCGCAATCGAGTCTGACGTTAGAAGTAGTAGATGTAACACAGATAATGACGTCACTGCTTCATTTAACTAATACCCCAACTTGCAGCACCAGAAGTTTCCTTTGCCCCTCTTGGGAACAGCCACCACTTGCACTAGCCTATATTCACCCCTAAAATATTAAGCTATTCTGACACACGCAGAAACATGGGAGGATGGGAGAAAAAGTCTGAGAATAAACCACGTGGTGGGTTCATCATTCACCAGGCACCTGGTCCCTGACCTTGCTCCAGTGAATATTAACTATTCCTTGCGAAATGAGAGCTGGTGGGATCAAATCTGTGCTGGCAGAACCACAGCCAGGCTTGGATACACACTTGTCCATGAAAGTTAAACTGTCTCCACTCTTTGCAGCCATATTCATCGACCTTCCCCTCTATCCCTTGTCTATCTGTAGGAGACCTTCTTTGGTTTGGTTTTGAAAGCAGCTGATGCCTGATCAAAGATAATAGTTGTCATTACTGGTGCTTACATTCCCATTGAAGTAAAAGAAAAATCCTGCTTGGGACATTGGCTGCTCAGGGGCCAGTGAAGAATTGCTGCTTCCCAGCCATTGACAACCATCAGCCAGCACTGCTCAGCCCCCTAATTGCTTTTTGTAAAAGATTTTTACATTTTCTGAAACATAAAGTAATGACCGTTGCAAAGACAGTTCATCAGCCTTGTGTGCTCTGACATTATTTATCCCCTGCTTGGTTAGATGACCATCCATCCCTAAATCCCACCACCTGAGACGTCACCCAGAAAGTGGTGGGAGTTTTGATAGCAGCAGTCAGATCGCTAGAAAAGGAGCGTTAATTGTGAGGTGTTAAAATCATGGCATCTAGCTTTGCATCAGTACATCCCAAAACACTTTAGGAAGGTGAATAATTTTTATCCCTGATTTACATAATTAAAAACGAGGTACAGGGATGTGATTTATGCAAGGTCATTCAGCAAGCCAGTGGCAGAATAAAAATAGATCCGTTTTGTATCTCTCTCCTTTAGGATCATGTTAGTTCACACCACAACCTTTCTGATCAGAGCAGACAGGCGATGCAAAACCTCTCACAACCTTTGAAAAAGAAAAAACTTAACACTTGGGACAGTTTTAACAAATAGGTTCCCTGTCCCCCCTCCCCTTTTGTCTATGGAACTTGTTCAGTCCAGGATTTGACTCAGGTCAAAACCACCCATAAATTACTCTCAGACAAAAAATCAAAACCAAAACCAAAACAAAACCCACATCTTACTGATAAACTACTCCTGTACAAAAACACTTAACAGCTCAGAGTGAAGATACAACAGTTTCTCAGATTATATTCTTGCAATTGAAGCATATTTTGTGTTTTACTGAAGCATACTTGATGCGAAAACGTTTAACAAGGACACAGGATAATTTGTCCCCAAGAGGAGCAAAGGAGGCTTGTAGAAAAGAAACGTTTTTACAGAACTGATAATTCTACAGCTATATCTGGCCTTTTGGGCTCTTTCCACTCTGTAGTGAAGCGTTCTGCAGTTACAGGAGATTTGGGAAGAAATGAATGACTCTGCAATGTCAACACTGAAGTCTTCACCTTCTCTCCAAGTCTGCTGTTTTATTTGCTTACATCTTTTTTTTTTTTTCTACTTAATATCAACTCTGGACTGTGAGATCTTTGCTGTGTCTTTTGCTTGGCTGTACTGCCTGTAGCACATCTTTGTGACTGGACTGTTGAGTCCAGGAAAAAACCTGCCGTTGAAGAGGGAGGAAGGTGCATAGCGTGTGAGGAGGGCTCTGCAGGTTGGCGCTGGGGTCTCCCGAGGTGCTGAAGCCAGATTTGGGCAATCTGAAGGACTAAGCAGCCATGGCATGGTTGTTGGCACGCTACACAGGTCTGCAGCGTGCATGCCTGTTTGTGCCTTGTCTAAGGTGTTGACTTCAGTCCATGCAGAAAGATGCAGGAGTTGACATTTTCTTCCTCTGTACTGAGTCATCAAGAAAACAGGAGGGATGATGGATTCTCGTCTCCTTGGGCAGTTTTGCATATCTATTTCTCTTCCTCTGACTTTATATTTAAAGCAAAAAATATTCAACAAATTTGCCCCATGGATCAGCAGAGTTTATGAAGCAACAGTCAAGTGCTGAGAAGACGGCTTAGAAAAGCCCTTCTCAAGTCTGATGGCTGAGCAAATCCTTACAAAGGGCTAAAAAGGCAGATATTTAGGTTTCTTTTAATACAAATGCCAAAAAGGCTTGGAATCATGTCTGTGAATTGCAGAAACATATCCCTGTAAAAGCCATGTCCTGAGAGTTCAAGGCCTGGGCAATTCAAGATCTGATCGAAGATACTGCTCCTGAAAAAGGTAGTTCCTTCAGAGAAAGAAAGGAAATACAAGGGTATAGCAATGCTTTTGACTTGGGTCCAGATCAAGAAAGGGGGATAAGGTACTTTCTCCGCTGGAAGAGCCACATAAAAGGAGTCACTGGGGCAGTTAGGCTATTTAAAACTCAATTAGACAATGTCAAACCAGTCGGTGTAATTGAGAGAAGGGCCCTGTTGAGGCAAAGAAGAAGCTGGGCTGCATAACCTTGGTATTTACTTCTGTCTTTGCTCCTATAATAACACAGAGAAGTCTAGTTTATCCGTAATTAGACTCTTCCTGGCTCCCCTTGGCTGATGGCTACTGAGATAATCAAGAACCTGAAATTAATGACTTTAGAAAGACTGCTTATCCTCTGGGTTCAAATCTATTCAGGCAGATGAGGGAGCTAAATCCAGATTTCCCACATCTCCTTGTTGCAAGGAGAAAAAGGAAACAAAAAAAAGGGTAAAAAAAAGCTTTTTATAGGTAAATAATTCCATTACTGAGATACTGAGAAACTTTAAGCCATTATTCCAGAATGGTGATTTAGACCTTAAACCAGAGAAAAAATTGAGGCCTATATTTAGAAAGCCAGCATTTCTACAGACCTACAGATACTGATCTTGCATAAATGTAGAAGTAAATGAACTCGGATATGAGAAAATACATAGTGCCTATCTGAGATCAGGAGATGGGGAGTCTGGAAGCGATTAAATTTGCTCAGGGAGTCTAAATATATTAGGTCGAACATCAGTATCTCAAAGTAAACAGGGGCAAGATAAAAAGACACACAGCAAAACTTAAAACTGAGTTTCATTCACAGAAATTCATTGTTACCAGACTCTTGCTGGTGAGTTCTAAACATACGAAAAATCAGGAACAAGTTCCTTGAAATTGCACTTGTGAAGTCTCTAAACTGCCTGTTTTCAAATGAATGCCTATCAATTTTGCTCAAGTCAGAGGAATTAGATGGGGGTTTCATTCCTCCTTTATATCTCATACCGAAATGCCGCTCAGCAGTTTTTGCGGGGAAAATGGCATTTAAAGGCATTAAAGTGGGACCATAAAACTAACATGCTTTTCCAGAGGAGGTAAATGCAGTGTTTGCAATTTAAAGACCTTCTGACAGTCTTTGCCATTGCAATTACTGTCTCTTCAACTCTGAACACCCCACTGCAGTCAAATTTCAGTGAAAAGATAAACAAAAGTGGGATGTGAACTGGGAGCAAAGCCACTGCAGCAAAGCTTCACTGATGGGGATGGATGCTGAGCTGGACTTCATGGCAAAGTAGCCACCTTGGGCAAGCCACTTAAATGTATTTTATCCTGAAATGGCGGCAGATTGGTTGACTTCTTGCTGGGACCAGGTGATGTCTGAAAGAAAAAGAAGCCTTTTGATGGTTAGCAGTTCCCTTAACTAGCTAAAGGCAGCTGACGTGAGTCAAAACAGACTGATGCTGTCATTGAGGCTGATTGTTGAGAAAATTAGGAAAAGAACATCAACCATGTTCCAAGCGTTCAGCATGTAAGGACCAATGGGGTAGGCCAGTGTGAGTCTGAGTCTTCCACAGACCATTGGCAGAGAACCATTTAGTCCAAAAAAGAAAAAAAAAAACCTAAGGAAAGAATGATCAACATCTGATGCCTCAAAGTAATGGTAAATACAAGCACATTTTTCTTTAATACCCAAAGTCCCCCAAGCATCTGACAAAAAACATACATGACCCTCGAACCTTGACCCCACTAATCCTTTCCAAAAAATAGAGCCAGGAATTTCTAACCAGTGGCACAGCCAATTTATATAAATTATATAGAGAGAGCAAGCATATATGCAAAGGATAGCTATAGCCTGGGATCCCAGCAGTAATAAATACTCTACCCACCCAACAAACTGTCATGCTGCATTGTGTGAAGTTTTAGATAGGATATGCCTTTCACATGACTAATGCAAGAACAATGAAGACAACATATGTTATGATTTAAACTGCAGTTGTCCTTCTTTCTAGAGGGAAAAACAAGTACATTTTTGCTGAACAAAACCTGAGCTTGTTGTTTGTCCAAGGCTTAACCGTGCAGTCAGCTAGGTCTGGTAAAAACCCTATTAACTATTATTTATAAATGGAAACCAGTGATATGAGGGGAAATAAGGAAAGAAAATATGAGGTTGCAATGTGTATTTATATTCATAAATATGAAGCATTTTTTCAGGTTCTGGGCACATGGTTTACTATTTTAGCTGGCTTGTGGTGGCTCTTTGGGTACATGCTCTTAGTCCACAGCAAATTTAAAGTAACCGAGCCTATTTACTGCCTAGCCTAAGGCTAAACTCATTTACTTCCCTTTGCCACTAACCAAGAGCATGCAGATAGCAACTACCATATCTCAGCTGTAATGTGGTAACTCTCCAATCTGTATCAACATCATCATCAGTGGCACGGAGAAGGTGAACCGTGACAACTTGTGCAAGAAAGAAAAGGCAGCCAAGTGCCTAGATCCACAAGATTCACTTGTCATGCAGCAGAGAGCAGACCCATGAGACTCATCACCATGGGATGCCATCGGTGCTAAATATCTCCTGGAGAGTCTGGACAAGCACTTGAATGAGAAAATTCACTGAAAGTTACTTAAAGGACAAAGGTGATACTGAGTTCAAGAGATGCCCTGAGCTATGCCTAGTAAGATGCAGAGGATTGGGGAAGGATTACACAGGCTCACCCAGTTCCTCCTCTTCCTCGGGCACCCAATGACACTGTTGGAATCAGCTTCTGGGCTCGACAGACCCTTGGTCTGACCCAGTTCTCATCTTCCTACATGGCAGCCTGAGCGTGCCTGAGCCCTAAGGAGCAGCTCTGCTCTGGTGGGTGTATTTCATTCTGTCAGCATGACCAGTCACCAGGGACCCATAATGCCTCTTGAGGAAAATGTTCTTTTTGTAGACATTTTAGCTGGTAATATGTTTGAAAAGGAATCTGCAAGTCCACATTGATTTCTTGCTGCTCCCAGAAGGACTTCTGAACCACCCGTGCAACTGCAGAGATGCCTGTTTGATGAGCTAAAGCTCTAGTGGGTATTTTGATAGATCTTTCCATTTCTGCATCTAAACTGCAGATTCAAAGAATAAGTATTTTGGCAACTAAAATCAGGTAAAAGCAGCTCCCTTACTGCATTCAGCACCAGCTATATAACATGATATTACAGAAGTTAATCAACTAAATTGTCCTGTGTTGTGGGAGTGATAAATACAAGCCCAAAGCTTGCAGTGGCTGGGAATAAACGATCATGTTAGGTGGATGGTGGTATTTCCTATTTCGTATTTCACAACAGACAGAAGCTACAATGAGTTTTCTTTTATTTTTTTTAAATAAAAATAAGGAGGCAAACTTCCAGTGGGAGAGTTTGATCCAGAGGTAGCATCTTTTATTAATATTGCATGAGATGCAGCCTACCCCATCTGCCACAACTTTGAGAAGTCGAGAAGATGATGACCAGGATGTGTCCATACTGACATATAACCCCAGCCCAGCCATAAACCAGCTGCCTCAGTACAACCAGGTAATGACTGGGTAGTCCTGCTGCCATTCCTCCCAGGACTACGATAGATACTGCTGCCCAAACTGCCTTGTTGGTACTGACCCAGGTGGGTCTATGGAAACCATCAAGCTTCACCTTTAGGCTGAAGGAAGGGCCTGCCATTAGCAAGCAAGTCATCATTAATGCAAGATCATCTCTTTCAGATGAAGGTGGAATGGGATGAGATGTCATCACAGCAGTGTGAGTGATGCATTTGTTACAAGATGCTGCTTGGTGCCTGAATGACAACACAAATGACTATGGCAGTGGCTCTGCTGTGTGTGAAACCAGTTAGGGTATCCAGCAGCGGGGAAATGTCAGAATCTCTCTCAGCAGGGCACTGCACACTCACCAGCTGATGTAGTGATTGTAATAAAGACAGACACAAATCTTTATCTTCTACAGCTCACTGAGTTATGCCAGGTTGCATTACCCCAGGTGCTGATGTCAGGATGACATTAAATTGCTAGGAAAGTGCCATATTGACCAGTGAAAAAGGTATTGCATTGATAGAGTCAGCGTGTTGGGGTAACAGGCTGGATGGCTTTGGAGGAGCTATCAGTGCTGCAGTGGTGGCTATAAGCTCAGACTGAAGGTGGGGACCCATTAGAGCAGATACTACACCAGCACGCAGGGAGATGGTCTCCTGCATGAAGGGTCGAGGCAGCCAAGCTGGGACACAGGATCCAGGTAAAATCCTTGAGGTTACCCAGGTGCAGCAGAGCTGGGAGCAGTGCCCTCAGCCTGCCCCATGTCCTTGGAGGAGGATGAGTTTCCTCAGGTGAAAACGTTTGTCCTGCCCTTTACCACCCCGCTCAAGTCCCTGCCCTGACCTTTGTTGTCGTGCCAGATCCGCACTTTACAGAGATCTCCCAGGCTCAGCATGTCCGAGAAGTTGAATTCGTCCATCTGGTTCCTCTCAAACTTGTTAGACTTGTTGGAGTCCTTCAGAGCCAGCGTCCCGCTGTCCCCGTTCTCCCCAAACAGGATCAAGGACACGTTGGCGTCGGTGCCCGCTCCTGGAAGAAGAGACCAAGGCACACAGTTACGAGCTAGCCTGCCGCACAGGGCTGACACCCAGCCCCAGTCGTGTGGAAATGGAGGCAGCAACGGCAGGCTGGATGAGGCTGGAGTGATGCTCAGGTTGCTCTGGGCACAGCCAAAGAATTTCCGTGAGTTTGCGCCCTGCAAGGAGGGCACCCCATGGCAGCTAACAAGCCAGCCCTTCCAGCTCATCCCCCGAACACAGGTGGAACGCTTTGCCCTTGCATTCAAGGTGTGGTGACCACGATGACAGCAGTACTAATTGGAAGCAGGAGTATCTGCTCTTGACGGAGCACTGTGCATCGCGTTGCTTTGCAGAGGATGTCAGCGTCGTGACTCCCTTTTTCCCAAGGTGGCTTGGGAAGAAAAGTGACTTACCCAGCAACATCCAGCAATCTATGAAAGAGTGTTAAAGAACATATTTTAACTTTTCTAGCTACAAAGTATTAGTACACATTGTCCTGGGCTTCCCACTGGGCCACAGTCCCTTTTCCACACTGTGGTCTCTTTCTGCAGTTCCACAAGCTCCTCCAAGCTGTCCTGTGGCATCCAGGACACGTCAGCGGGGGTCTGCCTCGTACGGCTCTCCCTGTGTTGCATGGCACAGGGATTTAAAAGCAGAGTGCATATTATCAACCAAACCACTACGGCATCTGGTGGCCTACTTTCCCCTCCCATAGGTCTTCCTTCTATATTCCTGCTTCTCAAAATATTATCCATGCTGCATTCAGTGGAAGAAGTCCCAGTTTCTCATACAGCAGTTTGCTCCACCTCTTTTTACATATATCTTAGGAAAAGAATGATTTTTAAGATGCTCTTTATTACCTGATATTGAATTCCATATGCCCACTGCTGTGCATGTTTTGCCGCAGAAAAGAACCATGCTGTCAATTCTCCTGACTTTTGGAGGCCAAACCACCATCTGCAGTGACCTTATGAACATTGTAGCTGAAGGTGTTACAACATTTTTACCTGGCACTATTTATAATTTGACCAAAATCATTGCTTTTTATTTTTGATGTCATCATAAAAAAGCGGATTCATAGAAAGCAGGTTGATTCCAGATGGGCTGACATTCATTGCTGTGTCCGAACCAAAGCCCTTAAATTTTGGAAAATGAAAATGAGATCATCAATCCCAAATCTGTTTTACAAAGACACTCAGCATCTGCTGCCCTCGGTTAGATAGCCCAGCTTTGAAAACTCTAACTGCCTGCCAAGCCATTTCTTACACAAGAGTATTGTAAACCCACTCTGGGCCACACGGATAGTATTTCCCGCAGCTCCATTCACAACACAATGCAGAGACAAATTTGGGGGTACTGAAAACTTCTTGAGAAAGCTGCCACTTCTTTAGGATAATTATTTGAATACAGAAATTAGGAAGAAATCACAACTTTTCCTATAGAAGGATTGAAAAAACACTAAAAGGAAAAAAAAAAGGAAGAGAAAAAGAGTCATACAGAGAAAAGGCAAAGCAACATTTGGTGTCCACGTGAAAAATCGTCTATATTAAACTGGGGCTAATTTTCAGCAGTTCCCCAGGAAGGACTTAAGAAGGAAGAGAAAGCATCAGGGATTCAGGCAGTTCATCCATACATGCGGTACCTTTTATGACCCTAAAGCTTGCTGAGGTGAGGAACAAAGCAAACTGAAGTCCATTTCCTTGCAAGGAGCAGGCTCCCAATTAATGCAAGGTCTCAAAAAGCACAAACCCAACTGTTTCTTAGCAAAACCTTCCCCACAGGAAGAGCTTATGAAGGCCTCATGCCGTGACATTTCCCTCACAAGCAATTAACAGGAGATGGGAAAGAAAAGCACAGAAATTGCTGAATCAATGTACATTTCACCTATTTGGGTCTCTGATTTTTTTGTTGTTGTTGTTAATTCCAGGAAACTGTCAGGCACATTTAGGAACTGTAACAAATTTGACAAATGAAGAGATAAAGGTACTGTGGTTGCACCAGACTCAACTGGCAATGAGTGCAATAGCTCATGAGTCGATACTGGGGTCTGCAGCACTGAACTCCATCATCAACACCCTAAACAATGACAGTGCATCCTCAGCAGATTTCTGAATAACATTAAATTCGGGGGAGTGACTGATGTGCTGAATGGCAGAATGCCAACCCAGATGGGCCTTGAGAAACTTGAGGACTGAGCAAGTCAGAAATCCCATGAAGTTCAGCAAGGAGAAATGCAAAGTTCTGCATCTGGGGTGAAATAACCCTGCACGTGTACATGCTGGGGAGTTGAAGAAGACCCAGAGGTTACAGCAGTAACATTCATATTCAGGTTGAATCTGAGCTAACAGAAAGTTTTCAATGTTCAATGCAAACCACGCATTTGGCTACCTCCAGAGGAGCATGGCCAGCAGCTGAAGGGAAGATCTTACCCCCTTTGCTCAGCATTGCAGAGCCCATACTGGAGCCAACCATGGTGCCAGTTTGGGTCCCTGGATCATGACGAGACACTGAGGAAGGCTCAGCAGTTTGTTGCCAAGATGGACAGGAGCTGGCGCAGGTGAACAAGGGCCCCTTGACCACCTGGAAGGACAGTGATAATGATGACAGGGTCATGTGCTGTGGAGATGTCAGACCGTACCCCAAGGAGCCACAACCACAAATTGCTGGGGAGGTTTAGGTTGGGCATCAGGAAAAAAGTGTTTCTTAGGAAAATAGTACAGATCTGGATCAGGTACCTGGGGAGGTGGTGGCATCACCATCCCTGGAGGTGTCCAAGGGCAGAGTGTTAGCTGATTTGACCTCATGCTAGCAATAGTCCTTTGGGCAGGAAGATGGATTAAATAACCTCCAGAGTCCCCTTCCAACAAAAGTGTCTATGATTTTATGTTTCTTATTGAACATCTGCATAATTTTTAAACAAAGCGTAGGCTTGAGTCACAGCCTTCGGAGGCCAAAGAATGTCCTTCTTTTGACTTAACAGAGACTTGGATAAGGCACTAGGAATTGACACCAACTGTCCTAAATTATGTAATTTGTAGGCTGTAGCTGAGCTGACAACATACTAATTGATCTTATAACAACAGAGATAAAAACCTCCTGCTTCGTTAATGCTTGGAAAATGAGAAAGTAGTATTTATTCTTTCTCCATCTTTATTGCATTACCATGTATATGATGCCTGCATATAGAATACAGAAAGTCTGCATAAATCAAAAACAACAAGCGAGGACATTTTTGTGCCACAGAAAGAACCATCAGGCAGTCTGGCTCTATTGCAGCTGTGTCTGTGGGTCATACCTTGAAGAAAATGAGATTGTGAGTTCCTTCTCTTATAAGATCAAAAGTAAATCAAGATTTTGGTTTTAACCAAAGTTTACCCATCTCACTTGGGATGTGTCTGCCATAACAACCTCTTCTTCCTTTATCTGTGTGTTCGCTGAGAGCTGCCATCTGAGGTACTTCTGGTGGCCTCTGGATTTGACCTTTGCAAGAGAGGAGTCTTTCCCTGATGCAGCCTCTGTATGTTACATAATCATCCAAGTTGAATGACTTCTGAAAAGCCAAACTGTAACTCAAAGGTTTCTTTGAGGAAAAAGTGGGACTTTTGTTAAATATGTATGTATGGTGGGGAGAAAATCACTGCCGTTTTCTAGTTTGCTGCAGGACATTTTTTGTGGGATTCATTTTCTCTAACTTTAGCCACCTAGCCTAACTTAATTGTGCTGGCTCTGTCTGAATCTGATGAAGACAGAGTGACAGAGACCCTCCAGAAGATGATCCAGACCACTGCTTAAGACTCCTCTCCCAGATGAACTGACCAGAAACAGTCTAGACTAGAAAGAGTTAAGACCACAAGTATAATTTTTTTAAGAGTTACAAATTGGTGAGATGAATCCTACCCTACATTTTCTTTTTCTTTTTTCTGTTTGTTTCAATGCTTCTGGTGCACTGGAAAGTTGAAAGCTATTGCAGAAGAAAACATTATACCTAGAAAGAAACACATCTGATTCTATTCACTGTGGGGCATTCCTGTCCCTAGACAATGTCAGTGTGGCAGGAGATGATAAAACATGTTTAAACTAGCCATCAAGGGTAAAACATCTTTTTTTCCTGAATTGGTCCAGCCGGGAGTAATCGTGGAATACATAATGATCGAAGAGGGGACATGGTTCATGACTTGTACCCTCTTTAGATAAGCACTATGTGTGATCTAATCATAAACAGACTCTCTGAAACCCTCTCTGTAATCTGCTCTTTCCTACTGGTTTTTGCTATTCATAATGAAATAAAGTGTTTCATCATTAATACCCGCCATCCCTCATTCAATGGGAAGGACAGATCTGTCTGCTGTTGCTGTCGTCTTCTATTCTCTTCTCGTTTCTATTTCCATTGCCTTTGTGAGTTAGGGCTGGCTTTCACAAAAAGGTCACAGAAAGATCTACCATTATACCAGATGGATTGCCAGATACATAAACAAATCTTCCTCTCTCGTTTTTGTTTTTTGTATTTCACTACATGTTTTTCAGACAAGCAGCAGGCAGAGCAGATAGATAAAAAAGGGTGAGGTGGCATGAAGATGCTCTGCCAGGGGAATTTTGATATTCTCAGATCAAACCTCAGAAGTTGCATAAATTACTGCTGGTAAATCCAGGAAAAGAAAAAAAAAAAGAAAAAAGAAAGAAAGAGAAGTAGAGATCAGGAGGTGATTATGTGCACTGGTGTGGCAGAATCCCATCTGAGGGTCAACCTTTCAAACAAGGTGTCTGCAAGATGATGTCTAACTTGCCCCATTTTGGCATAAGGCAGCTTGTATGTGGTTGCAGCTTTCATTCAGCAGCCTGACAGAAGTTCTCATGAAAAGAGGCAGGGATCCCAGGAAATGACATAGAAATCCCATTTCTTGGCTTTTGAAGCTCTGCAGCTTTCTTTATACTCTGTTCCACCTTTTCTATCTGGTGTTCATTTAGGAATGGTTTTTCACGGCCTGAGATAAAAGGTCTCAAAACACTTTGAAAAGGAGGGGGAATTATTGGCTCCTCTCTTTGGCCAAAGTAGATAGTGCTGACTGGCAACCTGCAGCCCACCAGCTTTGACCGTAGCCTTTTTTTCCATCCTACATGGATGGATCTGAGCTGACCAAAAAGAAGGGGGCTCCTGACCATTGCAATGGGGTCTGGCAATAGCTTCTGTTAAGGTGTCTTCAGAGGAAGCAACAAGCAGTCAAATCTAGGCCTTGTGTCTAAATATTTTATGCCTGGAGCTCAGATGAGGATGAAGCCCACAGAATAACACTGTCATGATGAACAGACAGCCAAAATGGCAGTGTTCCATCATAGGAGGGCTAAATTATGCTTTTTTCAAACATAATTTCAAATTAAGCAGGAGGTATTCCATTCCTAAAAATCAAACTTCATACTAGAAAAGTCATAAAGTATCCACCACAGACATACCTCCAACATCACTGGTTTTAACCTGAAGAGTGTATGTTGTGTCCTCCATCATCTGCTCATCATTTATGACCGCTGGCATCTCACACACAAGACTTCCCTTGGCATTTTTCATCTTTGACAGCCATTCACCGTAGGTAAATATGGCCACTTCTTGATTAGTCAGGTTCTTCAGGGTGATCTGTGAAGAACCAATATAAGAGAAAAAAATTCAGCTAAACTTCAGCTACCATTTGAATGAGGGCAAAGATTAAACTTATAAAGTGCACAGTGTGGTAACACATGGGTGGAGCTTGGTCATAGCTTCAAAACCTGTGCTGAGCTCTTCTGGGATAAATGGAGCTCTCTCTTATGGACAGTATTTGCTGTGGTAACTTGTCCTGAGAAATGGTCTTCATAATATTGGACGTTTTCATGCACGGGGTAAAGCATAGGAAGAAATTTGCTCCTGTGACATAAGTTATGGACAAAGCTCATCTTTAAGAGACTCTGACCTTTCCTGGAAGCCAGTATGGAATTAGCTCCAAAGAAGAAGTAACGGAGAGTTATTAAAACCCTCACTACCTCTCCTTGAAGTACACAGCATCTTTCTTTCACCTGCCTCTTCTGTGCAAACACACAGCAATCATTGTAGAGATATGCAAACCAACCCCAAACAAGTTAAAGCAATGCACAAGATAAAATTAGGCCAGCAAAACTTAATGCTTCACACTCTTCTCCCTCTGGGAAAAGGTGACAGAACAAACAGTATGCAACAGATATTAGTCACACTGTCTAATGTGTCATGGGAAGGAGCTCAGATGCTGTGGTGATAACAGAATAGGAACCTATTTAGAACAAGCCAGTGAGCTACTCCAACAAACATCCAATAAAATACCCATCTTTATGTGTCCTATTTCAATGTGGGCTCAGTGGAGCATCAGTCTAGTGGGAGAAGGACATTACACTTGCCTACAACAAAAACCTAGCAGTAAATTCTCACTCAGTTGGGGGAGTTGGAGGGAAGGGAGGAGACAGGGCTGCAAATTACAATTTTTGTTACCTTCTAACAGAAACAAAGACCATACCTGAGTGAAGCAGGACATCAAGAAACAGTGTCTTGCAAGGCACATCTCTGCAAAGGCCATGGAAACGTGAGCCCAGATGACTCAGAGAAGTGTGATGTGACATTAGGAAGAAACAAATCATGGAGTTGTGGAAAATGTTAAGTTAAAAGGGACACCTGGGGGTGTCTAATCCCACCTCCTGCTCCAAGCAGGGCTAACTGTAAGGCCATGCCCAGCTGAGTTCTTAAAATCTTCAAGGGTCGAGATTCCCCCAGCACTCTGGGCCTCCATGCTAGGACTGCATCACAATTGAAAGAAGATTTTTTTTTTCCTTTATATCCAATCAGGATTTTCCTTGTTGCAGCTTGTGCCCATTGCCCCATGCCCCTTCACTGTTCACCTCTGAGAAGATACTGGATCAATGGTCTCTGTATCCTCCCTTTAAACAGCAGAAGACTGCAATTTTATTCCCCCCACACCTTTTCTTCTTAAGGCTTAAAAACTCCATTTACCTTAGCCTTTCTTATTATGCCATATACTTCAGCCCTTTGACTATCTCACTGACCTTCTGCTGCACTCTCATATATCAGCCTAAGAAACTTATAAAACTTATCTTGAGATAAAATGTGCTCACATTCAGTCCTCAAACTGCATGTGTCCCAGTCCATGCACTTCTGTTGACCCCAACCAAGCTTTGCCAGAGCCTTTAGCAGTTCAAAAGAAGAACGTTGCTCAAAGGTTATAAAAAATTATTTTAAAGAGGGCAGTAGCTACACCAAAGCTGAAGCAGTAGCTGTGCTATTTGTGCATTGTGTGGTTCCATGGGTAGGACACTCATCTGGGGTTTTCTCTCTGCCTGATGCTAAACAGGGATCTGTAACACAGCACCTTCATCCCAGAGGTACAGGACATTTCGGGCTGTTGAAGCTGTCCCACTTTTCTAAAAAGGTGCTTATTCACAGCCAGTGACACTATTATTTTGTGGTCAAAAAACTGTTCTATGAGTCAAGAGATGTTGAATCAAATCTTTGCTTTGAGCCAAGCAGAAATCAGGTCTCCACCACCCCAGATGGTGCCCTCTCTCTGCTGGGGCACAGACCAGAAGGAAGGCTCCTCTCTCAAGGATGCATGAACAATGTCTACATCCTCTTAGGATTCCAACCTAGAAACTTTTCTTTGTCTAAAATTTGCAAATTTGAATTGTGAATAATCTCAAGTGGACTGAAAATGCCTTTTTTTCCTCCCCTTGGTGCATAAACTCTTTGCTGGAAAAGGTTCAGCCAGTTCTACCTTTTCCATGCTTAGGAATGACAGCGATGCTGTTAGTAGCAAAATGTCCTGAGCAAAGCTTGCAGGGAAATGTCAGGAAAGCAGCGGGGGGTAGAAGCAGATTAGAGTTGCCAGCTGGAGGGCACTCACAGACAGAGATCAGACCTCTCACAAATAACCAGCCTGTGCCCAACGCTCCAGATGCTGTCTGAGGAAAGCTGTCTGGCTACTAAAACTACTGGAGCAAAATGCCCTCTCTTTCCATCCCCAGCCCCTCGCCCGGGATGAGTGATTTCAGCCATACGCAGCTTCATGTAAGCACTTAGCACTGACGGAGAGAGCAGCCTCCGCTATCTCATTCTGGGGTGCTGCTCCCGAGAGGAGCGGACAGGAGCAAGGGATTCGTTTTGCGAGCTTTGTTTGCTCAGGAGAGATCACAGCAAGGAACGCAGAGGCAGCAGAAAACCTGTGGCAGGCTGATTGCTCGGTCACAACATGGGTACATTGCCTACCTTACCTAGCACGAACCACCTGAACGCCGGGCATCCAGCCCAAGCACATCGTGCTGGCCCTCCCTATGGTCAGTGGTCAGAGCTAGGTATCACCAGAGAAGCAATACATCCCACCCAGGCAGTGTCGTCCAAGCTGGGGGCATGTAAATGGCCGTTCAAGGCATCTCTCCCTCTGGCTACAGAAAAGTTCTGAACAGTTTGGTAGAGGAGGTGAAAGATGAACATCGCTTTCTCAATGACTAAAATAGCACAAAATGAATCCCATCCTACAAGGAGGTGTTTGTGGGTGTTGCACACAGACAGGATGATGCAGGATTTTGATTTGGATCATGAGGGTCAAGAAAGTCATCTCAGGAAGCCGAGCTGAAGCTGTTTTTATTTTCTATCTGTTCCTCTCAGAAAAGTTAGCTACCACTTGGCAATGAGAACGCTGCTTTACATTGCGTCTAAACTATTTTTTACAATACCTAGAACTTGCTGTGGACATCCTGCATGCTTTTAATGCTCAAACATTATCACTAATTATGCATAGGTTTTAACTGGGCTGTAGAACACCTATAGAAATGAAAAAGAAGTGGGAGTGATATGGATGAATAAAATGTTGATAATTTGCTTTGCAGCTGAGCAAATATCGTAGCTGACAGCAACTTGAAATTAATTGTGTGCTGTAACAGAAAGGTTTGACATGTCTGATCATTTGTTTTACCTCAACCCAGCCTTCTCCCAGCTGCAGTGTGAAACATGGTCCACAGGGGCTCACACCCCACTAACAAAAAAATACATAGATCCTGGATTTCATCTTTAAAGACTCAATTGCATGTTTTTTTGGTCCTGTTGCATGTCATTGGTCTTCGCTTAAAAACAGTATCCTCTGATTGTAAAACAAAAAGACTTTGCTCTGTTGCAAAGAACAGTCAGCTTCAGCTATAATGAATTGTCTCAAATTCTCTTAATCACCTTTATATAAAGGAAAAAGAACTGAATAAAGCCCAAGTCCCACATTCACGATAATTTGTGACGTTTGAATGCGATGCAATTAGTGCTTCATTAAGACAGCTTCTTATCTGCCTGGCTTTGACAGCACAAAGTAGCATTAAAATTCTGAAGGAAGCAACACTGCAGAATTCAACAGTCTTACAACTCCTGTTATTTCACTCAGAGAGCTCTCATTCTTTCTTACTTCTAGCTTTTCAACTTCATAACTAAGACACTGGGCAGCAGGTGAAATCATCACATGGACTGAGGAACTCTCTGTCCCAGGAGGAGGTTTCCAAAGCATGCATTGAGATAAGTTTCCTAATTAGAAGCCACAAATTTTTGACAATGAGGGTGGTGCCAGGTTGCCCAGGGAGGTGGTGGATGCCCCATCCCTGGAAACATCCCAGGTCAGGCTGGACGGGGCTCTGAGCACCCTGCTCTGGTTGCAGATGTCCCTGCTCACTGCAGGAGGGTTGGACTAGATGGCCTTGAAAGGTCCCTTCCAACCTGAACCATTCTGTGGTTCTGTGATTCTATGTTTTTATTCTCTGATTTTTCAGAAACACAAAGCAGCGTTGTGGTAGCTGTGATTCTATGTTTTTATTCTCTGATTTTTCAGAAATACAAAGCAGCGTTGTGGTAGCCTGATGTGGAAGAGCATGAGATTCAGCATTAGATCAGAGGAAAATATCCAAACTCTGTGTCTCTCTCAGCAGTGGTGAGATCAGAAAGTGTTGCTCAGCTTTAGAGAGTTTTCGGTATGTCCTTCTGTGCATAGCAAGAATCAATAATATTCGTTCTCACCCAACACATCACTAATCAAATTTTGTTCCCTCTAGAGGATTAAGTTTAAGTGTTTAAATCTTATTGCCACTTTTGGTGCAGTTTGAATCTTTGGCACCAAGTTCATTACTTTGCTGAGATTCTGAATGAAGTTTCCATGTATTTTATCTAGACAGAAAGGAAAAAAAAAAAAAAGACTACTTCCCTGCTTGTAAATTGAATCTTTTGGCTGTGTACAATATCATTGATAATTCATGCATTTTAATTGGTATTTATGCACTTCTATTTCTGGTAAACTAAAAGCAGTATAAATTATGACCAGCAACATTTTACAAAGAGACCAAAGAGAATTAAAAAGATCATTTATTGTTATTTTAATAGAACAAGAAAACTGAGAATATCCTGTAGATAAATGGAGCAACAAATGGTTAATTACGGGGTTGATGGCTTAATCTAGCTTCTCATTTCACTGTGCTAGTTAGCACTAACTGTGAACCATCTGTCTGAGAGTTTAGCACTACCCCCACAAGTATTTCATTATGCAGTTTTAATATGCATTTTTGACAGAAATGGAAATGGGCTCAGATCAGTTTTCATGTCACACCAGGCTACATAAGTTTTCAAGGCTGGAATACAAATCAGAGAACACAAATCCTTCCTCCCCTTTTCCAGAGCTCTCCTGTCCTCCCTCTCTGCCTGGGAATGCAAATGCTATATTAACTTTTGCAGGAAAGGTGAGAAAGAAAACTAATAAATAAAGTTCTTTATGTATCACTGGAGCTAGAAGATCCTCCATGCTCTGTTTCTCTAAGAAAAACAGAAATTACGGGTACAATTTTCAAAAGCTTCTAAAATCCTCGTCTCAAAGAGTTGCGTGCATGGTCTGCCTGTTGCTTCTGTAGAGCTATAAGAAGGCTATAAGCCCATCAAATGGGTCCACATGAGAGTCCTTTTTGTCTACTTCTCTGGGAAAGCCTTGCTTTGGGTGGGACAGTCCAGCAGGCTGGATGACTGGACAGGGTGGCACCAGGAACACGTGAAGGTGTTATTTGCCACGAAAGATGCCACTGTCCCTTGCCTTTGAGCTACTGCTAGCTCACGACTGCAAGATCTGGAATGTCTCTGGATGAATAAGATTTATTTGATTTCATTTTATATGAATATGATTTATAAATCTCAAGAAGGTACTGGGAAACTGGCAAAGGGAGTTTGACCAAGATAACTGAATCAAATCAGAGAACAGATTGAGTTATTCCTTAGGCACAGGAGAAAAATTGTGTCTGTGGCATATATTCGGAAGATATATGCTGGAAGTCTAATGCTTTGGAAAGCTGCAAAAGAGTTGCTGAGAAAAAACTTAGAAGTGACAATGCTAAAGTACAAAAGGTACAGAAACACTTTTTAGACCATGCTAATGGAGGTGTAGAGCAGTTCATCACTTCACTGGAAACTGGTGGCCACCTACGACCAGTGTTTAGAAATGCATTATTTATGGACAAATGAAGGAGGACAGCTTCAGACCAGTCAAAAAGGGTAAAGGACCCAATAAAAAAATCCTGCGCTATTGTTTCTGACCATGAGTTAAGCTATTGGGTCTTAAACTATTCTCATTAAAAAGTCAAGATACAGAAATCCAGCAGGATATCTACTCCAGAAAAAACATGCTAAATAAACATGGCAGAGAGGTGTTCCTCCTTTAATGACATCTGATGGTGTGGAATCAGCACATCACTCCACCTCTATCTTAGAAATGTGATTACAGGGACCCATAACAAGCCAACTAAGTTTTACTGCCCAAAAATAAGTGAAGTTTACATGGGGCTGGTGGTTTGGTAGAAAAGATTAGCAGACAGACTGTGCTTTTTTGCAAGATAGGACACCAGGGAAAAATACAATCAACAGAAGCAGTGGGAGCCGTTTTACATGCTGTATTCAAAATGCAAGAAGAAAACGACACCTTAATTGTATGAAGAAGAAAAGAAAGAAATCTGCCTGTGTGCTAGAGGGAGAAGGGAAGGGGAGAGATATGATACCTCATCTGAAAGGATGGATTATTTGGAAATGTCCCACCCGGCCCAGGCCCCCGCTAGCTGTCCCTGCCTGGTAGAGGGAGATCCATTCTCCCACAGGGTCAGAGTATGGCTGGGGTCTGCAGGAGCTGAGGGTACTCAGAAAATATTGCAGGTGGCCAGGGTGGCAAGGCAAGGCTCTTTTGCAGGGATGGAAAGCGAGATCTAACAGCAGAGACTGTGGTAAAGCTGTACAGCACAGCTTTTGCCCTTGCTCTCTTCTTTTTTTGACTCAATTCCTGCAGGAAAAAACCATGAGAAACCAAATGGAAAGCAGCAGGAAATTAATAAAAAAGAGTCACTTGCTGCCTTCCTCCTCTTTCTCAAGGGCTTTCAACACAAGCAGGTTGCACAGAGACATGCAATGTGAGGTGCATTACCCTTTCCAGGAACCAGTGCGGGCGAGTCCCCTTCCCGTCCGTCCGAATCCTCATCTTCCTGAGGGGTGCAATATCGGCGATCTCCATAATGAAACTGTCCTCTTGGCCTCGCTCAAACCTGGAGGGATTCAAAGACCGAGGAGGTTTCCTGCTGCTTTACAGCTCCGTTGCGTCTTGATCCCCTGTCTACGCTTCAACTCGTGCCTTGCCAATATCCTTAAATTAAAAGTTTATTAGTGCACTTTATTGGACTTGAGCTTTTCTGTCCTGCAGTCACCAGCTACTGTGTTGTTGGCAAGACACCTCAGATGCAGATTTGACAGGGATTCCTCCTCCCCGGGAAAAACAAGTCCATACAAGGCACCTGGAGTCATTCCAGGCAGCCTGTGGTATATATTATCACTCTGTTTGTAACTAGAACAATAAAGACTCACAGTTGGGTTTCAGCACATCACCTTCCTCCTGGCACCTGCCCAAGTGCCTGCCCTTAGCCCATCCCAACTAGAAGGCAAAGCAATTTTGCTTAATCTTCTTTCGCTAAGACGCAGCACATAACTTTGCATTTGCCGTGGTGATAGACAGTTGCTGCAGCTCAGCTAAATACGGTGACCTTATTGCAAGTCGGAGCCCAACACCTAAGTTAGTAAGTGCAGGCAAACGATGTTAGAAAGGAGCCAAAACCGACCGTCCCACACTCCCCTCCTGAATTTGGGGAATTTGGATTTGCAAACAGGCTCCGTCTTTGATAGGAACCAGGATAGGTTTGCGTAACATTGCATGAATGATCTTACCCTGTTCTTGGCTGCTGTATATAGGCACAAGGATGTGTAGGAACTGCTCATCCGTAGCAATCAGCAGAAAGCAGAAGAAGGGGAAAAACTAACATATGCTTCTTGAAGAAGATATTACACTGGCTAGAAATGCAGCTACCTTGCCTTCCTCTTAGCATCAATGGTGCTAAGAAGAAAGCCTTGCTCCAGTGCAAGTGCTGCCTCAGGCTCAATACTACTCTGTTTAGAGCAAGTGCATCTTCTAGGTTTGCCCCCAAAATACTCTGGCAGACCTGCTGTGGGCTTGGAGATGGAAATCCAACCCTTGCTAAGTAGAAGCGAAGCCAAATCCAGGGAGTCTACCAAGCACCACCATGACCACTCTGCTGTTGAGGTTCCTCCTTCGTGCAAACTTCTCCTTGTGAGTTACCCAAGTCTGCTGAGAAGTTTGGGAGAGAGCTCTGCAAACTGTGGGCACTACCGTAATATAGACAATCCATAATGATGCTATCTCACCCCTGGCAATACAGTTAGCCTCCTACAGCTGTGCAGTGCCAGGATATGGAGAAAAAAACATTTCTTTACCAACCTCTGCTCAGATTACACCCTGCAGCATGAATGTGATTATCCTCACACCATTATCTGAGCTTGCATAGCTGCAGATGTTAGCAATAGGGATTGGCTTGAGCCTCTCAGTTTTCATCCAGGCATTGCTTTCCCTGCACTCCCAGAGGCATTTGGACGGGGCGTTTTGGTCCCAGTCCATTTCTCGTTATTAAGGGTTATGTTTGCTCTTTGAAAAACTCCTCTCTTTTGTTGTTTGTCTTTCTGTGGTACCAGATACCAAGACAACCTGTCTCACTGTGAGAAAGAGAATGTGCTTTTGTGCCTGGACTGGATTGATTTCCACTTCTATTGAAGGAAAAGGTGTGACCCTTCCAGCTTGAATTATCCCATGATCCTATGATCAGTTTTCATTACAATCACTATTACTTACAAAGCTTCATAGAAGTCTCTCGCTCTGCTCCTTTGCAGGCTGAGCAACTCTAAGCTAAACAGTCTGTTAACAAAATAAACCATTATTTATCTTCAGTAAATGCCCTGTTTACAGTTTGTAAGGCTGATACTCACCTGCTACTTTCAAGAAGCCATTGTACCAGAGGGAAACAATTTCTAAAGTGACAAACTGGGTGACCCAAGAGCTCTTTTCTATCCCTAATTTATACGAACATGAACATAAGCCTGAAAAAAATTGAGAAGTACCCAGACAAGCTGACTGCAGCTATTCCTTTTCCAGGACACTGAAGCATTTATCTGAGGGATTTCATTACGCTTTCCTACCCATGCCTGCACTTATAAATATTTCTATTGCCCAGAGGTCTTGGCAATAACAGTAATGTAGCTAAAATTGCCTTAAATCTGCAGCAGGTTAGACAGATGATTCTTCGTAATGCACTGAGCTGCTGTGAGTGAATTGGCACTGGATGGCTCCAATAAAGATGAAGTGCCTTTTACCGTTTGGTTGCAGCGGCTCTCACCCATACCTCGCTGCTGGCGCAAGGGCTGGCGAGACTTCCATGCGAAACCAGAGCTGGGGAAGCCTGTGTTGTTAACAGCTGGGTGAAGGCTGGTGGGAGTGGTGTGGAAATGGGCAATATGTGTATTTGGGAACATGCGTGTCCTCTGCAGAGGGTGCTAATGAGATGACAAGAGCTCTGTACAGTTGGAGGTGTGATACAGAGCTCCTCCAGCTAGCAGAGATGTGCCAGTACATCCCCAAAGAATAGCACAGCGTCCTGGGGATATGAACATCTTAACAGCTGTGTTTTACATGTCCTTCTTCATACCGCCCCAATGAGTTTTCACCACATTTTGCAGATCTTCTACTGGCAGAAGACAACCCAAGCAACTAATAACATATAAACTGTGTGGCCCTCCTTTATTGCATTTTCATATCCTTATAGCAGAGGTTATCCATCCCACCCGTATAAACAAAAGTGATTTTTTTTATAGGCCACACACTTGCCTGGCCAGCTGGAGTGAAACTGCAATCCCTCTCTTCAGGGGTTGAAGATGTCTTGGTCCCCTTTAGAGGTTTTTGGCTGATGTAGCTTGATGTGAATTTTGCTTTACTTTTAAATACAAACAGTCATGGTTCATTTCCCCATGTACTAGAATTGAATGTTGGGCTTAAAATAGTGAAAGACAGATCCGTTTGGGATTGCCTGAGGTCTTGGAAGCAGGACGTCACTGATAGCCCAACATGCAGGTAACCCAGGTACATTGCCCCACATGCTGGGTGCCTCTCTGTGATGGAGAGCAAGGCCAAGAGCTACAGCTTTCTGCATGACTCAGCCATGTTTCTCATGGAGATTTTAGTCAGCAGCACCTCTGCTACATTTTTTCTCATAGCAAACAGGGCCCATGCTTGTTACTAACTAAACACATGAAGGTTTCAAGCTAGGCTGAACACGCTTGCCCAGATATCCACTCTGCTATGACAGCTGGAAGTAAAACATCCCCTGAGCAAACCCCTCTGTGCGAGGAGCCTTATCTTCAATTATCCAGCCCACACGTGATATGCGGAGCTGCAGCAGAGGACCTGCGTCACCTGGAAGCTGGGGGAAGTGTCCAGCATCACCTCCGCGAGCTGAGCTCGACCCGTGTGACCAAATGCTCCAGCCCTCCTGATGCTCTGTAGATGCTTTGCTGTATAAGATCAGAGGTAGTCAATTAATTAAATTTAAGCCTGATGAAGCCCATCTCTAAAAGATGGTTAGTGGCAAGTTTATTTTTGAGCATGCCGAAGCTTTCTGTACCGAGGGAGGTGCTAGAAAGGAACAGGAAGGCATTAGGAAATGGATCAGTGGCACATGGGGTTTTTTTGGCTTATGGAAATGCTGGCGTCAGACTAGGGTTACAGTGTTTGAAGGCCGCTTATGCTGAAGAAAACATGACATTTCAGCTTTTTAGTAAAATCAGAGCATGCAGTGCAGCAGTCTGCACAGCGCACAGCCTGTTTCTGCCTCTCTGCGCTGTAAGGCCACATCTGGGCAGACAGATGTCATCGCGTGTCCCTTTCGTGCCAGCTGCAGACAAGCCAGCTCCAGTTCCAAAAGTGCGCGGTTACATTAACAGAGCCTGAGCCTGATCTAAGAAGCTCACTTCTCCTCCGGGCCCTCAGTTCACCAGCTCAGGCCCTGGCATCCCTCAGGCAGCTTCTGGACCAAGCTGGCTCATATCTGGACACTTCAGCAAAGGAGAGGAGCAGACAGAGGAGAGTCAGCACCTTCCAATCACAGGCACTTCCCAAAGCAGGTATGTGCATGTTGGTTTGTTTTTCATTATGCAGTTACTCATGCATTCCCATTAAATAATGTTCAAATTAAATTACTTATTTTTCCACAAAAGATGCATTTTGCAGAAACTACACCTGTGTTTTCATGCAATGTCCACAGTTCCTCTTGGAGCCAACGCAGGACTTCACAATTCATATTTTTGTTCACAATGTTTATCTCTAAAGCCATTGAGGAATAGGATAAACGAAAGTTCTGCAAATGACAAAAGATGATTCCCCTGGCTACAAAGTGCACTGCTTCCCTCCGCTCTGCTAAATACATTACAATAACAAAGGGCCCCATTCTGAATCTATAAAGTCAAAGGGAGTTTCTCTTTGTGTTTCAGTGTGAGCATGATCAAAGCCCTGAGTGCTTCTTGACTTGACACCAGAATCTGTTACCACTCCACTTCTAACCAACAAAAATGACAAAGGAACTGTACCTGTCTCCGTTTTTTTCGAGCTGCATCTCCTCAGTGTTCCCATTGGATCCAAAGACAGTCATGAAAATACTGGCGTCGGTACCGCCGCTTTCGATGTCTCCAGTCACAACTGTGACTTCGTAGAGGATCTGGTGAGGATTTGAAACAATCAGAAAGTCTCATTCGAACAGCTGTCCTTACCCCACACAAAAGGCTGGGCAGAATGCTAGCCAGGCTCTGCAGGAGATCTGCTGCTTTGCCAGAAATCATTACAACATGGCTTCTTGAGTTCTCTCCACATCGTGGTTCTCAGAGGCAAAGTTAGAGATTGCAACTTGCTACAGGACCTTCCTCTTTGCATCATCTATGACTTTTTCTGCAGATTTTCTCAGCTTAGATGATAGAATCAGAGAAAGACACATGTTTTTTGACAACTATATGTTTGGGGATCGATGAAGACCTGGTAAACTGCTTCTCCACGGGAGTCATGACCCTACTGCCGCCTCCTGCCAGCCACCTTTCAGCGCTCCAGATGTCCATACTGCACCAAAAGTTTGCCATTTTTAAAAACAGGTCCCAAAGACAAAATTTTTTTGTTTCCCTTGACTGCAAAATATTTCCCCCAAATGTTCAGTGTCCATCTGGGCAACATTTAGTCCAACATCACTAATAGTTTTAAAGTCTATACAGCCAAATGTTCTGTACAGCAGAAAAATGCAGCTATCTATTTCCCAGTGGGACGTACACTGCTGCATCGAACGCAGAGTGTTCCCAAATCTCATACATTAAAGTTATGCCAATTTGTGAAAAGATATTGTGCATCATTTTCACCTTATTAGCTTCTGTTCTTTTCTCTTGACATGTGAATAATAAGATTCAGAATAAAATCTTTCAAAAGCATGCAAGTCCCAGTGGCTGTCAGTGGCATTAAGACTTTTAGGCCACTTAGACATTTTCAAGATTGTACCTATGGTAACAAGATCTCTGGATTTAAGAGGTGGAAGAATATCAAGAAACAGCCTCAACAAAACATATTTCAAATAGTGCACCACTGGACAAGTTTTATTGGCCTGAATTGTGATTGCCACATAAATAAACAGTGCAAAGGAATAATGCCATAGAAAAAAATTTTTGCATGCTTGTTCAATCCTGAGTAACCTGTCCATCACATATTCATCCACACACATTTTACATCATGGCAGAGAATCATATTTACAATAGATGGTAGAAGAAAAACTCTTTTACAAATGCGTTAAAGGTTTTTAATGACTGTGGTGGACATTAATTAATTTCTTTTTGTACGGGAAGGCAAATAATTTAAAACACAAAGAGCGAATATCAAGCCAGGAAGAAAATTAAATTGAAATGTGTATGTATAGCTGTGCAAGAGTCAAGCAAAAGCAAAACAAAAAAGCATTAACTTTCCCAAAGATGTTAAGGGTATTAGTCTTCTTTGAACTCTAAAAAAAAAAAAAATTAAACTCAGTTTCTAACTACAGCTATTTATGAGGAAAGAGTCCCAAATTCCCTCAACTCGGAGATTGATCACAAAGTCAAATATGCACTTCTGATTTAACGTCTCAAGCATCTTCCCTGATTTCCTTCAAACCTTTCAGCAAGTTTCTGCCCCAACATCATAGAATAAAAAAAAAGTTAGATATGTCTATTTTTGGCATGCTCATGAAAATAAGTATTCAGGATCGGGCTTTTAAAGGAAGACTGAACATAAGTCTTCATTAACATCCACTTCAGTCTATGGGCAAGCCATCAGGTCACTGATAGGAGTTTGGAAACCTCATCCAGGAGGTTAAACAACTTATGGGAAGTTTTTAAGAGATTAGATTTTAACCGTGGTATTCAGTCTGAGGGAGTTTATTTTCCCTCTTAGGTAAATTCTACCACTAAAACCTGAATCCTTCAGAGATGCTAAAAATGTTATCATGCTTTTGTGTGTCTGGGGAACAAAAAAGATTTCAGGAGAATATCCGTAGCTGGGGAATCAAGGGCAGCATAAAGAAAAATTCTTGTACTATGAAAGTGTAACCTCACTGTAAATAGAAACATTTCTAGAGAGATTTTAAATTGCCATACAGGTATTAAACACAGTATTATTGTCCCATTCATCCAGGTTGTTATTTCTATTATAAATCTTACATCCAAAATCAGCACAGCTCAGCTTTCCAATTTGTACTTGGTTGAAATATGGCATGGCATATATTACTTCAAATTTCATATATATGGATGAAAAGACTATATGGTTTTCTTCATTGTTTATTCAACTTTAATCAGCTATTCATTTCAAAGATCAAGCTTACAAGTATCTCCATGTTTCAACAACTTCCAGTTATTATTGGTTTCTAACTGAATTAAGTTTCCCTATTCCATATTAGAAAAGCTGATATGTAGTCATACTATGCAGAGATTAAAATATCTCCACTACTCTAATTTGATGAGTTAGAAGTACGTCCTCAAACAAAACACAAAGTTAGATTGCACCAAGGTGTTCATCTTGTGGCTGCACCCCCTCTGTGGGTCCTAGGGGATGCAGTGGGTGCTCCAAGTCTGGTGACAAAATGAGGACGTGCTGCTGAACTGTGCCCTACCCTGTTCTTTCTCCCTATGCCATGTCTGTGTCCAGCCAGCTGTATTAAACAGTGTTCTAAGTGGTAACGATGGTAAAAATTCCTAAAGATTTTGCTAAAGAATTAACAAATAAATGGCTCAAACCACATCCAGAAGTCAAAGTATGAGAGCTGCTGATGCACAACCTGTATCAGCACAGGTCCATGCAACAGCTAAAGATACAGGATGAGCCTAGAGCCTACCTTGAGGCCAATGTTAACACAGTCTGCATCCAGAATATTGAGGATTCGTGAGGTTAGTCCATCACCTTTGTCTCTGGCCAGCCAGCACTTACAGACAAAGTTACACATGACACCTTTGGTGGGCACGACAATGGTGAGCTCTTCCATCAGCCAGCAGCTCTCAGGAGTAGCGCCGTCGTGTCCCACCTGTGAGAGTCATCGAGAAAACACCTGCTGGTTAAAGGGGATTTCTTTGGAGGCGAGACCCTGACTGAGGGTTTTAAACAGTGATGAAGGACTAAGAGTGTTGACTACGTACACTGTCACACAAACCACTTCCACAGTGGAACGGAGCAAGCTGTGAAATTTTTTGTGCTATTGCCGCCCAACATTTAAGACATCAGGGTACATAGTAGCTGATGTGGGCAAGGAAGCTCAGGTCATGTGCTGCTGAGCATGAGGGAAGGCAGGAAAAAGTAAGGGAAAAATAAGCAAGGGGAACATGAAATAAGTAGACTGCACTGACCTACACGAAAACATGTCCAGTCTCTTATTATTCTACTTCTGCTCCATTGGCCTCTATCTGCAAGTCTACTGATCTCTGCAGACCCATTTCTCCATCTTTCCAACCACTGCTGTTGCAACACTTGGAAGCAAATAGCCAAAACTTCATAAGCAGGAGTAAAGATGTAGCTAGGCAAACACCCACATGCGTTATTCAAGCAATCCTTCCCTCACAAAACTACATCTAAGTTAACTGTATGTATCAGGCTGTTTCTCTGCTTCCCATCTCCTTAAACTGCAAAAGTTCCATGTTTGTATAGGAGCCCACAGATGGAGCTTACATCTGTAGCTGTTTGATTTTCAAGAAGCACCTTCTCCAGGCTCAAAAGTGGTGCATCCTGGAGAGCAGGAAGTCACACAAGAGTGGCAGGAAGCCTGCATGGATGAACAAGGGGCTCCTGACAAAACTTAAACGGAAAAAGGAAGAATAATAGAGGTGGCAACAGGGACAAGGGACCTGGAGAAATACAGAGACGCTGCCCAAGTGTGCAGGGATGAGGTTAGGAAAGCCAAAGCCTACCTGGAGCGGAGTCTAGCAAGGACCATAAAGAGGAACAAGCAACGTTCCTACAGGTACATCAGCAGTAAAACGATGCTGATGGTGCAAACTTCTGCAAGAAACTGCATGTGTTCCTCTTAAAGAACATGGGCAATTCATCCCGGGGCAGACTTATGTATCGCAGCTGATGTACAAAGTTCAGTCAGCCAGTCATTTCAATGAGCTATCTGTACACAAAAGGTTGAATATAAGAACTACCAACAGTTCATTATTTTCAGAGCAAGTGTTGTTTGTGTCGTTACTAGGAAAATTAAGTCCTTAGCTCTCGCTGTTTTTGTTTTTAAATTATTAGGATGTTTAGAGTTGTGCAGAAAATAATTTTTAATAACAGGTTCATCTAGGGTGATATATCTGTGGTATCTTTTTTTTCCCCAAAAAATAAGTGATCTTTTTTATCTGACTGTCTCAGCCATCACTGCTATTAGGAGTATTATTACTATACTAATGTCTGTGCAGCTGCAGAAAATTAACGTTAACCACTAGGGAAATTCAAGTCTACAATGGATGCATTAATTCTCAGATTCCTGGGGTGTGAGGTGAATGGGAATATAACACTTGCCTTCCCATTCCCTCTCTGCCAGCTTGGCTGCCCTTCTCCAAAGCCAAAGCCCCTCTGAGAGCCTGCACACGGCCTCTTGAGACCTGTTGCAGGACGGGACGGATGAGGCGCTGGGGAAAGTTCAGGGCAAAGGCTCTGCAGTGAAGCGGGGACAGAGCAGCCAGAGGAAAAATCCCAGTGAGCCCATTAAACTCTGTTCATCTTTTGGGTTCATTATAGCCACCTCCTAAAGCATCATTCCAAGACATTGCTAGGTACTAGATTTTCACAGCATCCTTTAATTCCTTTGGTATCAGTGACTGGCCAGAAGAAAGCATCCTGCACATCCAGTTGCCTTGGAGAAGCTGCACACAAGCAGATGTCCAAGGGCTCCAGCAACAATGTTGTAATGTCTGGGATAAACTCATCCAGTGCTGAGTCTTCCTTATGGCTGGTCTTTCAGAGCAGAAACACTGGGATTTGTCTTTCAAGCAAAGTCTTTAGACAGACCATGCCAATGGAGTGAATGATCCAAAAGCCATGGCCACACCAGCAGTGTAGCCTGGACATGCATACCAATATCGCAACAAGTTGTTTGGGCTGAGATGTTTGAGCTAAGTTAGAATGACAGGATTTCAAAGGCAGCTAGATTCTTGGGATGTTTGAAAATCTTTGAAATCACCAAGACTAAGATGTACAATTTGCACTGGACAGCTCACAATCGCATTGAAACAGAATGCAACAACAGAGGAAAATGGCAGAGAATGTGAGTGGTAGCTAGAAGGAAAAGATGAAAAAAAAATGGGATTTCTTGCTTATTCTGGAAGGTGCAGAGAATATTAGAGAGACCTGAGGGTCTTCCAGGATCAGGTCCCTAGTCAGTGAGGGACTGGACTTGCAACACTTTACAGTCCATCACACTTTGCTCTGTGCTTGTGATGGAGAAAGGCTCTGAACCAGAAATGGTTTAGAAATGCAGACCAATGCAGGACACTTCTGATCACACCTGTGTCTCTCTGCAGCAACAGCAATCTAGGAACAGAGATACTTTCATTAATTAGGAGAAGAAATATTAAAACTTGTTTGAAGGACACAGTATAAAGTGCCTATACCAAATAACTTGTATTATTTATTTTCATGTCAGTGTGTCTATTAAAGTACACCAGTAGTAAATATTATATCTGTAGGCTTACAAGACAGGTATAAATGGGCCCCTTTCAAATTACTTCATATTCCACTGTTTCTGCTCTCACTATAGTATATTTGCAGCAGGAGAATAATACCAAACTAAAAGTGGCATCACGCTGCAAATCTTACGATCCTACTAAATCCTGCAGTCTGCTGCCTGGGTTTACACAGAGGACTTCTGGAAACTTAATCCCCATGCTATAATATTTTCACATGGTAACTCATATTCAGAACTTCTTGCCTTCTTCCAGAAGCAGCCAAATGCCAAATCAGAGAACGAACTGTTCCTCACTTTTCCCAAGCAGAAAACTAGCAATTTTCTGCAACGTCCCTGAACACTGCAATTTTCTACATGGAAAATATGGACTGATTCCATGGCAACCACAGCAGACTGGCACATCGATGTCATCGCTGGGACATGGATCAACAAGAAGAGGCCTTCCAAGCAGGGGGCAGGCAGAAGGCCAGGAGCAGATGGCTTCTCCAGCCACGAGCTGGGGGGTTACAAACTAAAAGGGAAAAATGAGCAAGAGGTGAGGCAGCAGACCGGTAAGATCATTGAGGACAGGGGTGAAGAGTGCAGAAGAACATCAACCAGCTTGAAAGCTATACGTTATTCCTTTTTCTAATTCTCTGCATTTCATTTGCAATCTTTTCTCTTCTTTCCCATTTGTAATCCTTTTAAAATTATTTCTTTTCCTTGCTTCTGTCCATTTCCAAGTGTCTGCTCCTACTTTCTCCCATTCTCTGCCCTTCCTCACCCTACTCACTGTCTCTTTTCCAACATCCCTTTCTATTTCTTTCTTCATCCAGCTCCTTCTCTCTCTCTGACACAGAGGGGTAATACTGGCTTTTTCCTCCCTCTCTATCCCAGCCCAAGTTGTTTCCATGTGCACACAGTCTAGAAGAGAAGGATTTACGTACTTGCTTCACTTTCAAAGTTTGACCTAGAGATGGGCTAGATTGAAAGTGCCACTAATAGTCATAATAACCAGGCACTTGGAATGCATTAAGAAAATGGCTTGATAATAAACGCAAATCTAGTATGGAGACTTCTCAAGGTGTCAGAATCCATTGCTTGAATGAATGCTAATGGGAGTGCTTTAGTCTACCAGCTGCTAAAACATGACATACAACCGCAAAGATTTTTTTTAATTAGTTAGGATTTCTCTCTTTATATTTCTTTCACTAATCTCCCTCTGAATACACAAGCACGCACACCAACAGGTTGGTTTACTGCAAAACAGGGGTAAAAATAAAAGTAGGCTTTTAGGAGGTGGAACTGCCTTATGAAACAAAAACAATGTACACAAGTGCTCCGGAAGATTCATGTGAAGTTTAAGCTCAGTGATGGAATGTCTATGCAAATTCTGTCTCCCTAAGCCATAGCGGAAAAAATGGCTCCTGTTCCAAAATCTATTTGTGCATGTTACTTATGAACAATGATTAATTTTCTTCTCGAAGCCTGGGTCCTCCAAGCTGTGAAAACAATTTTCATGTTTAGCTAGAAAATTATACAAGATGTGTTTCTCACTGCAGGCACAATTTATGAAACCCAACTGGAAGTACTGTAAAAATCAACTAGGAAAAAGACTGATGGTGGAGGACTGCATCCTGGGAACATTCACTGCATCTGTCAATAACAGGGCTTGGCTAAGAAAAAACAGTGCCAGAGATGAGACAAATCTGGGACATGTTACAACTTCTTTATAATTCAAAATTATCTTCTGCCTCCCAAGGATCTTGGTTTTGTGAGATGTAAAGCATACTTATTTTCAGGTTCAGACACATGTGAAATCTCGTTAGCACATCCCTGTTTACATTCCTTTCAGACCCAAGTGCCGTTCCTTCACTGCTAAGAATAACAGGAACATGTGCTTTCTTTGGCCACGTATTTCATATGGCTCCAGTGTTTGTGCTGCATTCACAAAGTACCTCCACTTTTTTGATCTCTCCAACATCTAGGCCCCAAACAGAGAATTTCTCTACGGAGCCATCCGCAAACTCATCTTTTCCTTCTGGAAGATCCAGCCACAGCCTCTCCGTCTGCACTTTCTGAGGGCCCACGATGATGATGTACACTCGGCTGTCAGTGCTGGAGTCATATTCTGTGCCCGTCGTGACGGTGATGTGGTATGGGATCACTGCAAGAAACAGAGGTTTAATCATCAGAAAACCCACACGCATACGCATTTACACAAGACTTCAGAAAACCAGGGACTCATCCCATCAGAGGGAGCAGCTGTGTATGCTAAATAGGTTCACGTCCCATTGAACTCATTCAGAGAAGGGATAACACCATGCTGCATTGGGCTACAAATATGCATGGGGGACTGCTTTCCCATACACGCTTGGGACTGAATGCCGCAAGGGTTAATTTCCCCAGACAACTCTACTGGCTGCAAGGAGGTTATAAGTCCAGATTTCTCTCTAATAGATGACAGAACAGCAAAGGGCTTGAATCCTTATTTACACCAAGAGACCTTCCTGAAGATGAGACTGAGCACCTAAATCTTAAATAGGCTATTAAACCAAAGCGATCTTACAATCATCATTCAATAAAGGCAAATAAATCTATGCTGACTCCAAGGTAAACCATCACTGACTAAATACCCCAATACAACTGAAAATGTTCTCCTTTCTGCTTCATTCAAGGATTGCTGTGATCTACGGGGCAGCTCAGGGTTTCAGCATCCCTTTGCAAATCCAGACAAACTATGAATAATTCTTGTATTAAAGGTAGGTCATTCAATAATTTTTTACATTGCATAATAATATTGGTTAGGGGAAAAACCTTCAGGCCAAGGCTTGGGACTTAGCAGGTTTCTCTGTGGTTTTCAGAAATTTCAGTTCAGCTGTTAAAAGGGAGGAAGTGCCAGACTGCTTTTCAAGTGCCTTCCAAGAGCTCATTTGGGTAAGCCGAGCAGGCTGTGCAGAATTAGATGCTAAATACTGGTTTGATTTCTCAGAACATTCATGTAGGGCTGTTCAAACTGTTCTGACAAGACTCGGAGCTCTGAAACTTGCCTCGTCACAGACTCAAAACTCAGCCTGACCTCATCATCACTTTTTCAATTTAAAAAAAAGGTTTATAAACCTTGACAAAAAAACTTGGTTGGCTTTCAAATCATCCAGGATTTTGCTTTATAATGACTAACAATATTTTTGGTGCAGAAGGTTGTGCTAGAAACTCACATGAAGCTCAGGATATGTGTGCAATATCAGGGAAGGCATGAATTGATGCTGACCAAATCTGTTCTTACCTCTGGACAGAGCAGAACCCAGAGATTTGTTCAGTCCCAGTTTGAGAATCTTGTGTACCAACACAAAATGAACTGATGATTAGGCAAGACTTATTCTCCCCTTTATGGTATCATTTACATTTCAGTGTGCACATCAGCATAATGACATGCAATGCATTCTTCACGAAATAACCATTGAGCTGCTGGTATTAGCAGGAGAAAGGGTTTAGCTGAGGCAAGACAGATATTACAAAAATATGTTGAGGGGTCATGTTTAGAACAGCTCCAGACTCCTTTTTTAAATAAAGGATGTTTTGAATAGGGACAAAATTTTCTTTTATACAGTTTTTATCCTGTTCTCCTGTGGCAGGCTAAGTTCACAGAACTACCAGCATTTCCAACTAATGTTGCACCCTCAAGCCAAAGTATTTGAAACACCTATATAAAAAATGAGAACTATAAGAAATTGTTAAATTTCTCATAAATAATCACTGTTGTTCTTTCCTCTAAAAACTGCAAGAGTGATCCTTTAATTTCTTTATCTCCCGTCTCCATTGTCTCCCTCTTTCTCTGGGAGTTCTACTTCTATTGGAAGTTCTACTTCTTCAAACATCGGAGAGTGCAAAACCTGAGGTACAAGGCCACAGTAGGACACCACAGGTCTGCCAACCCATCTCCCTTTGCCCCCTGTTTCCCTGAGTCCCTGGGCAGAGTTCAGGCTGTTGGAGGGCACATGTCCCCTCCACAGGCGGTTGGGTTTCGTCAGGGATGTAGACCACACCCTTTCCAGCACTGCCTTCCAGCATGGAGCAGGGTTCCCAGTTCAGACCCAAGCGGATTCCTAGTCAACAGGACTTTTCTCTGTGCTCCATCCTGGCATCACCTCCTGACTCTCAGAGGTATTCACCATCTGAGCATGGGAGAGTCAGAACTGGGCTGCTCAAACTGTCACTCCCTTTCCCAGGCACTTCCCAATACCACTTCCCCTAATCAACTAATTAACAGCTGGTTTTTTGCCCAGCTCAGGAGGTGGCTGTCTGGCTCCCACAGTCCATCGTATCTGACATTCCTTCAAGATGCAGTTTCCTTAATGAGGCCATGTCACTGCCACAGAGATAGTGGCGATGACAAGCTCCAGGACTCAGAGAAGAAAGACCACCCTGTCACAATGGGGATGATGGGAACTATCCCAGCTCTGCTAGAGATGAGTTCTCCGGGGAGATGCTGATGCTTTACCCATTATTTGTGAAACTACATGGCATGCCAACACGGCAGATGTTATCCATTGTCTCACCACAGAAGTAATATCAGAAGGAACATGGGAATCACATCTTTTTCATTTGGACACATTATGGGATTACAAAAGAACGATTGCCCCAAGACGCATGGGTTGCAGACCAGGTTAAGCAATGTGCAGCATTATGTCTGCTTCAAAACTTAAAGGTGTGAGACATGCAACCCAGGTATCACATCACAACCAGCTACTGGGCATCAGCTGAGCTGCAGTAACCATTTGTGTGAATTCCCTTGGACCATATCAGAGAAAGCCATCTTAAATTCCTATGCCAAATTACATCATTTTACACTTGGCTTACCTTGGAACTTTAAGAGAAGTTTAATTATTTTGCACTTTCTGTGGACTAAGAGCACATATACAGACAGTAACAGTGACTCAGCTGCTGCCCAGTTACTTGGTACAACACAGTACAACATCTAAAATCTTAATCTGAAGCTAAAAGATCCCATGTAGGATGGCAATGAACTGTAGGTGCAGTCTGGATGATAAGTCATTGTCCTGGAACACAGAGGTGGTTAATCAAAAGGTACATAAATACAGAGAAATAAAGCCTGTGTAGTAATGAAGTTATAAGGAAATATTAATGGACTGGGGAAGTTTTCCATGAAGGTTAACTTCAGCTGATGGACAGTGATCTTCCACACTTTGTTCACAGCCAGGACAGAAACAAAACCTGCACAACTGTCCCACTTCGTATCAGACACAGCCGAGCAAGACCAGCCTCCCTGCATGAAAGCTGGCTTTTGCAGACACAGTCCAGCATATTTCACTTTTTATAACTTGCAATCCAGAAACATATTTTTCTTTTATACTCAGCTTTGCTTTGTCTCAGGGACCAGAGACTAAAGACAAAAATCTAGACTGGAACCTCAATGGTTTCCATCAGTTATTTGAGCAAGAACTTCAGTCCAGAGTTCATGGACTCCTTTTCTCTCAGTGACAGCATTTGCAGACCTTCCTCCTTCCAATTATAAGACAATCCACCTTATAGAAAAGAACAAATTCACCTGAGCGCTCTCAGTTGAAGCTTGTTTTCTGAGAGCTGAGAGACTTATCTGTGCTCTTGCTCCACTCCCTGTATCCCACTCCCCTCCCAGCCCAACAGGTTCTGTCATGCAGCTACATGTTGTAAGGAAAAAACCTGAAGGTTTCTAAAATAAATCACATTTGAATTCATGTTAAAAAAACATCCTTGGTGATGAGGCACTACTGGCCTGATCATGAAAAGGGGAGATGTCTTAAGCATGGCAAATAAGATCACAGGAAATTCAAAGCCTTCTTTGGAAATTCAGATCTAATATGCTACATGAAACATCACCTTGAGTAGGTCAAAGAGATATAGGATGAAAAAAAAAAGCTGATATCAGCAACAACAGCTACTTTAAGGAATCACGTGGAAAAGAGCCTCTGGTAATCCAAAAGAGGCTCTTTTGGTGATAGCATGTCTGACTACGGTCCCTCTCACTGCAAAGAGCTTTGGATCCTTTGAAGGACACTTCAGACAAAATTATATGAAACTTGAATAAATTATTCCCTTAACTCTATCAGACCCCGCCATTCACTTCTCCCCACCTCTGAAGTGCTGCATGCAATGAGTTTGTTGGTGGTGGAGGAGAAGGAAGAGGGAGTATTATTCTTCAGGTCATTGGGTTTCTTTCTGAGGAGGCCCTGTGGATGTTGTTGACTAGCTCCTTTTCCACATTTGGTGGTGTGGATGCACTCACCTAATTTTAGACAAGAACACAATTTGGGATTGTAGTTGCCTATAGAGGTCCCCTGTGCCTTTTACCTCACCACAACAGAAAATGGCGTACCCTTGAATAACCACCTACCTAACGATATTGTCACATTGTCCGAAGCAGAAGTCTGCTTGGAGAACTTACGTCTGCTGGCAATGGAGAAGTTAATTCTGACAAGCTACAGCATCACAAATTTCCACAGGAGAGGAAACAATAGGGTTGGAAACACCGAAGTTGCTGTTAACTTCAGGCTTATTCCACTGTTAAGGTCGGAAAGCTATAGGAAAAGCAACAAACACAGAAACACAAGCACTTCTCCAGCCTTTCCCAAGCAGTCACAACACAAGGTGAAGAGAAGCAACTTGCTGTTCTGCCTCTCCTTGCAAAAGGAGTGAAGACACCGGGATGAATGCAACCTCTCAAGCACTGAAAGCCAAGAACACATGCATGCATGCAATCAAACATGGTGCCTGCTCACATGATCCTTCTTCTGCCGCCTTGACCAAGCTGGATTTCTTCATCTCCTTCAGGTTTGCATTGCTATCCTGGCTCGACAGGCTGAGAGATGAGCCATCCAGGCTGTTTCGCTCGCCATCATAGCTCTAGTTGGAAGGCATGTATGGGAGGGTAATGAGGTTGAGTGCTCAGGTGTCGTCAGCTGTTCCCATATGCCTCCAAGAACAACAAGAGAAGAAATCCCTCTAGTTCCCCAGGTAGCTTTTCGCTCAGTGTAGCTCAAATAAGTGTGACTTCTAATTTACTGCAGGTCATTCACTTACTTCACTGGTAAACCTGACAGGCCATTTTGGATGTGTGTTATAATAAAAGAAAATATAATGGACCTAATGGACTTTATTGGTACCTTGTGACTTTTCCCTGCTACCTGTGTGAGCAATAGCTGCAGAAAATTCAGATGGATGGGACGGTGCCAGATTTGCTTATCAGGGCACACACTGTGGTGCCAGATTAATTGACCTGGTACAGGTCAAAGAGCGTAAGAGGGAGAGTACGGCAAAGCTGAATGATATGAAATATCTATTGTATTTGAGGAGTTAGTGCAGATGCATTTGGTGTCATTGTCCAATAAATGTGAGGCTCTTACCACACAGTCATGTAATTAAAAAAAATAAATTGATTAGCTTTTCCTCATTATGAATTAATATGAGCAACAGGGCAAGTGTGACCACAAGAATTCATAGCATTGTCTGCTGCAATTTTATGAGGGAGCATATGGCAATAATCATCCATGGTGTAACTCTTCTTACATCCATTCTGTTGTATTCAGGATGAGTTTGGCCCAGCTTCATCGATGATAATTTTAGTGGTAACTGTCAATTAAAATGTCACTGTATTTCGTGAACTCCTTAAATACAATGGACTTATAATCAGCTGCTTTATTATGCCTCACTGTACAGAAGCAAGAGAGGTCTATTAATCTTGTTTGCTAATTTTAATTAGTGTATGTACCTCGAATTCCAATTAGCTATATTAGCCTGATAAAGCAACAGAGAATGTGCAAGTAGAAAGGACATTTCACTAAAAACCATTTGGTGATTTGAGCAGTAGCAAAGAAATTAGATTTTTTTATGTTTGGCATTGGTGGAAGAATTTGCTGAAAAGATAAACTCATCCAGTTCAATGAGGATGAAGTCAAAGGACCTAGAGTCCTTTTTTGGGTGGGCGTGTTGATCTGCTGGAGGGCAGGAAGGCTCTGCAGAGGGATCTGGACAGGCTGGATCAATGGGCGAAGATCAACACATGAGGTTTTATAAGGCCAAGTGCCAGGTCCTGCACTGGGGTCACAACAACCCCATGCAACGCTACAGGCTTGGGGAGGAGTGGCTGGAGAGCTGCCTGGCAGAAAAGGACCTGGGGGTGCTAGTTGACAGCTGGCTGAATACGAGCCGGCAGTGTGCCCAGGTGGCCAAGAAGGCCAACAGCATCCTGGCCTGTATCAGCAATAGTGTAGCCAGCAGGAGCAAGGCAGGGATCGTGCCCCTGTACTCGGCACTGGTGAGGCCACACCTCCAATCCTGTGTTCAGTTTTGGGCCCCTCACTGTAAGAAGGATGCTGAGGTGCTGGAGCATGTCCAGAGAAGGGCAACGAAGCTGGTGAGGGGTCTGGAGCACAAGTCTGATGAGGAGCAGCTGAGGGAACTGGGGTTGTTCAGTCTGGAGAAGAGGAGGCTGAGGGAAGACCTCATCGCTCTCTACAACTACCTGAAAGGAGGTGGTAGTGAGGTGGGTGTTGGTTTCTTCTTCCAAGTAACGAGCAATAGGATGAGAGAAAATGGCCTGAAGTTGCACCAAGGGAGGTTTAGACTGGATATTAGGAAAAATTTCTTCACCGAGAGGGTGATCAAGCATTGGAACAGGCTGCCCAGGCAGGTGGTGGAATCACCATCACTAGAAGTGCTCAAAAAACATGTGGACATGGCACTTCAGGATATGATTTAGTGGGCATGGTGGTGCTGGGCTGACGGTTGGACTTGATCTTGAAGTCAGTCTTTTCCAACCTTAATGATTCCGTGATTCTGTGACCCAATATTTTGGCTTGAGGACTTTGAATAGTGGGACCCATAACTAACCTCCTTTGTGGGCACAGCAAGGAGAGCAGCAGGGAAATATACTCTACTGTGCAGGGAAATATACTCTACTGTGCATCAGCAAGGTACTTTGACTCTCAGCTGTAGAGTTTCACTTAGACTCCTAGATTTTCCTGTTGAAACTGCAAATTACAGACCTAGTGATACTGGGCTGAGAGTGGCCATACTTTCAGCACTTGTCAAAAAATCACAAATTCATTTTGGACAAGTGAAAAAGCATAAGTCCCTAATGATCTGTGTTGGACTTCAACCAGATATTCAGTCATTTTATATTTATAAGTAGCAGTGGTTTGTGATCCCAGCTTTGAGCCATAACCATACCTGTTCATAAAGTATACGCTCTATTTTTTTGTCCTCTTTCTTTTTAGAGAGCCAGCGCTCACACAGGAAAATGAAAGACTCCTCTGTGGTCTCATCCAGGATCTCTACTTTTTCCAGGAACCAGTCAGGACTGAACATGCTATTGTCATGACGAATCTTGATCTTGTACAAAATACCAAGGTCCACAGCCAGTATAGTAAATGTATCCTCCTGCAGAGTGTTCAAGAGCAGTTGATTCTGTTAATGAGCTCTCAACAGATCATCTACTGGACAAAAGCAAATGGAGACTACAGAGCATAATAGGCGCTTAAATTCCATCTCCCATGATGGTGTTTGGTTAAAAGCTTTGCAGCAGTCTATAGAGGCATCTCTGTACGCTAAAACTGTTCTGCAGGGAAGTGTTTTGAAGCCTTTTTCTGCTATGAGTGGAGCTGCACAAAATGTCACTTTTACTACCAATTAAAATATTGAATTCTTGGAATTTTACATCTTGGTTTTTAAGTCTAAGAAAGACTTCCTTTTCTAATCCAGTTAGATTGATATGGACAATCCAGATAAGACAATCTTTGCTATCATTATATCTGAGTATCTCCGTATGAGGCTGTGAATATGACTCATGGACTGACCACAGAGTACCACTTTCAGACTTATTTTGTCAAACACAGCCACTGTTTAGGTCCCATCAGTTTACTATGCTCTGCAGTCGATTATAATATATACTATGTACATGGAAATCAGTTGCACAGAGGCTAAGGGACAGAGAGACCTCAGGTTTTGTGTGCTCTCAAATCTGCAGCTAACAATTCAAGCCAGTTTGTGTGAACCAAACTCATGATTTATCTATCAAGGACTTCACAGGAACATCTACCCATTTGCTGCAGTGACTGTCAGTCGTAACACCCAGCTGACAATCCATACAAAGCGTTTGAAAAGGTAATGAACATGACAAATAGAATCAATCCATTCATCCCTCATAGGAAAACTCGGCCTGTAAAGACAGTCATGGGCTTGTTAGGTTAAAGGCTGCAAAATACAAAGCATTATTAACCCGTTGCATTTGTACCTGTCCTCTTTCAAACTTGTTGAAGTTTGTTTCAGATTTGCTGAGTTTTCTCTCTCCTGTGTCCCCCAGATCCCCATAGATATTTAGGAAAACATTAGCATCTGTCCCAGCACCATAGATATCTCCAGTGAACACGCTTATCTTGTACGTGTGAACTGCAGAAAGAAAGGGAGATGTGATTTCTGGCCTGGTGAATTATTAAGACTTATCTTAGATACTGAATTTACCTAAGAAAATGGTCCCCAAACTTTCTGCTCCTCACTCAGTTCTTGGAGGTTTAAAGTCCTATATGCTTTGTCCTTCCAGGCTTCTGATAACGATCCAAAGGTTGAGGAATCACTGGGCTGAAATTTGCTGACTTTCCTTTTTTATATCTAATCAATGCCTGTGTGGTTCTTTGATCACATAGTGCACAGTTAGAAATGCAAAGAACCGTTATGGTTATTACTGGATGTGGTGTCGACAGAGGTGAGGGAACTCTGCACCTCTCCATACTGAGGCTCAAGGGAGATACATCTGAATACAAGTGATTCAGTGTTGTGAATTCTTAATACTCCATCTTCCATAAACAAACTCCAGAGATTCAGATGTGCAATTACTACCAGAGTTAATGGTGTGTATCTCTATACATTCCCCAAACAGAAAGAGAACATGTTTCGGGTCCTTTTGCTGAGACAGTATTTAATTAAGGAAGTGTTGGAGGTATACTGCTTAAGTACCCTTTCTCTTTAGCTTGCTCAATGATGATCCAATAAAACCTCACCAAATCTTTAGTAATGTGCTTTACTAAATCTGTTAAATACTCCTATTTTTATTTTGCTACTCTTTTCCCAATTACACAGGGCAAACAAAGTTACTGAAAGCATCCTCTCCAGAAAACAATTAGGAACTGTACAAGCCTCTGATTACCCTGGTGGCATACGAGCCCTAAAGAATGCCTCCTTGCAAATCCTAGGGCAATACAAATGAGGAAGAGGCACAAAGTCTTAGGATTCTTCTACAGATGTACATAAACATCATCAAAGAAAATACCTATATTGTCATTTTCTTCTGTACCTTGCTTTCCCAGTAAAACAAGGCCTATTCTGTTTCATAGTCCATGAAAGATTTCCATTGATCTCTCTAAGAAATGGATCATGGCCATTCATCAGGCTAGGTGCAATGCCAGGTTTTCTGGTTTGCCTCTTCACATTACGTCCTACAGAGTGACAGCTTCATATTTGAGAGACAACTGCTACATTAGTAATGAAGGAAGCAATGCATATAGTCTAATTAGTCAATGCTTCCCTCTTTGGTTTTGCTTGCCTGTTCTAGAGACCTTCAGGACTGAAGTGCAGTCTACTACATAAAAGATGATCTTCAGAATACCACAACCTGATTTTCCATTGCTCTCGTGTACACTGTGTCACTCCCCAAGGTGTATGAGGACTCAGAGGTGCAGAAGATATACTTCCCGTCCAATATTTTATATCTAAAGCAGAAGTTCCCAAACATAGCCCTAGCTCCCAGCCAAAAGAAACTTTCAGTTATCCGAAAAGCCTATTCCATGGATTGTAAAACTTGTTTTAAGGCTTTGCCTTTAGAAGGGAAAAAATGAGTCACCCAGGTTAGTTAACACATGGTAACTAATGCAAGGTAAAGCAACAGAAGTTAGTAGGTTAAAGAAAATGTCATGCAGGCACCTAGCAGTCATGCCACTTACTAATTGATAGTAAAACTGTTTTTGCCTTCCCAGGGAAAAAATCTCCCATGAGCTACCACATAGCTCCTAACAGGAGGAAAGAGCACACTTGTCTCTTCTAAGGGCACAGTGCAAAGGCCCCAGCCTTCCTTACAGCAAGGCAGCTCTTCCCTTGGCAATTGGAAACACAGTCTGTATAAATTCCACCCTGACAATGGTGCACTGTAAATGTAAATCAGACTCTCAGAGAAACGAAACAGGGAGAGGAATGATTTTCTCTGTCAAATCATCTTGTTCCCAGATGCAAGAAACAAGAATGAAGGTGGCAGCTGAATTCAATTTGCTCTGCTCAGGATGTAGGAAGGTTCATGACTTCTCTCAAGTGTAGAAGGAGCTCTGGGTGGGAAAAGGAAGTCCTACAGGAAAAAGAATTAGGAACAGCTGGGCATACAGAGAAACAATGAATTTAGGATGAAACTTCATTTCTTGTTCAGTTGCTTCAGCTACCAGGAGGACCAAACGCTGAATGTGAACACTTTTTAAGATGGGCTCAGAGCTGCATAAGAATTTATTCTACTCCCCAGAGGTACTTTAATGAGGTTAGGGTGGCTGCCTAGAGCCAAATTTTTAGAGGGTGTCCATATGTACCTGAAGAGCAGCAAGAAAAACAACTTTGGGAGAAAAGAGGAGCATCAATCAGACTGTGTCCAGGTGGCCAAGAAGGCCAACAGCATCCTGGCCTGTATCAGCAATAGTGGCCAGCAGGAGAAGGGAAGTGATCATCCCCCTGTACTCAGCACTGGTGAGGCTGCACCTCCAATCCTGTGTTCAGTTTTGGGCCCCTCACTACAAGAAGGACGTTGAGGTGCTGGAGCATGTCCAGAGAAGGGCAACGGAGCTGGTGAAAGGGCTGGAGAACAAGTCTTATGAGGAGCAGCTGAGGGAACTAGGGTTGTTCAGTCTGGAGAAGAGGAGGCTGAGGGGAGACCTCATCACTCTCTACAACTCCTGAAAGGAAGTGGTAGTGAGGTGGGTGTTGGTTTCTTCTTCCAAGTAACTAGCAACAGGAAGAGAGGAAATGGCCTGAAGTTGCACCAGGGGAGGTTTAGATTGGTTATTAGGAAAAATTTCTTCACCGAGAGGGTGGTCAGGCATTGGAACAGGCTGCCCAGGGAGGTGGTGGAGTCACCATCTCTGGAAGTGTTCAAAAAACATGTGGATGTGGCACTTCGGGACATGATTTAGTGGGCATGGTGGTGCTGGGCTGACGGTTGGACTTGATCTTGAAGTCAGTCTTTTCCAACCTTAATGATTCTGTGATTCTATGGTAGGGTAGGAAAGGAAGGGGCAGAGTGCACAGAACAGGTGAAGTTGGGCAAACAAGTGAAGATGTTTACAGTGCCTGGAAGACAAGGACAAGATGGAGGAATTTTGTGAGGCATCACAGGAGATATGCAAACTATGCCTGTGTGAAAGAGTGTCGGTGAGAGGTTTATAAATGACCTGCAGGAAAATAACGGTATTATGGCACAGAAACACTTCAGGTATAAGAGAGGCCAGAGAACAGGAAGGGAAAGAAATGTGAACTGTCATACCAGTGTTGCATTTGCTTGAACCACACATCCACATGTCCACATGTTTTCTTCCAAAAAATCAGATTAACAGGTCCCTACCTACTCCTAGGATTATATTACCTTCCAGTGGGTCTTCAACTTCTTCCTCTATCTGCTTGAGTGTCCCGTCCTTCATGAGCTTTTCAGTAAAAATATCAGATGGTACCAGTTCTCTGACAATCTCGCCATCATCTTCAGACTTTGCAAGCCATCTTTCACACGGAAATGTGACAGTTTCTGAGCCCTGAAATAAACATGACAGAGATAATCTCTTCAAAACAAAATGAACACATTAGCATTTCCCTTTTGAAAATACTCTGATAGTCAGGCAAGGATTTTCAACTCATGTATGTATGCATGTGTATGTAGATGCGGACATGAAATAGTATATAGAAATGTAAGTCCACCAGAAAGAGGACATCTGAGGGCTCTGAGAAGCACTGAACGTCTCGCAGAGAGCAGTATTCCCCGTGGCTGCGTGAGATTGGCTGTATGATCCAGTAGATCTCCAACCTTTCCAGTTTTCGATCTTGCAAATTCCTAATCAGGACTGCACCATTCCCACTGAAGCCATGTTTCATTGAGACTCTGCAATCCCTCTTCAATTCTTATTCAGGCAGCATTCTCTTTGAAGTCAGTAGGGGTTTTTTTCTGAGTCAATACTTCAAGATTTTGCCCTATAATTCTGTGACTCAAGCTGGTTTCCAGGCAATTCCCATACGTGCATTAAGAGGAGAAAAATAGTGATTTAATTTTTGATCTTTTGTTTTGACTTCACTTTGGTGGAAACAAATATGATTTCTATCATCAAACAAACAAAAACAATAGAACATGTGTTTTCCACTTGGTAAACAAAACCAGCTCCAGAGTACTCATTAAGAACAGGCTCCTGTAAGGCCTCCAAGATGGTACGAGGCAGGCGGCTCTCTGCGTGCTGGGCACCCCAGGCTATGTCTCCATAAAGGACCATGAGCCACCATGCAACTTGCAGAGCCCACAAGTCTGAACAGAAAAGAAGTTAGTTCTAATCTCACAGTAACTAAATAAAGGGAGAAAAAATGGCGCTTTCCTTAACGACAACTTCAGCATTTCTCTCCTAAATAGCACAGGGGCTTTCTGCTGTTTCCAGTTGTATTGGGTTTGCCTGGCAAGGTTTTGGTAGCGGGGGGAGCTACAGGGGTGGCTGCTGTGAGAAGCTTCCAGAAGCTTCCCCTGTGTCCGACACAGCCAGTGCCAGACGGCTCCGAGACAGACCCGCCGCTGGCCAAGGCCGAGCCCGTCAGCGATGGCGGCAGCACCTCTGGGGGAACAGGGTTAAGAAGGGGGAAGAAACCCGAGCAATTGCAGCTGGAGAGAGGAGTGAGACCGTGTGAGGGGAGCAGCCCCGCAGCCCCCAGCCCAGAGCAGGAGGGGCAGGAGGGGCTCCAGGCGCCGGAGCAGAGGGTCCCCGGCAGCCACTGGGGAAGCCCCCGGGGAGGCCGGCTGTGCCCTTGCGGCCATGGAGCTCCACGGGGGAGCAGATCTGCACCCACATCTGGGGAGGGGCCCACGCCTGAGCAGGGGGATGCTCGACGGAGGCCATGAGCCCGTGGGCAGCCCGCGCTGGGGCCGGCTCCTGGCAGGGCCTGTGGCCCCGTGGGGAGAGAGAGGAGCCCCGGCTGGAGAACTGGCAGGACCTGGGACCCCGCGGGGCCAGGCTGGAGCAGCCTGTTCCTGAAGGACGGCACCCGTGGGGGGACCCAGGCTGGAGCAGCCTGTTCCTGAAGGACGGCACCCATGGGGGGCCCAGGCTGGAGCAGCTGGTGAAAAACTGCAGCCCGTGGGAAGGACTCACGCTGGAGAAGTCCGTGGAGGACGGTCTCCCGTGGGAGGGACCCCAGGCTGGAGCAGGGCAGAGGGTGAGGAGTCCTCCCCCTGAGGAGGAAGGAGCAGCAGAGACCAGGTGTGATGAACTGACCATAACCCCCATTCCCCATCCCCCTGCGCTGCTCGGGGGGAGGAGGGAGAGAAATTGCGAGTGAAGTTGAGCCCAGGAAGAAGGGAGGGGTGGGAGGAAGGGGTTTTAGGATTTGGATTTATTTCTTATTATTCTATTCTGATCGGTAATAAATTAATTTCCCCACGTCGAGTCTGTTTTGCCCATGATGGTAATTGGTGAGGGGTCTCTCCCCGTCCTTACCTCGACCCACGAGCTGTTCATTACGTTTTCTCTGCCCTGCCCAGCTGAGGAGGGCAGTGACGGAGCGGCTTTAGGGGGCACCTGGCGCCCAGCCAGGGTCAGCCCCCCACACCAGTAATCCGTGTGCCACCACTTTCACATAAAACATACATATGAATACTCTCCACCTTTAACTACTCTCATGTAATTCTTTATCAAACCAATACGGGGTCCTTTCTTCACTATTTCTACTACTTAAATACTGAAATATTAATACATAGTCGAGGAAGGGAATAGCTCTCGGTGTGGCAATATGAACACAGCTCCCACTGTGCACCACTGCACCTACTGCCTTGAGCCGCCGGACCCTGCCCCGCCTGCCGCGGCCGCCGGGGAGGAGTAGGCTGTGCACCTAAGATCAGAGGTGCGGTCAGTCACCGCTAACCTGGCAGGAACGGGTCAGCGTACCACTGCACGCAGACCGCGGACAAGCTGATCTGCAGGAGCTGAACCCCTCCAAGGGGCTTGTGTGATCGAGCGTCCTGAGGCTGCAGCAGCACCATCCCTTGCACCCACAGGGCCCAAGCCTTCCGCTGCCAACAAAACCCCATCTCTCCTCTTTCCTTCCCTGCAGTGATGCTGTTTAACCCCAGGCTTGCAGTTTTTAACTCCATAAGGCAATTTGGAGCATGACTTGTACAAAATGGTGTCAGACAAAACTGGCAGCACTTTAGATGATTTCAAATATTTTACTTTCAAGTGTCATTTGTGCTGTACAAGCAAAATACAGCACCTAGTGACCGGCCGTACCACTACTTCTGCCTCCTCATTTCTGCACTGGCTGTCTGACCACATAACCTGTGTTATCTCGCTGTGAGCTGAGCCGATGAACAGTGCTTATCTCCCCACCTATAGTCTGGGAAGAGAGGGCTTTCCAGAACGATGCTTCAGTGCTGAAACTCTCTCCTCCCGGGAGAGATCCCACTTCAGTCACGTCTCTCAGTGAACCTTTTAACTGCTCCTAAACGTTGATAATGTTGGCTGTACGTGCCATTGATATGAACACACTTTATTTGGTAATAGGATATCTAGGGACTTGAGTGCCTGCACAGTGGGGCATAATGTGCAGTTACCGCAAGAGTTAATTGTATCATTATTGTTAATCACCGTGTCATTGCCACAGTTTTTATTGGCGTTTCCTTGTTAGTGATTGCATTAATATTTAAGTGACGTAAAGTGCACTGTTTCATGTTACCCACGGTAAAACCCTCTCGCAGCTCCGAACAGAATTTGTTTCATTAGAGTCTGAGTCTGGCCCTAAGCTAGAGCCAAGGTATGGCAGTGTGCTAAAAGTCAGTGCTTTGCCCTTCTCCAAGTTATAACAAATGAAATATAATTATAAGATATAATTGGCATGCCAAGACAGAGCTTTATTGTCATGCAACAATCCTAGTTTCCTACTCAAGTGCTTTCAATTTAATCTGAAAAGTTACTGACCTCATTTTTCTTTTGCAGCATTACGGATACATCTAGACACATCTTAGCAGTCTAATCAGGTAGCACAGCTTTTAGAAGCGTTGGCAGCATATTGCTATCCTGTGGCAGGTCATAATATCCTGCGGCTGATCAGCGACATCATGCAGTGCTCTGCTTTCTTCTTTTTTCCCATGCCGTAATCAAAAGATCAGCAGAATTGTAAATCTCTCCATTTTTAAGTTGTTCATGGTTTTCCTCCCTTCCTCCACCTTTCCAGGTTTCCCACCATTTGTCCTTCAAAGCTGCTGTAATGACTGCAGAGCTGCGCAGCCCCGAGCCCCTTTCTGGGGTAAATGGAAGAGCACCCAACATGAGCTCTTGGGAGCTTCTCAAAGTGCTCCAAAGTCAACTGTAGGTATAGAAAGAGGCAGCCCAGAAGTCTTTTTTCTTTGGTTTCCATATCTTTGCATATCCCCCTCTTCATTTTCCCTAGCCTGTGACCAATAACAGTATCTCCAAAAACAATGTCATCTTGTTCATTAACCTAATGAAGCTGTACAAGGCCAGGGTTAGTCAATACCCAGATAGAGGGTCTGGTAATACCAGACTGGCAAAAAGGAGATCATGAGAAATAAACAAAGGGTATTGGCTTGTGAAGAAGCTTGTACAGGCATGAGCATGATGAAGAGGGTTCAAGGCAGACCTTAGCATTGATCATGAGGCAAAGACAGTAAAACATATCCTGTAAATTTTGAAAGAGGAAGCAAGATGAGCAGTAGGTTCACCATGACTGAGCAAGTTGTGTTTACACTAACACTTGATATTAGAACTCACTTCAGGAGAGGGCAGACCTGAGCACTGAGGTGGAGATGAAAGCTGACATCCCTTCAGAATAAGGGGAGAAAGGACAAGACAGAGGAGAAAGCCCAGGTATTCCCAAACACAGCTACTGCTCCAATTCTGAACTGGTCCTGAAGAGGTGATTTTCCTCCCTGCAGACAGATTCATTCCTGTTCCTACAGCCAGTATCTGAAAGCAGGGTCAAGGAACAGTTTCTTATGTTGACAAGATCAAGATGACCAAATTGGCTGCACTGCCTTAATGCTGTTGACATGAGCAACCAAAAGTCCTAGGACTTAACTTGATGTTTTTTATAAGAGTGATTCAGGGGCTTGCACTGACAGGCATTTTGCTTGTCTTAATTGTACTGGCTCCCTGCATTTATTCTTCTAGAATTAAGGGACAGAGCTGGTGAAATTATTTCTTGTCCATGTTTAGCAATAATACCTTTTATTTTTAAATGGTACATGCGCTTCCCACTTCCTTCCCTGTGATTGTTCAAAAGAAAACTACACATGAAAATATGAAGCTTTGGCCTCTCATGTCACCCAAAACTACCATTATCTAGGTTAGCGTTGGGCACTTTGGGATGTCCAGCAATAGTGGTGCAGTGCAGCACAGGGATATCTGCTCAGCACTGTAATTCTTTAGCTGTATTTGCGCAGCAATGGGTGCAAACTCAGGAATCTCCCCTCAGTCCAGCAAGCGAGTCATGATAATGTTGCCTCCAAACCCAGATTGCTCCTTTATACAAAAGATAAAGAGTAGCAAAGACTTCCAAAAGGTTGGGGAACAACATCACTGCTATGCTCCCATCCACTGCAAGAAGGAAATAACTCTATTCTAGTCAGAAGGTACAATGAGAACAGCATTTTTTAAAAAGCAATGATCGCAGTGTCTTATAATCAACATTTGAAGAATGAAACATGGTAATACATGTTTGCTGTCCCCAGGTCCCCAAGCTGTAGCAAGTTCATTAGTGTGCATAGTTCTTTAGGGAGTTGTTTTTCACTGTTAATCATGCTTTGTATACAGAAGATGCGCTTTGGGAAATGGAAGCGGCTGCTAATGGAAACATATTGCAGAGTGCTGGGATTCGCAGCCTACCTTTCCATTTGGCAACAGTCTCCGAATTGCCACGCGGTCCAAATGCCATCCGGAGTTCAGTCCTCCACCTTTGTGTCCGATGCGAATTTTTTCAATAACGTCACCAACATCCTCCAGCTACAGAAAAAAAGACAAAAAGAGTAAGATTATGCAATGAACAACAGGTGACTTTTAGAGACACTACTTCTTTTAGATTATTTCCTATTTTTCCAGTCTGTATGAAGTCCCAGGGGAGCAAATATCAGCGTTGATGCCAATTATGCCCTAACTTGCATTTCAGCTAAAGGCTTCCCCTGAACTTCTGTTCCAAGAATGGAGAGAATCTTGCTCTACACAAACTACTCACTGTATGAGTTAGGTTTGGTTGCACAGCAGCAATCCTGTATCTCAGGCTTCTCTGTATGATTGGGAATTAAGGTAATTTTTTAGAAATTCCAATGCTGCTGCATCTTAAATTTTTCTTTTTATAACCCTTTCCTTTTTGAACACTTATGTGCGCTCTTATAACACTGGAAGAATAGCTTTGAGGTCAAAGTACAATATTAACAGCCTAGCATTTTATATTATCTCTCTCCTGTTCTGCCACAGAATCCCAGTACCAGTCTGAGCAAGTCAACAGGATCACTACCTAATGAAGTGGCTACTGTTTTTATGCCTCACCTTATTACTCGAGTAATTTGTTACTCAACTAATTTGTTACTAGTCTTAAAAGACTTTCAAGCCTTTAAGTCACTTCACTTCCAAAGGCTTGAATAGGAAAAATTATATTTGCTCCTAAGTAATAGCTTTTGGTTATTTCAGTGCAAACTTTTGTATAGATGGCCTTTAAAAAAACAAGGCTGGCTGTAAACCTCCTTTACATGTAGGAGAAGCACACCTAGCCGTCTTTCTGTCCACAGGGACTTGGAGTATTTTTTTCTTGGAAACATGAGAAAACTGAACATCTCAGTTTGCACCCCTGGAGACTACTCCCTTCTTCTCTTCCCAGATGACAGAACTGGCCCATACTGAAGAAAAGACATCAGTAATTCTAGGAGACTCCTCAACTCAATAAGACTGACTGCATAACTCAAGGAGTTCACACTCCGAACGAATTGGATTTGACTTCACCAGCCCTGCCCTGACTTTAGACAGCATAAGCATCAATTGTAAAATAATTAAATGATCCAAACTCCTTCCTAAATGTCACGCATGCACAAAAGTATACACTGGAGGAAAATTATTTTCTTCCTTTTTTGTCCTGTCCAAATAGTCAACTTTTAATGAGGTTTTTAATCAATACATAACAATAAAGTGATGCTTGACCACTAAAGATTCATGTTAAAGAAGAAGAGGTCTTCACTCTGCTGCATGCATCTCCAACAAATCATCACTTGGGAGCATAGCTGAGACCAGCCTCTAATCTTTTTTTGCCTCTTTTGCAAAATACGAAATGGTAGGGGCAGTTAAAAACACTAAACCAAATGGGCAATTCTCAGTTTGTGTTTCCTGAGGTCCCCAAATTGTTTTTAAGGTCTGTTGAACTCCAGATTATGGCTCTACACAAATAAGTGAAGGAAGAATATATTTTGCTTCATCCCCATCTCCTGCAGCAAGAGCAACTGGTGAAGAGAGAATGAGGTTTGGGGACAGGTTAATATGATGTTATAAATCTGGAGAACAAACTGCATTTTCCCTCACTTCATCTGAGAAAAGTACTGATGTTTCAGATTCTACCAAATCCAAAATAAATCTTCTGGAATAAAGAAATAACAATAACGCTCGGTTTAAGATTTATACCTATGGATTAATGCAACCTCTGTTATGAAAAACTGTGTGGAAACTCCACTGAAATAAGTCTTATTCTTTGTTTTTAAGGAATCACACTGGGGGCTTATTTTATGATTCATGCTAGGTAACAACAATGTGGGCTGGAAACATTTTAACTTGTTAAAAAGTTTGGTTTAAGATTTGCCTTCAATTATGTTACTCAGACAAACAAAACTCAAAACACAGAGATGTTTGTGCCATCCTCTACATCCAGGGAGGGAAGGTGAGGACATGAAGCAGTACCAAAAGGACAGCCCAGAGCAGGAGTGCTTGTATTTTTGCCTCTCACAACTTCTCAGCAGTAACAATGCATTATGAGTAGGAATTGCTGAATACTGTAGATGTAAATGAGGTAACGCATTTATGTGCACTGGTTTAGTATTTGCATACAGTTGTGCAAACACTTCGGGAAATATTTTATAAGATCTTTCAAAAAGTTAGCCTCAGGTATTAAAAAAATCATGGTGCCTGCAGCAAAGTAACAATCTCTGTCCGAGGACACAGAGAAACAGAGCATGATGCTTAGGTTTCCACAGGGTTAGAAAAAATGAACAGACCATACCCCAAATGAAGTGCTACACAGGTAGTGAGCACCATGGACCAGATACTTCAGCATAATTGGCTGAAACAGGAACATGAAAGGATGCATATGGACCTTAAACACAAGGCAACTAGTTTCAGCAATACTGCAAGCATTTATTTCCTGTTACCTGTCAAAGTATTGCAAACTGCAAGAGAAAGCAAATATGTGAGCAAATAAGAGTGACAAGGAGAGGTACGCATTAGATCTGGCATGCATGGAGACCGATAGCCTCTTTTTATGAAGTATAGTCTAAGAAATGAAAGATGTAAAGACCTTCCAAAGTGGCTTTCAACTTCACCTGGAAGGGCAAGTCTCCGTGTCTGTGTTTTGGTACATCTCAGCTCCATGATAAAATTGCACTAGGCAATAAAGGTTTAACACGGCATAAGGCCACAGGGACACTGCATGTTGATACCTTTGAGTTGCTACTAACTGGAACTCAGTGAGAAAAGATTTGACCCAGTACACAGTAAGCCTGTTGCAGAACAGAGTTTTGAACCCACATTCTTCGATTAAAAGAGCTGAATAGCTTTCCCTAAAACAGGAGAAGTTCTCACTTCATTTTATCTTCTTAATCGTAGAATTGTGGAATCTTTGGGTTGGAAGGGACCTTTCAAGGCCATCTAGTCCAACCCCCTGCAGTGAGCAGGGACATCTGCAACCAGAGCAGGTTGCTCAGAGCCTCATCCAGCCTGACCTGGGATGTTTCCAGTGATGGGGCATCGACCACCTCTTGTGGCAACCTGGGACAGGGGTTCACCACCCTCACTGTGAAACATTTCTTCCTTAGATCTAGACTGAATCTGCCCTCTCTTAGTTTAAAACCATCACCCCTCGTCCTATGGCAACAGGCCCTGCCAAAAAGTCTGTCCCCATCTTTCTCCTCAGCCCCTCTCAGTCCTGGCAGCTGCAGGAAGGTCTCCCCGGAGCTGGCTGAACCCCCCAGCTCTCCCAGCCTGTCCTCCCAGCAGAGGGGTTCCAGCCCTCGGAGCGTTGCTGGGGCCTCCTCTGGCCCCGCTCCAGCAGGTCCATGTCTCTCCTGTGCCGAGGGCTCCAGAGCTGGACACAACCCTGCAGGGGGGTCTCCCCAGAGCGGGGCAGAGGGGCAGAATCCCCCCCCTCGCCCTGCTGGCCAGGCAGCTTTGGGGGCAGCCCAGGACACAGTTGGCTTCTGGGCTGGGAGCGCACATTGCCGGCTCGTGTCCAGCTTTTCATCCCCCAGGACCCCCAAGTCCATCTCGGCAGGGCTGCTCTCCATCCCTTCGTCCCCAGCCTGGGCTGACACCGGGGGTTGCCCCGACCCAGGTGCAAGCTCCCCTTAGGGCAACCTCAGATGCGAGTGAGCATCTTTGATCTTACCTCCACAATGAACTGATTCACTGAGTTCCTTTCAAAATACATCCTTTGCTCTCTCTTGTTGAGGCACAAGGATTTCTGTTGAGTGCAGATCCCATCGCTTCCATAGAGAACAATGAAGACATCTGCATCCGTGCCAGCTCCAAAGATGTCGCTGGTGTAGACTGTGATCTCATAAGGAACAACTGATTCAGGACATGGCAGAAAATGAAAACGAACCAACAAAAGTTAGTAAGCAATATAACAATGTTCCTAAGAACATTTTAATGAAACAAAATCTAGATTAGAAAACTCAACAGTTAAAGAGGACAGGATAGGGTTCACACACTTGTGCTCATTTAGTTATCAAGCTGGTCAGTACTATGAGAATCCAGAGGAATTTCCTTTAACCCTATAAGGCCAATTAACCTTCGTGCATGTTCATTTACTGAGATTTTGGGGTTAATCACATGATCAGAAAGCACTCAGTATATTTATGCCTGCCATCTAAAGTTATTGAAACAGGATTTACTTAAACAGCTCAAGTCTTAAAGCAAAACATGAATTCACAAATTTTTGAGCAACTAGGCAGATGGATGACACTAAGCCAACTGGAGGCAGTATATAAATATTCAAGCTGATAGCCTTATTGATAAAAAAAATCTCCTAGTATTTTCATTACTTACCGAGCAACAAAAATCAATCATAAGGAAAAGAAATAAAACCCTCTTCTCTCCACTCTGATCTAGTTTTCTCTTAGTACCACCTTCTACTTAACACCAAGGCAAAGAGGTTAAATTACTACCAGATCAATGGTGAAAGCAGAACAGTAAGGATGAAGCCCCTAAATACTTCTTTATTTTGTTCCCTTGGTTTCTCTAGAATGCCCCATGACCCCAAAATCTGATGTCTCCTTTTGTTCTTTTCTATCTTCACAGCTTCTCAGTCCTGAGTCCTCCTGGAGCATGACTTGGACTTGCTCAGGGAAAAGACTGATCCAGGAATAAGTCTGGGGCTCTGTTCCTGGCTCTGCTACAGATTTGCTGGATATCCTTAAGTCAAGTCACTTTGCACCTCAGTTTCCAAGTTTAGATGGTGTTTAACTCACATGGTAAGAGACCTGCATTCAGATATCTGCACATCAAATACGTGTGTACATCTCCAGATATAATCAGTAAAGTCAGTGGAGTTTGGAGAAAGAGTCAGACAAGCAAATGCAGACATCTTCCTTGGGGTCAGCTGAATCATTCTCCAAATCCATCATCTGTGAATGACCAAACTTCTGTTGATGATAATGGGAAATCAGACACTCCACTGTCATGAGGACATGTAAATACAGGTGTGCCATCTGGTAGACTGAATCCCATCCCTATCTCTTTCAAATCCTTTCTGAAATCTATAGATGAAAAACGTCAGGTAAGACTTGGGCACCACTGGTAAACTGCAGGGACTTCCCCGGCCACAAGCAGACACAATCCCTGTAGTCCACATCGCTACCAATAAGCACAACCTTTGACACCCAGCGCTACCACCAGGATCAGCTCCTGGCCATCCCTCTCCCATACACCCCCCACCCAGCTTTCACCGTTTCCCATCCCTCACCACAATCTTCTCAGCTGCTCATCATCTGCATCCTCCTACCCTGCATCAACTTCAAGCATCTTTGCTATTTACACTACAGTACTTTGTGCTATCCTTCAGATTCTGCATCTCTGTTAGGGTAGAGAGAAGGTTTCTGGCACCATATCTGTTGCTTTTGGAATGACTCTGATTATGCGTATCACAGACTAATCATTCATTAAAAATCCAGGCTCTCTAATACATCTCTCAGGAGAACAGAGATGAAGTTTTCTTCTACAGAGAGTCAGCCTGGAGGTACTTAATATTCTTTCTGCCCAACTCAATGAAATCTGCTCTGCTGTGCTGCAGGTAAACAAGAATAGTTTCTCCGATATGTAAGGGGGGGAAAAAAAATCCTGGAGACCAAAAATCACATGCTATGCATTATAAATTTAAAATTATTTTCTCTGCTGAAATCCATGGCACTTGCTCTTGTTGCTTGAATATTAACGTCAGCTTACAACTGAATCAGCAAAGCAGCACTGTAACAAGGTCACTAGCGGCACAACTTTCAGCTGTCAGACTCCCATTTCATTTACATGGCGCTTTTAAAGTTGTATCCCCACAGGCATGATTTTAATTGGACCGCCGATGACATGTTTTCATTGTTTGTTTGGCGTGAAACAATTCTGGCACGAGTCATCATAAAACAAATCAAATAATTTTTGTTACCTCTGGCAAACTGAACCCCCCAGGTTAATAGTTAGGAAACCAGAATGCGGTAAGTAGCACAGTGGGAATGGTTTAAATGGTGAAACAGCCTAAGCTGACACTGAGTCTGGTGCTACCTTTTTGCCAGAGAGGCCTGACTATTTTCAGGCTGAATGTGGACAGCTGACAAAATCAGGTTTACATGACCTATGTACTGCCAGAAACTCTTACATCATTGTAATATACAGTGACATCAATAAATTATATAGTCCACATCTGCATCAAAATATAGATCAACTGGGATAAAATGGGAAAACCTGATGAGGAGCACATACAAGGTCTCTGGGTTATATTCACTCCTATGAACGTATTCACTGTATCTATCTACAAATTTATTTTTTCGAACATAAAGACTCTTATGTCTCCCTGTTGACTGACAAAAGTGATGAAGGGAGCAAAGATTATCCGTTCCTCTGCTCCAGGAGGAATAATGGGGGAGGCACAAAGAGATGACACTGGCAGGCCCTCAGAGAAGAAAGATGATTTTATCTTACAGACTGGAGGATATGAGGATCTGGACATTGGAGGGTAAGGCCAGCCAGTGTGAAAGAGACTCTTACCATGAACCACAGTCTTGACAGTAAAAAAGAAGGTGCCAAAGCAGCTGATAGTCTTCTGTGTGGTTATTCTCACAACTACTTATGAACAAGGAAATTGAGGCAGAAAAAGAAAGATTGGACATCTCTAACTTTTGATGTCTAAATAAGGAACTGCAGGAGGTAAGGCTTTTGGTACCATCAACACATACAGTGAGGGATGCAGTGAGATATTTTTGGTGTGAAAAACTTATCACTTGCCCAGAGTGACCTAGGAAGCACCTGGCAGGGCATGGGGTCTAAATCAACTCTGAGGTTCCAGACCTCATCCCTAATTGTGTCATCCAAGCTATGAAGGGGAAAGGTAATTTTGATAGTCCCCTGAAGGTGGGTCAGGAAATATTTGTCGACAAGTTGAAATGAGGCAGATCAGGGAGGGACAAGTCAAATAAGTCCCAGGGCTGTGAGTTCCCTGCACAGGGTCAAGGACGCACATGTGAAAAGGGAAAGAGAGGGCTACAAAATAAGGAAAATAATGTTTCCAGTCTTATATTTCAAGAAAGCCATGTTATCTGATTCTCAGTGTTGTGAAGACAGGAAAAGATGTTACCTGAATAGAAGGGTTTGAGGTGCCATAGCATACTTGAAAATTATAAGGTTAGTGCTCAGAAAGATCTCCCAAAAGATACTGGGTTTACCCCAAACATTAATTTAGAGGGGACTGAGGTGAAGAGTAAGGAAAAATTGGAGAATGCTAAAAGAGGCACATTGCTACAACACTATCAGAAAAGAAGAAACTCTGGAAGAAGGTCTTTCAGCAAGAGGGGTGTGCAATGCCAAAGGGACTTGGAGAACCAAGGCTTGGAAGCAAAACCAAAGTGTCTGCTTTGACAATAGAAACAGCAATATTAGGATGGAACAAGATCAAATGGAAACAAGGAGACAAGGAAGACAGCTTGGAAGGGGCTGAGGACTTGGAGATGAAAGGGCAAGAGGGAGCAAAAAGACAGTCATACACAGCCACATAGCTTCTAATGACTCTCTGATTTGGGAAACAGAGGAAATGTTAGTCCAGAGCACCAAAAGGAACCTTCTTGTAGTAACTGGAATAGTTAGCATGTGATGTATTTATAAATTTTTCAAAGCCAATTCAAGGGAGAGGCCAAGCCATAAAACTCCATGAGCTAGTGAGATTTTATCTTCTATAATGATGGGTGTATCCTGGAGAAATGGCATTCTGCTCACATGGGATATATTCTGTTGTCTGCAGTTCTGCAGGGAAGATAATTCTCTCAATGGCTCCATCATCCTCTGATTTATCCAGCCAGCGTCCACAAGGGAACTTGAGGCACTGTCCCAGTGATGGGGCGTCAATCTCCACCCATTGCAGAAACCAGCCAGTTGAATTACCTGTGGTTGGAGAGATAACAGTGAATAACCCACAAAGCCTTTACAGACAACAGCAAATGAATCATTGCATACCAGACCTCCGAGAAATAAATCTTCCTCTCTTTTGCTGATGGAAAAATAGAATAGATACCATAAAGACCATTGCAAGTGATTGTCCAGGTTTGAGCTAAAGTGTTTTACAATTCTATATGTGTCAGCTTAAAGATGTGCACGTGATTGGATTAATTTGCCTTTGTAGTAAGACAGAGGAGTTACCAACAAACATGTCCCTTGGTGCCCCATAGGGAAGGAATCCACGTGTCTTTCCACTGCTTCCCTGGTTTTAAGTAGAGACATGTCTGTCTAAGCAGCAGCTAGGACTTGATGATGAAAACAACAAAAATATTGATAAAAGAAATGGGACAAGCCTATAGGTCCCCAGGTGGAACAAAAAAAACCCTACCAGATTTTGTGATACATGAGAAATCTCTCTAAATATGTGGCTGCAAAACTAAAGAGCCTCTTACAAAGAGAGAGGTTGCAAAGGTACCTGCGAGTTGCCACCACTGTGCTCTTATTGCCGCAGCCATGGGAATGGTATTAGCAGCAGAGATAGTAGCAGCAACAGCCAAAGTGACAGCAAGGATCTGTCATGAAAAGGTAAATTACGTTTGAGGTCTTGGAGGCAGGCTATTTTATACAGCAATGTGCCTAATGCACTAGAAATACTACATTACAAAGCAGATTATCTTACCTTTATTGTCATGGCCTATCTTGATTTTTTTCAGGTCTCCAATGTCCACAGACTCCACTGTAAACTCATCTACCTTCCCACGCTCAAACTTGTTCTTGTTAATCTTTGAGGCCTTTAGGCTGACTATCCCTGTTGTGGTGATGCAAAAGGACATTGTTCAGCATGTGAAACAAATCCTCTGGGAATGTCAACATTGGAACAGGGGAAGTGGCTAAAATGTAAAATATGGCTTTTCATCTCAAGATCTGAGCTTTGTCCCTCCCTCCCTCTGAACCCAAATCTGTATCAACACCCAAAATATACATAATTCCTTTCTTGAGTGATCCTCTGGCAGTGCCACAGGGACAATGCTGTTGTACTGTGTTCACAGCTAAAGAAATTTCTCCTACCCATCAGTTCCCTGTCACTCTCACAGGCATCCGAGTCACTGCACACAGAGCTCGGCTGCTTCCAAGAGGATTTGTTCATCAGCTGATTAAATACTTCTGGGCCACTCGAAGAGGCAGAGGAGAGCTGGATTTCAGGAGCATGCTGATTCATTGCTGAGGAAAGCAAATCATTCACTGCATTCACTACTCAGTAATGTAGTCCCAGTCAACTGTGCGGTTTCTATAATTGAAATTAAAGCCTTTAGATCAGCGGCTGGTGCAAATCAGCATCGCAAAGCTCGACAGTGATTTACAGCAGCTGGGGGTATGCTCCCAGCTATGACAATGTATGCGGAGACAGTGAGAATATGAAGCTGTGCTAAAAAGGAGTGAGGAACGGGTATTGAGGAAACAAAAGGAAACCATGACCTGTCTTTTCATGGATCCAGCAGTGAGGTGCTATCCTTTTCCATCACATGAAGCCGTACCTGTATCGTCTCTACTTCCATAGAGAGTGATGAAGACATTGGCATCTGTCCCAGCATTCTTCTTGTCCCCAGTTTTCACTTTCACGGTGTATGTTGTTGATTTAGCTGTCAGATAAAATATCTTAATTTAAGAGTGTGAAATCTGAGCAGGAATTAACTCTACTTTTGATTGCATATGTGTGTTTCGTTTGGATTTTATTTTGACTAATTACAGCCATGTTGTAATCTCTAATTCCTGTCATATGCTGTGGTAGCTCCTGGGGTGAGCTGGGCTATCTGGTTGCAGTCTTCTACTGCTCCAGTCATTCAGTGCATTGTCTACATATCTATAGATAAGAAATGAGTTCGAGCCTTCCCATTTGCTTCCTGGGAATCTCTAAGGCTCCTCAAAGCTGCCTCTGCCTATACTAGCTCATTAAAAAAAACACATCCCCCGCTTTATTCTATTAGCACCGAATAATATATGTGCATAACACATACCAGGAGGTATGTGCACTTTGACATATACAGTTCATATTCACAAATACGCCCTTCACAATAGCATCATTAGGGAGGTTTCTATTGCACCATCATACAGCAAGTGCAGTAAACTCATGAAAATGTGAAAAAGTCTAATATAGTCTTCACTGTGCTGCAAAAAGGTACTCAAGATTTCCAAAACAACACCATTCTTCCATAGTTAGAAACATGTTTCCAAGATGTTGCTCAGCCAGCAGGTCCTCTTGAACCAAAGGGTTAAACAATTTGTGGAAATTATTCATGCATTCAAAAGCATGTGAAGGGGGAGTTAGGGGAAGAGTTTAACGCCTTTCACTGGCAGTGAAGCCAGCAGAAGTGCTGGGCACTCAGCACCTTTCAGCATCAGATCTGGGAGCGTGTCATTGCTCTGTGGTTACTGCGCAAAATCATGTGCAAAAGAGACAAAGCTCTTTGTGAGGACAATGGACACAAGCAGCAAGATGGAAAGTGAGACAAATTTAGGTCCCGTCACTTCCCCTGGTCATGTTTCCCCTCTGCTCGGTTTCGTGTTGAAATGTTTAACCGTTCCAGCCCATGATGTGAAATGGTTGGAATTTATGCCTTGGATATTAGCAGTGAATGTGCATTTCACTTGAGAGATGATAACTGAACATGTTATCCATCTTCTTAGCTTGCTTACTTTGGGTCTAACCTGGCAAAACAATTAAATCACCTAAAAATGAGGAGTGTCCACTCCTCCCTGGCTGACATGCACTTCACACTTCATTCACTCCTGAAAACTTCACAGTCGGGGCAGAGTTACTGACAGCCCAGTGAACGCTAACCACTAATGCCCTTAGCACTCTAAAAACTTGGTTCCTTTTCAACCCCATACTGGAAGGAATACAAGGCTAACATAAACCTTTCTGCTCCAGGCCCAGCGTTGCAAGAGACTGGCCATCATTTTCCGAATCTTTCTTTACAAATGCTTCATCCACTGGGACCAGCTCCCTGACAATCTGACCGTCATCTTCCTCAACTGCTAACCACCGCTGGCATGGAAAATAATACCTACAAGAATGACAGCAGCACCCAGCACTTACACAGGACTTCACAGGCTTTAATAACAAAAATAAACACAGATCAGAGGCTACTTAAAGAAAACAAGATTAGTCAAAGCTGAACAATACATCTGTTTTCGTCTTTGAGTTTTGGTATTGTTTGTGGGAGCTAAATCCATAAATAGGTTAGTGAGCACTTACTGAAAAGTGTTGTTTCTGAGCTGTCAGCCCCATATGATTGATTCCTTTTAGTTTTCACTCCCAGAAGTTGAATAACTTGAGGGAACCTCCGGTCTCCCAGGCATTTTATGTTTATGAAGAGTTATGAAGATAATGTTATGAAGAGACCCATCTTGAGGTCCTTATGAGCAGTCCCACCCACCAGAGCATTGTGCAACTTTTAAACATGTGACTTCAAGCATGTTCCAGCTCAAAGGCAAGCCTGTGTTTTAGGTTTCTAATAGCTTAGGCTTTGCTCAGCCAGCCGTCTGTGAAAATCATGGGAATTTGCTTAGACCCTCTTCAGGAGAGAGAGTCCCTCCCAGGAGAAACAGAAAAGCTGAGGTTTCCTTCCAACCACCGCTGGTTTCCTAACTGCGGAGATTCTGGGACAGCAAAACCCCACACAGAGGTACCCAAGAATGGCCCCACGCTCAGTATAACAGCACAGTTATCACAAGGCTTCCAAAGGATGACTGCTCCCTGTGAGTTGGTGAGGAGCTATGACAACGCCCTTCTGCACCTCCTCTGCCTTCCCGCGGTTCTGCAAGTCTCCTGAGACCGTGCCCCCTTTTCTGACCACATGAAAAGGGTGCGACAAGCTGCTCACGTGGTGCTCTCCTTGAGGTCAACAATCTCTACCCTCTCCAGGAACCAGCTTGGGCTAGCACCAGAGTTATCATGGCGAATCCGCAGCTTCTTCAGCTCACCCAGGTCAATGGCTTTGATGGTGAACACATCCACCTGCACAGGAGGCAAGAGGTAAATGACTGTGTTTCCCAGAAAAGAGGAAAGGTAGGCAGTAAATAGCCAAGGGTAATCTTTTTTCCCATTAAAACAAAAGGTGTTTGTGAGTCTCCCTCGTATTCTCAGGGTGGATGTACTAAAATAACTACGGATCTGTGAGCTCTCCCGTTAATACTCATGCTTGGCTCCAACAAGGCAGTAACAGCCATGAAGCTGCACAACCCTTCACTGTTTTCTTTACCTCATCCCCATTTAAACTTCCTCTAGGTTTAACTCATATCTCCTAAATCTCATTCCTTTCAAGCTTAGCATTTTCCCCCAGATTCAGTCTGGAACTAGACACAAACTTATTGACTCCATGGAAACTCTCCTGTGCACCTCCATGTGCTTTATTTCAAACCACAGAATTTCTTCCTTTTGTCATTTACTACAACCAAGAGGTTCATTTATTAGCTGTATTAGTGTGACAGGATGGACCTTGTTATCATAATACCTCAAACATCTTAATGTGATTAACTTGTTGGTAGACTTTGGGTTTCTACTCCCAAGAGCAGAGCTTGTAACATTTGCAGCTTGGAACTCTGAATGAAGAACCATGTGCAGGTTGCAGTATCACCGGTGCCAAGCTCATAAATCACAGCTAACAGCTTATTTAACAATCTTAGGCTCTTTTTTTCTGATCTCAAGTTTTCCACAGCTGCTTATTTTTTCTGTAATTTTTCGTTATTGAAAGTTATTCCGGGCTATAATAGTAGCTTTTTAATTGTTCATATACATTTTAATGGCAAATATTCAATCTACAAGAGATACTGTTTAATTGGATTGAGTTATAATGTAATTATAGCACACCATGTAATACTGCTTTTATTCTCTGACAGGTTGAGTAGAACATTTAGAATTGCATTTGCAATCTAAATACTGACATACTTGAGCTGCCTCACAAATACTCTCCAATATTAATTTAAAGTTCATGGTGCTCAAGTACTCCTGGCAGGAAACATTATTACCAGAATGTTTACAGGAAGCAGATGCAAAAGGTGGCTCCGATGTAGAATTGGTGTTCATCTTATTATTCAAATGGATTTCCCCTGGAAAATGTTTTGAGGCGTTTTGCTTTAAATAATATATTTAAGAAATAAAACACATCTGAGCTTTAAGCTGAAAGAAGCCAAGCCTTGCAGAGAAGAGACTGTGATGCACGGCCAGCATGATAACTGAGAGCGGTCTGCCAACCTTCTGCTCGCTTGAGTGAGTTGAGTTCATGCATTACCTGGCCCTTTTCAAACTTGTTGAGGTTATTGGACCTTTTCAGCTGGCGCTCACCCGTGTCTCCTCTTCCTACGCCATAGATGCTCAAGAAGACATTAGCATCTGTCCCAGCCCCCCACACATTCCCAGTGAGAACATGGACTTCGTACGTATTCTCTGCAAGTAAAATTGGAAAGGCAGATCAGGAAGAGCCCAGAAATTGCCATATTTCATCAGATCCATGGCTCACCGTGAAAGCACGTAGCCCAAAAATGCTGGCACAGTCAGCTTTATGAAAGATTTTGTCTGGAGTTTGTTTGCATCTATCTTAAAACATGAGCAGCTCCATCTTTCTCCATCCCTTGTCATTAGCCATGTAAATAGTTACAGCTTGCTAAACTCCCAGCCACAGTGGTCACTTGTGGGACTTGCAACCCAAGTGCCCCAGACAAGCCTTGGAGAACCCTACAGAAGTCCTTTAGGGTACTCCCATTTCAGACTATCTCCTCCATCCTCTGCTTTAGTTTAACCATTGTCCTCTTCCTCCCCAGAGCTGATCAACCAAACCGCAGTGTAAGCTACACCGCAGACCTGGAGCAATGGGATGGCTGGGAGGCCATAAGTGGTCCTGCAAAACACCACAGTGTGGTTATCATCCTTCATGCAATTGCTGTATCCACACACACCTGCACATTCCCTCTGATATTTACCCTCCAGAGCAGATTCTCCATCAGGCACCAGCTCCACAACAAGCTCCTTATCTCCTTCATCTTTAGCCAACCAGCGGTGTGCCACAAACGTGTAGACATCCATTACTTCTTCCACCTTGGTCTCCTCTTCTTCCTCCTCCTCAGACTTTTTCTTTTTCTTCTTCTTCTTTTTATCAGACTCTGTCATCTTCGTGGCAAGCCGCTTCAGTGTGACGCTTTCCAGGAACCAGCCATCCCCAATGCCTTTCCCGTCATGGCCTATCCGAATCTTATAAATCTTGCCAACATCTGCAGCCTCTCTCTGCCATCAAAGGAAAGTCAGCACCCAGGAGGATATAAGACATCTTAATTTCATAAAGTGCATCCTTAAAAATGAGGAGCGTCGCCTCTATCACCCAAAGCACCTCAACAAAGATAAGATAAATATTTTATGCAAGTTTACCTTTACTTTTTCCTTCCTGTTTTATTCTTTCATACTTTCACCCACCAAATCTCATCTGAACAGACTGAGCTGAAGACATTCAGAGCAACCATGGTGAGAATAGGAACTGAATCCATACTTCCTACTTCTCCATTGCTTTCCTCACCAATATTGTCTCTATGTTGGCATAAAAGGTGAATAAGCCAAAATATCATATTATTTTTTTACAGAATCTCAGTGCCTGAGGTCTTTTTTAAATTAATAACAAGATACACTTAATACGTAGCACGAGGCATGAACAAAGCAAGAAGCGATAATGGTATAGCGAAAAGGCAGTAAACTTGGACTCCTATAACCTGATCTCTGATACGAACCATGGGCTTGGACTGCCCTTCTCCTTCCTTCTCATCTGGAAAATTAGAAAAGCATATTCTCAGTTCGCTAGTGTGCAGAGAGGATACAATCATTAGTGATTACAATGCATCAGTGACAAAATGCTGTATTCGTAAGATTTCAATCTCTCTAGTCAATATAGCAGATACAAAACCTTGTTGGTTTAGATTGCTTGTCCAGATTACTACCTCATGAAGTTGGATGAAAGGCTTTACTCCACGCAATCCTTCAACAACCAATTACTTGTTTCTGATGATTCCTTATGCTGTTAGGCAGTGTTTATGTTATAAAACTTGCAAACATTTCCTTCGGGCTGAAATCTGGCAACTTGGCATATAAGGTTTCAGTCTAGAAGCGTTTTTTTCTATAGCAGATTAAAACAAAATCAATTGCACACAAGATGCTTATCAGAAAACGAAAATTGATCCAGCTGTCCTAGCATAAAGAATGTGTCTTTCCTTATGCTGCTTTGCCCCTAGATTTGCTATAATCATCCTGCATGCTCTGTCTATAACTGATGGCATTTCCTATTAGCATGTAGCTCACACAATCTTATTCTTGCCCATATCTTTCAGTAAATATTCATATCATGAAAGAGGTAAAGGATCTGTCTATTAATGGTTCAGAGCTTCTGCCTTGTGTGCTCATAAAAAAAGTCACAGAAAATGGGCAGAACTTTAAAGTCTGGCAATAAACAGCCAAGAGAGGATATAAACATGGCTATGTAAACAGAACACTGTACATATGGCTTTTTTATAAATCTGATATTGGCTAATAGCTTTTACTCATAAATTTTGGAAAGCTTATTTCCTTTAAAATCAGAGAAACCTAATCTTAGAATTATAGAGTGTCTTAAAAAAGCAAACATTTATAAGACGTTAGTCATCTTAAATCCCAAGGAACTCATTAAAAATTGATAAATATCACTAACTCCATTCTGTGAAGCAAGAAACTGAGGCAGGAGGACGTGAACTGATCTTAAAAATACAAACTACAAAACTGTGTTAAAGCTCTGGATAAAGACACCTGCCTTTGGCCAGTGACAACAGGAAGGATACCCCAGTCTTGATGATTCAGGGGAGCTTCCACGACTAGCTCCAAGTAGGTGCTTAACTGTGTGATGAGATAAATCTCATCCCTGTGGGACTGCAAATTCACAGAGAGACCTAGGCGCCACAGTGCTGAGCCTTATGCTGTGAGCACATATGACAGATGTGCCTTAAATCTTGCTTCCATCTGTGTTTTACTGTCCAGATGTTGACGGCCCCTGTGGTTATGTCAATACAGAAGGATGTGGCTCTGATATGCCACGATAGCACAGCCAACTCCTTGCTCTAACCCCACATCAGGGCAAGAACTAAGACCATTCCTTTCCCCCAGACCTTGGTTTCTCTGGACAGAAAACCCAAGCAAGGAAGCCAGAAAAGAGTGGTGGTCCAATATAGCCAGGCCCCACTGAGGAGAGGACACCCAACCACACTGCAGTGCACACCCACTGCTTAGCCATGTCAGCCCAGGACCTCTTGCTGGATTAACCAGGTCCTGGCTCACACACCGGAGTTTTGCCTGAGGTTTTGCGTCCCTGCAAATACTCTGCTTACTGTTGGGTCGCTCAGAAAGAGGTATGGACTCTGCAGTGTAAACCTAAATGCTGGCCAGACCGATAGCCGCAGGAGTGTGCTGTACACCTCGAGCGCCGTGGCTGTGCAGTGCTTGCTGGACTAGTGCCACGGGCAGTAAAATCCGTGGGGCACTCACACGTTCACAGAAAATACAGCAGTAAACCTCTGCAGGGTTGGGCTGAACAACTTCTACCTGTGGTTAATGGCATGTGTGACCACAGGCAAAGCCAGGAGTCCTTATATTCTGTATGGAGTTTCTTTTTCCCCAACTAGATAAAGAAAAGGAACAATAACATATGGTCAGGCCCAAAATTTAAGCTTAAGGTCTTTTGAGATCTAACATGAGTACCTCCTTTTGAAAGAAAGGGTAAACAAAATTGCTATGAGATCATATTTTTCTATGACACCTTTGCTACCAGTCCCTCAGAAGATGAATGTCACTCCACAAAACTTCCCAAAAGAAATACAAAACCTTCCAAAAATATGGATAGAGGACAGCAGATACCAACAGACCTTGTTGTTAAAAAGTCAACTGTTTTGTATGCTTGGGCCAATTCTGTTGATGTCTCAGTTTTGACTGGTCATTTCTTTCCCCTCATAGAAGCGGTAGCTACTGCCTTCATCATACCTTGAAGATATCTGTGGCTCCCCGTTCAAAGTTGTTTGATCTGTTTTCTAAGATGATCAGTTCGGTTTTGCCTGTCTCTCCATAAATCTGCATGAAGACTTTGGCATTGGTGCCTGCAGCCCGCATGTCTCCAGTAACTACAGACACCTCGTAGTTTATCACTAGTCCAAAAATAAAGCAATTAAATCAGCAGAGAAGCTCAGATAACAACATTCCTTAGGGCTCAGGTTCAAAACTAAATTACCTTGTCTTAACAAATGACCACGTAGCCAACCATTTGCTCTTATCCAAATCAAATGTGAGATAACACAACTCTTCACTGAGGGCTAACCTAATAGTTTTCCTTTTACAAGTATTAAGCCAGTGTCAGAGGGTGCAAAATAGAGCCTTAAAAGGGGATTTCATTTCAGTATTAAATAGAGAGTGGTTAAATCATCTCCTTAATATAATACAAGGGAGGGAGTTACACAGAGCATCCTTTCTCAGGATCCCAAGGCAAATTTTAAGCATAGCCTTAAAATAAAATTAATCTACTGATAAAAGTCAAATAGACAGTAGGGATCTGGTCCTTATTTATCAAACAGCTTCTCTCTTCCAGGCAATGGGGTAATACAGGCAGGACGGGATATGTTCTGGTGCAGGACTGGGGCAGCGGAGCAGGTAAATGTGAAAAAAGCAGAACCCACTGATATTGCAATGAAGTAGTACAGCGCCTTGTGCTGTGTTACATTGTCCAGGATGCAAATTTTTCATAAGATCTCAGGAAATGGAGATGGAAAACTCAGTAATGTTTGTCCAACTGTTTTAGAAAAGAAAAGAAAAGAAGAGAAAAGAAGAGAAAAGAAGAGAAAAGAAGAGAAAAGAAGAGAAAAGAAGAGAAAAGAAGAGAAAAGAAGAGAAAAGAAGAGAAGAGAAGAGAAGAGAAAAGAAAAGAAAAGAAAAGAAAAGAAAAGAAAAGAAAAGAAAAGAAAAGAAAAGAAAAGAAAAGAAAAGAAAAGAAAAGAAAAGAAAAGAAAAGAAAAGAAAAGAAAAGAAAAGAAAAGAAAAGAAAAGAAAAGAAAAGAAAAGAAAAGAAAAGAAAAGAAAAGAAAAGAAAAGAAAAGAAAAGAAAAGAAAAGAAAAGAAAAGAAAAGAAAAGAAAAGAAAAGAAAAGGAGGAGAATAATTTCCTTTGCTCACCAACATAAGCTCTTTGGGACAGGAACTTTTTGGTTTTGGTGTCTAACACAGCGGGGTCCTGATCCTTGAGAATGGTAGTAATACAAATTTAGTCCTAGCTATAAAACAGCACACATTTCTCAATGTGTCTTCTCTTACATTTCTCAATAGGCAGAATCTCACTTGGGTAGACCTCCACCTCCACCCTGCCATCAGCCTCATCTTTGTCGAGCCATCGGTTGCAGGGGAACATGTATTGCCTTCCCTGGACTGGAACCGTGATCTGGACACTGGCCAGGAACCAGCCAGACCGGAGACCCACATTATCATGTCCAATCAGTATTCGGTTGATCTTTGAAAAAGCAAAGAAAAGCCAAGAGGGCAGGGAAAAAACCCAACACAAAAGAATTTACTTAATACACGTCTCCTTCCCCTGGCACCCTGTTCTTCCACTGTGATCATGTAAATAATTTATATATGTATTTAGCTATAAACTTAAAACACTTTTCACATGCCAGCATGTACACTAGACTGTTGATGTAATAGTCTATACAAAATGTATTTCTTAATACCTAATGTAAAGGTCAGAGATTCTCACATCATATTCAATCCTGAGCATCATATTGATTCTGAATTCAGACAGTCACACAAAGTACAGAGCTACCTGTCATTAATTCTTACCTTCCCAATATCCATCGTATCTAGAGTAAACTCATCCACTCGACCACGTTCAAAATAATTGCCTAGATCATTATCAGAGACCAAGAGAGGCTCTTTGCTGGAGTCTGCTCTTTCACCGTAAAGTTTGATGAAAACTTTGGAGTCTGAGCTGGCACCGGGGATATCTCCTGTCTTCACACTGATATGATAACTGACATCTGAAGTGAGATCAACGTACAAAACACAGACATGTGAGTGGCATTTCCAATGCTCAGCCAGGCAATTGGCTTCAGAGAGATATAGGGGAGGGGGGCTCCAGCCACAGACGCAGAAAGGACTTCACTCCTCCATTCATGCATCTTAGGACCACACTGAATAAGCTGTCATACCTTGGAGTTATTCACCAAAACATGAGAGATGCAACAGATATATTAATAAGCAGAAAGTATCCTGTATTCCTCCCTCTCACCATTAGACTATTACCAAGCCATAAAAATGAGCTTAGGCAAGTGAGGTGATTTCACCCTTTTTTATACTTAATGATTTATAAAGTCAATAGCTTTGACTTTTTTTTCTAAAACAAAACAAAAAACATCTCAACCTGAGCTGTATGAGTACTGTTTTTTAAAGAAAATTGCAGTATTAGAGCCCTGGTTCTCCAGAAAAGGACAGTGTAATCTTTTTAGTGATTTTCTTCTGGGAACACAACGTTATTTGACGGAATTTACTCTACTAAAGCAGTGGCAATTCAAAATCCTGCAGAGAAAGCTATACAAGAAAGCAATTCTTAAACAAATTATGACATTAAAGATCAAAGTTTCTTTCTACATATATAATGTTGCAATTATTCTCTTTTATGCAAATTAATCCCATTTCTAAACTAGGATTTAAGGGTCAGAGGCATTTCTCCCCAAGTGACCTACTGCAGCTTCTTGCATAAGAATGGCAAAAAAAGCCCGGTAGATTTACTGTGAACTGACATGAATCATTAAGTAGAATAAAGCAAGTAAATACATGCATACACAGCTCAAACCCAGACCTTCTTTTTTCCAAGCTAAACTCACTTTTTAGCATTGGTGATTCCCCAGCAGGCACTAACTCTCGGACAATCTGACCATCATCCTCATTTTTGTCAAGCCATCTGGTTTACAAACAGAAGTAAGTTACCTTTGAGTAATTAGGACCTATTAGACCTTTCAAAATCCAGGCTGGCTCCACACATAGTAAAAATCCACACCACAGTCAAAAAGATATTTTTTACAGGGCTCGGTATCTCTGTTAACTTTGCAGAGCTTGACCAGTCCCTATAGCAGTCGCACTTTAAACCTCAATTTTTCCAGGAAGAGAGACCATGAGTGCCCTGCTCGCAGCAGATAAGCATCTGCTGTGATGTCCATCTGTCTGGAAAGCACAAAATCCATAGCCACAAGTTATTCCTGTAAGTGGGCAGTCTCTGTAAGTTAAAGCATTAACCTTCATTGACCAGAAATACTTGCCACCTTTATTACTAGCTGCCTTGATTACAAACTTTGTAGCACCTAAGTTACTAAAATCCCCCCTTTTTTTAGTGTTTGCTTACTCAAGTCTATCATCACTTTTGTCTTCCTTACAGACACGTATTTTTTCTCCACCAGGAAGGGGATGAATTTTGTTGTTCCCATTTTCAGAGCTGGCTAAGTGGAGGCAGCTGACACCAGCAAAAGGATTTCCTTTGTTTCTCAGCGTTAATCTAATGATCCAACTAGACTAATTGAGAAAAAGAACCAGGGACAAAGCAAAAGATCATAGCGTGATCTCACGGGGAAGAAAAATCTGAAAGGAAAACAGAGGGGAACCAATTGCTAACCTGGTAACCTTCACAGCTGCTCCTTCAGCCTCAGGGATGAAGGAATTACAGCCTCAGCCCCACCGTACGCCATACGGAACCGCTGTACCACCACAGCGAAGGCCCTGGCAGAGGTTTCGCACTCTCCCCATCAAACCCAGACTGCTGCAAGCACTCGGGAAATTCCTGTAAGCATCTGCTTGGGGTGAGGCTTCCCACAGTGGTGCACTGGGGCCATTTCAGTCCCCAAACACCGCGTCGTGAGAGCAGGCACGGTTTCCAGAAAGCCCCTTGTTCCCAGGTGCAGAGCTATCTGCAGCAGCATCCTGTGCAGTTAAAAACATCGCTGGAAGCCAGTGGGGGTGAACGAAGGACAAGTGAGCAAGCGCTGGCAGGTCACGCAGGGTATTGAAGTCGCTTTAATAATTCCCAGAACTAGAAAGAGAAAAAGAAATCCCCAGAAACTGTTTCTTTTTAAAGGTGCCCACACAGCTACGTGAATGACACCAGACCACAGAAGTCCTGCTTCTCAACAAACACGCGTGGCACAGACGTACTGCAAGCTCCCTGCAACGTCGCCGTGCCGCGCGCGCTCGCCTTGGCCGACCCTCACACCAAAAAGGAAGGCAGCTCTCTTCCCATCTAAGTTTCCACCTTTGATGTTGCTGATGAGCCAGCACACATGGAAATCGGCAAATGACCCTCATAACAGGGATCCGGGGACAAATGCCCACGGAGACCTGGATCAAACCTACGGTATCTTGCTGGTAATAAGCCAGCACAGCTTACTGTCGTGATGAGTTGGACTCACCAAAAACAAGAAAACAACAAACACAAAGGAACCATGCAGAAAACCAGCACTGGGAGAGAAATCCAAACATGAGCTAGAGCTGGCCGGTCCCAGCAGAACTAGCAGCAAAGCCCCCATGCAAAAGAGGTGCATACAGCCCCACCTCAAAGACACACCTCTCCACCCCCAGGTCTCCTCTAAGCTTTGGTGGCTTGTCGGGTATGCAGTCTACCCCGTATTCTTCCCTTTTGCTCTGTAAAGCAGGTGGCCATGTGCAGGTGGCTTGAAAAGTGCTAAAAGCTAAGAGGGTCGGCATGAAGGTGCCGAACACGTGAACACGAGATGATCACATGAACACCATGTCAGGGCATCAGGTGTGGTGTTGTGCCTCAGTGGAGGCTGAGAGGTGTAGAGGAGATAGAGGAGCAGAAAAAGCTGTGGGGAAGACCATGAAATTGATGTCAAGAACTGAGCAAGGGTGGAGTGCAAGGAGAGCAGAGGAGCAGCATGCCAAGACAGCATGTTATCTTAAGAAAGGAAGCCTTTATTGACGTTTTGGGGTTGGGGGATTCTTTTTACCTGTTAGAACTGGTGCTTAATACCTTTGCATCATGTAGTTCTTGATGCTGGCTCAGGATTCACATCCTTGGACAGGTATCCAACGGCTAGGGGATCACATCCTCCCAAAAGTTAAGATGCTTCTGTATACGTGGATGTTAACTGGGAGGACCCACAAAATTCGAGCTTGAACACCACCACCCCACGACCACTGAATTCAGCACGGTCTTCAGGAAGGCAGAAGCTCACAAGGTAGACACTCTTCTGCTCTCCTGTTGCTGTTTTTTGTGTCCTGCAAGCTGCTGTTTATGGTGCCAGTGTACATGCTGTTGTTTTCTGTCACCTTTGCCATTGCTGATGCTTTAGGGAATCATGGGATGAATTTGAGTGAAACACTTCTGCGTCAAGGTGACAGGACGAAAATACATCCCGCAAGAAACAGATCTCTGTGTGCAGCATGGAAAATGATAACGGTTTTGGCAGTGAGTTTGGACAAGAAAAAGTAATCCAAAAAGGAGGACACATGCCTAATTAAAGAAATTCCCTCTACCAATGTTGGTAGCTACTGATGGCAACAGGAGTATGTCTTGGACTGGAAGAGTAAGAGGAAGGTTTATCAGCAGAAGTGGATTAAGGCTCCTTACTTTGTTTCAGCCAAGTAAATAGCTAGAAGTGGCAGAAACACTATCTTCTCAATAAGATTACTTCAACTAGTGACAGAGGAAGTATTTGGATAAGTATTTTGTTCCTTCCCTTCAGCACATATGCTGCAATATCCTAATTTTACTTCAATGTAATTCCAATAGTATATCACTGAGCAGCAGATTGCAACCAGGGGTTTATAGTCTTACACTGAGCACAAATGGACTGGCACATTATAAACACATCAGGCTGCAGAAAATAGAATTTTTCAGTATAGTGGCATCATATTCCTAGTACAAAAGGCCTGTCAAAATCTTTTATTTTACCATTTTACCAGAGCTTCCATACAATTTCAGTGCATGTAATTCACATGGCACTGTGGGTTTTGCAAGGGTGTAGTTGTGTCCTGTATCATGTACTTAGTTCTAAAGAGGTACTGTATGCCCACTAACCCAAAGCAGACACAAATACGACACGAAAGTCACTTCAGAACGAATTTCTAGAGGATCAGAGAGTCAGGGAAGCACTGTGGGAAAAAAATGGTATGACATCATACATAGCATTCAAAATCCAGTAGATGACACCTGTGTGCAATTAGAATGACTAGGACATCCATTAGATCCAGAGATACATATTTGTGTGTGTCTGTAAAAATAACCTATGTGTGAATACGTGTAAAATAGATAGACATTTCAGTCTATTTTTAGGCAACAAAAGGAGGTTCTCTGGATCCCTTATGCAATGATCACTTTTGGCATTTAATTGAATAAGTGTCCTTTCACAGGAGCATCATCCCATTCATGGTCTGTCTATTGTTCTTCAAAGAATTAACGATGTTCCCTTATGCTTGTGCTGGAGAAAAATTAGGATGGTGCAGTCCCTATGCTCAGAAAAAAACATAATGCAGTATCATTGAAGATTTCATTGGAGCTGTAATGATTTATAGCATACAAAATTCTATCCTATCATGAACTCATGACTTTGCCTGATTGAAAATTCATTTCTGTCTGGGATATAAATATTATGAAAAATAGGCTATTTTAGAGAATGTCAGCTAGTCCATTCCTGGACTTCCACAGAGCCTTGAGAGAAAATGAAATCTGAAGAACTCAGTTCTGAGCTTCAAAAGAGTTTGGTTCCAGTTCTGGGGCGAAAGGCAAACTCCTTCGTTTTGAACTCTCCAGCAGTATTCACAATCACAATACCTAAACCGCATCAGGTATGATAAGGTATAAATGGTTCAATTATGCCACTGAATGATTCAGTGTTCAGTCCCTAAAAGCATGGATATTATAATGTCATGTGGTCATAAGGGAGGAATAATACTCCAGTGCATCCAAATGATGTCCTAGTAATTCTGCAAATAATGCTTGGAGAAGTTACTTGCATTTACTTCTTGCAAGCACAGATCAAACGACCGCTTTAAAAATCACTGAATCTAAGAGGAGCTACAAGCTATTCCCTTTACAGCCAACTGTTTTAAGAGTTGAAAGCACAGGCCTGGGAGTCATTATTTCTCGATGCTCTTCCTGAATCTGACACAAATTCACAATTAATCCACTTAGTTTCTCTTTATCTCTGCTGGCTCCCTTGTACAACAAAGACAGTTCTTCTCATAGAGCTCTTGTAAATATTAGGTAATATATGTTCCTATAAAGTAATAAAAGAGCTTTCAAATTAAAAGACAAAATATAGCCATGCGTATAAATATGTAAATAACAAGAACACAGACTTCAATGAGTTATATTCAATGAAGATCTATAAGGATATCCTACAGACATTAGTTATAGTGGTTAGCCAGTTCCTTGCTATAATATTTGCTCTCCACACGCTTGTACAGCCTAGTTTTTACAGAGGTAAGAAGCCTGTGAAGCTTTCTGCACGGGTGAGATGTGTTTCTGCAAGAAGGTATTTTGTCTTCCATCTGTCTCACAGTAGCAGCTAGGCAGCAGAAAGTCAATGGCGTAGCTTTCAATAAGGACACAGCAGCAGAAGTTGTTTTCTCCAGACCATGAAATTATGCTGTGTAGAAAAGTGGAAGTTAATCAGGTCTTGGAGGTGAAGGCAATGAGAACATCAGCATGTCCACTGGCTGGCCACAGACAGGCCAAGCAGAAATAGAATCTTCCCTTGTGTCCCTCAGATGGAGTCTCTAACTAACCTCACTTGAATTGCCTCACTAAAAGAAGGCCACTACTCTTGGCCGAGTCTTCTTCAACATCTTGGCTCTGAAGAAGCAGGCCTCCCTGAGCACCTGCCAAAGCAGCGAGGACATAAGCTGTCCTTGGCCTACAGGACTGGAGGGGAACATCCAAATGCTGCAGGTCATGGAAACATTTATCCCTCACATGGAGGATGCAGTGGGTGAGCACCTTCACCCTCAGATATCTCCAGACTCCATGACGACACCCGTATACTGCGATGATGCCCCAGTCTCTCAAGAGACACAGGCACCAAAGATAGCGAGAGGGATCAGCTGTCCCTGTGTTTGGAGGTGATCAGTCATGTTACCTTCTCAATCTGAGAGGAAGAGATAATGTTGGCACAAGGACAGCAAACAAAGCCACATGAACAACACTGGTATCGCTTGGAAAAAGAGACATTAAGAAAGATAAGAAGAGTGGAATTCCATCACTTTTGACTTGAAGCCTGAATGCACCCCAGGAATATCTTGGGGATAAGGTCCTGGGTTTTCTTTCTCCCTCCTTTTTCAGTCCCTGGCCTGAGGGGAATGCCCTGTGGACTCTGATGCTTCTGATCCACAGGTATAAAGCTAAGGGGAAGGGAGTCATCACTCCAAGCTGAGGGAATACACCCAGTTAAACAGTCAAGCAAGGAGACAATTCAAAAGGAAATCTTCAAAATGAGCCAGCTGCACAGAGCAGTTAGGACACAGAAATATTGCTGAGGAGTCTGAGCAAAAGAGCTCTTCACGTGGACACTTCATGTCCAAGTGAAAACCTAACTTGCTTGCTTAACTCAGTAAAACATATGGTTGTTAAATATGTATCAAGAGGCAGCAACGACAACGTGGTGGTTTGTTCTTCGAAAAGGGAGAGACTGGCTGGCTTTTCACAACCAAGATGACGTTGTGCCTGCTACTCCGTGCCGTCTCCCTGGTGAGCTTGCTCTCTGACATGAAGCGGCTTTAGCAATGCAGAGAGGCTGGGGCTGGCTCCTGTTTTGTGTTTGGCTGACTCCCCTCGTTATCGTGGAGTTCCTCCTGATTTACAGTGACAAGAGACAAGTAACCAGCTTAGAGGTTTTACCTTTGTTTGCAATTTAAAAATAATTGTATTTGCGTTTTACGATTCCACTTGTCCCCCAGGAGATGACTTTTTAGAACAGGTACTTGATGTTGCTAAATGGAGCTCAGTGAACTTCCATCCTACAGAGTGGACATCCTGGGAGGGCAAGTGGGACTTCACAGGACACTGAACTACACTGAAGTTCGTCTCTTATGTTTTCACCTAGTTCTCTCTAGTTTGTGCTGCAACGTTGAGGCAAGCCCTAGTTAGTGCCAGGAGAGATGATGCATCTCATTCCCCACGGGTAGCGTCAGTACAGCACATTCTTTTGGCCACTTGATTGTCTAGGAAAGAGAATAATTCATTTATAACTCATTCAAAAGGATAAGTGACAGCCCTCTGCTCTACCGCTATCTCTATCTGCAAGACAGGCATTTCCTTCATGCAAGGAGCTCTCAAGTTGGCAGCATAGCGATTTTGCGTTCTCCCAACACAAAAAGAACATCCCATCGCTCCTGGAAAGATGGGATGTGCATGTGAGGAACCAGAACCTCGTCCCGCACGTGCAATAAAACTAGCAGATTGCAGCGGATTGCAGAGCGCGTTTCTGCAGCAGGCAATCACAGTGACACTGGGTGTGGTACTGGAAGGTGGCATTTTACCTTTTGGAAATTCTCTGTATTACTGAGCTAATTGCTGAGAAGTTCACAATTCAGATTGCTGTTTGTTTGGTAAGGGGCGTTAGTCATATCTTAAAACTCCCAATCCACACTCTTTGCTTTCAGGCTTAGCAAAAATAACTGAATGAATGAATAAAAAGGATGAAGCTGTGCTCAGAACATTCCAGTCTTGGAACAACAGCTAGGCTCTTCAAAGTCTGGCAAATGCATAGATGGAGGCATAATTTGCAAGCATTGTTTCCAGTACCTGTAGCAGGGGAATTCCACAGCCTCACTTTCTGGCTGTCCTTCTTCCCTCACTATCACTTTGGCAAGGTACCAGCCACTGCTTCCTCCTTTGCCATCATGCCCTATCCTCACCCTCCTCACCTGCTTCAGCGTTACTGCTTCAACGAAGAATTCATCAGCCTTTGAGAAGGAGAAGAAAAAAAGTAAGGCAATATTCCTCCTTAAAAACAAACAAACCAAGCAACAAAATTTATTATTGCAATCCAACCAACATCATCAGCATGCTGCAAGATAATTCTTCACAAGATGAAGGAGAAAGTCTGAATTAATTTAGCAAAGAATGAAAGCTTGAATACTTGTGCTAGATGTATAACATTAGATTTACAAATATATGATCTGCCAGCATTTTAAATCTCCCACATCATTGCATGCCCTCCACAACTGCAAAAAAAAAGAAAAGTAACGTGATTATTAAGAAGTTCGTACAGAGAAGGAGGAAAACCAAGTTCAAACCCCAGCTCAGATGTCAGCTTTCTGGGTAACCCAGGGCGGGTACTTCAGACCAAATCCATGGAGGTATTTAGAGCTACAGTTCAAAGACATTACCCCACATTAAATTCAGGCGACATGGACTACTGAGCACAATTTAACTCCAGCCATTTCCTGGCATGCAAGCATCACGCATGGCTGCACAGGGGTATTTCCAGCTGCTCCATGAGTCGCCTTCAGAGGTTGGTGTGAACCTAACCCAGATGCTAAATACCTTTAATATTCCACAAGACACATGAATTTTATATCTTTGTTTGTTTGGTTTTTTCCCTGGAAAAGGGCTCAAATCACCAGCCTGCAGATCAGCCTACGTTATGGCCCCTCAGGAACGGAGCCCTGATGGTGCTGGGAGCAGCAGTTCCCAACGGCTGAAGGAAGAGAGATATGCTGAAAGAGCGAGTTACTCCTCGGGGAATCAGGCCAGACAACTATCTGTGGTAGATGTACAGGTGCACATGCATGTACAGTAAGCACCTGTGTAAACGTATTTCTGAAGCATATAATATCTATCTGAAACAAATATACATCTGAAACGTATAGCCCAACAAACACAACTGCCGTGGTTACCATCTGGCTGAGATGCATCATTAGGTAAGAGAAAGCTAATCAAACACTGTGATTCATTCGTTCTTCGTCTCTCAAAAGCCCGTGAAGCACATACAGTGGTAGCATATATCCAGCTAGCTCCCAGAAAGCATGGTGACAAGGCACTGTTTATTTAAATATTTACATTTGTTAAAACGATCGTGATATTTTCCGTCATTCAGGACTCCAAACTGACCTTTAAAGTAAAGACAACTAAACATATTACCACTGTTTTAAGTGTTAATGATGTGCTTACATACACGAATGGGTGTTGCTTACATAAACGAATGGGTGTTTCTTACATACACGAATGGGTATTGCTTACATACTCAAAAGTGAATCGGGATTTAAGGTATCAAAACCTCACTGAGTCAGTCTAAGTCAATAAAGTCTAATTCATTAGGCCTGATGTTCGTCTTGCTTATTAATGGCTGATATAAATTAATGAGTAAGTAACTAAATGGAACTGCAGCAGAGCAAACACCTAATTTAGAGGCCTCTTTAAATTTTACCTTCTATACAGGCTGTTAGTTTGCATCGGCAAGCAAACTTTTCAAGTTAAATTGGTAATCAAGGTACTATTGGTTTAAGTGGCTGTAGATTAGAGACCGCACTGACTAAGCTACATTTCTTTTTAACAGGGTATCTGAGTTAATCAGTGTAGATATACTCATTCAGTCGCTTGAACATACGAGCTCTAAATTTGTCAGGATCAATCCTTAAACAGCTTCCAATTCATTCACCAGCTTTCAGCTCCTCATGCTAAAAGAGAATTTTTCATTAACAGATTCCAGTTTTATTTATATAATGTGGATACTATTAATCACAAGAATTTATTTCCAAAATTATTTTTCCTATTTTTTTTCACCTTCATGCGAGTTACCCTACAACTCCTTTTCGGGAGTAAAAATAAAATAGTCATCATCTGTCTTTAAAATAATTTTGTCTTCTGTAAACCAAACATCTATTTTAGGAACTCCATCGAAACGGTCTTCAAACCACCACAAAAACGTGACTTATTTAGCTACCATTTTGACAAAACAAGACTTCACCAAATGACAAAATGCTGTCCGTTACAGCTTGGGCCTACCTTTTAAAAGTAAAAAATCTATAATGTAAGTGCACAGGCAAAAATATGATGTTTGCAATATCCATGTCTGCAAACCTTTATATCATCTAGAAGCAGAATGGATTTTTCCACTATGTAAATGCCACGTGTTTCCACAGACAGGTCTTACAGGCACAAGAAAACTGATCAAAGTTCTTTTAGTCTAAAAATTCAGTGATTTCAGTGAAGAACTGGAAATTCTGGACACTTAAAGGCAAATCCAAAGTGTTAATGCATATTTCAGAAGCCTAAATTCAATGGTCAATTTTGAAAACCTGACCTCCTTTTATCCTCATTTTCTTTCCACACCAACTCTTCAATCAAATAATGACACAAAAGAGAGGAAATCTGCAGAGTTGTGTCATCAGCTTCTCAAAGTCTCCTCCAAGAGATACTGATCACATTTTACCAGTCTAAGTTGGACCCTAGAGATCTGAATTTGCCATATAATTGAATATATATTAAGCATATATATTAAGCAGGTTGACCCCACAGATCAGATCAGCTTTAACTACAGTTTGACCTCTTCATTATCTCCAGCTTCCCATAGAACAAGCTCAGTCTTCAGTTCAGGCCATTTCCGCCCCCCTCCATTGAGGACATGGGCATACAAAAACGTGTTGAAACATAGATTGATAGTAAGACACAAAAATTGAGAGCAGCACCGTTAAGGGGATACTGGAGGCAGTATAAAGGAATCTCACTAGCCTTTTGGTTCTGATTTTCACATTAAATAAGATGCTTTTTCTTCCTTTGCCCCAGGAGCCAAATTTTTGCCATGTTGGAGGGAGGGGAAAAGGCTCCCTCTTGTTCTTGGAAGATGGGCAGATTTCCTGGAAGACTCCCCCAATCTGAAGATGCAGTTTCATGAGTCAATACTTAGCTGGGGAGCAAACCAGGAGACTCTTATGAGCATACCAATGTCAAGAAAGGGCATGCTGTCCCTGCCCTAACCCTCCCTCCAGCAACCTGTTATGATGCTCTGTGGACATGATTTATTTCTCCTCACTCCCAAACTGGCAGGGAAATCAGCCAAGTTTGCAAATGCACATCTCAAAAAAAACAGATCTACAAACCATCACACACTTTAAAACCCATCTTAAGGAGGTGCTGTGTGAACTTACATTGCCTTTTTCAAATTTATTGACAGTGTTGATGCAGTTGTAGAGAACACGTTCTCCCGTGTCTCCCTGGTCACCAATGAGGCAGACAAAGACGTTGGCATCTGTGCCACTCCCACTTACCATCCCAGTGCAAACTGTCACCCGGTATTTTATTACTGTGGAGACATAAATTAATAAAAAATTTCATCAACACGATTAATTGCCATTTAAATTTACTACATTTTCCACAGACTTGCAATTAATTTTAAGTGTTCATACTTCCAGCTGAAGCTTCTGCTGACTTATTGACTTTTATACTTCAATGTTATCACTAGGAAAAGAAAAAAAATAAAATAGAAAGGCCTGAAATGTTAAGAAAACCCATAAAAACCTCTCCAAAGAAGCACATAGAAATGCCATCCCCTTCGGGTAAAACTTCATGAGTTGGAGTGCATAGCCTCCTTGGGGCCCCAGCCCTCCTACCTCCCTTCCTGCCTTCCCAAGAGGGTCATGGTGATGGGGGACCTTGTAACAACATGTTTGGGGAGAAACATCATTTGCATCACCCAGGGGCATGGCAGTTAGACAAAGAGAGCTAAAGAGGGCCGAGCACTCAGGGACCTGAGGAACGGACTTTTCATGTTGGCTTTATGTGGCAGGACAAGCTCAGCTGGTCCCACCTCCTTGGGACCCTCATAGTGCAGAAGGCTGGGTCACATCTTGTCTCCTTGTCACCTTTGAGGTCTTTATTTAGGATTTTGCTGGATGGATTTTGAGCTCTCACCTTTCTCCCCCTCACCCCACCCTCATTTCTGCCCTCCTGTCCCATTGTGGGGAGAATTTCCAGAATAAATTTCACAATGAAGAACCAGCCCACAGACCAACCTTCAGGACAGAGACCTTTTTCTCCTCCCTCCTAAACCCGCCTGCAAGCCCAACACATGGGTGCTGCATCTCACCTCCACTCAGCACAACCGCTCCTCACGGAAAAGTGCCTGCATTTGAACTCAAGCAGCCCTCTCCATGGTTGATTAAAAATACATTTCAAAACCAAGTTTATTTACATTTTAATAACATCTGCAATTACAATTACTCTTCCACTTCTGAGGAACTGCTCAGCTGCATGCAGATCACCGAGTTCATCAGAAATTTCAGAAACCAGGGGACTTGTGATCTACAGAGTGTGGAGCCCCACTGGGTGCTTTGGTGGAAATAAGAAAAAAATCCCGATGGCCACCTTGAGATAGTCTGCTCTCCAAAATTCTCCCTCCATGTACATTTAATTCTTGTGACACAAAGTCAAGACGGAAGTGGCCACTTAAAGAAGCCAACACAAGTTCTGTGGCTTTCCTTAATTAAACATCCAGTGCAACCATAGTTAACCCAGTAAGTATTTCAGATTGCTCACACGTACTGTGAGGATGCCTATGCTCTTGCACAACTGTTCTGTGCAACTTCCTATACTGTTATACATATCGCTGCGTAAATGTGCATATAATTAAATAAAACTTTAAAGCCCCAAAATAATTGCTAAATTTTAGATTGCATTTCAGCTAAGCTTGCTTTACATCAACAACCCTTCAAACCTGGCATTTCACATTTTAAGGGAGACTGGAAAAAATACAAGTTTGAAAAAAAAAATACAGCTCTGGAAACAATTGTGCTGCGGACAGATCTCTCCCATCTCCCACCACAGAGAAATCTGCTCAGAATAAGAGACTGGGATTTCTGAGGCTTCGCGCAGCTAATGATGCACACAGAAAATACTGCAGAGAGAAAGTGCCAGAAAGAGAAACTAATTGAATTGCATCGGTCTGCCTGTGCATACCTTCCACAAAGAGGGTTTCTTTCTATTCAGGTCCTAAGTGAGCCCCTGCACGGAGCCCGTGGCTCTCACCTGGCATGACTTCAGTCACTAGAGATCCCTCCGCAGGGAGCTCCCGCACGATCTCATTGTCATCTTCATTTATATCTAGCCAGCGGCCACAGTTGAACGAGTATTTTTCTTTTGTCAGCGTTTTCAGCAGAGTTACCTTCATTAAAGCAAAACACTGCGTGAGTTCAGAGGTTTAAAGACAAAAAAGCAACAAGCTCCTGACAGGTTTTTTGCCTGAGAAGCACGAGTAGGTAGCAGCAGAGAAATAACACGCATTAATAACAAGACCTTCTTTCAGATTCGCGCACTGCAGTGATGCACAGAGCAAAGTCTGTCATAGCCGATGGCTTTTCATTCCTCCTTTCTCCAAGAGCTCCATGGTGTTGTGGAAGTTTTGATGGATACCGTGGCTCTTAGTAACTGCTCGTCATATACCACTGTATAAATCCACAGGGCAAATCATGGATGGTTCTTGCACTCCTGGTCCCCACAGCTCAAAAAAAGTGCATGGCATATTTAGAAAACACCCAGAAAACGGCAACAAGAATGCGCAGAGATCTGCAGTAGCTTCCAAAGGAGCAATAAGCAAGTAAGGTAAGGCTCTGCAGATGGCTGGAGAAGTGAGTGAAGAGAGGGTATGATGAAGGTCTACAAAATCACAGGTGGTATGGAGAAAGCAGAGGGAGGTCAACTATTCACCCTACTGCTACAAGAAATACAGGGCATCAAATGATGCTTGTAGAGCAAAGTTCAAAGCAAACAAAAGTTCACAGTCAACCTGTGACGTCCTTGCCAAACGCTATTACGGTCACTAAAAGTTTTATTGTTCAAGGGGAGACTGGAACTTTTAAACAAATAAATGCAAGAGAAACCTCCTAAATGCTTCCTGTTTAGTAGATCTATTCAGGAACTAAGTCTCCAACTGGAAATAGTTGAAAGCTGGAAGAATATTAGTGGGAAGTATCATAAGTGCTTGTCCTTTTCTTACTGTTCTCTAATCATGCACTTACGTGACACAGGAGAGAGGATGTTGGGCTAGATGTACTCCTGGCCTGACCACTATGGCTGTTCTTGTGTTCTTGCAATAGAAAATGGAAGTCTGCCCCAACATGACGCAAGCCTGATGTGAAATGTCAGGAACAAAGCATGTTAAGGCTAAATGGAACTTAGGCTTCATCTAAGTTCCTAGATGCTAAAATGGATGCACAAGCGATGGGATTCATGTGCCCTGAGCCTGATGCGTCTGGAAAACAGCCTGGCTGTATACGGGCAGATTGATTTCATGCATCTTCTCCAGGCTTGCTTAGACAGTTTGGCCCAAGGTGAATCCTACACACACTGTCAGATCCCTCTTGTCCTCCCTGAACACAATTTTTGTGCAGGAAAAAAAGATACCCCAGGGAAATGTATAGCTATGGAAGGCCTAAACATTCTTGCTCATCATCTGTGAACAAATTAAAAGAGGTGATTGCAGTGGCCCAAAGTCTGACCAGCACTCTCTTTTTGATAAAGACCACAGCCAGACACCTTCTCCCACCATATGGTGAACACCACTTGATGCCCTCTCCCCACTGGAGGGGCCTTTGGCTGTGTATGCTTTCACAGCTCCCTGACAACGCAGGAGAGCAGGATCTGTCCAAGCACATCAGAGACACACAAGAAAAGTCTGTGAGTGGTAAATTGTGATTTATCATCACAGTTATTTATGGCTGTGGAGCAAAGCATATGTTTTGGTTAAGTGCAGAGAACATGTCCCAAGCTCTGCAAGAATATGGGTGAAGCTTAGAGATGAACTTGCTGCCTTGTAGACCCAGGCGAGGGCTGACAGCATGGTAATCATTGCTGGTGGAACAAAGGAACAAAGCGGCCGAAGATGAAGGGGATCACGCTTTATTTCCCAAACAGCTCAACGCTGCTCTCTTCTGCACAGTCTCCATGGGCTCCTCCAGTCTGCAAGTGTCCGCCTCCTGCAACGCGGTGGCAGCCCTTCAGGGCAGGTTGTACTCCACTGTACAACAGGTCGCTACCACAATCAGTTTTTTGTTATGACCAGCCTAAATAGGCCATAGAAGGAGTGGGTTTGCCTCTCTGTATAGTAACTATGGCTAAGAGTAAGAAGCTTCTGAAGAGAAAGGGAACCCCCCCTGATAGCAGTGAGGGGGGACTGCAGTGGTCTGATGGTGGAAGGATGGGGAAACGTGCTTTTCATCATCGATCTGGGATCTTGGGAGCTGCCATTTACCATGGCTCTGAGCTGGGCTGAACTGAGAGAGACAGGAAGGAGAAGGAATTTCCTCCCGAAAAACATGCAATGAAGCCTTCTCTCCCCACATACTTTTGCAAACACTACAATGTGCTCTCTTCACATCCCGCTTTCATGTAGGACTCTCATGTCCACCCCTTGGCCAGTGCTGTCTGGAGCGGGAGGCACCTCTGACCACTGCACATCACACTTCCAGCTGGGGAACATAGTGACACACCTCTGTGACCAGTCTTGGCTTTTCAACCTTCCCTTGCTGTCCCCTCACCTTATTCAGATGCCAGCCAGCAAAGGGATTTCTTTTCTCATGCCATATCCGAAGCTTATAAAATGTACCCAGATCAGGGAGCTCGATCTATAGAGGGGAAGAAAACCACACCGTTATCTATTTCTGTAAGGCAGCAAAGCACGCACACAAAGGACACCTCTCAACATCTTTTAAGAGCCAAATCAGAGAGGAATCAAAAACTAAAATAGAAAACAATTATGTTCTTTAAAAGTAATAAACCCTACTCTGCAAAGACAGCTTGATGCTTCTCTTTTCAGCAGAAGAGAACATATAAGTTGAATCCAAACACTTCTGATCATGAGAACTCCTTGAAAATGTTCCTCCCAGTAAGAACTAAGGCCAGTTGTCAAGCTTCAGCCCTTTCTCAAACAGGGTCTGCAAAGCACAGCCATGCTTCCTCCAGAAGGCATTACGGCTGCTGGTGCAAAAGGGGTACGTGTTTTGGTTACAGCCATGCGTTAAAATCCTTTGTTTCTCAATATTTCTGTGACCAGTCCCCAGTTAACTTCTAAATATATTTGTTCCTAAACACAAGAAGACCCTCCCCAGCCTCCAAACCCAACGTGCTGTTTGAGCTCAGCCCTAAACATACATGGAGGCTCACATCCAAGGAGACTGGAGACCAGATCACTGATGAGAGGAAACACCGCTGCTAATTCTCCTGTAAATAGCCAATACCCATTTTGGCACCGGGGGAAAAAATAGGTAAATTATTAGCTGTATTTCCTTTAGAGAGGCATGGTCTAAGTGGGTGGAGCAGTCTATAATGTGAGTGGGGTAGTGCCTGAGGGGAAGACTATCTGCTTCAGGACCCACAAAGCAGATGTGGTACTTATTACCACCATGACTTGAAGTCGTCACCCCCGAGCACCCAGGAGCACCAGCTGGTGCTTGGAGAAGACGAGCCAGATCCACAGGTAGGGAAATCATTTGCAGTGCCACCAAACTGGATGACTTCACCTCTGCTTCAGAAGAATCTATTGAGGTAAAGATCTCATGCTGGTGATTTTCTGTACAGGGCTAAAGCTAATGCCCTGGAAAACAATACCAAGACAAATTTACCACTAGCACAAGATTCATACCATGAACTTGTCAGTCTGTCCAGTTTCGAAGTTGTCTGAATTGTTGTCCAGTTTCATCTCATCTGACTTCCCCTTGTCTCCATAAATCTGGAAGAAGATGGTGGCGTCTGTCCCTGCATTCTTAATATCACTTGTCCAAATCCACAGAGACCAGGGGCTTTCTACAAAGAAAAGTTCAAGACATTTTGTTTAAAAAGTAATTTTTAAAAGTGTCCTGGTAAAAAACATAATTTTCATTCTTTCCCCTGGTGGTAGAGAGGGCAGGATGGTGCGAAAGAAGACCAGGATATTTTATCTTTTTCTGCACAAACATATCAGCTGCTATAAGACATACAAGAATAAGATTGTCTGGAAATATAATTCTGTGTTTCCATTTAAAATTAAAACCATAAGTCACCAATTTCCAGGTGAACCATATTCTACTGTGTCATACATTACTAACAGGGTAATCCAGGGATGTGCTCCATCTCTGTAGTTTCAATATACTTCTCCAACACCTAAAATTCTAGCTTCAAAGATCATTTTAAAGCCAGGGAAATACTGTCAGCTTTCTTTTTGTCAATGAGAAACAGTTTCCAGGTACTTGCATATGGCGCAATGCAGCTCCAGGTAGCTCCTAAAACTTGCTGCAGATGATCTGTGTCTGGAACAAGGAGGAGATGGACACAGCCACATATCACTTTATAGAATCTTTGGCTTGAAAGGGACCTTTCAAGGCCATTCAGTCCAACCCCCTGCAGTGAGCAGGGACATCTGCAACCAGAGCAGGTTGCTCAGGGCCCCGTCCAGCCTGACCTGGGATGTTTCCAGGGATGGGGCATCCACCACCTCTCTGGGCAACCTGGGCCAGGGGCTCACCACCCTCAGTGTGAAAAATTTCTTACTTCTATCTAGTCTGAATCTGCCCTCTTTTAGTTTAAAACCATCACCCCTTGTCCTGTCGCTACAGGCCCTGCCAAAAAGTCTGTCCCCATCTTTCCTATAGATCCCCTTTCAGTCCTGGCAGCTGCAGTAAGGTCTCCCCAAAGCCTTCTCTGCTCCAGGCTGAGCTAATGAGTCTTTACCCTGAACTAATGAGCCTTCCTGAAGCTAATTACCCCACTTATGCCTCTTGCAGGACCGGCACAACGCTCAGGCATCCTGGTTTGGAGCCCGTTCAGGTATCTCTAGCCAGGCCGCATCATGTGGGGCAAAAATGCTCAGAGCAATCTAAAGATACTTTTCAAAAGTTTTAAACATCTTTAAATGCCTCAATCTCACCTGACTTCAGTTAGCACATGCGTTACTCCAAGTGACATGCCCAAAGGTTGCGGCAAAGCTACAAACTGAATTTCTGTCTCTTGAGTCTTCACCCAACATTTTAACCGTAAGAGCAGCCCACCTGCAGCAGCTTTACATTGGTTTTCATATCAGACGATGGTTGCGTATGTAAAGGTGACAGCATTTTCTCTAAAGAGCCCCTCATCTGCATTCTTTATTGATAATAACATGTTTCACTTCTGCAGGCCTTGCAGCACCTACAGGAGAGGGAACGGGTTTCTTTCCCAACTCAAGCATCAGCTGAATTATTAACAAATCCTAATGAAAGAATTGCTAAACCTTTCGGCATGCCCCAGCCCACATAAGCACGGCTTGACCTTCAGAGCTCAGAATGAATATAAAAATACAGTGACATGCATATAAATTAGATTTTTACTGACCTACTCAGCATTTAACTGTAAAAAAGAGGCGAGCAACCGCTATTAAAAAAAAATGAGGGGGAAAGGAAACTCTCTTTTAGAAAAAGTTTTGCCCTTTGTTTAATAATATACAAAACGTTGATGGCCGCTCCCTTCTGAAAAGGACCAGCACGCTTTATCCGAGCAGAAACCGAGCCAAGGCAGGTTGGCACGTGGCAGGCCATACAGCAGCCTGCTCCCCCCGGGGAAAGGAGCACGGGCGCTTCGGACACCAGGGCGTCCCTCGGCTGCCTGGTTTGGCCCCCCCGGCCTCCCGCGGCAGGGAAGGAGCGACGCGGGCGGGGAGGGGGACCGGGGAACTGGTACCAGGATTAAATGCTGACAGAGGCTGTCAGGGAGAAACCACGCAGGGGGAAAGGTGGGTGAGCTAGGTCTGCGGCTGCTGGGGGACACCAGGCATTTCCCCAAACACCCGTCATCATCCTCGCTGGGCACGTGCCCCTCTTTCCTCCCGCTTCACATCAAGGGATCCGGGCAGTTTGGAAATTCTCGGAGCCAGAACAAATATTCCCCAGGGCACAAACACCAGGGAGTGCTAGACTTGACACAACAGTTTCCAGGATAATGTTTGAGATAAGGGGGAAAAAAATTTAAAAAAGACCAGGAATAAATACAAGCTACGCATCGAGCTGCAGTCGGCTGGGGGAACGGCTTGCAAAGGCTGCGCCGGGAGCCATTTCGCCATGGATACCCAACGCGAGGTTGAACCGAGCTTCGGTCAGCTCTGCAGGAAGGGGCAGCCCTGCACGCACGGGGAGATAGGCGAGCTGACATAATAGGTCTTTTCTGACTCCAGGTCTTCTGCTTCTGTAATCCGGCAGCTAAAGGTCACGGATTTCTCAAGGCTAATGCTCTCTATCTCCTGCACTGCAGCAGCGGGGGATTAGCCTGTCAATAACAATCAGAGCTGATAATAGAGGGTTAAAGGTTGCAGATGCTTTAGTTAAATGGAGCGAGTGAGAGGCACAGTGTGGGTATAACACTGACTAACGTTTAGATAAAGCTTATTTAAATGAACTGCTGTTTAAGCAGGAGCCCACCCGAAGCATTCGGATTAAACTGTACCTATTATCTTAATTAAAGCATTCCGCTTTCATGTACAGGCTGGCGCAGGCAAGACGGCAGCGGTCCGTCTTGGTGCAGATCCAGCCAGCGAGGCTGGGCGCTGGAGCCGCGCGCGGACGGATGGACGCGCCGCTACGCTGCCGGCCGGCCTCCCTCTAGAGAGGAGGCTTCACGTGCAGTGCTCATGTGCCTCGGGAGGCACGTTTGGCAGCTGGACAGGACTAAGAGCTGTTTTTTTCCTCTAAGGCCAAGAGTAAAAATGTTGAAGCTAGAGGGAAGAGTTTGGTTTTTCTTCCTGTTTTCCCCCAGGTTTGTCTTTTTATTGTATTTAGGTTTTGTTTCCATCTAGAACAGGGAAGCTTTGCTTCTGTAGTGATAAGAAACGTAGCCTGGCTTTTCTGCAAAGGTGAGATGGCACCTGAGGCAGCCTGAGCCCAGTGAACCTAGGAAGGCTGCCAGGTCCAATTTCTTCCCTTAAAAAAATGAGTTCAAGTCTTCAAAATATTTTAAAAGTTTCATTTTATACTCCCCAAACCAGGTTGTTCAAAGCCGCAACTCATGCAGGACTCAGTTCACTTGACCATGGGTCTACCCATGTCATGTCGCATGGGTGGCATGCAGGGTGCTTTCACACGGGGGGTCACAGGAGGCTCCTGGGCACTTGTACCTACTTTTGAGTCTTCTCTGGCGCAGAGAAACCATTTCATAGAGCTCCCGCTCAATGAGACCATCTCCTTCATCTTCATCCAGCCATTTCCCACATGGGAAGGTTTGCTCAATGCCGGTGAATGGGCAGTAAACCACCACCTAGGAAAAGAGACTGGGAAGGTGAGTTTGACTGTTCTGTTACTGGCTGTCCACAGGACCTTGATACTGAAAAGTGAAGCAAAGACAGAGCCAGAGATCTTGGTCCTGCTCTCAAAATCGGGTTTTCTGGGCCAACATGAACTGGGCTGGTTGCACGATTCCCAGTTTGGAGTAGATCTAGGATCCATCCATCCTGTTCCCACTTTTCCAGAAGTACACCAAAATGGGTCAACCAAGAAGAGGCAAAACACTACCAGAGGAAGGGAACGGGAACAGGCAGTGTGGCTGCAGGAGTCAACGTCGTGTCCGTGTGCAGCACACGTCCTGCACACGCCAAGGCACAGTAGGGTTTTGCAAGAAACATGAGATACAAAAAGCCTTCAAATGCATCCGAAGCTGATTTTGCTTTCCAGGAAAACGACGTTTCCTCCCAGCTTCAGGGTAGGCAGCTGCCTCACTCTCCACCCTCCCATTAGCCCCTGCTGGTCTCATACACGATCTCACATCACATACTGCTCCACTACCTCCCGATAACAGCCACTGTTTTTTCCCTGAGTTCCAAAGCAGCATCTAAAAACTTCAGGGAAGTCTGAATACAGATGATAACTTTGAAATGCTCAGCACAACCCGAGACTGCATTTCTGTCCAGCCCCTTGGGCTAACATCTGAAGGTGCTTTTGGTGCTGAGCAAAAAATAATCTTTATCTTTGTGACTGCAAAGGGGCAATCAACCCAATTAGCAAGTGATTGATTTATGCATCTAATGTGCCTTTGAGGCAATCAGCTACTACCATGCATTATGTATAATATTGACTAGCTAAGCTGGGGATATTGTCATCCAGATAAAAACAGATTTTTTAATTTTTTTTTTTTTTTAACTGTATTTCATTGTTGGGGTCAGGTTCTGAATAGGAAATAGTCTGAGAGCTGCCTACAAACAACTTAGTCTCACCTTCTCACAAAACCAGCCAGAACTGACGCCGCAGTTATCATGCCCAATGGTGACTCTGCTGAGAGGGCTGAGAAGAGCAGCTATCTCCACATTAAAGAGATCTGTCCTGGCACGCTCGAATTCACCTCCTTCCAGGAAAATCTTCCCACTGTTCTTTAAGCCTTTGGAGCCGTGGAGGATTACGTGGATCTTGGAGTTTGTGCCAGCTCCTCTGATATCTCCTGTCACTACAGCAACGTTGTACACAATACCTGAAGGAATCAGGAATTTGGTTAGGAAGAAAACAGGGGAGGAAAAAAGGCCGAGAGTAATAATTTTCATTGAATTTACACTGGGCTCTACTGGTTTCCCACTGGTCTTTTTAGCTTTTACACACAGTGTAATGCTTCATTTGTTTTTGTTCCACACACACCTCTGAGAAACCTTCAGACTGTCTGAGAGAAACAGGTTTGTGGTGACAAACTCTGCCGCATGGCCCAATGGAAAAAAGTATGTTTTTTTTTTTTTATCACTATGTGGTGATAGTTAGGTGAAGAAAGGCAAAAAATGGAATCGGCAACTAAGTCAGTCGCTCTATTTTGAGAGGTACCGAGCACCAGACATGTCAGAGGGTGTTTAGAGGACGGAGAGGTGTTGCTTTAAACAGTGGTAGCAAGCTCTGCAGCATCACAAAACTCTGGAAACTTGGGGTCAGCAGCCTATAATGCTGCTGAAGCCAGCAGGACCTTCACTGTCGCTGTGAGCGCCTAAAGATCTCGGGAAAACAAGGTTTGGGAGATGTATTAGCCCAGCTGGAAGAAAGCAAAATATTTCTGAAAAGAAGTCTATATGCATAAAAGTTCACTTGTTTTTTTCTAGCTCTAACTGCTGGTCTAAGAAAGATGACGCTTCTTCCTACAAGTCTTACTTCTCAGAAGGCTCATTGACAGGCATATCTTGGGGCTATGTCATGGCATCAAATAAGGAGACACCTCTGTGATTATAGCTGTGTTTTAGGGAGCACGTATAAAATATTTGAGGTCCAAGCTAAGTTCTTTCTCTGCTTAAATCACCCAGAAATGTCAACAGGGACTTTGGACAAAGTAGAAACATCTGAACTCACTCTTTTCTAAACAACCCTCTCCTTCTTTGAAGTTTATGTTAACAATTGTATTCAAGCATGTTTTCTGTGCATATATCTTCAACAAAACTCATGAGAGCAGGAAAAAAAATGCAGAGTCATGAATGGTAAAGGAATAAGGGAAGCTTTTATTAAATTAATTGCATTTTTTTGGATTTTTTTTCCCCTGTCTTCTCCTAATTTTTCCCAACCTGTATCCTGCAGTCAGGACTCTACACCCAGACCACTTTCCTCCTGCACATGCAGGGGGAATACAAGGACAGCAGATGTTGAAAACAAGAAGCAATGAAGTAAAGAACAGCTGTTACGTGCATAGTCAAAGTGTTTATATTTATGCTAATGAATAAGTGTTAATGAACGAGTGGCATTCCTCATGGGTCAGTATTGGAATGGGTGTTGTTTAACATCTTTGTTTGTGACATGGACAGTGGGACTGAGTGCACCCTCAGCAAGTTTTCCAACGATACCAAGCTGAGTGCTGTTGTCAACACACTGGAGGGGAAGGGATCTGGACAGGCTTGAGTGGTGGGCCCGTGAGAACCTCGTGAGGTTCAACAGCGCCAAGTGCCAAGTCCTGCCCCTGGGTCAGGGCAAACCCCGGTATCAGCACAGGCTGGGGATGAAGGGATGGAGAGCAGCCCTGCCGAGAGGGACTTGGGGGTCCTGGGGGATGAAAAGCTGGACAGGAGCCGGCAATGTGCGCTCCCAGCCCAGAAGCCAACCGTGTCCTGGGCTGCACCCAAAGCCACGTGGCCAGCAGAACCGGAGGGGGGGGAGGGGGGTCTGCCCCTCTGCCCCGCTCTGGGGAGACCCCCCTGCAGGGCTGCGTCCAGCTCTGGAGCCCTCGGCACAGGAGAGACATGGACCTGCTGGAGCGGGGCCAGAGGAGGCCCCAGCAACGCTCCGAGGGCTGGAACCCCTCTGCTGGGAGGACAGGCTGGGAGAGCTGGGGGGGGGTTCAGCCTGGAGCAGAGAAGGCTCCGGGGAGACCTTACTGCAGCCTGCCAGTACCTGAAGGAGGCCTACAAGAAAGCTGGAGAGGGACTTTTTACAAGGATATGTAGTGGTAGGACAAGGGGTAATGGCTTCAAACTGAAAGAGGGCAAATTTACCTTAGACATAAGGAAGACATTTTTCAGGATGAGGGTGCTGAAACTCTGGCATAGGTTGCCCAGAGAAGTTGCGGATGCCCCATCCCTGGAAGCGTGCATGGCCAGGTTGGATGGGGCTTTGAGCAACCTGGTCTAGCGGAAGGTGTCCCTGCCCACGGCATGGGGGTTGGAACTAGGTGATATTGAAGATCCCTTCCAACCCCAACCAGTCTATGAATCTATGAAATATAGGCAGAATACTATCCAAATAATTTTTTACCTTGTATTAATTTATTTTATTGAATTTACGTCTAGGTTTCCTTTAACAGAGACAGAACTTCTGGTTGTCTCTGCTCTAGCCACATTGGATAAATCAAAAAGCCAGTTTTAGAGCTCAGCACTGCCTTTCTTGCTTTGTAAAAGGATGTGTAGTTCCCCAGCCAAGAGCCTGAAGTACAGTATGCACTCCTGTGTGGCAAGTTGGTGACTGTGGAAATAGCAACACATTTTCTGAAAGCTGGTGAGTGACTTGCTCAAGTACAAGCCAGATCTTTCATCCTTTGCCCACCAGCCCCTTATCTAAATGTGTCAGGTGATAAAACAGCGTGTAGGTCCTGCACAGCTTCACCAGTGAGGTGTGGAGGTGGGAAATGTGATGGTAGTTCAGGGACCCTCACACAAAATTGCCTGTCACCAGCAGATGGTCCACTGCAGGTGTCCCTGAGTGCAAGGCATTCAATCTTCTGAAGAAAACATGGCTAATAATATCAATTAGGCTTTTGTATCTTTGCATTTCTCACCATGGATTCAGTCCATGTCTTTACCTGTGGCTTCAGTGCCCCCAACAAGAATGTCCCTCTGGATTTTCCCGTCATCTTCATCTAAAGCAAACCAGCGTCCGACTGGGAACTGGTACACACATTTATTGCCAATGTCTTCAATGATCACCTAAGAGAAAAGAAGCAGTACTTTGCAAAATACACGTGGAAAAAACAAAGGTGTTACACGAGGGGTGAGAGAAGAGCAGAAGCTCAATATACACCCTCTCACCTGATATTTAATATATTCGATACTCAAGCAGATCCCTCTCTGCTCCCTAATTAGTACTGATAGAATTTCAGACAATTAGCGAGTAAAAAACCAGGCTTTTTTCTTTTCTTTTTTTATCCAGTGAACTCAATCTGTATCTCGCAGTGTACGAGACCAGATGTCTCTGCTAGAAGACCAGCTGGCTGGCCTGTCTTCCTTCTCTCCAGAGCCCGTTTGCTGGCTACTCTTCTCCACCAGCTGAACGGCAGCTCTTTGTTCTGCTTCAGGAACAGGCTGTCTTCTTTCTCTCTCAGTTTTAGAGCCTTTTTATAAAATAATACCAAAGAATTTCAGGACGAATCAAGACCATCAGATCAGCTTGTGTGACCTGGTAATATCATGTTGTCCCACTCAGTTACTCCTGGATGGAACCATTGCAAAGACAGCCGTGAAACTCTGTGGTAGGAATAGTTTCTAATTTGGAAGGATTTGGCTCTTGGCCCTACTCTAGAGATATATTCTACTGACACAAGCCCGAGACCAATCTTCCCCTTTAAGCCAGCATTACCCACTTGAAGTTTCTTGCACCTCCTGCTGAGGCGTTTCTTACCAACACCTTCTGGGTTCCTGAAGCTTGCCATAGTTACTGCAGTATTTTAAACAAGCAGTGAAGAGTAGTGAAGACTTTCATCCAGAAAAGAAGAAATCAAAATCTCTACTCGCCTGCGTGGCTTGTATCTCAGAGAAAGAAAATTCACTAACAGGGATAGAAAGTAATTTCCAGTTTTCTCTGCCTTCACAGCAAACAGGGAGGATCTGAAATCTGTCCTTTCTGATAGATTTGTGAAACCGTTCTTTGGGAACCAGAGCTTGCCCTCCTGTCACTCATCCCACGCTGCGCTGCTGCCTGTAGCATTACCGATTTTCGTGGTACCCCTGAGGACGCGGGCAGCAGCGTCTGCTGGGGCTGGGATTGTCAGCACGGGAGAGCAGTGCTGTGCTGGATTGTTAGAGACTAAAACACATGAAGTCCAGGAGAAATATCGACAGTCAGATTCCCCTCTATCTGCTGATCCTCTTTGGGTTCCTGTTAATATCTTTATTCATATATTTAGCGGTAGAAAACCAGCTCTGAGTATAAGCTACACTGAAAACCCAGGAAATATGAGAAGAACTTCTAATGATGCTGAGCAGGTTCACCCAGGAGTGACAACGCTAGAGTTCCCAAATATCGGAGCACATCAGAGAAAAACATCTACCAACAGAAGAAGACAACTGGGATATGTTTTAGCTCATTCCTCCAAGCTCCCAGCTGAACTTGCAAGGCAAAGTTACCTTTTAATTAATCACAAACATCTCAGTGGTTCCCGTGGCAGAACATAGGATTAATGTGTTGGCTGCGGCTAGTCACCACTTCAGGCTTTGGGACATAAGCAATCTAACCAACATCAAAAATCACGTCGTGCAGACTTCACCTGCAATGTGAGAATGAGGTTCCCTTTCTGTGTTTTTTTCCCCCCGTTTGTTACAGGGAGCACAACAGTTCTGTTTTTCATCTTCTGCATTTTTCATGGACAACCACCATCATAACTTTTAGTGCAGCATATGGTGATGGTGGAAGAGCCTGTGCTTGTATTTGCATTTATAATACATCAAACCACCCTGTTATCTAGGATTTACAAATTTAGGGTCAGATCTTTAGCGGATTAAAGCCAGCTGTGTTAAACTACACCAGCAGAGGAAAGAAAATGAGATTAGAGAGTCACAAATTTCTCCTTTTAAAATATTCCTTCAACCATTTCACTAAAAGCTGCAATACCTTCACGCCTTAGAGCAGAAGATTAAAACGAGGAGAAAAGTGGGAGTGGAAGAAAAGGATCTTTGTGGCAGGTATATCCTTTTTGCTGTACCAATGATAGATCACTTAAATTTGGCCCAGCTCTAAGTCTTGGCAAATTTCCAGTGTGAACAGACTCAACAGATATTTCTTAGATTCCGGTACCTTTACGGTCTTGGTAATGAGTTAAGTCAACAGAGTGAGGGGGGGCTTGGAGGACCCAGCTTGGAGAATTCCCTCTCATCTGTCAAAGAAACTGCGGTGACTGGGACATAAGAAATATTATTAAAGCAGGCAAATTCAAGTCTTAACAACTGGATTTTCTCACTGCCACAAAGTTGCCTGAGATGCTCGACAATTTACCTAAACCCAGTGTCCTTCACTTTCTAAATACCCGATTCGAATCTGCTGCAGCTGATTTAGATGCACCAGGCTGCTGCCAGCACTTCATCAGCCCCCCTTTGCTCTGCAGAGAAAGCAAGTGCTGGAGAGGATATTTCTGGAAAGGTGAAAACTTGATTTGTGCTTTTCTCAGTAACCAGGAACCTGTATCCTCGGCAAACGTCCTTGCATTTCTTGGCATCAGACCACCAAGAGAGTAAAAAGTGAGACATTTTGATCCCACAACGTACTCATGTTAAATATCTCAGGAGCAACTAACCTTTGCGAGGAACCAGCCAGCAGAGCCACCCTTGTTATTGTGACCTATATTAATTTTCCTTAACCTTCCCAAATTTGGAGCATCGAGTGTGAATTTGTCCTCTGCTCCCTTTTCAAAGTTGTCTTTGTCGTTGTCCAGTTTCCTCACGCCTAAGGAAAAAAAAAATATAGAAGAACCGAGGAGGAAAGGCTTACTGGCACACGCCTGTTTGTAAGTGAAGAAATATTTAGGAATGTCACCACTGACTGAATCAAATATTCTCCAGGTACCAGCTTTCTGCAATCAGGATTCAAGGTAAAGGCAGAGGACTTTATATTCTAATAAAAAATGTACCTTTTCTTGAGCACGCAAAAAACGAGGATTTTCACTGTAATGTCACAGTTACTTACAGCTCTCGGAGTTTTCAGAAATATATATCCAGATGGCTCTTGCATCTTTTTTTTTTTTTTTTTTTCTTCATACCAACACATTTCCCTTTTATTCTTAATGTTTTTAAAAACCTCCAAACTGTTTAAAAAAGAGCTTTGGTCACAAGCTGCAGAATCTGATATTTCAGGGCATAGGATTCTTTGCGGCATCACACAGGAAGGATTTATTTTCAAATTAGGACCCAGCCAGGGGTATTGCCTTTTCCCGGTCTCACAAGAGCTCGCCTTTATGAAAAGCATCGACGTGCTGACCAACGCGGTCCCTGTGCGCGCGGTGCTGCGAGTGGGACCGAACCCACCCAGGCACCGGTGCAGGGGAAGGTGCCGGGGGGCAATTCGCCCCCCTTGCCTTAGAAGGGGATCAGTCATTTTCTAGGGGGGTTATTTCTCTGTGTGAATATGACAGAGTGCCTGGGACAACCAGCTTCGTTTCAGACTCCCGCTTTCAGACGTCTCCAGCAAGATCAGATGAATCCCCTTATAAAAGTCTGGAGAATTAATCAAGGATGAGGCCTATCTACTAGGTTTCATAATCTGCTCAAGGACACTTGGCAGACATCATATCATTGAATTTGACAGGGTAGGTGCAGCACGGAAGAGAGACAATATTTGCTCTCTGGGTCTCCAGGAATTTCCGCCCACTCTTCTCCATGGCGTGACCCAAAGAGTTTGGTCTGGGCACATCTTTTATTATTATTCCGTTAAAAATATTTTTTAAAAATTAAATTCAAGTTCCTAGGCCACTGTCGTAGCACAATTTACATTAAAAAAAAAAATTAAAGAAGAGCTACCACCATTAATTTAAAATGGGCTAATATAAACCTTGGTCAGATTATCTTTCTAAACGTCCAGGCAGGCTCAGCCACAACCCGTGCCACACTGAGGGGACAGCATTATCTGCCCAGGGACACAGAAAGACGGGACATGCAGCTACCGCTGCATGCACTGTAAATAACACAATGGTGTCGGATCCCTCAGCGGACTGGCACTTACTGCGCTGGTTTGTGCTGCATTTTCCCAGGGTCTGGGTTTTTTGGTGGTAGGTGACTACGGCCACGCTCACAGCCCAGCCACGTCTGCTGCTCTGCAGACGCAGCTTCCAGGAGCCGTGGATGCGAGAACCCCCAGAGCTGACATTGCCATTTGTTGTGCCTTTCACTCAGTCAAATTATTCTGCGTTTGCCAGATTGCTGCTGTGTGTTGTTCAGATCGCAGGCCTGCAGAGCAGGAAGAAATATTTTAGGAAATGATTTGCATTTGAATACCTGTGTCTCCTTTCTCACCGAAGATATTAATGAAGACATCCGCATCTGTGCCACTGCCGCTAACTTCGCCAGTAAAAACTCGGACCACGTATTTGTTGACTGCAAGGAGAGAGGCAGAAATCCCAATACATTAATAACTCAATAGTTTGATACAAAACATAATGGTACAAACCAATCCAGGCCGTGCTGATGCTGTCTTGAAAGCATGGCCGAGCCATGGCTCCCGGATCCTGTACGCTGACCCGTTCCTCTGCAAGAGGAATAAATCCGTAAGCAGAGCTCTGACACTGCGTATTCACTGCCCAGGGCAAGAGGAATGGATCACGCGGCTCCTGGCCTTGACATTGAAAGCTGAAGTAGATGAGGGGAAGGTGCAAATTTTGATGTTGATACATGGCCATTACGTGAACTCGGACTTACACACCAGTCGTGCTTTTTCAAAACATCGGTGAGTTATGGAGCCGGCCATCTGCCCAAGCTCAGACCTGACCCTTCTGGTCCAAATGCTATCCCTGAGCTGTTTTTGCAGCTTAGCTTATGTTAAGCCTGGCTGGTGACAACAAGTATTTTGCAGAAAGGTCAGTCACACTGCACGAGCACAAAAATTTGAAGGTGACCACACTGCTATTCTGCCCAGTTTGAAAAAAAAAAAAAATCCAGTCCTTTCCATTTAATGAAGAAACAGGATTAAAGCCAGGAGCTGTGACACTATGAAGCTACATCATGTGTGGCACCAAAAAACGCAAAAATCACATGGGTGAGCCACACCACACCCATTTCACACATGCCGCGTCAGTGAGTTTGAGACAGGGAAAGTTTTTCAGAAGGATCAGGATGGAACTAACTTGGCTCCAAAGGACAGCAAAGGTGAGCTCAGCTTCTTCTGAAATCGATGAAGAAACTGCCATGGCCTTCATTTGGGGCAAACAAGAGCAACTTTCAAAATACCCTGCCGAAGTCTACCTAACTTGTTCCTCCAAGCCAACTCAACCATGACAGATGCCTAGTGCCGTATCCTCTGTGCAGAACCAGTGCTGGAGACAGACAGCAAGACACAAAACAAAACTGATAAAGATCAATGTAAAATCTACTACCCAACAGTACATGATGTCATATATGCCCTCAACAAAGTATCTGTCATATCCTGTATTATTGTGCCCTGGCTAACTGATGCTGCAAGCTGTGCTACACCACCTCTATTTCTGAGTCCCGGGCATGCTGCTTCTGCAGAAGGGACAAATGCACAGGCCACCTCACACATACCTCCCTTGCAAAAATAAAACTTTTTGCACCATGACCCGTGGTGAGCAACTTTTTTTCCTTCAGCAGGTGCAAAGTTAGGGGAGAAGCTTGTTTGGGCTTCCCAGCCAACACGAGAAATTAATTCCTCGGGAGCTATAGACCATCACAAACCCTGGTTACGACTCCCAGAACAGGTCACCTGCTGCCTCCATCATAATCAGTGTATATTAAAAATTATTCTAAAAGACAGCAGACACTTTGGTGCACATGCTCCCGCTGAGGCAGGGGATGTGAGAGCAAGTCTATGAGAAGTGATTGTTGGACTATCCCCTGAATTATAAAGATGCGCTCAGCTCCCGGGGTGAGGAGTACAAGGGCAGAGCCCAAACAGAAGGGAAAATCACCCGTCTCAGTTTAATGAATGTGCTCTGAAAAGGCTAAAAATTGAGCTGACATTCTTGGCACCCCATCACAAAACATGCCATTACAAATAAAATAATAATGATAAAAGTGCAATAAATACTAAATAACAAGAAAGAGGATGACAGAGCCAGGCTCAGGCAAGGGAGAAAATGCCTTAATGTTTCTCTTTAACTCTTCTGTTTCAGTTCATAGACCTCTAACAACCTGCTAGAGACATGCCAACATCAAAGGGTTTCATTTGTATTAGCCAAGGATGGAGATGGTGGAATTTACAGCTCCCACTCGGTCACTAAGCTGTTCTAACTAAAAGTGACGCACTGTACACTGGGATCACAGACCACATTTTTCAAGAAGCTTCACTCCTTGTACCTCCTGTAGAATATTTATTCTGATGTCGGTCATTAATTTTCCACTCTACTTTTTAAGGACCAGAAGAAGCCGATCGGATAAAAGAATCCACAAAAAGATGCATCAGCGGCTGAACTTAGATTACCCTTGTAGGATTACCCTTGTACCCTTGTAGCTTTATGCCTCTGAAGTATAGCCCAGAAGGATGCCTGAACACATGCGGAGCAGCAAGGAGGACATGTAGAGAACAAGTCAATGAAGAGCAATCAGCAGCAGTGACTAAAACCAGGGCAGGAAGCACACCTCGTACCGCTTCTGCAGAAATACGTCTGGTCGGCAAGAAAAACGCTGGTAAAAGTATTTGCCAGATCCAACACCTTGAAAGGCTTCTCAACATCACTATATTTCAAATCTAAGGTTTATAACGACATCGTTTGACAGCCTGCTCAGAACACCAAGTGCTCCCAAGGGCTCTACGAACACACGATGCTGCTGTCAGAGTGTCAGCATGGAGACCCCATCGACAGAACTGATTCCTGAGCCCACAAAGATGGGCGATGAGTTGGGTTAATATTTTGGGCTAGTGTCAATCACAGGGCACTGTGCTGCAAGGGTCTCCTAAAACATAAGCAAAGCTGGGGTGCATGGCATGGACTTGCCCACCTCTTCTGTGTGCTCTTTGCAGATGTTTTTCCACTGGCAAAGCTACTCCAAGACCGTTAGTGGTCCTTGGCTTAGGTGATGGCACATCCCTGCTTCACGGACCCCGGGGTCACACCTAGTGTGTGCTCAACCGGTTTTCCCCTTAGTTTTTTTCATACGTTCGCAACTCTGAAACTGTGCAGTCAAGCCAGTCGCCATACCTGCCCCACTCAGCCCTGCGTACAAGACAATTTTAGTTCCTTCATCTCCAGGAAGCAAACGGGATCAATCCTGAGCCACGCTGAATTTTTGCCAGCGCTCTCTCCCTCTCTAAGCAATTCAATGCTCAGCTGCGGCAGAGAGGGTAGCTCTTCATTCTGCTCAGGGGTCCTTCTGTGCTTCATACGTCAGCACATCTTACAGAATTACATGGTGGATGTGCAAATTTAAATAGAAAGGGATGCTACATCTCAAAAAGACAGCGAGGATTCAGCTGCTAGAAGCATGCAGGAAAAGGCTCTCATTGCAGCCAGAGATCTGGCTGAAGTCAAGCACTCTTCATTTTAAGCACGGGTGGATGTTGTTCCCTCTTCTGTAAGGCCTTAATCATGCATTATTTAAAACAGTAACATCATCTTTTCAAAAATACCCACTTGGCTTTTTTTAATCTCAATACATGGCTCTGAGTTCAGCTGCAAAACAGAGATCAAGACGTTGCCTGGATTTTTTTTTTTTTTTTTTTTTTTGTCCCCGGAATGCTTCTCCTAGCACTGGGAACACGCAAAATGCTAATGTACGGCTGGTAAAAGCTGTGACTCCATCTAGCAGTGTGGGCTCGCTGCAGCACACGCACGGAGAGGGGAGCTTTCCTGGATGCGAAATTAGCAGCTTCAAAGGCACGAACTGCAAGATGCCAAGAGCAGAACAGCTAACAAAAATTTAGTAGCAAGAGCAGAAACTACTTTCTGCTTTCCCTCTTCTTCCCGTTGCAACACACAAGCGCAAATGTCCTGTGTGGTTACAGCACCTTCCTTTTCTTTACAGCTGGGTGTCTGCTGCATTGGAGACAATCCAGCTCCCCCTGACATCTGTCATCCAACGCGCTGTCACACACAAAGCTGTCCCAAGAAGGCATTCGGAGATGTTGCCAGGATGCCGTCTCAGCGAAGCAGTGGGGTGGCACTAACTGATATGACCCCACCGCAGTAATTTAGCAGAGGTGTGACAGTCAAGCAGTTTGCCTGTTACTAATCAACTCGGCCACAGCTTTCAACAGCGAAGAGGGTATTGCACCGTGGGCTGGAGTCAGGTCCTTTCCACCGAGAGCCAAGGGGTTTATTTTGGTGAAGGGCTGTGATCGCAGAACCACAGAATCATTAAGGCTGGAAAAGACCTTTAAGATCATTGAGTCCAACCGTCAACCCAACACCACCATGCCCACTAAACCATGTTGTAAAGTGCCACATCCACACATTTTTTTAATGCCTCTGGTGATGGTGACTCCACCACCACCCTGGGCAGCCTGTTCCAATGTTTGACCACTCAGTAAAGAAATTTTTCCTAATCTCCAGTCTAAACCTCGCCTGGTGCAACTCGAGGCCATTTCCTCTCGTCCTATCACTGGTTACTTGGGAGAAGAGACCAACTCCCACCTCGCCACAACCCCCTTTCAGGTAGTTGTAGAGAGCGATGAGGTCTCCCCTCAGCCTCCTCTTCTCCAGACTGAACACCCCCAGTTCCCTCAGCCACTCCTCATCAGACTTGTGCTCCAGACCCCTCACCAGCTCCGTTGCCCTTCTCTGGACACGCTCCAGCACCTCAATGTCCTTCCTGTAGAGAGGGGCCCAAAACTGAGTGATGTCACAGGCACTTCCAGCACTGCTCCCAGAGGATGACGGCATGGGGCTGCAGGCCTTCTACCCCCCAGTATACCCCATCTAGGCTAGCCCCACTGCCATCGCCATCCCAAGGAGCCGGGGTGCAGTACTAGCCCAACACTTTGCCTGGGACCTTTTTATCCAGCCCCAACATCCCTGGGTGCTCTTATGCACCTCCTCTCCTGCCTCCAACCATGGAAAATGCATGGACACATCCCAGCCAAACTCTTCCACCTGCAAGCTGCAGCTGGTGGCTCAACCACGTGATATTCATCTGTTAATGCCATTTATTTAGCAATACGATATCATGGCCACCTGAAACACCATAGGATGGAATCGCCGAAAGAAATCTTGTCGCTAATATTATTTGGGGCTTTAGACAGGGTGTTTGCGCACGAGCTGCTGAGTTTGTAGCAGCAGGAACACCAGATTTAGGCAGGGAAACAAAGTCAACCGTGCTTCAGTATTTAGAGTCATCACCTCCTGCAGGGCACAGCGAATTCCCTGCCGGACATCCCTGCCCGCCTGCCTCGCGCGTGCCCTGCCATGGCGCAGGGCAGCAGCACAGCATCCGACAACAGAGAAGCGTCACAGCCCTCAGAAGCAAAACACGCCGGGTTGAAGGCAGGGAGCTCAGTCGTAGGCAGCGACGGACTCTTCTCATAAGGCAACTTTTAGCAATTCTCCTTCCGTTCGCGCAGCACTCCCAAGGGTGGCAATGTTTAAGACCCACCCCGTACTGCTCGGCACTGAGCCGGCAGATTTCAGAAGATGGCTTGGTGGGGGGGAACGGGCAGGACAGAGGCACCACTGCTGCCCCTGAACTGCTGCTGGCAAATACATACATTTGTGGTTAGTTTGAAAAGCGAAAAGGCTCGTCGCTAGAGGCAGAGGGCTGGATCTGCGGGCAAGGCGCAGTTTCAGCCTCAGCCGGCCGCAGCCTTGTCGCTCGGGAAGGTGGTTTAACGTCCACGTGCGGCGGCTCCTCGCTGTCAGATCGAGTCAGTCCTCCCAGCCTGCCAGGAACTGCCTGAAAAAATCTCTTCTTGATGGAAAGCACTGACTTGTCAAAATGGAAGCTCCTTTATACCACTTCTGACAGCGTATTCCTCAGCAACAGCTAGACTTCTTGGTCAGAGCAACCTTAAAAGGTCAGACAGCACATGGTTAGGGCAGGAAGCTTGGATCTGGCCTCCCAACATGCTTGATTCGCAGCAAGCATTTGAATTTAGTTCTCATCTGTCCTGGGAGAGACCCCATTGCACCAGGCTAACACCACCTTTTCCTCGATGACCTTCTCCCAACCTTCTGGTGGAGATGCCTTACTGCATTTTCATACAACACAAGCACTATCTCCGGAGTCTCTGCAAACACTGCAGAGAAGGAAATCCACCCAGCCCTAATCATTACTTTCTACCGCAGTAGCAGTAGCAGAAAAACCTAGAGACAGCTACACAGAGCAAGACTTAATAAGAACCTACAGCAGCCCCTGTAAAAGCAGAGGAGCCCTGCCGAGCTCACCAGGAGCTAGCTCTGTCTCAAAAGCATGACCTGTTCCTGCACAAAACAACTACACACAGTTAAGGAAGAATTCTTTTCCCCCACCCAGGAAAGGGTTGAATGCAAAGGGTTGGTTTAGAGCTTGAAAATAATTAAACTATGATCTCTATCAAGAGTAATTGACAACTCCCTTTCTTAATGAGCTGCGCATTCAGAGGTGATGAAAAGCTCCTTCAACCAAGGGTTCAAACTGGAAATGCAGATTACAAGCACACCAGGAGCACAGGGGATGCTGATGAAGCAAGAGCTTCGCATTGCTCTTGGCCATGAGCACCCTGGCCAAACCGCGGTGTTAGTGAGGGAGAAAGGCTGGAGGGCGTTTGTATGGTTTTGGGGTGCCCGTCATCAGAGGCAGCACCAAGGATGCAAGGCTGGTGCCACCCTAGACTGGCATGACATTAATCTCAGAAGAGCTCTCTAAAAGTGTGCTCTTAAAAAAGAGATACTACTGCTGCCACCCGAGGAGGCATAAGACATGGGGGAAGAAAATGAGTATGTTTGCTCTGCTGAGTATTGCATTATCCTCAACCGCTGCCTCATGCGTCTCCTATAATGAACTCAGCCACTTGGTCTCTCCATCCAGCCCCAAGACCACGAGATTCAGCCCCATTTTGTGTGGCTCTTACGTGAAATCAAAGCATGCATCAAAACAGTTAATACATTAGGATTCAGCCTGGATCATCCCTCCACAAAGCCTCTGAGAGGCAATCTACCACATGCAGGAGTCTCTGCTTGTAGGATATGGAAAACTGATGTTCCTACTGCGACTTCAAAGTGATGATGACATTTTGAAGTGAGCTTTAAGCGACCTTGCTCAAGAGACAATAGCGGTTTAGCTGCAGAGGCATGGAGCTTAGCACAGGGCAACCCACCTTGGGACAGTGGTGCGGAAATCCTTGTTCATCTAATTCTCCAAGATTTCTCATTAGTTTTCATTAGTTCAGCCCCAGGCTGGGAGCCCATGAGAAAAAAAAAAAAAAAAAAGACAGACATTTCACAAAAGAAATATCTGCTTTCTGCTTTCCCCAGATCTGCTATTATCAAAATTGGGGAAATCACTGAGAATACCCTCCTGGGTAAAACATTTTTGCTCAGAATGAAGAGTGAAATAATTTTATGGTATTATTTATAATCATATTATTATCACTGTACTTCAGTCTTGCTTTGTATAAATCATAAATTTAAATAAAGTTACTTTATTTCAAAACTGATAGTTGAATTAATTACAATATCTAGACATAATTGGACAAAATTATCCCCCATTTTAACAAACATGCTGTACTATCTGTTTTGTATTGGATACACATGGATCTATGTTCCAGCCACACCAGAGACGTTTCATGCCTCTTTGAAAATCTTTTCTCTTGAAACATAAGGTCCTTTATATGAATTACAAACCCCTATTTCCATCCCGTTTCTGAGCTCTGTGCATCTTGTCTTTCTTGTGGTTTACAAGTCACCATTGTTTCTTTTTATTTCTACGTTTCAATTTCTCATTGCCCTCACCCATCTTTAGAGACAAAACAACAGGCAAAAAATACATTACAAGGAAAATGTCCATAGCTGACTTGTTTTAGACATGGTAATATAAGATAGACAAAGTTTGCCGGGAGAGTAAAATCCTTATTAGACCAACTGAAGTATTTTTTGGGGGGAAAAAAAGTCATTTTTGGATACTCAGTATGCCAGATATCATGACAGTTTTTTTCCAGTGTTATCAATTGGGTAGTAAAAGATATTACTGCCTCTACAAACTTTGTTTATTGAATATCTCAGCATGCAGCAAGTCCTCATCCTTAATACAGGGCATAGTCACCATTATTCAAAAGTAAACAACTCATATTTATTTCATAAATATATTTAGCTGCATTTTCCTGTGCTGATTAGACACTTCCAGTTCCCAGTGTAAATAAAGATGAGTTTTGATGAGCAGGTAACACCTATTAATATTTCATTCCCTCCCCTTTTACATCCTCAGAAATAACCTTTTTAGTTTTTCTGATCATGAAGTTTCCAAGAAGTAACACCTCAGTTTGAATCATGACCCACGGGGGACAGGAGAGGGACCAGTCCCACTCTCCAGGCCTGGCACGTTATAAAATGAGGTTGCAAAGCCCACAGGGCATCACCAACCAGTGCCTCGCATCCAAACTGTTGCTCCTCATCAGAGCTTTTAGTGCCAGTACGTTACTGAGAAATGTTGGCCACAGCTTCCGCTGGGATCCAGTCCAGCCCTTCGGGACACGCGTATCTCAATGGGACGGGAAGGATTTTGCTACTGACTCAAAGTCAAGCGTGTGCATCGATACCTGCTGCCCCAAGTGTTTCCTCAAGCCGCAGCCAGGTCGGTGCCTCATAAGTCTTCAAGTCAGCCAACGATAAAAATCTGAACAATGAACCGTGCAGTCTTACAACAAGCCTCCTTCGCAGAGGGAAGAAATAATACAGCTCAAATATATGAGTTTTAGGTCCTAGTGGATCGCAAAACCTCAGAGAGTGTCTAGGGTATGTTAACTCTATGTGTGCTTGCAGAGATGCTCTCAAAAGCAGACCAGGAGGAGAAGTCCTGCACAGGCTGCTGCTTCGTGTGCATAGACTGCGTTCAGAGCGCCCGCAAGGGCTGCCTTTGCCTCTCCTGCCTTCGAAGGAAACTGTTCTGTGGTCTGCCCGTGGTCTTCTCTGACCCACCATGAACACAAACTGTCCAAGTCTCCTCCGGTGACCTCATTAACGCTGCCCCAGACGAGGACAGACCAATGATTCAAAGAAACTTGTGAAAGACTAATGGATTGGGGCTGACCTGCAACTTGATCGGCTGAACTTCTCTCGTTTGTAATTATAATAAATATTGTTCTCTGGTTTTTAAAGGTGAGACTACCCTCTGCACAAGCACACGGGCACGTTTTACCACTCATCTGCCTTTACAGGAACCCAGTTCCCAATTGCTCAGCGTGACCTTACAGCCATTACCCTGTAGGACGTATCCATGCAAACTCTCAAATGCACCATATATCAACCCCAAATCAGGCCAGAATTGACACAATCGTTGACCTTTCAGTTCAGAGCTGGTTCTTGTCTCAGCAAGGCAGAAAACTTACGTCTGCCTGCAAAAGGCCATGCAGGCTTAGCCCTAGATACAGCACAGCTATACCTGTTCTCATCTTGCAATCCATTTTTGACATAATATTAGTAATAACAAAAAACAACAGGTGACCAATGCTCAGCGCTTTTAAGTATGGAAGAAAATAAAGGTAACGCAATTGTGTTGGATGCTCCCATCCCCAAAGTCCAGGTGTGCCATGTGTTGTGACTGCCCTGCTCCTCGGTATTGTGCTGTGTAACGCACCTGCTGTAAACACGTTCATTATTAATAGACCAAATAAGGCTAAACTTCACCCAGAAGAGGCAGAGAATGGAGGAGGTTTACAGGTTGAGGTTACACATGTGGTTCTGTCCTACTGTGAATACGCAGCCGTGAAACAGTTTGTCATGAGCTGTTGTGCCATGCACGTTTACAGCCCATCGTGTCCGATCTTAAACAATCCCAGGGTGCTGATGGCCGATGAGCCAGCTGGAAATCAATCCTTGGCTCTGAACCTCATTTGCAACAGGCAGGTTGGCAAGACTTGACTGAAATTTGACAGGTTAGCATAAATTGCAATTACACAGTCTGAATTGATTTTCAGGTATCTGTGCTCTTGAATGTGGTTTTAAGGACCAAGCGACAAAAGGCCCCCTTTGCAAATGAATATTCCTGCTTTCTCTCAATAAAAGAGTGAGTACAGATAATTGATTTGATTGGGGAGAAATTTCAAGGGTAATTGAGAACAGTCAATATGTGTTAGTGATACCTAACCTAACTTTTTCCCTCGTTCGAGGAAAACTGGAAGTCACACTGTGGAGAGCCTAGACTAACCTCAACCGGCTAGATAGTGATAACAGCCTGTCGTTACCCCAGGGAGAAGATGGCCTGTGGAAAATTAACATATCACCTAAGCCAACCAAACCCCAGAGTCTTTTATGAATGATGACAAATTGTAGCCTTGCAGAAATATTCCTGTATGAGATCTTGAGAGACCCTTCAATCCACCTGAAGATCAAATCTCAGGACCCTCTGCTTTACAGCTGGGTGATAAAAGCTGTGCCCATCATACACACAGGGATGGAGAAAGACGTGACCCTGGTGTCCCACCTGCAGCAGATTCCCATGGGCGGTGCCGTGCCTGGCAGCAAGGGATATCTTTCACCCCAGTGGAGTAACCACCAAGGTGCTCATGTCATGTACTGGGCTCAGATCGGTGCTGCAGAGCAGCTCTGAGGCTGCAGACTGGCAGGGAAAGCAGGATGAAGTCCAACCAAATGAGAGTCACCATGAGGTGGGAGACACAAGGGTCCACAGAGTGGCACAAGTGATTCATGATCAGTCTGCAGATGTCAAACAACGGGCTGGAAACTGGCTCCCAGATTTCCTTTGCTTTTGCATCTCTGTTGGGTCGGTAATTCTTATCAGTGTAGCTCCAAGTTATTATGAATGCTCTCCTCCCCCACCACTTTGGTAGGACATCAGACACCCTCAGAGTGATCCAAAACCCACAACACTCAAAGGAAAACCATCTCCCGACTTCAGCTTTGAGCCGGTCACTTGCATAAAGGATCAGCCACAGTCATACAATCCTAAGACTTCATAAACTCAAGCGAAGCAGTGTAAGGCTGAACAATAGCCCTTCCTTGTAATTAATACCTGTAATGTAAATTAATCCAAGCTGCCAATAGCAGCTGCTGCGTAAATAAGAATGTGTGGCACTTTCGTTGTCAAAGGGCCATGGGCATACGATGCTGTGGATATGAATACAGGGAACAGAGGATCATTCAAGCAGGAACACTTAAAATGTAACCTGTTCTCCTTGAGAAATGTGTGGCATTCAAGAAAGAACCCAACAGGAGCCATTTTATTCAGATAAGTAATAAATAATCACTCAGGCATCTGCAATTGCTAAGTATTCCTGCCATCCTCAGTAACTCTATTCAGATCATGAAAAGAACTCTACTTCTGTTTGTGTGTGTGTGTCCAATTTTTCAATTATATGTTGACTACTTTTTGGAATATATTCTTTTCTACATTTTTTAGTAATGCCTCTGATTTTTTCCTTTAAATTAACCTCTTCAAAGCTCACAGCCCTGCAGGTATTCTCTGGCTGGCCTGTGTTCCTCACTAAGAAAGAGACTGACTATCCCCACAGCTTGGTAGGTTTTGGTCCAAGAACCAACAATCATAGAATCATTAAGATTGGAAAAGACCTTCAAGATCATCAAGTCCAACCATCAACCCAACACCACCATGCCCACTAAACCATGTCCCAAAGTGCCACATCTACACATTTTTTGAACACTTCCAGTGATGGTGACTCCACCACCTCCCTGGGCAGCCCTTTACGGTGCTTGACCACTCTCTCAGTAAAGCAATTTTTCCTAATATCCAGTCTAAACCTCCCCTGGCGCAACTTGAGTCCATTTCCTCTCATTCTATTGCTGGTTAGTTAGGAGAAGAGACCAACACCCACGTCACCACAACCCCCTTTTCAGGTAGTTGTAGAGAGCGATAAGGTCTCCCCTCAGCCTCCTCTTCTCCGGACTGAACATCCCAGTTCCCTCAGCTGCTCCTCATCAGACTTGTGCTCCAGACCCCTCACCAGCTTCGTTGCCCTTTTCTGGACACGCTCCAGCACCTCAACGTCCTTCTGGTAGTGAGGGGCCCAACACTGAACACAGGATTCAAGCTGCGGCCTCACCAGTGCCGAGTACAGGGGCACGATCCCTGCCCTGCTCCTGCTGGCCACACTATTGCTGATACAGACCAGGATGCTGTTGGCCTTCTTGGCCACCTGGGCACACTGCTGGCTCATGTTCAGCCGGCTGTCAACCAGCAGCCCCAGGTCCCTTTCCACCGGGCAGCTCTCCAGCCACTCCTCCCCAAGCCTGTAGCGTTGCATGGGGTTGTTGTGACTGAAATGCAGGACCCAGCACTTGGCCTTCTTGAACCTCATATGGTTGGCCTCGGCCCGTGCGTCCAGCCTGTCCAGATCCCTCTGCAGAACCTTCTTACCCTCCAGCAGATCAACACTCCTGGCAACTTGGTGTCATCTGCAAACCTACTGAGGGAGCACTCGATCCCCTCATCCAGATCATTGATTAAGATATTAAACAAGGCTGGCCCCAAAACCGAGCCCTGGGGAACACCGCTTGTGACCGGCCACTGACTGGATTTAACTCCGTTTACTGCAGCTCTCTGGGCTCGGCCGTCCAGACAGTTTTTTAGCCAGTGAAGAGCACAAATCCCCTTCAAATATGCTTTAAATGCCTCTACAGAGCTTCAACAAAGCAAAAATATAACAAAAAATCATTTACTTTTTCTCCAGTCTACATCCCACACATATCAAAGAGAAAATGCGCATCCCAGCAGTGACCTCCAGTTCAAGAGAGGAAGGTAAATCCTCACGACAAAGATGAGAAAGCTCTCCAGGAGAAGATCAAAAGCTGAAGATGTTGCAGGAGAGGGAACACGGAGGAAATTTGTTTGGCTACCTCCAAAAACAGACCAGATTGTGGCAGCAAATGGAGAATGAAAGCAAAGCATGAGACTAAGGTCTGTAACAACAGTGCCCGGGTGGTTTACAAAGAACTAAAGAAAAAAGGGGAACAGTGACTGAGGAGACATGACCAAAAAGGAGATTATGGCACTGAACACTGCTAATGGGAATATGGACTTAAGAGGGAGCAACTAATCGTTCTTTATAGGCACATAAAATCACTAAACCACATAATTATTCATTTGCCTAGTAGCCTAGAAAATATTAATACTCAGAGTAAACACCACTGTTTAATTCATTTAAAAGAAAAGAACCCAACCAAATTTAGGGAAAATGACTCATACGTACAAAGAAAATTGTATCACAATCTCATTTCAGACATTTACGGGTCCAGAGGGAGACAAATGAATTCAGATAAATTTACATTTGCAGTTGACAGTTCACCTCAGCAGCCTGGGAACATTTATCTTTCATTAATTATGGTTCAAGGGGAGCTGCAACCCGAGATAGTTGAGCTAACCCTCTCCTCTTACAGATTCAGACCTGCGGCCTGGAAGGCATCCAACCCTTCACCCGTGCTTCTGGCCTCAGCCCAGCTCCCCGCATTTATACGGATGGCCACAGAGCATGCAGACTGTGCCACTCAAACGTGGGCTTTTCTATTCGGTAAAGGCAATGGGAACAGATGCATTTCTGACAAATGCCTGGTTAAATCTCTTCTTTTGTACTCTTAAGGCAGGAGACAACCTTATTCGTATTTGTCCTGGACCAAGCATATAGGGATCTAGAACCCAAAATGACTTCTCCAGAAGAGTGGGCACTCAGGACTAGCTTTTCAGCTGGTGAAATGCAAAGTTGCTCCAGCAATTTCATTGGAACTGCACTGATTTTTACCAGCTGAGGGTTTAGCCCACAAATCTTTTCCTGCTGAGAGACAGGTGTTGAACAGGATGCAGGAAATCACATGCATTCCTTTGAATCCGCTCTCCCAGGCAGGAGCAATAATAAATTCAGATAAACTGTTGTGTCATTTAAAGATCTATTAAGACTGAATGGTTGACTTTCTCCTCAAGGGAACCTCTCATCAATTCTGTATTGCTTTGACTCATCCACTACCTTCTCCTGCCCCCTCGAGTGTCCATAACTCTTCCATTTCACAAACTGAACTGATAAAACAGCAGCAAAAGACTTTGGCACACACAGCCCCAGCAGTAACCGGGTGGGTTTTTGGCAAGGCATCTCCAGACGTTATCTCATTCTCCTGTGGCAGCCACCCTGGAGAGGTCCGCGTTTATGAAATGCTCCCACATACATTTCTTGTCAATGGATATTACTTGTGCATGCTAACACATGTGCAGTGTCCTTTAATACTTATATTGTCAACATACTGGAACTGGTTTAGGAGGTCGTATCTTAATAGAGCAAAATTATTTAACAACTTGGGAACAAACAGTGTCATGGTGTACTGTTTCAGAGGCTCTCTATAAAAATAACAATACTTTGCCCTCTAGAGCATCTATCAATGATCAAAACATTGTATTAAGGCAGGCAATAAACTGTTTTTACCAAAAAAACCCCACTCCTAGGTGGTCATGCCAACAACACTAGCGAGAAATCTACTACTCGTTCTCAAAAAGATGTGATACTAGCAAAACCCCAAGTTTCCAGTCTTGTGCACCAAACTATACCTCTCCTTTCCCTCAGACCTGTGGCTAATGGTGGGTGTACTTCACTTTCCACGCCCAAAATTAAGCTCCCGGAAAGGAGCGGTGGGTTGGTGAGGTCATGTGGAAAACACAACTCAGTTTCCTCATTAGCACTTGCAGATAAACTGCTGACATACCACCTGAGGCTGGTTTGCTGGCTCCACTTTCACATCTCGATCGTCTTCCCACTCGTGTTACATGCACTATACATCACCACATGGCCTACACGCTGATATCAATTGGGGAGTACATGTCTGGTTTGCAAGCTGTCTTGGCTTCGTTTCAACATCATTAGCTTAAAACCACTCTGAAAAATAGGCACCAGTTCAATGTGGATATCCTACACATACAGTAAACCAGCGTAGAATTACAGTGAGAGGGTTGGCTTGTTTATGGAAATTTCCTGCAGGTCGCCACCAGAGCCTGGAAACACTTAACTTTATACACAGGACTGCAACCACGCTGCCTCTTCTGCCAGCAAACAACGATACTGGCTACATGTTCTGGGAGGGGATGCCTCTCACCTGTGTGTAACCATTCAATCTAATTCAAAGTAGTCATCACAGATCCTTCAGTACTCAACCAATGAGCAGAGCTTCTCCAAATAGTGATTTATCCACCCTAAGATGTCAGATCTAACACTGGAAGAAGGAATTACCCTCTGGAGGCACCTTGCATCTTCCTGTTTCTCTCTCCACTGACGACAAAAAAAACTCAAATTAGCATAGACTACACTATTACTTTTTATATGGCTGAAGTCATCTGAAAGCAGCCCTGTCCCCCTGTCCTTTCCAGCAAGGCACCAGAAAGCTGTCCTTTTTGGAAAACCCTTACTTTTGGGCACATCCATGGGATTCAGGCTGCCGATGAGGTCTCTGACGTACAGTCCATCCCCGTCCTCCTTGCTCAGCCAGTTGTTGCATGGGAAGTAAAAGCGAAGGTGAGGTCTGTTCATGTCGGTCACGATCACGCGGTCGAGGAACCACCCCGCATTCAGTCCGGTGTTGTCATGCTCAATCCTAAAGGGACAACAGCCCTGGATTTGTTATTTTGATTAAGGCTGGCCACTAGTACAGTAATTTTGTGGAATATTTTATATTAGGCAAAGCTAGAGCAACTATACACAAAACGCCTACTTATACCTGGCTATCCAAAGTGTTTCATAGGACCTATAGGCTTTTAGAGGGTGTTTTGTAAATAACCTTCCATATATCTTTGTGCGCAGATATCATAGGTGCATATGTGGGCTACTATCTGCAAGGGAATGCACATAAACATACAGGCACCTGCATGGTCATTCAACATATACATTCATTCACCTTATACTGCATATCTAAACATGACTCTCCTCCCACCCTATATCCCTTCAGCTCTTTTCTCTTCTTACTTTATTTTATCCACCTCTTCCCATTTTCCCAGCTTTCTTTGTACTACTTACTAATTTTATATAGGTCAGTCAGACAGTGGTTAAACATAATAATTATCATTTTTGTTACACTAATTTAGCAAAAGAGGATAGCAAACCCCATTTACCTCCATCGGACATAAAAACAGTTCAAAACACCTTCCTCTGTGATTGCATACAACAGAAATACAATTCTTGGTGGGGAGCATGGATAGTTATAAGCCATACCGTAGCTGATTTCGCGCTTCGATAAAAATCTTAGGCAGTAAGCAAGCTTCTACCACCCGTTAACTTCACCTTGATAGGAGCATGCTAACGAATAACGAATAAAACATGGCAATGCTAAAACCTCTACAGCCTGTCATTCGATTAGCACCTCACAGAGCAGGTACCCTGGTAGTAACGTTGTGCGGGTACCTGATTTTCCTTATTTGTCCGACGTTGTTGGTTTTTACTCGGAACACGTCTGTTTTGCTCCTTTCAAAGGCCGTGCTGCTCCTGTAATACACATGCACCAAAAGCTATGGTAAGAAAATAACAACCTTGTCAGCAAGTACATGTGGTGGCCTGACAGAGTGCTAGTCTTCAAGGATGAAGAAATGTCATTCCTAGCACTAGACAGACCTAATTTTCAATGCCCTCTTTCCTGTGACGAGTTTTGGGTGCTCTAAGTACTGACATTTATCAGGCTTTTTTCCCCTTCTCAAGCAACAAGAGTCCTTCCCGAAGGACTGAGAGGGAAGCTCTGGGGGAAATGCAATGCTGGCCCAAGCAGATGCAAACCTTGGATCACATTCCATATCACCTCCAAGAACAAAACATGACAAGGGTTTTTGAAAATCCTCCACTAATTCACGCATAGAAGTAGGGGCTGGGGCAGTCTGTAAGACTTTCCCGTCAGCAAGTGGATTTCAGAGGTGTCTAAAAATAATCTTTGATGAAGATATTTCAGGGCAGCACCAATGAAGCAAAAATTACATGAAGAACTCCAATTCTTCGGTGACACCTCGTCTGTGGTTCCTCAACTCTGCTAGCCCACCATCGGTTGCTAAAACATAGAGGTAACAGCAAAAAAACACGGGGATATTTTCAGCTGCTCCCCTCCGGGGTGACTGGAAAGTGCTCATTCAGAGTGCTCAAGTCAGAGCTTTCCTCCACCCTTATCAACCAACCCTTCTCAGCCAAGCAATGTGGAAGACCCTGATGAATCTGGACCCCAACACATCCACCTCAGTTGCTTTACAGGGCCTCAATATGCTTTTCATCTCTGTTTCCCACTCCCAGAGATGTCCCCTCCTGCCATCCTCGCCTCCGGGCATCAAGCAGACCTGCTCTTGGGGATGGAGTGAAGGGGCTCTGTAGCCCCGTGAGCTCCCTGCGGAGCTGCAGATCTGCCCAGAGCTCAGCCAGAGGTAAAAGCACCCAACTGCATCAAAGGTTTATTTCCACACCCATCTTCCGATGTTTTTTGAATGACCACTGAAAGTTCCTTTGCAGCTTTCTCCGACGATTTGTGTCTCATTCAAAGCAAAACAACTGTAGGACAGGGACTCGTTCAGGTTTTTTGTGGAGTGCCAAGTGTGCCGTTTGTATTTCAGGAATGCAAGTGGAAGGCAATATAAAACATATTGGCCCGGGTCAGGGGACGTAGAATTTAATTCCCAGTTCTGCCTCTAGCCTGTGGCGTGATTTTCGGCAAGCGCCTCCATCCTTTTTGAGCTCTTATTTTCCACAAAAACACTATGAATAACATCAAGGTGAAACCCACCCTTGCTCCGAAGACACAGCCTCTCCCACCTGCCCTCCCTGGGCCACTAAGCATTGCGACAGATAATTAAACACGGCAAAATCCACAAGTCACGTCAAAACGAACAAGAAACCGCAGCATAAAGCAGTGACAAGCAGCTTGTACTCAGAAAGTTAATGAATATTAATAATCCGAGCAAGGGGGTTCAGTTGTGCTCGGCTCCCTTCTCCACATCATTGAAGGTTATTTCGTGTTGTTCTGCAAATGTATGTGCAGCCCTCCTCCTCCTCCTCCGTCCTGCTGTCCCAGATGCCGCGCCGGGAGCATCGCCGCTACATGAAAAGGCTAAAACGGTTAACCTTGCCGTGAAGGCAAGAGGCAATTAAAGCCAGCCCAGCCTGGCTGTCGGAGAGAAAACAGTCAGCGAGTGTGAGGCAATTAGTTTGTCAGGCTCGAGCGAGCATCGTAATGACAGCGGCTTCTCCCGGCGATGGCTCTGGAGATCGATGCAGCGCTGCAGCCTGCTATGGAGGTGGCACAAAAGTATTAAGCGGGACTAATTAGTCCAAAGCTTTCAGCGCACCGGCTCCGGTGACTGCTGGTTTACAGCGGTCCCACCACTGCGCTGGGCTCTTTTGGTTACTGGGATGGTGGGAGAGCGTGGGGAGGAAACCCGCTGTTGGAGGAGCATCCAAAAGTGCCCATTGAGCAGGTGCTTCACGCATCTTGTAAGAGCTTGGGGAAGCATTGGGAAACATGACTGGTCCAGGAGTCAAGCTCCTAGGAAGCCTGGCTGTCAGAAGGTAGGAAGAACTTGACAAGTCTCTTCCCTTGAGGTGGATATGCAGCATCAACAGCACAAAAGAGGGAACGTTTTAAGGGAAAAATCCAACCTTTCCTTCTAGCATTGTCATGGCATTGCCAATTAAAAGGGAACAGGGAAAGTGAGGGAATATCCCACTGTGAGTGGCTATACTGAAGTTTATCCAAAAAAAAAAAAAAAAAAAAAAGAAAGAAAGACAGAGAGAGAAGGAGAAATTACAGCTGGGCTGTGTCAGACTCTGGGCTGGACTGGTGCTGGGGTAAGAAATTCATAGGCTGGTTACCATAAGGAACTCGTTACACCAAACAATGCAGCACGCTGGCTTGCACAGCTCCAGCGACAAATAAATCAGGGAAAAATCTGCCTTGGAAATTGCAGCACTAAATTTCAAATGTTCAGGCTTCACTGGGTTCATAAGCTCAAAGGCCAGCAGAATTTCATTTGGAGCCCCATCGTTTGGCTGGGATGTCAGGCGAGGGCAACTTCAGAGATATGTTTCAATCAGGTTTTTTATTTCACATAATTAATTGGTTTAGCAGCTGTATTTTTTTATAGTCAGTTGTAGTGTTTTACCGATTGGTTTTTAAGAACCAATCCAAGGAACTTCACCAAAGATTAGTATATGAAATTCTCAATTATATTTGGTACCTGAAGCCGTTTTCGTATTCTTTTGCTTGGATGATTGCCTGGAGGTTGCACTGCTCGTGGTGCTGCAAATGTACAATGCTTTAGAGTTCTCTGTCCCCTGGTTGGGTAAGTCACATTGCTAAAAAGCACCACAAGATCTGCACAGCATTTCTAGATCCCTGCGTGCATCTCTTCCGTAGGCCATTGGCACAAATGACAGAGCCAGTGCCATGAGAGTTTCGCTATTTGGCATATGTTGACAGCAAGCAGCTCTCAATGCTGCAGTTTTAAATGCAAAAGTGCATAAAATAAACATTTGCACTAGTAAATCACCTCTTTTTTTTTTTAAATAAAGGGAGTTAAAAGAGATAATCCCACCACTTAAGTGAAAGTCACATTTGAAACTGAAATTTTGAATATCTGTAGAAAATAGTCTTCACTTCTTGATCAGCTAGCAGCACCCTTTCCAGAGCTGAGCTCTTATGAACAGAGGGAAAACCCAGGTACTCATCCCAGCAGAGGCATAAAAATAATAAGCTTCAGCAGTGATGGAGTAACCTGAACCAATTTAGCTTTGAATCACTGCATTAGTGATGGTTTAAATTGCCTTTCTGTTAGATGTTTTACCTGACAACGCTTTGTACGCGCAAAGCAAAAGCACCGTGGATGAAAGGCTGCACAGACTCACAAAGTGCTACCGTGGATGTCGGCTCGAACGGGATTTTAAAGATGCTCCATTAAACCACCAGAAAGAGCCAGTTCTTGGCGGCATCTCCCTGCAACCCTGCCCGCGCGTCCACCTCCTCCTGCCACGGACGTTCAGCCGAAGCGGGAGGGAGGCAGGTACCGGGGACGGTTTCAGAAGGTCACACAGCAAAAACCATCCTACAGCCTGTCACTCTCTAGGGAAAAAATAACGCCATTGGGTTTTTTGCGTGGGTTTTTTTGGTTTGTTTTTTGGTTTGTGGTTTTTTGTTTTTTTTTTTCTTTATGGTCAGCTGGCATCTCGCGGGAGATGAATTTCTCATGGGCCAGGGGCGGGCAGCGTGGTTTTGGCACACAGAGGTGGCAGGGATGAGCACCGGTCTGTCCCTGTCATTATCCTGGCTCGAAAGTACAGACAGCTCTGCTCATCCTCTGATTATCCGATACACTTTATAGGCCGGGTGAACCTGTGTTATCAGGCCTCTGGCTATGGCAGCAGCTGGCCGCAAGATGCAAAAAATGTTGGAAAAATGCCTCATTCTTCTGTTCCTCCCTACACATCCACTGTCCATCACTCCTGGAAAGAGGACACTGGCCTGGATGGACTTATGGACAGCCTAGCCGAAAAAAACCCCCACGTTCCAACCGTATTTACTCTTAAGGCAGAGCTCCAATAGCAGCATCATTAACCTCCTCCTTGGAGCAACAAATACTCCTGGGAGTTTGGTCTGTAAATATTTTGCCAAGACTGTTGTCGTGAAGCTGACAGCATCAGTCAGCGAGCAGCTGGAAATACCGCAGAAGGCAGCGTACGTCCAAAAATACTCCAGATGGTAAAGAAGCCCGATGAGAAGCACAGCGACCGCAAACGTGTCTGTACCAAGGACGTAATTTTCTTTTTCTACCAATAACCTGACCAGCAGAAGAAATCCTGCTTAAACAAGCCCAGAAAAATTAGTGAAGAAATGGTCCCACTCGAAAGGATTTAACTGAGATAAATTGCTCGGCGGGTGTAGCAGCGTGATGACACCCAGGAGCCAAACACCAGCCCAAAACTGTGACAGCCCGTGTCTGAACTTACCCCGAAACTTTACAAAGTGCCGTAGGGCACACCGAAACAGCCCCTGCCTTATCCGTGAGCATTCCCAGTACAGATTTCGATAGCCTTAATGGCCCACGTTGGATACGTGCTCCTTCACTTTGTACTGCGCGGAGCGGCCGCATCTTAGCATCGGCTTTCCAGCTCTGGTGGCATGATTTACAGAAAGAAAACAAAAGGGTGGTATTTAATTGAGATAATCTTAGCTCTGCTTTATGTCTTTGCTATCTGCAGTTTAGTTGCTATTTTTCTGGAGAAACTATGCAAAGCAGGTAGTGCCGTCGATAATGGTGCAAAGGTTGCTCAGCGTTTCCCAATATTAAATTACACTTTTGAATTGCGTCTGCTTTGCCAAATTTGGAGGCAAATTTAGGAGGCAAATTTTGCTCTGCTGAAAATTTCTATCCCATTCCCATGGAGAAATATTTTTGAAAATTTTAATGAGAATGGAGCTCAGATATTTTTAAGGCTGAGATTAACGTGTTGGGGTAGGGGCACGATTTTTAACAAGGCAGAAAAAGTTGAGCTTGTTCCAGGAAGGCACCTTACACTCATCCCATGGTGAAAACTGGCCAGGTTTTAGAGTCTGAAACATGCAGCTGACGCTTGATCAGCGGGGACCTGGTCTAGCAGCTAAATTCCCTTAAAAGTCTACCCGTTTTGAGTAAATTCCTGTTTCTCCCTCTAAGGCTTGACCTTCCTTGTAGTTGTACCACCAGCTGCCGTGTTCGTAGCTGCAGGTGGATTATAATTTATACATACACCAATTCTACCAGCTCTTATCTTTGGGTTGTTGAACACCGCTGTCTAAGCACCCTCTCAGGTGGTTTTGTTCCTGAAACGCTAGACGCAGGCTAGCCAGTAAGCCTGAGCAAGAGAGAGAAGAAATTTCCCACTTTGTTTCTTTTTCGGAAGCGGATATAGACTCTAAACCGCGCTGTCACTTGACGCTGCCCCGGATCATTAAGTCCTCAGAGCGCGGTGCAAGTGCTGCAGATTAGTACGGGCATAAACCAGAGTGCGGTTGGATACATAAGCAGCTTTAAAATAGGAAACATCCCTTAGCATTAAAGGAAAGGTATTGCAACTCATCTCTGAAGACGTGCTTCAGCAGCAATGTGAGAAGTCTTCCTCCACTGCACTTGGAGTTCGTTTGCTTCCTAGCCCGAACAGCCCCTTCTATACCAGCTTTCTAGCGCTTCCTAATGTATTATCTTGACTATGCAGAGCAAATAAGCTTGCTTCTGTGCATTTCCTTATTTGTTCCAGAGCAGCTAAACAACAAAATCAGATCTTCTGCCACTCAGGACGGCTCAGCTCCAACAGAGCTACAAACATTAGCATCCTCTAAAGACCGTCACGTACATACTCTACAATTCGTATGTATTTACTGCCATTACGAGCAGGAAAAGCTCTGTAGAATGACTCAAGACCAGGTAGAAGGGACTGTCAGTTAAAGGTATTCAGCATAGGAAATTAAAAAAAAAAAAAAAAAAAAAATCCACTGCACAGTCCTCAAATTCAGTAAGAAGCCAGCTGTCACTTACCAATTATTTCATCTTTCTTTCAGATTCCCGTAACTGCTACATCTTTTCAATCTCTCTCTCTTTTTTTTTTTTTAAAGGAAAAATCTCGCCATGAATATTTATTGCAGTTGCCACAAGCTGGACCAGGTAAGCCTGACATTGAAAAGTGGATTCATTTACATTAACAACAAATATATAAATTTGCTACTAAATACCGTGAATGAGCTTGCAGCGGCATTTCTGGCTGAGTTTTGCAATCAGTCCTCAACACCCGCGTGGTGGAAAACACATAAGCAAAGAGAAATAAAACACTCTGGAGGATGAGCACTGCTCGTTCGGCGTCGGAACACGAAGAAGCGGCTCGTGCCTGTCGGAAAGGTGTCGGCAGCTGCCAAAATGCCACCAAGAAATGCCTTGGTGTCCACCCGTGTGCCTGTGATGGAGCCCGTGGAAAGAAACTTATTTGTGGGAGTGCTTTTGCCTTCTGGCGGAGCTGTAGCTGGCACCAGGTGTAGCTGGTGCAAACTGGCAGAGGGAAAATGGCTGGGGAGGATTTCTTCCAGTCCCCCCAAAACCCAAACGCTACTTGCCTAAACCTCCTGGCCCAAACAAATGCATCTTTTGTGACAGAATTTGGGTGCTGCCACTTCCAGAACTGGTGTTCCTCCTGACAAGTCACGATGAAGATTTGCATCTGGTTTTCACAGTTACCTTCTTGTCGGCCAATGTTAAAAACTTGATATTTCATCAGCTTGCCTCGTCTTCCCCAAACTGCACGTGACAAAAAGATCTGAAATGTCATGTATTTCACTAAAAGCACACCATCACAAAAGAAATAAGAAAAACCTCTTCCAACCAGAATCTGAAATGGTAGTACCATCTTTAGGCAACGCATGATATTTTAGCTTTCTGTCATACACGGGGAACTGTAAACACCTATAAAATGTCATGCATTTGCAGTCATAAGTGAACTCGGGTAAACATTTAGTTGAAAGATGCATGAGATTCCATCCTTTTGCCATATTCACAAAGCTGCATAATAAATCCAGGGGCAAACTGGCTATTTCATGGTTTGCTTCATATTTAGGAGAGAAGACTATCAATTAAGCGGCTCTGCAGACACTCCTACACTCGCACGAGCTTTTCTCTCGCTGTTCCTCGATGAAGCACTGTAACACGCCAGACCTTGCTTAGCGATACAGAAATTTTGCTCATGTTTGGGAAAACCCCAGTGGAAAAGCTGTAGTTGCAGTTCTAGCGGTCACCTCCTACGGGACCAGTTTTAGGAGCCCTGAACCGCAGGAGGTTGCCTTCCCACGCCTTTCGTCCTCGCTTACCAACACCTCGGCCGTCTGCTCTCTGCAGCAACAGGGACCAAGCCCAGAATGTTAACCCAGGCCTGAACAAGCTCAGGCTGCTGCTGCTGCTGCAACCTAAAATCATCCCTGCGTGCCCCTTCTTTCTTTCTTTCACCAAAAAAAGGGATGAGTGCAGGAGGAAAGAGCATGCATTCACCAGAGCACCAGCAAAAATGACTTGTACAACTGGCAGCTCGGTTCAAGTCACCACTGATTAAGAAATCTATCATGGGGATCTCCTGACCTCTTTAAAGGACACAGAGGGTTTGTTTTTTTTTTTAATTTATTTTTGTTAGGTAATATTTGGATTCTTCCCACAGCCACCTGCAGAAGAGCCCTTTCACAGCGAAACGGCTCTTTATGTAAATGCTGACCACAAGAAAACTCCCTGGAAAGCAGATGCTGCTTTGATGGCTTTGCCAAAGGCTATAAGGCAGGTTTGGGTACTAGAAGCTTTTCCCTCAGCAGAGCTGCTGCTGCTCCCAGCTCTGCCACTGACCTGCTACGGGACCATGTAACTTTTTAACTCCTCGCCTCGGTTTCCTTCTCTAAGTCAAGAGAAATGGTATTCAGGGATGTCTGGATGGAAGTCACAGGACAGGAACAAAGTATTTTGTATAGGTATTTCATATACAGTCAGCAAGTTCTCCCTGGTGTTTCTAGGGATGCTGGGATGACAGAACTCCTTTGCCTAGCTCCAATCTCTGAATTTCAAATATGGCAAACAGGGCTGAAATTTCATGTATTTTCTTTACCATTCCCATATCACTTTCTTTACAGACTCTCATGTTTGAGTTGCTTCACTGGGAAGAGAAGCTCTTTTGAGGGTAAAATTTAAAATAGTTGCAGGTACCTCTTGTCGGTGCTGTAGAAATGGAGAAAATGCGAAGTTACCGTGTGACATTAGCACAGGATTAATAATTTCTGAAGCACATTTTCAAGAAAACCAAAACAATAAGAACATAGAAAAACAGAGACACACGGTCTCTCTTAGACCCCACAGAGAAGGGATTTCTGCTTTATCTTAGTGCAGTTATCTGGCTAAGGGAAAATTAGTACATGCAGAGCTGGGACTTTGCTAAAAGTCACCTTGCCTTCATGGGAGCTGAGCACCTGCTGGCCCCAAGGCTCACTTTTTGTGGTTTGTGTTTTTTTTGCTTTGTTTTGGTTTTTTTTTTTAAAAAAAAGTATTGAGAGAGTCAAAAGCCTCATAGTAGGTTCTTTAATCATAAAATATGGTTCCCCTAAGTTCAACATAGCGATAAGAAATGAGAAGTTGCATGCAGAGGGTGGCACTGGCATCAGCAAGAGGAAAACAGCACAGTGCCACCACAACGGTGTGCAACCAGGAACACAGCAGATAGGATGGAAACAGCCTAAATTAGGAAACAGCTTAAATTCTTCCATTTCTGCTTGCCTCAGATTTCCTACGGCTGGGTGTGGGTGGCTACCCATCAACAACATTACTTCAAGCCCACTGAGTTACTCTTCAGAAACGTTCAAGGACACATCTCTACACCTGACTTAGCATGGAGGTCTCAGTGGGATTTAGGCATGTGAACATGGCCCATCATGCCCACTCCAACAAGCGATGAATATTCTCAGCTCCTAAGTTGGGAGCTCCTAATTTAAGCTTTAAGAAAAGCAAATATCCCCACACCTTGCAAGTGTGAGCCTTATATAATATGGATCTGAACACACGTTTCCACCTACAGAAAGGAATGAAGGTTTGCAAAGGATTTGGTAAGAAATATGCAACAGCAAAAATTCAAATTTCCCCGGCGATCTTGAATTACCTTTTAGATTTATTCCATCCACATCCATCAGCACAATATTACGTTTCATCAAAATGCAATAAAGTTACCAAGGAACAGGCTTCAGGGATAGAGATTTCCTTCCAGATACTCACTTGCTTGTGAGATGAGTCTTGGGTGTAATCCCAAGCTCTCCAAAGAGAGTAACAAAGACGTTGGCGTCGGTTCCTGCTCCCCGGACATCTCCTGTCACTGTCACCACCTCATAAACTGTGGAAGGAGAAAAGAAAGATCAGGATAACAGGAGAAATCCCTCACCTTATACGTTACAGATCTAAGTCTATATCCATATATAGATGTATAGGTAAATCTATATACAGATATAGATCTATACATATCCATCCCCAAACCTGAGCTGAAGTACAGACCCAGAGATGGATCGCTGCGGCCACCACCAAAACAAACACGTCTCTTGGACGGGGCATAATCACTGCTGAGGGTCAACACAACTGGTGGGAATCAACACATCAGACTAAATCTGCTGGAGACACTTTACAGAGGCAGAGAGAGATTGAGTTAGGACAGATTTTACTGAAAATAAAACACTTCTCTGTGGACACGTCACCTCCCCTACCATAATGCATGTGCATGTATTACGTATAACAGAGGAATTTATGTGAAGTGTTAAAGCTGTTGAGCCATTTTTCATTTATGCACATCTCAACGCAATGCACGCTTTCCTCTGTGCTCTGATAATGTATTTGTATGAAGCTGAGAACTCACTACAGCCAGAAAGTTTGCATTTCAATTGTTCTGGAGGCTACCAGAGATCAAATGGTAAATCATGATGAGAATAAGGTAGGAAGATGCTTAAATTAGAGTCTCAAAGCTCTATCAATTTATCTTTCCAAGCAGTAGATTGAGTGGTGACTTTATTACCACACATCAATATCTTTTTGGGAGAGACGCAAGTTAAAAAGAGCCTTTTACTCAAGTGGAGAAAAGCATGACAAGATCCAATGGCCAGAAGGTAGAAGCTAAATAAATTCAAGTTACAGTCAGACACACATCTCTTAAGCAGGATGGTGAGTGAAGTTTGAACAAGAATTAAGGCTTGAAAACAGTTTACCTTTCTGAAAGATGCATCTTGCTTGGCCTAGTACAGAAAGAACTGGAGGAAGTTATAAAACTTTGCCTATGGCCACACCAAGCATCCAGATGGCCCTTTTTGGCTTTAGACCACATGATGGTCATTAGCCAATAATGATATTTCAGATTCAGACCTATAAGCTGGAGGAAAGGCTAAACTTTCATAATTTCTTCTTGCACAGCCTGACTGCTAAGTGTGTGATTTCTCAGAACTAATGCTGTAAAAATGTCCTTCTTCACGAGCGCATCGGAACTGTTACGTGTTTGTTAGCGCCCGTCTTTTCCTCACTGCATCACGTATGCGGTCAGAAGAGACAAAAACCGTATTGGGACTTCCCTACTCTGAGCATCAAATGCTTTTCCCCACTAACACTCTTCCCTCAAAGCATCACAGAGAAGAAATTAAATCACCATTTTAACTGAAAAGCATGGAGACAGATTGCTAGAGCAAAACCCAGGCCACTCATGTAAAACTGATTAGAAACTACTTGTCATTTCCAGCGGCTCTGTTACACCGAGACAGGAAAAAATACCATAATATTTTCCTAACCTCACCTTTCCATGAACGTAAATAGGACAGAAAGGGGACATTATTATAATAAATACAGTAAGTTACGATCTGTGCTCAGCTAAATTTTAAAAATCCCTTGGCTTGGCGTACTTCATTTGCGGACTCAAAGGAAAAGGAGATTTCCTTGCGAAAAAAGAATATGAAATCCACAGCTTGCGCACGAGTAATACGTATGAACGATGTTTTCATTTCACCTTCCTCCTGTTAGCATTCGCACACGCCAACGGGGGACGTCACAGAATCACTAAGGTTGGAAAGGACCTTCAAGATCATCAAGTCCAACCATTAATCCAGCACCACCATGTCCCCTAAACCATGTCCTGAAGTGCCACATCCACACGTTTTTTGAACACTTCCAGAGACGGCGACTCCACCACCTCCCTGGGCAGCCTGTTCCAATGCCTGACCACTCTCTCGGTGAAGAAATTTTTCCTAATATCCAATCTAAACCTCCCCTGGTGCAACTTGAGGCCATTTCCTCTTGTCCTATCGCTGGTTACTTGGGAGAAGAGGCCAACACCCTCATCGCCACAAGCCCCTTTCAGGCAGCTGTAGAGAGCGACAGGCGATGTCATCACGTTAGCCGTTGACAGGAGGAAGGTCCCTAATCCACCCCGCCCCAGTGATTCACCGCTGGTTGCTTCATGGTTTTCCGTGCTGGATGGGCGCCGCTTTGGAAGCGGCGAGCGTACCTCGTTCAGTTAGAGCATTGCGGCACTCGTTCATAGCGGCTTTGTACGGTTGGCCATCTCAAAGCGTACCGCAACTCATCTGCGCCATGGAAGTACTTGTCGCTGTCAGAGCACCCTATAGGCGTTGCCAAAGTGGGAGTTATGGGGAAAGAAGCTTTAACGCCTGGCTGGGAGCAGGGATGCTGTTTTGCAACGTATGCCCCAGATGCCGGGCAGGATAGATCAGCCTGCAGGAACACAGCTGTCCCACCCACATCGTCCCCTCTTTCACCACCAAGGCATCAGAATTCAGCCCTGTTCTTGTTTTCAGGGGGCGAAGCCAAGTTGTGCCCAGCTTCCTGCCAGCGGGCACGTGGCTGAAGGCATTTTGCCTGTGAAAAAGGAGGAAAAAAATGTCATCACAACACTCTGTACGTTCCTAGAGACCTTTCAAAAGCTGAGGCAGGTTTTTTTAGTGAGGGTTGGTGGGTGGGTTTTTTTCCTGCTAGAGAAGTGTGAAGACTTATAAGTCATATGTGACAGACAGAGCTTGTCATGTTACATCTGTTCACGTTACGTTAAGTGAAACCCATTCCTGAACCTGTCTGCTGCACCCCTGTGGGCATTGACCTCACCTCATCCACACACCCAACCTTCATTTCCTTACAGAAGATGTAAGTCACACTGACCTACTTCCACTTCGCAACTCCTAACAAATGAGATGATGTGATGCAAGGAAATTGTCTAAGACAACACCATCAACAAGCCACAATATTCCCCTCTTAAAAAAAAGAAAACCCTTTTCTAATTCCCACAATGGGAGTCCCACAGCTGCAAGAAAACACAAGCCATGAGCACGTACAAATTTGCACTTTAGGTTCACAACCCCAAATTCAGCCTCCACGCGCCGCAGCGAGCAGGCAGCACACAGATGAGCAGTTTTTACCAGGAGAGATGTGCTGACGAGTAGCGCATGTCATTGCTGAGCACGCGCTGTGGCTAGCACCGCTTTAATTAACTTTGCACGGAAAGACAAAAGCAGGGGCTGGGTTGGCGATCACCAGCGGGTCACCACGTTTGACAAGTGCCACGGTGCTCTCCTGGAAGGGGAAAAGGGCTCTGCCGACCCTTCTCCAGCACTACAGCTGTGCGGCCAGCTGTGCAAGTAAATTACGTCATAGCTTTCCAATGATTTCATGGAAGCAGGGCCCATGATTTCCTTTGGGGGAAGAAAAAACTTTAATGATAATATTAATGTTAGCTCTTTCTGGAAAAGGCACCTGGAGACTAAGGCACAGCTAATAATTCTTTATTAGCTTATTTAGCTACTTCCTTCAAAGGCATGAAAGCTCAGTGGTATGGAACAAGGATTGTTTCTTTTCTTTGCATTTCTTTTACTTTTGATCAACCACTGACAGCTGATGGGTGTCATCTTTGCTGGGAGCATCTCTGCAGCTTGAGGACCCAGCAGGCAGAATAGGACCCTGGGCTGGGGTGGGGGCAGCATTTTGTATCCCAGGCCCCTTCACTGGGAACAGTGTCCGTGATACAAGATGACAAGAACTGTGGACTAGTGACATTTCTTAACCACCCTGAGAGCTTGCTCCTGAATAATTGGATATTCTGGCTTTGAGAAAACATGTCCAGCCTTAGCAAATCCCAAGCATAAACATGTTGTACTTCATGATTTGGGACAATAAAGCCAAATTAGCTGAAAAGCTTGAAATTGGATTTCTGTGGGAGTCGCACTTCTAACCAAGGGTGGAATCTGGGCTAGAAAGATCAATTTTGCTGCTTCGGTGTTCCAGCTGTGGAGGGGAAGATTAAGAAAATGCAGAAGTAAAATAATTCAAGTATCATACCTGTTTCATCATGCAAACTACGTCTTCCCTTCCCACCAAGTTCCTTACTTTCTTTTTGGATGGTCTCGTGCACTTTCCAATCCTTTCCTCTTTTTGAGTCCCCATTTTTCCAAATCCCTCTCTACCACTCAAGAGGTCCGAATTTCCTGCTGAGGATTTGCCTCCATCACTGCTGTGAATATTCTCAGGATCGTGGGCTGTAATGCTCACCAAAGATTTACCCCTACGGTGCAAAGATGCCAGCCCTTAAAACCCCTCCACTGATAGAAAATATCTACCCAAATTGTCCAGAATCTTCCAATTAATTTTTAACAGGGGCGGTGTGTAAACAAGTTTGGCCACCTGTTTATTCACTTTTCTTATCCTCCACCTGCATCAATCTCATGTGGAATATATGCTTATTACCAGGCAAAGTTAAAAAAATAATCCATCCAGTTTATATTGTCAAATGGAAGGGTAAAAAAAAAAAACCAAAAACCCACACCAACCCACAACGAACCTGCAACAAAACCGTACAAAGGTTGCTATTTTCCCATCCTTTGACACTGATGCACATAGTCAGTTCTTTTAGGGCTGTTGCTCGGTCCGACAGCAAAAGACAAGTTGTAGCAGTTTTTCAGAAGAGAACGAAGTTTTGGTGTATTACTCCAGATTTGACTGTACCCTACTATTTCAGCTCCTCCTCAATGGAAGCAATCACTGAATGCAACTAAAGAGAGCGCCTGCAGGGATCTTATGGTTACCCTTGAAGTTTCCAAGTGCATCCACAAAGTCTCTTACTAATTTATGAGATGTCAGTGTGTAGCAGCTTTGCTTTTAGCTGTCTGACATCAGTGAGAGTTATTAGTGGGGAACCTTTAAGCTTCTCAAAGAGATCTGCTCTTGAAGTGGAGTTTGGGAGGGCCAGTTCAACCCCAGAGACCAACCTTAAACAGATACTGCCATGGTTTACCAGCTGCACACCTCAAGAGTTTCTAGTTTTCCCCATCTTGGTCAGCAAGACTTGAAACATGAACTTTCTTCAGAGCTTTGCAATAACTTTTGGCTTCTGTAATGTGAAAAACAACTCCTTATATGTCTTCCTGCTTGTCTTACACATCAAGATGTACTTTGGCAGAGATGTCTTAGCCTCCCCATGGATGGATAGCTTTGCACCCACCACACCCCTATTTCCTTCTTGGTCAAACATAAAGTGCAAACCATGACATTCCCATGTCCCCGTGTCAAATATTGGCATTGATCATCTGCCTCCCTTCAAACACGGACAGGATACCCCAGATGTCCACTTTTCTTCACCCACACTGCTGCTCGGTTGGGCCATTAAGATGTTCCTGCCTATCTGTGCTACTCCTTAACACTTCTCCTACCAGCGTTGGCTGGGTTCATCACGCAGCATGGGTAGAGGCCCCCCAAAGACAAGTCACAAAAGAAAAAGGGAGAGTACTGGATCCCAGTTTGAACATCTTCCTGCTGCGTGGGCCACTGCTTACAGGAAGACAGGCACTTTTAATTATCAAACAATCTCACCCCCAAGGTCAAGGTAGGACTATTCTGAGCACCCAGTACACGGCCAAGTTACAGTAATCTACAGGGTTAGTATGGGAATGCTTGACTTTCAGGCCAGTCTCCAAATCTTGCTTTTCTCCCAATAAGCTAGGCAGAGTCGATATAAAGCTTTTAATACAGCCACTGATACAGACTCTTCTGTTCCAAATATTATCTCAATCAAGTGGAATTCAGTTCGCTTATCTCATCTGGTAGATATTGAATCCCCAGTTGACTCCGCTCTTCAGCTATCTGGCATGAAGACTTTGGAAACCAGTGAAAGTTTCAGCAAGCTAAACAGAACTAATTTGCTCGGGACTGCAGACCTATTACTGCTTTTCATGGGCATATACAGGCTCAATAAAGGAAGTAATAGACACTAGTTTCTTTGCTGAAAATAGGCATTCAAAAATGGTCATTTCAAGTGCAAGATATGGACGGCATAAAATCAGTCAGTATGAGGTTACACTGCAGCATCACTGGAAGAACTTACATCCATTTCCCTGTCTTACAGAGAGTGCTGATACTATTAAACCATCTATTCAATGTCCGGAGTAGAGAAACACTCGCTTCAAAACGGTTGCTAAAATTATTGTGAAGCTGTAAAGACTGTCAAGTGGAGACTGAGATCCTCTAGCTAAGAGCATGCAAAATTCCCTTAGTCCCACAAGGAAGGAATATCTTCAGGGCAGATGAGTGCTTTGACTGATAAATTCAGGTTTTTCTGACTCCAACAACGTGGGACTGCTTAGCACCAGTTATGGCAGTGACTGCAGATCCCTTCAGGTCACACTCTCATGTGGTGAATATGGAGAACTGAGATGGAGCTCGTGATGGTGCCTACCTGTTTTCTAGCAAGAGTGGCCCTTGGTACAAAAAAAAAAATATTAAATGTTATGCCACGTGAATCATTAAACAGGTGGAATAAGACAGCAAAGATAGCGAGGAGTCATCAAAGAGTTTGGCTAAGGAAGAGGGAAAGCAGAAACACGGGCTGAGCCGTGCTGCCAGCGTGGGCAGGGAAACGAAGGGGGTGGAAGCTCCAAGGTGACCGCAGACATGAAGCATCCAAGCACGCACAGAAGCACCGGTGTCCTGGAGGCAGCCTGCAATGCTCCGCCACCCCCCGTGTCTCTGCCTTTTACTTCTCTCTGAGCTGATCTGTCACGTACCATCATACACGACCCTCATCTCCCTCATCACTACCTGCTCCCTCGAAGGGGTCTGCAAACCCATACCTCCAGGCCGCATGCACAAGGTGAGCAAGAACTAAACCTTCCTACACCAAAGCAGCAGAAAAAAGGGCAAGGCGCTGTCTTCATCTGGAATATAAACTCAAACCGACACAAATTGCTTAAAACTATCAGAGCTACCTTCAGACACATCTGTTTAGCAGGATGCATTTACCTCAGCAGCGGTAATGGTTGTTTGCACTTCACCGCATTTCCAGTTGGGAACCCACTGATTATTCTCAATATTCACTTAACGCTGATTCATGCAAAGCACCAATCACTTGGGCTCCTAGTGAAGCACTTCAGCCTACGTTTGTCTTGGAGCACCTGAAGATTACCTCAACATTTATGCAAAATATTTGGAAGTTATAAGGGTCTGTGCTGAACTGTTACAGGTTATGTTTGCCAAAGAGATGCTCTATGCACATGAACACCCCAGTTAAATACTTACTATGGTTGCGGTTTTATCAGGACCATCCTTTAGCCACCAAGAAGATGGGGTTTTGAAATCAGCGCTTGTTTGTTTTAATCAAGCTACCATTTGAGAAATAATCTCTTGTCATACACAAAACGAGTCAAATTCTTCTCTCATTCACTCTGGGACAAATCCTGACTAACTCCATTGACTTGAGCATAATGACTTTGGATTTGTATTGGTAAAATTGTGAACAGATTTGGGCCCCACACACTACAAGAGATACCCTCCTCTTCATATGCTTTAGTGAAAGCAGCTTTTGAGTCTGGCATGGATGCCAAATTAATTATTCAAAGCAAAAGAGAGGGATTTTTTCCATGAATATTTGAACTGGTTGCACACTGGTAAACGTTTTGCTATTCTTAGATTATACAAAGAACTGCAGAATTAATAGTATCTTGCATTTTGAGACGCTTCACAGGCACGAATTAGGGAAGTTTCCTGCAAACTTACCACTAGTACACACAAGTAACATTATCTTGAGCTCTGAAACGTCATCTATCTCTTAAAATATAAATCCAAAGCTGAATGCTGTCCTACCTGTTCCCATAGGCAGAGTAGTTGTTTTTTGGAGTTTGTTCTACTTCATCAGCTATTGCAAAAATCAACATTTCATTCTCATGCACCATAGGAAGCCAAACTCGATTCATCTGGTGCTCCAACTACCACTTGAAAGTGCTTTTGTCTTAGCACCACCAGAAAAAACATCTCCATTCTTTGCTGGAACAGCAAAGCAGAATTAGCTTAGAAATCGACAGCTTTGTTATTCAAGTTTAAATTGGAGGAAAACACCGTGCCATGGGGCCGGCGGGGGGAAACATTTGGGAGAAAAACCTGTCCCGTTTCTTTCATTATCTTTTGGAGGCAGAGAGGGCCTGCCGGGACACGGGGTGTCTCTGAATCGCAACTGTGGACAACGTTAGACGCTGCCATCCAACGGGAAGTGTATAACGCAGCCCGGCTAAAACACGGTATTGATTTTACCTGCAGCACCCAGCGAAGTCTGTGGCAGCGCAGCGTGCCTGCGGAACACGACTGGAAGTAATTCCCTGCCTCTACCTCCTCACCCGAGGGCGAGATTCAAACGAGAGCCCCACTTTCTTCTCCTTGTCTAGGCAGCAGGACAACCAAGACCAAGGAGAGATGCTCTCCTTGCTGCCAGCGCTGACCCCCAGTACCCAGGGAGCAGGAAAAGCAATTTCACTGACGATAGTTTTTTTGCTGACCCCTCAGCATCCTTGACCTGGAGGCGGTGCCGGTGCTGGATGTTCCCCGACGTGAGCAGGGCATTTCTCCCCGTTTGTTTCTGTGGGACGGCTGAGTTGTTTTTGCAGAGGAAAACATGCCAACAACAACATCTTTCAAAACCACTTGGCCTGAGGCAATGAATCCAGCAAGATCCTGTTCAGGAGTCAACAGCTGGCAAAGCCACCAAGTCAACAGCTGGCAAAGCCACCGGCAGGTGAGGACCTTGCGATGCCGCAAGCAGGGACACTCGTCCCACGGCGGTCACATCGTCTGCAAGCCGGAGGGTGACGCCGCACCCTTGGCAGCTCTCAGCTGAGGAACCAGGACCTTTTGCTCCCGAGACCCTATTTCCAACTGCATTTCAGGCTGATGCTGGGCATAAGCAGGGGCTGATACCTGTCAGAAGCTTGTTATAAATACAAGTTATATGTGTCGCTTACATTTACACACATATTGTTAGATGTCATTATGAATTAATCATAACTCCCCAACTTAATCATTCATGATGGACAGTTACTACTATCCAAACTGCATCTTAAAAATTAACAAAAAAAAAAAAAAAAGAATTTATATAACCTATGACCTTCCCACCTTCTACCTTTCCTTCCTTGCACATACCTCCTGATTTACGCTTACAGCTCACAGAGCAAGTCTGATGGAGATACTGCTATGTTATAGACCTGTGTAAAATGGAGGACACCAAACTGATGTGCAAAAACACAGCAGATCTGAACATCAGGGGGAGAAGTGCCAAAAAGACCAACAGTTTCCAACAGACACATCCAACTACAGCAATGATGAACAACTACTTTGTGATACGTGTCCAGTGAGTCCTGTAGTGCATGTAAGCCCAGCAACAAAAGCCACATTTTATTATTTTCAGTGTGGTTTTAACACCCAGGTGTTGGTGACATTGTATTGCTCAGCACTGTCCAGCAAGGAAGAAAAACCAAAGGCAAAAGAAAAACCCTTCTGACAATGCCTGGGGAAATTTCTGCACCCACAAGGCACTGAGAATAAACAAATGTTGAAGCAGCAATAGTCAGCCAAGACGAAGCCTTAACCAGACAGAAAGTATGTTGTGAGCTTATCTGGAAGTAACGTCCTAGTCGCGTCCTCAACAGCTGACACAGAACCCCCCAGTAAATCAAAGCATCCCAGCAGCACTCAGAGGTTCCTGACACCAACCTTACTGCAAGCGTCTGCTTTCCTGGGGCTTGGACGGATAAACCACCTCGCCTGAGGCTGTAGGGCTTGACCTAAACTGGAATAAAAACCCGGTTTGCCCTGGTTCCCTCTGTGCTTCGTCAACTATAGCTCAGTACCATTTCCTGCCCGGGCTTTCCATCAAGGTGGAGGCAATTCTGCTGTTTTGATGGACCAATATTCAGATACTTGTCCAAATACCCAGGGACAGGTTGATAAACAGCTTCACAGAGATCCCAGAAGACCTATATTTAGTGAAGTATAAATGGGAACAAAACTCACGATTCTTGAAATACTAATGCAGTCCTGAAACTGGGAATTTGATGCACCAGCGGAGGGAACTGCTGTACCTGTGAGCAAAAGCAGCTCCTCAGTTTTCTTTCGGCAACCAGGGAATGATAAACTTCTCAATCAAATCCTGGATTTTCTAAAAACACAGGAATCTCACTTAGTTTCTTAAGGGTTAAAAAAAAAAAAAAAGAAAAAGGAAAAAGCTCTCAAATCTTCTTGAATTACTCTAATGTGATCACGTTCTAGTCCCGCATCCTCTAAAGATCACCTTCCTCTGAGAGGACACCTTGTCCTACACCTCAGATGTTACAGATCACTAAATCCAGGCTGATGGGACACATGGGTTGGGGGAAACACACCTAGAATTGAATATATAACCTGCACTTAACGTCTGCTTCTCAGGGAAACCGTGTTCAGTTTCTCTTCAGGAACTCTCAGATATTTTCTTTTGAAGTCCAGAAACCAAACGTTCCGTCTAAAAAGTAGCCACAGACAATCAAGGATACAAAACCGCTCTCGCCACACCGTTCAGATTTAAGGATTTTGGGCGTGAGGAGAGCAGCGATGCTGGAGAACTGCAGCCCCCATGGGTGTGGGTTTTCACAGCCGCCCGCCGGCGCACGAGCTGCGCCGTCCCTTCGGCAGCCCGGTGCCTACAACCGCGCCGCTGGTTTTGCTGCTGCCAGCCGGGCCGAGCCCTCCCAAAGGGACCGCGTGCCCGTCACAAGGGTGGGCTCGGGGCTGCTGGGTCCTCCCCGGGGGAGGTGGGGGGTATACGCGCGCTCACGCCGCCCGGCCCCGTGCCCGCTGAGCACACGCCTGCCGACGAAAGGAGACGTCGGCGAGGGCTTAAACCTTCACATCCCAGCGAGGGCTTGCCCCCAGCGGTGTATTTCCACTCACCTGCTTTACAATACCCATTTTCCGCACCAGTGACTAGCAGCAGCCCTGCTGCAGGTCAACGGCTGACGGGAGGTCAAAGACGAGGAGCCACTGTGGCTCCTTGCAAAGCCCCATCCGCAGCTTTTTAACTACTCATTTCCAATTCGTAAGACCGCATTTCGGCAACACACCTCCAGGCCACTTTAACTCTCCACTGGGACTACACAGGTGTGTAGTGGGGAGCGTCTAATAGCCAGGCCCAAAGATTTTTCGGCGCCTACATAAAAATATTAGCAAATGCTCCTGCAACTTCATCAACACTTTAATATCACAAGTAGTTCAGTGTTGGCTTGTTCTGTCACACAAGCTGATAGCTCTTGGGTACATTCATCTAACAAACTCTAAAAGTCATCTAAACGTTTCAAAATTCATATTTCACACGGTCATTTGTAACTACGGAAAATGTTGAGATGCAAGCAAGTGAGATCAGCCACACCTCCAAGGCAGGGGCAGCACCACCTTCTCTCGGTAGCATGCTTTGTGTGTCCCACCGGATCACAAGACATAAAATTGCCACTGGCACAAAACTCATCTCCAAAAGTTTTATGCCTAAACCCCAATCTCATTTTAGTGGTAAAGAGATCAAAAAAAAAAAAAAAAAAAAAAAAAATCTGTCTTCCAAAGAGGAGTCCTTGTTTATATTTGGAATATTAATCAAAGTCTCACTTTGGGAAGATCAGTGGGTGCAGTTGAGGTGATTTTGCAACTGATGACCATCTGTCATAAAAGTGTGTGATACATCTCTCCAGTTCTGTATAGAGCACAGGGAGAGAGCAGGCAACAGCACAGCACCTGCTCTCCTCCTCCATTCTGCCGCTAAATCGCATTAAACAGAACTTAGCAACAAACTCAGTGTGTCCTGAATGATTTGTCTGTGTAAACCTTTGCTGCAGTTCCTAAAGGAACTTGATGTGATAAATGCGCACAATAAAAGGGATGGTGCACATCAAAAGAAATTATGAGCAGCAGATTTGATTTACAAATCAACAGTGGCCACTTCCTTCTTCCCATCACCATTTGAGACAATGCGTTAAGAAAAACATGTATTTCTTGAGTAGCTTCCTGCATTTTATAATTATTATGAGCACTGCCAAGATCAGTCAAGTCCAGTTCACCCTCTGCACAATACGGACAAACCAGCAGTGTTGAATAGAAAGTGCTCAGCATCTGTCCCTGGAAGGGATAACTGCAGCCCTGAAGCATGACATCTCCTGGGAGCTAATCCAAGCTTTGCTTCCGTGCATGGGAGTGCACGTTTCTCATGGACCTCTACGGTGTCTTTACCATCATGAGTCACCCAAGCTTTCCTAGCCGTTTACTTTCACGTAGACCTGCCATTTGAGAGACTGCATGTATGGAAGTGCCTTATTCTTCATCCTCTGTGAAACAGTCCTGGGAACCCTGGCCCTGGAGATGGTGACCAAGTGGGCACAGTGCGGTGGGTCTGACTACATGCTACAGTAAAACTTCCAAGAGACAAGGAAAACCCACTAGAGGATTTGCTGCTCTTTAAAGGACACATATCCACTTCTTAACATCCAGATCTGAAACTCAGCAGGAAAAAAAAGGAGCGGGAAAAAAAAACAAAAGAGAAGATTTTATCATCAATAGGACCCAAAAGAGATTGTTTTCTCTGAAATGAGATATACGTCTTGGTGAGCTACAGATACACAAAGAGGGAAGCCCCAAGATCTCCTGAGCCAGCAGCACTTTACTGTGACACAGCGCAGGAGGGACACCAGCTCCCACCGCCCCTGGGTTTCCAGGGGCTGGAATCACTAAGCCAGCAGCTACCAGCTCCACCAGAGGGAAGACTCAGTTAATGGCATAAAAGCAATTTTGGGGAAGGAAACATTTTCTTCCTTCCTACCAACCCAGAAATATCCAGGGCTTTGGCAGAAGTGACCCAGAAAACATATAGTGATCCTTAGTCCCTTCCTTCATGGTTCTCTGGCCCCAAAGCTGGGCAGGCAGATAAATAGCCATGCCAGCCTCCCTCTTCCCTATCACAGAGAAAGAAAGGGTTGGTTTAAGGTTGCAGACATCGACTCTGAACATCAGGGAGCTGGTACCTATAGATTTAATGATAGTTTAGGCAGCCAGGTAGCTATATGAACAGTCTCCCAATACCTACTGCACTTTAAATCTACTGGTTGCACCAATTAGCTTTGCATTACGTAGGGTGCCCTGTTTGCAGTAGGATTGGCAATGCAAGGTCACAGAATGGTTTGGGTTGGAAGGGATCTTTAAAGATCACCTAGTCCAACAGCCCTGCCTATGGCAGGGACATCTTTCACAAGGTCAGGTTGCTCAAAGCCCCGTCCAACCTCTCCTTGAACAATTTCGGGGATGGGGCATCCACAGCTTCTCTGGGTGACCTGTTCCTGTGTTTCACCACCCTCACTGTAAAAAAATTTCTTCCTTATGTCCAATCTAAACCTACTGTCTTTCAGTTTAAAACTGCTGCCCCTCGTCACATCACTACAGGCCTTCATAAAAAGTCTGTCCACATCTTTCTTATAAGCACCCTTTAACTTTTGAAAGGCCCCAATAAGGTCTCCCCAGACCCTTTTGTACTGTACTGTAGAAGTAACTTTGCAAATACTTATTAAAAAATAACTAATCTCATTAACACCAGGACGACAGGCATGGACAACAGCTGCAATTTAGTTAAAAACACCTGCTATCTCTGCTATAATTTTCTCAGATACACTATCACCCAGTCACTGGAATAGCTTTTGTTTTCCTATCCCCAGGAGCTGGATTTGCCTTGTTCTTCAGTCATCGATCGAATGTGATGGAGGGGATCCCTTCTCCTGTTTGCTAATGCAATAAGATAAAGAGGACATCAGATGACACAGGCACCATCCACTCCCTGCTTCTAAAACATTTACAACATCTCCCAATATGCTGTTTTGAATCAAATCAGGAAGAGTAGCAGCACAGTGGGTGGCAGAGGGGATAGCTGAAACTCAAGGGCTGTTAAAGTTTGCTCCTCAGCTTTTGCTTTTTCGTGCCAAACGGTCCAGTAGCAGGTTTTCACTGGTGGAAAACCTCAGGGGCTCAGTGATTGCATGTGTCCTACCCAACATCTTTCTCCTCTCCCTTGCCTTCTGCTTCTTCCCTCGCATCTGGAAGTTGAGGGTGCAAAATACTGAAACACAAGGAGGAGAGTCCACGATCCAAGGGAGCAACCAGTGGTTCACCCTTGGGACTTTTGGCCACATGATAAGTTTCTTGGAGGTCCTGGGGCTGTCACGATAGTACGCGTTGCAAGTTTTGGACCAAGTTTTTTAACTTCTGATAGGGACTATAAGAATCACATCCCTGCTTAATTCATCTCCCAATGTCTCAACCACAAGCTATTACCTTCCCTGCAGAAACTGTTGAGAAACTAAGCGGAACACCACACCGAGACCATTACAAACATTTGCTGGAACTTCTGGCTTTGAGAAGTACAACAGTTATTCCTCTACTATAAAAAAATTGTGGTATGAGGGGAGACAACCTCTCCCCCCCCAAAGAGCCATCACAAATGAAGCAGGTTACGTGTGTGGCCTAAACACAGTGTGTGAGGGAGGGCCTTGCTTCTCGTGCATCACAGCAGTTGAATCATTTTCCTTTTCCCAGTACGGCCATACGGCACCATCACAGAAGTCATCAGTTATAGTCAACCTACAGCCACACCGCAAGCGTGAGATGCTTTCCACGATTCCTCAGGCACGCTCGGTTCTCCAAATTGCCACACGCAAGAAGTGTTATTACTCTAATTAACTGATGGGGAAACCACAGTGCTGAATGTCTTGCCCCAGTCACAGCAAGATCCAGTTGCACAGGTAACGGGCAGCTGGTGTCACCCCTCAGCAGCCCATTACCTCTTAGCTGCCCACCTCGCTGATAAGGAGATAACCTCTCTGCGCTTGGGAGCTTCCTCCTACATACCTACATATTTTTCTTTTAATTGTGGAGCTACACCATGGGTCTTCGCTGTTCACCTTGTGGTTTTCCTCACCGCTCTGCCACAGCGCTGCAGGTTTGCTGGGGAGCAGGGGGATTACGAGCTGCTGCCCAGCAGATAAAATGCTAAATTACAGTCTTTTTCACCAGCTGTCTAGATGTTGCCAGGATGATGGCTTCAATACTTCTCCAGGCCATGCTCTTCTAATGAAACCGAGTGCGTCATCTAAACTTTAAGTCACTGCGCAGCTCACCACGCACTGAACTAAAGTAGACTGTGCATATAAAATGAGTGGACTACTTACTGTACCGACACAGTATTAAGATTTAGAGATGAGTAGCAATATTTCCCCAGCCTATTCGGTTACTTACAACAGTCAGAGAGACAGCGTGCTGGACCTCCTGCTTCTACATCAATCCTAAGCGGTCCACTGCCAGCTCATCTGATTGCCGAAATCGCCAGCCTGCTCCTGCTGCGTATGCTTGAGCAGGACCGTGCACCTTTGCTACGTGTCCTGCTTACACAAGGGGAGTTACCATAGAATACCAGCTTGGAAGGGACCTCAAGGATCATCCGGTCCATCCTTTCTTGGCAAAATCACAGTCTAGACAAGATGGCCCAGCACCCTGTCCAGCTGAATCTTAACAGTTTCCAATGTTAGGGAATCCACCACTTCCCTGGGGAGACTGTTCTCATTGTGGAGAATTTTCCTTTTGTGTCCAATTGGAAACTCCCCAGGAGTAGCTTGTACACATTACCCCTCGTCTTTTCGATGTCACTCTTTGTAAAAAGGGGAGTCTCCATCTTCTTTGTAGCCACCCTTTAAATACTGGAACAGGGTGATAAGGTCTCCCCTAAGCCTTCTTTTCTCGAAGCTGAGCAAACCTCGTTCCCTCAGCCTTTCCTCATATGGCAGGCTTTCCAGTCCTTTGATCATCTTTGTGGCCCTTCCCTGGACCCTATCCAGCCTGTCTACATCTGATGATTGCAGCTTCTGAATGGCACCACATGCAAATATTAATCAGGGGAATGCAATTATAGCAGTGACTTCATAAACTGAAAACCTAATACAGATACAATCTGTCAATGCCACCTCACACAGTAAAAATTCTTATTTAATTGGAAATATTCCCCACATAAGACAGACAAGTGCCTGCACCCCCAGGAAGGGTCCTGAGATGGGCATTAGGAGGACCAACAGCATAACTGCCCGTTCAAGAGGGGAGATAAGAAACGATGGAGCTAACCTTTTTTTTTGTTGTACTCATCTTCTGTTGCATTGGAGGAGTCCGAATGATAGTCCCGAAGCTCCTGTTCATACATCTCCAAAAAATTCTCATCTGTCTTGCCTTTTTTGGACTTGTCACCTTTCTTCTTCTTCTTTTCTCTGCCTTTTTTGGCTTTCTTCTTCTTTTTCTTTCTGTGCTCATAGTCATCCTCATCCTCACTGCTATACTCTCGTCGCTTTTTTTTCTTTTTCTTTTTCTTCGCTTCCCCATCCATCTCTGAGTCCTCAGACCTGCATTTCTTCTTGCTTTTTTTCTCCTGGCTTTCCGCTTCCCCATCTTCCTCAACTACCTCTTCCACTACCTCCTCTTCCTCCTCCTCTTCTACTTTGTTCTTTTTGGTCTTTTCTTTCATGTCATTATTTTTCACCCCTACACTTTTAACAACACTCTATGATTGCCTTAGCCTCACTTCTGCCACCAACCCTGGCTCCTTTACCAATTGCCAAAGTCCTTTAGTCCTGCTCTCCGTGCCTAGAGCTGGACTGCCCTCGCTTTGTGGTGTCCTTCCTCCCCACCAGCTCAGCGTGGGTATGTCCTGGAGTCCCTTGTCCTTCCCAAACCACGGGGGCCGACAGCTCACCTCCTTCTGACTCTTCCTGCCTTCCTTCACCTTTTTGACTGAGGCACCTTCTCTCTTTTGTCTCTCCTGGTCTTTGGAATGTCTCCTTTTCGTTATTATTATTTATTCATTGGTCTGTGCTGAGAACTTCCTCTTTTTTCCAGAGCTGCCTCAGCCTCTGCTCAGTTGACAATCTGGGTCTACGGTATCAGGAGGTGCCAATCAAGGTTGTAGCTCCCTGGAAAAATTGGTCAGATGAGGGCACATGTCCTTCATGTGCCAGCTCAGGATAGGATAAAACAGAGGCATTTCTCCTCTTCATAACATGTAGCAACAGAAACCTCATGAAAAATTACTTAGTGCTATAAAGTCATGTGGTTATAAGACAGATGGGCAGGTGAAAAAGGAGACCCACCAAGCAACCATATCGCACCGGTCTGCATTTCCTCTCCATTATTCATGGTGTCAGGATCACCTTACTGATAACAAAGGTCTCAATTTTACATGGATTTTTTTTTTTTTTTGACCAGCCAGACCAGTGACCAGAAAAAAAACCCAAACACCTCCAGGTTCTATGTCTGGAGACGTTCGTAGCATCAGCAACTCACTCCTGCATCCAGCTCCTCTCTCCCCCAGTTACTGTGCTGCGCCTCCAACCAAATGAAAAATCGATGCACAGTAAATAAATACAACAGTCAGAAGACACTGAATGCGCTTTGCACAAGCGGCCCTTACAACAGCCCATCTTGGGCAACCAAAGAGAAATGAAACGTCGATTAATAACTGAGCACAAGCACAAATATACCCCTCTGACAGCTCTCATGGGCAAATATTGAGGTAGAGGAAGGGGAAAATAAATGATGTAACATCACGGTTGGGAGGACACCGCAGCGTGAAGCATGCCCAGCACCCCACTTGTGCCCAGGGATGTCAGCATGGGGCTCACCGAGCATCTAGTACATGCAACAGGGGTTTCATTCCCATGCCCAGAGGCAGATATGGAAGGGACTGAGGGTCCTTCAACCTCTCTCTTCCCACCTGAGCCACCAGCACAGCTGTGGTCCAAGCCCCATGATGGTATAAGCGTACAGTCCCAACTGTTCAGCCCAGGTTGGCATGCAGCCCTGCAGAGGCTCTGGCCGGCTCTTGTGGCAGGTAAGGGAAGGACAAACACCATGAGACTGGGTCAATCTCAGCTGCCATCAGGATCAGATGATTTAAAGTCTAACTGCGAACGGGAAGAGAAAAGAAGAAAAATTATTTCTTCTCATGCAAAGGTGCTGTTATGGGTTTTGTCATAGAAAAAGAAATTTAATTAAAAATTGTGATATGGAAAACCATACTGAATTTCTCTGGTGTAGCTCGAGTGTACGTAAACCAAGCAGGGCAGCCAGCCTGGCACTAAATCACACAAATGGAAGAAGCGAGAGCTGAATTTATGGCAGGGCTGTAGGATGATGATACAGATCCTCCTCTACCACCCGCCCCGCCTGCGGGATAACTCAGCCCGCAGTTTCCTCAAATGATGAAGTGCCATTTGCTGATGGTACATTGCCCAAGTTAACGATACCGCAAGTCTTGTGTGGTACATCAAGAAGGTTCGGCCATGCTAATTCTTCAACGCACGTGATTTAAAACTCTTCCCAGCTGAATTTGGGGGCTTCCAGCAGCCAGCCTGGAAGAGGGGATGGCATCAGCGGTGGGTTGTCAGACACACCAGGAAGAGACATTTCGCTGGCAGGACGTGCAGCCCGGGCAGGATGGCAGCGGCATTGCCCCAGGCAGGAGCAGTAGAGGAGCTCCAGGCCCAGAGGATTTAGGGTTGGTTAGGGTCTGTCCCATCCTCCTGAGCAGGTGTTTGGCACCAGCGTCCAGCAATTTAATGTGAACAATCATTTTTTTAAAAAGCACTGTATTTTTTATGGCCTCTGATGCTGAATGGAAATCTTTCTATTAAGCATCATAAAGTGAATTATTCAAGGACAGATTCCAAGTAGGTTAAAGCACAGGTTTAGGATGAAACACAAGAATGGTTTTTCCAAGGAGCACGGGATGCTCAGCAGGACCCCAGGGCACACTGCTCTGAAGGGAACCATCCAGGCATGGGGATGCTGCCAGTCCCGAGGAGCTCAGGGATCCTGCAGAGATATTTGATGACGCAGCACATTTTCTCAGGCAGATTCTTTGCAGTGCGCTACATTCATAACTGTTACCTTCCCCCTCGCCGGGACAGCCGTCGGTCCACAGCAGAAATTGCAGACACAAACGTTTCAGCTTAAAGCTGGGAGCTGGATTCAGGTTTTGGCTGCTGAAAAGCCAGCCCTCTCCACCAAAAAAAAAAAAAAAAAAAAATACAGAACAGAACAAAAACATGCCTTCAGAGGCAGAAAAATCATGGGCACCCTCAGAAAAGCAAAGGTCGTACCTTTGTTATGCTTTCACAAGGTAAACACTTCATCGAACCGCGTTCCCCGAGTGATGCTGCTCCAAAGAGCTGCAGCTCTGTGCAGCAAAATACCGACAGCACCAGCAACTAAGGCCAAAAGGCAGCGTTACGATCGCTCAGGACAACTAATCCAGCTGCAAGATTGGTCCCTTCTACCCCTAAAATAGTTCTTCTAACATCTGCTCACCCCCACCCCATAGTAAGTTGCCTGCCCTTGACCACAGGTCTGTTGGGGTAGAAGAAATGCCTTTTTTTCCACCTCCCCTGTGCTGGGGCACTGGGTTTTAGGATGCTCAGGGCACCCGTGGGAGCAGCCTCAGGCTGATGCAGCCCCGGCAAGGGCTAAGGCCACGCACCGGCCCCAGCTACGTTTGCAGAAACGCCCCAATTAACGAGTCATGTGTTAGGAAGCAAGTTCTGAGGCACTAAAAGCACCAGCGGGACACCACGGTAGCCGTCCCAGTGAGAACCACTCCTCTGAGCTACCTCTAGCCTTGCGCTTGGCTTTCGCCTGGTGCAGCAGAGCAGGACCTCAGTATAAGCCAGAAATAAATCACTCCTGTCAAACGGGCTAAAATGATGGGGCAGAAGAGATATTTACCACGTCCCAATCAAATGTTGCTCCATACATGTCCTCCGCCTGTTGTTTTAATTAAAAAGAAATGTGCCAAGGATGCTCCAGCTCACTTTTGTTCTTTTTGTGAATAACAGCTGGGAGAAGAACAATGGGGTTTATTGGTGCATAAAGAACTACCGGGAAAGCAACCAAGTTATTGGTGAGAACCATTAGTTAAAACTGTCAACGGTATTTATATGGGTTTATATTCTTACCCTGCATTCAGCAAGAGATTCCCCCAAATCTTCCCTCTGACAAAGCCTCAGGCCAGAACCCAGCAGAGTGCCATGAGCCCAGGGTGACTTCTTGAATTATATCCGATTTGGTGTAGTACCAGAGATCAGAATTTGGCTCTTCGAGGTCCTAAGTCACCTGTAACGTCTTTTGCCTGGGATGCTAAAGCTTGTACAGTGCTTAGCCTGGAATTATCCCATTCTCAGCTAATAAGATTATTATTAATAATAATTATTAGGTAAATATTAGGCAAGGCATGAACACACCGTTTCCTTAGGTCATTCTCTTCTATCTGATTCCTATTTTGCACCTATTACCATAAAATCCAGATGTTCTGTACCCAGGCATCACGCAACACAGCTGACACATCCCAGAGAAACATTTGCTCTCGTCTCCTTCCCAAGGCAGATGCAGTGAAGCCTCTTGTTTCAGGAGAGGTTATTTTTCAACAGATGCTGCTTCGCACTTACGGTTAGAGAAATCTGTAATACTCATTGCACAACCTGGGGGCAATTTAAAGAAAAAAAGTGGGTGCCGGCATGCATGGTCTGTATCTAGATGCTCTTTTGGTGACCAACACGCCCCATGGAGAAGGTAAAGAAACTGGCTGTGAAGGACAGACAGCAAGACATGGGTCAGATACAGGCAAAGCAGTTTTCCGGATTATTATGAACATGCTGTTGTAGTCTGCCTCCCCTGCTGCTTCTGGGGGGCTCAGGTTGGGGTATAATCCAGAAAAAAAGGGCATCCTTGAACCCCAGCAGGCAGGAGAGCTTCAGGGGGCTTTGAAGCATGCGATGCTCTGCCCAGGGCACCCGCCAGCCCCGGGGGCACAGCAGGGTTGGCAGCCGCAGCTGTAGTATTGCAGGGCTTTATGTTTTTTTATGCATATACTTGGCAGCAGGGCAGGATCTACCCCCACCTCTGGATAGCTTCTTAAAAATACTCCCTGCAGCCCAGCACGCCGTATACTTATAAAATACGTACACACAGTCCATCTCCTTCAGAAAATAAATGTATTTAGTGCCACAGAAATAAATACCAAAGGATTGCTTTAATGGAGCCATTTCATTTCTCTCCCATGTACATCAGTAACGCACAAGTTTACACCAGGCTGGGCAGAGGAGGTGCTGGGGGAGCCGTTTGCCGGCGTTGCAGCACCAGTCATTACAGATTTAATCAGTCCTCACGGTGCCTACTAAGAGCTTTGCTTTTTCTTCCAGCCCCAGTTGACTACTCATTACTTTTTTTTTTTTTATTTTTAACTCAAATAACAAAATCTGCATCTGCATTGCAATCCCGTCAGCCCAACGGCCCAACGAGAGGCGGTTGGGGATACTGGGGTACAGAGCGCAATTCATCTCAAAGACAGGTTTTAATGCGTCCATGAGCTTCGGTGGGAGCTCGCTGCCTTCAAGCGTATGGGCATGACGGCCTCTGCTGGTAAAACGGGGCTTAGCCAAGAGAAATATTTCCCCAGCAACTGCTACGAGAGGTGCCAAGTGTCCCGCAAGATGAGCGGCGGTCCCCGGTCCCCAGGAGCTGCAGGCGGCCATCGGCAGGGACATGCTTATAGACCCTGAGCCCTCAAAAACCTCAAGAGAGCAGCTCCCGTACCCATCTCAAACTCAGGAGTGGGGAAAATGCTTTACCCAAGGTAGTAAGAAAAAGCCTCGAAAACAGGAATAAAGCAGAAGGGCTCTTAAGAGAAATTGCCTGGGGAAAAAAAAAAAAATATATATATATATATACACACACACCCCGGCTCTTTCAAGAACGGGTGATTGAATTTGGGAGTCTTAAGACTATGTCAAAATAGGGATTTGTGTGACTCTTCCACAACGCAGAATGAAGTCTCTCCTGTTGCCCGAACAAGCAGGCATCGGAGCACAGACTCCACCGGCATCCCCGGCACCTCCAGGAGCTCACCTGTACCTCCTCGGACAGAGCATCACCTCCTCGGGCATTACACATCACCTACACGGCTTCGGGTGCCAGAGGAGCTGCAGGAGCAGAGCTCAACGTAGATCAGTGCCCAAACGTTTTCCAGAGGTTTTTACCCTGATGAAACTTCTGACTGAAACAAGGAGGTGCTGGGTGAGCGCAACCACCTCGTCTACACTTCCCTGGGACTGTGGCACCTCTGATTTCATGGCTCTTGTCAGACACGGAGGATCTGCTCCAGATACTCACAGCTGGCAAGTTACACACGCAACACTCCATTAAGGCTTATTCACAGCCATGAGTTGTTTTAAAAGCCACAAGCCCAGAAAGAAACAGCATCTTTCATGTCGCTACCATAAAACAGATCCCTTATAAGAGCAAGCGTGTAAGGAAAGAGGTGCTCTTCATTTTTATCAATTTAATTCACAGGGTTTAAGCACTGTTAAGAATTAATTAGCAGCAATTAAAAATACATTGACCTGTGATTACGGCTGTGGTTATGTGTCCTTAGAAAGTCAAGTTGAGCCTATGCGTACTCAGCAAATAGAAGCAGCTCAAAAAAATCTCTATTTGCAGCCTTTTTGCATAAACAGAGGGGTCTCAAAGCTGAGAAGTCAAATTCTGCCACCAAAGGAGCTGTGCAACAGGGGGGTGGGAAGAATGTAATTCAAGCCTTCTTGTTCAAGGGAGCTTTGCAACATGAGAAAACAGGGAAGGTGCTGACTGCATTTTCACCCACTTCTCCAACTGCCTTTTTGCAAAGTGATAAGAAAATAAGACCCACAGAGATCAGGAATTTCAAGTGTACGTAGATACACTCCAATGCATAAGGGTCTAGACTATAAACTAAACAACTTAAGGACATTATTTCTATTTAAACCAGCTGTGCAGCCATCCCAAAGTAAGGCATTAACCACAAGTACTAGTATTGCATGTGGTTTCCTGTTGAAGAGGCTTTTTCCTTAAAGACTAACGGTTCAAGTCCTGCTGATTCCAAGAGAATGAGAGATTCATCCCCAAGACTGTAATTCATCTATTCATTTTGATCATAATATACACTTGCCCAACCACCAAAAGCGTGAAGGAGGATTCAGAGCACCAGCCACTTCCGTACCAAGTACTGAGCATCCCCACAGACTGCGAGGCTCCTTTATCATCTTGTGCAGGAGTTATTTTAAGTTTCCCCAAGGAGGGATCAACCTACCTCCTTGCATCTTAAAACTTTCTGACATATCCGTTCTGCCAGAAGGCTATAAAATCCAGCATTTCTTAAAAAGGCTGTGACTCATATCAGCTTTAAGTATTTCAAAGGACACTGCTCTTTGCCCCTCGATGAAGAACACCACAGATCACAACGAGAGACAGCAGCAGAAGTGAATAAGTGGCAGGGATATGAGGAGAAAAGCAGCTATCTTCAGGTATTGAAGCAGGGGTAAAGAACGAAAAGTTTTGCAAGGTATTGGAGCAAGGTGAGATTTAAAGCACAAGTAAAAACATCAAAGTCAATGGGATCAACCGATGCTTGAAGCCTCAGCTACAATCAGAGCAGACCCAAGCAAACGGACAGCTTTTCAAAAATTTATTTACTGGAAGAGTGGTCAAACATTGGAACAGGCTGCCCAGGGAGGTGGTGGAGTCGCCATCTCTGGAAGTGTTCAAAAAATGTGTGGACGTGGTGCTTCGGGACATGGTTTAGTGGGCATGGTGGTGTTGGGTTGACGGTTGGACCTGATGATCTTAAAGGTCTTTTCCAACCTTAATGACTATGATTCTAAGTGGGAATTTGAGCCCATATTGTTATTCCATACCACACTGTTGAACCTGCTGTCTGCAGCGGAGACCAGGCACCATTCCAGCCCAACATCCCCAATAGCCTGAGCTTCCCCCTTCTCACTCCAGTACCATCTTCAGCAAGGACAGATGGATGCTGGCACCATCCCAGCAGCCACTGCCGCAGCTCTGATGATCTTCATCCCTAGCTCAGTGCCTTTTTCTCCATTCAGAAGAAAAACTGTCAAAGCCATCCCTGATCTCCAAGGTGTATGCATTTCACACCTCCCCCCAGCTTGAGTTTACAACCCCATATCCACCTGTACCCAGGGTTGCAACTTCCACTGGGGAGAGGAGATTTAAAGAGGAAAAAAGGGAGGCAAGGAGCGAGATCCATAGTCTCCTGCTAATTCCTCCAAAGGACCAGGTTGCATTTCCACCCATCTTCTAGCTGCATCATGAACAGCACATCTTTGCTACGTTGATCCATCACCTGCAGATATAATCACCCTTTTCATTAACCTGACTGTTCCTGAGACTAGATCTACCCCTGAAAAGTGCTATAAAACAAGTTACAAGCCAAAGGGGATGTTTAGGGAGCACTGGGGCAGACAAGTCTTCTGCAAATTGTTTCACCTGAACTTGCCTTTTCTTTGAAAGGCTTGAGGAAGACCTAAGAGCAAGCAGTGAGTGCACAGTGTGGCAGCATTAGCTTAGGATGCTCAAAAAGAGGATTTTTAAGGTTGGTTATGAGAAACAATAAGGTCAAGAGAGTGGAAACATCAGCTGTTTGCTGTCCTTGCTAGGGCAGAGGTTGCTTATAGTGGAGTAGAGACTGATGTAGAAGACAAGGTGAGGGAGAGAGGGGCGATCAGCTTGCACTTTCCACCCGTACTCCACTGAGTGTCTCTCACTCTCCCACGTCCCCAGTTGGCATTTCCCTGGGGGACGGAGCCTTGTGCACAAGCCAAGCCCACATTGTGGACCACAGAGAGATCGACCTGCTCCCACGTGCGCAAACACCCTGCTCAGGGGCAGCCAAGGAAAGAGATTCTCCCATGGATTAAGAATAAAAACACCTCCTCCTTTGAAAAACACATTAATTAATGGCATTCATTAGGGAGCTAGCCAGGAAACTAGGTAATTTAATTTCTCAAGTACACAATGTCAAGAAAGATAATGGGCCAAAAGCCAGTGCTGCCAACAAGGTGAAACCTCTCTCATTTATTATCTGCGAGGTGGGGAAGTCAAGCATGAACGTCAGAGTGTCACTAGAGAAACCAGATACACCGAGCCAGCGCTAAATTATCCAAATGAATCCATTACATCTATTGCTGTCACGCACCATCCGAGGGAGATGGGAAAAGTCTCCCAGCTCACCAGTGATGCCATGGGCCAGTGCTCTCTTGCAGGTGAGAGGGTTTTCTGGGCAAGGCACAACACAGAGTGAGTCAATAATTTTAGAGAAAAGAAAAAAGAAAAACCTACCAGCCAGCAATTTGCCATGGGAAATCATAAGCAAATAAAAATTTAAATAACATTCCTCTAAAATACTTTCGTGCTCATGAAATGCTGATTTAACCAAGAGCTACAAAAATGGTTTTAAATCCCCAGACTAGTTCGCAGCATTAAACGCACAGGGAGGCTGGGTCAGTTGTCCCTGACAAGTGATGCCCCATCTAGGCTGTGTTTGGGGAAACAATGGAAAAATCAGGCCAGGTGACTTTCTTGCCATTATCTACATAAAAAGTGACGGAAACAATCAAGCCTAGTAATTTTGGTGTGCATCTCTGGTTTTCTTCCAAACATATCAGAGAACTTACACACAAATCAGTCTTTTACAGCAAGTAGTCAAGCCAGAAAGCTCTGCCAGCCTCTGAACAGGTAATTTGGGGCTCGGAGAGATAATGGATTTACTACAGCACTTGCCCAAGCTGACTTAGCAAAGCATGGCTAGAGACATGAGAAAAGAAGCCCAATCTCACCCCCTTCCTCCACACAAGAGTTGAGAATTTGCACCTCGGGCTGACAAAGCCTTCCCTTTCCAGGGACCAGGCAGGTAACCCCAAAGCACCAGATTCAGCAGCAAGAGGCACCTGGCCAGAGCTAAGAAGCCCATTTTGACTTAGTAAGGCATGGTTTCAGCTCCAGAAGTGTTTTATGGGAAGAGGAGATCTTTTTAAAATTTATTTCTTTTAAAATACAAACTTAAAAATGGCAAGAGACTACCAGCACAATCCGTCCAGGGTATTATGAGTCCTTAAAAAGTCTTGAGGCTCTGGGAGAGAAGAAAAAACACCACCACCTCCAATTTTACAAGGTGTAAGAACAGTATACCTGTACCCACCTACTTGTTCCCAGCCCATCCTCAGGGTCCAAGACGATGCTCTCGCAGCGGTCACAGCAAATCCTGCAGTGGTCAGTGGAAGCGAGACTGCCTCAAAACAAGTATGTACAGGCCAACTCCCATTTCTTTTCCATCCCTAGAGAAATGTAAACATCTGCCCCCTAAGATCAGTGCGTTATTTTTTGTAATTAACATCATTACAGTGCACCATTACGTTCTCCTAATTCATAAAAAGGACTGCGCTATCACACTATATCCAACAAGGGAAATCTATTCTTTCTATAGGACTGGTTTGAAACTACTTTTGGATACATCTGATCCCTTTGAAATTGGAATTCAAGCAGTTTCACTGAAACCCCGTTCGGTTTTTGTATTCAGGAACAGAAACCCTACCCAGTACATACCTCCAAGGGAAAGCATTACCATTATCCAAAATGGCATTAAGGTTTAATACAAACAACGCAGTAATCCAGCCTTTTAAAATTCAATAATGGCTCCTCTGATTTGACACATAGTGAAGCTAATTGCAGAACGACCATTAACTTCAGTGATTTGGCTGCAAGCTTCCTGACAAATTCAAAATTACATCCAAATCACACAACACCATTTATAATGATGTAAAATATTATACACTAAATTGAAATCAAAGCTAAGAGATGTTTCTGTTTACTTAAAAGGTACACAACTAACAAACACAATTTTTAATTTTTTATTTAAACCTAGGCACAGCCTACCAAATATGTAATCTTTAATGGAAACAGCATGATCGCTAGGAGTATTTAGTGCTTCCGGTGAAGCCAGTGCCACTGTTGCCATTAGGTAGCAGGAGTGTTTGCAGAGTTCAGACTGATAATTGACGTAACTACGTAAATACGTAGACCCTGATGCATGTCCTCCAACTTCAACGGAGTTAAGCTTCCGAAAGGATTTCTATATCAGATCCACATATCAGAGACGAGAAGAGCAGCAATGATTACAGCCTGTACCTTGAATCTGGAGACATCTGCAGCAAGCGCGCCAACTCCATCAGCTACCTTAGCCTCCCTCACTTGAAGATAAGGATCTAATTCAATAAACCCAGAAGGGCTCAAGCGCTCAGTTCTTCAAATGTTGCCAAACTGCCTCTGGAATGGCCCTTGATTTCCTCTCCTGCACACCCACAGCCTCCCCGAAGCCTGCGGCAGGGCTGCCAAAATACCGCTCGGCATCCCTGTGCTGCCTCTGACTCTCCTTTCCCGAGGGATGGAGAAGCTGCGTGGTCCAACAGCATGCGTGCACACCCGTGGCTAGAAATTTCCAGGCAGGGATCACAGAATCACTAGGTTGGAAAGGACCTTCAAGATCATCAAGTCCAACCATTAATCCAGCACCACCATGTGCCCTAAACCATGTCCTGAAGCACCACATCCACAGGTTTTTTGAACACTTCCAGAGATGGTGACTCCACCACCTCCCTGGGCAACCTGTTCCAATGCTTGACCACTCTCTCAGTGAAGAAATTTTTCCTAATATCCAATCTAAACCTCCCCTGGCGCAACTTGAGGCTATTTCCTCTCGTCCTATTGCTGGTTACTTGGGAGAAGAGACCAACACCCTTGTCACCACAACCCCCTTTCAGGTAGTTGTAGAGAGCAATGAGGGCTCCCCTCAGCCTCCTCTTCTCCAGACTAAACAACTCCAGTTCCCTCAGCTGCTCCTCATAAGACTTGTGCTCCAGACCCCTCACCAGCTTCATTGCCCTTCTCTGGACAGGATGCCCAGACACACCTGTGTTTTATACCTTAAATACCTTCCCATGCTGCAAATGTTGTTTTACCTTTTAAGATGGTCATTAGCAATGTAATCAGGACCAGAGAAGCCTCTGCATACTCTGTTCCCAGGAAAAAAAAAATTGATTTTATTTGCAATTTCGTATTTGCTCTGCAGTGATATTAGAGCTCCCAGCTGCAACTGGGTTCCTGCTGTGCTGAACACTGCAATAACTACATCAAGAGGGAAAGTCCTTGCCCCAAAGGCTCTGTGTAGACAGGAGAGACACAAAGCTAGTAGGGCAGTAGCACAGCTATGACCACTGAGCAGGTCACCACGGCCAAGCTGGGGGCACCTCCTGACTCCATTAGCTGCCCTGCTCTAGCAATCACTGAGTCACCAGCAACAACATGCACCAAAACCCCAAAATTTACTGTTTTCCTATTTTCCTTGCTGTGTGCAGCCACCTGCATGTAGGGAACCAGGTTCGGGGCCGGGGGGGGGCCATAGATGCTCTTCACAAACAACTAAAGCAGTAGTGGCTCCTGAACAAGCTGATCATGAGCAAGTTTAAGGTTTTCAACATCAGAGCAAGGAGGTTCTCAAACAGTCCCCCAAAAACAATAGTGGGCACAAACACACAGATGGACTTGGCAGGGGTTTGCGGCCTTCATGGATTAAGTACTTCATGGGTTAAGCTGGAACTGGACTTGGTGATGCATGTGGTCCCTTGCAACCCTGCATCCTCCAAAATAATCACGTTGTGAGCAAGTGTCATTACAGTGGCACGTCGCAAGATCAATTCTTCGCAGATGGTCCATGGCTCATCATCCTGACATTGACTTACTAGTGTTGTCTGTCTTGATGGCACTTCACCATTCCCAGGGCCTGATCCAGCCATCATTTATACCAATTACAATTAGCAGCACTTGCCCCACCAGGGGACTTGTCCCCACCATGGGTACCTGGTCATAGAATCATAGAATGGTTTGGGTGGGAAGGGACCTTTCAAGGCCATCTAGTCCAACCCCTCTGCAGTGAGCAGGGACATCTGCAACCAGAGCAGGGTGCTCAGAGCCCCGTCCAGCCTGACCTGGGATGTTTCACAGTGCCAGAGTCGGGCACTCAAACAGAAGATCACTGGCCCCAGCTCACCTGCTGTCAGCCTAAGCCTTGCAGATGAACACTTCGATGCAAAAGCAGGTCATTCACATCAGCTGCTCAGCTACCACGCGGTAAGTCCTGCTCTTCCTTCAGCCCCAGATGCTGCTGCTGCCCTGTGACGCATATGTCCATGTACCTGGGCAGGGCTTCCCAGCTGGGGCCCATCTCAGCTAAATATGTGCTATAGCTGTCCACATGCCAGCGGCCCACCCCACACCTCTGCCAGGGTCGATGGAATACTGCTAAGACGAGGCGTCTCCACGCGCAGGGATGAATCCCACCCAAGAACACGCAAGGGTGGCCCTGCCTTTTCCAAATCCAGGGGATGCAGAAGTTCTAACAAAGAAATTTTCATACCATGATCACCTACTGAAGGTATTGCTTTCTGCCCATCGCACATCTTCACGCTCTTCTGCGACCTATCAGAGGTCTTCTGCTATTGCTGTACAGATTGGATCCTTTCTTCTTTTTCTCTCGCGGGCAGGATAATAGCCCATCACTGATACAAGGCAGGAAGCTTACAGTAACAGCTCTGATCGCCGCCGGACGCAGCCGTCAAACATACGCTACAAGGAAGGTGCAAAATCGTACAAACACTTTACATACATCTCCTAGCACCCGCTGGAGGACCTGGACTGACACAGCTACTTTCATCTCTAAACCCCAGAAAATATAATTAAGAGCTCTTTGCAGACAGGGCCTCAAAGAGGGAAGGTCAAAGGTCTTGCCAAAAGTCTGGGGTAAAGATAGTGTCATGCACTGAAAAAGGACCCCATCTCAAGCTGTTAAAAACAATCATTTCTTTGCAAAGCACCTTGGACATGAAGCACACCAAACATCTGGCGTCTTTTCTTTCCAATTTGTGCGTTCAGCACAACACATCAGCCATTGATCAAGCCCAGCTGAAAGTCCTGTGCCTTAACTCTGCCCTAGGAGAGATCAGAGAGGATGGAGAGCTGAGAACAGCTGCAAAACTGCTGGGGTTTTATTTCCTTTAAAAAAAAAAAAAAAATCAAAGCTTTTTTTTTTTGCAATCCTGTCCAGACATGTGTGTTGTCTTCATCTTTTCAAACACTAATCATCCCCAGAAAGCTTACAACACAGCTAAAGGTTGAATTTCCAAGACCTGTTGTTTGGAAGCTACCAAAGCAAAGCCTTTTGTAGTGCTTTTGCAGATTGGAAGTGTTTTTACTCTTACAAACGCCATCCCAACTATGATACTGGATTTCAAGTGGTGATTGTGAGTCTGCTTACACACGTGGGCTGAATGGGTTTATTTCTCTCTTTTTGTTCACACCAAATCTCCGAGTCACGCTGGTGGCATTGCCTACCTCTCATAACGCCATCCTCCTCCTCCCCCCGAAGATCCTTACCTTGAGGAAGAGCTAAGATTTTGCAGCACACAAACTACTTGAGACGGGCACTGAAAGAAAGTCAACTTTCGGCCAAAGTTTCTTCACTCGGATATTGTTTCGCCTCCATTCTTGTATCAGTGATAGAATTACGACCAACAAAAATATTTTTGCTAAGAGGATTAGTTTAGAAGATTTCTGCCAAGGAGGATTAGAGGCATTGTTACAAACTGCCAAGAAACAAGAGTGCATGTGTGTCTGGGAAACGATAAAAGTAACATAATTGCTGCTGAACTTGCCCAGATAACACCAAATAAATACAAAACTTTCTATTAAGCTGACATAGAAAAGCTCGCAAAGTTACAGGGATCCAGACCTAACCCAAGAAATATTAATAACCCTTATCTGTCTGTGCCATGGATTTACTCTCAGGCTGTCAGAGCTCATCTAGTTATTTCCTGCAGGACTTGCTGCTTGCTATACCTTATCTGAATAGGGCTGTAAGAAGCTGTAAGCATGCAAATACGCTTCCCCAAAATGCACTACACCAATTGCCTCCCCAAGTATCCTCTGTATTATTTGTCCGGAGGTGACTCCATCGCAGCTGCAGAAGTCATCTCCATCCCACGACGGATGCAAACACTCAGGTCCACATATAATGTTAGGGAACCAGATAACCAGCCTGCCCTGAACTTTATTTCTGAGGCCGATTGATTTCTTGCCCCCTCTGAAATCAAACCACCCTCCAGCATGACAAATCCAATGGGCTATCCAGAGATAAAGCTCTGCCTCAAGACAAGACATGCTTGGCTACCTCCTGCCAGCAGAATGACTAATAAATTATATTACAGCACAGGTGAGCAGCAATCCACGTTTAACACCTATTTGCACTGACATTTCTACCTCTCATGGTAAACAGCTGGATTTTGGTCTAGTGACCCCAGATCCGTACAGCACTGAGACTGGTCAGATTGGATGGCAACATTTATACTTGTAGTTAAATGTATTTTTTAAAAACAAAGCTTCCAATATGAGAATTCAGCATAGTCACAATAATGGTTCATCATGGTCCACGTCTGACTTCATCTCCCAACATCACCTTTCGTGTTGATGCCTGCTAGATTGAAGCAAGACTGAGTTTGGGTGCCCAGGAAGGCACCGGCGCACAGAGACCATGCCGAGATAAACTAAGCTGCTTGACTTGTTAGTTTTCAGGCACATTTCCAAGCTTTTCACTACTCTTGTTTGAACTTTCTAACGTTTTGCAAGCTTGATGACGAGACTATTGCAGGGGTGTTATGTCAGAGCCACACAGGGACCCCTATTTCCACAAGGACACTTCCCACTGCAGTAGGAGTTCACGGTAAACCTTGTTTCATACCTGTGGACTTCTTTCATGTATTGAAGATCAGATATTTATTTATTTTTCAGCCTGTAAAATGTAGATTAAGAGCCAAAAGTACCTAACTGAGAGTCTGGCTCAAAACCCAACCCATCGAGCCTCCCGAGAAGGTTTTGCACCAGCCCTGCCATACCTGGCACGCAGAAGTACCTGGGCAGAAATCCCCACTGCTCTGTGTTGTAGTACCAGCTACGCAGCTGTCAAGAAGCAAACAAGCAATGACAGGTTTTCACGCTGTTAGCTTCAAAATTAGATTCCTGGAAATGCTGTTTTAAGCCCAACTCCCAATATCCACCTACATGATCATAAATAAGCATGGCGTTACCACACAGCTAAACTCCAGGAACAAGAGGAGAAGGGCGGTTATTCGTGTTTCCTACCTGCTAGGAGAAAGGGACAATATGGCAGGAGCAAAGAGAGCTCGTCTATGTGCATATATATATGCACAGGAAGAGTATACTAAGGACCAACAGCAACTGAAGCACGTACACAAATGAAAAGGAGAGAGAAAAGTAACCCAGCCCAGCCGGCGCTGCCTTTGCGACGGACTACAGGACACAAAGGATGAAGGTGAACGAGCAAGGCAGACGTACAATATCAAACAGGTGAAATAATCTGCTACGAAAAAACCATGGAGGGCACCTTTCCAATCAAAGATGAAGAGGGACATGGTATTACCGCACATCCCCGGTCTGGGAGTCATAAGTAAGTCATAACCCATGCTGAGGTCAGCTCTGCCGACCAACTGAACCGAGAAGCCAACTGAAAGCAAACCAATTCCCAGCATTTTCTAGGGGGCAAAGGCTCAGTTCAGAAAGCGCTTTTGCAGCTGATCAACTCTAAGCATGTAATTCAGCCCACGGGGTAGAATCCTGGCCTTAGTGGGAAGCTCTTACTGAACCGGATTGAGGCAAGATTTTGCCTGTTGGGCTTTGTGAGGACTTGGGGCCTTCCCTGAATCCAGACGGGAATTTCAGCTCTTTGCAGAGAAAGCATTTGTGCAATTTCTTCACAAAGAAGTTGCACAAGGCCAAAATTTCCAAGTGTTGCTGTCCTAAACCGAGGCATGTTTTCACGGGGGCTGGACAACTTCAGCTCCTGTCTTCTCAGACCCATCCTGCCATAAGCCAGCACCTTGCAGCCAGGTGCGGTTCCCAGCTTTAGCATCTCAAGCTTGGCTTGTGATGGCTTGGCTTGAGACTTAATGTCATCAACCCATCAAAGTAATTGAGTACCTCCTTCACTGCAAGCCTGTCTGCAGTCTCACTGGAGCTAGCGCTTGCCAAACTAAACAGCCCTTTAAATGTTATGGTGGATGAAGTTCACTGCTGCCTCGTTCATGGGGAACGCGATGCTCTTTGTAGCATGCGCTAGATAAGCAGCCACTTACTGCATTCAGCTCTTTAACCAGAAGACACACAATTCCTTCCCCTTTTGCGTAAACTCTTCAAGTCAGAAGGTTTTCTGGAAAAATTCCCCAGGACATCGCTGATTGATGTTTTCTTCAAAGGCCACCAGTTCCTGCTGGTGTCACTAGAAGAGCAGCCTATGCAATCCTGCCGGGCTCTGGGCAGAGCTGAGGACATGCCTCCCCTCATTATCCCTTGCCACAACATGGAACAGTCGCCAAGATATTCAAAACCATCAAAAATGGGGGTGACAAGCAACATATGATATTTTATGGAATCCTTAATGTTAAGCTGTTAACACACCCTCATACATGCATACTTCAGCATTAACATTTTTGCAACATGCTTAACCAAGAGCTGTCGTCAAAGTATAACTTTAGCTAACCTAGACCATTGCACCTCACCCACCGTGGGAGGTCAGTGATTAGGACCATGCAACACTCTGCTTGGGTTCCCTTGGGTTCCAGGCCAGCAGACACTAAAGATGTGCTTAAAATTAAGCCTCAGACCCCAGAGTCCAAATTAGGGATGCCAGCGGTGACATTAGAGCTGTTCAAAGAACAGGGCATTGCTCCAAAATTCAACAGCATGTTGTCTCCAATGCATAAAGAACAAATCATGCCTTTTCTTGAGACACACATCTTGTCATGAGAAGGTACAAAGCAGAACAATTCAAATATAGAGTTAATAGATGGCTTGTGAAAATATAACTCTTCTTGGTCTTTTGACAGAGACTTTTAAGATTTACTAGCACAACATTCACATGCAAATAAAGATAAATAAAGCAGGGAAAGCACAAAAGGCTCCTCACCCTGTACCATTTTACCATCAATTTTTTCAGCACAGTTCAGCCCTTGCTGCCAGGGCCAGATCTTCAAGTCTGTATTAGTCTGCATTATTTCATTTAAGGTATTAAACAATAAACCTCTCATTTCACACTGCAGCAGCCTGGGCTACACACCCCCACGATCATATGGATTTGGGGAAGTTTACTATAATCATAAGCTATCAAGTCACCACATAAGCTTTTATTTTCCCATTATTAACTTACATAAATTCAGCTCCTTTGAGGGCAAAGCTGTGGCAGAGGAGTGAACAGAACACTCTGCTCCTCTTTGCCTCAATTTATGCATATTTTTACAAATATTCTCCACCTGTGCTAAAGAGCAGCACTCATTTTTTATCTCACCTGCCTTTTCCTGCAGAGGACAAGGTGGTGAGATTTTAAAAAAAATGGTCCCAGTTTAGGTTTTCTACCTGACTGCAAAATATTGGCATCAGGCTCAAGACAAACAGAAGCTGTTTCAGCATTCCTTTGCATGCCTCCAGCCTCAAGACTTTTTATCTGCATATTTTAGTTACATTCTCCTTACAAAGATAAAAGAGTCTTAAGGTTTGGGGTTTTTTTTCCCCTTCTGTAATTCTGGTGGGTAAAAAAAAAAAAATTACATTATAACCTTTGGATATACCACAAATTGACTTTGTTGGGACTCTCTTGGGGGAGGGAAAAGGAGTCTGAGCGCATCTAGAGTTTGGGGTATAAAAGACAGAAAGGTGAAAATTGTTACTCTACCAGCACACCCACCAGCAGACTGGAGCTTCTTTCCCCACCACATGGTGATTGCTCTTGCTCTACTGGTGCTCAGCCGGTTCCCATCTTCAGCTGCTGGTTGCAGATTGCTAAATGAAGCCACCTGAGAGAGAACACCTTCTTCCCCAGGTCTCAGGTGCCCTCAGCAGAGGAACTGGCCAAGGCAGCCAGGAGGGGAGTCAGGGTACTTACGTGCCAAAGGCATCTCAGCTCTCTCTCAGCTGAGAGCCCTGTCAGAGTTAATGAGAGCTTTAAAAAAATATGAAGCCAGCAAGGACCTATTGACCTCTGAGAGATGGTGGGGAGATGATAACATGGCGGGGAGGGGAGGAGGAATAATTAATTGCACATTAAGCAGATGTTCTGCCATTTCAGGCTTCACCCATAATTTCATTTCTCCCATTTAACTCACCTTGACTTTCTCAATATATTATGGACTAGATCCATTTTATCTTTTCATATAAAGGAGGAAAACCCCTCCGGTTTCTGACTTTTAACATCAGTACAAAGAACAGGAAAATCCCCTTCTCAAGGCACAGAGCAGGTTTGTTTGATGGTCTATCCTATACAACAGATAGTATCTTCAGTCCTGAAGTTAAATAGACCTTAAGGTATTTGTTTGGTTTTCAGTACTCAGACGTGAGCACAGATATCCTCCCTCTTTCCCAAGCATTTTCTGCTTGGGCAAAGGAACAAAGAACAACTGGGGAGAGCTGTGCATGATGGCCAGCTTCACCTGCACTCGACCAAAGGACAGGTCACCACTTGCAACAGAAACAAAATTAGGTCAGTGCAGAAGCCTTAGGAAAACATGATCCAGAAACCCTGGTTTGAAGACACCATCTGAAGTTCTTCCCCAGGTCACAACTCATCAGATGTACTTTCTTTTGGAAAAGGAAAAGTTTTCACTGTAATTAAAACAGTAAATAATGAATTATGCACCTGGTTTTATGAAGATCCATCCATCGCTGCAGGCCAACAGCAAACTTGAGCAAGTGATGTCTCACGAAGTCTCTTTGGAAGAGCAAATCTTAAGTCTTAATATTGAACTTTGAAGACATTAAACATCTCAAGCCCACCACAGGGTGTTACGGGGGGGGGTGTTAGGGGAGTTTCTGCTCAAGCACTAACTGGAGCGGCACTGCCAGCCTGCGACACAGCATGGACCAGCAGGTCCCAGCCAGGCACGTTCACCCTACAGCATACCACACCTCAGAGAGAAAATACTGAATTTAGGCCTTGTTTCGGTTTACTTGTTACGATGGCAAAGCACTTTTCCACAAATGGTTGTTTATGAGCATGCCCCAGTTTTCAGAGTTTGTGTATATGTGAGCACATATTGAAGTAGTCTTTGCTTTATTGGCTTTTATAAATGCAAAAAGACAAACCTTGGAACAAATAATGGAGCCAGTTAGTGAACAAAACTGCTTCAAAGAGCTAAAGGACCGAAGTATTAGAAATGTTTTGAGTCAGAAGTTCAAAGTCTATTGTTTGAGATATAAATCATAAGTTAAAGGGGTAATGGGAAACATAGTCCAAAAGTCAGTCTGAGTTAGACTTTGGAGTTTAATAAAGAATAAGATATATTGCAACATGGATTTCCTAAACAGAGAGAGTTCCTGACTAACCTCAGTTCTCTCTCTGATTACTGCCTATTTTTAAATAAATTAAAATATGCCAGCTCTCTTATATTTGCAAGTTAGTCTGGATTAAGTTGCAAAGTAGAAAATAATTCAGCTACAGAAGGTGTGGACTGATTCAAGCATTGTTGGGCAGTGAAGAGGAGACAAGGGGTCTTGCTGAAAGGAGAATCAATGAACCAGAGCTTATCAAATGGAAACCCAAGGGGTTGTGTGTGAATGAAAGGTATGGACCTAATTTAAAGAAAAAAATTACAGGAATAATCAATATGAAAGGAAAGGTCTTTTCATTCCTTTGAATTAAAATATGTTCCAAGCATACGGAGAAGCTCCAAGCACATGGGACCAGCTCCCAGCACCAGCCTGCCCACCTCATCCTTCTCACCCTGGGCCTCCTATCTGGCAGCTGATTGCGTCGGGTTCTTTGGCCTTTTTAGGTCTTTTTCATATCAGTCCCAGTGAATGTGATAATGAGAGGAAAAATGCTACTCAGGTGCTGCATTAATATCCTCATTGAAAAATAAAATTTATGCTTGGGAAATTTTTAGATGTGGTTCATTTGGCATGCCTTTGATCTGGCAACAGTTACCCCTTCTAGATATACCTACCCCACCAGAGAAAACTCCCCAAAAAGCAAGAAATTTGGAAAAGCATGCAGACAACCCTCGTTCAAATCAGAGAGCAAGTTATCAGTGGGGTGAAGATAATGTTTCATCGCACAAGCATCAAGGCCATAGCAATCTTGAGCTGCTGGATTCAGCAAAGAGCAGAAGAACCGTGCTGTACCCCCCTCACTTACACAGAGCACCTACCTAAATCCAGTACAGCTGACTGGCTTGGGGACAATATTTTAGATATTTTGCCATTAAAGCCAGATTTTCTGCATGGTTGTGAGCTATTGCCCATGGGGAGCCAAGTTCTCTGCCTGCACAGCCAGGATGGGTGGCCCAGCACCACACTGATGGACCCACAAGTGCCGTGGGAGGGCACTGACTTCCCAAACTCTCTCACATACAGCCAGAATATGGATTTTTTTGAGTAGCCTCCATCTGACACAAGCATGAGTTAGCTCAAGCCATAACCAAACACCTCAGATGGTGATAGTGGTGATTGCCCTCGTGTGCCTTAGGTCTCCCTGATTAGCACAGGTGGAGAAAGGCAATGGTGAAGGACATGTCTTTGGAAAGATAAAGGCAGGGAAGACATGCTTAGAACAAGGAAAGCAGCACACAGGTGGTAGGCAGGGACACTAACAGCCTCAAGCAGGGCATATTAGAGATGATGGCCAGAAATGTCTTTGCATGGACTCTGTTGCTTTCCTTCCCTGGGCTTTTCTTTGGCCAGGTTGGCTCTGCCTCCTCTTGCCAGAGGTAATGGAGAGCTGACTGCATCGATATTTTGAGTTAGATTTTAAGCCAGTGAAGCTCCCACACTCCCCCCAGCCCATTCCAGTCTGTAATTTCACTTTGAAGAACATCGGAGTAATGTGAAAACCCACACCAACCATTTTCTGCAGGGTGATATTTTTATATATATGATTTCTGGACTGTGGATTGCAAAGGTATTAACTGACCCTAGTGACCAGAGTTTGAAGACTAAGGTTGCCTCAGTCACTGTGGATCTGATCATCTTTGGTGTGCGTGCCTTGCTCTGCTTTCCCATCAAGCCCTTCTCCTGAAGAAATACCTAGGAAATATGTAAGACGTATCTCTGTGTTATGAATAAAGCAGCAGCATTAATACTTAAAGTACTTAATAACCATCTATCAAGTTATGGCAATAAAGTAAATTAATGCTCCCGAGTCCTGATTTGGATCTCGCTTACACGGGTGTTACTGCACTAAGACTGTTGGTTTCGGTTGGGTCATTTACAGATGAATAACTGAGGTTAGCCTGACCTTGCATTGCTCTAATAAATACAGTACAGTAACAACAGATCTGGAGTCAAAAGGAGTTTGCCACTGGTTGCAACAGTAGCAGAGTATAAATAATACATGGATATTAGAAAAGCAATTACGTCCCAGTATCAGAGCCCATCTCATGAGCACACACTGCGCTGCAACACAAGCTGGCTCTGTGGGGATGAATGCCCTTTCTAAACTACAGCGTTACAGATCAGCTACGTACTCACTTTGGTTCTGTAGCAGTTATGCAAAACAGGAGACTGCTCCAAGTTTAAGGTCAGCCCGATTTTATTTTATTTTTTTAAATAGATCCCTTTAAGGACATGAGTTCATCCTCCAGAGAAAACAAAGCCTAACCTTGGCCTTGGACAGGCGCAGGATGACGTCTCCGTTTAGCTCTAGTGCCTGTGGGATGATGCAGAGGAGGGAGAAGAAAGGCAGGATGAGGCGCGCACAGGGAAATGTGATCATTCTGATGCCATTTTGGAGGAACAAAACCAGTACTTGCCTCAGCTGGTAAATTTGGGGTGTGTTTCTGCAAACAGAGCCAGGGCAAGGAGCCCACTTGTAGCCTCTACACTGGAGATGCCTAAAATTAGGAGAGATTAATTTCACGCTAAGTATTGTTGGTTTGTATTTGCAGGAGGTGCAGTCTCAACTGATCTCTGTCTCTGTTTTTCTGGCAATAAACTGAGAATATGAATAATTTACAGCTAAGTTCATTAATGTTACTCAAGCTGTTGGAGATCAACGGCCAAAGAGGGAAGACAAGTTCTCACCTCTTCATCACCTCTCTATTTGTGATTGTTTCTCAAATGGTCAACAAGCAAGACCTTGACCTCAGCTTTGGACAAAGCCATTTGCTACTTGGCAGAGATCTCATTTACCACTCAAAAATAGTGAAACAACACTCTAGAGACGAGCCACATTCAGTTTTCTTGTGCAAAGAGTATGATTGGACTTAAAAAGAGATGGTCAAGGCTAACAACCCAACCAGACCCATCTAAGTATATGTGATTTCTGGTTGGGTTACTGGGAGACTTTAACAAATACCTGTCCTTCATAGGAAGCCCCTTTAAATAGCTATAATCGTAGTATAAAATTATGCAGCAGAAAACAATATTTTTTAAATCAAAATAATATAGGATAGGCTAGGATAAGGGGGCAAGGCCAAACTATCTTAATGTCTTCTGAAGCACACACTGTAAAAACATACATTTGATCGCTCAGTGAACGCATCTTGCTTGCTTTTCCTGCTGGTTATTAGTATAAAATTAACAATCAAAAGGCTTATAGATTAAAAAGTTGTTAAGGTATAGGTTAATTTCTCCCCAGAAATTAAATCTTTTCCTCATGCAGCTATAAAGTTTGCTAATCATAACAATATATTTTTCAAGGAAAATCTTATCAATACTTACTAAAAATTTGCACTAGGGATGGTCAAAAATACTCAGTGCAGAAGATGGAAATGAGCTGTGCCACAAAGACCCACAGCTGATGAGAGTTCCGTGCATTAAAGACCCTGCAGAGGACATTCAGCATCTTGTGAGCTGGTTGAAAACTCACCCAAAAACTTTAATAGTAAGAGCTTACAGAGATGAAAATGCTTGCTGCTTGTCCAACCGAACCAAGTTACGTTTTATGTGTCTTACCAGCCTCTTCCCTGTGACAGTTTAGCATCAGCCTTGGCAAAGTGTTCGCAAATTCACTGGGATAAAAAAATGTTAAGATAGCAGAGCAGTTCTTAGGCAAGAGTATTTAATATTTTGGAGTCAAGAGCACCTGTTGACATGATTTCTCATAGGAAGGGTAGTGTAAGCCCCTGCCTGTGTCTGTCAGTCCCTCTCTTCCACCCTCCAACTCCTGTGCTACGTTTCAATTGAGGCCGTGAAGAAGTCAGTGGTTCCAGAGACAGTCTCTTCCTAGGTAGTTTATGGAGAGATTTTAGGGAAATAAAGAGCTATTGTGGATAGTCCACATATCCTTGTGGTTTCATTATACTGGAGAACTTGCAAAAAGGAGAAATCTCAATCAAGGAGGGGTGTCTCTGGTGTCTAATATAGCAGAAAGTCTGATTTAATCTCTTCTGTTCATTTAAGCATTCGTAACATCTCTTTGTTGGGTCAGTCCTCCAAGGTCCAATACAGAATAAACTCACTGCTGCCTTTGTTTAAAAAAAATAATCTGCCCACCATGGTCCATAAACCGGAGGAAGATGATTTGTCTCAGCTCTGGTGCACACAAAATCATTCTGGATGTGTTTTAGATGTTTTCAGCTTGTAGACATGCATGGTTCCTCCTGCAGTGATGAGTGAACATTTAATTCTGCTAGTAAGCTAAAGAAAGTGATGCCAGCATGTCTATTTTATATAATAAAGGCCTGTGCAGACACTGAGTCAAGATCTGCTGTCTGTAGAATATCGTATACATTGATTTTTACCAATTTTTCCTTATGCAGATGAGTAAGGCAATATACTGCTCAGATAATCATATAAACAGAACCAGAGACTCCATCTGTAACAGTCACTAATAAATACTGAAAGGCCTAAGGTGTTTTTCTACCAATGTTAACAGGTCTGTGATTTGAGGTGAAACAGCTCCAAGCCTTAAAAAATCAAAGCAGCTACTAGATATGAGCTAGTCATTACGGCTGTCCCTAAGAGTTTATGATAAACAAGAACGACAAGTCAGCATATAGCTCTAGGAGAAGGGAGCGGTTTGGAGAAATACTGTGTTTGTGCCTGGGTGGGCTGTACCCCTGCAGCCTGCGTGTCTGCAGTGCGCAAGTGGACAACCCTGCATCCTCAGCAGAAGAGAAGGTGGTTCAAGCGAGACCAGGAACCTCCTGCAGCAAGTTGCAAAGCTTCCAGGCAAGACTGGCTTTTGTGTTTCCTCAGTGGCAGGCAGCAAGGCAGAAGTTCAGACCAAGTCTGGTTCTGGGGCTGGTCCAAGTCTGGCGCAGAGTGATGTGTGGAGGCCCTGCAGCAGCCTCCTGCCTCCCTTCTCCCTCACCACTTCCATGTTACCTTGCCACAGAGAAAGCAAACAAGATTCCCAGAAAGGCAGGAGGAACAGTGAGATTCATCCCGCTTCAGCAAGGGAAGGGAGGTGGTGCAGAAAGCAGCTTGCACCACGCTGTCTTACTCCCTTGGAGAGGAGCAAAAGAGATGTAGCTGCACATGGCAGCCACCCTACATCTCAGGAGGAGAGAGGGCATGCACACATCAGATCTCCTGGTTATGGAGGTCTCCACACACATGGGGTGGATGGGGGAAAAAAACTGCCATCATCCCAGGGGTCTCCTCCCACAGGGGCCCCACCACCCGTGAGACCTTCAGTGGAGGCAAGCTGGTCATAAAATGGGCATGCCAGGTGAACAGAGAAGGACATTCAGCCAAATTCCCTCGCTGCTCCAGAGGCATGGCTATTCTTTCCCCAAAATATGTTGGATTTAACCAGTTTTATCTATGGGATACTTGGACCCTCAGAATTGGGAGGGGAAAAGGAGACCATGTCCTCTGGTTGCAAGGATAGCACCAGTTCTGCATAAGTAGCTGGTACTCCATAAAGGAGAAAGAGAAATATCTGATGGTAGTTAATTTTAATTCAAAGAGCCTACTCAATCAGTTTTCCACGTAGTAAGACACTGAAATCCATCACTGTTGCATGACCTTTCCCAAATGTTGCCATGTGAAGCAAAGTTTCTGAGAGATTTATTGAAGATGTGATTGAGGAGACACTTCTTAAACAAAAAACCCCACCATTCTCAGTACACAGCACTTCATGAAACATATATACGGGAACTCAAAAATGCCATTAATCTTTTCAAGTGAAAGGGACACATGTTCCACCTCCATCATCCTGCACCACATGTTCACGGAAACATCCACGGAGCACGGCATTAGGGACTCAAGTATTTCAGTTTATCGTCTGATGGCATTTGCATTGAGCAGCAAAGATGGCAATTTTTTTGCAAAATTATCAGACACTCTCAGTACTTCAGCACTACTCAAGGGAAATAACGTGCTTGGAAAAATGGATGTTACCAAGATTAACTTTTACTGCCTAAAAGGCATTTGCCTGCCTGACCTGACTGCAGCCCACAGTGTTATCAAGTGCCACTAAGCAAATAGGCAGTGAGATAAAAATCAGAGAATCATTGAATCATGGAATCACAGGATGGTTTGGGTTGGAAGGGACATTTCAAGGCCATTCAGTCCAACCCCCTGCAGTGAGCAGGGACATCTGCAACCAGAGCAGGGTGCACAGAGCCCCGTCCAGCCTGACCTGGGATGTTTCCAGGGATGGGGCATCCACCACCTCTCGGGGCAACCTGGGCCAGTGGTTCACCTCCCTCAGTGTGAAACATTTCTTCCTTAGATCTAGTCTGAATCTGCCCTCTTTTAGTTTAAAACCATCACCCCTTGTCCTGTCGCTACAGGCCCTGCTAAAAAGCCTGTCCCCATCTTTCTTCTCAGCCCCTCTCAGCCCTGGCAGCTGCAGGAAGGTCTCCCTGGAGCCTTCTCTGCTCCAGGCTGAACCCCCCCAGCTCTCCCAGCCTGTCCTCCCAGCAGAGGGGTTCCAGCCCTCGGAGCGTTGCTGGGGCCTCCTCTGGCCCCGCTCCAGCAGGTCCATGTCTCTCCTGTGCCGAGGGCTCCAGAGCTGGACGCAGCCCTGCAGGGGGGTCTCCCCAGAGCGGGGCAGAGGGGCAGAATCCCCCCCCTCGCCCTGCTGGCCACGTGGCTTTGGGGGCAGCCCAGGACACGGTTGGCTTCTGGGCTGGGAGCGCACATTGCCGGCTCGTGTCCAGCTTTTCATCCCCCAGGACCCCCAAGTCCCTCTCGGCAGGGCTGCTCTCCAGCCCTTCATCCCCAGCCTGTGCAGATACCAGGGGTTGCCCCGACCCAGGGGCAGGACCCTGCACATGTCCTTGTTGAACCCCATGAGGTTCACATGGGCCCATGCCTCGAGCTTGCCCAGGTCCCTCTGGATGGCATCCTGTCCCTCAGGTGTGTCAGCCACACCACTCGGCTTGGTGTCATCTGTGAACCTGCTGAGGGTGCCCTCGGTCCCCAGGTGTCCGCTCAGATGCCTTGATGGCATTTCATTCACCCTGTCTGGGAAAAGGATGAACTTTTTTCCAAAAACTGACTCAAAGTCCAGCCAGGCAGAAAGACTGCAAAAACCGACAGTGTGATGGGCCTGGCTGTTAGTACATCTGAGAAGGTCTATTCTGTATTCTCCCTGCTTTGCAAAAATGAAAAAGAAAAGATGCTCTGTGAAAGGAAACTAGTGGATTTGAGCCCTTTTTTCTTTCTAAAGATGCAAAGAAGCCCAGAGAAAGCTTATTTTTGTTGATGAATTTTGTCATGCCCTATCAGACCAGTTAAACCTGGCCTGGCAGCAAACCTCGCATCTGGGAGACCCCTCGTATACCAGCATGTCTGGAGGTCTCAACAGGCAGCACCGAATCACAGAAACCGGAATGGACGGGGGTCCAAGAGCCCCTTGTCCTTCCTCTGCAAGAGCAGCTACCCCAACCTCAAGGACCAACCCGGTTTCTGACCCACTGGTGACGGAGAATTCAGTGGCTCCCCAGGAAACCTTTTCCAGTGCCAAGCCCTCGTTATCTTTCTAGTAAGCCCTTGCAGGTGCTGCCAGAGGAAGAGGGGTCGCAGGCAAGGGGTGGAGCGGGCAAAGATGTCCCCATTGGCCCCAAGGTGCAGGAAGAGGCAGGCAGAGAGGGGTGAGCACCCAGAGGTATGCTGTCAGCAAGGAGGGAGGACATCAGTGCCACGCTCTTTTTTTACAGCTTTGGGCAGAAAAGAGACACAAAAGGTTTCTGGACCTCCCATTTCACCTCCACGAGTTGTCATGAAATACAAAACAAAGCTGGTGGTGATGAGCTGAAATTGCCCATTGATTCTGCAGGTTTGTGAAATGATATCCGACCCATCCAGGAGAGGAAAAGACAGCGCCTGTGCACTGGGTAACAGTGTGGGTTTAGGTGATAAGAATAATCCGAGTGTGTTGGAGGATACGTACGTCATTCACTCGAAAGCAGATGAAGAGAAGGATTATTTTGTTAAGTATTTCAGAATTCTGATTTGCATCTCTGCCTTTCTACAGACAGATGTCTACTTAGGGCTATCACAGTTACTTGCAGACAGCTGGTGAGACACCCTCCTGTAGCATTTGTGTTGATTCAGTGGTAGGATATGGGGTCTGTATTGTTATCTCCAAGGTCTACACAGCCATCCATTTTCTACATCCCACCTTCAACAAAATACTCATGCTCCCAACTCCTGGTTAAGACCCGAACTTGCTAACTCAACAGTTTTTAGCTGTAGAAAAAAATTAGTGGATTCTGAGCTTCTACAAGTAGGAAGCTTTGGCACTGACATCCTTGTAACCACGGTGTCTTCTCCACCTGAAAAGGTGCCCATGGCAGCAGTTATACACACTTAATGGAATATTTTCCCTCTCTGTGACGGACAATAGCTCCTTTATGGATTTAAATGGTTTATTCCTCTATCCAGACCCTCTGGGAGAGCTTAGAGATGGCTGAAGCCTTAGAGCAAGAAAACAGCTAAGTGATAAAAATTACCTGACGGCTCGCACTTCACCACCCAGGAGTAGATTCTAGTTAGCAGTGCTCATCACAGCTCTAGAGCTGGTTGGAAAAAAAAAGGGTGAAAAAAAAAGATAAATAGAGATTCATGAAGCTTTTATTCCAAGAGGTGATGCCTGTGATGCCTGTGGTGGAAGAAAGGGGGTCAGCATCTGCCCTGGCTCCACCTAGCAGGTCCCACAACCCAAAGACACCTTGCTGGGTGCCCTTGGGAGAAAGGAGCAGCTCACAAAAGCAAAAGGAATCAATTTGTCACACGAGAACAGAGGTAAAACCCAACACTTGGTACCACATAGTGTTGCTGAGGCCAAAAATACAAACTGGCAATACCTGCTTGAGAGAAAACCAGCAGAAGGGCCATCTATTACCTCCCCTAGGTCTTCTGCTCTTTCCCCAGGTATCCACTCCTGGGCACTGTCAGACAGACTGTGGTGAAACATCTCTGTAATTCACTACGGCTTTTTATTGAGACTTTCTCAGAGGAAAGGCTGCAAACGCCACTAAGGAAAATGATGGATGTTGCAGTCTTTAGGAAATGAACCATTCTTTGATTGCTTGCTTAGCTGAGCAATTTGCGATGTGATAGACAGCAATTATATCATCCAGTGTCAATTTGTCTATTCATTTTTCCCTCTCCACATGTTTCCTCTTCTTGATTGAATAATCACTAACAATAATCACAAGCAGCTGGGGGAAGGAAGTACATCCATCAGTTTTAATGTCAGCAGGAATGAGAACTGATTCCTCCAGCATCCACCACAGCTCTCCATCTTCAAAGTCATTTGCATTTTCCTTATACCATTGCTAATATCGAGATCATAATATTTCTATTACCTACTCCTATTTCAGTTTATAATCTAGGAACAACAGAACGCCACAGGAAAATACCCAGTTTCAAAAAATATATGGTTATTTTATCTGCTGTTCTGCATCCTGACAAAGATTTTCACATTTATGTTTTAATTCTCCTGATGCTGAGAATATTGATGGAAGTGTAAGCTCGTAAGCCTGTGGCTCAGCAAGATAGACCAGACCCAAGGAAGATGAGTTAATGTAAAGAGTGAGGACAGTAAAGGACAGAGCTGTTGGGAAGGTGTCAGTAGGCAAAACCCAGGACTGCAGAGGCTTTGTCTGTGCACAGATTGCTACTTCTAGCAATAAATGACCTTACTGTGCCCATATATATTGTAGGCTACAATGCAGAATGTAACATTGAATGTCCAGTGATCAAAATACCCAATTCTCAATTTATATGATTGTATAGCCCTACATATACTTTTATATATCTGTATATACATCTATTATATCTTCATATAATTCTGCAGTGATATGCTTTAGTTATATGAACCAATTTCTACCAGCTGAGCTTCTGACTCTCTCTGTTCAGAAAATACAAAATGAGTTTGAAGGCACAAAAAGTGGCCCAAAGATTGCCTTTCCCATAAAACTGTAAAGTGGTTTATTCAATAGAATTAAATCATCTTTCAAACACAGTGACACAGACCAAAAAAAAATTACCCTGATTACTGTTTTAGTTATGGCTTACATCAATTGATAGGCTTTCTATTACAACCATAATACAGCTACAGAAACAGTAAGCAAAAATTACAGGGTGGAAGGCGCAAAGAAGAAAGGTGAGTCAATGGACACGAAGGACGAACATCAGCATGAAACTATCATGACTCTGCTTGGATTTCTCCACCCCCACCATCACCACCTTACAGAAATAACAAACATGAAACAAGCTTTATTTTTGTAATAGCCCAAGCTCCCCTGGCATGAAGACACACAGTTTTGCTGCAGTATTTCCAAACTAAGCCTTTTTTTTTCCACCAGCTGAAAACAGGGAACATATTCAACAGGCAGCAGCTGCTCAATACAATTTACATGGGCTGAACGTGGAGCTTTGATCAGGGACCTCACGGCTGACAACAAGGAGGACGCAGAAACAAAGCAAAAATCACCGTGTCCTGTCCCAGGTAGAGCAACTTGACCAACGCAAGGTTAACAAATGGATTAATTCAATTCTGCTTGCTCCCCAGTGCTAAAACAGGTAATAACCAGAGCCATATGGAGCACTGGAGACACTTCAGTGTCTTGGTCCATCAGACAGTTTCAAGTAGAACAGACATTTTGAGTATGTCAAACACAGTATCTGACTTTTCTGGCTTAACTTGTCACCATTTTAACATGCTAACACGTTTTACAGTGATTAGTACAGTTAAAAACGTACATCAATTTACCCAAAGATCAAACACCGAGAACATTTATGGCTTCTAAAGGGAAAGTCAGATGTATATCTGACAAATACCAACATCGGTAACGTATTTACAGCTTTCAATCCTTGAAGCGCTGAGGCAGATTTGTCTTTCTTTAAGTTTCCCACTATGGCCGAGTCCCTCATTTCCGACGTTTCTCAGATGCTCAGGGCGTTGGAGGTGCTGACGGCCTGGGACTCGGGCTCCCTCACTCTAACGCCTAGCGTACATTTGGATTTCCCTTAAGTTTATTTTAAAAAGCACTTAAGTACAATTGCTTGCTGATTTTGAATACCATGCAAAACAACACAGGGATGCCCAGCAGCCTCACCCACACTAGACAGGATGATAGTAAGGTATAAAATAATCACAGTCTGGGAGGGTTTTTTGGGAGGAGAAGGTTATTGGCTTGACTTACAAGCATTGGACTCGATGTTTTTTTCTATTGAAACCAAATGCAAACGTTTTGCTGGCTTCAAAGGGTATGGGCTGAATCCTGCCTTGAACGCATTCGTACCACTGATGAATTCCATGCTGGTATTTTAAAGCAAGCAGAAAAACACCTTTTTTTCTTGAGGCATACGATTCGCATACATACAGTTAGGTACAGAGGGTTCATTTGTGATTTGCTATGGCGATTTACACTACCACGATGAAATGTTTTGCATAGATGAGTTTGAAAAGATGAAAAGTGCCGAAATCTGGAAGGGAGAGTGACAGTCACACCGTTTCTGCTTCCAGATAAGTTTGTTCTTTACGCATACCATTAAAAACACAGTATGGCTACTGCACCCTATCTACAATATTTTAAAAAGTTTATCTGAAATCAAGTGAGTAAGAAACAAGAAGCTGCTCTTCCTGCCCACGATCGGGGCCTGTTTCTGGAGGCTTGCTCTGAAGTACACTGAACTTGCCACAGACTTCACTGCATTTTGGAAAAGGTGCTAAGCATAAATACTGATTCCTTTACTCCTAAAACCTCAGCTCACTCCAGAATGTCCCTAGGAACGTGGCCCTTAGGGACTGCCGGATTTTGCTGTTTCCTTCTTCATACACTTGTAAAAGCTCCAAAGTTCTCTGCACGCTCAGCTGCAAGTAAGATGGGGGAAAGGACCATTCCAGAGCTCTCCGTTATTTCACTACCCAAGCTTGTGCTCTCTAGGATCAGAGCTTTGCTGACAAGCCACCAGGCCTCAGAAGATTAAAAAGGACATATTCCCTCTCCCTCCACATCTCAGTGTTTTATCCACCTCGGTTTCCCTCACACAGAAACCAGAGATTGCTCCCTCCCGCCACGGGAAGCCGAGCACGGGCAGTCCGTCCATGTAGCTGCGTCACCACCAGTGGTTTTGCCTTCAAGGTCTGAGCGACGTTTCTGCTGATTCACCGACCCCCCCAGAGTGGACTGTTCTTAGAGTTGATTTCCTTCCGTCCACTACATCTAACCATCCCAAGTGAACATGACCTTTAAGTTATCATCAGTTGAGCCTGCATGGGCGCAGCTTTGGTCAGGGACCAGGGGAGCTACTCCTGGCCGCTGCCAGCTGGGAAGCTTCGTCTATCATCTCTGTCGTGTTACTCCACAGCGTTAAAGGCTCTAGACCAGAGCTGCGGTTGCAATCATCTCCCCATGTTCCCTTTACATCGCTTTTCCAGGCGACCATGGTGCCTCTCCTCCCCGAGATGGCAGCAGGAGGAGCTGCCACGGCATGGCTCTTCCTTTGCAAATCATGAGCTGGCTTTGACAACTCCGTTGCAATCACAAATATGCTAAAATATTATAATGGCCCTATCGGCATTTAATCCGTTCTGTCCAACAGCAAAGTTGGATTTCATAAATCAAAAGCAAGCAGCTGAACTATTCCGACTAAATTTTGACTAAATACTTCCTTTCCTTTGATGAAAGCACCGGCAGATTCATAAGCCTCCTCTGTTGACCTGACAATAAAGGAGAAGCAGTCCTAGTTATGTTTTTCTGACTGAATTTGCATTGCCAGTGTATGCAGATCCCAGGAACTTCTTAAGAGATTCTTCTAAATAATATGTGGAGTTGGGGATTAAACCATAACACTATGATTTTCTCTCTTGCTGTCTCAGATTTCATATCCTCAGCAACAGAGCTGGGATTACAGCTTGAGCTGAGGATGTGGTACCAGACAGCTGACAGCTTTTCCTCTTGGACAGATCAGATTTTTGTATCAGGGGATTTCTCTGGGGCCTGCAGCCTTTTCTGTGGGAAAGCACGACATGCTACGCACGCCCTTGACTTGCCCTAACAGCGTGCAGCAAACGCACCCAGCTTCCTGACAGTCATTTCTTATCACCCAGGTATACCGTTGTTCCAAGAAGGTTAAGATTGGACATCTGGAGCCTTGCCTGCATGGGAGAAGGGAAAACAAAATAGCCTCAAACTCAGACAAATTCTTGATGTCAAGAGAGTACTTTCTTATGCTCAGTACACAAAAGAATGATGGCAGAAAACAAGAAGGGTTCTTCTTTCTGCAACAGCCCTTCTTTTCATCTGTTTAAGCGGGACGGGCAGAAGCTCAGGCTGGTCAATGCTGGCTCACCCACCCCACGGTGGCATTGCACAGGTAATGACCTCCACGTAGTTAAAACCTCCTGGGCAGAATTTATATGCTACCTGTGGAGAACAGAGCAGCAGGTAGGATCCATCCTCAGACCCTGCTCCTGCAAGCTGCCACCACACCATTTCCATCCAACCCCACAGACGGTGCAGTACAGCAGCAGGAATCTGATTTTCTAGCGCCCAGTGCAAGGTAAAAAAATACCTGAAAGCTTCTGCATATGGCATTTCTGACAAATGTCATAGTTTTTCAATCATTTTTTGAGCAACACCTGAAAAATTAATTAAAAAGTAAACATGTTGCAACATGCATTTCATCTCAAGGACTGTTTTACATATATTTTGTTAAGTATCTTTCTGGCTTGCAAATCACTCCTTACATCTAACTATACACCTATGTACACCTGCACAGGCATGTCTGGGCCTGTTTCTGCAGTCCCTACACAAATAAAATACCCATCCACTTGAATGGGAGCTCTTTTCAGATAAATGTGGCAAGATTGGGCCTTTGGTGCATACATGCAAGTATCCTGCACACACATTTTAAAATTCTTAAAAAAATAGAGTAGCTATAGATTCATAACCGATCAAAATCTAAACACAGTAAAACTGCACTTATTACAGTGTAGCCTAAGTGAATTTACGTTGCTCATTTATATGAAGCAAACAAAGGAAAGGAAATGTCTGTGACCCTGTAATTATAGGTTAATTGTAATTACAGTTTTGCTTATCCTTTTGTCTGTCCAAAACGTCCAAAAGGATTTTTGCAACTAAAAAGAGGGATTTGCACCATTTCTTTCCAACATATGGATGCTTCTCAAGTGCTTTCCCATCCTTATTGAAGTATCTTTCGCAACATATCAGACTCCTTTCGGTGGCTTTTGTTCACTCCAACCCCTATAGTAAAGAAAAATCCCTTACTGGAGAAGGTAACCTTAGCAAAGCAGCAGCAGCAAAGCAATACTGAAGTCACTACTAGTCCCATACTCAGAATAAGGAGTAAGGGCTCTAGGTACCAGCTTCAGTGTCACTCCTGTTATCATAAAGCTTAATGCACAGCAAGATGGCCAACCCATGGGGTCAAATTGCTCTCTAAATAGCACTTTAATTACAGCACTTCATTATCAAAGCCCTTTGCACATAAATTTACAAAACACAGCAAAGACAAAGATCTCTTTTGCATATTAAATCAAGGAAACTCTCTCATCTACAAGTTCATTCTTAGTGTGCTGCACATTTCGCAGCTAGCTGATACAAGGTGGTGCTCACTAACGCACAGTATAACTCTTAAGACCAAAAACACACCACCACAAATATATAAAGCTTCAGCTACCCCTGGCTGGTATTTCCCAAGTGAGCTCTGACACCTTTATGAAGCATATGGGTTGCTTTTAAAGTAATCAGACCACCGGAGTCTAGTGTAAAGTCAAGGAAACACACTCTCACATACCGCCCAGGTCACCGCTGGTCAGTAGGGACTTTTGAAATGGTGACCATCGTGCTTCACTTCCTTTTTGATCATTTTATCTGTAGCGTGAGCAACTTTCACAGCTCTCAGCATAGCACAGAGGCTTTTAAAGGAAGCTTTGTGCATTCGTGCGTTACAAAACCAAAATCCAAGTCCAGATTTGGATTTAAACCCTCCCCCCCTGCAAAAAAAAAGGTATCCCTCATATAGACCTAGCACTTTAAACTCCAAATCCTTGATCAAAGATCTTGTAATCTAAGTAAGACCAGCCAAGGCACTGGGCAACAGCCCAAGTGCTTCAGACTAAGAACTTATACGAGGAAACTCTGTTCATTTAACTATGCCAGCACAGCCAAAACAGCAAACCTCACCCCCTTGTGTATGCAGCCTTACCAGTATGAAAGGGCATATACCAGCAGTTTACGACACCACAGTTCAGCAGCCAAAATAAATTCCAGCAATATGTGGCACCTTTTCTGCACCAGGATTTTGCCAATTTAACTGTATCAGGTGAAAAATTAAACTTGGCATAACTGACAGAGTTACACTGGTAACTTTTTTAAGAATACACCAGCCCTTTTACTATCCTAATAACATTCTCAACATACAAAAATGCCACGTTACGGCATCTGACACCTTGAGATGCATAATTTTAACATAACCATCATAATCCAAGCGACAAAATATCTTCACTGTATTTCCTGCCAGTACTTATGACAGATACCTGCAAGTATTTAACTCGACCTGCACAACAGTGAATCAACATTCAGATACTCTCACATCTTTAATAAAAATCAAAGAGGAAATGCTTTTTTCTACCTTATGCTGTGATATCTGAACAAAAAAATCAATGCAGAAAATATAACTATGGTAACCTCCTTGCTATTCAGCCTGAGAAAAGCTTGCAGAAGTGTGAAGGAGCACATTTCTTCAGTAAGGACTCCAATGTGAAGCTGAGATGGTCATCACTGTAGGAGAAAGCACACACATTGCTCATGCGTTAGCTAGAAGGAAAGCATTACAGAAAATGAGAAAGAAAACACGATCAGCAGAGGAGGCCAGAAATATAAGACACAAGAAGGAAGAAGAAACTCTAAAAGAATTGCACACCACGACCAACACATTACCTGTTGCTGTAAATGGGAGTTTAACATTCTCTTCTATCCTGGCTGAAAATATTCATAAAGTGATCTTCTTTATCCTAACACATCTATCTGCTATTTTTCACCAATACTTTGTGGCATTATGGAACAAAGACCTCAATTTATATACCTTCCCTTAAAACTATAATGCTAAAGAGTATTTTCAAAAACCCAAATGCCAGAGAACAGTGATTTCAATACAACCTGGCAATGCCCCAAGGTACTCAATTCAGAAACCTGTGTAAAGTCATATGGTCTATGCTAAAATTCTCCATCAAAAGTTTCTGATTCTCTTCAAAAGTTTGGTGCTTTTCTTCATAGTGAAATGATAACTATATTAATGTGCTCTGTTTATCCCTAAACTTATTGGAAATGTGCTTCTTATCTGACTTGCTTTCCAGGGCAGCGTATACCCTGGGACAGAAGAGTTTTGCTTCTCCAACACTGTTAGGGACACAATTCTGCTAGCAGGAAAGATGCTGGTATCCTAGATCCTATGGGATGCAATGCCTTGAGGAAATTTATATCAAACAATTATTGCATAATCTCAGGGTGTAATAAAACCCCCTACACCATACACAGGCAGCAAGCTCCTGTTACGCTTTTGCATCAGAGGAAGAAGTGTCCCTGTCAACAGCAGCTACAGGTTCCTGTATGAACCCGCAGGATCCCCTTGCTGTGCATGTGGAGGAAGTTGAAGATTTCTGAGGGCATAGCATGAAAACCAGGGCGAGGTTTCACATTGTCATAGTAGTGATGAGTTATAAAAATCCCTGAGGGGTTCATGGGGAAGGCCCAAAAGCCAAAAAGGTGGACCTCTTCACAGAGCTCCAGGGCAGCAGTCACCAGGATCAGTCCAGTGCTAATCCGCTTGGCCCGCACCCCTTGGCCGAGCCAGTAGCGTGAGACGTTGATGAGATACTGGGGATGAAAGTAATAAACAGCTTGCTGAGATTCAAAATCATCCAAGACATATTTGACACGGATTGAAACGTCTGTGTTGCGAGTGTTGTAGAAAGCTGGCAGCAGCACGGACGCGTTCTCGTAGACCTGGAGCACATCGTAGAAGGGTTTCCTCCATTTCTCCAGCTTATGAAATCTAAAGAGAAAAGGATGCGAGTGATGGTCAGACCAGCGCGGATTCGGTCTGGACCCAGCAGACAAGCAACCTCCAGTGGGCTTTTACTGAAACATTTCTGACAGGAGATAATTGAAATGACGTTTTGGTTAACAGGGGGAACATATTTAGATTTGTAGCCAAAGCACCAGTATGAAATGTACAGCAAAAATGCAGGGAATAAAAAGATATATATTTTCCCCTCTTTTGGCAGTACACTCATTAAACAGTGGACAAACTTTGTAGGCATTTCTGATCATGTCTTCACATTTTATTATAAGAAATACGTAATTTTTCCAAGGTTTGATCAGCTGTATAGTGCAATACTGTATAAAAAAGTGGCAAATACCAAAGCAGAGCAAAAACATTTCTAAAATGTCTAAATGTAACATTTAAAAGAAATTCACTATGCAAACAAATTATTTTATATTGCTTGAGAAAAGAAACACATTCCCACAGCAAGAACGGAAAGCAATAATTAGCCCCATGGTCCCAAACCTGTCAGCAAGGTGGCATTAAGTTATTAATAAATTTAGAATTAAAATAACTCAGTCAGTCCTAGCTACAAAGTTTAACTGACACTTCTTTAAAAACATATGACAATATGTGTTACTTTATTTAAGCGTTTAGGGTCGGATCCAGTTGCTTCCACCCTAAATGTTTCTGAGATGTTTTCCTGGGGCTTGCAACACGGCACAAGACTTCCAGAGGGAGGATGGCTCTGTCGTTATAATCCCAGCTCATCGGCTTCCCACCTTCTATCACCAATGTGCAGGTCTAAGTGTTTAACACATTTCTGTAAGTTGTTACAGATTCCATGTACGGAATAGCTTCAATTCAGAATGAAATCTATGATTCATAGCGTCAGTTTAAAGTAATATTGGGGAAATATTCTCTGTAACAGTTAGAATTAAGTGAAAGGTGGATTTGGAAAAGCAATAGGAGATGAAAATAGAAAAAACAGAAACGACCTCTCTGTAATTATACTGGGATTGACAGTCACGACATCAGTCTTTACCCCAACGTCGGGGAAGTATTTCTCAGATATAGGAGGCAAATTGCATCTATAAAGGAAAGAAAGCAGTAAGAAAGTTAAACAATTCCTTGAACCTTTTCAGGACTAGAAAGTAGAATTGATTTAAGCATGTCTTCCAAGCAACAAATCTAGAAACAGATTGAGAATTTAAAATTGTACCAATTATTGATGCCCAAACCATGCATTAAAGTAACAAGTTCTTAGGGGCTGTATGGAGACCATTCCTCCCCGAGTCTGCCAGAGCTGATCCTTTTTTGCAGATGTAGCCAACATTCACTCATTTTGCTTCTTTAATAGCAGTTCAGCTAGCTATTTTGGCAGTTTAGGACAAGAAATGGGATGAGCCCCAAGGACAATCAGCCCATAAAATCAAAGACTTCCTCAGCAACAGCTGAGCTGTATTCAATAATTAATAGATAAACCAGATCTATAACATTGCCTTTATCATGCTTTGTTTTATACCCAAGAGAATTTAGGGGAAATGCTCCCCAAGAGAGAAATCAGGCCAGTCCTAATTAATCCAAAACTATCTGTTTCCCCTTATACATATCTCCCGGCCGCAGCGTAAGAGCAGCAATTCTGACTCTGTGGATTCACCAGAGGATGTCAAACCTATTAGGAGCAAACTTGTGAAGATTTGCAAACCTTGACTTCGCCCAGCCTCCACTCACCTTGGCCTTGACCTAGATTCATCATCTCAAAAAATTTAGAGCATCCCTCAAGAGATGCTGAAGTTACTGAAATACACACACATACACACAAGCTATCACACAAGCTTCGATTCCATAGGAAACCCAGCTAATAAAAAAGCTTCAGCATGTGTTTTCAGAGGTAACCTAAGTGGCCTTGCAATTAGTCTTACACTCAGTTTAAGCTAGCATTAGATATCTGCTGACATTTTGAAAACAAGCCACAATAAAAGCCATCGCTGTTAAGATCCCCACATCTCAAAAATACTGCTGTGCCTAATTCCCAACATCTCTATATTTTTGAAGACCAGGGCTGAATATGACAAAAGAGTGAAGGTATTCAGGGTAAGCGATGCTCAGTGTTTTCGCAATACTACAGTTCAGCTGCCATCATAATTTCTCAGTCACAGAGAGAGGGCTATTGGGGGAGCAGAGGAACGCACAAAAATCCTTCAAAGTCCTTCTCAGGCTCAGCAGGTTCACATCTACCTTCCAGAGAGTTTCAATTATCAGGCCAGAGAATTTTTTTAGCCATCTCATCCTTCTCATAGGCAGTGTTATTTCCAGCACTTTTCTCTTACTAGGTCATGCAACGTCCTTCTGAAGTCCTCTAGTATCCTCGGTTCCACCTAGCACTGGGCACTGTGCTCATTAGATTATAATTGAAAAAGGTTTTCAAATATTCAGCTTCAATAGTTTTGAACAGTAAACTCCCACCAGGATTAACTGAATTTGTTGAAAGTGATAGTTCCTTATAAAAATGATACAATCTGCATAAACTGTAGTTTTGTCATAGGACTCCAAAAATCCCATCCCTGCAAAGAGAGTAGTCCCATCTACAAATGCACCCAATGTTTCATCACAGATCTCCACTCTGGCCAGTAGATGGAGATAGAAAATAACATCTAGTAAATGCAATTCGTGTGTGTGTTTTATATATTCTATTGGAATATAATGAACTGCTATCAGAATTTGTTTCATAGAAAAATCTTGGTTGCATCCTGCTGGCCACAAGCTTCCCAACAATACAAGATTTTCCCAGGTGTCTTGAAGGTATCACTGAAAGTTAGCAGTGTCCACAGGCAGTTTTTGAAATATTTTAAAGAATTGTTTTGTTGGTGACCAAGACGGCGATTCCTGACAGTTTGGTGAACTGGTGTCAGACTGGAAAGTGGATGTGTTGAGACCTGACCTTGAACACAAGTTTTACTTTAAAATTGATGTCAGCAGAACTTAAGCTTTTAAACACTAGCATGTCTTTGTACCTAATGCTGGTCCCACATGTTTTGGAGGTGGTGAACCAGAGCGTTTTTTGCACAAATACTGATGTACCTTTTCATATTCCAGTTCTACTTAAGCCTCTACTTAACTAGTTACTTACCAAAAGCAATTTCTAAGTTCTGTACTGATCTGCTCTGCCCTTTTTATGCAGTTGTGGTACAGTTCATGAAAGAGCAACAGTGGTAAAGAGGGGCCTCCACTGAAAGTTCTTATGCATAAATGATGACATTTGCTGCCCGTATTTCTGCTTCCAGTCAACAGTTTGTCACCTCCATGTGTAACACGTACCTCTCATTTCAACCATGCTGATAGCTGTGATCCAGTACAATAGAAGGGAATCTACAATAACTATTTAATATATATATAGGGAACACTAGGCTTTTAAGAAGAAAATTATGTGAAGCCTGGACTGTTTCACAGATTAAAATAAGCCAATAGTTTTCTACAAAATGGCACAAGAGGCAGACACAAGGGGTCTGAAAATAATGAATAGTAAAGGTAGGACCTGTAAAATGTTATTTCTCATTTGATGACAAATTAAATTAAGAATGCAATGAGTCATAATCTGACTTAATTTTTGCTGGTATGCAATTGGAGAAATTAATTTATTTATATACAGTTATTCTAAACTGACAGGAACATACCTAAAATCAGAAAATAGGCCAACAGAACTAAAAAAAATTTTTCTTTTCTTCGGAACAGGTCATGAATCTCTGAGCTAGCTGTCATATGCCATGACCTGGGAAAAGAGCTTAACAGGATTTAGAGAGGGATTAGTCATGCATATGAATAATCGTGGTGGGTTGACCCTGGCTGGATGCCAGGCGCTCACCAAAGCTGCTCTATCGCTCCCCTCCTCAGCTGGGCAGGGGAGAGAAAATATATCGAAAGGCTCCTGGGTCAAGATAAGGACAGGGAGAGATCACTCAGCAGTTACCGTCACGGGCAAAACAGACTCGCCTTGGGGAAATAAATTTAATTTCTTACCAATCAAATCAGAGTAGAATGATGAGAAAAATCAAATCTTAAAACACCTTCCCCCCCACTCCTCCCTTCTTCCTGGGCTTAATGTCAGTCCCAATTTTCTCTACTTTCTCTCCCCCCGAGCAGCGCAGGGGGACAGGGAATGGGGGTTGTGGTCAGTTCATCACACCTGGTCTCTGCCGCTCCTTCCTCCTCAGGGGGAGGACTCCTCACCCTCTGCCCTGCTCCAGCCTGGGGTCCCTCCCACGGGAGACCGTCCTCCACGGACTTCTCCAGCGTGAGTCCTTCCCACGGGCTGCAGTTCTTCACCAGCTGCTCCAGCCTGGGTCCCCCACGGGTGCCGTCCTTCAGGAACAGGCTGCTCCAGCCTGGGTCCCCCACGGGTGCCGTCCTTCAGGAACAGGCTGCTCCAGCCTGGGCCCCCGCGGGGTCCCAGGTCCTGCCAGCAAACCCGCTCCAGCCGGGGCTCCTCTCTCTCCCCACGGGGCCACAGGCCCTGCCAGGAGCCGGCCCCAGCGCGGGCTGCCCATGGGGTCACGGCCTCCTTCGGGCATCCCCCTGCTCCGGCGTGGGGCCCTCCCCGGGTGCGGGTGCAGATCTGCTCCCCCGTGGAGCTCCATGGCCGCAGGGGCACAGCCGGCCTCCCCGTGGGCTTCCCCAGGGGCTGCCGGGGACCCTCTGCTCCGGCGCCTGGAGCCCTCCTGCCCCTCCTGCTCTGGGCTGGGGGCTGCGGGGCTGCTCCCCTCACACGGTCTCACTCCTCTCTCCAGCTGCAATTGCTCAGGTTTCTTCCCCCTTCTTAACTATGTCATGCCAGAGGTGCTGCCGCCATCGCTGACAGGCTGGGATGCCCCGGAATATTATGGCCACATTCATGGGACATCCACTTCATGCTCCTGGGCTAATGTCCACAGAAGGATAAGTCCACAACCTGAGTAACAGGGGATGTCCTGAATAAGGACATCAAACCTTGTCAGTAAGTCAGTGATCAACCACACGGAGTTAGGGAGAAATAATTCCTCAAAACATAATTTTTAAATAAACATTATACAGTGAGCAGTGTATTTTTTTAAACATCACATTTTGTGCAAGCAGCAGGCTTGATATGGCCAGCTTGGCAAACCCTATGTTTCCATGTGAGAGAGAATAGCTTTGCAATCCTTTGTTTCTCATTAAAACAGGCAAAAAGAAAAGTGGTGCTGTGGTGATTACCGAAACACGAAGTCTGCACTGTCAATCTCCCGGCCACATCTGCTGTTCTTCAGGATTCCTCCGTTCCCAACCACCGCACATTTCTTAAACTGGGAGCGGTGGTATGGCATATCCTACAACGTCACAGCAAGGAAACAGTTATTCTCCTGAAACATGGAGGCAACAAGTCTCATTTCCTTCCTTTTTCCTTTTTTTTGTGCAGCTTCATCTTGCTGCAGATCCACTAATCATAGGAAGTTGACACTGCTTCTGGCCCACAATATTCCCGTGGTGTATATAAATGGGTGGGATTGTTTTCTGTGCAATTAGAGATGCTACAGACAACTAACTCAGAGAGAAAAAAAGCAATAGCCAAGTTTTTTCCAGACTTAATAATGGAAGAAGTCATTTTAGAAACTTGCTGTCCCTTCTGATTTCCACATGAGGGCATGAACCACAAAATTAGTGAATCCCAGGCGTTGCCTTCTGAGCCGCCTGCAAACTCCTTGTTCCTCAGTCTCTGATCTCCTGCTTTTGAGAAGTCTGCATGAATAGTCCTGGAGCAGCTAGTAAAGCCCAGGAAGACTCTCTAAATCAGACAGCACATTACAGCTGTTTAGCAGAACCTAGCCCAAATTTTACTGCATGCTACCACTAATTATACTCATAGTGTTAATAATTATTAATTAGCACTTGTACTACCAGGAGTGCCTAGAGCCTTTGGTCAAGCACCTTTCTGGACTCGTGTAGGACACATCTTTCTGCAATCTTTGGGCAAAATTCTGTCTTCATATGCAGACATGCAGCTGCTGTAGAAGCCAGAGAGAGTGAAAATCACATCTCTGAGAACAGAACTGGGCCGTTAGGGTGAGAGGGCTGTGACGCACAACTGAGCCGCACTACACCTTATGAATATGTAGAGATGTGCTTATATAAGCATGAGAGCGCTCGTTTTGGTACATACATATTTTATCAATAATTTCATACTGCAACCTACAGAGGGATGAGATAGTGGCACAATGTTTCTAGGTGATTATTCCCAGGATCTTCCCATAGCATTCATAAGCCGTGAGGCAAAACGGCATGCACGTACACCGGTCTGACAAAAGCAGCAGCTAACAGAGAGGCATTCTAGAGTTGTCTGTGCTTTATCCAGTGATTTCTTAACACAAAAAGCCTTCGTAGTCCCTTTCATGGAGATCAGAATCCAGGTCTCCACACTCAGCACAAAGCTCTTGCCCTTACAGTCTTGCTCCCATGCTTTCAGCCCTTCGTCTCCTACGTTTGCCTTGCTGCAGCCTTGCTCCGAGGCAGAGAGTGGCTCTGGCCACAGAGCTGCTGCCCGGTGAATCTCAAAGGCACTTTAGAATGGGGTAAAGCCTGGAAAGCATCCTCAAGGATCTGGACAGGCTGGATCAATGGGCTGAGGTCAACTGTGTGAGGTATAATAAGGCCAAGTGCCGGGTCCTGCACTTCGGCCACAACAACCCCATGCAACGCTACAGGCTTGGGGAGGAGTGGCTGGAGAGGTGCCCGGCGGAAAGGGACCTGGGGGTGCTGGTTGACAGCCGGCTGAACATGAGCCAGCAGTGTGCCCAGGTGGCCAAGAAGGCCAACAGCGTCCTGGTCTGTATCAGCAATAGTGTGGCCAGCAGGAGCAGGGCAGGGATTGTGCCTCTGTACTCGGCACTGGTGAGGCTGCACCTCGAATCCTGTGTTCAGTGTTGGGCCCCTCACACCAAGAAGGATGTTGAGGTGCTGGAGCGTGTCCAGAAAAGGGCAACGAAGCTGGTGAGGGGTCTGGAGCACAAGTCTGATGAGGAGTGGCTGAGGGAACTGGGGATGTTCAGTCTGGAGAAGAGGAGGCTGAGGGGAGACTTCATCGCTCTCTACAACTACCTGAAAGGGGGTTGTGGTGAGGGGGGTGTTGGTCTCTTCTCCCAAGTAACTGGTGATAGGATGAGAGGAAATGGCCTCAAGTTGCACCAGGGGAGGTTTAGACTGGATATTAGGAAAATTTTCTTTATGGAGAGAGTGGTCAAGCATTGGCACAGGCTGCCCAGGGAGGTGGTAAAGTCACCATCACTAGAAGTGTTCAAAAAATGTGTGGACACGGTGTTTCTGGACATGGTTTAATGGGCATGGTGGTGTTGGGTTGATGGCTGGACTTGATGATCTTAAAGGTCTTTTCCAACCTTAATGATTCTGTGATTCTGTGAAATATAACAGCTGCTGTAGGACACTCCTAGCAAAAGCACAGGCATCTCGTCTTTCATGCATTCATCGTGCAATCAGGTAGGGTTTTGAGGATTATACTGCTGGACTTAGATGTACCCGATCTTTGCACGTCTACAAACACCAAAGTGCTTTCCTGGGTCTGAGCCTTTCCCCTGCTCTGCCCCAGTTCCCCATGTGCACATTTAGGTAACAGCACTATCCTAACTCTTAGAAGTGCTCCGAAAGCAAACGGATTAAAAATGGTTAGACCCTGAAGGACAATGTTAATGACACAAATTTAAGTACTTAACTTGAATATTTTTCTGACTTTCTGAAAGGGATAAATTTCAGTTATTCCCTTCAAATATGTAATTTTAAATTCATGAGGTGTGCCCCATGATAAATCAGTAGTCACATAAGCCATTTCTGCACGTCACTATGTGCAATGGGCATTGCCCACTGGTTATAACTTTGAATGACCCCCAAGTCAAGGATTATTTGCTGAAAAGGTTTTGAATAATCATTATGATGAATATATTTAAAAATCATGCAGCCTGTTCACAGATAAGGAGCAAACAGAAATAAGCATAAAAATAGTCATTATGAATATGAATTATAAAATAATCATGCCCTTAAAAAAAGCAGACTTATCCCAAATGTTGGATTGATTATATGTGAGTATTGTACTTTTTTAAAGTTCTGACCAGTAAGTGTGTCTTTTGTTCAGCTTTCTTAAGTTATTTCATTAGCCACTTTGCTGCTAGGTCAGTAATATTCGGCAGGGAAAAAGATATATATGTATTGCATACTAGAGCAGATGATGACTAGAAAATAGGATAATCATCTAAAATATCATATCAAAAATAAACATTTTCAAAGTATAAGCAATGAAGTTTGTAGATATGTCAAACAGCCAACTGCTAAACACTTGGCTATAGGATAGCATCTCATGCAGCAAATAGAGTGAAGTCAATTCTGTAAACAGAGAGAGGCATGAGGCACCTTTGGAAACATTTTGAAGATTTCTTGGTTGATATGGAAGATTCCACTAGTATCCACTTCATATTTCAGTTTAGTTCCCAAGGGAGTGTTTTTCTGGGTGGTGAACAGAAAGGCAGGGGCATTGCAACACCTCGACAAAGTAGACCTGTAGAATGAAAAAGAGAGAAATAAGATCAAGGAGCTGATAGCATGCTTTAGGATTTGCAATTACTATCACTCCTAACAAGGCAGTTTTCAGGGTACAATGGTGGTTTGCTGGGTATTCCTTTAGAAAATTTCAGAATCGGTGAAATTTTCCTTGATTGAGGAACTTACGGTAAAAAAACAAAACAAAACAAAACAAAAAACCAAAGAAATGAGATCCCTGTAGCTGTCTCTTCTAGGCTGCAGGAAATACATGTGCAAATTCTCCCCTGCTCCAGGCCCCAAAGCTGAGCTTCTGCCCCCAATATCCTGGAGAAACCATCCTAATGAATTAGTCCCTCTCTGCTTTAGAGGTCTTCCACTTCTTGTAAATTATTTACTCATCACTGGGCAGGAAACGCAGGGGTTAAAGTATTCCTCTGGGGATGTGGAAGCTTGGAAGGGCAGGGATTTAAACACAGCAATACCTAACGACACTACCCCACTTACCACGTTACTGTGGTGCATGGCAAACTTTGATTACAAAAAAAAAAGTAAAGGTCTTAGTTTTGCCTTTGACCTTGCATATGTGCATCAGGAAGATGATGTGACCCCAACAGATGGGTGCCAGGATAACTGGTCATGGCTACAACTCCAAAATCTCAGACAAATGGCTAAAATTTTCTTTGTCACTGGGACAAAATGGCAGGTATTCCAACGCAAAAAAGAACAGTTTTGAAATCCCAAAAATGGGATTCATGGCATGAGAGAAAACACATTCAGCTCTGACCCCCTTACCATAAGTTTCATATGAAATTTAAATAGGAAAAGTAGATTTCCAAATAGGGGTCCATGTCTTAGCTCCCATCTTCCACTGAATGCTTTTGTCCTTTTACTGATGGAACTGAAAGCCCTGACTTCAGCTTACTCTTACTCCAGAGCCAGTTTGTTTCTCAGTCAATGCATCTTATACCTTTAATGAAAAATACATGTCATGGCAAATGCACAAACATGAAGACAAAGCCAAATGGCTCTCAAATAACCTAGATTAAATACTTTGGCTCTCGGGTATATGGCCTCATTATATGAGTTGGAAGAATAAGGCAGTCTTCTTTATGGGTTTTATTATAAGCACCAGAAAGCAAATACAGAATTATGCAAACATTTCAGTGATGTCCAGTTACTATTACATACTTGACTCGTGCAGAATGACACAATAGGATGATCAGATCAAGGTAGCAATTGAGACTGAATAAGTCAATGAATTTCTAATAATGAAATCATTAAATAATTACAAGTAGGTAGTGGGATTGAATTGTGAAATTTGGAATATGAAAAAACCCTTCATTAGTTCTGCATTAAGGAAATGAAAGAGATGTTGTTCCTTAACCTAATGTCCAGCTGGTTTTCCAGAGGCATATTCCTTAATGTAAATGTCTGATATCTGGCAGAGGAAGACTGTCAAGGAAATTTTTTTTCCTTAGTCTCCAGATGCAAAAGCTAGTGTGATTTTTGTGCTTCCTCCCTCTCTACTGCTTAAGTATCTGCCATTTAACTTTTGTTGGATTCTCCCCATATCACCTGAGAGTTGAGAACTGTCCAAGTTCAAAAGCCCACAACTCAGTGTGGTTAGACCACCACCTTTTAGCCTCCTGCTAGACTACCTCTAAATTCGGAGACTTTGGTTTGCTTTTAAAGGACTACAGTTTCCCCACACATTCACACACTGAAGTCTCTGTCCCATAAGACAAAAATGAAACAGACTTTGAAGTTCTTTTTTTTTTCATGACTAACATGATTCTTGTTCCTAGAACCAGCTAACAAAGGTTAGGGTACATCTAGGTGTCAGTAGGAGTTTCTTAAGCGGTGATATATCAATCAGGCAGGTATAGTCAGCGACAGGAGCCTTTCACCTCTTCTGTCTCTCAATGCAGTGTCTAGGATGGAGATGGGTTCTTTGCTTAATGTGCTGGTGTTGGTGGCCTGAGAGAGAGTGATGGTGCTTCTGATGGTCTTTATGTAGTCCTTTCTCATTGCCCTCACCTAGGCTGGCCTCCAACGTGCTCCATGTACTCTGGGCACAATCATTAGTTCTCTTACTCCAAGCAGTCTTCAAGACGGTAGGCTCTAATCCTGAATGCCTCTTGTCTTCAAAATGGGCTCTGATAATTCCCCATCAAGTAACTTCCAGAAAAAACTGTACTAAAAAAACCTAAAAAAAACTTATGTGTGGAGCTCATGTTGGAAAAATTGTTATGAGCCTGGGACTAACAATTAGTTATTTTTAAAGATGTTAATGACTAACTCAGCACATGCATTCTCACATTCTCTCATTAACTCGTGACAGCTATTTCCTGGAATCATGCAAAAGAATTTGGGAGAAAGTTGTGGGGCCTTATTCTAAGCAACAGCTCTGAATCATGCCAGTGACTTACAGACTTAACCAGTCTCTATTCCGCTTACTCTGAAATAACGTGGTTTCTCTAGACCTACTCAAATATGGCCCTTGAATACACCAATAGACAACATTCAAATATTGTTTTGGCTTCATTCTACTATTGCCTTCACAAGACCAATTTCAAAAGTTGTATCTTGAAAGGATACATGGAGGTCCATGGAGGACCTTCAGCAAAGAGGAAGTCACATGAAGACAGAGTACAACAGAAACAAATCGCAGAGGTCTCCGAAGACCAGAAAAAATATCTAGATAGTCAGGGATTAATAGCTGACAAGCCATTAAAAAAAAGAAAATTATAAACAAGGTCTGACATTACCCAATACACCACAGAAAAAGTCCAGTTTGAGTATTTTGCAGGCCAAATTTGCTGTGTCACCAATGACCATTTTATACCACCAGAGAGTTAGGTAGATGTGTTAGGTGCAGCCATTAAGTCTTGGCTCCATCCTCACGTCTGCCTGAATCAGACCTGAAAAAGTCTTTCCCATACCAAATTCCCTGCCTTTTCTGGGAAGACTGTCCCACATGCCAGAAGAACTCTCTTTCACTGTTGCTGTTGACTTTTTTAAAACAGAAAAAAGTCCATATTGATACAAAAGAATGATACTCCAACAGTAACAGAGTTATAATCTTTACTCTTGCTATCCATACGAAGGTTTGGTGGCTCTACAGGAAGCTAAACTCAAACTAAAGTAAATCTTACTCAGTCTCATTAATGTGGACCGTTCTTACTTGAATAAATTAGCTTCTGTGACATTCATCTCCCATTTGCACATCTGTAGGCTCTTCCATCTGTCAAACAATTCTGTTTGTTTCACCCTAAAAGATAAAAAGAAAGAAAGTAAAAATTCATTTTATTACAAGGGCATCATTTTCTAAAACAGCTGCAGCCAAGGTACCATGCAGTAGGCTTTTGATAGGGCAAACCAGTTAGTTTATCCAGTGCAAAATTTACCATTTTAATTTCATTTTCTGCTCAGACATAGCAACTCTAAGCCATGTATACACAGGTACTGACGGAGCTCTTTGGATGTTTGAGACTAATTTCTATTCCCTGATAGGAATTCTCCATTTCTTCAGGATAAAAAATGCAATATCAAGCAAGAAGCATCTACTGTACCAAAGTCTGTCCACAGTCTGCTGGGAAGCTAATGAGTGTCTGGGAACTACAGCAGCTTTGAGGAAAAAAGTTACACCTAGCAGAAGGTCCCAGCAGAGGGGGTATTGGAAAAGAGGACACTTCAGATAATTTGGTGAACTACCATTAAATTTGGGTAAGGTTATCTTCATCTGTGAGATCCTACAGAACAGCACTGTTGGTAAATTCATTTTATAAACTGCAAGAGCACATGTGTAGGGATAAGCATCTGTGACGGTAAGAGGACATGAAAAGCTCTTTACGTAATGATCTCTCCCTCCCTCTCTGTTAATAAATAAACTTTTAGTTATATCAAAAAATGACTCCCCTACTTCCACTGGGCTGATGCACGATGACACATTTTTGGTGATCTCATTCCAACCACTTCTACCTTAGAGTTCATACATATTCTTCTGTATTTGGACAACAGAGATAACAAAGGCCTTGCAAATATCTAGACCTAGGGAGCGATGTCATAATCTGGCTGGGAAATTTTGAAGTCTGAGACTTCTTCAAGACTGATAGATCTTAATGAGTTCCATTCAGGCTTGAGGGCTTTGAATGTTTCAATAAAGCAAAGACTTTTAAGACACTTAGATACTTAAAGCGAGTAGAACTTAGGATTTCCTAGGCTGTGGAAGTTAAAGGAAGGAATTAGGTCATATTGTACTTTCTGCAGCCCACCAGAGCACAGTAACTTGGAAATCTTCCATTACCGTAAGGGCTGACTTAGGAAATGGAGCACGTTAGAAGCAAGCACATCAGAAGAACCCAGCATAGTAAAAGAGCTTAATGTCAAATGGCATCTATCATAAAAGTAAGGCTAACTCTATCCAGCTGAGCAGGAGTCCACTACCTTCTATGTACCATTGGATAAGATGAAGAGAAATGAGTAATCCTCTGTACCATCTGATAAGTACGCAGAAAAGCAATTCAAAACTCCCCATCTTCAGCAGAACATTGGCAAAAGTGTCACATTCTCACCCCTTCTATTTATTTTTAAGCACTGCAAGTCAGCAAGCGGTGCAAAGCTGTTACTTGTGTATCCTTCATCCAGTACCAAATACAGAAGATAAGGACATAACCTACATTTTTCTGTGCACAAAGTCAGCAAAGGACATACCCAAATATTCATGCTGACCTGGAGCAACAAGTTGTATTTGCTGTAGCCTTGATTGCTTAATGCCATGCACTTGTATAGCTGCACTTCCAACTGAGATTCTCAGTGCACTTTACAGACCTTAATAAACCTTGTGGATTGTCTCCTTGTGGAGATTACTAAACCGATGGGTTTAGATATGGTAAGGGATTAGGCATAATTTAAGCACCTAAATTCAGTGCCACGCTGAAAATGCAAAAGGGCAACACAAAAATACCCTGCTTTGCTCCATCCAATGAGCTCCGTTGGCAACATCACTTTTTCTGCCTGATTCCATCTCTGTGGCTTAATGGATACATCTCATTCAACTCATTAGTTTTCTGATGTACATACAGGACCACAAAAGACAAAATATAGGTATTTTTATTATTTCTCAGAATTACCTTTTCCTACTCTTTAGTCAGTGTTACTAACTTGTGAAACTCACTGCTGTAGGAAATTGTAGAGGCCAAAAGTACAAATGGGCTCAGAAAAGATCTAAAAAAATTAACAGAGAAGCCTACTGTCCACTTTGACTACTGTAGTCTAGTCATCACCTCCCACTCAGCAAGTCCCCATGCCAGTATTTGTCATCAGGAAGGGCTAGCCATTTTGCTTCATTTCTTAGCCTTCATTGCTGGCCACTGTCAATGATAGAGCCTTAGGCTAGATGGACACTTGCTATGAGTCAGTATAGCTGTTCTTACTCTTCAATTACCCTCAGCAGAGGACATGGAATATAATATTATAGATAATATTACACTGTATTTCATTCTAAACAGTAATACTGGGCCTGATGAAAATGCCTCAGTGTATGTGAAATGCCTCCAGTTTTTTCAAATGGACCTCAGATCAAATTCAAATGTGAATACTTGCACATATAAGAGAACCCCAGGAATCCCTGATGAAATTCCTATTGATGGAATCTCTTAAACCTTGCACCTTTGACAATCTTATCGTAAGTTATCATTTTCATCCTGCCTGAAAAGTAACCTTTTAGCAAACATTAATTCATACTTACATAGACAAAACCTTCACCTCAATGATGTCCTGCCGTAATTCCAGGCATTTGGTAGAGTTGTATTCCAAAGGCCCTTCATAAAACTCAAAATACCTGAAGAAGAACAAGAAAAAAGATTATAAATAAGACTTAGGCTGGAATACTTGTCTTACACATCAACATAAATTTGCTTAAAGCTGTCATTTATGATTTCTGCCTAACTTGAGACTACACTGTCTGGCCCATAGGCAGGTTATTACTTCACAGGAAAACACAGATGGCATTGCTGATTGTAGAACAGTCATCCATGTCCAGTTTGCCCATCTCTAGAAAGAGTTCATCAGAACTCTCAGTTCTCAGAAGAGTTCATCTATCTTGTAGGCACCAGCAAGGACCAGCTACCTTTTCCAGTAGAAAGCACATGGCAGCTGCCACTAAAAATCAGGAGAAAAGCACTGATCACTTAAGGAACACTGTTCCCATCTTTGGGTGTCCGAATGTGCTGAGAGTTTAAAAATCACTTCCTTAAATTTTGCTCTTAAGTGGCAAGCAAAGTGCTGGAGGTTGCATCTTGTCTGTGGAGACTGTTGTATACCTCTATGCAATTGAGCTTTTCACTGGGATTTACTCTTTTGGTATGTTTGCAGGGGAAGAGAAGTTAGGATTTCTTCTCAAAAAAATTGAGATGGTTTTGAGAACAAAAGGATTCGAATGCTCAGACACAGCACAAATGACAGTGCTACTCTTAATTAAAATATAGACATGAATATTTACTTTTTTGGTTAAATTTCTCCACCTTAGCTATCAGACTGGAATGATAGGAAAACAAAAAAAAATGGTAGCTACTCATGTTTAGGGGCCAGAGACAGCCCAGGCTGTCCAGCTGATTCAATGAGACTGTACTGAAACAACAAAAAAGATGTAGGGTTTAAATCAAGCTCTGTATCAGTTTCACCACTTATCATTAGAAGCCTGTATTAAAACGTAATACCTAAGAACTGCACATACCCATACAGCAGTTATGAGCATAATGAAGAAATATGAGGAGATGACCTAGAGGAATAGGTATGATGAGCAAGGCTAGAGCAAGTTATTTTGATGGGTCCTTCACAATCTCAGAATCCATGTCTGTAACTCCAAACTATCTGTTGAATTTTCAATATGAAAGAAAAATACAAAATTCCTGGAAGAGCTTTATTTAAACCATGATTGGAAATGTAATATTTTGGGTTTGTGTCATTTTAAAATAACACCAAAATCCATGTTTGACATGAATGTCTGTTTAGGTCTGGATGTATATTCCTTAAGTAGGAAAGTCTTGTTAGTTTCCTTAGTAGTTCATGTTTATAGTTGATACCAAAATTTTTGGGGATCCAAAAATGATCTGTTCTGGAGAAGTGCTAAGCATTCACACCTCCCAAGGGAACTGTAGGAAGGGACAGTGTCCAGAAAACAACATCTCCAGGTATCTCCAGCAGGGCCTCTAAAGGCCAAAAGCATCTAAAAACAAACAGCTTCTGAATTTTGCCTTGTAAGTACATCCAGAAATCAATCTGATGAAGTAGGGGAAAGAGAAACCTATAGAAGGGAGAAAGGGACTATATATGCGACCGGAAAAAGCCCAAGAGCTTTCCAAAGCAATCTGCTACCAACTCGGAACGCTTCTATCCTGTCAAATGCTACTTGAGGATGTGTCTCCTTCACCTCTCCCTGAGGTTTTCACCACCTCAGCTCTGCCAAATCCCAAAGCAACCGTTTCTGTGATCCAGTGAGAGGCACAAACCTTGAGACTGAAAGGAAGAAGGCCATGCCTAGAAGGTGGCAGGAGAACATCATAAATTCCTAATAAAGAAGTAAACTGATTATTGTCAGAAAAAGAAAAAATAGCTCAGCAATCTTCAAAAAATGTGACTATTTGGAAATGTATTTGCACAGTCTTCAAGGCAACAAATATATTTTTATGAGTTAAAAATGTATTTGTTGTCCCTACCTGTACTCAGCACTGGTGAGGCCACACTTCAAATCCTGTGTTCAGTGTTGGGCCCCTCACTACAAGAAGGACGTTGAGGGGCTGGAGCGTGTCCAGAAAAGCGCAACAAAGCTGGTGAGGGGTCTGGAGCACAAGTCTGATGAGGAGCAGCTGAAGGAACTGGGGTGGTTCAGTCTGGAGAAGAGGAGGCTGAGGGGAGACCTCATCGCTCTCTACAACTACCTGAAAGGGGGCTGTGGTGAGGTGGGTGTTGGTCTCTTCTCCAATGATAGAACGAGAGGAAATGGCCTCAAGTTGCGTCAGGGTAGGTTTAGACTGGATATTAGGAAAAATTTCTTTATGGAGAGCGTGGTCAAGCATTGGAACAGGCTGCCCAGGGAAGTGGTGGAGTTACCATCACTGGAGGCGTTAAAAAGATGTGTAGACGTGGCACTTCGGGACATGGTTTAGTGGGCATGGTGGTGTTGGGTTGACGGTTTGGACTTTATCTTAAAGGTCTTTTCCAACCTTAATGATTCTATGATTCTATACCTTTTGTAGAGGAATTGATGTATTTAAAGCGCTCCATAATCAGTGACAAATCTGGGAAAAGACTCCAGAAGGTAGATAAAGTTCATGTAATATGAACCTTCATCTGGTCTCTCAACCAAAAGTCTTGGTCTCTCCTTCCAACTCAGTCATTCACCTGGAAATTCAGCCTTTACTAAGGAGTAGCTGAAATCCACTGGCACATCTCCTGCATGCTTGGTTTTTTGAGATGGAACTGAGCAACTTGTGTATTTTGAAAGCTGCTCAAACTGAGAGTGGGTTAAGAGCACACCTGACTGCACCAGGCCAAAGCCCTGTGTGGATGTACTCCAGATAAATTGCCCAAACTAAACTGATATCTCCCTCTGTGGAGCCAACGCCACAGGACTTGTTACTGGTCACAGAATTTTACAGGGGTGAAGGAGTCCCCTCTGGCTACCAGTCCAGACAACTTTTTCATCATTCTGCAATACTCATTTTCCTTTGGGGTATCCATTCTTTACTTTGGTTCTTTGAGTCAGACAAGACTGGGACCTTGAATGTGCATGTTCTACACAATAGCTAGAGGCAGGTATACATCCCCACGCAACACTCATCACGTTACACACCACTCCTACGGCCTCATCCTCACCTTTCACCTACCACTGGATTTCAGTACCTTGTATATGTGCCTCAGGACAGATAAGAATGGCAAAAATCTAGATTAACATGCATTTTTATTTTTTCTGCTTCTTGCTCTGTTGCTAAGTTAGAGAACTGCAACTCAGATGTCAAACAGCAAACGCTATCATGTGGGAACGCCGCAGAAGGGGAAAGCTGGCTTCAGCCCATGGCACTGGAGACAAAGATGACATTTTATGAGAGAGATGAAATTTCCTGAGACCCCCTTTGATCATCGCTCGTTTACCCTATCCACAAACCAAAAACAGAAATTAAAAAGGATGTGTTACCAAAGAGGCAGAAGGGTAAAGAGGAAAGGATTAGGTAAAAATCAGCCAATTCTGGATCTGAAAGGAAATCCATGAGGCAGCATTGCATTTGTAGGAGAGTTACTCCATTAGCCTACAGCTTCGAAAAGCACAGGGGTGTCCTGCAAGTCTCTAACTCTCACAATAGCTCCAGTTTTTCCAGCAGAGTCACTGGGAGTGTCAAATTCACCATTCGGCACTTTGTGGAAGCGCAGAGGGAGGACCCATGAAACAGGCTGGATGACACGCTGCCAATGGGACACGTGCCTCCTGCAGCAAAGGCAGGGGACACTGATGGCAGTATCTGGTCAAGAGACTAAAAAAAAAAGTTTCCTCTCTTTCTCCCAGGAGTGTTCGTGCTATTTATTTGCTTCACAGCAATCCCCCTCCTGCTACAGACACCGAGGCAAATTAGCAGAGGCAGCTCCCTGGAGCACTGGCCAACCTCTTCCCACAGAAGTGCTTCACGTTGTACTTTCCCAGAACACAGCTTCTGCACAGCGCCGGGCTCAGGTGCAAGGAACATGGGTTCCCTCAACCCCCACAGATGTCCTTTAAACCCAGCTCCTCTGCTTGGCAGGGTCTGGTCTGCTGGGAGGATTTGGAGACCAGCCCCGCGCTGCTCTCTCAGAGGAAGCATCAGTCTCACCCACTCCCTGGGCTCTGAGTGCTGCTTCTGCCTATTAACTCCCACTCTAAACCATGTAGTTCCCTGTGAACGAAGATACATTTGCCTGTCAGAAGGCTTAATTAGCACAAATGGAAATTGTCCTCCCCATCATCTTCCTCAGTCTGACATCCAGCTAAGAAGCAAGGGTGTAGTGCAGTTTATTTTGAATTATGCTCTCAATTAGTGACACACCTGACTACACTACTCCTTTTGCTGTAGGAAAGGGCTGTGTTTCAGTTGTAAAAGAATGACAGTCATGTTTTATATCCATAAAACAGAGTTGATATGTCACCTCCAGAACGTCCCTTCCCTGCACTGCCTTGGCTTCCTCTGCTGAAATCTAAGTAACTTTTATCTCTCAAAGGTCACAAGTCTATGGGAAAACCAACACAAGAATTCATGATTCTTTACAATAGGGAACACAACTACAACCAAATTATAACAAACGACACAGCTGCGCGTGGGATTGTGTTTTCCCAGGGTACCAGGCGCTACACACAACTCACTGCCCTATGTCCATTCAGGTCAATTGTAGCTTTCAAATCTACATTTTTCCAGGATCAAATCCCATATCTTAACACCACACAAGCTGCAAGTGCTCGGAGAGACTCTTTTTTTATGGCCCTCAGTACTGAATGCCCAGAAGTGAGATACTACTTACTCTGTAATTTTCCATTTTTCACTGAGATTTTCTTCTTGTCTAACCTTCATGTCTCCCATTGCAACCTCTCTTCCAGCTGAGCAGCTTACCGAGCTCACTAGTGAGAGACAGATTAGGTTTCCCAGTACACCAGTTAACTCTCAGGTCTTTGATCATCTGCAGTTGGGCTGCTCCTGCTTTCATCAAAAGTAAGCTTTTCTTGATTGTGCTACATGAATTAAAAAGCCTGAGGCTTCAACCCTGCCTTCAAGTGACACTTGGACTGAGGCAGTGATTTGTCTGATATATTGAACGAAGGTTTTAAAATATAATTGAGGATAATTGTCAGGCATCTTTTAAACAAGACCATTTTCTCCTGCACAAGCCACCTTCCCGTTTTGCTCGTTCCTGCCGTGCCAGTTCTGCACTGTTTGCAGTCAGGCTACAGCAATTACTCTGCAAGAGTGCAGAGTATCGCAGGAAGGATTCCACCTCCCCTGCAGGAAAAACAAAGATCTTTCCAAAAATATACATTATCCAGTGACTAAGAAATGAGAATAAATGAACCAGGCCCTGCAGGCTTCTACTACTTACTTACTAAGAGAACTGTCCAATTAGCAGTGCCTGCACTCATCAGTATGAGCAGAACCATGGCCAACCTCAGGTCTAGATTCACCTTGCCTACTCAGGAACCTTGCAGGTGTGCCAGAGCACACTCCCCAAAGCACGTGGGGACTCACGTTCACCCGGCAAGGCCAGCATGGGATCTTCAGACCCTTGTAGCAAAAATACTGCTGAGGTGGAGCATATCAATGGCTACAGGGGCTCTGGAAAACTCATCCAAAGCAGAGCAAACTAGGTGTTGACTTCATGAAAGAGTAAGCGACCAAATCCCACCAGCCTTTGCTTCTATTAATATTTCTATGTGACAAGATTTGGTCAAAAGGTTTAAGCGCCTGACATCAATACACTGATTTTTTTCCCTTCAAAGAGTGCACCCTACCACTTCACATGGCATATTCTCCTAAGTTTACTTTGACCTCGTTTGGAAAACATGATCCCTGTTTGGCAGATGAAGAAGCTGATGTAGAGGCTGATTGACAGGTAAGTCCTTGGCAGGCAGGAATGGGGACCTTGGGTTCTGCTCTCACAGAGACTACCTAGACTACACAATTACCAACAAGAACAAGAGCAGCCTGTGAAGTTGATGGAAATCATAATGACCTTTCATACTACACCTTGCAAAAGAAAACACCTGTGGACGTACTGATGCTAAATGAGATCTCCCTGCTCTGAGAATTGGCAAGTGAAGCAGAAGTGTTTGATGCCCTTAGATTAATTTACACTTCACTAGGGCTGTGGCACAAAAAATCACATTGCTGCATGTGTTGTTTCTGCCGTTTGAGAGCCTGAGTTGACTTGTCCACTGTCAAAAGAAAAAGACTGATCTGAGAGAGAAGGTGCTGTGGGCACAAAGGAGGAGGCTGGAGAAGAAATAGTCTTCTCTTATACAAGTTGATGAAACTATGTGACTACCTCGTCCTTGAGGGTTTGAGACACTGGCAAGAGTTATAAAAGAACCTGCAGAAATTACTTGGGTTCTAAAAACTATGAGAGGCTTATGAAGCTTAATCTAAACATATGGTGACTGAGTAGGGAGACACTGCACCAGGAAGCAACTACTAGTGGCAGGAAGATTTTCAATACAGTATAGCAAAGAAAACTAGTATCCAGTGCCTGGAAGCTAAAGATAGAAATGGCATCTTTAGTTCAAAGCTGGTTTTCTTTCTAGAAGAACCAGAGTAATCAAACAAAATTCTGGAGCTGTAATTCTTGTACAGGGACTCATGCTTCCCAGGAGATTTATGTAGCTGAGGTTAAAAGCTATTAACTCATGAACATCCTGACCTTCCACCTAGGATATTTTGAAATGTTTGGCTAGATTTGTCTCCTTACAGTGTTGCAAGTTTTTCTGGGTTTTGAAACAGATGTCATTAGAAATGTCCATCCACCAAGACAAGGGCAGTTTCCCAAGATACCCTGCCTACCTTCCAAATTAAAGATTTTTACTTTAAAAAAAACCAGAAGTGCTTCCATCAACCAGCCCTAAATTCCTAAGTGAGATCTACCACAGGAGTGGCTTTTATACTTCTGTCCCTTAAAAGCAGTTCATTGATAGCTCTATGTACCTTCCAAGTAAACTTAGAAAAGCGCATACATCCGTCATATCTCAGAGGTGCTCCTTTCCTGGATTCCTTATTTGATCTGGTCCTGTGACTCCACAGACACTTTACACATCCATACAGTTAAGGTGATAGCTGTGATACCCTGAGGACATGTTTTTCATCACAACTACGAAAGCTCCTGGCAAACTGGTACTGGCTGCTCACTGCCATTTCTGATTTTGATCTCCTGTCTTCATGGCTTAACACACAGCTCATTTGGGATTGCTTGGCTCTGCTGTCCAGTGCCACATCAGCAGTGTGAATTGACCAAACATCTACTCCAGCCAATGCCACATGGTTCCTTTCTCATCTGTCCACTTATTTGGCAGCCAAGTCTCTCCAAAATTTCAGTCTAATATACTACCCAATACAACTCTACTGCAACACCTGTGGATGTAACAGCAGCAGCTAAAGCAGAAACAGCTCTAAATGACATAGCAAAGTCCAGGCTACCTCCTGCAGTTTGTTAACCCACCTGGGATAAGCCCACCATGCAGACCATACTTCTGAATCAACACCATTACCCCCTGCGCTTCCTGGGTCTTCTCTCACAGACTGCCATACACCTTCGTTTAGAGGTTTTCCCACCGTACAATGTGTCACCCCTAGAATGATTTATTGGAGAGTATATTGAGTTCTAGTTTTAGGGGCACTTTGGGGTTTCTTTTCTTTCAGTCACTGTATCAAAACAACATTGGTTTCTGACAAGCAGCAGTGGGGTATGCTGCAGGGAGTCCTATTTTACCAATGTCATTTCAGAACTCTTCCAATTTTTAGTAAACTGCTGTCTGGCTGTTTTAATCAAGCCCATTCCCATCACTCTGATTGAAATAAGCTGCTGATGTTGTTATCCATATGACCACCTGGGAGGCATAACAAAACACATAACAACATTTAGACATCAATGACATCTCAAAAAACACAGTTTATCATTGCAAGTAATGGCTTTTTTTTTTCTTGTGGTTCTCAAGATTTTAGTATCTTAGTATGCGAAGTTCAGTACCATGACTTAAGGAACATCCTCAGCTACTGTCCTGGCCAATGAGGTCTGATGTCTGATGCCCATACATTCATTCTTCTTAAACGAGTACTTGATGAATCCAGTGATTGATTATACTATTTTGTAACCACTAGGACAAAGCTCCAGATTTGTCATACTGGAGAATTCAGTGTACAAATTGGCAGGCCCAATAGTATAAAGCTCATGTCTCCTCTCGTCTGTCAAAGGCTTCTGTGGTGTCACAACCGAAGTCCTACGTTGAACCTTATCTTCAGCTCAGATGGACTGAAGGTGGCAGAGAACACCGTAACCCAACTAATATGGCAGATCATCACATCGTTAAGGCAGCTTCTTGGCAACGAAAAATGCTTTAAGCATGAAGACTCACAATCCTGGTAAGTTGCAAAACATATTAAAAGGAGAACAAAGGGATCAGGGCTCTAGGAAGTAGTTTCATATATTACTTCTCATAACCAGCATCAGCTAGAACCCTTTACCTGATTTCCCACAAGGACGTTGTAAGATTTACAATACATAGCACAAGATAAAAAGCAAAAGGTAGAAATTAGAGCAATGGCTGATATTTAAGAACCAAAAATAAGCCAGTGTTTGACAACTGGTTGACATTGCATCTGAGTGAGGCCTTCAAAGAGCCTGCAGCCCACCCAGTCCTCCTTTGGTTGAAAGTACACATCCCTATGGCTTTGGGGAGTTGTTGAGTGTTTCACTTTTACTCCTTGCAAGTATCCACAACTTCTTTGCTACCTACAAGACCTGTAGCAATGCAATATGCATCGAAATGAAGTTATTGGTGCTAAAAAGCTCCAGCAAAGAGACATCTCTGTCAGGCATCTATCCACAGCAATATTAGATGCCACAAACATGATCCACACTCTCATTTGTACCACATACTGAGCCAAGCTCATGATATTAGCTTTCCATGGACTGGTTCTACGCAGTCTGAAGAAGCGTCTTATGCACTGGGATAAAAAGCCTTGGTTAGCTTGGTTACTGTGCCAGCACAGTGGAGCTGTCTGCAATCAGAGTAGGGCTCATTTTCCAAAACTGTGTAATGAACTCCCCAGGACGGTAAAAAATGTTCTAATTGCAAGCCACACTTTAATTTTGTACATTAGTTACAGTCTGAATCAGTCTCTACTGAAATCAGATAACATGACATTCTTCACTTCTGTCCTACTTGATCCTTTTCATGCAATGTTTGATCTCCACTGTTGATTGGTTTTGATACGGCCACTGCTCTTGCGAATTCTGTCTGTCTTGCAATTCTAATGTACTTATTCTCTCAGTTTGCCTTTGCTTTGGAAGTTCTTCATTTTCATCTAATAAATCACTCCTACAGAATGAGTTGTCAATGTCTCTACACCATGTATTAAGTTACATAATTAAAAGATAAAGAGTAGTCATAGAATATACACGGGTTGATACCACACATGTATGAATAAACATGTATCTATCTACATATAGATATAAAAATTATATAAGCTAATGAAAAGCATATTAATATCTATTTCAATTAATATCTTTAAACACCAAACTTTTCACAAGGCAGTGATAACACACAATAAACTGCAGAGCCATGCAGTGAAATGAATTTACTGTGTGTATGCTGACATACCACTAGTTTTTTTGCACTTTAGATGTCTCTCTAGAGACATGTAAATATATACAAGTAAAATCAGGTCAGTAAAAAGTAGTCTGCAAGTTTTCCATTTGGGGGAAAGAATTATTCATTAGAGAAAGGCTTGTTTTCAATTGATATCAACAGCCTGAAGTTGAGTGTCAGATTAAGACCCTCAGGAGATGTCTGGTGATATCACAGTAAGAAAGGTGATCAAAGGTAAACAGTAAAAAATTTATGACCTAGCTCTGCAGTTATTCACCACACAGTCTCACCTCCAGGCTCACCTCCACATTTATACAGTTCTTTTTTATTTTCCTGTATTCTCAGCTTTCAGACAGTAGACAAATGGGTAAATAATATCTCTAATACACTTATGTGCAATATATGTTGCAACTAGACCTAATCCCTAACTCAAAATCCCCATCTTTCAGCTCCACAGTCATTAACATGACATGGACTTCGAAATTTGCATCTTTTATTGATATTACAACCTTTGAAATGTATATGTAACTTGCGCAGTTTGAGCCTGTTTGTATAAAAAACACTTGCACCCTGAACCTCTTTGTCTTTGAAGGGTCTAAACTGATTAAGAATAGTGCTGTCGTTCAGTGCCTCACAACATGTATTTTGCAGTCAAGGATTTTGGTTCCCCGTCCTGAAATCAATGATGGTTCAATTGTCTCTGTCAAGGGTGCCTAGAGGAGGAAATCTATATTTATTAATTCTCTCGTGTCTTCAAGATGTCTTTGTGCTACATTCCGTTCTTTTATGTGCCAAGTGCCTAAACCAAAGACTTTGCGTACACAGACTGTAGATGAATACACAAGGCAACAAAAGTAGAGAGAGACAGAGAGATAGATAGATAGATAGATAGATAGATAGATAGATAGACAGACACACACACACATATATACATACATACATACATACATACATAGAATGAATCATTCTTCCCTTACTATAAGCAAAAAACCTGCAGCTTAAGCTGGTTCTTTTTATAAAGAACCTAACGAGTTAAAGCATCTGAGTGGCAGGTAGCCCTCATTCCGGATCGCATTACAGCGAAGAGCCGTAACAGAAATTGCAGCATTGCTGCAGTTCAGCGAGGTTGGATGATTTTTGGCAGGTCAGACTCTGTACTTCCGCTTGCCTTTGAAATGCTATCAGCTCCGCAGCTGTAGTGGTGTACAGTTACCAAAATTACGATGTTTCAAATAAAATATGTAATTTTTCCAGAGATAGTTTTATTTATATGTAGGTATTAAATGTAAGATTCTTTTAATTAATTTTATTTTTTTCTTTAACTTACAGTCTTTCTAAGATTATCCTGTACTTATTGAACTTGATACTACACATAACTCAGGATTTTTAACCTCTACAACTGAGGTTCCAGGAAGATACCCCAAATACTTGTCCCGTGCCTGTACCTGGATTTACGTAGATGGCCTGTGATAGCTATGGAGCTCTTTAGGCACAACTGGAGCCTGTTTCCTGACTATGCGCATGGCTCTTCATGACCCTTCAGATACATGTCTGTCAAAAGGATCTTCCTACAAGTTAATAAGTACAAAAAGTGCAACAGCACATCAGTGCTTCTCATATTTTCAAAATAATGTAAAGAAAAGAAATACTCCAGTGTCATCTCGATAGAATACTTCTCCCCTGCTAGGCCCTGGAAAGATTTCAATTTAAACTATGTTTTCTTAGAATACATATTCTGTCATAAAGAAAGCCTTGAGCCAAATTCTCCGGTGTGCTCTGCATGCATCACTACTGTCATGTTGGGATGTTCTCCACCCAAGTCCCACACTGCCACATATTGACACATAGCATTGGTGGGGCAAGGGAAAAAGGAGAGGCCAGGACACAGAAGTCACCCTCCTGTGTACAGCATGGATGCTTATGGCATATTCCAAAATGGCCCCATGGCCTTGAGTGGGGAAAAGAGCACAGCACTTGGGCATCCCTGGCATCTTCTGTGCCATGGGGAGCAGTACCAAGCAGCCAAAGCAAACTGCAAATCTGATTTTTCATACAGCCTGTGCTCACATTTGTGGTTCATACAAAGCGAGAGAGATCTCTGCAGCCATCCCCTTGGGTGTTGGTACCTGGTGCCTCTGTCACTGCCACTCTTCACTGCTCCGTCATCCGTGAAATTAAAGGTGCCGGTCCAATTTGCCAATTCCTCTCCATTCTGCCAGCTAAACTGCAGCCCTCTAGCAAGAAAATGAGGCAGTTGATATTTGATATAATTCATTAGGTTAAGTCTATCAGCACGAGTTCTCATGTCTTTTTTTTTAACACAGAAATATGACTACGACACATTCATCAAAACCCATAAAAAGATACCAAGAACTACAAGACATCATCTTACTAGTGGAAACAATTAATTTTAACTTCCCATGGACTCTACAAGTCCTTGGCTGCAAACACCACCAGACTCCCCAACCAAACTGGAAGGTCAGTAACCATCTGTGCGCATAAACAACATACATATATGTGGAGTGGAACAAGGTGGAAATTTCATTCCCAGAGAATGCACAAGTGCAAAAAAGCTGGAGACATGGAAAACTGCAAGGCCAAAGAAGTAAACCCTCCAAAATTCAATTTTACATCTACAGTAGTAGTTAAATGTGGTGGGCACTGGGTCCTTCCTCTGCTTTGCTGGCCATGCTAGCGAAGGATTTGTCATTTGGTGGCTTAGAGAAGTCACACTATACTCCTCCTTTTCCCTGTTTGGGAAGATTACGTTTTTTAAGCCTATGCATACCACAGCCATCACAGCTCCCTGTTTTCCAAACTTTCCCAAATTCATTCCAAGACCTTTCAGTCTTCTGGAAACTACACCTATAGTTGGGTAGGAATCTCACATGTATTTAAAAAAGCTGGGTCTGAAAAAACATTTGACAACACGAGTCAAATCCTTCCCTTAGCTCAGAAGTCAACGAAAAAGAATCTTACAGATTGTTATTTTTAATCTTCTCCATTTTAACCCAATTTCATGATTTCACAAGCCTGGCAGCTGAGTTTTGAACATTTGGTGCTGCCAATACTGAAAGTTAACTTCCCGGCTGGACTGTGCGGGGACAGCCAGGAAACAATCTGCCAGCCCGCTTTGCCCAAAAGAAAGGGCATCCATGAGCCCTCTAGTTTTCTTGGTCAATAGGCTTATTACAAGGACTGGAGAATCTCTCAGACCACATCCATTCTCTAGTCTAATTTGCAGCAGTTATAAGAGTAGGCAATTACGAAGGAACACCATGGGGCATTAAAATAAGGCCTCTCTGCTTCCTGCAGCAGAAAAGAGGAGTAGCTCTAAACAGCTCTAAAAACATATAGTAGGAGCTTATTTGTTCTGTATTGTGGAAATGTGTGCACATAACTTCTTGTTGTCATAGTTGTTTTAAGACAACCTTGTCTAACTTCAAGTATCTGCAGTGCAGGTATTTCCACATGAGCTAATTGTCTTGGTTCTTAAAAATCAGTAGAGATTGGCTCAGTACAGTTAGTTTTGGGAAAGATTCACCCGATCAGAGGTTGGCCTTCACCCTAGAGTGAACTGATCCATCCCCCAAACTCTCCCTCCATCAGCAGTACAGGGAGCCTGGGGTTACTGGTAGTATGGGCACGCATGACAGAAGGATCCCACCACCCAAGTGAAGTGCAGTGCATGTCACCACAAATGTTTTTTTCTGACCTAAACTCAAGATATTTTGAAAGAATTTAAGATTATTATTGCATGTTTTGTGCCTCAATCTTTTTGTTTGATTTTTTTTTTTAATTGAAAACAGACGTTTTGGTAAATGCATTTTGAGGGAGGAGTTCTGAAGAAGGTAGGGAGCCATTTCAATGCTCTGAACTGAAGAAAGAGCAAGCCTCCTAAACTTGCCCCCTCCCCTCCCAAGCTCCCTCCCACCACAAAAGGTGGGAGAAAAACACCATGAATATATTGAAAAAGCTTCCTCTGAATCTTTCAAGTGCATTTTCATTTATTGTGTGTTGTCCAGTGGTCAAATTTTGCTTTTTCAAAGAAAAGCTTTCTAAGTACAAAAATGGGAACATTTCAAATACAGAAGTCAAATTTTTGCTCATAGAAGAACCATTCTGATTACTTGTTAGTTAAACGTATCAATGCAATTCTCCTGTTTTCCAAAAAATCAGAACAAGTGGAAGATTGCCATAAGAAAAATGCAAAGATATCGCACACTTAGATATTACGTTCAGCTTGGAGCGAGCTACTTTGGTGACCAATTTGGAGAATCACATCAAAGGGAGTATAGGTTATGGTATAATGGCTATAGGGTAATGCAGTGCTATGGCTTGTCAGGGAGTCCCATGCGTCGTATGTTCCTCTGACAGTTTTTCATCAGCTGATGCTGCCCAAGGTACAACATCCGAGTAGAATATTGGTGTGAAGAAAATATGAGAAAATTCTCACTTTTACTAAGACACCTTCACTTTTAGGCCTGTTGAAATAAACACTTGTGATTCTCTCCCATGTACCCCAGTCTAACACATTTTTTCTTGCCACACGGTAGCTGGTATGGAAACATGTTTGTTTTGAATGTGTATGTCTTTGTAAAAGGCATCTAAATATATGACCTTAAAAATACATTTTAATTGCTAAGGGCAGCACTGAATGATACATGGGGAGAGAGTAGCAGTGTGGAAAAACCAAGATGGAATAGTAGTTTTTAATTTTATTTAAATTAGGTATTTTGGGCTTAGATATTTAGTTGCAAACTGAAACAGAGAGCATTAATCGAGATAAATAGCTGATGTCGGTGTGTCCTTCAGAGGTGAATTCTCCTAAAGCACAGCCAATATTCAGGCAGATGAAATTAAGAATTAAAACATTCAGTAAAGTCCTTTCCCTTTGTACATCTTTGCTCCACATGTAACAGCTGGAAGGAAAGCTAAGTAAATGCTCAAAGGTAGAGGGGATGAATCTGTCCATAAATCAAAAGAAATTATAAAACCATTCTTTAATGACCTCCTCTCATGAAGCCTTTTTTTGGGAACAGTGTGTCCTGCAGCTGAGGCACCAAGTTTAAAGGAGGACATGCACTTTTTGGGTAAGATCCAAGAGGAGATCAGGAAGACTAACACTGAGGAATGGTAGATATGTCCTATGATGAACAGCTTAAAATACTTAGCTTTGAAATGGCAGAATGGGGGATCTGAGGTACAAAAATATCTAACAAGGGCAAGCAAGGGTCTGGGTATGACACTTCTACATAGTAAGGACGAAGTATGAAGTTGGGAGCTGAGCTTAGGGTCAGGAGCAAGCTAAACGTCTGATCCTGAACCAGACAGGAAAAGGGGACTATATAGTGCTTTTCTTCCCACAAACAGGTACTCAAGAGTTTAACACCACATAGGCTTACATGCACACAAAACCCACCACCGAAGAAGCATTACACAGCTCATGGGCCTGTGTGTCTCACTGTGATTCTGCAAGACTGAGACCAAGCTGCTGCTCTGCATTTTCTGGACTGATGGTACAATAAATCTCTTCTTCCTAGTAAGAACAACTCCCATAAATAATGGTTGGTCATATTAGGACTGAGTAGTAATCAAGGATGAGACATTTAAAAACACTGACCTGAATTAATTCTGTTCCTAACAAGATTACTGTTTTACCATTTATTTCAATCATCAGCCTTGAGTTGGGAGATTTCAAATTTAAAAATATAAAATTTTCTAATCCTCTCAGTCATGAGTCGTAAGTGTTCATAAATGATGTCTGGCCAAATATGCAAACAGCCTGAGAAATAAAACAGAGATATGAACTGCTCCATCAGTACATTTCTTTGGCATACTATGGTAGTTAAATTCTAACACATTCGCTCTCGGCACTAACTGCATTTTAACAGGTAAACAAAGAAGAGGTAAATTAAGCTTCTGTGAATCAGAACTGCAACAGAAAAGCGCATGCAGGATGGAAACACAGAAAAGGCAGAGAAAAAGAAGAAAATCAAAAAAGAGGGTAAAGAAAGATTAAAAGAAGTGAAGGAAAGCAGAGGAAATGTAGACATAGAGGTCTCCTATATAATTTAGACAGTTCATGTTAAAGACTTTTAAAAAAAAAGAAAAGCTAATTTTAAGCCTGGGATCATTACCAATGATTACCAACGGTGGAACTTTGCCATTTGCTCAATTTGCCCTAATGTTATTTCCTTCTAAAATTAGTACATTTCCCCAACGCGTGATGCTGATGATGACACGGGAAGACTTTATAAAAGATGTAATAACCAGAAACACTCTTCATGCAGAGATGCTATGTTTTGCTCATTCACTGCAAGCAAATTTCTCGTCAAGCTTTATGGACATTGTTAATCACAGGACTTACCCCTAACAAACAGGACTATGAGCAATGTTGTTCCTTGCCTTAGAGAAACTCCGTTAAGTTGGATGTCTTAGCAATAAAGGTCTTGAGTTTCAGGTAAATATCAAAGCAATATTTTGATCCTAATTGGTAACTGTAAAACTTGAATCAGTATGTGGCCAAATAAACACTGGCGTAATGTAAGAATAGCGGGAGGGGGTGAAAAAACCAGAAAATTAACAAAGCAGCAGTGATTCTGAAGGGCTTGTCAAGACTGGCTGTCAAAAAGCAGCAGGAAGCAAAGAAAAAGCCCATTGCCACAATCCAAACAAGAAACAACTCCTGCACAAGCAGAGGTTTTAACAGCGGAGGACGTCAAACAATTATGAGGTTTTTGAACTGTAAGGTGAGAATGAACAAGTGGATAGATTGCATCAAGAAGCTTCGTATCCATGCTGTCGTTACACTAAGATCCGACCTCAGGGGTGCCTCACTGCCTTTCTAAAGCATGAAGGCAAGGTTAAAATTCAGCTCAGGGAAGGCAAGGCTTTTAAAAGGGAGCTATTCTTCAGCTAATAAGTGGAGGAGACCCAAAAGACTTCAAGCAGAGCTGGTGGTCCTGTCTGGGCTCTAACCAGTCAGCAGTCTATGACGATGCATGCAGCAGAATTTATTCAGGGGAGACCCACAAGCTTTCAAGGCATAACAGCAGTTTGGTGCAAGTGGCTGAGTAACAGTGATCAGCACCCATGGGTAACAAGGACTGGGTGGCAACAGGGGCATCACGCAGGTGGCATGAGGAGAGGGCATGTAAGAGCACCTGCCACTCCAGTGCCAACCCATTCCCCAAAACCACCAGCTCATCTCATACTATCCCAGCCAGCTGGCTATTTCCATTCCGCTTTCAAGGTGACAGCTACCACTACCCCCATCCTGCATCTACCAGCAGCAGACTAAACCTAAAGGCAAGCAAAAAGAGACAGAAACCAATGTCATTATGTATCGGTGAAGCTAAGCCAAAATCTGACTCAGCTTGCTGGTCTACCACAGATGGTCAAGCAAGAGGAAGCAGAGGAGTCTATAGGTTCCTTCTTTGAATGGGTGAAAGGAAGATACAAAGTCCCCTTCTCTTATTTGTCTGCGCTTTTCCTGCTCTTTCTTTCTAAAAGTTCTCATATTCCTTCTCTATATGCATCGTCCTTAGCAAAAAGGCCATCAGGAGATGACAGCAAGCCCAACCTTTGTGACTCCTGCTCCTGTTTAAGTTATAAGCTAATAATACATACATTAATTCCTTATACATCATCAATAATTCTATATTCATATTTCTACAGGCCTGGTCATGGTGCTGCACTACACTGTTACATACTGCCCAAACACAGAAGCCATATACAGTCCCTGATCTGACAGACAGCCCAGGCTATGTATAGGCTTCCTAAAGGTGGTGGAAAATCACTTACTTTCACTGTATCCATTTCCCCATTTCATTATTCCTGTGCCCTTGAGAGGAAAAACTGAAGACTTCAGCATTAAATGATCATGCTACCCTCTTTGAAAATGGAAAGTGATGCCCCTAGCCAACCAACAGGGATGTCACAAAGGTATAGTAAAGTCAGAGAGAAGGACTTGGGGGTCCTGGGGGATGAAAAGCTGGACACGAGCCGGCAATGTGCGCTCCCAGCCCAGAAGTCAACCGTGTCCTGGGCTGCCCCCAAAGCCGCGTGGCCAGCAGGGTGAGGGGGGGATTCTGCCCCTCTGCCCCGCTCTGGGGAGACCCTCCTGCAGGGCTGCGTCCAGCTCTGGAGCCCTCGGCACAGGAGAGACATGGATCTGCTGGAGCGGGGCCAGAGGAGGCCCCAGCAACGCTCCGAGGGCTGGAACCCCTCTGCTGGGAGGACAGGCTGGGAGAGCTGGGGGGTTCAGCCTGGAGCAGAGAAGGCTCCGGGGAGACCTTCCTGCAGCTGCCAGGGCTGAGAGGGGCTGAGGAGAAAGATGGGGACAGACTTTTTAGCAGGGCCTGTTGCGACAGGACAAGGGGTGATGGTTTTAAACTAAAAGAGGGCAGATTCAGACTAGATAGAAGGAAGAAATTTTTCACAGTGAGGGTGGTGGCCCAGGCTGCCCAGAGAGGTGGTGGATGCCCCATCCCTGGAAACATCCCAGGTCAGACTGGACGGGGCTCTGAGCAACCTGCTCTGGTTGCAGATGCCCCTGCTCACTGCAGGGAGGTTGGACTGGATGGCCTGGAAAGGTCCCTTCCAACCCAAAGAAAGATTCTAAGATTCTATGATTCTAAAACACTCCCTAAAATGGATCAGAGAGCAAGAGGATGTTGGGAAGAAAGGGGAATGTCAGGAGCCTCCAATGCGACAGACTGCTGCGCAAGGGAAGACAAGCATAGGAGCCAACAGAGATAACAATAAGAGGAGTTTTGAAGAAAAAACAAGGATCCTTTTTTTCTTCCACATAGGTCAGAAACAGCACGTTTATTTACACTGCACATGAAAAGACATCAGAGGGGCTCGAAAGGAGTAGAGCATCCACTAGGTGACAATGAGATGCTGATATCAAACCCAACCCAGCAGGGTCAAGGCAGGCTAGTCCGTGTCCAAAAACTCCCCTTTCTTAACAGAAGGGCCAGACTCAGTCCCTGAAGACAATGAAGTTAGATGACTAGAGAAAGGCAAATGCTTGAATAGTTTAATATCACTTCAAACACTCCAATCCATTTTGAAATAAATATTCAAGGCACAGCAATCTAGAAAGACACAGCATAGATGAAAGAAAGAAACATAAACCTGCCTGTAGCAGTCCAGGTCCAATTCACCCATGCTATAATGCCAGAAAAACACCATGTGTGGGTTGGCCTCTTTCAGTGGAGAATCCACGGGCATAACCCTACCAGGTACACCACAAAGAAATAAAACATTTCTGGGGCCAACTCATATAGTTGAGCAGGATGCTCCCCTTCTTATGTGAGCCCACGTTTACATTCAGTGGAAGCAGAGTTGAATCTGACCCGTCCAGTTAGAAAAATACTTGGTCCATTTTAGAAAAATACTTATTTCTCCAGTAAAATTAGCAAAATGCAAGGTTTAGTCCAGATACATACACATACAGTGTACTGCCTTAGTGACCCATGGCTCTGCAAGTTGACTGACCATAGGTAACTGCTGAGCTGATTGCTCGTTTTCTTATTGGGAAAAAACCCTTAGAGAAGGTTTTGAAAATGTATGAAAATATGTGGGAGAACAGGAATGGCATATTTGCAACAAAAGGAAGAAATTAAATAATATGGGTCCCATGAAAAGCAAAATATGGATGGAGGATGTGGGAAATGGGCATGCCTGGTTACACCAAACGCTTGGCCATACAGTATTATACCAGGGACAAGCTTGGCTCTACATGTCAGAGGGAAATGGTAGTAATAAAGTGGTGGAGGAGTATATTTTGACTAGCACAAAGAGCTGAAGAGAGAAACACAGGTGGGAAGCTTCTGGATTACAACCACTATTACACAGAAAAAGGTTTTGTTTCATGTAGCACGTTTCACATTTGAGTTAAACCTTGTATCAGATATTCACATGCAATGTCTGAAAAACCTGATCTAAAATCACTTCCCAAGAAAGATAAAATAGAATCAATACCAACATTCAACTAATCTGCTTAAATGGGATGAAGTGTTGCCTAGGTCATCAAGGGCATCAAAGGATACCTTTCAAATTTTTCCTTTTCTGATCTGTGGCTGGAAGATAAATGCCCAAGGAGTAATAGATAATTAGTATCCATTAATTTTAAATAATTGTTCATAATCAAAATTTTCTTATTTATAATAATTGGGGGTAAAACAAAACCCACAACAGAATGAGTTGACAGTGAGGCAGGTTGTTTTCAGGGAAAAAGGCCCAAGCACAGAGATTCACAGGAAATCCCAAATATTTTAAGACACCAGGAAATTCTGACATTTGAGATGGTAGCTCCATGCAAAGATACCTGACGCAGCACGGGTACCACAAGCAATCTCACCATAGCATTAGAGATCTGACTGAGCTAATTTGTTTGCATCACATGTTTCCAAAACTAATATATATAGCAGCAGGTCAAGTGTCCCTACACTGCAGTATATTCTTCTATGTAAACACACCCTTAAAGCCCCAATTGCATTAAGGACTCGTGCTGAAGACAACGAGCAAAATGCCATTCAGAGTCAATGTGACTGCACCCAGCATCAGTGGCAGGAGTAGGCAATATTCCCCCTCTCCATGCGTAGAAGCAGAGGGCACAATCTCGTCCTACCATTTGTGCAAGACTTCCAAACTATTGACTGCCCAAGATTTTCAGCTGGGAGTGTGAAAAGCCTAGCCTTGGCTGTATTTGTTCTTATGGAAAGTGCCATGAAACTAGAAGTGACAGAGATTGCTTTTAAGGTTTTCATCATGAGAACTGAAGCATAAAACTAATTAAATAAAGAGGACGTGGAAGGAGAGTGACTGTCTGCAGGACTGATGAAAAAGCAAAATGGATGCAAGCAATGGAGGGCAAGGATGCCTCAAAGAAATGAGAGGTTAAGTCCACAGTTTGCCTGAGGAAGACATGGACTGCCGAGCAATGAATATACTTGATTTAAAAAACGAGAAATGAAACGAAAAAGCAATCAAGGGTAAGAAAGAGGCAGAGCAAAAGTAAGAAAATACAGAGCTTTGCACAGCGATGATGTCTGAACCAAATGCAGCAAGCGTAAGAACGATCAGGAAACTCCAATCAGGTCAAAAATAAAAGACCGTATTACCAGGAGGTCTGCAACACTGGCCATGGAAGTCAGCGGTCGGGGACGCGGGCGCTCGCAGCCGGGGTTGTGGGGGACACAGGCGTAGCACAACTCAAGCAGGAAGGCTGGGTTCTGGCTTTGGCTTTCTACAGCGTAGGTAAGATTGAACTTCATACCTGCCCATACACATAGAGGGCAGGCAGCTCATTTTTTCAAAACAATGTAAAACAAGTTGATGGCAGGTTATAACAGAGACGTTTTTGAAAGAAACGTCATGGGTTTTGAACCACTTTGGGTGAAAGGGCCTTGATTCACAGGTGTTGAATGCTGAGCATTGGCAAAACTCAACCACTACTTTGTCACACAGAGGCAACAGACCTGTGTAAAGTGCAGAGAGCAGAGTTAGCCTAGATATTCAGCCAAATATTCAAAAAGAGCTGTTTGCATGGACAAAAGTAGGCGTAGATCCCCACACAGCAAAGTCAGACACGGCAGCAAGCTGCTGCTGAGTATCATGTGGATTAGAATTAGGATCTAATCGTCTCTGTATTCATCAGTGAGGGCGATGTCCACCTTTTGGCTGGTAAACAGGACACCTGTAATTCACTAATCTGAGGCAAGAAGATTCTGCAGAGCTCCTACAGCCCGACATGATTCAAACCCTAGGGAAACCAACACTCCTGTGCAGGGTGGGCTTGTGGGAACTGGATTAGGGACTACCAGGTGGCCACAGCCAGAGTGAAAGAGGCAAGTGTCTGTAGGTCACTCTGTAGTGGCTCACATCCCCCATGGCTGGAGCTCAGAAAGGACCATGGTGTAACACACCAGGGAATGACACGCTCAGGATAATGCAACTTGCACACATAAAATATTGAAATAACTGACTTTCATTACCTTAAATTATTGCCATCTGGGGAATGGAGAAGGCCTGGCAATTCACAGACGGGATCAGCAAGTGTTTTTGCCGTCTCAACAGTTGAGGTGCAACATAATAATGCTGGAAATAAAGCAAGTCTGGAGGGAGCAGGGATTCAAACCCTGCCCATTTTCTGCATCAGAGCCACAGACAGCACTGCCAGGGAGCACCGGAGAGGGCATGACAGACCCTCATGCTCCATGCTAAAACTTCAGCCACTTGACGCTTTTCTTTAAAAGCAAATGAAAATTATGAGTCAGAAAAAAACTCCAAGTAGCCAAAGGTAAAATTTCGGTTTTGGGATGCTTTTCACAATAAAAGTCTCTTTGCAGCCTGTGATAAAGCTGTGATTGTTTGAAAATTTTTGCAGAACTTTAACCCACATGCCACATATTGTGAGCTCTCTCCTTTTACCTGACATGGGGGGACAGAAGCGTTATATAAAGCAAGCAACAGCAGCAATGTTAAAGGGAACAGGATGACCAGTGGGGAAGGACTTTACAGGCAGCCGAGTTAATCTGTCAGCTCTCTGTTTGTTCTGCCCCCTCCATCGCACCACCATTTCTCCCTCAGCACAGGCTCCAATGCTCCTCTGACTGCTCAGGGAGCTCATTCAGCTCCTTGTCTTTGCAAGGCTCGTTAGGCACGATGGGGATGCTGGCACTCTGGTCCCCATCCTCTTGACGTGCTCTTGGGAATACCCTGTAGCACAAAGAGCATGGCTGGAGTCTCAGGTTCTCCTGCAATGCTAGACTAGACCCAGTCACTTTAAGGCGATGGCCATGTTCCAGGCATACATATATTGATATCTTCAAGACTTTGCTATCTCCTGAAGTTTCCAGTGCTCTTCTCCTCTGAATAAAACCAACCAAAAGCAAAACATGTTCTGCAGCCCCATCAGGGATTCAGCAAGGTGACTCACGGGTCGCATGTCATTTCGCTGGCATAATATTTCACTCTGGTTAGAGACAGAGGGGGCACGGAGCTATGTGTTGGAGAGATGATTCACTAGGTGACCTTCAGCTTACGTCTCTTGGGAAAAAAAATTTAAATGGAAAGAGATTTTAAACTCTGGAATAGATGGTCTTAGGTTACGGGTAACATCTCCACAGGGTGTTATGAACAGGGCAGAGGAGCACATGCCACGTATGGGGCAGGAGCTCCCAACTGCCAAGAGTTGGCTATAGTTCCTCGAGTGTCCAGCTTAGCATAAAATATGGCTCAGGCCACATGCAGCCTCTGTGTTCACATCACAATTGCTGCTGTCCTGGTATAAGTAAGATCTGATCTGGTCTTATAGCATGGTACAGACCAAATAATGCCTCAAGGTATAGTCCAGGTTTACTTTCTGTGGGTTAATTCCTCATTTGCCCATGCTGTGCAAAAAATGATCATGAGGTATCTTTCTTATGAGGGTAAGGAAAGGGGTAAAGATGTCTGGGGACTGATTTGCAATTCTTGAATAAAAGCTGCTTCAGAAATCCCAAAATGGTGGTACAACCTCAAGTTATGAGAGTCTGATATTAATTATAGGGTACACACACATAGGAGTGATGTTTCATTCTCATTTAAAAGATGTAAAGCTTTCAAATAACGCAGGCTGCCTGCATGGGAAGGCTTGCTGTTTCTTGTTGTGTGATTCTTTGAGTTATTGTACGTGCCCTCTCTGACAGACCCCAGGGTAATCTTTGTTTAAAGTCTTTAATAGCTTTGAAAATGTGTTCTCCTCACTTGGTTGAAAAAAAATATTTTTAAAGGGGCAAATTCCCTTCTTCAGCTGACTCTCACCCTGTATGGAAGTCAGGCTTTTAAAAAAATAGTGTTTTAGTGAATTCTCTGCCAATAGAATATAGGTATATAGTAAAGTATTGCTCTGATATTTTTCCCTTGCCAAAGCAGGCAAGGACCATCCTATTGATCCCTCCCATGCTACAGGTTGGGAGATGAAGACAGGGACCATTTCAATATTTTTTACTGTAGTGGCAGTTTCCTGATGTAATCCAGGATTATTCCCTGCTGGCCAAACAAGAGCTCACAAAAAAAAGGCCAGCCCTCAGCTGAGCAGCTGATTCAAAAGAAAATTCAGCTGAAAGCCAAGCATCGGAAAGATGAGTCAATACAAAAGCAAGCAGCAGCCCTGGATTTAAGCAGAAGTCCACAGCATTTAACCTACTTTAGCAGATCAATGCAGTGGATTTTTAATCATCACATTAATCCTAAAATAAAAATAATTACCCCAGAGATCTGTATTAAAATCCCTTAATTATATCTCATTTCATCATCCTTTTTACTCAGGATCAGGAGCTACAGAGAACGGAGCTTCCCGATGTCGTTCTCCAGCTTGCAGTTTAACTCTTTCGTTAGAACTTTAGCTGCTACTATGGGGATGAGGCATTGGCCTTGCCGAGAGCACCCACATCCAGCCCATTTGGAGGAAAACTGAAAAAAGGAAAAAAAAACAGTGGGCAGGATTCTGCTTTCCAGTGACACGGTACAAAACAGCAGGGGAAGGAGCAGAGAACATTATACGGTGGGTGAAAAATGTGTGAATACCTAGAAATTCAATCCCTACGTTCTCCCCTTCTTCCAGCAATGCCAGGAGATCATTAATATCTTATTAAGCGGAAAGAGAGGACTTGACCAGAGGCTGGTCCCCTTATCAAATTTCACTGAGGAGAGTTTATTTCCTGGAGCATCCGCCCCTGCCATCCCCACAGCCAAGTTTTGGGAGCATGGCTGTGGGCAGACGCGGGACCACAAGCCTCCATGGCATGCTCCATGGAGAGCTTCAGGCAGGTTTTTATGGCGATAAAACCAGCCCATTCCCTGCTTGGGGAAGAGGACAAGTGGCATGGCACAGCTTACAGCCATACAGCTAACTCTTCCATCTTTATCCCTGAAAAGGGTGCCTTTGTCCAGACCTCTTATTGGGACCGGTCTCTATGCTGTCCCCTGTGTTGTGCCCAAACTGCCTGTTTTAGGTTAGCTTCCCTCTGCCTTGCTGGCCTTTACCCATTTCCACCATCTTCTTACAAAGAAACATGATAGCCCTGTGTTATATTTAGGCTTAAAAACATTGTACATGTACTGGAGTAGTACTTCAGGGCAATTTTCAGGTTTCTCTAAATATACTGGGGAATTTCTTCCCCGCTGCCTTGGGAAGAGGCCCAGAGGTCTGTTATTGTCGCAGATGTTGGGATGCAAGCAAAGGCTATCATAAAACAAGCAGCATGTTGAATCCCAGCGAGTAAATGGCTTTAGGTTTAGGCAGCGTCCCCAAGCTCCAGCTTGGCAAGCAGCACCAAAGCTATAAATATCCCACTTTCCCTTGGCAAGGATGCTCTCCAAAACCACCAGCTCCACCATAGTCCCTGGAGGTGCAAGCTATAACGTGCCCAAGGAACATCACAGCCGGCATCAGCTTCTAACGGGGGACTTAACACCAGAGGTTTGTGAAAGAAAAGAGTAATTAAAGGTTACAGCTACCCCTGCCCGGAGCGGGCTTGTAATCGAACTGCCCGGGAACGATCACCATAATGTACTGGCATGACATGAGGGTGAGAGAAGGACAGAAAAAGTGAAAAAGTACCTTCAGGATAATATTATGGTAACAATGTCGGTTGCTGTGTAAATCACCTTTCTATCATTAATAGCTCACAGCCCGAGACTGCCAGATCCTGCATTTTTATTTCCATAAAAGATGAGAACTACCACTTCCCAGCAGAAAGGAGCCCAAGCGCTTTTTCCCTGCACTGAGCTGGGGCAGGGGGGGGAAGGACCCTCTCTGAGAGTCTTTCCTGTGATGAAAAAAAAAAGGAAAAGAAACAAAACGTTACAAGCTGGAATAAAAAAAAAACATTTAAATAAACACTGTTTTCCGGTCAAAGTGACAAAATGTTTGCGCACGTCCCTGCTTGAGCCCCTTAGATGGTAAAGTGCTCAGAAACAGACCTTCTCCTAGCAAGCTTGGGAACTGGACATCACCCTTTTTTCATTCCCTGCAGGCTGCTGATGATAGGAGAGGCTCCCAGGGCATGAGGCAGGACAGAGATCACCCTCTGGAAGAATTTTAGTTCTATCTCCTCATCATTTTATCTTTACTTTTCCATTTTTCATTTCAATTTATACTTGGCATTTATTTTTCATTGCTCTAATCCTGTTGCTGTCATTTCGACTTAGAGAAGCAAGTATCGGTAGGGCTGCAAGGCCTCCAGGACAAATGGGAAAAAATGAGAAAATAAGGCAAGATGAGACCTGAACTGGTCATAAAGTCATCCTCTCAACACCAAGGCAGCTTGGTACTACCCTTGCCTGCCTAACAGGTTCCTGAAGCCCCCCAAGGTGGAGATTTTATACCTCCTCGTGTGGCCTTTTTCTTTCAAAGTTTCCCCTCATGGTTAAACCCAAATCTTTTCTGCTGCAACTTAAGTCCATGATTTCTTGTCATGCCATGAGTCTTCACAGAGATGTGTTTATTACCTTCCTCTTGGCAGAAGTAGTTTGGGTATTTCAAGACAGTTAATCGTATCTCCCCTCAATTTTCTCCAAGCCAAACAAACACACATTTTCTACACCTCTGCTCATTCTTTCTGCTTTCCTTTGGCTCCTTCCAACTGAGTCACATCTTTCTGGAAGTGAGGTGCCTAAAAGTAGAGTCCCCCAGCCAAGGTCCCACTGCTAAGCAAGGCACACAAATTGCTCTGTGGATAAACTACGACACTCCTGTCTATACATACTAATATCATGCTTGCTGTGCTCCCCTCCGCCCCAGTGAGAAACGTTTGCTGATTTGTCAGCATTTCGCTCGCTCTTGGCACAAGGCAAACAACTACATGAGTTGCAAACCAGGCAAGAACCAAACCATTGATCTCTTCTGGAAAAATGCAGCTAAATTCCAGCAAAAAAACTGCACAGCAGCTGCCTGCACTACTGAAACCCACTTACCTCAAAGCATGTACGATAAACATTCCCCTTTATGAAATCATACAAGCAGTAACACCTCAAACTAGATTTAAGTAAAAAAAACTCTGCATGGGTCAAGGTTAAACACTTGAAGATCCCCACTGGTGTTTGCTGTAAAAAGAGCAGTACCATTTTCTGATCAAAGGTTGATGTGCTCTACAACAAAGCAGTCTCAGCAGTAATTCATGAGAATACAGCAGTGAAAAAATAAAGTACTCTCTCTGTTATCTGGAACACTAATATCTCCACTTTGATTTCAGGAATTGCCTTCCCATGTTTGATTCTAAAGACATTAAAGTTTAGGCAATGAACATGCTACCTTAATTCAGCCTCTCAAGCCATTTCAGCTTGAATTTACATAGGGTGAAAAGCCTATGGCATATGGCAGGATCTGATCAGGGGCAAATACTCAGCTGATGCAAGTCAGTCTAGCTTAAGTTAAGTAAGACCTAGATTTTTACAACAGCTGAGGACTAAAACACAATCTAAGAAACAAACAAGTCATTATATTCTGCCTGACATTCTCCTTTATTAATAATCTAGCAGACATTACAGGTGCTGGATGGACCTTCCCGGATTGACAAGATATTAATACTGTCAGCACAACACGGAGAAGTGGTTTGAACCGTTACAATCGTATGGCTGGATCTCTGTCTCCATTCGGCCCGATCAGACAACTTTTCCTATTCCTTCAAATCCCCCCTTACCTTTTGAGATAGTTTCTCCCATAGAGGATCTGCTGCAGCAAGGTGACCACGGCAAAGGCGCAGATGAATATGAAGAACAAAGTTCTGTTTCCCAGCAAATCCCTGCTTGACGAAGGGTCAGTGTATCCCATCCTTATTAAAAGCCACTGAAGCTCTGCTGGGTAAAATTCAGTTCATTGTCGCCTTCATGCCCTTTTTGCTGGGAAGCGGAGGGGAATGCTTGCTGGCTTTTCTCTGAGCAATCCAAGGACAAGGTATTCCATTGTTCGGCCCTGCTGCCCCTTCCTTGCCCCTTTTGGATGTTAGCTCCAGGATTGTGCGCAATGGCTTGCTTCCACGGTAAAGTTTCCAGGAGATTCAGACGTGGGTAACATCTAAAATCATCTCTCAGAGCTCTTTCAGCGCAGGCAGCCCGTGCTGTGCAAGAGGCATTCTGTTCCCTCTAAGCCTCTCTTGAAAACCCGCTGTTAGCAATTATCTACTTCAGTCCCATTTTCATATTCCAGATGGGGGAAGCTGCAAATAAACCAGAAAACTGCAGCCAATGGCAAACACAGGGCTCCGGCAACCCGCGTTGGAAACACATAGTCGTCAGCTCTTCTTTGCTTCTGCTCAGTGATTCCAACGAAATGTGCTTGCAAGGAGACGTGACTGGGGTGTGCTATTATTGAACAAGCGTGTAATGATCATGAGGATTTCATTCAGTCCCCTGCAAAAAAACAACAGCAGCAATCTGGTCAGGCTAGCAGGAAAGCTGCATGTCGTGCAGCAGCGTGCCGTCCGTACCGTGCCTTCGGTACTGGAGCGCTTGCGTGCAGAATGCAGTGCCTTTAGTCATAGACCGCTCACTATTTGGGCTCCTCTGTTTCCCCTGGTTATTCCTCCAGAGTAAGCATAAGCAAGGACACTGTGCATCTCTTCAAGGACAGAGCTCTCAGTTCCTGCATGCTGATTTATTGGAGGCTCTGAGTAGCCTCACAGCCGCAGAGAGGGAGACTGCCTCTCAGTGCAGGCTCTGAGAACCATTCATTTAAAGAGACAAATATTCCGATTGTTCCTCCACCAGAAACAGTTCTCTTTTGAAAAGGCAAAGCGACAAGACCTTGTCCACGGCCGTCATAACTCCTCCAAAAATCTCCCCATTGTCAGGAGAGGCTCAGTTCAGCTCACAGGGAAATCAATGGGAGTTTTGTTGCCGATTTCACTGGGAGCAAAATCTGCCCCCAGCCCTTAGCTTCTTAAAACAAGTTCCGATGAAAGCTTTACCCATGAATGAAACGTCCCGGCTAGGAGGTTGCTTTGCCGCAATAACAGATGGGAAAAGGATTTTGACAGCAAAATGTCGAAAAAAAATCCTTTGTCTAAGAGAATGGGAAGATTTTTGTGTGATTAAATTTCCCAACAGTTAAATCAGTGTATGCAATATGTTCTAGCGTGCCAGCAGCCCAGCTGGGCGAAGGGGCAAACAGGGACTCTTTCTGGATTTTGTCTCAGCTGTAACTGGTGCTGCATGGGAAGAAGGGCCAAAGGTAACTTTGTGCAACCCTTTTAACCCAGCTCCTAACGCCGGGGCTAGTCCTCAGCATGACCTACACCAATTCAGGAAAGACAAGCAAGGGCTAAAGTAGGCTTTGCCTTATCTAATTTTAAGCAACACAAGTATAAAATTGTTTAAGGTAGGAACCTGGTCACCCTGAAATCCTGCAGGCAGGAAGCCCCAGAGGAGAGCAGCCCTTCAGACACCCTTGAGTTTGCAGAAAAGGTGTAAGGATCCAGCCTACGTCCATCTTCAGTCCCTTCCAAAGCTCCCACACATGCATTTGTGAACCTTGCTAAAAGCTTCAATTATCACCTATGCATATAAAAAGAGTGATCATCCCAGGTCAGATCAAAGATTATCCAGCCCAGTGCCTTGTCCCTGACAGTGGCCAGTGATGGAAACGCATGGAAAAGTAGAAGAGGGCAAGGACACACTGAGAATTGCTTGGAAACACTCTCTTACCATTTTGTGGTTCAGGGTCTTCCTGAACCGGGGAAAGAAAAACAGTATTTTGGTTAGTAAAATAACTGAGTTGGATGCACTCATTTGTACTGTCCTGAATAATACACATACCAGGGGACTGCAAATTAAATAGCAAAAGCAGTTCGATTCCCTCTTGCCAAAGTCGTCAGCTCTAGAGCCAAATACATTTCTTTTAACAAGCCATTCATGTAAGCCATATAATACCAGAGTGTTTCCATATAGGAACTGTACCATTTAGATGGATCTAACTGCATACCCTTCCCAGTAACAAGAAAAGTGGTATGGCCATCAGAAATCCCAGACTGGGACCCCCCAAAATACTACACAGCCAGATTTGTATGGGGAAGCTGAGAAGTAAGGCCAGTAAGGGCAGATGTGAAGGAAAAGGTACTTAATGCTTTGATTTGTTGGATATTTACTGACCGTTTTGAAAAACCTCTCCGAGAAATTTGTCTCAGTTGCTCCGGGAGTTATTTTACAATAACATCAAAGTATTAGAGAGCAGAATTTGGCTGCTTATGACCTTCTATGGGTATGACACCAGTTTTGCAGCCTTTAAGATCACCTAGGTTTTGGTGAAAACATTTTCTGCCTTTTTTCCTCTATTGCCCTCCATTCAAAGTGATTTGTTCTTGAGATATCGGTGCTGTAGTGCACCAAACTCATGAGCCTAGCAGCTATTCTTTCTCCTGGACTGATGGTCAGCCTGAGCTGCAGTAAACAGCCCCAAAGCACCATGTACTCTCAGTCAGTCTTTGATTTTCTGTGTCCTCTCACCTTTCTTTGCTATATCAGAGCTGTCCAGAAGATACAGCACCTGAGAGGCCTGTGTGCAGGAGAGCTGCACGCCTAATGCAAAAAGCAAAGTACAAAGATGTAAATGACAAGTGGAGAGGGTTTTCTGTGCCAGAGCGTGCAGAGACACCATTCCTGATTGTCATATGTAAAAGAAACCTGTTTGCTGCCTTTAGCCCACTACTACAATAACGCTGCAGAATTGGAAGCAAAAGCAGCTCTGTGCAGGCATGAAGAAATAGGATGTCTATTGACAAATTTTCGAAGGATGCTCCAGATTGCCCGCAGTATTTGTTGTGAGTGAAAACTGTCACATGGTGCATAAAGAAGGGCTGAATGAGCAGTGCCAGCACTCCTTCCCAGGGACCCTTCGAGAGTTCGACTTGCTAAATGCAGGCTTCATCGAAAGCATCAGGCCTCTGCAGAGAACAATTTAATTTTTTTTTTTTAATTATTTTACACTCTGCACTTAAGCAAGCGATGGGCAACAAACGAGTCCCTCCAGATTTTGAGAAAAGCTTAGGGAAAAGAACATTACAGTAAGTTGTGTTGCAAAGACAGATTTGCCGGGCATGACTGGGCCTCGGGTGCTGTGTGCAGCACTGCCCGCTAGTCACGCAGGCATCGACCCTGCAACGGGCAATGTGGCTACAATGACACTGTTAACACAGAGGGAGTCCAGGCCACGTCACGCCATACTCCAGCCAGCATCATGCCAGAGCACAGGAACCCAGTAAGTAAGATCTCTTCCATCACTAGAGGATCAAGCATCACTTAATTAGTATCAGCTACTCAAAATACCTCTTATGAGATGGAGAGAGAGAGATGGATAAGCTGGATGATACGCACAAACTCAGAAGGGGTGTTCCTATCTTGTTTCTTGGCGTATAGACTTCAGAGGCTAAAGCAAAAGTGGCAAAATGGAACTGCTCATAGCCTATCGTAACATGAAGCCGCCAGAAGCAGTCTGTCTTAGGCGTTGCTGGCCTTTATCTGTTGTATGTGAGCTGCTTGATAAATATCATCAGAGACAATCTATCACGAGAAACTCCTCCAGCCTGAGCAGTGAGACTCTAAGCCCTCTAACAGAATCGTGAACATACTCCAGACAGTCATACCTCCAATGGGAGCTCATCCTTTGCTTTAAGTCCAAACGAAGCAGAACTGAATTAAAAAAAAAAGTTACAACTGAATCTCAAAGACGAAGAAATCTTGGCTAACCACCAAGACCATGTTTCTGAAGCTCCACACAAGTAAAGCTGAACTAGCAAAAGTTCAAAACCTGCTAGGAGTCAGGGGACAAGCACATCTCTCTCTCTGCTGAAAGGACAATACGCAGCCCTTATTTCTAAGCTGCAGTTATTTTTTAATGCAAATGAAACAGAAAAATTCACTTCTGATGGGCATGTCTGATTGGGGAATTTCCTTAAGTACCTTTCACTGAACGTGCCATTTGAATCAGTGTTTAACTGATTACGCATTCTAATTTCAGCTGAAAGCAAGGGCATTACTGTCTCAGATAGCAGGATCTGTCTGTTGGTTGTTTAAATCCTGGTATACATAACTGAGTATCTTAAACTCACGGTATGGTACAGGTTCAGAATAAAGCAAAACAAGCTTCACGTTCCCTCCAGGATTTTTTCCCTCCCTGCCTGCTCAGCCACTCTCCACTCCTCTTCATCACTGTTAGGCAGATTAAGAACCTCACACGCAGCTCAGCAGAACACTACGGGCAGTAAAAGGTTTTAGTAGAACATGTTACATCTCATTCTAGTATCTTTTTTTTCTCCCTCTAAATTAAAATTAAATCAAGTCTATTTACAGTTTCTACGATGCCTGTGTCAACTGCTAGATCCCTGATTTTGCAAAGTGCTGGCACATTAGGTACATGCCTGGAAGGTTCCGCTGAATATGAAACTCATAAACATATGCTTATCAATATTAATTCTTTTGCAGATATAAAACATGAATTTATTAGCATAATCATAGAATCTTCCTTTGGGTTGGAAGGGACCTTTCAAGGCCACCTAGTCCAACCCCCCTGCAGTGAGCAGGGACATCTGCAACCAGAGCAGGGTGCTCAGAGCCCCGTCCAGCCTGACCTGGGATGTTCCCAGGGATGGGGCATCCACCACCTCTCTGGGCAACCTGGGACAGGGGTTCACCACCCTCACTGTGAAAAATTTCTTCCTTAGATCTAGTCTGAATCTGCCCTCTTTTAGTTTAAAACCATCACCCCTTGTCCTGTCGCTACAGGCCCTGCTAAAAAGCCTGTCCCCACCTTTCTCCTCAGCCCCTCTCAGCCCTGGCAGCTGCAGGAAGGTCTCCCCGGAGCCTTCTCTGCTCCAGGCTGAACTCCCCCAGCTCTCCCAGCCAGTCCTCCCAGCAGAGGGGTTCCAGCCCTCGGAGCGTTGCTGGGGCCTCCTCTGGCCCCGCTCCAGCAGGTCCATGTCTCTCCCGTGCCGAGGGCTCCAGAGCTGGACGCAGCCCTGCAGGGGGGTCTCCCCAGAGCGGGGCAGAGGGGCAGAATCCCCCCCCTCGCCCTGCTGGCCACGCAGCTTTGGGGGCAGCCCAGGACACGGTTGGCTTCTGGGCTGGGAGCGCACATTGCTGGCTCGTGTCCAGCTTTTCATCCCCCAGGACCCCCAAGTCCCTCTCAGCAGGGCTGCTCTCCAGCCCTTCATCCCCAGCCTGTGCAGATACCAGGGGTTGCCCCGACCCAGGGGCAGGACCCTGCACTTGGCCTTGTTGAACTTCATGAGGCTCACATGGGCCCATGTCTCAAGCTTGTCCAGGTCCCTCTGGATGGCATCCTGTCCCTCAGGTGTGTCAGCTGCACCACTTGGCTTGGTGTCATCTGCACACGGTCTGAGGGTGCACTCGATCCCGCTGTCTATGTCATGGGTGAAGATATTAAAAGAGTACTGGTCCCAGTACAGACCCCTGAGGGACAGCACTAGCACTCATCACCGATCTCCATGTGGACATTGAGCCATTGACCACTACCCTCTGGATGTGACCATCCAACCAGTTCGTCATCTACCCAACAGTCCACCCATCAAATCCATATGTCTCCAGTTTAGAGAGAAGTATGTTGTGCGGGACCATGTCAAAGGCCTTACAGAAGTCCGGCTAGATGACATCCATAACTCTTCCCTTGTCCACTGATGTGGTCACTCTATCTGATTAAAAGGCCACTAGGCTGGTCAGGCAGGACTTGCCCTTGGTGAAGCCATGCCGGCTGTCTCAAATCACCTCCCTGCCCTCCATGTGCCTCAGCATAGCTTCTAGGAGGATCTGCTCCATGATCCTCCCAGGCACAGAGGTGAGGCTGTCGGGTCGGTAGCTCCCAGGGTCCTCCTTGCTACCTTTTTTAAAGATGGGTGATATGTTTCCCTTTTTCCAGTCTGCAGGGACTTCACCTGACCACCAGGACTTTTCAAATATCAGGGAGAGGGACTTGGCAACTACACCAGCCAATTCCCTCAGTTCTCTGGGATGCATCTCGTCAGGTCCCACAGACTTGTGCATGTTCAGGTTTCTCAGGTGGTCTCAAACCTGATCTTCTCTTACAGTGGGAGGGACTTTGCTCCTCCAGTCCCTGTCTTGCAGGGCAACCCCTCGAGAGGTATGGGAAGAGAGACTGATAGTGAAGACTGAGGCAAAGAAGTCATCGAGTACCTCAGCCTTCTCCTCGTCCGTTGTTACCAGTCTGCCAGTCTTGCTCATCAGGTGGGGTACGCTTTCTTTGACCTTCCTTTTCTGGCTGACGTACCAATAGAAGCCCTTCCTATTATTCTTTGCATCCCTTGCCAAGTTCAGCTCCAGCTGCGCCTTGGCCCTCCTGACCTCATCCCTACACGACCGGGCAGCGTCCCTGTACTCTTCCCAGGATCCCTGTCCCTGCTTCCACTGCCTGTGCATTTCCTTCTTTCCCTTTAGTTTGACCAGCAGGTCTCAACTCAGTGGTCAATCTAGTGGTTAAGACAATGTCTAGTCCCCCATCACTGCCACAAATCTATATGTCTTAAACTAGGGTATTAAAGGAAGCTGAAAGGATTCAGGTAAGATGTATGCATTTATTTCCTCCTGAGGAAATAAATAAAGCCTGAGGTGGGCTAAGCCACAAGGAGATGACAACATCTACACTGGCACCAGACCTTCTACCTGTGGAGCTGCCTGAATTAAAGGAAGCGTCTTGCAGATAGCATATGGTCAGTACACTGGATGTACATTACATCATCTATTGAGTCATGACCAGATTCCTTCCAGTTAGGGGTCACAGAGGCACTGGAGAAGAAATTACCTTGGCGCATAAAATATCCTTTTTTTACACTACTGTGTACTTTCTGTTGGAAAAGGAACGAGGTCTTCCTCTCGCTGGTAGGAAGCTCTAATGCAGAGGCTGCCATGGCTGCAGCGCTGCGCATTTACTATTAGCGGTTCCTTATAGCAGGGCTGGCTAAAACGTATAGCAAAGTGCAAAACTAAGCTGGGCTCAATGCTAGGGGCAGCCTTGCTTCCCCAGTGGTGTTTCCAGACTCCTAGAAAATCTAGGAAGTTTAGAGTGATTGCTATGATCCTGTACAGGCTCACAACAACCCTGCAAATAATTGAAAACGATGGAAGCTCAGTTGCTCTGAAAGGAAAAAGAAACAGGACCAAATTGCTTTTATAGGAAACATCTGTTAAAAGCATTAGTTTGATTTCGGAGCACTGCATGGGAGCCCTGGATTTAGCATCAGATCAACAGGGCTGAGATGTTGGCAGAACCATGGAGGGGGGCAGGGGTTTCCATGGACAACATTTGCTCTCCGAATAGGAACATGATCCTGCCTCTATCCCAAGCAAGTCATAACTCCCACCTAGTTCATCAAAGCCAAAATGGAAACCTTCTAGTGAAAGCCCAGAAAGTGCTGCAGTCAGTGGCACCCGCTTTACAAGTTTAATGGCAGTTGAAAGTTTTGACATTTCTTTTCCCTGAAAACATTCTAGCACTAACACTGCAATGAGCAAATATTTCCCATGGTCAAAACAGGGATCACAAATTAGCTAATGCTCAAAACCCCAATTAATAAATATTTCACTTTTTAACAACACGTTTTTACAGCGAAAATAAAAATGTTAACCTGCGATATTAAGAAAACTTATAATATGGCATATAAAGTTAGTCCATGCTCAGTTCAGTCCATGACAAAAATTAAAATAAGAAAAAGAAATCCAGCTAGCTTCTGCGGTCTTCAAAAATTCCCACTCTTCCTGAAATATATTTTATTTTGCTCATCTGGCACTGTGGAAGTGTTCACTGGAAATCTGGACAAGCAACCCTAAATAAAGAAATGTCTACCCCTACAGCACTGTGACTAGGCACATCTTTCTGCCCCTCCTATGACAGTGTGGATTCAGATTTTAAGCTCTGCACAGCGTCCGGTCTGACCTGCATGTGGTTACGGAGATGGCTATTAATAAAACTGACGACCCTTTCAAATTCCTTCCTTTGGATCTGCGACCAGCCATGAATTCCTGGGTCATGCTCATCTGTATTAGGGTAGCAAATAAGAGACCATTCCTGGAACAGGACAGTGTTAGACACTGAGGCTGGGCATTTGCAAAGTCAGTTCTTGCCCTGAGAATTTATAATTTAAGCAGGCAAGCAAAAAAGGCGAGAGACAGATTTGTTAGCCCCTTTGACAGAGAGCAGGAATTGTGATTTAGAGGTGATGTTTGATAGCATGCAACTTGCTCAGCTTGCAAACATGTACTACGATGCAAACCCAAGGTGAAGAGGGTCCATCTTGCTGACAAAAATGTCTGGGAGTCCCAAGGGGACAGCTGGCCACCCAGACCAAGAAACTCATCCGTAGACAGAGCCTGGATCATCCCTAACCTCTACCAGCAGTTTGAGCTTTGCCAGCTCTGTGAACGTGAACGTCACCGCACTGTCACAGGCAGGGCTGACATGGGCAGGGGGATTGAGCACCGTAGCCAAAAGGGTATTTAAGCATCTTCCTCCTTTGAAATCTTGGGATTTAAATGAAAATCCTTGTTTGGCTCTTGGGTACAGTGAATTGTCCAGGACTACGATTCAGATAGGGACTTATGGTGAGACCTTAAACTCAACTGAAGCTTGGGGCTAGCTTGGGAGTTGTTCTGACCTGAACACAGCACAGCCCTTGGGGAAACTGCAGCTACCCATGACCCGTAGCATGAGTCTAAAAACACGCCCCAGGCTGAAGGTGTGCCTTCTGTGCCTTCCCTGCTCGCACACCCAAACATGCCATGAGCACGGCTAACACACTTTTAAAAGTATCACTAGTTATCGCTAATGAATGTCTGAACAGACTTGCATCCTCCACAACGTACTGCCAAGAAGAAACCCCATAACTGACCCCAGTGACATTTGCTATATTCTGCCTACTTCCAGTGCTTACTTCTCTCTCGCGCAGGACTGCCAGCACAGCCTCCTTTCCATCGGCCAGAAGGTTTTGCACATTTATCAGCAGTCTTTGGTGGAGGTGTTGACCTTTTGCTAGAGAGCCTGCAACAGGCTATTCATTTAAATAGCAGACTACAGCCACTCAGTTGTGTTTGTTCTTTAAAAACCTAAAATGGGGAAGACAGAGTGGTAGTTCATCCACAGCCTATTATTAACTCCCAACGCAGGCAGTTGCAAGAGCATCTGGCCTACGGGATCCAGTGCTCTACAAGCAGGCATTAAAGAAATGCCTTTGACAGGGAGAGATATGCCCAGGAGAGTTCTCTGAAGAGAGGAAAGCACAGCATGGCATTTAGTCAGAATAGGGGTCTTTTGCAGAACGCTCCCAAGATCATCACCTTTATTTAAACTTCACTTTCAGTCAGCTTTTTTATTTTCTTCCAGGTGTATCCAGCAGCTTCTCTGGAGCTAAGAAGTTTGCACGTGGGGTTTTTTTCATGTAGTGTGGGTAGGAAGGTATGTGGGAACTGTAATTCAGTCACTTTAAATCACACGAAGCTGAAGCTTGAAAGGAAAAATAATAATAAATGGTTCAGATTGTCAGGCTCAGTGCAATTCTCAATCAATTAAAGCTTATTTTAACATCAGGGCAGTTTATTTTTTAAAAGTTCTCCTGGCACTTTGAAGCTTTCATGTTACTATGTAGCTAAAAAGGTCTTGCTGGGAACAAATTACTCTTGGTAAAGCATTTTCTGAACTGCATTTTTAGTTTCTGTCAAATGACAATAAATAAGATCCACATGAGCAAACAGCAGCGATGAAAATAGCTAGCGGCAGTGAGGGGGTAAGTAAGGCTTTGGACCTGGGTCAAGGAGGAAGATAAAGCTAGGACTCAAGCACAGTAAAAACATGATGTTTGGGGTCAGAGTCTACAAACCTATTCTTCAATGCATCTAACTCTCAAGTGTGATTCAGTACGTTGAGACATTAAACAGCAAAAAGTCACCAGTGAAGGTATTCTACATCAGATACTTGGTTTTTTTCACAATTAATTTAAAATTAAATATTATATCTCCATTTTGGATCCTTATTTTGTGACATTATCAATTCATAGATACAGGAACAGCCAAATCATTATTCCTTTTTTGCAAGCCATGCAGTGCTTAAGAAAATGAACCATCATGCCAGATTCACACTGAAAGTTTCACAGGTCCAAAAGTCGGCTAATTGATGAGGAAAGCTCTTCCCTGCTGTGATAAGAAAAATCATAATGAGTACTGTTTGTGGGTCCTTGCAGTCTATGAGAGAAGCTGGCAAACAAGAACAATGCTGTGAGTTTACCTCCGTTGGAATCACAGAGAAAATATTTGCTTGATAAAAGGGGCAATAATCACACTAAATTCTCCATTTTTGTTTTACTGTGGCAAAGACAAAGAGATTATGGAGGATGTATGCTATACTGCAGGCTGCCCAGGGAGGTGGTGGATTCGCCATCCCTGGAAGTGTTCAAAAAACGTGTGGATGTGGCACTTCAGGACATGGTTTAGGGAACATGGTGGCGCTGGATTAATGGTTGGACTTGATGATCTTGAAGGTCCTTTCCAACCTAGTGATTCTGTGATTCTGTTGCATACTGTCTTTATAAACTTTTGCTCTAAAGTTTAACAGACAAGGAAATTAAAAGAAAGGTGGAAAGGGTGTATGAAGACTGACCCCTACCCCTTTTTAATTTACTGCTTTCTATCCTCCCACTTTCTGTCACTTTTTCTCCTTCAGGCCTGGAGCCACCCCTCACAATACGCTGCCCTGGGTAGAGTTTTTCCATTCACTTTTCCCAATTGGAAAAATGCACCATATCAAATACAAAGCAACAGGGAATCACAGAATCACAGAATCATTAAGGTTGGAAAAGACCTTTAAGATCATCAAGTCCAACCATCAACCCAACCCCATCAAGCCCACTAAACCATATCCTGAAGTGGAACTTACGCCCTTTCAGCGCAGCAGGAAACTATGGAACAGTCAGCAGTTTCCCTCCGACAGCTCATGTTCAGTGTTATCCCCTTGCCTGGGATACCACTACAGGTTTGGCTTGGAAATCCAAGGAAGCTGTAGTTCAGTTCTATACATATAACATCCATCTCCTTTGGGCAAAGGAGAGACATGCCTTTTTCCTCAGCATTGCTCCTTCCAGTTGATGAAGCGGAGGAATTGGCTGGCACTGCAAAAATCAGTGCTTCCATGATAAACGTTGCGCTGTGGCACATGATCTCCGTTTAGATGGTCACCAACCTCACAGGAATGTGTGTCTTGCTCTGGGCCACACACCTGATAAATCCCTGCAAGCTCTGACCGGCCCTACACAGAGCAGAGCTCGACTTTGAATGACAAATACATACTTGAATTCACCAGCTGCTGCCTGGAACCAGCACATCACCCTTCCCTAAAATATGCAGGAAAGCCATTAACTCTGCATTTCATGTCTGCTGCCCTTCCTTGCTATTCCCACTCTCCCATCACAGCACATCTGTGCTCCAGAACTTACATGTTCCTTTTAAAAGCATTATCTTCCCAGCAGCTAGTAAAAAGTTAGAGCTACAAAAAAGTTACGGTTCAACGACATCTATTCAAGCTGACTTCAAACATCAGCTCCAAGTGTTTCACACACCATTGGTTTTAATAGGTTATTAATATTAAAAGTAAGAGATCCAATTAAAAAATCATTAACTATTCCTTAGTTTGCTATTTTTGCCGTCCTTTTTTAACGTAAAACCCTAAACTTCCTCCCAGCAGGCCAAAAGCCGAGTTCATCTTTATCCTCATCCCAGGGGGGACAACAGCCCTAACTATCATTTGCTAATTAGGAGGAGGTTTGGGCTTATCTCCGTGTTTCACCCTGCTTCCTTCATGACTTCAGGTGGAGCTACGCCACAGCGCGGAGATCTCCAAGCTGGCTGGGGAAGGCAAAACGGCACTTCTGCGAAAGCACGGCTGCTTCCAGCACTTGAACTGTGATTTCTGCATGGTGCAGTGGAGTCATCCACCGCTTAGTCACCTCACCTTACACTCCATATGCCATGCAGATGAGTATCTCTACCCTCCTCAGCATCTCGTTCCTCATTTCTGAACCAGCAAACATCGTGTTTCTTGGCCTCGCAGGTGCATTGGAGGACTAACGAGGACAACTGTAGAAAGCTTTCCACATCACATAAGGCAAAAAATCTCTTCTGCCTTTTAACATATGACTTTGTCAGTCTGAGGACTGCAAGAGCAGGATCCACCTGACTGGGCACAGGATTCAATTCCCTAAGCGCTGCCATGCTGAACTACTTGACATGCCCCAGGATCATCTGGTTAAGACAGACAAGTATCTCACACAGGGTGTGGGAACCCTGATATAGTGGCAACCAGGAAATCTCGGTATTAATAGTACTAAACATAGATGCACCTGACTCCCACCATAAATTTATGTGCCTACAAGCCTACTGAAACCCTCCATGCAGTTAGCTGAGATTTAGTCAATACACTCCACAGAGACTGGCGGTTCTTTTCATCCTAAAGTAAATTTCTAAGCTACGTCAAACAAATCACATTCTAAAAATGCTTTTGTCTTTCCTGACTATAATGGGAGCTTGGGATGACCAGTTTAGGTATCTGCACGGTGGATGCCTAAACACTGGTGAGAGGGCTAAGTGTGAAAACAGCATGAAAACAAGTTGAAGTTAATGCCAAGTAAATAACATAAGGAAGTGCGCTGTGAATGTTTCACCTTACTATTTAATCCGCTGGAAGTGCCTGTATTAATCCCAGTGAAATTGTCACAGAAACTCACATTTCCTGCAGTCACCTACCATTGAAGGGGGATAAAGCTACAGAATTTCACTTAGATTTCCAGCAATACTCTGGTCCTCTTTTTTTCTCTCTCACAGTTACTGTAGATGACCATCAGCAAACAAATAAAGCAGACTTTCATGCAAATGAAACATGAGCCAGCTTTGCTGCCGGCGTTCTGTCCACATGACGAGCGCTCCCGCTTTGCTAATCCTTCTTCCCACTTCTGCTATTAACCCTCCTCTCACAGTCAAAAGGAAGATAAAACAAATCTGGGAGTCGTGATATTTCTTCCCCCCCCCAGTAACATTCAAAAAAGGTCTGAGGTTGGGGGGGGAGTTACATTTCCAGACAATATAAGAAAATCAGACACTTTGAAATACCATTTCTCCTAGAACTGAAAAAGCAACAAAAATTAAATACTTGAAACTATTGAAAGGAAATGCCCAGTTATATAGCACACAGCTTTTGGAACTCGCTGCCACATGGCAAAGTGCTTACTGAGATTCAGAAACTCCTTTGACCAGCCATGCAAAGGCTAAGAGCATTGACAGCTTCACAGATTGCGTACTAACACCCCAGAATCACCGTGTGAGCCGCTCAAAACTTCCTCAGCTAGGCTATTGTGTAATCATCTGTCAGAAAGGTGGGAGATAGGAACAGCTTGCATGACCTGAAGCGTTCATTATTCAACATTCCCTTATTTTCATGCCCTTCGCTAAGATGTCTGACCTCCAGGTTCCCCCACAGGGATGACAGGGAACAGCAAGAGGAATATAAAATGAAAAAATACTCATGTTTGCATAATCTGGGCCCTGGATGAAATCTGAAGGGAAGCTAAGGATTGTTAAGAGAATCTGCCCTGGTTTCTAGGTTATATTTCACCCTTTGGTCATCTCACTTGGCTGCAGACTAAATACCACCTGCTAGAGCAATAACAAATACAGCTTTCTGGGGCTACAGTTCCTGGTACACTGCTTTATTTGCTATGAACAATGCAGGAAAAGAAATTAAAATGCCTACAAAAGAAATCTTTGCTCGCTGCACCGTTTGAAGGTTAGCAGACAAACCCTCGAACAATAAGTAGCTAACGATTGAGAAAATGACAGATTTCACTGAATTGTGCCAGGGACGTGTTTGGCCATGTATTTTTCATTTGTACATCCCCCATAAATTTGAATCATCTGGCAAATTCTGCTCAATCAGAGCCTAAGCCAGTCCATGCCTAAATCAATGGGAAGCAATCTTGATTTCCAAGGGAGGAAGTAGAATCTAAATCACTTTATTATCAATTCAGATTCACTTTTTGTTTTGTTCTCACAACAAAATCCACTGTGCAAATGGCTTTACCCTACCCCCGTTACCATAAGTAATAGACATTCTTAATCCAGCAACTGGCCGAGCACCCACAAGATCTTTTAAAGCCCTGGGGAAAGCTTAGAGCAATCCTGGGAAGCATCCAATATCATATTGGACTGATATGTAGAATAGCTATTTCAAGCTTTTTTCCCCATTTGTTACCATGCCGGATAAAAAAGGCATTAACTAATTATTTTAATTGCACTTTTTGTAGTATTTCTCATGGGACCTGGACTGCAGCTGCCTCAGCTTGACCCCATCTGGCTGGGGGATGGAAAGCTATTATAAAATGTGTTTTCCCCAGAATGAATAGGACTTTCTGCTGCAACTGTCTTTACAGAGGTGGGGAAGCTATTGGAAACAGGTGTATTGTACATAAATGCTCCCTGGATTGAAACTATCTAATAAACTCCAGCAGGAAAACTTCAATCAACTCCACAGGATCAAAACCAGCCTAATTCTTACCTCCCTTTTTTGTGGGGCTGAGGGGGAAACACACAATGATTACTTTTAAAAGAACAAATACCTTTGTGGGGCTGATGTCTTAAAAAGGTCTTTATGGATTTCCAACCAGAATTCTATTAGTTTCCGAAGACAAAATATTGCAACTTTTTGGAGCAGTCATGATCTTGCAGGCAATGAATTATCTGCAAACAAGATTAAGATCAATTATGGAAAAATATGCTGTTAGGAATGAAGGAAAACACCCACACACAAACCTGATTAATCAACTACAATTGGCAGCAAGCATAAAAGAGAAAATGTGTTCTTTAGGAGACATTTCTTAGTATAGATGAGTTTTTGCTTGGCTCCAAGTGATGTTGTCATGTTTTCCCTATTCCCATTCCTGTTTCAGTCCTTGTCAAAGGCTCTGTCAGTACCTCAAACCCCATGTCCTGACTCATTTTTCTTGGGCTCCAGTCTTTCACAGACGCTTGGTGACAAGTAAGAGGGAAGGTAATTGGGATCTTCATTGGTCCCAACCAGGCTATTGCTGATAAAAATCTGCATTTCCCCTTGAAAATCCTGCTCATGTTAAAGATGAGCTACATCACCACGATGGGCACTGAGCTGGGTGTAAGGCATTCCCAGGAGCCGGTCAGACCCTGTTCTCCAGAGGATCCAGGATAATGTAACTTCCTGAACATGCTACTGGGAACCTCTTTGTGCCCAGCTCATTTCAGGTGGGCTAGAGGGTGAAGTTTCCCCCCTCACGGTTAGAATTTGATAGCCAGAAGTGGATATCACTCCTTCTCCATGTCTGATTTTAGGGAGTTAACTTTTCCCCCCTCTGTGTTATTTTAGTTCCTTTTCTAAACATATTACAGATGTGCCCAGAGCCCAGAAAAGGAGCTTTGGGAAATATTTCTGTTTTTTCACTAAACAAATTCTGACAAGTCGAACATCCAAAGTACAACAGCTCCCTTCCCCTCTCTGACCTCTGCCTCCCAGCTTGGGGAGGCTGTCAAAGGCCTCTTCTCCTCCCGTCACGTTTTCTGTGTCCACAGCACGCTATCCTCGGGCGACACAGCATCTCCTGACTCTGGAAGAGACTAAATGATATCATTTTGGGTACAGAAAGGGTTTTCTTTGACTCTCCTACATCTGCGCAGTTGCTTAATGAAAGCGCAGCATCTGGTCTAACAGGCCCTAATTAAAAAAAAATAAAATACCACTTTCTCAAACATTTCCAACTAACTATTCCAGACTACACTATTTTATGGAAATGTTCATGGTGTGCCAAGACAGAATGATTTTTTAATGGCTGAAGATAACATGTAGCTGCAGTATTACAAGTAGTACAATCTGCTCTAAGCTGGTCTTACCAACAGAAAAAGTAAAGCTGTCCTGCTCTGAGCTACCTGCCTTTGCTCTTGCACAGCTCCTTCGCTTGGATAGCATTAGTGTTTGCATGGATGGGTCGTGACTGTCAGAGAGTTAATCCAGGTTAGAATAAACCCAGCAGAAAAAGAACTGAATAGGTTAGTTTTCACATGGATCAGCCTCCCAGCCCAGATTCACTGCACAAGCACACAGACACTCCCAGAAAGTAGGAGAGGGGATGATACAGAGGAGGGATGAGTAGGGAAGCTGGAGATGAAGGGGTGAGAAGGACGGACTGGGGGATTTAGACCGCAGGAGAGCTATTGCTTCACTCTGTAACCTTGGGAGAGGCACTTGGCCTCAGTTTGCCTTAGCTGGAAGGCCGGTGGGGAGGGACGTGCAGCTGGACAAGCCTGACAGCGTGATGCTGTGGCTGAGCTAGGCTTTGCTGGATGTTGTGTAGCTGCTCGTGGGCAATTATGTACAAAATTACAACAGTGATGCTAGAAAGCTCCAGGCATCTTCACCAGATTTTGCTGGCCATTAATCGAGCAGAAGGCTGCTAATGGCATCTGATCGCTTGCTTTGTGCTACTGCCATTTAAGGTCACTCTGAAGGACACAAACTCTTCTATACTTTACAGTATGAGATTCAGGCAAAATAATAACCATATGTTTTCAGAGAATGAGTTCTCAAAATGACAATAAACTAACGAGATGTGAAATATTTTTTTTTAAGTCTACAGCCATGAACTGAAAAGGAATAAACTCTTGAAAAGCGAGGATCTCTGATGAGAAATTAAATATCACCTAGTGAGAGCTGATGAAGAATTCATCCATGGCACCTCCATGACTAAAAACCTTCAGAACAACCCTGTGATTATGAATCCCACCAACCGCAACGTTCAGCTCTCGCGTGTCCACCTGGCATCACTGCACATGGAGAAGCGCACACCATCCACCAGGGAGTTCACAACATGCCAGTGTACAGCAGAGATCTTCAATATGGGTAAGAGAGGGATGTACCAGCACAGGAGAAAGAGCAGCTAGCAGTGTGCTTCACACCATCCATACACAGAGAGGACCAGATGTGCCAGCTCCAGCAGGGCAAACTTTCAACAGCAGGAGTTGGTATCAAGCTTAGAAGTCTTTCAGTCCAGCCTTTGGGTGATGACTTCTAGTCAGTGTGGTTATGCAATGGTCAATGCTGGCCATGGCAGGTTATTATGATTTGTTCATTCCCAGCAAAGTTAAAAGACAAAAGATTCATTGACTGATTTGAAGAGACCTCACAGCAACCTACAGCCACTGATTTCAACTATTCCTCAAGTGTTGCCCTAACATCAGGGGGTAAAAGCTCCTTCTCAGTCAGGAGAGTCAAAGATCACATGCAAAAAGAACAAAAATAGAGCCAAGCTAAAGGGAGAAAAGAGAGGCAGGATCCTGCATATCTTGACACTTCTTCAGTTCCTTCAGCCTCAAGGAAGGAGTTCATCTGACTCAGAATGGATGGTGAGCATCAACACATGGGTTAGTTGGCAAAAAGATGTAGCTTCCTTGTAGCTAAAACCAGTGATTAATGAAACTGTGTCACTCAGCACGCGTACCACTGCCTGCCCTCCTGTCGGAGGGGTTAAGCTAGAAGCCCGGTATGATCCCTCCTGTCCTGCGTAAGGAAAACTCTGAGGTGCAAGTAGGTGTAAGAAGCTATGAGGGTACCTGGAATTCAGAGACACCAGCTAAATGGCATGAACCAGCCAGACCGAAAAATCCCTGAGCCTATGGAACGGCTCCAGTATAGGACTAGGTTAGAAACGATGACTCAGCTTTGCCCAGATCTCTTAAAAACGTATTGAAAACATATCTTAAAACACATTCTAAAACACTTAAAATTGGAGGATTTTGTTACAGACTAGTGAATGTCCAGAGGGAAAACTAACCACCTTGTATAGCGAATCTAACACAATTTTTCATTTGGCTTGCAGTCAAAAGAAGATCCAAATGACATACTGAGTCCTACTTTCACAAGTACATAGGACAGCAGTGTAGATGAGAACAAAATTTGCCTGGAAAAAAGGAGTGAACTGGCCATTTCAATCCTTGCTGTAAGCATTCCTGACTAACCACAGCTGATGGTTTTAGAATAGTAGGTCTGAGGGCTAAAGTATTGCATAGGCTGAAAACACCACGTCACATCTCTAAAATTACTCCGCTTTGTATCATTTAATGCTCTGCATACTCTTAGGATCAATTCCCAGGTCCTTATTCTCTAATGGGAATCTCCACCTCAAAGCCAGTTAATGTTTAGGGTTACTCACTCACTCCCAGAGGCTTTTATAGGAGATTCTGCCTCCAACTCTGCTTTATGATATTTGCTCAATTATACTCTTCAAATCCTACCATAATGGTTTCCCTGGGAACCAATGAATGTCCCACATGTGGATTAAGGAGAACTACAAGCCCTAGTTTTTCTTTACATAGATAATTCTTAACACAAAATAGCAATGCAATGTCCATTCACTCAGATATCTTAACTGTAAATAACATGCCAGACTATCAGACTATCTTCTGACCAAAAAAAAAAGCATAAAAATGTATCCAGCCCCTGAAGTTTATGGTCCAAATGTTCTCTTTTCACATGTCCAACTTCCAGACTTCAGGCACTAGACTGCTTTATGTGTGGGACTTCACTCTGTTTAATACAAATAACAGAAACTAAATTTTCTGGGAGTCACATTATACAGAGAGAGAAAAAAAAAGCATATTTACCAAAAATGGCAAATAAAAAGTCTGATAAATGCTCAATCTTGATAGCATTAATTACATCTACATCTGATTAAGGATATATATTGTGCTTTTTCTGTATTTAAATTTTTTAAAAAATTAAATCCAGCTTCCCTTCTGGAGGAAACGTGCGCTGGCTCTTGCTATGGGCCTGCTCAGAACCTGTGTGTGGTGCGTAAAATGCAGATTCATTTGAATGAGTGTTAGCGCTCTCAGTGACAGACCTCTAGAAGAGCTGTTCAGCAGAGTCCCGCTATAGCCAGCAGATGAAAACTGGCATCTCCAGAAACGTTTCATTGTTTTTTAAGGTAGACAGACAGGCAAATCAGCCATTGGATGTGCTTCTCTCTCCCCACTGACTACGGAAAGTGTTTAAATGACTAGCTTAGACTGGAAACCTAGCTTCTTTACAACTAAAACTAAATAAGATTAATCCCAGCTTGATTCAAAGCTCACCAAAAATGAAGCAGAAACTACTATTAACATTTTTGAGCTCCAGTTCTTGACATTACTGAGAGGTGAATAAGGCCTCAATCAGTTCTTTTTGACACCTCTGTAGCAACTTTGGCTCCTGCTCAATATCAAAATGAGGCACCATGACTTTACACATTGATGCAAAAGAGCGCGCGCACACACACACACACATATATCACAGAATCACAGAATCACTAGGTTGGAAAGGACCTTCAAGATCATCAAGTCCAACCATTAATCCAGCGCCACCATGTCCCCTAAACCATGTCCTGAAGTGCCACATCCACATGTTTTTTGAACACTTCCAGAGATGGTGACTCCACCACCTCCCTGGGCAGCCTGTTCCAATGCCTGACCACCCTCTCAGTGAAGAAATTTTTCCTAATATCCAATCTAAACCTCCCCGGCACAACTTGAGGCCATTTCCTCTTGTCCTATCACTAGTTACTTGGGAGAAGAGGCCAACACCCTTGTCACCACAACCCCCTTTCAGGTAGTTGTAGAGAGCGATAAGGTCTCCCCTCAGCCTCCTCTTCTCCAGACTGGACACCCCCAGTCCCCGCAGCCGCTCCTCGTAAGACTTGTGCTCCAGACCCCTCACCAGCTTCGTTGCCCTTCTCTGGACACGCTCCAGCACCTCAACGTCCTTCTTGGTGTGAGGGGCCCAAAACTGAACACAGGATTCAAGCTGCGGCCTCACCAGTGCCAAGTACAGGGGCACGATCCCTGCCCTGCTCCTGCTGGCCACACTATTCCTGATACAGGCCAGGACGCTGTTGGCCTTCTTGGCCACCTGGGCACACTGCCGGCTCATGTTCAGCCGGCTGTCAACCAGCACCCCCAGGTCCCTTTCCGCCGGGCAGCTCTCCAGCCACTCCTCCCCAAGCCTGTAGCGTTGCAGGGGGTTGTTGTGGCCAAAGTGCAGGACCCTGCACTTGGCCTTATTAAACCTCATACACTTGACCTCTGCCCATCAGTCCAGCCTGTCCAGATCCCTCTGCAGAGCCCTCCTACCCTCCAGCAGATCAACACTCCCACCCAACTTGGTGTCATCTGCAAACTTACTGAGGGAGCACTCGATTCCCTCATCTAGATCATCTATAAAGATATTGAACAAGATCGGCCCCAGAACCGAGCCCTGGGGAACACTGCTTGTGACCAGCCACCAGCCAGATTTAACGCCGTTCACCACAACTCTCTGGGCTCGGCCATCCAGCCAGTTCCTCATCCATATATATATGGCCATAGGAAATACATTGCAGCCTCCCACATTGCTATGTGCCAGGCTTCACCTCAGCCTTCCTCTGCCTTTGTAGCCTGGTGGCCCGTGCTCAGTCCTCTGGTAAGTGAACTCCCGTGCCCCTGACCTAGACTAGAGGTCTTGGACATCTTGGACTAGATGACCTTTGAAGGTCCCTTCCAACCCGAAGATTCTATGATTCTGTGACTTGTGAGGTGGCTTGATGCACACAGCACAGATTTATCTGTAGAAAGCTTCATCCCCAAGCCACGGGCAGGTTAAGGCATCCAGAGATAGCGTGACTTGCTCTATAAGGTGCCACCTATAAGGTGGAAGTGGCAGAGCCAAGACTACAACACCTAACATGGACTAAACCCAATGCACAGATGACCTTTTCACCCATCCAAATCAACTTCCTTACATCTCTGTTTTAATTTCTTTACTCTTCAAAAAGCATTCTAGTTGTTACTGGTAGGGAAAGAAACCAAGAAAACAGGATGCTTTCATCTAAAGGTCATCATTTAATTTAAATGTCATCATTTAAAATTTCATCATCACTTAAAAACTCCTGGAAGAAAGGAGAGGGTATCAAGTTGGAGAAGCTTTATGGAATGAATGGTGAACACAGAAGGACAGATTGGGAGCATCAATCCTGGCCAAATATTCTCTGAATATGTAATGGGAACTAAGATCAGGGTGACACATCTACTCAGCTCAAACTATGAGATACCTTGGCTAAACTGGGATTTAAACTCTCATTCATAGAGCCCAAAACTCATACAATCACAGATTAATTTACAATGGAAGGAATTTCTGGAGGTCCTGTAGTCCAACCCACCACTCAGGGCAAGGCCTACTCTGAAAATGTAACAGCTTGCTCAGGGCCTTCTCCAGTGAAGTTTTGAATATCTCCAAGGATAGAGATTCCACAGTCTTGCCTAGCAGCCTCCTGTAATGTTTGAATGAATGCTTCCAAGAGGCCACTTAATAAACTTGCTTTGAAAATCCACAAAACTTTGGTAATTTGTCTCAGGACAGATTTTCTTTCCTCTCTATCTATCTATGTAGTGCTGCCAAAAATAATCAAAATATCAAAAAATCATGTATGAAATTATTTGCTACATGGACCAGAAAATCTAACCAGTTTTGAGGTCTAGAACCACAAGCAATTTGCTTTCAATCCTAACTGAAACCATTTTTGTTGTCAGATAATGCAAAGCACTGCAAGCGGGATTCATTTACCCAACTAATAATACCCCTCATCCTGTTCTAAGCCTTAAGAGGTGTCAAAAGCTTAGATGAAAAGCAGTATGAGCTATGCCACCTTTGCTGAGCTCAAAATATTTTGCAAGAAACAATATTCCTCATTTTCATGTGATTTTAATTCCAGAGCATGGAACACTTAAAGCTGTGGATTACTCCAACATATAACATCGCAATATTTTTGTGTTTCATCATAAAGAATACAAACTCCTTGCAAAATAGATCTATTAAGATGTGAAGGGGATGGATCTCTACAATACTTTGAATCTGCTCTTTGAAACTGGTATGTTTATATACTGGAAAATATATCAATTTCAGCTGCAGGTCTCAGAAGCTGCCCATGCTAAGAAAATTCCACTGGATGTAGCCTTATTTCAAAAAATCAGATATCCATTGAACTGGACGTTCTTAATGTATATATGGGTATCTTTACATCAATAAGTACAAACATTAACCTCTACTAAAACTGAATGATATTTGCTTTTCTTTTCAGAACAGAATGTTGCACTCCAGAAATGTCATAAACTTCATGACTCAAGCAAGGAAAGAATATTGATAGATAAAAGCCCCTACTAGGAATACTGAAAAATAGATCAGAATTTAAACATTAAAAGTAATAGAATTTTTAAATTAACTCTAAAATAAATAGGATTGAAAAATAAGAAATTGCTTTAAAAGAGGAGATAACTGTTAATAGTTCAGGAACTACAAAACACTGAATGCTTGCCAGGATCACATGGAACATACAGTCCGTCCGACAAAGATGATAACGCACAATTTTTACACGTCAAATCACTTATGGGATATTGACAAAGGCAGCAGCAAACAGAACTAATAACCGAGCACATCTCACGTTGACAGTAAAAACAGGCCAACAGATACTTCTTTCTCAGATTTTGAGTCAGGATATATGTGACTTAGTTCACAAATTGGGACTGCTGAGTTGCCCAGTGTTACAGGTCCAAAAAGAGGCATTTTGCTAAAACCCCACAAGTAGCTAAGAATGCAGAAATACTGTCAGCATTTAAACTTGTCACACAGGAACGATGCTCTTCTAGACTTAGTATTAAAGGGCAAAGACAGTAGGGTGAGATTTCACTTCAAAGGTTGTACTTCTCTTTCTGTTCTTGAAAAAGAGAACTAAAAGCTCCTTGGTGGGTCTACATCCTCGCTGGTAAGACCCAGAGAGACCCGGTGAGATTTCTGGCAAGCTATTTTCCTTATACTATTTAAAGCTAATTTTCCTAACAGAGACTGTAATGACAGTTACAAGCAATAAATCTAAATCTTTTACAGCAATCCTTTCCACATCTTAATACCCAAATAGTAAGAATCACACTCTTGAAAGTTTTGTAAGGCAAATGCATCTTAATTCTTTGGGGAATCGTTGGAAAGTTGATAAATGAACACTAAGGGATAAATCTGATGATGATGAGTAAATGCAGTGAAAAGTCATCTTCTTGGTCTGTGACTCTGAGTCCCGCTAGATCAACTCACCTGACCTGCAACACCCCCTCTGGCACCCTCTCTCCCAGCAGTGAACTATTGATTGCATCTATATTTTATCACTTTCAGTGACCTAATAAGCCTAATAAGGAAAAGGTGACCTGAAAAGGAGCTAGAGGTAAAATTAGCAAACTGACGTTCTGAGAATTCAATAAAAAGAGGTTATTCTAATTAAATCCTATACCAATACTGTCTATAGCACCAAAGCCATACTGATCCAATTGTCAAAGCTCTAGACAGTGAGAGTTGAGCTCTAAAAGCTATCTGGCAACTTTGCAACAACTTAAGATTGGTCCCTCCCTTCATGCACGGGTCCCCAGGTATCATGCAGAGTATATCATGTCTATCAGTCCGTTGACCTATTTAATGAGATAGACTGTTCTCCATTTTTCCAAGTTTTATTTCCCACGTAAACCCTGGAGGTCAGAGCTTCCTGGCTGCATCTCCTTCATCACATTCAGTGTAGTCGGTGATCTGCAAGTATCACACAACCTTTTGCTGAAAATTCCCTGGATCTTAGCTAACTTAGTATTTTCAAAGTGCTTCTATATCCTTTGAGAGAAGATGCTATATAAATGCAGATACTGACTACTCCCATTTTCTCACTTTCCCTGACAGGAAAACACTGCTGTTTTGCAATACTTTAGAAATACACACTGGTGCTTGAAATATGAAATGAACTTCTAAAAATAAGTTAATATTACAGTAAATACAATAACAGCCAAGAACAAAATCACTCTGCAAAAGCAAGTATTTTCTTTGCACAACATAAGTATTTACATCTGGAGGAAACCAACACTAGTGGTCAACAATACCTGTAGTCTTTAAATACCTTAGCCAAAAATAGCTGCAAGTCTTTCAAAATCATGATGCATTCACATATTCACGTGCTTGAGAAATCCTTGAATTATTCTAGAAACAGGTTTAGGTGCTTCTGTATATTGATCCTAAACCAAGCTTATTTTGGCCCTGTCCATTACAAAATTTGGATCATTTCTGAGAGAAAATCAAGTTGTTTGGTTACTGTTCATTTAAAATACTGCACCTAATTACTCCATGAAATACCTCATTCTGATAGATCTGTGAAAAAGTCTATGAGAAGGTAGTTATGCACATAAGCATCCTGGCCTTCTGCCCAGAGACAGGGTGCAAAACAGTGCTGAGCACAGGGCTGAATGGGTGACTGGAGAGTCACGTACTTCTTCAAAGCAAAGCTGTAGTAGGACATGGGTGATGCACCATCCCTCTGCAGAGCAATTAATTGCAACTAGTGCAGCCTGTGGTTGTGGTTTCTGCATTCCTGCAGGAATAGCTAAGTACGCTTTTTTTGCCCATGAAACAAGCTGCATTTTCTCTATTGGAGTTTATCTTGGAAGTCCTGGTCAGCCATTTTTTTGAAATCTTGGCTTTTATCTTTTTCTCTATTCTGTGATGTTTCAGCACTCTTAAAAACCTTGCACGTAATTAGAGCGTGTAATGTCAGAGAGGTGCAGTGCTGCTAGCAGCCTCCCCTGGACACAACAGGCAGGTTCATTATTGCAATCTCTCAACACACTGGTGGACAGTGGACGCTAGATCCTAGATAAGAGATTATTTGGAAACAGGAAATAAGACCTTAAATCTCTTTCTTCAAGGGTGGAGGCAACGTCGCATTTGTAGGGTCAAACACTAAGATACAGGTTCCTTTCTTCTTCCATTCCCACGCACACCCTGGGTGATTTGCTCTGCTATTTAGTTTAATGGGGTCCTGTATAACCTGCAGCCTCAGCAAATGCCCTGATCACTCACCCCTAAAACACGTTCTTGTGCTCAAATTACTATTCTTTTTATTAACTTGGCGGCATCTGCACAATGCTCAAATACTAGTTAGGTAGCACTGGAAAACACACCCTGCAACCCCAAAGAAGTCAAGTTGAGGCAAATAGTATCTGAGTCAGATTTAAAAGGACTTAATTTGACTTCTGATTTGTTTACACTTCATCACAGAGTCAGTTTCCATTATGATCCCTTTTTATGTCCTAATTCTATAATTCCACACCATTCTCTTAACATAGGAAACTATTATTAGAGCTAGTTAAATACTCCCAAGATTTTTGTGCAAGTATGTTCAGCACAGGTGTTAACAGCTTGCAAACACATCTAAGGGAAACAACCTAACGCACAGATGAAGTTCAGCAGCTAATTGCAAGTGATCTTTTGGTTGCAATCCCTGCCTCCCGTAACACGCCCTGCCTGTCCCTGAACTCTTGTTTTCTTCCATACAAACGTATTTTACTTTTTCAAGAAAAAAATGCCATTTAAAAACTAATTATTTTGTGTATGGAGTTGATTCACAATTTTTAACAAAGCTTTTAGATTAATGCAGATCACTAGGGATCTAGATTTCCTGTAAAGTTTTGCACAAATGTAGCAGAAATGTGCTGTAGAGAAAACAGCACATACGATCTGCAGGAAAACCAGCCAGACCAGAAGAGCAGCAGCAACCAGACGTTTTCCAGTCAAATTGCCCCTTATTTTACCATGATTACTTATTTACCTTCTACACGAGCTGTGGCTGCCCTCCTATGGTGCCAGATTGCCCCTTCTCTGTTTCTCCTTCACTGCCACCCATGGACTCCTGCTTCTTTCGCCCTTTGCATTGCGGGCTGTCCCCCTCTTTCACCTCCCCTTCGCGTCAAGCCAGATCCAGCCTTCACCTCTGCATCACAGAGAGCTTCCACCAATGCTGGGTTTCAATTTCCTCCTGATGTCAAATTTCAGCCCAGCCCACAAAACCCATCCCCTGCCTTGGCTCTTGCATCGTGAGCTGGAAAGCCCTCCTATGCTCAAGACTTGGTTAGGGATGTTTGCAGGGAAGCAGCAGTTTTTTTCACTCCGTACTTTACGTTGTATTTCTTTTGCAGCTTTTCTCTTTTACGTGACAAAAAACAGCTGTTTGTGTTGAGAAAAGCCTCTTTCTTGAGCTAAATCTTTGCCTTTGCTGGCAACAGCTCTTTCAGTTGCTCCAGTGGCATTGAAATCCCCTGGAGTCAATAAAACTTCTGTAAGGAGCATCTCTACTATCAAGCTTTATTTTTGTATCTAAAAGAAGCATTTAGACTGTCTTTGAAGAGGTTTATTTGTGAACAAGATTCTAAATCTAAAATTCTAAATCAATGCAACGTTTTATAGGTATGAATCCTGAAAAGCAAAAAGGGGGCAGAGGACTTCTTTCCTGTGTAATTTCGAGTTAAACGTTGAATCTACAGTTAATACAGTTAATCCTGCGAACTGTTTCATGAGTAACTTGACTCAAACACTGACCTGTTTGGGGCCACTCACATGAGTATTGCGGTAACACAAAATAGGTTAAAAATTGCCGAATCTGGGCTATTAGATTAATAGCTAATTGAGGCCAGGATTGCCTGCTACTGTTTCTTTAACACACAGCACAAAGCAGATTTCTGCTCCTGCTAAAAGCCTCCAGGTAGATCTCCAGTAAGACTGAAGAGTAACAACAGATTGCTGATGACATCTGGAGCAACGTCCCTGCCTTATCAACTCTCCATCACATTTTACACCTCAAATCAGATTTGAAGTTTTAAAGCTAGATAAATGTGCGAGCTTGGTTAGATACACTCATACAGGTAAGATCATGGGCAAGAAGTTACTTTGCAGGACTTCTCCATTCCTGGTACAATTTATGATCTCTGTAATGTTGTCATAACGTATCAGTTTACTTGACATTCCCATCGAGAAACTCTTTTCCCCAAGCTCTGGGCAACTCATTCTGTTTAAATCACACCACCACTAAAACTGGACTCTAACACAGTGAACTCAATGATCCCGCCATACTCCAACATTCCCACTGGTAGCCTAGAATTCCCAAGCCAGATATTTGCAGGATTCCCTGGGAGAAAAGGGAATAGGAGGAATAAAATGTTTCTCTGCCACCCAAGTGAGCCCTTGATGGAGAAGAGCTGGTGGTCATAAAGAGCTCCCAGTACCCTAGGCCCCACAATAAACTCACCTCAGAGCTCTACAGTTTATGGGAAACATTCTCAAAATTTCTCATGAAAGAGTTGGTTTTTATCAGACTTGTGAAGCTTGCTACACATGTTTCTCCCTGTGCTTTTACTCCTTACTATGGACTTCATTCTTTAATTACTGCAACTACCACCACCGGATAACAGTGGGCCAGCAGGAGAAGAACAGAAGAGAATACAAACTCCTTAAACTGACATTTCTGAATTTTTCAGAATTTTGTTTCCTCCCACAGAAAAATCAGTAAAAAGGAAAGGGAGAAGAACATTTTCATCAGATCCCAAGGGTCAAGGATAAATGGCAAGTTCGGACAAACTATCTCAAGAGTGATTATTCACCGAGAGATATCCCTCAAAGCAGCGAAGCAGATCAAAAGACGCCAATGTTGAAAATGCTGTAAAGGTGCATGCACAGGCTACTGAAGAGATCTGGTGCTTATGAGCTGGAACAAAATAAGATCCCACTGCTTCCAAGGGATATTATCATCAACATAGCAGTATCCATTGTCACCATCAGAAAACCTTGCTAACTTCTTTTGCTCTGGTTGTGGAGCAGTATCCTGACCACGAAGAAAAACATTAAAATATATAACACCATAGAATTAAAAACTCGGCAGATGGCAAGTGCTAATGGAGCATGCACTTGCTGGGAAAGCAAGATGTTGCTGACATTTTGCTATTAATGTCACAAATTACAGTCCCATAAATGTTGCCAACTCTGCTCTGCTCAACATTTGTGAAGTAAGAGAAAGTATTTTGTCTAGAACGCAGCAATGATGATGATGATGCCCAGTTCATTCAACAACGGCAGTGCAGCAGGGCAGATAAACAACCGAATGAATGCTCTGCGTGCTGCTGCCAAGTCACGTCGGGTGATGCTCACAAGTCGCTGCCTGGAAGCACAACTCAGATTCCACTTTATAACACAAACTGCAATATTTGTTTTGCATCTACTGTGCATGAGTTTGAGTTAGTTTGCATTACTTTGCATTTTCAGCTTCTGGGGACAACAGGTAAGAAGGAGATAAGGCAAGTCAACGCAAGAAAAGGAAAGGAAAAAGAGAGAGAGAGGCACAGCTAGTTTTAGGAACATAGTAAACAACTCAGTATTTCAGCCCTGTTACTTACAGCTGTACTACAACCACACTGCAAAGCTGGCAGATTACAGACCTGCCCAAATATGTGTCCACAACTTCCTTTCAGCCGCCCCAGCAAACACAGCCTCAGGTTACTAACCGTTTGGACCCCACAATGCAGAAAGCCTGGAGTGTAGAAATATCCCGTTGTATACACGCAGGGAACTTTGTAAGGGGTTAATTTTGCTCTAAGGGATTTTGGGCAGACAGAAATCATAGAGATCAAAAGCCTAATAGAATTTTTAAAAAGGACTGGACAGTTATATTAGAGATAATAGCTCTAAAGATAATAATGATACGTTTTAGGAGACATAAAAACCCCTCCAGCTTCCGAATAGAAGCCAGCCATTAAACTGCTTATGATGACAGACACACGTCCCTGCATGGGCTTCTTACTTCAAAACTGCCAAGTGCTCAAAACTGCCAAAGATTTACGCCTTTTTCCTCAGAAGCTGCAAGCAACAGCCTCACTCAGAAACTGTATTGTATGCTGACCTGGTACTGAAAGATGATACTGAAACAACTATAACTACTTCTACTTTTTGCTATAATCTCTGAGTGCACATGTGGCTGAAGCATTTCACTGGATTCCACACAAATGAAGGCCCTGGAGATGTGAAGCTCTCCGTGTAGTCCTAGACATGCCTGCCAAGCACAGGAGAGCAGGATGATAGGAACTCAGGTTTTGCTAACACTTCTGCAGCATCATGCCCTGAAGAGTGCACTGAGAAACTTAAACAATAAATAATAAATTCTGAAATGCAATCTTTCCATACAGTTACCTCCAAGGCTAGGAAAGAAGTCCTGAGACCAAGCCAACTGCAGCTCAGCATTACTGCAGGGGCACAAAAATTGGCTGAGGACCAGCACTGGTTTTTTTTGGATCAGCTACCACTTCAAGATGGGGAGAGTTTCCTTCTCCTGGAATTCCAGCATCCTAAAATCTCCATTAAGGCGACTGAAATACAAGCCTCCATAACCTCTTCTATATTAGAAAAGTGGTTCAGACAATTAATGAGGAAATTTTTCATACCTCCTCTCTGTTTCTTCTGGGGTTCTCTCTGAAGTGGGACCTGATCTAATAGGTAGTTTTGAAGATGGAGAAGCACTCTATTCCTAGGCACAAACAGAATAGTTAAATATATATTAGAACAATCATATTTGCCAGAGAAGACAAGAGAAGGAAAATTCAGTCAGAGCTGGAATATTATTGCGCCATATACTTTCCAACAGCCAAGCACAACAGGGTCCCTCCACAATCCATGCCTCACTGCATCCTGTTGTATTTCCAACTGGAAAGACATATGGCAGTGCCTTAGAGAGAAATTCTTCCTTTTTCTTTTTTCTGATGTTAATGTAATTTCCCAGCTTTAAAGGAACATTTGATTATGAAACACGCTAAGGCCAAGGGTAAAAAAGTCCCTATCTGTTCCTAACAATGACAAAATCAGGTCCATTGACCTGGCATTGTTGGCATTATGACCAAATAAAAACTTGAAAGAATGGCTTGGATGCTACTTTGTCTCACACATTACTGACAAAATTGTCTGCTCTGCAGAAACCTGATGCCTCACAGTTATGTTAGGGACACTAAAGAGTACAAATTTTATTTTTCGGCTCTCAGGGAGCACTGGGGGAGAGAAGCATTATAAAAATCATCCTTCTGCTTGTAAAATGAAAAATACTGCTTTGTAAAGAGCTGACCATGAACAAATGTTCAGCACCACAACAGACACTTTTACCTCTGATTACAATCAGGTTTTATAATACCATTTTTCACTGTGAACAGAGTCGTCATTACAGTAAACTGTTCACAACTGCTGCTAGATCAGGGAAGTTATGTTAGAAGATAGGAGTCCCTAGAAGAATGAGAGAGTACACAAAAAGCTTTTATAAGTACCCTATCATCACTCAGATAAGAAGAAATATTTAACAGTGATGTTATTGTAGCAGTAATGCTTTTCACCTCCCCACAGTAGCTCTAGGAGAGTTATCTTGGATCACTTCTGCTTGAAGACGGTTATATTGAATCACCTTTTCCAAAAAAAAAATGATATGACAAGCCTCACCATAGTTGTGGTATGAGAGGAAGATGGTGAAACTCTAGGTTTGCTTCATCAGCTTCATCAGCCGGGATTAACACGATCATTGTGGAGGGTTGTTCCACAGCCACCCCCCTTTAGTGAGGGTGTCCTTCCTCCCATCATCTCACGCTGCGCCTTTCCCCGTGACACCCATTGCCTCAAAGGAGCACATCTGCCTTGGCAGGCTGTAGCCAGAGGTAAAGTTTGAATGCCCCAGGCAACTGATCCAAGTGGGCTTTGAAGTGTCAGCTCCTCCATCCCAGCCTTGAAAGTGCTCACAGTGGTTTTACCGATGAAGGAACCTGGCTGCCAGGTCTGGCTCAAGCTGGGAGCTTTCAGTCTTCATCTGTTCGTTTCCTCGGTAATAAAGATCCAGAGATTCCTTAGAGACTTCAGACCCCGCACACGTGGGTTCACCAAGACTGCTCGTTCCTGACAGCGCTTCTTGAAATTGTGTTTACTTCTGCACTGGCTTTGCTCAGGGCAGCCTTACTGCATCGCCACTTGGCCTATGCCATTCTCTTCAATCAATTACAAAACACATCCTGCTCCCAGATAAACAGATGTGGCCTTTTCAGTGCAATTTGCCAGATGTTCTCAATGTAGCCCAGTTACCAGAAAGCTGAGAGGTAGCCCTTATTTGATTCAGTGGAGAAAATCTGCCTGCATTCTTCCCGAAGCAGAAAAACACTTCATTCCTTGTACTTTCCCTTCCTTTTCATTCTGTTTTACAGCCAGAATTGAATGAACATTACGACTAAACTTTCTCGAATCTTTGACAAAACATAACTACTTCTACATCCGTATCACTGTATTTAATATTATAATAGAATTTAAAATATTCATACTTGATTATAAGAAGTATTGTAATAATAAATTAGGATAAGGTAAGGAAACATTATTAATTTCATTCATAAGCATGGACCTTGTGGCAAAGAGGTCGTGCAATTTTCCAGTGATGTCTTTCATTCATTTCCCAAAGTCAGGTGCCTTATTTATGAGTCCAACCGTCAACTCTAAACGAACTTGGTTCAGTTATGTTCTTGTTCATTTGGTATATGTAGACAAGCAAGTGTGTCTCACTAGTGCAAATGATCACATCATCAATTCCAAATTTCCACATACTGGTCTTTGCAAAACGCTCATTTTTACAGCTTGGGTTTTCAAAAACAGTCATTTTGGGTCAATCTATATCAAACCAATGACAACAGCAATCTCACTGATTTAAGGAGAAAAGAATTATGTGCTAGTATCAACACCGGATATTCTTGCAAACCATCCAGTGAAGGATGTGGCATATTCTACTAGTTATTCAGTCACAACAAATCCCAGGTGAACAAAAAGCTGAAATGCCTTCCTGAAGTGCCTGTCTTTCTTCATTGCTAAGTAAGGCCTCCAATGTAGATACCTCTGTTAAATGCCTAATATTTTTTAAGATGGTCCCAGGCATTTCTGAAGTGCAGGCAAAATCTGAAGAGATTGCTTGACTATAGGAATGCATAATTAAAAAAAAAAAAAAAAGGAAAAGGACTCATCAGCTTTCTGATTAATAGTTTTAAAGGAACTGCATGCTGTTAGGAAAAAGCCCAGGAGGAAAAGTTAAAGTCACACTTAATATATAACTGTATACCCCTGATTATGTGAATTTCAAAACGAAATTTAGTGGGACAATCAAAAACCATTTCAAAACCACAGGCTGATTGAGATGAGAGGTTACACAGTTAAAAAAAAAAAAACCTACGGCAACAGATTAAGGAAACTTTCTGCTTTAGAAGCAGTGCTACCCTGGATAATCCCAAAAGCTGGTAGTGAAATTATTCACTGCCTTTCAAAGGTTATTACACCATACAGCTTCAACTTACAGCTCATAGGATTTTCTTTTCACAGTCCTGAAAATCAACTTTTAGACTTTTGCTGCTCTTTACAAGGTTTACTGGCATCTGTTTCACAGATTTTCTAACACTGTATTGGTCAGATATCTTTTTGCTACCATAAGCACATCCATTAGGGGTGAAGATTCACAGTAGCATTTTGAGGTAAATGGTCCACTGCTTCCTTGATGAAAAATTTGCAGGACTCTAAATTTGTTAGTGGTCCAAAAAGTATGTGAATCATCAGTTTTAAAGAAACAGTTGCCCCATCAGGCATTTTACAACAGCGAAAGCTTTTGTTGTACAGTGGCTTAGTAATAAAGTTGCATTTTTTTTCTTCTCATGCCTCATTATGAGAAATCAGATCCAAATAGTTAATTTACTGAAACATGGATAAACCTACTGTCTTCAAAGGATCCCCTCAGAGGTGTTAATAGTAGGTTTAGAGAAGTGCGATTGGTAAATAAAACAAATAGGCTACAGATCGATCTCACTTAACTGCGGTGTCTTAATGGTACTAATACTGCAAGTGAGAAAATATTTTAGTCAATACACTTGAAAAACACACAAATAAGACCGTGGATTTACAGAACTAGCTACGTTGTTGGCTAAGGTGGTGCCATTCTTATCCAGGCAGCGTTCAAATTTGAGCTGTTCTGGGGAAAATCCTATATACAAGCAGGGGAAGGCAGGCGTGAGCTCTTCACATGCACTCGAAACTCCCAAGATCTGAGGCAAGACCAGCGTGGAAGCTACACAGTAATAGTAATGGAGTGCCATCCCTGAATTAACACACTCTTTGAGAAAAGACAAACATTATTAACTCAAAACCAGACCAAATGGGCTATCTGTCTTTCAGGTCAGAGCTGCCTTCTGCTTGGCTAACCTGGATGATAGCCAGAGAAGGTCCTGCCTGCCTACACAAGTCCATGTACAAATAGCCTTTGATAACACCCATCCTCCAAACCCCTGAATGTTATCAAAATTAACTTGTATAGACAATGGGACCATTCAGCTCAGTTACAGCCATGGAAAAACAAATGTTCCATGCACTACAGAGCGAGCCAAATCTGTCCGAATTGAATGGAAAACGGAATCTAGACCAAAGCGCGCCAGGCACTACTTAGGAAAAACCTATGCATGTGTATGAAAAGGAGTGGATACAGGGCAAAACTGGGCAAGTGAAAATGGATTTAAAACTCTGACAAGCACTGCAAGCAGGAAATGGTCCCTCCTGTTCCATCACAGCTTCTCCTGCCGCACAGGTTTTAAATAGCAAAGCAGTATTTTTCCTGTTCTGGTGAGGCTTACTGAAGAAGGACTCTGGTTTTTTGTACTCTCAATACAACGGTGAAGCAATACTGGGTACAGTTTGGACAAACTTCTTTTCATGAAGCCTCAGCTACACTTTTACAAACCCCTTTTTTCAAAGTTTTCCAAACCTCTGAAATTTGCTAGTCTATTCTTACTTACATTGCTCTAAACACAGAACAGTTAATCACTTACCTGAAATCATTTTAGATTCTCCTAGGCCATATCACAGCTTATGAAAAACAATTCAAGTCAGTGCAGAAGGCAGGTACAAAAATAATATATCACTTCTGTCCTGGTTTCAGCTGATGCTGTGGAGGAGAGAATGAGAGCAGTAATTGCTCCAGAAATACAAAAGAAGGCTGTGCTCTTAGTAAAAAAAAAAAAAGTGGGAAGAGGAATGGTTAACATCTGTAATAATAGTGTACAGGCTGAAAGATACTTGTGTAAGAGCTGTCATTTTTAAATGGAAAGGAGATTGTGTAAAGACTAAAATGCTCATAAAGATGGCAAGACAGTAAACACCAAGGGTATTTTCCCGGAAGCCTGTTAACTTGGGAACAACTCAACAGTTCCATAAGGCTTGTTTTTCTGCACCAGATTGGCATAAACTGGAATGCAAATAAAGACACAGGAAAATAAAGTTAATTTCCATATTTATAGGATCGTGGCTGAGCACCAGCTGTGCAAAATAGTCCTAAAATTGTCCGCGTGCATGTACGCAGGCACAAGGAAAAGGTTTTGAAATTAGCCATCAGGTCTTCGGAAGAGAGAGAACTGTGCACAGAGCTGAAGTTCAGTGCATGGAAGCCCGTAGGAGCGCTGCCCAGCTCTTCAGAACAAAATGACAGTGTTTTTCCTCTGTTGTGACACAAGCAGGTTGATTAAAGGAAGCTGTTTGATGTTTGCTTCACAACCCCTGAAGCTATGCTAAAAGAAAAATGAGCCTTTGGCTAGAAAAAGCTTCCCAGCGAAGTTTCTGGTGAACTCATGTTCAGGGAAAACAGATGAGTAAGACAGCACACGTAAAGTCAGAAGGACTGCGTGGCAAGAAGCTCTCAGCCTTTTTCTTTCTTGGCCAAGTAAAGGACTTTGGTCAAATAGATTATTTTGGTTCAAAGACAGGTACTTACAAGGCAGCAAAAGCACTGGGCTTACAGCCTATTCAGTGTGAGGTTGTTAAGCACGTGGCTGAAGGAGGTCTGGAGCTCTCAGGTCTAGCTTTTCCTCCATTATAGTATTGCTTTGAGGAGTATGATGCAACTAATACCTGCTCTTTGATAAAGTGAGTAATGCCTTTGAGGCAACGTGTAATTCTGAACTCCTGCTGGCCATTTACGATGACTGAAATTGCTGTTTAATTAAAAAAAAGTCTAGGTCAGAATTTCCTAATCACATTCCCACTTTCTGCTCCTGCCTGAGTGCTTGCTGTTGCTATTTTGATATCTTAAATGTATTTGATTGTATTACACTTTTTCTAATTGAGTAAAATCCTGCAAGTTCTCCTTGGGCAGAAGCTCTTTTGAAAGTAACAGGACAGTATTTTTCCACACTTGAGGCAGGAAGCAGTTTCTAACAAGGACCGTTCATTCTGTATGGCTGATACGGCCATTTATTCCATCCATAGTGCTTTACATAAAATAATATGCTTGCATAAGAGGTTGATTTAATATTTTTCTTTTCTGATCTTCAATTCTTAGGAAGTACTACTGCATAGATTTTCCCTTAGTTTGATCCCAGAAGTTGGTGCTTTCAGTGAAGACATTCATGCACTCACCCTGTGCTTGACAATTTAATTACATAATATTTCTAAAAGACATTTTCAGGTGAAAGTCTGTATTAAAAATGTGAAGCGCTATTATTCCTTTAGTGTCTTTCATGACAGCAAGATATTTTTAAAGGGACGCGATGCCATCTTCACGTTTCAACAGGGAACCGATCAGTCATTTAACCCATTTTTAAAAGTAACTAATAAGAGGTTATGGCACTGAGCCTGACTACCTGTTCAAAGCAAGCAATCAAACCTGCCATGAAACATCCTAAGACGGAAAACACACCAGGGAGGACCTTGCAGCAGCAGAGCAGTAGAACAAGCAGTGACGACTGGTGTCCCTCACCCTCAGAGGTCTGTACCGGGACCAGCACTCTTTAATATCTTCATCCATGACATTGACAGTGGGACCGAGTGCATCCTCAGCAAGTTTGCACTTGAATGGAGAGCAGCCCTGCCGAGAGGGACTTGGGGGATGAAAAGCTGAACACGAGCCAGCAATGTGCGCTCCCAGCCCAGAAGCCAACCGTGTCCTGGGCTGCCCCCAAAGCCGCGTGGCCAGCAGGGCGAGGGGGGGGATTCTGCCCCTCTGCCCCGCTCTGGGGAGACCCCCCTGCAGGGCTGCGTCCAGCTCTGGAGCCCTCGGCACAGGAGAGACACGGACCTGCTGGAGCGGGGCCAGAGGAGGCCCCAGCAACGCTCCGAGGGCTGGAACCCCTCTGCTGGGAGGACAGGCTGGGAGAGCTGGGGGGTTCAGCCTGGAGCAGAGAAGGCTCCGGGGAGACCTTCCTGCAGCTGCCAGGGCTGAGAGGGGCTGAGGAGAGAGATGGGGACAGACTTTTTAGCAGGGCCTGTAGCGACAGGACAAGGGGTAACAGCTTTAAACTAAAAGAGGGCAGATTCAGACTAGATAGAAGGAAGAAATTTTTCATGATGGAGGTGGCGAACCCCTGTCCCAGGTTGCCCAGAGAGGTGGTCGATGCCCCATCCCTGGGAACATCCCAGGTCAGGCTGGACGGGGCTCTGAGCACCCTGCTCTGGTTGCAGATGTCCCTGCTCACTGCAGGGGGGCTGGACTGGACGGCCTTGAAAGGTCCCTTCCAACCCAAACCATCGCACGACTCCAACACCACGGCCGCCTCGGCGTGCCCCGCCGCAGGTCTCCGAGGGAAGGCTCGGGGCTCCACCTAACGTTCCCCCGAACGAGTGACGGAGAATCAGCGTGACGGCCAGAGTCGGGACTCTCCACGCAGCACGCGGATAACGTGGAGCTCACAGCCACGGAGCTGTGACGGGAGAATTAACGAACCTAGGGCACCATGAGCCCCTGGGGGGGAGGTACCCGCGCCCAGCTCGCCACCGCCTCTCCGCGCCCTCCCGCGGCTCCCGTCCCCTCCCGGTACCCCGGGAGCCGTCGCCGCCCCTCTGAGAGACGCGGGAGACCCGCAGGGGCCGGGCGATGGCTGGGGGTCACGGCGGCGTTAGGGGCCAGGGCCACCGCTGGGAAAGAGCCCTGGGGAGAAGCGGCCGGGCGGCTCGGCTCGGGAGCGGGCAGCTCACCTGCGGGGAAGGGTCGCAGCGGAAGCAGGCGGCGGCCAAAAGCGAGGCAGGGACCCGCCCGGAGGTCCGCCCCTCAGCGCGCCACGGGCGTCGGCCGAGCTGCGGAGCGATCGGCGGCGGGAGCGGGCGGGGAACAGCTGGTCTCGACTCGTTCCCGCCTCCCGGCTGAGGCGGCAGGTGGGATCCGCGGCCGTCCGCCGCGATGGTGAGTGCTGCCGCGGGGGGGAGGCCAAGTCACCGGCCCACGGCGGGGCTCTGAGGGAGCAGAGGGCAGCTAAGCGGGGCGGGGGGCGCGGCGGCCATCTTTCTCGTCGTGCCTGTTAGCGGCGCAGCGGGCCGGGAAGGGGGTGGCGGGTCGGAGCAGCCCAGCTGGCCCTCGCCCGGAGCATGACACTTTTCAGGAGTTTTTCCTTATTCCCTCAGCCCTGGGAGCTGGCCGAGGAGGCGGTTCCTGCTCTCCCGGTGCTGACAGGAGTCCGGGGAGGCAGTGGCGCCGGGTAGCGCTGAGGCGGTCGTGGCCGCGTCCCTCTGCCCGGCTGTGGGACTCGGGCACCGCTGAGTTTATTTTATTTATTTTTTTTAATCTTCCTCCATGCTCTTTTATTAGAAGAGTGTCAGGTGCCCGGGTCGGGAGGGCAGGTATGGGGAGTGCACCTTGTCAGCGTAGGTCACGGATTTGAGCGTTTCTGTACGTTCTGCCCACCAACATGGTAGTGAATTCAGGTGTAAGCCCTGGGGTGTTTATAAGGGTAGGAGATAAAAGCATTGCTTCTAGTGAGGCTTGGAAAAGGCTGTGCATATGTGTGAATATAAGTAATATACAGTGCTGCACTGCGCTAATCTTGAAGGATGGTCTGACCCGAATCAGGTCAGCAGCATTTTCTTAGGAAAATCAGTTTTGGAAACACTGCAGGGTGGATTGTGTTGTTTTGTTTTTAACTTACTTTTTCCCTTAGCAAGCCTGCCCCGTTATTTTAAATCACTGCAATTCTGGTAATGTGTTTCACGTGTTTTGAGTCTCTTTTTCTTCTGGTGAATCAGAATTTACCAGCCTGTTTCAGTGATAAACAGGCACTTGTATTATCTTTGCATTTCTTGATGATTAATGTTATTGGAACCCGTTTGTTTGTTCTTATAATCTTTCATTACGTACATATTATTGTTTACTGAAATGGACATTCTAGTTACCTATGTCAGCTTCAATAAAGTGTTGTCATTTTTCTTTCTTTTTACACTACATATTTCTGAATTGAGGCTATGTCACGGTTCGTTACGGTAGGAATTTGAACACCTTTCAGAGAAAGAGATGCCCTGCAGAAAAGGAAGGCAGTCTGTGCTGGAGGCATTACTGATAGCCAAGGATAAGCAACACTGCAGTATGGGCTACCCAAATGATGTAATGCAGTAGCTGAGAGAAGCAAGGTCATTGTCTGGCTGTCGTGGCCGTGAAACTTGAGAGTTTTGGCAAGAGTGATGCTCTGCTTGTAATAAAGTGGTGATGTTTCTCCCTTCTACAAATACTGCTTTTTATCTCCTTCATTTTTTGTTTGCTGTTGCACGCAGAAAACAGCCTCTCTGCAGCGAACATTTCACAGGAAGATAACTTTCATCTGGTTGCTGTCTGTCACAGCAAAAGAGAAACTCTGCAACAGCTCTCTAATGAAAAACATTTAAAATTAAAATTGCTATTAAATTTTAATCTGGCTTTGTGTTTTCAGTTCTATTTATGACCCGCAAAAATTGTGATACCAGTGCGCGCCTCTCTCTCTCTCTCTCTCTCTCATAGAACAGCACATATGGTAAACTCTGTTTTGGCATTTGTGTAAATGAAGTGGTAAATAAAATGTTTGGAAGTGAATAGCATTTATTAATAGATAATCGTGAAGTTCCTGCCAGAAGGCCTGGTAAGACATTAATATTAATGCTTGAATTGAGCTCTTTGTCCCTTCTAATATACTATACTTTATTAACAAGCTAATTAGCAGGAACTTAAGAATGGTTTACCCAGTTATATTAACCAGAACAGCTACTATGATATAACAAAGCGAATTAAAAGTGAGCTAGCAATGTTAAGCTCTTAAGAATGCTCATTTAGGCCAAGGGATGAACAAAACAATAATAAAGGAGTGCCACTTACCTAAACTTGGCTCTCAGTATTAACTTTCTACAGGCTGAAAGTTTTGTGCCTGGGTGTATTATATTGTTGTAGGCCTGGAAAAAAGTACTAATGCAGTACTATCTAAGACACCAGATCTTCAGTTTCTGGGACGGGATGCAGTCTTGTGGTTGAGCAAAAGGATGGAAAATTTGAAATAAAAATATGTTCATATTGTTGGCATTGGCTTGCCACGAGCCTCAGCAGCAGAAGCTTTGAGGTCACTTATGGAATGCCTCTTTTCTTCTTTGGAGGTATAATATTGTAGAGCTTTGGGTCCCACAGTCCATGTAATCCCTTAAACTTGGTTGTAGATTTTCCTTGTCCTTGTCTGCCTCACCCACCCTGCTCCTCTCTCATTGTGCTTCTCGGCTCTCCTTTCCTTCACCATGATTTAGTGATTCTTTTCTATCTCAAACCCAAGTTTCTGCAGCCCTGCCACAATGTAATAGTAACATATTAATGACTTCTTGAAACACTAAGCAACTAAACCCATAAAACTAACATTTTACATCCACATCTTGTAAAACTGTCACTCCATGTATCTGTTTTCATTCTACTTTTCTAACAGTGGGACATAATTATCCCAGCTGGAGAGTAAGGCTCCATTGTTTTTAGGTACAGATCAAGGTTTTTACAGCTCTGATACCATCTATATGAATAGCTTCAACAGTCCGTAGGAGAACATCCAGTCCTGTCAGAGGGATGTGTGCATGAAGTTTACATTTAGAATGAATGTAAATGGACATGTGTAGGAGGCCTGTATGCTTAAAATACGAGAAAGAATTAAATGGTTATGGTCATCTCTGCGCCTTGCTCCAAAAGACAACTACAATGTAACCTGTATATAAATGTGTTGGAAAATTGGAGACAATGGAAAAAATACAGGTTTCAGTTCAAAATGTGATATCTGTGCTAGTTAAATATTTATCAGAAGTAAACTTCACTTGTTCCATTAAGAATGTATGATTAGCAAATACAAAGGGCACATATGTATACTTCTCAACACTTAGTATTTATTTACGTTATGAAATAAATATATATAGCACAGCTCTAGCACTATGCTTAACTCTCACTAAGACTACAGTGGGGTTTTTTAGCACAGCACAATTTAAAAACAGGGAAAATGATAAAAGTAGAAAAGTAGTGGCGCTGTTTTCTCTAAACGGCGAAGAAAGAAATGTTTCAAGGTCTCAGAAGAAGTATGTAAATTTTGCTGTGAGTGAGACTTTGGCTGCCAGGACACCCTAGAACATTCTAGCAAAGAAATATCACTGTTGGGTTTTTTTTTTTAAACTGAAGAATAATGTAACAGAACACATTCAGAAATGAAGTACCTTCATTTGAGGTGGATCACTGACAAAACCGTAAGCATACTCTGAAAATTTTCTCTTTTGTACTAGATTTTCTTTAGCAGGAAAAATAAAGGGGGTGGGTTGGTTGTTTTCCCCATTGCAGACTTTGAGGTAGGAAAGAAACTATAGCGAGAGAGTGGGGAAATAATACATTTTGGGGAAAAGAGGCCAGCCTGCTGCTTAGTGTGAATATTTCTAATCTCTAAAAAGGACTTGGCTATTTTAATTAGAAGCATTCCTTTTTTTTTAATAGGAGCCATTTTCTTGAGGAAAATAGTAATGAAATTAAAGTTGACCTGAAGATCCAAAGTTAGTATGAAAATATGCAGTGGTGAGATACATAGCAGAAGTGTATCTGTTCATGTAAAAGAAACATGTTTTGTTTCCTACATATATTTTGAGCTGGGCTGGGTTGGGTTTTTTTTTAATTAATATCCTTGCAAGAAGACAGGTTCCCTGTGTTCTGCTGCCCTCATTAAGACCCAGACTGTGTTAGAAACCTTTGGTATAGCAATAGAAATGCACATTTCATTATTTCTGTGTCATTTGCAACTGAAACACAGATGAAAAGCCTATTTAAGTGTTTCTTATGGCATATTTTTCTTCACTTGAGCAACCAGTATAAACTACTGATGTGGTATGTGATTTTTGGGTTTGCTTGTTTAATATTCCCCATCCTTTTTTCCTCCCAATTCAGTCTTTCTCCGTGACCCTATGAAGTACTTCATGCATTAAAGGGATCTGCAAGGATAATCACATTAACTGCACTCCTGTGACTTACAGGTGACTCTCATTACAGAATGAGACAGGCTGAGTAACTAAGACCTCATCTTCCTTTGCGGAGTTCTCAGGTGTTTAATAGATAATTACCAGGGCTTCTGATGGTCAGGAATTTTTTTTCTGCAAATTGAAGGAGGGGAGTTGTCCTTAGCAAGAGATAGAAGAATTATGGAAATAAGAAAGATTTCTTTCTGGGATATCACTTGTGAGAAGGGGTGTAAAAATTTTGCATTTGACTTATTAAAATCTTTAAAGAGGTTTTTGACTGAGCTGGACCACCAGTTTCTAGAGCTGGTATATTGGCTACAAAATGAGAGGACCCAACTTCTTGAAACCAGGAGGAGTGGCTCACCTGAAAAGCCCTGGGAGATGGAGAGCAGGTGTGGGAGGAAGATTTGGCAGTGGTGGGAGGAGAAGGAGAATGAGAATGTGTACAGAAGCTCTGATGAGAGCTGCAGCTTGCAGCTGTGTGCCCTAACCCTCTTGTGGCAGGGATGAGCTTTTCTGTCTCCACAGGTGGATTCTTCATTTTTGTGATATGGAATCTGAGCTGTATTTTAAGTTATGCCTCCACTCTTTGTACTTACAAAACCATACAAAAAATGTGAAAAACTATTTGTAGTACTAAGCTTAAAAGTATGAACAACTTCATTTCTTCTTCAGATTGTGAATTTAATAACAAATATTAAAAGTTTAAAATTTCACATAGACATTTTTATACTTTAAAAGGAAGCAATAATTGTTTTTCTTTTCTTTCTTTTTTTCCCACATCCAGATGAATTTCACAGTAGACCAGATCTGAGCAACCATGGACAAGAAGTCCAATATTAGGAATATGTCTGTGATTGCTCATGGCAAATCAACCTTGACAGACTCCTTGGTGTGTAAAGCGGGCAGCATTGCTTCAGCCAGAGCCGGAGAAACGCGATTCACAGACACGCAGAAAGATGAGCAAGAAAGATGTATCGCAATCACGTCTACATAAGAACTTGTTTGTATCTTTCTTTTTTTTTCTTTCTTTCTTTTTCTTTTTAATCTGAAGGCAGAAAAATGGTTTGCTCAAAGCCTTGCACCTTGTCAGATCTTATTTAAGTTGACATGTGAATCAAGCTGTGCATTACAGAACAGAAGTTCACAGTCTTCAGGGTGCAATCTGGGCAATACTGGAGTAGAGCTTTTATGTGACATCTAGTGACCATTGTTACCTGCTTCTCACTATGGAGAAAGGTGATTCCAGAACATTCTTAGTAGTAACCTTTGTTTTCATTGGATGGCTTATAGACTAATACCCTGTTCCTCTAAGCCACTGTGGTGGGCTGTGTCTTCTTATTACCTCTATCTTTGATGTCTGCAACTGCAAATTTGCAAGCTGTAAAGTGATTTAGAGCATGACTCTTCAAGTGCCTGACTGTGATATTATGCTGTGACTACTATCTTGAGGTGTTGATTTTCAATAAGAATAAAAATTAATTACACCCAAAGCAGAATTTTAGATCCTGAGAACTTTAGAGATTGAAATACTGAAGTCTTCTTGTGGGTTTTCCTTTAAGTACATTAAGAAATATTGGCACTGTACTGGAGCGGGTATAGTTGCCTGACCAATGCAAATTTTAAAATCAGCGAATTATTTAATATTTCATGAATTGTCTTCTCTTCCAGGGCAACTTCTATGTGTTATGAACTCAGACAATGACTTGACCTTCATCAGTTGTAGGGATAGTTCAGGTTTTCTTATTAACTTAATTGACTCGCCTGGACATGTTGATCTCTCCTCTGAAGTTACAGCAGCTCTCCGTGTCACCGATGGTGCCCTTCTTGTGGTTGACTGTGTTTCAGGTAAGCATGCTCTTCTAATTAGAAATACCTCAGTGTATTTTATTTTCTTCCTCTTAAAAAAAAAAAATCATGAATGATGGAAGAAGCTTCTTCCTCTGAAAGTTTAACTTCTAATGGTACAAATTCTGATTTGCAATCTTAGCCCACGGCCTTTCCTGTATCTTAGAGGATTATATCCACTTTGTATCCAGGTTGTGGACTGAATGTAGAGTAACTGAGGAAATAAAGTCAAATTTTCAGTAAAATCCTAGGGAGTGGAGCTGCCTGCCATTCTTCTCCTCCTTCAGTTAGAAAATAGAGATACATGCAATGGAGTAATGACAGTTTCAGGGAGCACCGAGACTACCACCAAATTCCCAGTTTGAATTTCCCAGTCACCACTGTAGAAAGTAGATTAGAGATCTTGCCCATATATATATATGTAATGCATGTTTTAATTGTGCTTATATTTTTTTAAGGGCTTTGTGTACAGACAGAGACTATTCTGTGACACGCTATTGCAGAATGTATCAAACCAGTACTGATGATGAACAAAATGGATCATGGTTTGCTGGAGTTGCAGCTGGAGCCTGAGGAACTTTACCAGACATTTCAGCGTATTGTGGAAAATGTCAATGCCATCATTTCTGCCTATGGAGAAGATGAAACTGGACCAACGGGTAATATTATGGTAAAGAAAACTTAAAAACTGTGCTGTGGTTGAAATCCTATTTTGGAGAATACCAGCCTCGGTATGAAACAATTGCATACATTTATGGCAGTCCAGATCTCTGGCCAACCTGAAGGAGCTGTTCTTCAGTCCCCTTCCAGCCCCACTGTTTCATACTTTTTTCTTTTGGAGGTATTATTTCAGACCAACCAACTGGGGAGCGAAAGCAACTAGGAGAGAGGAGAGAATTCACAAAGCAGATCATCCTCTAGAGATACTTTCTCACTAACAAAATGTGTAACCTCAAGCCAGTTGCTCAGTGTCATTCAAACATCAAACGTCAGACATTTGCCAGGGGCAAATTGCTGAAGGGAAGCTATGGTTTGAAAGCAAGGCAAAGGACCCAAAGCCGGAAGATTAGCTCTCTGTGCCTGACTTTGCTGCTCATGTCACTTACACGACAAGAAACATGGTCTTTCTGCTATTCCTGACTGAGAGGACATTTAATTTGTTCTTTTCTCATATGAAGATGTAGGTCTCTGTTATTCTACCAGTAATTTTATCATAATACGCTGGATATCTCTAGAAGGATGGTTTGAAACTAGAAAGACAAATAGTATTTCCTATATTGCAGCTGAGAATTGTAAAATAAAAAAATCAGTGTCCACTGCAAGTCTTTTATAGTGGTCCAGCTGTTCGAGTAAGGAATTGTCAGAATCAGGATGCTTCAGATATTATTTTTTCACCAAATAGCTACAAGACAGGCTTTCTCACCAGAGTTTTCAGACCTGGTCCCCTTTGTTTAAATGTGGTCATCCTGTACTAGCTTGTTTTATGGCTAAAATTGACTGCAGGTTAATCCAGTTACTGGAACAAAGGACTCCTAGCTAGGATTGTATTCTGATCCTTATATTCCATGAATCTCAGCCATTCTTAAGTCAGACCAGTTTTATCTGTGTGGCAGGAATGAGCCACCTATATTTTAATTTCCAGAGAAAGTTCACTAACAGTTAATATTCTTTACAAACTCATAATCCTCCAAATCCTACTTAGCACTCTACAAATATATTTCTGAAGGTTTTTTTTAGCCTTTGTAATAAATATTTCCACTGTGTGGGACAAAGTAAAGTTCTTGCTTCAAAGTAATATTCAATAGACCGATTCTAGGGGAAATACTTCCTTGTTCTATGTTTGAGGAAAATATTTGGCATCTTTACTGCTCCTACCTGTCATTGAAAGCAATTCATACATTTCAAATCAGTGTTTTGTGAAATGCATTCACTTCTTTTTCCACTTTTAAAGATTGATCCAGTTATCGATACTGTTGGGTTTGGCTCTGGTCTGCATAGCTGGTCCTTCGCTCTGAAGCAGTTTGCTGAGATATATGTAACAAAATTTGCTGCCAAAGGTGAAAAGGACGACTCCCTCCACTTGGGCGTTCAAAGAAAGTGGAAGATATGATGGAAAAAACTCTGGGGTGATAGATAAGTAAGTATGCATGGAATGTAGATACATGCTTAGATGCCACAGTGACACTCTAAGGATGCCGCAGACCTGTGCATGTTGAGTTTGTGCTTCTGTAAAACTAAGCTTTCACAGGCAGTTTAGAAAGCTAGTTAGAGACAGGAGTTTGTAACTCTTATAACAAAAATATTTCTGATCTTATCATCCATATGATCAAAGACTCATAGAATAGTTTGGGTTGAAAGGGACCTTTGAAGGTCATCTAGTACAGCCCCTCTGCAATGAGCATCTTCAAGTAGATCAGGTTGCTCAGAGCCCAGTCCAACCTGACCTGGAACGTTTCCAGGGATGGGGCATCGACCACCTCTCTGGGCAACTGTGATCACTGAGGATGCAAACTTCCAGTGCTGCATTTTGTCTTCTGGATTCTAATGGATTACAGGGGTTCTTTAAATCCCCCTATTCAAAACTAGGTCATATGAGTAGAGATTTAGTGATATCTTGGAACCTGCTACTATAAGAGGGAAGCTTGGGCAAGCAGTAAATAAGTACTAACAGAGGTCTCAGTATTGAAAGAAACAATGGTAATTGGTAATGATTACCAAACAGTGGTAATGATTCATTACATTAACAAAGAATCTTTAGTAGCTACCATAGCTGTAATTCATCTGTCCACACACATTTGTCCTTTACTAACTGAAAGAGAGAGGAACTGTTGATAAGGTTCACTGACTTTTGGGAATCATATGTGTACAGTTCTAACTCTCACAGAAAGTGTGTCTGATGCAGATACACATTTTACTGGAGGTGTCAAAAACTGTGATCCCAAAGGCCCTCTGATGATTTATGTTTCCAAAATGGTCCCCACATCTGATAAGGGGCATTTCTGTGCCTTTGGGTGAATGTTCTCTGGTATTGTTTCTACTGGACAGAAAATTCAAATCATGGGACCAAACTGCACACCTGGCAAGAAGGAAGATCTTTACCTAAAACCCATTCAAAGGTAGATGGAAATAGTATATTTCTTTTGACTAGCAATGCATGCAAAAACAAATGCTTGCTTTTAGGTTTTGGAATCCTAATGAAATGAAGATTAAATTTCTTTATAAGTCTTCCTGTTTAATAAAACCAGTAATCCAGAGGGACTATAGGCAAATAATAGGCAGTTTTCATTTGTGTGAAAAGGCTTAGCTTTTTAGAAATACTGGGGATGAAACAAGTACTCAAGGATTGTTGCTCATCTTCTGTCTTTGTAGAACCATTTTGATGATGGGTCGTTATGTTGAGCCCATTGAGGATATACGTTGTGGCAACATCGTTGGTCTACTTGGTCTTGACCAGTTTTTGGTGAAGGTGGGTACCTTTGAACATGCACACAGCATGAGAGTGATGAAATTTACTGTTTGTCCAGTTGCACGTGTTGCTGTTGAAGCAAAAAACCCCTGCTGATCTACCAAAACTAGTTGAAGGTCTAAAGCATCTGGCCAAGTCTGATCCTATGGTTCAGGTGAGCGTTGGCTGTAAGTTTTAGCTTTAGAGCTACTGGTTTGCAGTGCAATAACCAAAGCATTCAACTTTTTATTCACAGAGAGCTCTTTATATGATCTAATGGCATGTCTGCAGGCTCAAAACAGTTTTCAGTTGTGATTATATGAGCTAACACAAGGTAGACAGGGATGTCAGCATTTGAATAGGAAGATCCTGAGGAAAAACACAAACTCTGCAGCAGTTAGTGTTGGGTTTTTGAGCAGGACTGCTCCTTACCCTTTTTTTTAATGCTCAAATACCTCAGCAGGACAGGAACTATGTTTAATGTGAGAGTACCCAGTTTTGCTGGTGAGGAGATTCATTCTGGAGCACTCCTGGAAACAATAATACTGATGGTTATTTGGTACTTTTTTGAATACTTGGGGTTGAGTAGTTTTGGGATCTGACACTTCTGTGATTTAGTCTCTCTTTGTTTCTGTTAATACTAATAAATTCTTAAAATGTTTACTCCCTCCTATTTCTTCTTCTAGTGTATTATTGAAGAGTCTGGTGAACACATCATTGCTGGAGCAGGGATCTAGATGCCTTAAAGATCTGGAAGATCATGCTTGTATTCCAATTAAGGTATTCAAGAATTTTTGTGGACTGCGATGTATGGAATATGACTAAATATTAACCTTTGAAAATATCATCTTAATCTGCTGTTGTTGGTTTCCTTAGAGCAACTTCCTTAAAGCAATTTGAAACTTTTTAGGAGACCAATTGATTAAGTAATAAAAGGAATTCTTCATTAGGTCATTAAAAGAGCTTAGAATTGAGAGAGATGTGAAGAAAATCCAGGGAACAGGAAAACTAACTTGAACAGTGATGGTAACCATAGATGTGCTCTGAAAATGTTGTTGTTTCTCTTGATGAACTTAGCAGAGCATGCCTGGATGACTGAGTGAGCCTGGTATTAACACACTGCCTTAGGAGCAGAAGCCGCAGTTTACTGAACAGCATTTGATTGGTATGTGGAAATGATCAGCTTTGTACTTGGGAGTTTTTTGTCCTTGATCTACTTGACAGAAATCAGACCCAATTGTATCTTACCACGAGACAGTTGGTGAAGAGTCAAGCCAGATGTGCTTATCCAAATCTCCCAACAAACACAGCAGGCTGTATGTGAAGGCTCAACCCTCTCCTGATGGCCTGGCAGAGGACGTAGACAAAGGGGAAGTCAGTTCCCATCAAGAACTGAAACAGTGTGCACGTTGCCTGGCAGAGAAATACGAGTGGGATGTGTCTGAGGCTCGTAAGATTTGGTGCTTTGAACCTGATGGTACTGGTCCAGATATCTTAGTTGACATCACAAAAGGTGTCCAGTATCTAAAGGAAACCAAAGACAGTGTTGTTGCTGGTTTCCAGTGGGACTACAAAAGAGGTAAGAGTAGTTCTGTATGTTGTGCTTGTATTTTGTGTTACTGAAATATATCTGAGCTCTGTTCGTGTGAAATCTTTAGGAACTGTTGGTAACTGATAAGAACTGGGTGGGTTGGAATATTTCCCCACTGAAGAACGTATGTCATTCAACTGATGTAATGAACACATTGTTGTCTGTGGGTGTTTTCATGCTTGTTCCCAGTGTGAGTTCTCAAATGGTAGAGGAGCATTTGAGTCCTTCCTAGAAGGATTTTGCTGTGTGTATGGTGTACGCTGCCTTGGTCTAAATATAACTGTTCAGCATCAGCCATGAGTGACTTAAATCAGGCCAAAATCCTGCTAAGTGAAGCTTCATATCTTAGAAACTCCTGAGTAGTATCACACCTTTGTTTTTCCCCTTTTAATATTCCAGGGTGTCTTGTGTGAGGAGAACGGAAGATGTTCGTTTTGGTATCCATGATGTCAGTCTGCACACTGATGCTGTTCACTGTGGTGGTGAGCAATTCATTCCTACTGCCAGGAGGGTTCTGTATGCCTTTACAACAACCCTGGCACAACCCAGGCTTGTGGAGCCCATCTACCTGGTAGAAATACAGGTATGCAACAGGGTATTATATATGAGATCGTAGAATCATTTAGGTTGGAAAAGACCCTTAACATCGAGTCCAACCATTAACGCAACACTGCCAAGAACAGAGATGCAACAGATAGTTATATAATTGTGTTTCCACGTTCTCCTCCAGGAAACCATGATAGCTCTGTCCTGTGTCCTTTAGATCAGTGATGCAAAGACTTTGTTTGAGAAGAGGTTTTTCGTTCCAAAGTTAGGAAAAGGTTAAATGGAAACAGCAAAGTGTAGGTGGGGAGGTGAATTATGCTGTTCTTTATGAACTGCCAGTACCTTTGGGAAAGTTATCATTTGGGGGTTTTTTCTGCCCTCCTTTCTTTCTGTCACTGTAAACATTCAGGAGAACAAACAATGGGTATCCTAAAACAACCAGAAGGAGCGGAAAGACCTTTTCAAATTTTTTTCTTTAATAAGCTTTTTTGAGCTGTTCAAACATTAACTTCTGTCCTTTGAATAACTGGATTTCCATGGTAAATCCTTCTTCCATGAAAGAGCCTGGAAAATATACTCCATGTTAAAATTATTTCTTTATCACCAAATACAGCTATTCACATACCAGTTTGTTTTAACTGTCTTAAAAGCAGTTGGAAGATTTAAAACCTGCTTTAAAACTATGGTGCTGAGTGGTAGGCAGGAAATCTGCCAGCTCAGTTACTTAAAAACGTCTTAGCCATGAGGGCTGAAGATGAGTGCAAGTAAGAACAAAACAGCAAAATGGAGAATTTTTTCACCTTGATGACTTGAGACCTATCTTGACATAGCAGGGGAGTTTCACAGCCTTAGTGGTACGTTTCTGCACAAATGTGAGGTTTTTTTAAGTACAGTTTTTATCACAGTGGTTGTCAGCCATGTTCTAAGATAAGGTACAGTGAGATCCTGTTTGTATAAAATTTGCATGCTATAGTAAATGCATTTATTACAAAGCACTAGAGGACTCTGCTTTCTTGTGCCCAAAGACCGATGAAAGTAATTCCCTGAGCATTTGCACTTTTGCCTCACTTTGTGTACGTAAACTACAATCCGGTACAGTCAGTATGTACGGTAGTTGGAAACTTCACAGTCAGGTGAGGCAGAGCTTCTGAAAGTTGTCTTGGAAGTGAGAATTGTTACACAGGAGAGAAATTTCTCTGAGTGAGGAGCCATCATGAGAAGAACATCGAGAGAGCTGTCTGGAGGGATTATCTAATGCTGCCTGTCTGTGTTTTAATAACTGGTGATCTCCTTCTTTTATGTAACTTGATAGAATTTTTTTTTTTTTTTTTTTTTTTTTTGTAGTGCCCAGAACAAGTGGTTGGTGGGATCTATGGTGTGCTGAACCGGAAAAGGGGACACGTTTCTGAAGAAACCCAAGCGGCAGGAATACCAATGTTTGTGGTCAAGGCGTATCTACCTGTAAATGAGTCATTTGGTAAGATGATGCTTCTTTTGTTACTGACATGCAGTTAAAGACATACCTCTGCAGCATCAAAGAGCCTTCAGAATTTTTTAGTTTTATTAGCTCCAAGCTCCTTGCTGTTGTCCCTTTGCATCTTCAGTTCAGAACAAATGGTTTACTCCTTTTTTTTCCTGGCGGCCTGCTCCATTGGGCTTTCGTGCCAGCAGAGGGTGCCAAAAAGATGTGGCAGCTTCTGCACGTTAGGGCTTTTCAGTGTACAGCAGATTCAGTTTCCATCATTTTAAATCAAAGTCTGTCTTTGAAGAAAGACTGGAAGAAAGAACGGGTCTTCAGCAGCGGCAGGCTACAAAATTTGGTACTGATTTGAATCCCTAAAAGAAGGAGAGAGTGTCAGCCTGAGTAGCTTAAATGGCATTACACCCTGTTGCCAATCTTAAGACTGCCTTTAAAATAATAATCTGATCCTTCTTATGCTGCCCCTGAAACTTCAATTTTTCAGTGTGGTACAGCACCCCTCCTCTGGAAGGTTTGTTTGTGGTGTCCTTCCTCAGCTTCTTTTTTTGTGGTTTGTTTCTGTGTCCCATTTCCCTCTTCCCCATTTAAAAATGCACTTCAAGAGTATCCTGTGACATCGTGACAGAAAGTTTACGAGTTCTGTGGGGCACATTTGTAAATGTAAAAGATGTCATGTTTTATTTTGGAGGAGGCTGCGTTGCCAAAGTAAATTGGTGTGGTAAGTGTGCTAAAATAATCACTGATGAAATAGAGATGCTTAACTTTTGAAGTCTAAACTGGCAATTTAACTTCTTGAAAGAACAATTTACACATGTGTTTGTGTGTCTGGATTTTGAGTATTTGGGGGTTTTTTTTCCCTTCTCCAAGTTTCCATAGAGCTTAAAACAATTTCATAGAGACACAGTTTCCAAACATGGAAAAATAAAAAGAAGTGTAAGCTTAGACTTGGTAGGATGTGTATTACTCTGGGCTCCCAGTCTCAACTTACATAGCACGTTAACATCCACATTCTGCAAAACTGCCTTTCTAGTTCCTTGCCAAAGCTGCTGTTGAATCTTGCTAAAACAGCGATCGAAAGATCTGGGGAAATACCGGTATTCCTATAAACTAGTGGGTAGAAGCAGTTCTAGAGTAGCAAAGTCTCAGTTCACAGGCAGCAGCTCTTCACAGGAGTGAGTACTTGGGAGAAGGGGATGACACTGCTATGGAGATGAGGACATGGCAAAGGAAACACCTATATATCTTTGGTTAAACTTAAAGTTCCTGTACTGTCAAACTAAATGTCGTGTTAGCCCAGCATCTTGTTCACAACAGTGCCTGAAAGAAAGTGAGCGCTTGGGGAAGAGAAAGAACAAGGTAAGCTGGTGTAAAACTTTCCCAGTTTCTCTTTTATAACAACTTTCAGAGGCTTTCTGGAGCAGAAGTTTCTAGATCAATTTAGTAACTCTCAATGGATTTCTTTATGAAGATGCTCTGTCTCTCCCTCAGTGTAAACCGTCAGCACCCATAGCACGGGCAAGGGCTTCCACCCATCTGGATGTGTGAAGAACCACCTCCTTTTGTGTCTCTTTGGCCTGGCTCCTGCTAGCTTCAACTGGTGCTCCCTTTGTATCGGCTGCGGCCATGTTGCTTAATTTCTAGCCCTCTCTCTCCTTCCTGCTGCACTGCTGCTCTTTCCATGCTGGAGAGGCTCTAGCTTGTGTGTTTCTTGGCGTGGAAGCCAGTTCAGGGCTTTGCTCATCTGCATTCCCCTTCTCTGACCCTTTTCTGCAGTAACTGCTTTTATAATAAAGGTGCAGGCTTTCACTGGGTGTAATGTTTTGGTCTCTGTTCCCTTCCTAACAGGTACTAGCACTGGGTTTCTCATTTTGATTGCTTCTGAACGCTGAACACGTCTGTACTACTTACCATAACCCTAAGATCTCAAACTGAGTGGTAGTGATCGGTTCAGGTCCTGAGACCTATGTGCTTTTCTATCTATCTAAATTGAATTTTGTTTGCCTTTTTATCGCCAATTTACTTGGTCACACAAGATCTTTCTGCAGGTCTTTGGAGTTGGCCTCATTTTTACCTGCTTGAAAGAATTACCTGCAAAGTAGCAGCTTCCTAACTGTACCGTACCCAGGTTCTGGAAGAGTGTTTTTAGGGTTTTGTTTATGCAGAAATTCACAAATAAACCAGTTTTATTCTTTTTTTTCTTTTTCCCTTTTTATTTTTTTTTTTTCTTTCCCACTAGGTTCCACATCCAGCACTGGGCTTTTCCACAGTCTGTCTTTGACCACTGGCAGATCTTGCCTGGAGATCCTTATGATGCAAATTCTCATCCTTGGCAAGTTGTGGCTGAAACATGTAAAGGCAAAGGCTTGAAGGAGGGTATTCCACCTCTGGATAACTTCCTAGATAAGTTATAAGCACTTCCATTTCATGTTGTGTGATGCACTCCCTAGTTTTGTCCTGATACCATTTCCTCATAAAACCAGGAAGGAAATGCAAAATTTTTAGACTGTTACATTGAATATACACAGAGTGTTAATGTGCTGTGATGATGGCATGATCACCTACTTAAACACACACAAATAAAAATGGATGTGCTGATTTGACTGATGGGAGTGTTGTTGCCTGTTGTCACTGATGCCTGTGTCAAAAATACACATTAAAAAAACAAACAAACCAAAAAAATTAGTTTCCTAGGACTAATGGTGTTCTTTGCAGTTTGCCTAATCCACAGCTGTCTTTTAACCTAGGAAGCAGCTCCCTACATTGTTGCTCTTGCAGAAATTCTTGTTGAACGGTCAGGTTTTGTCCTCTCAGCCAGAAGATGCATTCTTTCACTTCCAAACTTGAATCCTCTGTACTCTTGAAGACTGATAGTGAAAGGCTTCCAATTACAGGTAAGCTTTTTGGCATCCAGCACCTAGATTTAAAAGCAGATACAAAAAGTACCTACTAATGTCAGAAATGCCTGAATTCTTGCTGCTGGACAGGCGCAGAACTGCCTGGAACTGTATCCTCAGGCAGCAACATCCTGCCTACACAGCTCACAATTGTTTCACAGCCTCATCTGACCTGGATATATGAAGATGAAAAGCCAGCTTGGGTTAATAGTCTGCAGGCATATAGGTACAGCCTTTCTGTAACTAGTATTTTTAGTAGATAGCTAGAAATGGCAGAAAAAGATGTAGCAATTGGATGGGTGGGGGGAAAAAAAGGGCGCCGGCTCTTGCAGTGTGATTTTCATTGCATGCTGGTTACCTGCTTTGTATTAGTCTCATAAGCTTTACTTTCCTTCTGCAGTTGGTTGGAAGGTAGCTTTGATATAGTCCACTCAAAGCAGTAACCAGATACTTCCATAGCAGGGGAAAAAAGAGGTAAGAAGTCATCTAACCTTTTCTTCAAGCTTTTTCTTGTTAGAAGTTCTTGGATAGATGTTCTGATGCATTTTAGAACTTGTTGACAGAAAAATAAACCAAGAACTCACCTAGCTGCAACCCACAGGTTTGCTTAGAGCAGGGGTACAGGCCCCCATCCCTTTTCTCCACCCACCACAGCTTAAGTAAATTCTTTTTCATCTTGTGGGAAAAGGTATATCAGAAGGGTGACATGACTGCACTATTCCAACCCCTTGATACACATCATCCACAAACTCACATGAACTACTCACAGGGCACAATAATTAAAAAAGCTGTATTTTTTTAATACCATGTTACTAGTTTAGGGCAGTCACTGTTAACTTCTCTTACAGCTGAGATGTTTCCATCCCTTTGGCCAGTTCAGTAATTGCCAGAGTCACGCTTTAGCTTGGCATCAAGAGTAGAAACAGCATCTTCAACCACGCTTGTTTTAAACACTTTATTGAAAATTACTCTGGCCCCTCTCTCCACACTCTGTAGTTCCCGTTCACTGTGCAATTGTGATGCAGAAAGCACTGATCTGCTGCAGGCCATTAGGAAAAAACTTGATGAGTAATGTGGCTTTATTGGAAATAAATCATGCTTAAAACCTGATCCTTAACAGGTACAAAAAAATTTCAACAGATAAGGAAAGGAAGAGAAAGACTGGATGCAATATTAAGACCACCATGTGAACTGAAGAGTGCTGTGAAAGATCATACAAAAAAGGTGATGAGGAATAGTAATGCAGTGTTAAAGGTGGGAGTTACAATACATCCTGCTTCAATGTTTCTTATTCATGTACTTTGTTCAAATACTGCAATAGTAATGGAAGGCAGAAAGCACTGAACCTCTGACTGAAGTAGTAAGAAAAAAGGAACACAAGAGCTGCTACTTAGGGAAGGAATAATCTCAAATACAGTTACTCAACAGAAACACAACACTTGGAAAAGCTGCTCTGTCAGCAGCTATAGACAATTCCACCTCTAGGGAAGTGACTGGGTTTTCCTGGTCTGTAACCTCTTCCGCATGCAGTACTGCCACAGTTATCCTTAGAGGTGTGTGGGAGACACTGCATACATACAACAAAGCAGCAGATTCATCAGAGGGGTAAAAGTCATTCCCATCAAGTTAAAAAAGCCATGATTAGGAGGCCATGTAACTGGGGACAAAGCATCATTAAGCCCTAAATCCATAATTCCAGTTGGGTGGAAACATGATGCAGGTACAGCTTTTATCTTCCGCTAGGCCTCCCCTGTGATAAGTCAGAGTGCAGTATTCCCAAGCAGAGCACAGCAGAAAGGACAGAAGCCAGAGGCAAGAAGTCCTAGAAAATAATCCTGCACTGGAGAAAGGCATTCCTATTTTATCTCCTTACAGCTGCCATAAAACCATGTGCTTCACTTGGTCATCTGGTGAGAGCTGGCAGTTTCAAATAAGGTCTTTATAATCTAAATTTGAGTTTAAAGGCTTTTTTCCTATCACCTCTTAAGTTAAACCAGAAATTCAACTATAGCTCAACTGGGCATAGTTTCTGGTCCCAATTCCAACCTGACAGCACAGATTCTGTAATGCAGGGTTTGCAGATAGTTTCTCCCCTCCCCAGCCCAAAGAACATTAAGAGGAAGAAGTCACAGCTTAGGATTGTGTTGCATTCATGAAAAACATGAAGGGGGGAAGCCCAAACCAATCCCATTTACAGAGGCTTCCCCTACATCCCCTAGGTAAGGGGGGAAGTGGGGAATAGGAGACATGGAACACAAGTCATGGCTGTTTCACAAGGCTTCATTGTCTTAAATGAAGTTTATTACAGGCCCCAGTGAAAATATTAAAAATTCACCAATGCATACACTTCTGCACCTTTGCCCAGGTCATTGCTGTTGTTCTAGAGTGGTTAAGTGCCTTTTTTTATTAAAAAAACATTTTTACATTATTGCTGTGTTTTACAACAAAATTAAAAACCATTTGTGGAATCCACCCAGCAACAAAAATTCAGTTTCCCCAGAACAAGCCAAAAGTATAAACACATGTTCCGAAGGGGCCTTTTCTATACCAGCTATTTAATGAGCAAGGAAAAAAAAAAATCTATCACTTCTGTTCCTAGCATAGATGAATTTACTCCATTTTCCAGACGGCAAATCCTTTCAATAAATATCAGAATAACTTCTGAGATGCTGAAGTTCCAGAGATACAAGCAGCAGCTCTGTGCAATTTCTCCTGGAGTCCCGTGCTGCCCCTTGTTTCAGTCCAGTGAGATGATGTCAGGAGCGCTGCCTCCGCTGCTGGTTATCACTCCTGTCTCGCTGCTCCTGCCAGAGGAGCTAACGTGCGTGCTGCTCTCGTGGTGACTGGTTGATGTGATGATGCTGCCAGGCGTGCTGCTTGTTAAGGTTGAGGTGAGACTATCCAAAAACATAGGAGGACAGTACTGCTTGAAACAAACAACGAAGAATGAAGAGACTAACTGCACAAGGGAAATGTATGCTCTGAAGATACATCTTCCCTACAACAAGCACACAACACATTACTAGCAGAACCTCAACACATGCAAAGCAGGAACCAGAGTTCTGCAAAACGGCAAGGAAGCAAGCAGAGATGGTAGCCACAAGCCCTTCTCCCTCATCCTCCCCATTTTTGGTGGTGGATTTTTTCTTACTAACTGGTTAGCTTGAGCATTTACTAGCACATTAAGAAACAGTCATAGCCACATGATGATCACAAAAACCAAACCCTTAGCATTTGGAGAGCATTCACTGCCTGTAGCTGCTGGGCATAACCGTGTATTTCAGGCTCCTTTCAGCACGAAAGGTAGCAGAATGCTTTTTGCTACTTTGATGGAGATTAGAATAATTTCATGCCCTCAAGTGGCAGCAGCTGTACTAATCAACATTTACATACCTGCAACAATACATGCAGGTCTCTAAACATTTTAGCAGTGATAAATGAGCCCTGATCAAGTCTGATTAAGAAAAATTACTGAGTTGATTTAAATTTTCTGAAGTGGAAGACAAGCCTTCTCAAAGCAGAGCTAAACATTTTAAGCGTTTAGAAACAGAACAAGGTCACCAGATGTCAGAGAGGAAGATAATGTAAGACAGCCCTATACACACACACACGTTGTTCAACACATCTTACTGTCTCTTACCCTGTGGATTCCAATCTCAGGCATATGTTTGGAACTGAGCCTGAACTGTTTGAACTGTCCAAAGTGGACACTTCATAGCAGCACACCTGCTTCCAGTCTCCCACATGAACAAACTTCTGTTATTCCCACTTTTGGCAATTCAGATCTCAAGGTCAGGCACAGAATATTGCAAGATGCGGTAAGTGGAAAGAAAAGGAGGAAGTTCATCCTTTGTTTTTATGACACCAGAAAGTCAACTCTGCAGTAGAGTCCTATTACTGTTGTTTTCTAGTGACAGAGAGATGAAACAGAGGGTCTGCTTCAGATCCTCTTGTCTTCGTTAGGGAGCAGATATTCCCCCACAGGTCAAGGCTGTAGCCTGTCCGTGTAAGAATCTAGGTACAGTAAGAGTAATTCTCCCTGACTATGTAAAGTTAAGTTTCCAGGGAAAGAAAAGCACCACCTAGTTACTTCTGACCTACAAAATTTCCATATAATCCAAAACCAATGGGGTTTAGGTGTTACATGGAAGGATTTATTATTTAAGTGTCCAGTCATGTGCCCATCAAATTCATGAAGATATTTTCTTTAAAACTTAATCTCCTAATATCAAAACCAACAGCAACGGCAATCAGCGAAGTATATTTACAGAGCTTAATCTGGCCTGTGGATACACAGTAGGAACTAAGAGCATGAAGTACATGAATATTCAACTTAGTGCTGTGCAAGTACTCACTTTAGAAAGGTAAACTATCATTAAGAGTGAGTTTCCAGGCCTGGATTTATCATAGTAAGGCTAAACTGAATCCTCCCTTAATGCATCTTTGTTACCGCCTCTTGTTGGGAAAATGGGTTTTACCCGGTCTGTGGTTAGGTCTAAGTGGACTGCAAACATGGTATGAATGATGAGAGCGCCCCGATAGTTACTCGAGCAGTATGTCACAAAAAACAGACTTGGAAATTATCCCCATAGCAGTTCAGAAACATACCTGTGAATCAACTGGGATTAGTGAAAGAAAATCCAGACCTAGGAAGAAGAGAAGGATAATAAATTGATGAGTGTCTCTCTTATTCATACACAACAAATTTAAGGAACTTTTTTTGTGGTCATAGAACAGATTTTGTAATTGTTACAGTTTCTAAATGGAATATACCACTGTGACACCACTCTCAATGACTACTTCAGGCAGCAGCAAAACGAGTTATCAAGTACATGTGGCTCTTTTTAAGAATGAGAATGACATAATGATGTATTATTCACAGGATATTGCAGGGTGGTTCAATGTGGTTGCTTAGATGGAGGTTGCCATTTGGAGCTGTTGGTTCATAATGCAAGTTTCACTGCATATTGTACCTGACTTGGCCAAACTGGGACATGAAGAGTGTCATCACATTAAAGATGCTGGAATGAAGTAAAGTCACAACATGCACAAGTCCAAAAACAAGCAGCAGGTCTCTTCCTCCACCCACGGGCAGCCAATAAGGAAACATTTTTAATATCATCCCCGTTTTGTGTCTAGACAGATAAAAGGAATGAAGAAGAGGAAACTACAAGTAGTTCAACGTATATCCTCTAAGAGCAGTGACAACTAGCGTCCATCTTATACACTGTTAGCGTGTAAGCATTTAGGGGCAAGATGTTTAAAATTATGAAACCAATGAGAAATTACAGCCTTTTTTGTTTTGCTTCTAAATATTGGCCTTGTGTCTGCTATGTCAACAGAAAGAAATGGTAAACTTACTCCCTCCCTCACCTCCAAATCTGTTCTGGCCAGCAGCATCTCTCCTCTTCTCCATTAGAGAAAAAGTTTGAAGGAGATTTAAACTCAAGCTGCTTTTCCAGAATTGACAGCTTATTTTGTTCTTGCACAGTCTAGAACTTCAGTGGATAGAGATGGACAACAGTTCTAGGCTTCCATTCTCTCAGCTTACTCTCCTATCCAATTTGGGAAGACAAACTGATTTCTTAACAAGGGAGAAGTGGAGGGAGGGAGCAGTAAGGGAACCAAAATGGACAGAGAAACAAGGGGAATGATATCCATCCCATTGCCAAACTGGTGCTGAAAGAAGAGGAAAAAACCCAGAGATGTTGCAGGGGAGAAATGGAGACAGGCAATGGAAGGGAGAGAGGGAAGTATAGGAGGCCAGTGTGACACCTTTCACCGCAAGTCACCATTTCCTGGGCTCTGGGTTCGTTACAGCTGGCAAAGAGAACCCCCAGAGTCCCTACACACAGTGTTCTGTTCAAGGAGCCAGGATAGAAAACAATCAGTATCCCCACCTTTTGTCTGATATTTAGCAGCAGTGTTGAAGAATACATCATAGGCATTTAGGGTATGTCTAGGTAAAGAAAGTCAATAGAGGTCAGCTTACATATTGTAGCTCACCTTAACCTTTTTTCATACAGTCTAGACAGAGCACCACTAGAATCAGCTAGCAGAGTATCTCTATGTCTAGGGCTGGGGTGAGTCAGTGGCATCACTCGTCTGTAACTTAAATAAGCAGCTACTCTCCCTCCTATCTACAAACACGTAACAACTGGATGTTTACACGAAGTCTAACTGAATACAGCAAGAAGCATTTCTGGCTGCCGTTCCAAAGCGCCAATCTGTACCCCAGAAGCAGTGCTTTTCACATCACTGTTGCAAAGTGCAATCTGAAACGGGAAAGACGGCCTGCACTGGATTTGTCTAGCCATCACATCTGTGCAATACTGCATATAAGTCTTACTCCATTTAAAAAAAAAAAAAAAAAAATCAATTCTCCAATTTTTACCCACCCCGCAAATTAACAAGGCTGTCAGAATACGCATTAAAAAACAGCCACCACCTACCTGGCAAGTCTGATGAAATACTGGATATTGGTGGGTGATGGAATGGTACTGGGTAGTCTGTTAATGAAGGAGGAATAGCAGCAGCATCAACGGTTGTCACGCTCGGCACTCTGACAGTAGATGGCTGATACATGAGAACCCTGTTTTAAACAGCATGGGAAATTACAAACAACCTGGCCGTTAGTTACAGAAGAGAAGTTATGCACCACTGTGCACTCTCATTCACAAGGTCACTTATGTTACAACACAACTATAGCGTGGCTACTCACTACACAGTATTCCACTCTAATTTCCTCTTTCATAACAGTCTTCATAATAACATGACCGTATCTTGGCTCTCAACAGCAGCTGTGACATAAGAGCAAGTTGGCATTAAAACAAAGTACAGTGCTGGAGTCATTTATAACAGTCTACCATTCAGAGACAGAAGTGGAAATCTGTATCTGTGGAGCAACCCTGGGAGGGACGTGCAGGTAGCCAGAGCCAGGAGGAGAGCGCTCGTTTCAATTTCTCCACATAACTGTTCCTTGGTGCTAACCTGCCACGCTGAGGGCACGGCTGACCATTATCCAGCCCCTGGAGCACAGATTACACACGTGGAAGTTAAACATCAAGCCCATCTTTACTCACAGCGTGAGCCCAAGCTAAGTTCAGCTCTCCAGGAGCATATAACCAGTTAAAACCCTCCTGCATCCCCACCTTCCGCCCGATTACTTCACGGCACTGTTAAAGTGGCCTTCAGGCACCAGCCACATGCATAAATTATTTCACAAACTCCATGTCAGCTGGAAACACCCAGATTCCCGCTCCCAGCTGCTCTGCATAGCTCCCTTCAGCCTGCCAGCCATGAGCATTATCCACTCACATCCTCCTCCCCAGACTGCTGCATTGGTGCATTTATGCTACTTCTGATTTCAGAAGCTTGGATTTCAGACCCTCCTGTCTCTAACCACCTCTTACACTTCAGCCTATGTTGCTTCTGCCTATAGGAAGACACCCCACAGTTTGCATTCAGGCAACATTGTTCATGGGAAATAAGCTGTTCTGCAAGTGCCTGGCTGGATTTGAAGAATGCAAACATGCTATTTCCATACCCAAACAGTAGGGAAAATACATTGGTCACAGATAGACAAGAAAACTCGGTCCTTCTGCAATTAGAGTTGCAGAAAGCCGTATCAGACAAAACACAGGAGCATGGAAGGAAGTCTTCTGAAACTTCACTAAGAAAAAATAGCTACAAATACATCTCTTATAAAATAATAAGAAACAGAGTCTCTTGCAGAAGGACTCCTCCATGATCCTCACAAGAAGCAACAGCATTTCAGTATCACTGCTGAGAGTTCTTTGAGATGAACAACTATTTGCTCAAAGACCACACATCCCTGTGAACTAGAGACACTGTACACCACCTCATTACTTCAAGAGTGGGCAAAACAGAGAGTGTTTGTTTTTATTACCGTTATTTTAGTGTAAGACAAGCCACTACGCTGACACAGACAACACTACTCACACATGGCAACATTAACTAATAAGCCATTGCTAAAAGCTGATGCTTGGAATTGCCTCGTGGAGCAGTGACTGCTGGTGAGCCTAACCAGTGCCCCTCTCTCACTGCAGGTCTCCTGTGCCCTACAGGCTGAGAGCAAGAACTTTATGGAAGCCACAAACAGTAACAGCAGCAGAGTTGCACACGGTGGGACAGACAGAAGGTGGCACAACAGTAAAGCTGGTTAAGCCTGCCGCTGAAGTCAGGCATGACTACAAAGATGGAGCAGTTGACAGAGAACTTGGGAAGTCGTCGGTTGTGCTAACCAAGGTGCAGGACTGACCCATAACCATGGCCAACGATAGTGTCCAAGACATTCCAGAATTTAACAGAGACACAGAGGAAGAGCTTGTCTTGATTCAAAACAGCAAAGCAGCTCCCTTCCAAGACTGACAGGACGGATGAAACACGCAACGCAGCCTAGCTTTTCCTGGGCACCAGAGCAGGTCAGATAGAGTGTAACAGACAGTGAGAGAAAAGCCTTTGAGGTGACACTAACTTAGCAAGAATGCATAAAGCTTCTCCACTTGGCATAATCTGCTTCTTCAGGAGAATCCTGTCCATTAGCTTAATCAGCTTCCTTTTCTATGGAGAAATATCCCTGCAAACACAGCAACAGTCAGCGCAAGTCTTTTGAGAGATGTAAAACTATTTAATAGTGTTTTGCCTGTACAAAGGTACTGTATCAATACAACCTTCTGCAAGGAGAGGCCTAGAAATTCTCCTCTGGAAGTGTGGAGCTGGATCCTGAAGAGAGATTACAAGTCCATTTGTCTACACATCAGTTTATCTGAGACATTACAGAATAACAACTAACTTTAAAATTGACAAACCCTTTGGTTGGGCTTCCTTGTGTTTCAGACATAAATATGCACTTCCTTTTGGCAGGAGGATCTTCCTCTTCATCAGAGGAACTTTCTATTGTCAGGTCAATAACGTCAACTTTCTTCTTGTTTACCTCATTGGCCACCGTCACAGAACACGGTTTGCTAACAACAGTGGAACCTAGGCAAGAAAATAAGATATTGCTGGTTTTTAAAGGCTGTTGACATCAGCAGTTTCTATTTGCAACAGAACCAGGAACTCAAATCCTGGTTTAGCTCATCTTCCAGGCCACTACAGAGGATGTTATGGCCCAGGAACTATTTTATTAGTATTCTGTATCATGTTGAGACTATTAAAGCACAAGCTTTAATCTTCACTTATCAGTTTAAGGACCTAAAACAAGAGCAACCTTTCGTTTTCTTAACTGCTATTACAGAGAGCAAAGACAAAGCCCCAAAATGCACACTTCTCGAGATACAACCCTTTCTTTTTAGTTTAAATGGCAAGAAGGTTATAAGTATTAAGCTCTCCACAGACCAAACATCAACATCCATACACATTATCCAAGCTACGGCTACATCTCCAAGACTTTGTTGGTTTGCAACTAGTACCCAGATGTGCGTACTTTCTATTTTGGTGCACTGGGGACTTGAGACTTTCACAGCTTCTTTCTTTGGCCTCATGGGGCACCAGGAGCCATCTTCTTGGAATTTGATCTCATCCACATCTGAACATTCATTAAGGATTTCCATGAAGAGCCTGCAAAATAAAGTTGAGTGGTTTCATTTTTGATTACAAGTGAAAAGGAGACACAGTTAAAAAGCTAATATAATCACCTTGGACCCATTGCATGTGCTCTCTCCCTAGTTCATCCTACCTGAAAGCCTGTAACTACAGCCTTTGCAGACATTGAAACCTAAAAGGAGTATCCCAACCTACCCATATTCCACTCCAACATTACTGCAACTCAGATTTCCATACGGAAGCAGAAATCGTCATCCTTTGAATGAAGTTTGACACTCATTCATGAGTTAGAGTTTAAATTTTAAGTTAAAAGCTTCAGAGACAGGGTCATGTAAAAGGGAGACCTATCCTTAGATGTCACATTTGGATTTCTCCAGAGGAAATATACTGAGGCTCAAGAGTTTGATGATGTGGTAAGGAGATAAACTTACGTAGCTCATTACATGGGAATAGAAACTAAGAGTCTAATGGTTCCTCCCAGTCTAAAGTATTTTGACAAAGAAAGCAGTATGAAATGGCTAAACGTCAAGTCACAAAAGTAGCTATCAAGTACATCATGAAAAATTTTAAGTAATTGTGTAATCCCAAACCCAGTCTCTTACCCATCTAATATTAGGCTCTCATAAGCTGCCTTTTTGTCACAGACAGGGCAGATCCAGGTCGGCTTCTTTTCATTCATTTGAAGATAAAGAGCAGCATCAAAACATTGCAAGTGTGTGCAAGTAACAGCCCGGCATGGGATTGTCAGTCTCATTTTTCCCAGCTGCAGGAGATGCATTTAAAGAGTGTCAGAACAGAAGACAGTGAAGCAGGCCTGGATGGCTAACAATGAAATTGGAGGCAGTCGGTGAAGTAACTGTCTCCTCTCACTACAGAGGTGCCCTGCCCTGAGGTCACTGCAGGCAAATCCACCCTATCAAAGCACCTACAGGGCACCTGAAGGAACAATAAAGCCATCCTCAAAGTCTTCACTGAGTTGAAAAAACAGTCAGAAACATTTCTCATGGACCTGCAGCTATGTTATTTCTAGGATTTTATTTTTGTTAGAAGACCTACTGAAATACCTGCTTTTATCATTTTCTTTTAGCCAAATATTTCAAGGGTTTTTTGTGAGCTCCAGTTATGTTGACTCGAATGGCGTAATACTCATTTTAACATTTAGCTTAACAGACCAGTCTCAAAACACCAGGCCAGTTTCTACCTAGGAAGAGAAACTCCAAGGCAGCGTTACCTTGTTACAGAGCATTCATATTTTTTTGTTTGTTATCATAGCTGTCAGTACAAGCAGTACCATCAAGATGAGGAGATATGAGGTTTTATTTATCACTGTATCCCTTAATTATTCTGTCACCCTGCCCAATTAGTCTCAACACCTCAATATATGCCATTACTCCTTCTAAAGGTACACACAGGAGCAGCAACTTATTCTGACAGCGTTACAACCGAGGCAGTCACAATTCTAAGTTGGTTGAATGCTGCTACAATCAGGTACTCATAGATGCACCCTTCTCCCCACTACTTTCTATTAATGAATCAGTATGTAACAAAAGCCAGTGAAGTTTCTAAAGCGGGGCCTTTTAAAAGCAGCCAACTCTGCACTAAGGATGAAAAATACAAATCTGTATATGGTCATTTCCAGCCATACTTACAGGACACATCAGAGATACCCGCAGACTGGTGGTGGCGATCTCACTGTCAGGATCTGCGGTTAGTTTTTCTTTAACTATTAAAATAAATCAAGATGTTATACACAGACACCATTATTTAAAATGCTAATCTTGATTCTTCAGTACATGTACTTTATTGCCAGCTGCCTAAAAAAATTAAGTATCTAGGAAACTAGTTCATAGCAGTATCAAACAACAATAGTTTCACTATTTACAAGCAACTGGCAAACACTATGCATCACAAGATTGTTTGATGTGCAGCAGGTGCACTAACAATCACAATGGTTTAGTGGAGCAAACTCAACCTAACATGCGAAGAGAGAAATAAAAATAATCGTGAGTGAGGTACAAAGACAATCAACATCACATGCAAGTGAAGAGATTTAGGACATCTACCTGCACCTCACAGCCCACCACAGTAAGTGGTGCTCATGGCATTCCCATCAGAACATTTCAGATGGGATCTCTAGGTGTGCTCCCTACCAGCGTGCAAGGATGCTCGCTCAAAAAGTACACAATGCCTCAGCAACAGCAAAGGGAACTTCTAATACTCTGGGCATGGACTTTCCTTTCAAAATGGTGCAAATCCCCTAAGTATTACCTATTCTAATTTTAAAGAGCCACCAACCACCCTCAAAAAGTTCAGACAGGCAAATTAATTTGACTTACTTAGTGCTCTGGAATGATCAGGGTTTCTGATACCTTTCATTTTTAACCTCTGCAAAAGCATAGCTGAAGTGAGCTGACGAACGAGATACACAGACATGGAGTAATTCTGCAAAAAGAGACATTAAAGATTACATATTGATTTCATACAGCACTTCCACAGTGACAACAGATTACTATTTACAGTAGTTGTAGCATACAGTAAAAACAAAAACATGCCGATTTTTTGCTTAATAGTGATGGGAAGCATTGATGGACGACTTCATTACTGTGAAAGAGTCTGATACTCTGCCAGAATTCTCCTGCCAATCAAGTCCCACTGTTCTACTCCAGTTGGGACTTAACTAAGAAGACTAACTCCACAACCAAGAGACAGTCTGGGCTCTTTTCTTGGAAAGATGACACACTGGTGACACACCTTCTCATATATGCAGTCTTTAAGAACATCTCACATTTGTCTCCTAAATCCTTCCCTTTTTTCCCCAGTGTCAATCTGGTAGCAGGGAGTTCAAAGACAATCACATGACAAAAGAAAAGATGAATGGCCTCAGGTGCAAACACTACACCTTCAGATAGCACAGAGCTGCACCAGTTTCTCTGTACCTTTTCTTTCGCTTGCTCTGCACTTTTACGCAAAGCCTCATTACACCACATCCACTCCTTTGAGGCTGGCCACATTCCCCTAGCATTTACTACTCTTCCCTAACTCACACCACTTGCCAGCTTTTGTCCAGTGTTCACTCTCTCTTCAAGGTCACTAATGAAGAGAAAATTCTGCAAGTCCCACTACTGCAGAATAATAATGGGTTCATCTGTATAACACACACAGCCTGCCATCTCTTATTTCCATTCCCTGCCAGCCACCTTCTTATAGCTCCTATACTGTCTGGGTACTACACAAGAATTTTAAACAAGAACACCTACTGCCCTGCTCCTCCCTTACTACCTATAGGAAAGCCAGCTCTTACCTAGATGAGCAGATAAAGTTATCTAAATGCATGAGAAACCACTAAGAAAAATGGAGTATTTTTTTTTCCTTAAAGAATGATGATACATTGCACTGTTTATTGCCTACACAAAGAATTCTATAGGCTCAGGTCTGACCACCCCTGTGGGATTAATGCCTCCCTTGCTCAGAAGCCCTCCACTATCAGTCAAGTAGATGCCACTAAGCCCTTACCATGTCGGCCCGCTGACACTCCACACCATCCCCAAGGGTCTTATTTAGAGAATGAACAGCAACGGCTGCCCTGTGAGTTCTGAGCACCAACCTTAAACCAAACCACCCACTATGCCTTTCAGGGCAAGGGGGAAATGCTGGCACAACCTCCAATTCATCTGCTTCCAGGAGAGTATGTTTTGGCAGATACCGGGGAGGAGGAAAGCAGGGGTCAGCAGGAGAGGCCAAGACCACACAACACTGCAGTCATTTCAAGATTCTTGTGCTTTATGATTGGGAAGCAACAGCTTAGATCTTCCCTCCCACTTCTGTTTTAGAAAAGAAGAAACAAAAACCAAACTTTGCTGTCAGCACTGCCCTTCATTTATCTTCTAAACATTAGCTTTCTCTCCAATGTGTTTAACTTTTAATTAGTGTACAAAAGCTTATACTGGAGTCCCCCTCTGAAACACGTGGTGTCTCTGGTCCACAGATTTTGATTTTGAAGAAAAAAGTAACAGGTGAGCTACTTTGATAATCAAATCCAGAAGGATTTGCACAACTAGTCATGGATAGAGGAATAAGTAGTTCTTCACTTACCAACAACCGAAAGGGCTGCTGCAACAGCTATTTAAACCTGGGAAGAATTCAAAAATTCCTCACACTCTCCCCTTCTTTCCTTAGTAAATCTGTAGGGGAATTTCTAAACAGCCGCATGGCCATTTTAAAAGCTAATTCCTTTTCAACTACCATTAATGACTGCAGGCACTAGAAAGCAAGAGATATCACATTTCAGTCACCACCCCCTTTATCTCCTGCCACCTGAAGTCCAGGATGCTTTTCCCCCACTGCAGCTTCCCATGAAGTTGAGAATTACATTACAAAGAGGCTTCAATTTTCCTTCCGTGCCCCGCCGCCCCCCCCCCCCAAGTTCTCCACCATTCCCCACATTGAGTCTCTGCTCCCCCAGGTCACCTCAATTTCCAGAATACTCTTCATTTGTAAGAAAACACTTAGATATCCTGCATTACCAACACACACCACACCAGTATGGTCCAACCAAGCATATCTGAGATCCATCAAGCCCAGAAACAGCTGACTCCAGCAGCTTGACACCTCCCCAGCAAACTCTTCCCAGCAACGTGCCATCTGAGAGCTTTCCGAGCTGGAAATTCCACCCGTTTTGGTTTATTTGGAAGTACGATTTTAAATCAAGTCATAGAGAGGCCATTTTCATGTTAAAAAAAAAGAAATCTCAAAAGAGTAGACACAGAAATATCCATTAACCAGTTCTTCCTATGAAGTAAAAATTGCTTTTGTAAAACTACTTAGTATTATTTGGTTAGAAAACACAAAAACATCAAACACAAGTGCATGTTTCCACTCCCACGGCCTTGGCACATCTGGTCAGTTTAAAAAGCCTTCTCCAATGGACAGCTCCAACAGACACTGAGAAACATGCCTTAGAATATAGAATCATAGAACAGTTTGGGTTGGAAAGGACCTAATAGATGGCTACATAATTTCCTTTTTCACACCATCAGGCTACAAGGAAGAAAGTAGGTTTCCCTTCTATTATTTTGTCATGCCTGACCCGTTCTGTACTATTTACACCACAAAAAGATTTTGTTCTTTTTGACACACATTTCAGGCATAAAAGGTTATTTCAGGCATAACCCCTAACAGCAGGCTTTCTAATGTGAAATAATGTGAATTCTATAAGGAAGTCTTTGCCATCTGTATGCAAATCTTACATATGTTACTGTAAACTACCATACTTCTACAGCAAGCTTTGTTTCCTGGCACTGATAATAAGTTCAGCCACGTAATATTAAACACTTGCTGGTGTATGCCTTGCCAGCAACACCAGGCAGCAGGGGAAAAGGAATGTTCGATGAGGTTATTTAGACAAACTTTCCACACCCTACAGAACATACAGTTTACCTTTCCAATTTCAGAAGCCCAGGAAATGGAAATCTGATTTGGCACTGCTGATGACAACCTAACTAGAGATGTTATATTCAAAGGGCGCCCAGGTCGCTTCTGTTCAATTCCATTTTTCGGTGGCGGAGCATATCCCTATGGGAAGAAAAGACAAGGAAAGTGTTACTCTGAAACCTGCTGAAACAGACTTGTTAAACAGATCTATGGGAAGCAGGTAAACCTGCTGGAGACTAAATTCAACACGTACTCTGAGAAATATCAGTCTTTGACAGTCTAATACCATAAGTTTACCACAATTTTAAAGCATTTTTTGTTTTAAAGTGGTTTTACAGAAGTGCTGAAAAGGTGGGAGAGCACGGTTTTGGTGTGAGTAAGTTCACTGGAAGAGCAAAAAGTAATGTTGATGCTTTGTCCTTTTTTTCCCCCACCGCACTGAAAGAAAGTGGAACATCGCAAGGACACAGCCTTAGTGACAAACACAGCAAGTCATGAAGAGTTAATTCAGTGTTTCACACCCAGAAAACACTTCACTGATTCTATTTAAGAAACAATAAAGTCTTGTTCCAAGAGCTCCGTATCTCCTTAGCGTCTGCTTTGCCTCGCATCAACTACACCTAGCCCCGTTAGCGACAGGTTGTCATCTGTACTCTGCCAAGGCCCCTGAAGAAGGGCTGTACATGGAATATCATCTGAATTTAAGAGCTAATCGGCTTCACAGCTGTCTCCAGAAACAAAATAAACTAGATTGTTTGCTCAGCATTGAGGAAGAATTTCATAACCTGGACAGCTTTTCTCTGTAGTTTTATTGCTGATATTTGTGAATTGAATCAGGAGCCATCAGGTTCCCTTTTGCTTCTAGGCAAGCACACACTCTCCGGCATATCATGAGCAGAAAGTACTTGTGCTAGATGAAGGAGCACACGGCCTAACTGCAGCTTATTCATCTCACCCTGCGTCTGTCACTACGAAGCCAGTCCGTAATAGGAACTCTGAAAATCTGTTTTGAGCTCATGCAGACAGCCTGCAGTCCACTCATCTCAAACTCATCCTGCACCAAAGGATGCCAGTAAGAGATTGCAGCCCTCTGTTTTGCACAGAACTGTCTGCCAGATTTCATTTAGTTCAAGACAGTGTTTTTCTATACAAGAAACTCTCCCAGAAAGGATATGCTCGAAAAAACACACTTTTTTTTTTTTAAACCCAGAGAAATACACACATTCACAGCCTAGTGCTTGGGAAAAGAGCTACTTTGAAAGACGTCAAGTCTGAAAATAAAAAACAGAAGTAAACAGCCTCTTCCACTCTCTAGCCAAGTATACCATAGGATAATCACTGCCTCTAATCCAGGGAGGACTCGATAGTTGTCACATCATTTCCTAGGTTTGTAAAGCAGCTCTACTACTAGTCCGTATGTTTCACCAGACTACCAAGCCCTGGCTCTGCCTCACCACTGCCCTTAATTGCACACAGGACTCTTGCTTGCACTGACAGAAGAGAGACTCAGAGCTTCTACAGGCAGATCTGCCAGGCCAGAGCTGAAGAGCTCTCTCTAAAATGGTTCTCGCCATAGATGAGTGACCCACTCACTACCAGGAACCTTACCATGTGTGCTTTATCACAGAACAGAGAGGCAGCAGATGGATGGGGACTGCTGACAACTTCACATTTAAAAGAATGAATTATTTGCCATTTCTTTAATCAGACATAACAGCTGCAGTCATTTATAGAGTATATATCCTAATTGCTTTACCTTATTAGGCCTTTCTTTACTATGGTGACTTTATGATGAGCTTATGTGGACAAACACACTACCCCTGCAATATTTCAGAGAGTATTTCCACACGTACTGTACCAGCCACAATAATCCTGCTGGCATCCAACCTAAAATGAAGCTGCCTTGCTTTAAAGAGAGCAAAGATGCAAGTTCTTTTCTATTTCACAACTTTTCTTTCTTTTTTAGAGACAAACTCTGCAGCACACATGCTTCATTTCAATCACGCTTTTGATGTTTCCTTCCACAGAGGAATGACCTTGTGATCAGATTCAACCTTGTACTCCTTAGAACACTAAAACCTTCCCTTCCTACCCTTCCAGGACTTAGGTAAAGAGCACTGCTTGCCTATCACAACCAGCATGGTCTAGCACTGTTTAGGCAGGCTGCCAATTCTAGTGGCTAGCAACTGCCAAGATTATTTGGGTCTTTAAGTCTTCCACGCTTCTTGCGAGAACCATAATAGTCAAAGCAGGTGGAATCTGCTATAGCCAGGAAATCTGTCAACAGAAAGCGGGATTGCTCTTCTATCTGGCTATTTCCAACCTGCCCTGACATTTGATTTTGTCCTTTGAAAGAGGCCTGCAGTGGTCTATGGAGATCCCCTGAGAAAAGCAAATTACCTTTTGGACTTCTGCATTTTGTCTTGCCTACAAGAGAAGTCAAGAGGAGAGCCACCTGCTGCAGTGCATTACGTATAAAATCCTTGCTACTTGCCAAGATACCAGCCCAGCATGCAAGGCTCTACATTTACTCCTTTTAAGTCAGAACCAACCCTATACGAGGGGGAGACAGATACTTGTAGGATTATACGAAAACACCGCGTTAACACGAGTTAGCACAACCTGAAGCAGTACTGGCACACTGGTGGCATTTCTCTGGTAAGGACTGCAGCCAAAGAGATATAAAACCAAGAATAATTTACAGAACATCTGCAGAGGCATCAACGGCTAGTACCAGGAAAAGACTGAACAGTACTCACTTAAAAATTGTACAAGTTGGCAATAGAGGCTGACATCACTGATTAATTACCTAAATACCAACACTACTGAGTTGGACAATAGTGGTCTTTGAGGCAAAGAAGTTATCTCCTACAACAGAAAGGAACCACCAGAGGGATACAGACAGTGACCAAATCAACAAAAATGTTTGCAGGAACATTCAGACTGAGATGACATTTGTCATTCAGCTCATACTGAAGGAAAAGAAAGGAATTTGCCAAGACACTAGTCATTTATTCACTTCCTCACCTCAAGTTTCTGCTGAACAGATTAAAGAATCGTCTTACAACGTGCAAAAAGAATGTACAGGATTTAAGAGTTAAAGCAATGCAATAATCCCAGATTACAAACAATTTTTGCTACAACTGTGACATGTTACACACAAAATGTATAGCATAACACAACATAGTAGGACATAAACAGTATTAGCAAGACTGAGAGTCAGCAGATACTGATGTCCACAAGAGAACAGACTCAATTCTTTTTGGTGGGTTGCTTAAAGAAAGGAAGACAATCTGCAGAAAAAGGGAGAAAATCATCAAGTTTGTCACAGAGAACATAACTGGCATTTGCAGAAAATAGCAACCAGAAAACATATGAAAGAAGTCTTCTCACGTACTGGAGACAGATAGAAGAACAGTGATGGTTAAAGAAGTAGGGGGTTAAAGAGAAGCTAGAAAGTAGCTTCTAAGCTGAGTAGAGGCAAAAAAGAAAATCAGTCATGGTTGCATATGGCAGGAGGGAGGGTACAGGACAACACATCTGACACACATCTGACACACCAAGAAGGTGACAAACATTCTGAAAAAGAGACTTCACACCTCCTCTCTCCACACAGCGTTTTTCCAAACCCACTGCTGAAGAAAACATCTGTACTGCTACTTTTTCCACCTTCTATAGCTTCCAGAACTATTTCAGAATGGGTTGCATAAGAGTTTCTCTCTGTTCTACTGCACAGAGATACCCATGACAGAGGTTTTTTCAAGAATGAGTGTGCTTTTCCCGTTTGGTATATATTCAAGCCTTGAGGTGACCCTGCCTACATACTAACTTTTGCAACATCAGACACCAATAAAGCGTATGACTGCCAACACTACTGAGGCTGAGGGGAGACCTTATCGCTCTCTACAAGTACCTGAAAGGGGGTTGTGGTGAGGTGGAGGTTGGTCTCTTCTCCCAAGCAACTGGCAATAGGACGAGAGGAAATGGCCTCAAGTTGCGCCAGAGGAGGTTTAGATTGGATATGAGGAAGAATTTCTTTACTGAGAGAGTGGTCAAGCATTGGAACAGGCTGCCCAGGGAGGTGGTGGAATCACCATCACTAGAAATGTTCAAAAAACATGTGGACATGGCACTTCGGGACATGGTTTAATGGGCATGGTGGTGTTGGGCTGATGGTTGGACTTGATGATCTTGAAGGTCTTTTCCAACCTTAATGATTCTGTGATTCTGTTTCAGCATCAGCAAATGCTAGGAACCCTGTGTTTGTTCTTCATCCCCACAATGAATTCTGCTCTAATCGGACAGATGCAGAGCAGCATACAAACTTGTACACGAGAAAGTGAAACCATTTCCTCATAACAAGAAACTCAAGGCAATCACAAATACAGATAGCCCAAACAGCGAGGGCTGCTACCGATCAAGTCAAATAACCTCAATTTAAATACCTATGAGGAAGATTCCCCATGCAGACATCAGTTTGGTTTTGACATGTTTTGTTGTGTGAACTGCAATTGATGAGGTTTGCTATAGGTGGCTAAAACACAATTAATCCATGCAGTGGCTGTAGCCATGACTACTGTTCATCATGTTATCTCACACAGACCATATGCCTAACAGTAGTAACTACAGAAGTTTAAGTGGTAACAATAAACAGCTTGACCATTTTAGCAAGCTAACAATAAAAAAAGCCACCACACACACTGCAAGTCACAGAGAAGCCACAAATACGTACAAACAAGCTTACCGGCAATGGAAACAGCTTCCCATTTACTTTAATACACAAACTGTTAGGGTAATTATCTTCTTGAGGGCAGCTGGTCTCTGCTAGGCATAACCTATATCCCCAAAAAAAGAAAGTATCATTTTCAAGTGTCATCACATTCACATGTCCCCACAAACCTCTAGACTTATGTTACGTTAGTCAATTAAGAAGTTATAAGAGAACACTATGAGAAAAGTACCTTAGCTGAACTTGGACTGTGTAATCTCTCCTGCCCCCTGGTAAGAAGTCCCTGTGACAGAAAGAAAGAAAAAGAGAAGTACTCATTTAGCCAGCAGACCTCATATTCCAGTCATGCAGAAAGAACTGGCACGCCTGCCCCAACATCACTAAATTCTGGTCTTTATTTTTCTTTTATGGAGCTATGAACAAGTCTTACGAGCGGCACCTCTGTTTAGCTACTGCAAGTTAAGCAGGACTTTAGAATCAGCATCCTGTGTCAAGAGTTTATAGTAACAATAAAGTATGATTTTGCCAGAGAGGAAAAAACCCTATGAATTCTCTTGGCTTACACCATAGGTCTTGCAACAACATGAACCCTGGGACAAAAAGATAAAAGCAGTCTTCCATCCCTACAGCCAGGAAACATGCAGGGAAGAAAAGCTTACCACCTCCCTAAACAGTCACAATTATTTGTAACAGGGTAATTGTTAACTCTTTAGTGGCATATGTCTTACCCTGCACATAAATTCTGCACACAGTAGTTCCTGAAGAAAAACAGAACAGATAAACTCAGCATAACTTTGGTGAGGATTATCACTCTGCATCTGCAAGCTTATGCAATACATAAAATGAACCAAAAAATCCACACTTTCTCCTGAAATTTTGCAAAAGTTTACCTACAGTATGCCACACTCTTACTTCTTACCTGGAAATACAGATTTCTCTGACCTGCTGAGGTGTTAAAGCAAAGATAAAAAACTTCTCTTGGAACCTCTGAATACTGCTCTGTACTAGAAAAAAAAAAAAGATACAAAAGAGGTTTAACCGTGATGATTAAAGTAATTGATTAAAACAGGATCTGCAATCGAGTTTTTCCTGGAACAAGGCATAAGTCACTTAATATAATCAAATTGTGACTGAACTGCACGTAACTGTCAACAGGAAAGCAATGGAACAAATCATTCATTCAGCTATATTCAGATGGCTTAATATCACATTACACTTCAGTACTAAAGAAGCTTAGCAAGCCACGTTATAATCCTTTCTCCCAAGGGAGAAAGGTTCAAATACACACACAACAAAATGTACCATTGGATAACTGACAAAAAGAATACCCCAGAGAAGATGTTTACAACTATTTTAGTGTACTAAAAGAAGAGAATGTGTACCAGAAGTTATTGATGGACAGCTGGAAAATTACTCAATTCAGAAACAGCTAAAGGTAACTAAGGCTTTGGGGAGGAAGGGAGGGAGCACAACCCCTCATGCCAGAGAAACCAGCTAGACTTCATGTCTGGGAATTACCCCTCAGTAGCATTGCAGGGGGGCGAGGCGGGGGGGGAATGAAAATACAACTTTTGTATTAGAATCCTACTTGTCTGCCAGTGATGGGAAGCAGTAACTTTTGAGTATTAAAGGTTTATAGAAGCTAGAAATCTTGACCTGACAAAGGTAGATTGGACTTGTCCAACAGTTTAAAGTAATCAGCAAGGAGGACAAATACAAAAATAGCACAACTAAACCAGGCAAATTTGTAAGAGCTAGACTGTCTTGTACACCGTGACATTCAGCAAAGACAACCCCTATGCCCAGAAAACACACAGAAAAAGGACACAAGCACAAAATAGAACCCAGGTGGAGCACACACACATAAGTTCCTCAAACAATTCAAAACAGCTACATTGTGCACGTATATGCACGTGCATGCACCACAGCATTTTATATTTTGAAGTAATACTTGAACTCATGTAAAAGATCATGGAAATACTCTGTTATTGAATTGAGCAGGAGTTAAAACTAAACCCTGTACCTGCTCTTGTGTTCTCATTTTAGTGCAAAAGAATACCTACACTCATCCCTTTTACAGAGTTGCAGTGAAGCAGACTATACGCCTAGTTCTCTGATTTACGTGTCCATTTGGTTTCTGAATTTTTAATTCTCAAACACAAAACTTGCTTGTTCCATGTCCCAATCACCGAGGTCTACTAAGTGGGACTATAAGCTATCCGTATAAATCTAAAAATATTAAATGAAGGAAGACTCATTTCCAAATTTGCTCATGAATCTGTGCTGAGAGGAATTTTCAGCCAATGTTCATATCCTTCTAACATCAGAAGGGCCCTTTATTTGCATATAAGCCATTCCTCACACCTCATTTCTCCATTCCTCCTCACACAGATCTGAGTTGTAGCTCTGGCTGCTGACACCTTCAGGTACTGTGCTCTGGAAAGAGTTTGAAGGCAAGTGAGTACAACTCTCTACAACTACCTGAAAGGAAGCTGTAGTGAAGTGGGTGTTGGTCTCTTCTCCCAAGTAGGAAGTGATAGGACAAGAGGAAACAGCCTCAAGCTGCGCCAGGGGACATTTAGACTGGATATTAGGAAAATTTTCTTTACTGAGAGCATGGTCAAGCACTGGAACAGGCTGCCTAGGGAAATGGTGGAGTCGCCATCTCTGGAGGTGTTCAAAAAACATGTAGACGTGGCACTTCAGGACATGGTTTAGTGGGCATGGTGGTCTTGGGTTGACAGTTGGACTTGATGATCTTAGAGGTCTTTTGCAACCTTAATGATTCTATGAGTATTCAGTTAAATTAATCTTGTCCCCCTCACCCATGTCCTAAAAGGACCCAAATGTTACAGAATTAGATAATCCTCACTCCTGAGAAAAAACTCAGCAACATGCGAAGAGCCTACAGTCTTCAAGGGAAAGAGGAATTTACATGCAGCTCTAACTAGAACATGGTGACACCCCTAAGGAAGAATCCTCCTTTCAGAAAAAAAAAAGATCATTTCCTAAGTTGAAGAAAACAGCTGTTAGGGAAACTTCTAGCATATCACCGCCACCTCTAGATATGATTGACCAGGAAACAAAAGGTAACTGCACAGCAGAAATATAATGCATAGCACATGCTGCATTATATGGGTCAGAGGGACTGTGTGGCTGGGAACCAGTCTGGTTAACTGCAAGCCAAGAGTTGTTCCATAGCGCAGTGTAATTCAGGAAGCTAGTTAAGGTACTCAGCTACTGCGCACAGCGAGCGTAAGGAGTTAGCCAGGACATCGTGGCACTGACAGATTTAGCTCTCTAAAAGTAATGGTAGCATAAGCCGTATGTCCAACACCAAAGCAGCTATTGTACTGACACACAGGGTCGGTATGAAACTCTTTAACAGGGTGTCACAAACAGAAGTGACAACAGGCTTTGTAAATAACACTTGTTAGTAACATTTGCTGCTTTAGGTACTGGAGGATGACCAACGATCAGTATATGCCTCACTGAGGTACAAGCCACAGCCTAGAAGGCTCTATTATCAGTTAAGAAACTAAAATGTTTAAGAGGATGCAAACAGCTGAAGTGTTTCTAAACAGTACTGCTAAATCATTAGGGAACATTCTTCTAGCATGCAAGGTAAGACAGGTTGAATTTCGAGACAGAAAACAACATATTTCCAAATAATTAAATATGTTTAAGAGTGAGGCATTTAAGGAAGCTAAACTGAGATTTCAGGTTATTTGGAAGACAAGGGTCCACTCTACACTTTAACATACAGTATGGCAATAACCTGTAGGCTGAGAAACCTTCACTAATCTGCATACAATACTGAACCTTGCTGCACAAAGTATCTCTTTCAGTGAGGGATGTCAGAACCTGCAGAATTGTTGCAGTGAGATAAGCATAAACTAACAGGGAACTTGTTCTCTTTACATTGTTGCAACTTATAAATTACTGACCCTTGAAATCCTTTTCCTGTTAGCCCTGGCAGATGTGTTCCTCACTTGGACAAGGCAGAGACTTCAGGTCCAAATCTTTCAGCCAAAAGTATAGGTTCAGACTAGATATTAAGAAGCATTTACTTACAGAGAGGGTGGTCAAACACCAGAACCAAACAGATGTGGTCAATGCCCCCTCTTAAACACTGTCAGTCTAAGAGGCATTTGGACAACGCCCTTAACTATTATTCTTTAACTTTTGGTCAGCCCTGAAGTGGTCAGGTAGTTAGATGATCATTGCAGGTACCTTCAACTGAACTATTTTACTCCATTATTTAATATTCAAAAGACAGAAGATCTTTAATCATATAATATTTTCAAGAGAGAACATTATTGCCTGAAGTGTGGCATGGCAATTTTGGAGACAAGCGGTGAAGTGAGGACAAAGGTAAAGATGAGAAGGGAAGGGAGCTTCCACTTTTCCCCAGCTGCAAAAAGCCCTTTAAGTCCGGACTTAGTACTGTCATAAGCACCACCTATTTAATGAATTAAGCAACCTGCAGAGCTATTAAACACTTACCTAGGCTTGTAGGTTTTATGAGCACATCAAGCACATCATAAAAAGGTAGGCTTTTTAGCTGAACATCAGGATGAACGGGTGGAATTGGAGGGGAAGGCTGCTGCATCTCAAAGTGGGGCTTAGTGTCTTGGAGGAGCACAGAACTGACAGGCGAGGAAGGAGACTGAGGCGTGACTGAAGTAGAAGGGAGCGGGTGAATGCCAGCAACAGCCAGGTCAGGCTCGACAGGAGAGGAACTACTGTCCAAATTGAAAACTGCAGGTTTTATAGCTGATAAGTCCGAAAGTCCTTCAATCGTCCTTGGGTACCGACGCCTATAGAGTTCTCTGATTTTTATCTGAACTGCTGGGCTGCAGCCACTCTTCAGTAAGTGCAGTGCCCTCATCAGGAGGTCATGTTTCCGCCCGCTTTTATTACGTCCAGCAAACCCCAACAACACTTGTAGTTCAGAAACACGAAAACTTGATACCATATTCTAGAAAGAAGAGAGAGATAAGCACAGGTGAACCAACAGCACCCCAAGCACACCTTTTTGAGGAGCATGGTGAAGCATGACCATTAATCATTCTGGTTTCACACTTGGTATCTTAGGTACTACCCATACCCTTACCCAACACAAGAGCATACTTAGTTTAAAACAAAGAAACAAAGTGTCCAGGATGAAGGTTGAGTTTGGCTGTGTTAATGATTTCAAAAACTTCTAATTGTTTCCACACTCAACCAATAGCAACAGCAAAACCTTAATGCAACCCATGCAGTGCTATCTTAAATTCACAGACAGAAGCATAAGCTCTAACACAAAATACCTGTCTTACTTCATGAAACGAGCAAACAAAACAAAACCAAAAAAAAAAAATCAGATGAATCCGTATTATCACTTGTATCCCAACACATTTTAAGAAATAAAATAAGGAAGTGCTTAAGTTCTGTATAGTTTATCCTGAAACGTCCTTTATTTTGGGCAGCATGTTAAATGCATGCATGAACAGAGACAGGCACATCAGGTTTCACTCTTGGAAGGATGGCCCAGCAAGGCGGACACTTTTTAAAAAGCAATATTATATCATACTAACAGACTATTTCACCAACATAATTGATTCTTCCAGGCTGTCACAGAAAACGTCCTGTCCTTTTTGTATCACATTCTGGTATCGTGGGACACAAAGATGTCTTCAAAGGAAATAATAGTATTTACTTTGATATCAGAGTTCGTTGGAGAAGACTCTGAGGACCGAACTATGAAGTTCATAACCAGAAAGATTCTCATTTAAAAAAAAAAAAGAAATAAAAAAAGCCCACTATGCAAGAGGAAGTTGTCTTCTCCTCCCATTACTACAAGTAACTAACTTAGCACAGGCACCTCAACTCACATTTTTGTGAGCAAGCTCTCTTTTCAGAGGTATAAAACTGTCCAGAATTCTTCTAAGCAACCTCCTTCCTATTTCTGGGGGACTCTTCCATCATAACAAAGAGGTTAAGCTTTAAAGATGAAAGAACATCTGACTTTAATCTGTACTGCTGTACCGAACTCCAGACTCAAGGACTGACAGATGAAGGCCTTAACAGAAGGTATCAAGTAGTAGACATCTGGGGTCATAAAAGATTTTTTTTAAAAACAGTTCAAAAGTGCACTGTTGACTTTTAAATAGTAGTCCAATATACAACACTTAAAGCTTTGGGCATTGATTTCAGAAGGGATACAACTCAAAAAGCAGTGTTTTTGAGTTTACCTTCCCTAATCCTTACTGTACAATTAAAAGAGTTTACGCCCATGTATTCCAACATAAAACTTCAGCTGAGATCAGGTCTAACACAACTATGCTACAACCATGCAGCCAGCCACCAAAGTCTGAACTCCTGCTGTGCCCCTAGCTGCTTGTTTCCTATTCTCTCAATGTTGAGAAACTTGTTTTTACTGTAAGACAGATGAGGGAATTGAGTCTGATAAAAACTGAACTTGCACCATTACAAGACAGCCGGAGCAAGCAACCAGGACCTGCCTTTTCAAGGGCTACATTATTCGTGCACATCAAGACAACCGTCTAAAATACTATAGTAGCACTCTCATCAAGCACAGCCTTTCCTCACTGCTAAGGGGACAAGGTTATCTGATTTCAGATACCAAATTTCAAAATTTCCAGACAGCTTGGGTACGGTGATGTTTCTATCAGCCAGCAAGCCCAGCAGTCTTCAAACTGGTATTCCCCCAACATCCCATCTATAAATGCGCCACAGATGCAACTGCCAGTGAAAGCAGTGTCACATGAGGCATTGAGTGGCTCACCCTAACTTCTGAGGAAGAGACCAACAGCAGATATCACCTTAATTTCATCCCAGCAACTTCTCTCAACAGCCAAATGATACAAAGAGAGAGGAGATGGAGGCAGAACTCCATCCAGTTTGCAAGCTGCTGGGAAAGGTTAGTTTCCACCTGGCATTCCCCTGCTACTTTTCCTCAGTCTCACAGTCAAACAGGGTAAAGAAAATAAAGTGTTTCAGTATTCATAAAAAATACCTTGAAGTACTATAGCAGCTTTATAGTCATGTCACATAAAAGAGAACTTGTGTTAAAAGATAATAAGGATATTCAAGAATTTACTGAGAACTTCATGTTGCGTGCTTCCATAGATGGTTGCATAAGCTTGATAGCAACGTCAGCTCTTTTATTTCAGATGCAGGTAGTAAGCATGATTCTGGATGCCATAATCAGAATGCAAATGAATAAAATAATCCTTTACATTAAGATTAAGGAAACAGCATTGCAAAATACTATTACCCTGCCTGCTGCCTTCTGTGCATTTCTGCAAGTTAATCAAGGTGAAATGTGCAGTCAATCACACCTTGAAACAGCTAACATTTTATACAGAAATTCCACAAACTAGCATTTTGTTACAAGATGGATTTCATTTTATTAGAAGACACAGGCTGGCTTCAATATCATAGTCAGCAAGATTTTAAATTGACACCTCCACTAAAAATGTTTGGGAGTGTAAGAAAAATACGTAGTTTTTTCTGTTAATGAAGAAATCTTACATATGCTTTTGAAAGAAGTCTCACAAAAGTGAGTTTTACTGGGAGTAGTTAAACAATGGCTTTTGCAATATTTTTGCCCTAAAGCTGAATCTACATTCCCTTTAAGGCAACAACCACCATTTGCATGGAAACATGGCTAGTCTGATCTACACGTTTTAGCTTATTACTCCATTTACAGACATATCAAAGTGGACACTCATTATAATCAACAAGGGTTTATGGAGGCTTAACATATGCTTAGTAGCATTTATAATTATGGTGCAAGACATATTACTTCCAAGAAACCCTACCAACTTATTTTCTTTTGGTGTTTCAGCAATATTGCAGAAGACTGCAGCCTAGCTATTAAAATGCTTTTCACATCACTGAATTAAGATTAGACATTCAAGTTATGTCATGTAAATGACATCAATTTTCTGTTAAGAGAAGTTCTTTACAGCTGCACAGTCCAATAAAAAGCTTTTTTAATGCAGAAGACGAAAGCCATTTTATTTTTAATATTTCTCCATGAACACAATGAGTAGTTTGACAGAACTTTAAGGAAGGAAATCAGACTGGATAATTCAAGTACTTTTATATTCCAGAAACATTATTTTCCCTGAAATTCATATTGAATTTGAAGATCATAAGAAGTTTTACAGGGGTTTTTTGTTGCTTATTGTTAAACTACAGCAACCATGATTCATAAGCAGAAACATGGCTCTAAAGCATTAATCCGTAGGTGTATCTGGAATGGCATTCATTTCACAGGGATGATGATGTTAAGGAGTCCAGGAAATGCTGACATGCTGCTGAAATTAAGGGCAGGCATGTTTCAGAGCAAAGTAAGGGATCAAACATCTCTCTCAAACAAGAGATACATGATTCTCCACATTTCCCCTGCCAAAGCTACCTGCAATTTTAACAGTCACTGTACTTACATATATGAAAGGTAACCAAGAACGCTTGTTAAACTCTTGACATGGGCCTATAATAAGCACCAGCAACTGTAGCTTCTAGGGCAACCACAATGGCTCAAGTAGTGAGCCCTACACTTGAACCCACAGCAGCAATCCAAGTCAACTCAAAAGTTCTAGTCAGTCTCTGCCTAAGACCTCTGCTTCAGCCCCACTGGCTTCCAGACATTTTCTGAAGTGTGTGAAGGCTATAGAGGGAAGGGAGGCACCCAGGATCAGCCCCACAAATCCTCGCTCCTGGCTTTAAGCCAGGATACTGGCTGGATACTCACAGCAGAGAAGCACATTTGTGACATCTTTTGCAATAAACTTGCATACTTCCTGATTTGCAGTGGGCAAGAAGTGTGTAACACTGATTAAGAAAGAGCAACTTGTGTCTTGGGCTGGTTAAAGACCTCTATGCTGACCCTAAATACAAATACAAATGTATTCTGGAAACTGATGTAACTATACATAAAAAACTGCAAGTCCTGGGAAAGAATGAAGATGTCACTAGTTAAATCTGTGCTAGTAGTACAGCACAGTAAGAGCAGCTCTGAAGAACACAACAGTCGGTGCAAACAGCATGTCTATCAGGTCCGCAGTATTACGGGGATTTTTCTTTGGACTAACTCTGGCTCCTAAATTAGTCTTGACAGTGAAAATCCTACATCAGATACTTGCATTCATTTCACATAAGATGCTCAAAACAAAGCCTGACCTATTTCATTGCAGCCTCATTTTTTAAGTACCATAAACTGCATTATCTCCTTCCTCTCCCCCATCGCTGTATCTCAGCACAATCATTAATTGTTAATTATTCAAGATACAACAAACTTTTAAAGGTACCACAATAGGCTTCAGTGGTCTGAAAAAGTGACTATGCATCTAGGAGGACCAGGGGAATTTCATACAGATACAAGATAACAGTATGTTATCATAGGTTATTGAGAGTATTTTACCAGAGTTTATCTTATTTAATATACTCAAGGTTAACTGCCACCTAAAGATCACTACATCACTAACAGAAACTTCTCAATATCTATTCTGTCCACCATTTTAAGCTTACCCCAGATCAACATGCAGAATTTGACTTCTACATCAACCCCCCAAACTGGTCAGCATAAACAATACAATGTTATTAACACAGCTAAAATAAAACAGAGTACAACAGAGTGTTTGGCAATGTGCTTGAAGAGGACACATGAAAACAGCTCTTGGTGTTTTCTTTTTGGCTAACTATTTAGCACTAAGCACTGCTTCACCTGGTAAACAGGCTAACACTGTCCATTCAGACTGTAAAAATAAAGCAAGAAGAGTGGAAAGACACCAAGTCTGGTATGAACGAGAGATCCAATACATACAAGAATGAGACTTAAATTTCTGCATTTTTAATATGGTATCCAAACCAAATTGCTCTTCACATTTGAATTGCATGACTTCAGTACTGGGTATGCAAGAGCAAAAATTAAAAGTGGGACTTACTTTCAGCATTTATAAACCCTGATTTTCCAGTAAATTTTGTGTGATCTCCCCTTCCACGTAGGATGTATGAGCAGACTTCCATCTCTTCTCACTAAAAGTGAGGGTTTTTTCCACAATGGCCATGAAACTGATCACTAGTGTCACACAAATTAGGCATACTCCTTTGCCTATAAAGTGCTTTTTTTTTTTAACTCCCCCCAGAGATGAAACTAACACATTACTTCAATACCCGATTAAACACAAACTGAGACTGAAGCTGTTATCTTCTAAACTAGGGATCTGCAATGTTTTAAGGATAGCGTATGCTCCATCTTGTTTCCAATTTAAAGTCAGGATGCCAGCAGAAACTTAGGGAACCCAAGAGATGTACTCTCCCTCTCGTTACCCAAGTAATAATATATAACCAATTCTCTTATCTGCTGTATTTTTGCTGGTCTGCAAACCAAAGCTTCAAGCCAAATCTCGGTGAGTTCAGAATTTGTTGGTAGCTGGAATTGTTTTCTCACAGATGGCTCTCAGAAGGAGCTGTAGTTTCCCACTCCTGGGCCAATTCTGTTCAAAAATGTGTTCACATGCCATCTCTGGCCTCCACACCAGACTGCTGACTTCTGTTCCACGTCCGTCTATGCCTGTGTAATCCCTTTGACATTCACCAGGCTGCTCGTGAGTGAGGATTATGGATAAAGGTATAAGCCATGTTTAAAAGCACACCTGTGAACAGCAGGTCTGAAAACCTTATCTCAAAATACAGGAAAGATACAGTTGTGCTCACCACATCTTCTCACCAACTCCCTAGTATTCCAGAAACTGGTAACCTACAGGATTCAATAAACACTACTTATTAATTAAGGGTTAATCTGAGGGTCTGGAAGGGTAGGCCTTATCCTGGACATTTTCACCACTATCTTGAAAAGTAGTGACTGTGGTTACAGCTACTTCCGAATCCTTTAACAAAGCTGAAGATTTGAAGCATGAAGAAGGCATGATGTAACAGCAGGTTCCTTTGAGTCTCTCCGTTTTCTTTCACTACAGCCTCTTGGTTACAACCCTTTGGTCATAGCTCCCCAGAACTTTCACTCTGAAGATCCAGAGGATGGCAGGGATGGTACGAACAAATATTAAAATGATCCTTTGCCCTGAGAATAGAAAAAATGCTGCCCCTACATATTTCATGCAAAACCAGGATTTGAGAGAACTCTGACCTCCTGCCTTTAGCCAGTCCTTAACGATTTACTAAAGTAAATTCAACTCTTCAAATTGCCCTAGTGGGCTTTCATAAGGCAGGTAGAGATCTCATACTACAGGAAATTGCAATCAACAAGAGAGCAGCAAACAATACTGCCATAAAAACGTCCCGCACATTAATCTATAAAGCAGCAGTTTCAGATCCCTCCTAAAGGTCAATTCACAAAATCTATTGGGGGGATGGGGGTGGGTGCCTTTGGCCAAAAGCAGGAAGAATCGGTTGTCTGAAAAGAACTTAAACCTGCAAACCAACTGCCTGGTATTCAAGCAGACACATTCAAATGTATTCTCTTAAAAACATAAAATGGCAGAAAAGGCCTCGAAGACATAAGGCAGTCTACTAGAGTCTCTTCCAAAAAATTTCTAGAGCTTTCCCAAAATGGACCATGAGTTATTATCAGCCAGATGTTGAACATTTAGAGAAGCTCCAGGCTAACAGATTCATTTCACAGGAAATCCAGTTTACAAATAAGATGAATGGGAGCATCAAAAGACATTTCTTCAGACTAGTTTGTTGTTTTTGTTTTTTTTTTTAACTACTGATACCTATTCTTTTGAGTGACAAAAGGGCAGTCCTGTGATTGGCCTGAAACACAGTTCCCTTTTCCCTCCACACTTCCCATGTTACTTTTGGCAAGCAACTCAGGTGCATATATAGTTTCAAACGGTATTTAGGTACCCAATTCCCACACAAAGCCTACCAATACCTATGCATATAGTGGTAAGTGATTATAGCGCTTTGGAAAATGCGGATCACAGCTCCGGCTCAAGCCTGGAAAAGAGGAGCTACCCTAAGAAGAGTTTTCTCTGCTACAAAGTTTACACTGGTGGTTGAGCCACCTACATAGCTACACCCTTTGAGAGACCTTGGAAAGAAGGCTAAAAGGGAGTGAAAACACTAAACAAAAACACATGTAAACACAAACAAGTTAAAAAAAAAAAAGCCCACAACATTTAACTTAGGAAAAAATAAGCCAACCTTTCTTAAACCTAAGACTGAGATAGGGCACTAGCACCATTGTCCTTACAGAAACTCATTTCTTTCCATGAGATTTTTATAACCAAGCTCCTCAGCTACACTACAGCCACTTCAACCCAAGCGGTCTTAGTGCTGGAAGGAGCCTTAGTGTAGGAAATTCTCTGGTGATTGCAGCATTTTTCCCACTGTTGGTCAGACTACAGTCAGTTCAGCCATCAGACCTTTCTCTACACTAAAGCCGAACTCACAGCAGTTCCTATTTAACTGACTTTTATTCCTTCTTTAGGAAAGTCTAGGTCAGGGGGAGTGGTTCAGTATGCATGTAGCATTCCCTCGGCGGCACTTCTGCAGGTGTGGATGCTGCAGAAGGATAATATTCTCCTTCCCAACAAAGATACTCACAGATTGTTCAAGAAACGCAAGGAAAAACGGAAACGATTTAGTCAGCTCTTTGTGTACACACCTTAAAATATGAAAGGCCTCCCCCACACCAAAAAAATCTATTACAGGAAGTCCACAAGTGCAATATAAAAAGCATTCAACTGAAGATAAAACAGGTCTGAACAGAAATACTGGATTTCATGCTTCACAGGCACAGTTTTCCCGGTTAGAAAGCGGTTAATGACTCTACAAAAATTCCGTAACTATTAGTATTTTCAAAGATTCAGTAATTATTCAGCATTCTCCCTTCTGTTTCCAGTAAGGGCACCGCGGCGCTGGGCCCTCCCGAGGGTGCGGAGCCCCGCCAGGCGCCATGCGAGCCTCCGGCTCCGGGCCCGGCTTCTCGCCCGGTCGGGCCACAGGCAACAACCTGAAACGGCTTTTTAAAAATGTCGGGGGGTGGGGGAAGAACCCCACCAACATCAGAACCCACATGGCGGAGGTAGAAAGCAGGCTCGCCGAGCCCCAAGCCCTCCCCGCCCCGGGGAAGTGACAGGGAGGGTTTTCCTCAGGCACAGACAGCCGCGCTGCCGGGGACGCCGCCGGCTCCCGCCGCCCCCCGACCGCGTTTCAGGGCGGCCCCGCTTCCTCCCCGGGGAAGGCGCAGGCGGCCGCGGGGGCCCCGGTAGTTTCTGGACGGCCGTTACGGGCTGATGGCTCACCACCTCCTCCCATATCCCCCAAGCACCGAGGGCTGCGACGGGGGCTCCCCGTGAGGAAAGGCCGGGGGCGGGGGGGCAAGGGCCCCCACCCGCCACGGGAAACAGCCGGACGACATTTTGGCCCGCGTTTCCCCCGCCGCCGCCTCTCTCCCTCCTCACCCGCAGCTCCTCGAAATCCGCCATTTTCTACCCGCTGCTGCTCCTGCCGCCGCCGCCGTCACCGGGCCCCGCCGCCGCCGCCACCATCGTGCACCCTGTGCGCGCCCCCGGCACGTGACGAGGGAGGGCGGCTCCGGGAGGCGGTGCGGAGCCCCCGTCGGAGCCGCCTGCCTGCCCGCCACCGGGCCGCCTCTCCCCTACGGCGAGCCGGCCCCGAGGGCAATTGCGAGGGAAAAACAGCCTTTTTTTGTACACACACACAGATCCGCCAGTACCGGGCCGCTCTCCCCGTCCGGGGATGCCGACAGGACCGCAGTCCCCCTCCGCCGGCCCCGGAGTCCCCAAACCGGTGGGGAAGCGGCAGCTCCGCAGGCCCAGCCGGGCTCCGGGGGCACCGACGTGAGAAGGGAGCACTCTCTCTCCCGAATTAACACCGCAGAGGACGTTCTAGCTCAGCGGTTAAACAGAATTGCTATGCACACACACACAAAAAAGGAAGAAGAGCAAACAACGCAGTCTTGCAATTGAAGCAAGTTAAACCTAAAAGGTTGGGCTTGCGCTGTAATTGTCTAGCTTGCTTAGTTTTCTCCATCTCGTCAAAAACATCCTCATAATTTGTGTTACAATTATGATGTGGCACGTTTTATTAATAAAAAATGAAGCGAAAAATGTCACTGGCAGTAAGCTGCAAAATGGGATAATGGGTTTCCTGCTGTAAGGGAAACGTTGAGACATTTACAGAAAAATAAACACCGAGGTGCAGCTGAGAATATTATTTTCAAAAGCAGCCAGAGATCATTATCTAGTCACAATAAATACCTAGTCACAATATTCAGTTTCATTGGCAACTGGGTCATTAAACCAAACAACTGATTTATTGCAATAAAAAAAGGCAAAGACTGAGCCAACAAACAGGCCAGAAGCCAAACCAACTCGAACAAGAAGTTCAAGAGAGACATTGGGAAGAAAGAAAAGAAAGTCTGAAACGCAAAATGTATTTGCCCACATTCACCAAAAGGCAGCAGTTTTGGCATGATTGACGGATCCAGAGTTTAACTAACTACAACCATAAGTATCACAGAGCAAATACGAGTACAGAAAACCAGGAGCTTCTTAACAGACATGTCGGCAGCAAGCTCTGCTAGAAGGGATTCTGGCAGATGATTTTGGGAACAAATAGTTGAGCTTTTACAGAGGGCACTGATGCCCGCCATATACACTGGCTACGGTCACTCAAGATCACTGAAGTTCTGGACACACAGGAACTCAATAATTAACATTATTAGTGGTAATTTCACAATAGCCCCTTGAGACAGGCTTTCCTTTTCATTTACGATCAGCTAATCCAAGATAAACCCTTAGTTCTGCTAAAGTTTTTAACCATAACCACAGCTAGATAGTCCTTCTCTGCATAAACTGGTTCTGTGCTTAGTCTCATAATCGTCATTTCTTTGAAGATTGAAACATAAGGACTTTATTAATTTTAAACCTCTTTTGTTAGTCAAAACCAGGAATTTGCAGCCGAATAATGCGTGCTGTCTGCCACACCACTGCACAAGTTCAGCTCCTAATTCCATCAAATATTTCTTTTTCCCTGCAATTCAATACCTGACTAAAGGGGCAACCTGCAGGTTAGGGTCTCCTTAGATCATCAAAGCACACACCAGCAGAGGCCAGACCAAAGCCTTCTCTCTTCTTCTTTAAGCACACTCTCACATGTTTCTTCCTTCAAATACGCCAAGAAACACATCAATGTCCAAACTCACACCAGAGATGGGCTTTTCTTTTCTCATGTACACTCACCTCTCACTTCATAAACACATCTTTCAGCCTTCCCATTCATCTCATCCCCAATATCTGCCAGAATAAGAGCGAACAGATTATAGTCTGTGTTTTAACACCTGACATGCCTAAAATAATAAGAGTTTTCATATTAGCTTATCCTAATTTTTTTGCTTGAATAGTTCCTTAGAGTTCTTCTCTTCATATTTTGTTTTCCCCCAGCTTTCTCTCATAACCTTTCTCCTGCTCATCACCAGGTCTATACCCTTGAAAAGAAACATGTACTCGGTACTTCTGGTCCTCCTCAAGCTTTCTCCTAGATCCCTACTCCGCAAAAGCGGAGGGCACAGGCCTATCCTCTCCCATTCCATTATCTCCACACCAAGGTTTCTCTCAAATCTCCCTCTTCTGGATTTTCCAGTAACCAGAATCAGCCTTCCCTTTTGCTCTAGTTCATCAAAATCCCACCAGTTTTTCAAAATACCTCGCACACACATCAACTGCAGACTTAGACTCCCCAGATACCAGGCCATCTTAAAAGTTTCCCAAAAGTTTAAGCCTCTCCAATATTTCTCTTTCTACCAAACTTTTAAGAAGCTTACCTCAAGGGTCAGACACTCTTCCAGCTTCTGATACTCCTGCCGCTGCTTCTTCTTCTTGTACCTCCATTTCCAATACTTCTTCCTTCCCCACCTCTTTCTGTTCTCACAATCCCCTGCTGCAGCTCCTAAAGCATTTTCTACACTCTCCCCTTGAGTTCTTTCTGATTTTCCAGTACAAGCTTTCAAACTAGGCCCAGCACTAGCCATCACAGGAACAGGCAACCTGCTCTTCTTCAAGGCAAGCAGCTTGTAATTCTATCTGACAGAATATCACCACAGCAGTTGCCAGGAGGACTTCCCCAATAGGCTCTACTTAGGGTAAGAGGGGAGCCTGTAGGTGCTAAGCATCCTGCCCCTAAATTGAGTTAGGCTTTGGGGGGGGGAGAAGTCTATCTGTGCTTCTCTAGTAATCTTTCTAGGACTATGCACAGTACATCCATACAAGCCCTGACTCTTCCCACAGCTGTGTCACCTACTAAAATTGGGACATCTGATCACATAAATAAACTCTCCCTGCTTCCCACAAACACACTGCAGACAGTTACAACAAAACAACAACAACAAAAAAACCCACAACCCACCCTACAGCTGCTCCAGCTTTGCAGTAATTACACTCATCAGCATTACACCTCAACAAACTCCTCCTGTGATGCTTAACCAGCTGCTAACAGACAACTGAATATGAATTACAAGCAGTGACAGGATTAGGGGTGTCTGGGATGACTGGGTTGAAGGTAGATTTTTTGTGTGTGTGCACTGTGTTTAAAGGAAAGAACTTTATAAAACAGCCTGAGGCTTTTGCATCATCCTTCCTATCCCATAGCCATTTAATTTTTAATGTAACACTAGAGAAAATGAATGGCAAAATTGTAATGGGGTGGTCCTCAGTGCCCACACCTCTCGTGTTAGGTAGAGAACTGTCAAAGCACAGAAGGTCACAGCCCTCCTTAATTGCTCTGCTGCTGACAGAAATATGGGCTCTGATTACAAGACAAGATATTCTGTGTAGGATACTTTATTTATTGGAGTGAAATTGTTCATGTAGGTGCTTTGTATCTGCGCTTTCTGGGCAGCTAATTGACAAAACTGAGCTTAGATAGGATATAATCTTCTATCTGCTATGTCAAGAAATACAGTGAAGTTGTATGAGTGGTGAAACCCTGGCACAGGCTGCCCAGAGAGGTGGTAGATGCCCCATCCCTGGAAACATCCCAGGTCAGGCTGGACGGGGCTCTGAGCAACCTGCTCTGGTTGCAGATGTCCCTACTCAGGGCAGGGGGGTTGGACTTTAAAGGTCCCTTCCAACCGAGACTATTCTACTATTCTATGAAGTTATATATAGTTGTATATAACTACAGTGATGTCAGACTCAATAGATAAATTATGTTTAGCAGAAAAAATGCAAATTAGAAACCTCATTTATTCTTTACAGTCTAATCAGTTTTGATGATGAAATACATGTTAATTAGTTTTGCTTGCCTAGCCTAACATACTAGGGTGATACACCTATATTTTGGTTATAAGTGTAGCTGGGAAATATTTACATGTTTGCTATAAAGTTGTTTACCTGACCATTATTATTTTTATTAAATGATGTCTGTTGAATATAAGGTGCCTAGATAATGAGTGCCCTAGCAAGGTTTCTCTGTAAGTTCTTGTATTGCCTGGGGACACCTTGATCCTGCCAACCAGCACTGTTCAGCTGCAGAAGCCTGCCCTTGCAGATTTAACCACCTAAGCTTTTGTGGGTATTTCACCATCTTGAACACAGCCTTCCCTGGCTGTGGGTGTGCATTTGTCTCCAAGGACAGTTTGAGAGATTTGTTCACAAACATATGGTGACAATTACCCTCAAGTTTTTGTTCTAAGGATTGAAAATTCTCTTTATCCATCAAAACAGTAGCAAACCACATATTAAGATACCACTACCCCTTTAAGAGGCACGGTAGAAAACTCTCTCCAGTTAAGCAAAGCCAAGAACCCAGGCTGTTCTCTCAACTGTAATGATATAATCTTGGAAACCTAACTGGGATGGCTTGAATCCTAACTTCAATTACAGGAACTTCTCTTTCAGCGCTATAAAAAAGCAGCACTTAATAATGGAAAATGAGCACATTACCTACTCTACTACCACAAAATTAAACACAAAGTCTAGTAGGAGAGGACCTAAGTTAGATGCAGGAACGTTAATCTGATCCACTTGGAAAACTCCATGTTTTATGGGACAAATTTAATAAAAAAGATAGGTATTAAATTACATGCTTCATAGGGTGAAAGTACATTACATCTTCAGCATGGCTAACTGAGCAGTTAACTTACACTGAGGTCATGTTTTTGCTTAGGACATCCTTGAGATTAAGACATACTGAAAAGAGAGAGAGAAGGCTTGTAAGAGGTATGTGCAGTTGGAGACACTTAGCGAAGGGAACTTGAGGGAACAGAAAGCTTGTGTTGGCATATACTGGATTGCAAAGGTTTAAGAAAAGGGCTGGAGAAACGTTGCTGAGGAGGAACAGCATTGCACCAAAAGGATAAGGCCTTTTGGGGTGTTGATGGTCATACTGAGGAAACAGCATTTGGAGGAAGGTCTGGACAACACATCCTTGAGGATGCTAAGCAAGCGTAGCATGGCACAGATGTGAACAATCTGGTAGTTACCCTTTCCAGGAACAGCTGATGGAACTGAGTAGCTGTTGGTCTCCAACAGGCAGGACCTGGGGAGGGCCTGCACCTGCAGCTGCCCATCTGGGAAGCGCTCACATACCAGAGGACAGGGTGTTTCCAGAAGATCACTTTTCCTCATTTTGACCATTGCTGTTCCACTTTGTGCCCTGTTGCGGCTGTCACCAAGCAAGCCTTTTGCATGCTCTAACCTCCCTTCCATGTATTTTCAGGGATATTTTATTTTAATGTTCTCTTCCAGCTGGACTGAGGACAGTTTCCAGAAGGTACAAATCACCCCAACAGTAATTCACATCCTGAGCCCAGGAGGCTGCACCAATCAGTCAGTCAAGTTTAACAACGGCCTTCAGGTGCTCTGAAGAGGGCCCTCCTCACAGCCCTGCATTCCCTCAGCACCAGCATGCCATCAGCCTCCATTTTAAGGCCCACCACCATCCTTGATGTGAAGGGCAGACTGCACTCTACTTCTTCTCGGACGCACCTCACCTGTCTAGGTAAGCTGGACATGTTTAACAGTGGGTTATGCTGGGCTGGTTTGGTTTGGTTTGGTTCGGGCTGCACCGCCCCGGCCTCTCAGTTCAGCATCCCTGTCACTCCCCTCACAACCCGACAAACGACTCTGCCTCCCTGCTCAGGTGAGCCTAGAGGCGATTGGCCGGCACTACTGTCAGCCCCGCCTCTCCTCCCCACCACGATTGGCCCATGGTTTAAACGACCACCCGCTGCTCTACTCGTGATTGGGCAGTTCTTCGGGCAATCTTTCACTCTCCGGTATCTCGATCGGCTGCGTGAGCTCGACGACAGAGGGCGGGTCTCCCTCTCACGGCGCCCGCGGGCCTCCGTGAGGTGCGGGGCAGGGTGTTGTCGGGAGTTCGCTGTGACTTTGCCCGCGGTCTGTAGCCGCCCGTGGCCGGGCCGGCTGCCCGCCGCGATGGAGCTCTCCTGCCAAACGCTGAGAACCACCTACCAGGCGAGAGAGGCGGTGAGAACCGGCAGGCAGGCCAGGCGGCCGCGCGTCCCCGTTGCTATAGAAATCGCGGGGGGGGGGCACTTATGCGCAGGCGCGGGGGAAGCGTTGCACAGACGCCTGAGGGAATTGGTGGCATAATGGTGGCGGAGCGTGGGCAGGTAGTGTGTGGGGAGGGCTGGGACTGGAGGTCTTCGGGGTCTTGGCTGTCCTTCAGGGTGTGGGCTTCCCACGGCCCCCCCTTCTCGTCTCCTTTGCAGAAGGCAAGTGCTTCTTGTCCTGTCAGCTCCTCAGGGTAGGGCAGGTCCGCTTGCTCCCCACAGCCCTGTGCGTTGCATGGTCATACAGGAGCAGATACAGCGGAAGTATACAAGTCCGTATTCCTTCCTCCCTCAGCTCCCTTCTCCATAAGTCATGGCTTACGTAAAGTCTCACCGTGCCCCCATCCCACGGATGGGTCAAGCTCCAGGAAGCCCAGAATCAGCAGGATTTTGCTAAATTTCTTAACCTGTTCTTTTGCTTCCATCTGCTGGTCACATTCAACTAGAGTAAGATAGGCTGTAGGACTCCTAGAAACCCTTCCCAGAAAGATGTTAGGTTCTCTGTACGCATACACAAATCCTCACTGTGCATAAATAGGATAGGATTGCTCGCAAAAAGGTAGCTTTGGGAGGGGTTCTTGGACCGAGTTTTAGGTTATGTCAACATCTTAGATTAGTTAATATATTTACCTAGGAATGAGACCCTGCAGGTCAGTCCTTTTCTGAACCCTAAAGTGGATTCACATGCCAGATACTGAGCATGGTGCCCTAAGGTGGGGTATTGAAACAGTGTTAATATGTAGAAGGAAGACTGGAGAAAAAGGTGTCTAATTTGTAACCTCAGCAATGGGGATTTGGGTGGCCATGGTCCCAAGGATGGTTTTGACTGCTAAATGCATAAACATTTGTGGGAACAGGACCCGGAGCTCAAGAACTCTTCCCTCTGAGCTGTACCACTGGGTATGGGTTGATTTGCTTTGTGAGATGAATTCTCCACATCTTTTTTGGCAGGATGGATGTGAAGACCAGATTTTATATTTTGGGTACAGTGTAGTTCACTGTTTTTAATTGTTAAATATTTTTTATGTTTGTTCTGTAAATCACTCTTGACTAGCAGTATTTTTGTAATCTGCAGTAGAACTTTGCAAATTTATACAAATGAGTGAGAGAATTAATGCTTATTTATTAATTTGTAAATTCATCAACTTTAATTTGTATTGTTTAATAATTCATAATACTTTGTGTCCATTCATTTTTATGTATCCATAATATATAGCACTTCAAATTAGTGGCATCTTGGCAGTGTAAAACCTGGCTTCAGCAGTGTTCCTGTTAAAAGAGGGAGATAATAGTGGTCTGTAAGTGGCTCAGCATCAGAGCAAGAATTAATAAAAGACGGCATGTAACTATTGCAATGGTGGGAGAAATCAGAAGGTTTCTATTTTCAGTGCACCAAACTCAAACTGTAAAATGTCTTTAGAACTTAAACATAACACCTCTCGGATGCATCCTAGTGTTACTACTAGGACAGCCGTAACTTCGGCGGTGAGCTTGCTGTATGTCTTTAATTACGAAAGCTATTGTAATCCTTCTTGAGAAACTTTGCCAACTCTATTGTTTGCAGCAGACTTGTGTAATTTGGAAGAGAGAAGAGAGTAAAGAAGCAGTTTTTCTTTGTGCTGGGAAATGCTATTCAATGGCAGCCAAGTTATGTATTGTTTAAAACTCACCATTTCCCTTCCCTGCTTGTGTTTCTCAATGGTCAGCAAGCCAAACAATAATTGAACATCGGCCTTCTAAAAAGCCTGGCAAGGCTGCAGATATAACATGCAATGGGCTAGGGGAGAGGGAAAGCTGTGACGATACAGGGTGGTGGAGGAAGGAGGAAAACTGGACGAGTCCATTGTGCCACAGCTACTCTCTCTATCCTGGCATACGATGCCAGCTTGGTCTTGAGGAACCCCATACTTGGCAGCCCTCCTGGGATCCCAAAGGAAAAAGGGAGAAGGGGCTCTGCATGTGTATTATGATAAGATCTTTCCCTGTGTGATTACGGAGCTAACTGCTTGCCTCTTGTCTGACTTACCGATCACAGATCCCTCTGAACTCTTCTTACTGATTGCCTCAGTTGAATGGACAAGCATACATTACAGCAGTATAGTTATTATTTCCAAGCTTCTCAGACAGTGACTTACTCTGTAACTTTTTTCTCCATGCTATCAAACATGTTAATGCAGAAATATAGGGTCAAATGATAATGAAACATTATGGGGTTAGAGACTAGGTTGATTTATAATGTAAATGCATTTTAGTAAAAGGTATGGAAATGATTAAACCAACAATTGCATTTAAAGATGTATGTCTCTAACAGAGTGTAAATGGCTGCAAAGTAGATGCCACTCTTCTGTTAAGTTAGAAATAAATAAAATACACTATAAGTGTTGGAGCTAATTATTTACATGGTCAACTATTTAGTTTTTAAAACAAGATCACGCCTAAGTGCCTTAAGCTTTTATTAATTGCGTGGACCCCGAAATCCCCTATAGTAATTGAAAATTTAATTACATACATTTTTTGTTCTTTTAAGAGTGGAAGCTTATTAAACTTTAAACACTTAAACATCTATTGAAATACCAGTGGCTATAAACAACGTGCAATTCTAAATACTAATTAAACAAAGAAGACTAAATCACTATAAAGCTAAACTGAATTCTAAGTAACTTTGCACTCCTAAGTACTCCTATTTTTGTCATGCTGTGTAAGATTTATCATTTCTTCTCTAAACACAGCAGAAGTCCTGGGCAGTGTTAGCATCTGTCTGTACTGTAGCAGGCAGATTGTTTTGTGGACGTATTTGCAGTGGAGGTCAGACCCTAGAGAATAAACTGGAGTTCAGGAAAGGAGACCAGCATGGGCAGAGCGCTGTTTAAGAGGACAGCTGAAGCTGCTGGTGGCACTGACATGTGCAGAGGTTCATCTACCCCTTGGAAAGGGTACGTGGTAGCATAAGACTGGTGAAAGGCAGGGAGATGTGGGTCTATGGGGTTATGGTCAAAAAAGCAATGGTCCATGCACCATTGACTCACAAGATTTATGATTTGGTAACATTTATATGTTGAAGTGTTGTTTTACAGGAACTTCACAGAACTGGGACCAGAGTGTTTGATATCTGTTTTTCATGTCCAATCTAATGCAAGTCTTTGTCAGTTGATCAGCTGATTAACAACTTAGTTAATTTTCTTTGGACAGATGTCTGACGTCTCAAATTAACCCCTGCTTTTTGCATTTGTATTAACACAAGATAAAGACACAATGAACCTCTCAGTCTAAACGGCCTTCTGATTTTTAGATGGGGCTTTTTTTGATGTAAAGGTTCACTTTTGCTTCTGCTTGGTCAACACAGAAAGAACAACATTACCATCTTACGGTTGAAGTGGGTTGCTCGTACACAGACACAATGTTATCCTATACCCAAAGCAAGTCTCTACTTAGATTATTTGAGATGCTGCCCATCACTGTATCACTATTTTACTAGAACTTAAAATGCCTTTAGGGACAGCAGAAGTAACCTAGTGGGATGAACAGCAGCAGAAGACACACCAGATACAAACTCTTTTCAAGAAGAGTTCCAAGCATGGATTGTGAGCCCTGTCAGATCACCAGGCAGATGCAATTCCTTTCTCATCAGAGTATTACTGTAAATATTCAAACATGAAACACATGATGTGTTTGTCTTCTGTGGCAACCATTGTGTTTCCAACTGTTTTCAAATATTCAGAGGTATCTTTGATCTTGCCTTTTGATACGTGGGCAAACACAACAGTTAATGTTTCTCAGCATAAAGCAGCACGAGCGGTTGCATTTAGAAGAATGGACAGGTGGGACTCTCAGCAAGTGATGACTCCAGCTTCCTCCTTTGCACCTCCAAGCCTGTTTTGGACCATTGAGATCACCCAGGAGAAATGGTGAAAGGTCCACAATTCAAAATCTGTTCTTCAAACATCAGCACTTCTAAACAGTAAGAAGGAAAAGATCCTTTCATCCCAGGGTGTCAGTGTTTTCTCTTTGCTCATGACAGTTCTGAGAATTGGTTCATTTCTTGTTGCAGCACCTCTCAAGAACTGATCTACTTCATTCAAGAGTTACTGATCTACCAACTACTGATCTTACACAGCACTCTTCATCCCCAAAATGGTTTAGAAAAATAATCTTTGTACCACCACTGAAAGGCAAATGGTATTGTAGCTTCCTTATGGACTCAGAAACAGAGTGGCTGTGTAAGTTTATCAAGAGGATATCAAAGGTAGTAAAGGCTAGAAATAGGGTATGGTTTCTTCCTTTTTCCCCAGCCAGTTTGAGTCTTCTTTCTAGAAAATCAAAATAAAGATTCTAGCAATCTTTTATATTAATATGTGAAATACAAATACATTCTGACCCCACAGGAAGTGTTGTTAAAAGCAAACCCCAACCCTTTCTTAGTTGTGTCACTAGATGGCCCCACTTCTGAAGCAAACATCCCAGAAAATACCTACTATACTGGGAGACCTTTTGCCTGCTCAACCCAGTACTGTTTACAGGTTGGCAAACACATGGAGAGGTAGTTTAAAAAAAAAAAAAAAAAAAAACAACAATAGATGACTGTACTACCTCAAGTGTTTAAATTATCAGCAGAATGCTAGGTGGTATCCAGTGCTGAGTACAGAGCAGGTAGGTCTAATCTGACAAAGGAAGGGCACACTGAAGAGGTAAGTTGGTTTTGCAGTACATTGCACCACCCAAAAGCACCTTGGCTTGTAGGAATAAATGATTCTTCGGCATCCACAGTTTTCTATAATGATGCTTCCTTCCAAGAGACTGGGAAGGATAAGGTAATTGTCTTTGCGTGTGGATATTTCTTTTATGCACCTTGTGGAATTTGGAAACATAAACCTTGGTCAGTAGTAATTCTTTGCCTTGTTTGTGTGCCAGGCACTGGCAGAGAGCAGTAGAAGTCATTGCTACAGACCCCGGGGCTCTGTTTCCAGTAGGAAGAGGACAAAGATTTGTCTGTTTGTCACCTGCAGGTTCCTGACATTTGGGCTAAGGTTCTCCTTGGGGATGGATGCAGGCACTGTTCAGTTGGGGTAGAAGGTAGGGAAGCTGGGAGTGGAAGCGTGAGTCTGTGTTTGCATTACTGTGCAACGTGATCAGGAATATATATGTGCCATGCAAGCAACAGAAACTACTGCTCCTTCCCCAACCACTGAGTAAGTGCCACTCTTTCATGCTCACACTGGGTCCTTATAAACATAGAATGATAGAATATCTCAAGTTGGAAGGGACCCATAAGGATCATCGGGTCTGACTCCCAATGCTGAATGCCAGCATTCTAAAAGAGAGTGGAAATTATTTGCCTAAACATGGGTTTGGCCATACCTGTTTTTCCTGTGGTTCCAGCTTCAAATCCCAATGAGGCAGACCAGAGTCGATATGCTGATTTCTAGAGCTTTCCTTGTAGCAACTTCTGTTATGACCCTAAAATCTCAGGGTTTCTCTGCAGACACTCAGCGTATATGGTATGTTTCATCAGAGTAAGGCTTTGTTCCAGTATCTTACAAGATTCTTGTTTCCACTGCCCCTTTTCTTCTTCATACTGTACTTTATGCTCCCTCAGATGTAGCTTCACTGAATGATTACAGAGATGTTTTACACTGCCTTGTTTTTATCGCTGAACCATTTGTGAACGCCTCTGAGCTCTCCAATCTGTGTGAAGAAATCTATGGGACTGACTCCATATTGAAATTTCTGCATGTCGGGACCTGACTTTGGTCACTCCTGTGTTAAAACTGGGCAAGTTTGGTGTTATTCCAAACGACTAATTCTTCAAGTGCTCTGTATTTCACTTGTGTTTATATATCAAGGTCCATGAAATGGAAGGTGCCAACAGTGTACAGCTGGTCTTTGCAGTGTAGTAGTGCAGATCCCAGACCTTTTCTCCGTCCCCTCCCTTCTCCAAGCACTCAGAAAATGGGTTTCTAGTTGCAAGGGAAGGACACAGCCACGCTGGAGCATCAGGTTTTCTTGCACAGCCCTTGGAGACACTGTGCATGAGGTCTGCAAGAGTCCTACCCTGAAATTTGCAGCAGCCTGAGCATGTTAGAGATCCATAACCATAGTAAGGGAAGTAGGTTACTTTTTTCAACCTCAGTCATTTTCTCTTCTATAGGAAAAGGTTTCTACCCATCCAAGTAGCCGTGATAATGTGTAAGAAAAATTACCTTGAAAACTACTTTCTTGCTGTTTATTAACAGTGAGTTGTTTTACAGTTCTTACATGCTGTTGTCTTAATTTGTTTGTTTCCACAGGCTACATTTAGATGCTGTTTACAGCAATAAAGAGAATATTACATTTGATCTAGAGTTCTGTCTTGATTCACAGGATGAGATGCGAACAGAAGCTCGTCGAAAAAATCTCCTCATTCTAATTTTGCATTATTTAATGGAGGAAGGGTATGATTTTTTAAATAGTGTTCTACGTTTGTGGGTTTGTGTGTGTGTCTGACCTCCCATAATGTGCCCTTCTGTCCTCTGTTGGGTGGATGGACAGTGTGGCCCTCTGTCTTGATGTAAGAAAGAGGTAAACTGCTATTACATATCTTGGCAGTTTACATTGCAAATTGTTTTACTTTCTGGAACAAAAATGTCCTATATAATTTAAAAATACTGTAGAGCAATCAGCAAAGGTTTTTTCGCTAGAGCTTATGCTTTTGTAATAAATAGAGTTGTGGACAAGTTAAAAATACCATGTACTTACTAATGCTATTGTTTGCTTTTTCTCTCAAAAATCAGAATAAGATAATGACTGTCAGTTCTTTGTTTTGTTTTGTTTTTTTAATTACCAGGTATGTCGATGCTGCAGATGCTTTGGAACAGGAGACAAAATTAAGTTTACGTGGCTTTGAAGTTTGTGACAACATTGATCTTGAGACAATTTTGATGGAATATGAAAGCTATTACTTTGTAAAATTTCAAAAGTATCCTAAAATTACCAAAAAGGTCCTGGACACTGGTATGTAGCTGTTTTCTAAAAAGAAAGCTTTTGTTTCTCAAAGCCTAAAATGTTTGTTAGCCTGATATACTCACCGCACTTCTTGCGTATGTCCGTGTTTAATGTTTGAACTTTCTTATAGTTACAGAGCTATAGTTCTAGCACATAGGACACAAGAACTGAGAGATGGGGCTTTCAGCCTTTCTACTCTTCCTTCTCTCTTTATGTAGAGGAACAAGAAGGTGATATTTTTCTGTCTTTTAAAAACTGCTTTGATATTGGAAAATGCTATGTAAGTGCAAAGTATTATGGCATAGGTATATTCACTTTCTTCTCATGGGGAGAGAATATTAAGTCTTTTTTCTATTTTGGATTTAATTTTTAAATTAAAATAAACCACTTAAATGAAACATTATAACTTATCTCATCCAAGCTAGTGCTTAAAAGTTTATCACCACTAGTCTCATTAACGATGTTTTTCACATTTTCATGTACTAAAGGTAATGTGCCAAACAAGTAATAGGTTTATTTGCTCCAAAGGACTTGAAGTCTGAGGTGTAAATGAATGATATAGAAGAAGGCAAATCAGAATATGAGCATTCTGTTCTGACCCCGAGAGCCTGAATGGTTTTGTACTTGAGCACAAAATGTGACTCACAGAAGCTATAAGAACAACTGTATAATAATCAGTTATGAAGAGCTTGAAGGGTACAGAAAACACCAACCTACCTATTTGTCTTGTAAGAAAAATATGACCATCAGAGAAGGGGATGATTGGCCAAGGAACATCTCTGAGCAGTTGTCATTGTTTCATATGGCTGCCAGCAACTTTGAAATCACGGGTAAATGAAACATTATATAAATATAACAAAATTACCTGTATAGGTGAAATGATTTTGAAAGGCAGTAAAGGTACTAGTCATCGTTATATTCATGGCGTGCTCATGTAGGAGATCAGTACTAGCTAGAAGCAAACATTATCTGCATGAAAGAGATTTACATCTAGAACTTACCGATTGGTGTTAATATTAAGAGGAACAGCCTTGCCGGACAAAACCAGAGGGATTTGTTATGAATCAAGAGGGGAAAATGTATTACAAAGCATTTGTCACATCATTCTTAGTCAAACTGAGTGGTTAGCCAAGGCTCGCTCCGTGATCCAAGTGAAAAAACAATTCCCCAAAAGCCACTCTTAGACACTCACAAGCTTTCAGTACCCATTTTTTTGGTCAGTAAAGCTACTCAGACATGGGGCACTCTGCCATTACCCAAGCCCAGAATTGCAACCATGCTGGCAGGGATGTATGATCCTTTTTCCCTGAAGCCTAAGCATCCTCCCTCCTGCATGTGTGTCTCTAGAGAAGCTGCTGCCTGGTTCTTTGTCACCTGCCTTAAGTTGTGCCCATGGTCAGATTGTGGTATGCGCAGGCCAAACAAAATGATTAGTGTGGTGCTGCTTCCCACTAAATTCTTCGTAATGCTCTCAGCAAGTCCTACAGAATCAACTCGTTTCCATGCTGAGTTGCAGTTTGCAGTGTTGTAGATGTCCCCACAGGATTACAAGTTTCACCTGAGGGCTCTGCTGCCTTTAAGGACACCGTTGTTCCCAAGCTTTTTCAGTGAAACAGCCGTTTGGGAAGGATTATTTTATGTAAATGTACGAGAATCTGAGTGGGAGAGCATTGTACGGAGAACACTGGTAGGAGATGTATTTTGGAACAACTAGGTGCATTCTAGTATGATACACACCCCTGGTTTTATGAGTTCACATCTGGGCTTTGTGAGTTTGATATTTTGTGAAAAAAACTCTGCTTTGACAGAAAATGTTTCAAATGGTGTAAGTGCAAAAAATAACATAGTTTGATAACCACCATTGCAATGTGGCATTTACGCTGTCTTGGTATGTTGAATGTGATAAAATTACTATTAAGAGGAGTAAAGCAAATTCTTAATTCCCAATTCAGCAGTGGAAAAAAAAACTGCATCAAATAAGCATTCTGTGTGATACATTACATTAGTTTATTGTACTTAATCTGATTTCTGGTAGTGTCCATTTTACTGTGAAAATTAAATTGATTTTAGAATGTAAGCAAAGACACCAAAGACTGAATGAGCCTAAAATTTAACAAGCCTGAAGCCAAACTGCTTTCTCGAGCATCAGTTAGTTTTCAAAACATTTTTGCAAGCTTGCTTTGCTTATGTTCCTGCTGTTCCTGTTTATGCATTGTTACTTCCAAGGTCATTAATGTGTGGTCAAAAATATTTTTGACAGGGGAGGAAAAAAAAACCAAGTTGCCTTTTTTCATATACTTAATTATTTTCCATTTTAACATTAATTTTGCCACAGCAGAAAATAAACAACAGCTAAGAACTGGAGGAAGACCAAGAAGGTAAGAGAAATGTGTGGGGTTTTTTTCTGGGCAGAAAATTTTCCTATAAAATATGCAGCGTGGTTAAGATAATCTTGTGATACCATAGGAATACTAAAGCTTAGAGTCATGCTGCTGTGTGGTGCATTTTTCTGCATCTTTTAGAGGAAAATAGAGACTTATTTCCCAAATGGAGATGCAGACAGTTTACAAAGTTTCTGCAGTGTGGATAAGGTAGGGTGGTGTGTTTGAAAGCAGTGAGCATTGAACTTTGATGTGATTGAAATTAATGCCTTAACTTCAGTGGGAGCAAAGTTTTGAAGACTCTGCCTTTTAATCTTTTGGTATTTTGAAAGAAAAAATAAATTGTGAAAGCCTTTCAAGATAACTTTTTTTTTTTAATTCTAGGGCAGCAAGCTCTTCTCAGAATCTCCCAAGGCTCAAACATCAGACAGTGCAACGACCATTGTCAAAAACTTCACCTGGGAATACAACAGAATTTAAATCATCCACCAAGGACAGCCCCAAACAGGTTTAAACATGTTTTATCTTGGCAGCATTACCATTGAAATTAATGTGACTTTATTTTGAGAGGCAGCAAGACTATGTAAGTTACACAATAATACTGTAACTAATGGGGTTTACTAATTATGTAATTTAAGGATTATAGATGCAAGGCTTCAGGAGTGTATGCTTTCTGCCTGTGAGTTGGGGAGCAAGTCAAAGGCAAAAATTAGAGGAAAAGGAGTCATAGAATCCAGCCTATACTGAAAGCAACCAGAGTTTTCCCATTAACACCAGCAGATTCATCCTTTAGTGCCAGAAGCCAGACAAAGTAAGTAGAAAGTCTGGTGTCAGCTGTAAGCATCTTCACAGAACATAAGGTGTTTGAGATTGTGGGAGTAATTTGGCGCTGTAATTTTCAGTTTTGTGAGTCTCATTTTGGTAAGATTGCTGTGAAAGCTACTTTATTACCACCCCTTACAGAGGAGGGAGCAGGAACAGCAGGTGGGTGGGCAAGCACTGTGTTTGTTACAGCTTTTGAGGAACTGTGTGAAGGAGAGCCTCTTTATTTTTAAGTCCTTGTTCATATTCCTGCATAGGCTGGATCTCATCTCTGACCAGTTCTCTCACCCTTTAAAAAAATTAGCTTTTGGACACTAATGATTGCTATGAAGTGAATGTCAAAGTAACTTACAATCCTAAAATGGCTCCTCATTTCCGAGTTGACATGCTGTGCCTCATACTTGCCTGTTGTTTCTGCTATTCATAAGTATTTATTCTCATAGCTGTGTAAAATGCAGATTTCTGCAACTTAAAATGGAAGCTGTGCATGAAATAACTTGAATGCTGAGCTCTAGAGCCATAGCTTTCACCACTGCTGTCACCAGTCAGACTAAGTCTAACTATATGTACACCGGTGTTTGACAAATATGGGTCTACTGCTGCAACTTCTACGTAATGATACAGTTCATCTGGGCATGTATGAAGAGGTGGGATGATACTTGCAACTCACCTACTTGGCAACACGTGTTTTAAAACTGATTTTTCCTTAGAATAATGACAGTGCAGTTACTCTGGAGCAGTCTGACTTTGGCTTAAGCATCTCAGCAATCAACAAAACTGGAGGAGACAGCACTCACCCAAGAAGGGTTGGTAGAAACCTAGTGTGTGATTTATGATAGAAATCTCTATGTAGAAAAAACACATGAAGGTTTTTTTCACAAATATCGAATGTGAGCTTTTTGTGTCTATTTTTATATAAAATGTTCCTGTATAATGAGCTGAGAGGTCAATTTTATGATTTCGGCAGTAATTCTTTGCATAACAGGCTCTTCTTGCATTAAATAGTATTTCAAACATTATCAAGAAGGAAAAGTATTTCTGTTTTTAAAACCCAGTGGCAATAGCTAAAATTGAAGATAAATTTCAAATTCCTGAAAACCCAGTGGCAATAGCTAAAATTGAAGATAAATTTCAAATTCCTGAATGAGATGATAAAAGGCTCTGCAGTTAAATTGTTGCACTGATTGAGGAGCTGTGCGTTCTTTTCCCATTGCTACCGCAGATTCTGTGGTCAGTTTTTGCTGTATTTAGGACTGTATGTGCAGTAAGGGAACCCATTGCTGTAATGGCAAGCAAAATTTAGCCCAATGCAGTTTTAACAGTAGGCTTTACCGTCACGGTAGCTCTATGACAACATTATTTTCTCCTTTAGGGACAAGTAATTGACTTCCATGGGACAATTCAGGATGCTGGCAAAGTATCATCAAATGGAATAGCCTTGAATAGCCTTAATTGTGATCCAGATCCATCAGTAAGTGTTTCTGTTCATATTTCTATCCAATTAATATGAATATCAGTTTTACATAACCAGGAACAAAATGAAATACCACAATGATGATGTCTTTGTTCCCAAGTGCTAAAAAAGGGCTTAGATTTCCAAGTGGTGTATTTCCTTCTTTAATGGACAGTCATACTTGGTACTGGTCTAATTTGTTGACAGTTGTTTACTCTTTGAACATGAAAGTAGGCAACAAATACAAATGATACCTCATGATTAACAAAAAGAAAATAATTGCAGAAATCTACAGAACTTCTGAGAGTGAAATCTGGTTCCTTTGAATTCAGTGTGTTATTTAGCGTTCACCTCAGCTGAGACAAGAACAGAGTTGATTGAAATAGTTGAGATAGAAACTCAATAGTTGAGATAGTTGATAGAAATTTTCAGTAATCACTCCTTGACACACCATAGCTTCTCAGATAGCGCATCCAACTTCTTGGTGCCAGTGTACCTGGCAACTGCTACGCTTGAAGAGACTTTCGAAACAGAGAATGTGACAATGCAGAGACCCATAGTTACATTTTCCACTCTTAATTTATGTAGGGCATGTTTAGAACTACATGTGCAGTAAGAGAGCTGCTCATTTTAATGTTAATTCAGGATTAGATTCTGTCAGATGAAAAGAGGAGTTACTGCAAATATGGCTTCCTTCAAAATCTTTAGTATTATAAATATTTTTACAGCTTTAAACATTGATATTATTATGGTGTATCAGGTTTTTTGAAACTATTTCATAGTTCATCTGTTTAAAAATAATTGAAGTCTGACAAGAACTTATGTTTGTCTTTTTAGGAACGATTATTGAAACCCCTTAGTGCTTTTATTGGCGTGACTGGTGAGATGAGAGAACTTGCAACGGTTGTAAGCAAAGTAAGATCAGATCTCCGTTTTGGTTGTGTAGAGATCTTGGTTATCTTTGTCATCTGAGAATGCTGTCTCTTGCTTTTTACTCTCACTGATGGTGCTTATTCTTGAATGTGCAAGCCATTTTTCTTATCATGCAACTCCCAAAAATTAATTTATTTATATGTAACGATGTTTCTTTATGATACACAATGAGAGGAAGTAATTAAGACAGTTCCTTTCTAATGGGGAACATGTTAATCTACTCATGCTGTACTCATGAGACTGTCATAGCTTTTCCCTTTGCTCCTATTGCTACAGAAAACGTACAATAGTTTACTGAAAAGAGAGATTTAAATATATTAGCTAGTAGCAACTATTATCTAACGTATTATCTAACTGATCAAATGGTGGGAAAAATCTTGATTCAACTCTCTGGGTGCAGTTTCCGTCCAAGGCATTGGGCTGCACTGCGTGTGGATGGTGTGCCAGTATCGCAGCAATATCCTGATTCTGAGTGCATCCACTAGATACCATGTACCAAAATTATTAAACCCTGATATTCCCACATTCTTTTTAATACCAGTCCCGTGCATTGCATTGCGCTGCCTGCATCATCTTTTCTCGCTTGGCGCAGCTGAGAGATGCTCATACTGTAGGCCCTGGAAGCAGTGCCCTTCCCTCATCCCAGCACAGGAGCTGCGTGGGCAGCATCACTAATACACTGCATCCCAGGGCAGACTGGGGATTCTTCCAGGATGGGCAGTTTGACACCTGGAGGGAATCCCAACATGCTCAGCACCCTTTCATTTCCCTCGTGGGTTGAGATGCAGTCTAGTAAACAGGCCCTTGAGCTACTGGGGATCAGTGGCTACGAAGCGGGTAAATGCTTTGCATGCATCACCTCTCAAACCCTGCTGGACACTTCTCCACAAGGCTTCATAGTATTACAATATTTGATAGTGGTGTGACTCTTTCTGGTTATAATCATCAGCAATGGTATCAACCGTTGCTCTCACATATGTAAAATCAGCTGTTTTAAAAAGCCTGGAAGGCTTTTGCTGACTGATATTCGTAGCCGTGTATGGCCCAAATTCTCGATCTGCAAGTTTTGCATTTGCACTTTAGTGGAACTGAAGCCTAAGAAATTTCCAGCCTTAAAGTAAGAAAATTCTCATTAATTTCAATTCCAGTCTGGTTTTTAATTTATGGCTAACCTTTAAAATAGTGTTGTTCTTGCCACTACTTTAGCGAAAAGCAATAGGGTTTCTTTAGCCTTCATTATGGTATGTTTTTTAAATTGTGCTGGTATGTTCGTAGTTGCTATGGTAATCAACACTGTGTAAATCAATAAAAATAAATAGCATGTGTATCTATTTCACAACACAATCTAATTTAATTTGGAAACAGTTATAGAAGTCTCTACTTAGTATCATAACTCTGATTCATCTTAATTTGCTGTTAATAGAAAGGGAAAGTGTAATCTACTCTATATCAAAAAATTTTCTAATTGTATCAAATCAAATTTTCCCCTTGGATATAAGCACATAATTTTTCTTCAGTCTCTGGGGACTGCCTGTTTTTATTGGAAAGCAGAATTTATACCAAGTATTTGTACTGAGGATATGATATTTCCTGCAGAACAATTAATCTCTGGAATGCAAAGCCACCAAATATTACTAAGGCAAATGGAAAGATTCATAGAAGATTTGGAAAGTTTGATGAATTAAATGAAATTAATCTACTGAGTGCTTCAGGGCATAGACTAATTACTGACTATCTTTTGATAGATGCTTAGGGGAAAATTTTCCTCCTGTTAGAGAGTTTCTCACAACTTTTCTTGCAGCATATCAAATCTTGCATAGTGTGGAATAAATAGCAATTTTTCACTGTTACTTATAACATACGTAATAGGTGCAGCCATAAAGTTACTGAGCATCAAATTTCAAACAAACAAAAGCATTTTCACATTGCACATGATTAAACTGTGGAACTCATTACTACAGAATAAGCATGTTCAAAAAAGAGAGGTGAGAGATTCACTAAAGGATGTCAAAGAGTGCTTGAACTCAAAGACTAAGATGTAATTTTAATTATCGCAGTCCTTTGGTTGCAGCTTTTGGTGGATGTAAATATGAACCAGTGTGTCACTCCTAATCCTTATACTTTTTTTTTTTTCAACATCCGATACGTGCTGACATCGAAGACAACATATTAGGGTTGGTCAACCTTCATGTTATGATAGCTCTTCATATGTTAGTTGGTTACTAAAACCAACTAACAGAAAACAGATCTGAGAGAGAGATCTGCTCAGCATATACATTTGGCAGTGTATACGCTCTTAGGGAAACTAGGACCTTGAGAGGAAGAAAAGCCCCATTTTAGGAGCTCTATAGAAATAATTGCTGTGTATGCTTTCTTCTTGGGAGGTCCCTAGTACGTAAGGTTAAATAATACAGTTTGTATAACTTAATAGCACTCTTATTTTATAACCGAGTTGATCCTTTTACTTTCCCAGAGGTCTTTATTGTAGTGCAGAAGAACTTTTACTAACAGGATGCGATGTATGTTGCAGGACATTTATCTCCATAATCCAAACGTGAAGTGGGATGATATTATTGGACTGGATGCAGCTAAAAGGCTAGTCAAGGAAGCAGTTGTTTATCCCATAAGGGTAAGGCGCTAAACAGTTTTCAGAAAACCAGTGTTGGGCTCGTTAGCATTTTCTTTGTAATTATGGTGGTGGTTTAGAGTTCTCACTGTTTCTATGCTTTTGTTCATGTGTCCTGGTTTCAGCCAGGATAGAGCTGGTTTTCTTCACAGAAGCTAGTGTGAGACTGTGTTTTGGATTTGGGATGAGGAACTGTTGATAATGTGCTGATGTTTTGGGTTGTTGCTGAGCCGTCAAGGACAGTCCAGCTTCTTGTTAGAACGCCTCCAGTGATGGAGATGACTCCACCATCTCCCTGGGCAGCCTGTTGCAGTACTTGACCACTCTCTCACTAAAGAAATTCTTCCTAATATCCAGTCTAAACCTCCCCTGGTGCAACTTGAGGCCATTTCCTCTCGTTCTATCACTTCCTACTTGGGAGAAGAGACCAACACCCACCTCACCACAACCCCCTTTCAGGTAGTTGTAGGGAGCGATGAGGACTCACCTCAGCTTCCTCTTCTCCAGACTGAACACCCCCAGTTCCCTCAGCCGCTCCTCATCAGACTTGTGCTCCAGACCCCTCACCAGCTTCGTTACCCTTTTCTGGACACGCTCCAGCACCTCAACGTCCTTCTTGTAGTGAGGGGCCCAACACTGAACGCAGGATTCGAGGTGCGGCCTCACCAGTGCCGAGTACAGGGGCACAATCACTGCCCTGCTCCTGCTGGCCACACTAATGCCGATACAGGCCAGGGTGCTGTTGGCCTTCTTGGCCACCTGGGCACACTGCTGGCTCATGTTCAGCTGTCTATCAAGTAGTACCCCCATATATTACATTGTTTCGGAGGGATTTTACCCCCGCTCTGCAAATTTCTTAGGTTTCCTAAATGTGTTGGGAGCAGTGGAGGTAGGACTTAGAATCCCTTGCATTTTGTTATAGATTATACATTTTTAATCCATTACTTTTCTGTTTCCACAGTACCCCCAGCTGTTTACTGGCATTCTGTCTCCTTGGAAAGGATTATTGCTGTATGGACCACCAGGTATGGAAAGCTGTATGCCATAAACCGTATACCATGCCTGTTTCTTTATCACTGCTTCTGGCTTTGTCCCATGGATAAGTCATTGATGCTAATTAGATCAAATGTGTTAAGAACAAACATGTTTTGTAGTGTGAAATAAAAGGAGACAATGTTGGATGATTACGTCTGACACTCAAACCCCTCTGTTTGCCTTTCTCACAATCTTTTACTATTTCTACACCTGAATCTTCCAAAAACAGTACTTATACTAACCATTCAGAGAAGTGAGAACTCAGATCACTGTTTTTACTCACCTTGGAACATATTAATCAAGTTTGGCTTGACCTGATCTTATGAAATGTGAATAAATCTGGCATGGACTCACCTTCTTAAGGAAAATGTCCTTCCTTTCTTCTGCATTTGGGAGCTGTTTTGGTAATGGGGTGGAAGCTTTGCCCTCTGCTGTGCTAGCTGGATGTCTTCCATGTCAGCATAGCTTTGCTGCTTCTTCTGCTTCACATTGACACAAACACTATCACGATGAGTGTGGCTGGGCAGGGACAGAGGGCACAAATACCGCCTGAGCCAGGTCGCAAAGGCTGTCGCTGCAGTAAAGTCAGTTTGTTCCTGTGAATGTTTAGATGTACTTGCAACAGAAGGCATCTGACCATTTCAGCATGTAGTACTTTAGAATTTGGGGAATGCCTTTGCAGTGCTGTATTACCTGAGTTTCTCCATATGATCCTGGAGGGGCCAAAAAATACTCAGAGGGCTGGAACCCTTCTGCTGGGAGGACAGGCTGGGAGAGCTGGCGGGGTTCAGCCTGGAGCAGAGAAGGCTCCGGTGAGACCTTCTTGCAGCCTGCCAGGACTTAAAGGGAGCTTAGGAGAAAGATGGGGACAGACTTTTTAGCAGGGCCTGTTGCCGTAGGACAAGGGGTGATGGCTTTAAACTAAAAGAGGGCAGATTTAGACTAGGTATAAGGAAGAAATTTTTCACACTGAGGGTGGTGAAACCCTGGCCCAGGTTGCCCAGAGAGGTGGTAGATGCCCCATCCCTAGAAACATCCCAGGTCAGGCTGGACGGGGCTCTGAGCAACCTGCTCTGGTTGCAGATGTCCCTGCTCACTGCAGGGGGGCTGGACTAGATGGCCTTGAAAGGTCCCTTCCCACCCAAACCATTCTATGATTCTATGACTTTCTCTATTTTAGTGTTTTTTATCTGACTGATAATAGGATGAGGGGAATTATTCAAACATTCTGTCTGGTAGAAAAGGACCTGGGGGTGCTGGTTGACAGCTGGCTGAACATGAGCCAGCAGTGTGCCCAGGTGGCCAAGAAGGCCAACGGCATCCTGGCCTGTATCAGAAATAGTGTGGCCAGCAGGACTAGGGGAGTGATTGTCCCCCTGTACTCTGCACTGGTGCGGCCGCACCTCAAATCTTGTGTTCAGTTTTGGGCTCCTCACTACAAGAAGGATGTTGAGGTGCTGGAGTGTGTCCAGAGAAGGGCAACGAAGCTGGTGAGGGGTCTGGAGCACAAGTCCGATGAGGAGCGGCTGAGGGAACTGGGGTTGTTCAGTCTGGAGAAGAGGAGGCTGAGGGGAGACCTCATCGCTCCCTACAACTACCTGAAAGGTAGTGAGAGGTTGTGGTGAGATGGATGTTGGTCTCTTCTCCCAAGTAGGAAGTGATAGAACAAGAGGAAATGGCCTCAAGTTGCACCAGGGGAGGTTTAGACTGGATATTAGGAAGAATTTCTTTAGTGAGAGAGTGGTCAAGTACTGCAACAGGCTGCCCAGGGAGATGGTGGAGTCATCTCCGTCACTGGAGGCGTTCAAATAAATGTGTAGACGTGGCACTTCGGGATGTGGTTTAGTGGGCATGGTGGCGTTGGGTTGATGGTTAGACTTGATGATCTTAGAGGTCTTTTCCAACATTAATGTTTTTAAGAGTCTGTGATTTGCATTGTATTTCTTTAGAGAGTTAATTACTTCAACGCTGTTGTTTGTAGGTACTGGAAAAACTTTGCTTGCTAAGGCTGTTGCCACAGAATGCAATACAACCTTTTTCAACATATCAGCATCCACCATTGTCAGCAAATGGAGGGGTGATTCAGAAAAACTTGTCCGGGTAAGAATTATTATCTTATTCGTTATACTTTAAGGAACATCAGGTTCCCACTTAAAGAAGTGGGAGTTAACTGGAGTTAAACAGAGAAGTGGGAAGTGAGTATTCCTCTGATACTCATAATCTTTCCCATCTTGGACAAAACATGTAACTCTGTATCTAGTTCTTAAAATAGGAATAATATCAGTTCTGCAGAAGCCTCACAATGGATTCTTGCTGTGGAATTTTAGTTCTCTAATGTAAGATGAAGCAGACGTCCTGAAGGCAGCAAAGATTTTCAACTCGCTGAATAAGAGACAGGCAAGCAGCGTTCCTAACTAAAAAAGCTGTTTGCTTAGTGGTGCCTTCAAAGTGCTTCATATCCTTTCTGCAAGGCTCAGCTCTTAGGCTCCCTACAAGATGTTACTTAGATTCCCAATTTCCCTACTATTCTTAATCTTCAGGGCACAGAATTGGCAAAGAATTCCCTTGTCACAAAGATCTTGCAGCCAAACACAGATGTAATGTTGTTTTAAGGAAGGTAGTTTGATGGTAAATGGCTAAATGTATTTTTGCATATAGACTAGCAAGTAGCATGCATGGCTTAACTGTGGTACAAAAAAATTCAGGGATTCAGGTGTAGCGTCCTTGCCCTAAGGTGCCCATCCTAATCGCTCCATAACGTCCACCATTTCAGTGTCAGAAATCCACAAGCTCTTAGCTTTCCTTTACGCTCACCTCTTTGGTTACGCTTCAGATAGATACAGAGCTCGTGAAAATGAATAATCATAACAGATTGCACTTGGCAAATGGCATTACAAGCATCGTTAATCTCTCTTGAAATTTAGCCTATGTCTACAACATAATTATTCTTCATGTGTTCTTTGTCCTTTAAAATGGCACACTTTTCTTCTGACATTCACCTCCTATGTTACTGATCCTCTTGACGTCTGTCTCTGTAGCTTCCTAGGAGTTTCCCTTCTGGCAGGAGAAGGGATAGGACAGTCTGGTTTTTGACACCACTATCCAAAAGAGTTCTTGTGAACATGCTGCAGCATTTGCAATGATACTGAATTTGTGGCATTTCACCCTTAGTTGAGTTTTTGGCAGAACCCAGAAATGAAATAAGAATGTAGATTGGGACAACTCTAAGATAAGTATTGTGTGAATTTATATCCTAAAATGACATGAGGCTGGTGCAGTTTTTTTCTGAAGTTGTGTGAAATATATGTGGGTATTGTGCTTATTTGGAGGAATGTCCACTCATCCTGTTTTCCTCAGTTCTCAGCTCTATTGGTGTCATTTTGTATTTTTGATTTGTAGTAAAATTGTAGACTGCAAACTGTCAGCACCTTATGCATGAGACCAGTGGTAGCAGATGTATGAGCAGAACTGATACAGCATTCAATTTTTGTTTCAACCATCTTGGAAAAGCCACGCCTGTGGCAAGAGTATTATATAATCCAGTGTTCTACTTAATTGCAAACTTTTGCTTCCTTAAGCAGTACTAATTACAACGCTGGTCATGGGCTACTTGTGACTCTGGGCAAATAATTTGAACCCTGTGTTTCATACCCAACGTATAGAAAATAATATATTATTTTTTAAAAATTTATTTTAAGTGTTCAGATTAAAAAGTGCTGGATTAATATGTATTGTTAGTGATATTTATTTAAAAACTCAAAGAACACTTCACTGAGGAAGAACCGACAGCATGTTCTTACTGCTAATATAAGCCTCTCCATGTTTACAGAAAAATAGATGAAACTTCTTTCTCAAAAGGACAGACCCAGATTTTATGTCAGCTTAATAGTCCATGTTTTAATCTTGATTGTTTAAGCAGTTTATGTTTGTTTTCACCAGGAAAAAGAAAATAACTGCTTGATTCTTATCAAGAGAATCTGTCCATTTTCTTTCATTATGGTTCAGCTGACTTTTAATATTTTTTTTCCCCTCAAATCCTTATTTAAAAAACTGCAAATGGAGCAACAACAAGACGATGTTTAATCTCTGATAACAATTTAAGAGTTCCCAGAATCCTCTGATGGATCATTTTCTTCTATCCCATTATTCGCAGGGTACTCTGATAGGATTTAGCCAGAAAGATTTACATATAAAGACAGGATTACAAGCCTGTGTTCTTTGTATCTCTTTTACAAACCTTTCAGAATTTGAGAGGATTCAGGGACCCTCAGCCTATCCAGAGCTTTCTCCCAGCAGATAGCCCTTTTTGTCCTGGAAGTTTTAGAATGTGGGTGCTGTTATTTATCTTCTGTGCCAGTGGCCCTTAGTGCTTTTTTGTGTTAGTTTTCGTGTTAATCTCTTCTATCACCTTTACTCTTCTCTCTAAACAGGTGTTATTTGAGCTTGCCCGGTACCATGCTCCTTCCACAATTTTCTTGGATGAGCTGGAGTCAGTTATGAGTCAGAGAGGCACTGCTTCTGGGTAACTGATGAGACCACTTCCTGCGGCTTTAGGAGAATATTTGTCCCCCTTTTACTGCATCTTTTCAATAGTGTGTGTGTTCAGGTGCTGATTGATCTTTAATCATGCAGTCTACCTGTTAGAAACCAATCTTAGCTAAACTAAAGCTTGAGGCTACTCTATAAAACTTCAACAGCAGCATGACTGGACCCCTGAAAGACTTGTCTTATAGATTTTATTGACATTATAATTACTTTGAGTGATAACAGTAATTTTCATGACTTTTTTTATTAAGGCGGGGGGGTGTGTATTCTGTTGTCCACTTCAGGAGCTTCACAGTGTGTTCCTGGCAGAATGCCTAGCAGCTCCAAAAGTATCGCTTCACGCAAGCTTTGCATACGCTGCAGGGCTTTAAAGAGTAAGACGTAGCGGTTGTTTCATTCACAGTAGATGAGATCAGTAGAGAAGCAAGCATGAAGGACAGGTTGTGTGAGGATTAGCAAGGGACTATGGATCCAGCAAGACTGAGAAGGAGGGAGGTACAAGAGTGTACAACCAATGGTGCTGTATTCAAAATGAGGGATTTGAAGTGGAAATAAAGGCTGTGGAGGGGGGAAACAACAGATGACTTGTTAGAGGCAAGTAAGAAGCAGCTGATTTTGTGGCACTTTAGACAGGCTTAGGCATAGCAGGGTAAGAAGGACGTGTGGAAAGGTACATGGTGGAATGGCATTTTCATTAATGGGAGAGATTTTGGTGCCATTGTCAGGACTTCCAGATGCAGGAGTGGGAGGATGTTATTATTGTCATTCCATGGTGTAGACATTTTATAGTTAAAAACCGATTGAAAAGGTTAGGGAAGAGGCAGACGCAGGAGAAATATAAATTATAAAATATAATATATATAAAAATTATAACCATTAGGAGCCCATTACAGTGGGGTTTATGTACTGTAAATTATATGCTCAGAAAGGTGCATAAATAGAATGTGCCATATCGTAAAGATACAACCTGTAATAATTGTCAGTTAATAGCTATAAATTATGGGCCAAATCTTGCCTTAATATATATTTTTAAAAGCTCTCATTAGCATCACTGGATTATATATTTTAATAAGGATTTTAATCTAAGATTATGTCATTATTTTTACATAGCCTTATTAAATATTGACATAGCACTGATGTGTGGATGCCTTTGCAGAAATAAGCCATTAAACCTGAATTGTAGCTCTTGCCATCTAAGGCCCTGATGTTTTCTCTGGGTTTGATCCAGGAGTTTCCAAGAACTCCACATCTGGGACCAAGAGTTCAAATTGGTTTCCTGCAAAATTGGTTTCCTGCAAAATTGGTTACCTGGATCAGGGCCAGAATTGTTAGCACTTTGCTTAAGTTCCTCTTCTCTTTTGGAGGAAGGATCCTTTCTCTGTCCCATTTTTAAATTCATTTCAATATGGCATATTTTTGTGTTTGCTTTTGATAGAACATTTTGCAAAATATCGAATTCAGTAGTAGGTGTATCTTCTTGTGGCCACTTAACATTCACTCACAGAAAAATGCTAGCAGTCGCCCAGAATAGGTGGGTGTGTTAGTTATTTAATGGCAACTATCGCAATAAAAATTCTCTTATATAGATCAATCAATCAAAGCCTTAGCTGTTTTCCAGTAAACGTCAATGTTGCATGGAGATTAATATGTGGAAAAAAATAAAAACAATTATTTTCTTGGGATTCAGTAATAGTGAATTCTCCTCACTTTAATGCACTGAAAGTAGTCCATTTAAGTAATCATTAGAAAGCTTGATTTTAATGCTTAGATGTTAGCTAATGGAGCTTAATCATGCTTTGAACTGGGGCAAAACTGTGACAAGGGCTCAGTTGCTGTGAATGACACTGTATAAATAAAGATGATTACTTTAATGCACTGAGCAAATAATATTTCTCTGAATCTTGGTAGTGGTGAACATGAAGGAAGTCGGCGGATGAAAACAGAATTACTGGTGCAGATGGATGGCTTGGCCCGATCTGATGATCTTGTATTTGTTTTAGCAGCTTCCAATCTGCCATGGTAAGAGATCCAGAGAGTACATTTTGAATACATTTGCATGAGCTTCTAAGCACAGATAAAGATTTTATTTAGACTTTTGCAGAAAAGCCTTGATATTTGGTTAAAGCATTTAAAGATTAATTTGGAGCTTTTACTTTTAAAGTCTACAATTCTTGCTATTTGTGCCACATGAGAATAATCCGTAATAAAGTCAACATATGCTGGTGCTACCAGCTGCTAATATTTAAAATGGAGTATTTGACTTTACAGGCAAGTTATTTACTATGTTTAAGCTAAGAAGGGTTTCGGCCTGGAACTGTAAGGTGCTTAAAACATCTAGTGCTTAGAAGGATACTCCATAAATAGGAATGCTGGATTTTATTGGTATCAAACGTGACTTTTAAAAGTGGAGGGACAAAATTCTGCAGTTTCTTTAATGTAATTTACAATAGAAGAATAAACAGTTTAAGACTGGAACTAGGGCACTTCATCATCTTGGTTCTCAAAATGGACGGGACATGTACGGAGAACAAGACAGACAGGAAAGGATGAGGTAGGGAGGTAACGTTTCTAGTGTGACAACCGCAGATGCTGGGGGGAGTCTGACGGGCACTGGAAAACGGCCAGCTCGTGCGTTCCTTGAATACCATCTCCCATGACCGCTGTCAGAGCCAGCATGTTGATCTAGCGTGATCATTAATCTGAACTAGTGTAGCATATCTTTTTCTTTAATATAAAACATTATCAAATGGTTGCAAATGGTATATGGAGAAGACAACAGGTTTGGTTAAGCACAGCTATTTTTAACAGTCCAATTTGTAGCTCACTGATCATTTCCCGGAGTAGAAGCCAAACACCTCTACAGGGAATTGAAGCATGCTGATGGTGGGCTTGTTTTTGAAGTTAGTTTTCACAGGTCTTGAACTAGTCTCTGGATTTCTGCCTGCCCTGAGATTCCCCCTGTCCCTGGGCTACCGACCCATGAGGTCTTCAGCAGAACATCTTTTCCTGCTGAGAAATCCGTGTGCTGAAAGCAGAGAGGGGAACCTCAGCAAAGTAAACTGTGGAAATTATCTGGAGCCATACAGTGTTTCCTGCATGATGAACAAAAGGGTGTTTTAGCCCAGTCCATCATCTTTTGTGAACTTTGTGGGCAGTGTTCACATCATATAATTTTGGCACCTAAGGTAGAAGGCAAGTTTCCCTTGCTATGAGACAGTCAACAGCAAAACAACAGATGCAGCAACTCAGAGCAATTGAGACACCCACACAGGGGTCGGTGCTGTTTAGCATCGTCATCGATGACTTGGACGATGGGACGGAGTGCACCCTCAGCAAGTCTGCAGATACACAAAACTGGGAGGAGCAGTTGATAGAAGGTCATGCTGCCATTCCAAGGAACCTCTACCAGCTGGAGGAATGAGCCCACAGGAATCTCGGGAAAGCTCCAAGTGCAGGTGATCAAACATTGGCACAGGTTGCTCAGGGAGATTGTGGAGTCTCTGTCCTTGGAGATGCTCAAAACCTGACTGGATATGGCCCTGAGCAACCTGCTCTGGCTGACCTTGATTTGAACAGGGGGTTAGATTAAATGGTCTCCAAGAGATGCCTTACAACCTCAGCCATTCTGTGATGCTGTAAATCAAAGCAGGGGCCTAATCTAGGTACTGTGAGAGTAATTCAAAGTATTTATCTCTTCTGAATGTAAAAAAGCCCAAGGGGAGTCATCTTTTAAGTTAGGCATAGTTACTGCTTAAAAACAGGCAGTGTGTTACCCCTCAGTATCCCTCATTAAAATCAGATAAATCAAAATAAATACCTAAGAAGTCACTTGAGACTTACACAGTTCTCTGATGTAAAGGCTGGAGTTTCTGTCCACCACAGGAAGAGATCCAGTCTGCCTCCTTCTACAAGCCTGTCTTTCCCTCTACATTTTATTTCCTAATGCAAAACCTTACGTTTCTCATCCAGTCAAGGAAGGATGGTTCTGAGAGCCACCAGGCAGACATCTCGCCTGCTGAAATTCAAGTGCCAAAGAAGCTTTCATCTGCCTCGCTCTATGGCCTGCTTCAGGCTCTTTAACTAGGAGAATGGCTATGTGGGCACCTAAAATTTACGTAGAAATTACATGTACGAGTTAGACTAGTTTGTATCCTGGCCCAACAGTGTGAGTACAAAGCCATCACTGTCTTTTATAGCCATAATAGTGGAGTCTGTGTGTTGGTTTGGGGGATGTATGCCTTGGAAAAACTCACAAATTTAAATCAGTACAAAATCCACCCCATTTTGTATTACAGCATCTACGTGAAAGGAACTGAACAGAATTTAATTATGTTCCAGTTGTGTAAGAAAATGCTGAAAAATAAATAGCTACTGTGTGTGTGAGCAGTTACATTTGAAAGAGAATTAATACTTTAATAACCCATTCATCTCCTTATAGTTCATTAGTAATATACAATAAATGCTTATGTTATTGTAGCATCATTACCCTTTTAGAAAGAGAAACTCTGAGCAATGCATTGCACCTTTCCGTGGTCTCTTAAATTACCCTGTGAGTAGCTAAGCTTCACATGTAGTGCTGCAGCATGGCAGTATTAAAAGGGTTCGGATGTCTTTAGAGGATCCATGTCTTTCTACTCTTGTACACCAGCTTGAAACGGAAAATTGGGTACTTGAAACCCACTGAGGAAGAGTTCAGAGATAGCAACTGGTCTGAAGGTCGCCGACTGGCTGGTGCTGGGTCTCGGGATCTTGGAGATGTGTTAATGTATGCATGAGGCGGCCTTTCTCTGGATGCTTCTGCAGAAAAGAGATTCCTGCGTGTGTCTCGTTAACATGTGTCTGCCTTATGCAACCGATAAACTTTTTCTGGAAAGTCATGCAAAAACTACAGAATAGAGTTTTGAGTGTTTTACACATTGGATTTTGGACCATTTTGCAATGCTGATGTGCTAATTTCTGCAAAATTGCTTCTGTGAAACATCAAAAAAATGACATGGCTTTTTTTAAGGTAGGTCCAAAATGACAAAACTTCTGTTTTGGGGGAACTGCTCCCACAGAAAGCTGACAATCTGTGTTGGTACGAGGGTGACAGCTGAGACATTGTGAGAAGCCAGCTCTCACTTTTGAAAGTTTTGTACCTGAGGGCTTAGAATTTCCCTTTGGATTTTCTCAACATTGCTCATGGGCAGGTCAGATTTTGCCCTCTCTTAAGCAAGTCCAGCCTATGAGTGTAATGACTAGGTTGTCTGCCAGAAATGTGCCTCCTGTGGAGAACGTGCTTTAAGATGTGGCTGAGGATATGCTTAGAAAGGTGTTTTAGTGGGTTGGAAAGCTCGTGAAAGCCATGAGCATCTCACATGGTCATTGAGACTCACAGCCTCGAGGAATTTGGGAGTGTGTGCTTTGAACATCCTTTAAGATCTCAACTATATGTTTACAACTTATTTTTATGTGTATTAGGCAACGTTCAGTTTAAGACCCAGACTGCAGCTGCACAGGGATGTTTCATAACAAAATTTCAAATTACCTAGTACTACAGTCCGAGGCTGTGGCTTCACAGCACAGCCCTTTGTTCTTGCAAACGTTTGGTATTAAGCTGGATTTCAAGAGATTTGTTTAACTCGGATATTTATTGATCACAAAAAAAAATTAGTACCAAGATGCTTTTAGATCAATGAAAAGAAGCCTAAACTGAGCTCTTTGCGCTGTCCTGAGCTGCATTGCAGCTATTGATCTTCCTCTTCAGCTAGTGCTTGCTGCCCAGCCTTGCTTCCTGCGACTCATCAGCAAGGCACTTTCTATTGACAAATTACTTGTTGAAATGATTCAACATAATTAAAGAAAGGCCTCGTTAGTGAAGAAATAAAGTGATCCTTAACCACGTAGTGAATGTTTCCTAATGTATTAGTGTATTTAATTCGACTTCCATTGCAGTGCTGCTTTCTTCTCCCTCCCCAGCCTCACGGTGGGTGAAGGTTTGGTGCAGGCTGATAGAGTCTTCCCTCTGTCCAAGTTCACTTCTGTTGGAGCTGTGAGCACATGGCCAAGATGAGCTCTAGGAGAGGTGGGTTGTGAAAGCCAAATCACATCTGGGATCACGTTGTAGTGAGGCCTTTCCTTCGCTCTCAGCAGTGCACGGTGTGTACGGTGGAGGAGAGCGAGGAAGGAGAGCAGAGGAGGATGATGCGGGGAAGCCCTAAGAGGAGCAGGAGAAGACACGGAGTGAGAACAAGCCCTCAGCTTGCAGCGGCTCTGCCCAGGCCATCTGCACAGAAGGATGGGAGGTGGGGAGGATGAGAAGCTCACTCTTTCTTGGTGCCTTTTCCTCCAGAGCACTACAGTGATGATGGCACTAGGCAGGGATTAATTACAGACCAGTCAGCCCTTGTTGCTGTTTCTGGGTTCACCTCTGGAGTTGTTGAGGTCTTTTAATTTCTCTCTAAAAAGCATTTGTTACCCTTCTTCCTTCTGGAAATGAAAATAGGTGTTTGTCTTGTTTTATTTTTGTGAAATTTGGGAGTGATAACATGGCATGATGCCTTGTGATGTCAACCTGGAGGATCTACAAAAAGTCACCCTCTTTCATAGGTCCAGCTTTGTGTATCTTTTCATGAGCATTTCTTAATACTTTTATTGGCTATTGTTTCAGAGAATATTTTGGTTGGCTCAGTGCTTATTATTCTATTCTGGTTAATGTCACTTAACCTTGCATTTGATCACTAACAAAACAATTTAGCAAATGACCTAAACGCTTAAGATAACAAAAAATATTATGTCTTTATTTTCCTCTTTAGCCAACAAGCAGGGTCACTGTAACCTTTCTGGATAAACAGAGCAATTTCTGTGTATGAAGGGACTTATTTACAGGACATGGCTTAGGGAGCTGCTGAAACTGTGATCTTGGGGGACACCCCAGGAGTGCTCTGAAGCAGGAGAAGTGATGGAAAATGTCATCATTTAGAGGATTTGTAGGGTATTTGCAGAGACTCTGGCTGTGATTGTCCTTTGCCTGCAAGGGTGGTTTAGAGTACCTGCATGGGCACCTCTAAAACCCCGAGAACTTTTGGCTTGTTTATGTGGAGGATGGTAATATGGGTAAATAAGAGCCAAGGGGTTGGTCAGCCAGAGATTAGTTACTTCCAGCCAAGCAAAACAATTTTGAGGAGAAGTTGAGCTGAAAAATACATTTGGAAGGAGAGTGGGGGCTAAAATGGTTTAAGTTCTGGGTGAGATCCTGTGAGAGAGGCATTGCACTGAATGTTGGACAACATCTTAAAGAGCCTAAAAATATCAATAATAATACCAGTATACTAACAGCAATTGATGAGCAAACTCTGGTATTTACTTCGGAGGCCTTGACTAGAAGTACCAGGATGGATCTGAGGGAATTCCTGTTGTCCTCAGAGTTCCTATTGATCTGGTTTTCTAATCTTTGCTTTCATTGCCCTTGGCTCGGCGCACATGGGACAAGCTCTCCCAAACCAAGAGGTCCTTTCTGGGGGGAGAGGTGCTTCTGCTCCCACTGAGCCAGGCATGGCTGGGTCTGTGGAAAAAACCTCAACAGGTACCTTTATGGGGATTTGGGAGCCCATTTTTTGTTTTCTTCATCCTGTGCTATGCCAGCAGGAAATGTTTGCTATTAAAATAAAGGACAAGTTGCCAAAGGTGACAGAAATAAGCTCTGCTGGTGTGCTACCGGTCTATCCTGAGCTGGCGGTTTGAGTTCCCTGTAAATTAAAGAGGGGTTTCATAGAAGAAGCGTTACTTGAATGTTGACTTTGCTGGCAAAAGGATTTCACTCAGGGCATCGGGAGTGGTAGAGGCAGGTTTATTTAAGTCTATCTATGGTCCCAGATTGCAGGCAGACTCCTCCAACAGCTGGCTCCTCCTGCTCAGCCGACAAGGGTGGAGCGGTGCTTAGGGCTCCTGTTTTTCTGTCTGCACAAGACACGCTGAAGTGTGTTTCCCCTTGATGAGAGTTTCTTGGCAGGTACGAGGACTGAATTACATTTTAAACTCAAATAACAAGTCTGTGACTGAATGGAGTCAGCAGAGAAATACTGGTACAGCACTTGGAAGGATAATAGTTCAGAGCAGCTCCTGGAAAACACTGGAGACTTATGAATGAGTAAATATTTTGTAGCAGCTCTTTCTTCTTGAAAATTGTATGGGTGATTGGGGTACCTGTAGACTGTTCCCGTAACACAAGTAACAAGGGATGAACTGGAGTAGGAATTTGTATTCAGTTGTTTGGTTGCGTTACTGTTGGATGCAAACAACTGAAAAGCACTTGGGAGAAAAAACTAGATTAAAACGAACTGTTTGGATGTGTGTCCGAGAAGAGCTGGTGTGTCGGGCATACCAGGACTCCTGACACTTGACAGAATCAGTGGCACTGGTAAGAAGGACTATTTCTAGATGGTGGTGAAGTGCATTGAGAAAGGAACAGAAACATTCATCTTTCTTTCAAGAAACATTTCACTTTCTTTTACTTGCTTTGTGCACCACAAGCAAGTAAAAATGAAGAGAAGTCCCATCTTTTGTGTTTTACCTTTTTCTTGTGGTTTTGGGGTTTGTTTTTTTTTAGGTAAAACACCTTTATCAGTACTATGTTGACAGCCTCATGGTTTTTGGCTCACTGACACATTTATCCAGCCTGTCGATCCTTCACATGATCCTTTTTATAAGGGTATTTTCCTTTGTAGCTGTATTATTTATCATTTGGATTGCAGGAGCAGTCTTAGACTGACATCTTGTTCTGCCATCAATATGGCCCTTGCATCCAAGACCTGTATTTTATACCTACTAAACATCCCTTACCAAGTAGCAATTAGTCTTGACAGTGCCCCAGACTGACAATTTGCTGTGTCGTCTTAATAGCAAAGGAAGAAGGGGAGAGGTGGTTAGTGATGAGACATGCTGCAGATGAGCACCAGAGCCAGGGAAGGTAACTACAACTTCTGATTGTTATTGTTAAACCTCATTGGCACAAGCCAGCGTATTGCTAACATACTGAACAGGAATACACTGGATAATTAATCTTTTTTTTTTTTTCCCCGAAAACTAGGCTGACACAGTTACAGGCAGGGTTCAAATGTCAGTCCTTGCAGCAAGGAGCTTGCTGTCAAAGTCATGTCTCCCCAGTGAGATGCGCCGAGACGACTGCTCTCCTCCTTTACTTGCAGGGAGCTAGATTCTGCCATGCTGCGGCGGTTGGAGAAGAGGATTTTGGTCGACCTCCCAAGTAAAGAGGCACGGCGGGTGATGATCCAGCACTGGCTGCCCCCTCTGAGCAACAGCGGAGGAGTGGAGCTGAGAACGGATCTGGACTACGGCTTGCTGGGCCAGGTGAGACAATGCTGCAGCAGGAGCTTGAGGTCTTCCAGGGTGGGAACCATAAGCAAGAGTGACATACGTCACCGACAGCAGGGGCATTCTGTTGTGGCTGAACAGGTCCGACGCAGAGGGTTTTGACAGCACCTCTGTATACAGCAACCGTGACATGCAGAGCTGGGGGAAGGACCTCGGCTCGGTTCCAGGCTGCAGCCAAAGGGAAACCAGTGAGCTGCGGGGCTGAGCATTTCGCAGGCGCAGAAATAGCACAGCTCTGCTTGCAAAATGGTGTATTCTGCTCCTCTCTGTTGGGCCAACTTTTCAGCCTTAAATATAGGCAGTCTTCCAGCAACAGTATATTTTATGACTCTTCTCACCAGGCTGGGAGCACTCCCAATTCATCAGGGTAATGAACAGTTAATTGTGTAGGGAAGGTTTGTCACAGCTTCACAGCTGCAGGAGAAGAGAGCATTTAGACAGTGAAGAGATTCACAAGATACCCAGGCTTTCTTCAGGTAGCCCTTTGTCACATCCTAAGTTCTTTGAAAACATCTTGCAGCTTACCCAGCTGGCCCTTTTTACGTCTATTCACAGAGACAGTACTGCTCCTTTTTTATTTCATAAATGTGAATTAAGAAATATAGTAATTTTATCAACAGGGAAACTGGGAGCAGACACAGAAAGGTGGGTTTTATTTGACCTACAGAAAATTGCCTGGTATTTTCCTTGCTTCTACAAGGTATTGTGGCCATTCAAAATAAGAATAAGCAACATAACGTAAAAATATGTGTGTGGATGTATATTCACGTATAAATCTATTTCAGACAGGAACAGAGTTTTCAAATATTTTATATAAATATATATGCTTGTAAATGCCATTCCTGTCTGATTTGTAAGCTTGTAAACTGTGATGTCTCGCTCTGATCCCGTCACAGGAAACAGATGGGTACTCCGGCTCAGACATTAAACTCGTCTGCAAGGAAGCAGCTATGAGACCAGTGAGGAAAATTTTTGATGCTCTTGAAAATCATCAGCCAGGTACCAGGGCTCTGAGTAGGGAATCCCATCTGGGAAATGCTGATCTATAACTCTAGAAATTATAACGTTAACCCCAGCAGGTGGAGCTCTGCTTAGAAAAGTTTTAAACTGGCTATTTCTAAAATGTCTACCTAAGCTAACATTTCTGAAAAAGAGGCCTTTTTTTAAAGCTGTCAGTATCTGTGCTCTGTGCACAAATATGAGTTTTTCTTTATCTCACTAGGTTTATTTTTTTGGTTTCGTATAGTAAGTGCATTAGGCAGGGACAAAAAAGAATCTATTTTGGTAATAATAACGGTATTTAATCAATTCTCTGTAGGTAACAGTAACTTACCCGTGATCCGATTGGACACGATCACAACAGCAGAGTTCTTGGATGTGATCGCCCACACCAAGCCATCAGCAAAGAATCTAAGCCAGAAGTACACAGCTTGGCAGAGAGAATTTGAGTCAGTTTGAAAAGAAAAAACCCAAAAGATGGAAAACTTCAAAGACTTTTTCTAGCCAAAATGGCATATCCTTGCCTCCAAAGGATCAAATGGCGATGGGGAAGGAAGTGCTGTTTGTTTCCAGAAAGAGAATGCAGTGAGAAATGTCAGAGGGAAATCTTCACTTTCCAGATTTAATGGGGGAGTTGTTTGGTTTTTATTAGCCATTTTCAGTGACCATTCAAAAACATTCTTCATGGAGTGAATGTAATAGCAGTTGCTACGTACTGACAACTCCAGCCTTAATTTTATGTATAAAGACTTAAAAGATTGCTTGCTTGTCAGTCTCTTTTCATGACAGTTGTTTACCAGTTTGGGGTAGAACTGCGTCAGAAAGCTTGTTAAGAAGAGTTAGATGATTAAGTGCAATTCTCCCTTTCTGAGACTCACTAGAGCACCCCAGTCAGCATAGCCTTACCAGCAGAGACCTGCATCCTTCTTAATGAAACAGAAGTGACTGCTTTTAATGAAATTCAGGAGCTTAGTGGTGCCTTGTAAATTTGGTTACTTTGTCATCATCTTCAGCTGAGATCAAAGACTTGATGTGCCAAATGTATTTCTTTCCAGCTGGTTTGGGGTATTTCCAAGGTGGAAAAGGCAAGGAATTAGAGGCACTTGAAGATGTTGTAGAAAATCAGCAGATTTAAGCTAATCTAATGAGAAGGTGGATTGGTGGTTACCCACTGGTTCGCAGCCAGCCATAAAATGCAAATAGCAAGTCTTTGCAGACCAAAATACTAGCCAAGTTGGAGACTTTTCTGCTTATAAACCTGGCCAGGTAACCAGTCAGGACTGTCACATGTGCTTTAATCTTTTAATTAGAAGTTCTAATCAGTCATGCTCTCAGGTCTCACAGTTACCCTCCCTCTTGCTTGGCAAGAGAGCCCCTCTGCAGTTCTGCCAGTGTTTTCCTCGCATGGACTCATGTGCGGCTGCTTTTCTAGACGGTCTTGCATGCTTTCCAGGACCTCTGAAGCACTGACAGTCTCTTTTTGTTCCAGCATCAGTCACCTTGCCAGAAGTCTTTATGGGAAATGTCTTCACAGGATTTTGGTTATAGATCTCTTGCCTCTTGAACCCAACTCTAAGGGCCAAAGACCTCCCTGACATACTCCAAGCAGAAACAAACCTGGGTTCAGAATTGTTGGGGTGAACACCAGATAGAATAAATTCAGCTAAAGTGTAGGTTACAATTTATGAGGGTACACAAACAGTGTCTAAAGATGGCTCTTGGTCCTGGGGGGGGTTATTGTTTCTTGTATTTCTACTGCAAAGTCATCTCTGTCCACGCATTCTGTCTCGGAGAAAGATGTAAGCTGAAGGTAGGTAACCACCCACCACGTGAGACTGCAGACAGATAATCTGGTCACGAACGAATGGGAAACTCTCCTTACATTGTGGTGATTTTTCTTAACAATGAACGAGCATGGCTCATTAACCCTATATAACTATATTTTCAATAAGATTAATCCTCCAGTAATGTATAATTACAACCTAATAATTTAACGCTCAGGAGCACTGTAAAACAACTGTAAAGGACTTTGATTATTACAGTTTGCAAATGGACCAGAAAAGCTATTTACTATCATTACAAAGTTGGTTCATATTGGGGATTTGGCGCACAGGAAAAGCATTGCGTTCTACAGAATTAAATTTCGTTTTCCAGCTCTACTAACCAACTGCGTAAAAAGTGGAATCTGTCCCCATGGCTCGTGTAGGATTTTTCCCGTAACATTAAAAAGAAACAAAAAAAACCCCAACAACAGTGAAATTTTGCAACTGTAGCATTAATAGGACCCTGCTGAAGTTTAATTTCAAAAAAATCACAATCTCTAAGGCATTTAATACCAGGTTTTTGTTTCTGCACCATTCTTTTTAATAACAGCATCTAATTAAAACATCTGTAAAATGCTGACAGTTTTAATTTTATGTAAAATTTGAAAAACAAAACCCAGGATCTGTTCTAAACGAGAGGAAAGATATCAACAGTAGTTCTTATTAAACAATGGTGATATTTTAATTTAAAAGTTGCTTCTAAATGTACATAATCTCTAAATTAGAGCAGAGCTGTACTCAGTGAAATCGCTACAGGCTGACTAAGGCTCTGTTCATCTTTGAGGTTTACCTGCTTGAGTACTTCTGGCGGGTTTTTCGGTTTAGCTTATTCAGCCGCAAAACGTGAGTTTCCAACAGGGCTTTTCATCAGTTATTTCTTGAAAACTGAAAACAAAACAGACCTCTCTGCCACGTTCCCCATGTCATTCAGGAAGGCAGCTGTGCTGGTTGTAGCCATTCTGTCTCACCCGCTGAGCATTCGCGGTCCCTCACCACATCCTTGTGAAACTACTACAGGAAAGGGGCTGCGCCATCACCGCGCTGGGGCCCACACCCATCCTCGCCCTTTCACAGCTCCAGCAGAAGGACCTCATGGCTAGGTTTCTGATGCAATGCATGCAATTGATCCTGTGACCTTAATTTTTGAAGCAAGAGTAAAAGGAAGTGATGTGAAACAGATGTCTCTTCGAACTAACTGTTCCCTTGCTCATAGCAGACGCCCTAGGATATGTTCCACTGCCTCTGGGAAATTCTCACAGGTTAAGTAAGGAGCTGGATTGATTTTGTCTTCATCTGCCGGTCGGTATTTACCTGTAACAGAGTACCAAAAAGACACATGTACCAAGCTCCTTTGGGTGTCCTTTTTTTCCCTGAAAGTTACAGCCTCCTTGGATCATTAACAACCAGACATGGCAGGAGGAATGTTCATCTGAGGTTCTCTTGCAACAAATAGCCCACCAGCCTTCCCTAAACAAGCACTGAGTTTTACTGAAGATTCCTCCGGGGTGGCTCTGGCTTAAAAGTAGTGTTACTTATTCACTGGTTTCACGCTACTGTACTGGCACTACTCTTTCACTGACTATTCCAATATTTGTGTGGTAGACACAAATATTATTCAAATAATAATGTTATCATCTTCTCTGTTGGGTTTTATGAGGAAGAGTAGGATTACTTGCTTTCATTTTCAACATCATGAACCGTGTGGCGTGAGCAGCTGCCACCTCAGAAAGACCTTACCCAGTCCATGGTACCATCAATAACATTGATAATACTTGTCAGTCCCTTAAGGTTTTGTCTGAAGCAAAATTACTTTTGTAACTACTAGGGAATGCCATCAGAGTTCCCAAATGATTAGAGGTTACTTTGGTATGACCGATTTTGGCAATCTAAGATGTCACAGTTAACAGTTCTCTCTATTCTTTGATGAGTGCTCAGGATTTTAGAGTCATTAGAGCAAAAAATTCACACCTACAAGATCAGCTGCCCCCATCTATTACTTCATATCAGTCCGGAGTCTGTGCTCTAGCCCTGCGGTTGAAACGTTAAACGTAGTCTACGGCCTCTCCTGACTTAATTGCAATCTATTGCCTGACAGGCTGCCACGCTGCAGCTGAGGAAAGGCATCTCCTGAATTCACCCCAAAATGAACGGGGTGATGGACACAGGCACTCCCAGCAGCCCCGTGGTAGGAATGGCAGGCCTCGACAAAGCACCAGGGCTAGACCCAGGGCGCGCCTTCGCTTTGGGCACAGGGGCTGCCAGTATCCAGGGCAAGGACACTGAATGTGCCACTGACTCCTGAAATGTCTCTATCGAGTACTCACCAGTCTTCACCAAAATCCCACGCATGCCTGCATTCTGGGCGCCACCAACATCATCCCTGCAGTCCTGGGAGACAGCAGGAGAGCTGCTGGTTAGTGGTCACAGACACAAATTGTGAACAAGTTTTTCATGACATTTTCTGCTTTGCACATCACTACCTAGCCACTTAAAAGCAGCTATACCAAGTCAAATCCTATAGTGACCTAGCAGAAAAGCTGTCAACAGAAATACTTCTACTATGTGCTTTTTGCCTGATCAAGTCATGAAATCCAATCGCACAGAAATAGGCGATTTTAGAAAGGACATGAAAGACACAGCAAGGCGCTTCGTATCAACAATTTCTTGCCCGTGCTCTGGGGTAGGACGGTTAGGCCTTCTCTAGAGCCCTCTGAAGTAAGAGAACTAACCCCAGAGACCACACATTAAATCCTGCAAGTTTTGACGGTTCGATTTTCACCCCTGGTTTAATCACAGCACTTTTAGAAAGATCAGTTGGTGGCATTTGGGAGGCCGTACACACAGTGGAGATGAGCACTACATTAACCAGCGGGTGATAAGGTATTTGGTCCCTACATACATCACCAATCATGACTGCCTCCTCTGGGGCACAGTCAGTCCCTCGCAGAGCTTCTAGGAAGAAGGTCTTCTCTGGCTTCCCCACCACCATCGCTTTGGTGTCCGTCGCATATTCCAGCCCAGCTACAAAAGGTCCAGGTCCCAGAGCCAAGCCATCTTTTTTCTTGAAATATCTGGCTTTATGTATAGCTATAAGAGAAGCACCATCCAAAATCAACCTAAAGAATGAATGAAGATGAAAGTACAAAAATTAGATTAAAGAAATGATATTTACAGCTGAAGGCCTGAACTGGCTTTCGTTTAAGCTGATGAGAAAACTCCCACTGACTTGCATGAAGCCCCAAATTATAATGCAAGCTAGCATTCACTTGGAGAGTTAAATAAAGTTCCTTCCTTTCTTTCTTTTCCCCAGAAACAGCTAATAAAACAAACCACCCAAATAAAGAATTTATTATCCTGAGGACTGTAACAGGCAGCTATTTTTAAATCCAGTCTAGATCTCTCATGCAATTAGGTCCAGTACTCTAAGCAGCCTCACTTTTCACTCAGGCAAACATCCTAACATTAAAACCCCCCTGATTTCCCCAAGCAAATATTTTAAAATACATTAACCACAGGTAGTGGCTGTAGGTAGCAGTTCGATGGCCACAGCCTTAATCTCCTTGTCTGGACTGAGAACACAGCCGTGCTTTCAGGCTGCTCTGCCAGGAAATCGGCGGCCCAGCAGCTCTCGGGTCTGCGGGTATCACCTGTAACAACCAAACAGCTATGTGTTCCCAGCAGAGATGCGTGTTCAGGTGAGTCTCAGGTACAGCAGAAATCATTTTACTGTTAACTTTATATTTTGACATTGGAGGAATTACAATAACAAGTTACACGAAAAGGCACAAAGAAACAAGGCGCATTCAGGTCCCATCAAATTCCTCAGCTAACAGCGCTATTACTGAGCCTTTTAGAAACAAAGCTGGATTTGGGCTCCTTGGTATCGCAAACCAAAAATTCCAAGTGGAAGATAGCTCAAAGCAAGAAGTCACCAGCTTCCTAACACTTCCGAGTACAAAGGATCACAGAATAAGGGTCACAACGCACGCTTCAGCAGTGTTACAGGATGGTCTTGGCTGGGCACAGCAGCCGGGAGCCTCAGGAAGCAAGTACAGCCAAAGTACCAAGTCTGAGACTGGGAACTGCTCCCCACCAACAGCTGAGATCCTCTCGCCTTCCACGGGCCTGTTTCTGCCCCAACACACCAGCGTGCACCCTCCTTGGCGTTCCACAGCCAGCCTGCCAGCTGACCTACCTCTACAAAAACCTGCACACAACATGGCGCTGTCTGGAGTGGGGGGAAAAAATGTAAGGGAAGAATTAATTAAGAAACTGCTGTTGCTGTATTGATCTCAATCAGCGCCTCAGCCTCGCTACCCTGTCACCCCCTTCACTTCTTCACGTCTGCTTGAGGGCTCTTGCCTAACGCTTGCCTTGTAAAACCCACGTGGCAGGGAGTGTGCCTCGTCAGCACACACAGTGCCCCAACAGTGGACCCCTGACAGCAAACTAATAAACGGGAGTTTGCGAGAACTTGCTTTCACAGAATCTGGACCTAATCTTTGATTCTTCCATTTCCGTTACCTACCTGGTAGTTTTTCCTCACAGCAGACACAGCAGCTACCTGTCCTGCAGCAAAGGGAAGCCTGCATAGCTGCTGTGCCAGGGGAATCCTCCAGGTGCTACCAAGCACAGCAACGTTATTGCAGCCCTCCCCAGCATCAGTTTCAGCGCTCCAGACAGTGTCTATAAAAGCTGAGGTAACTGCCAAACGCTTCCCGTTCAACCTTACAGCACTTCTTCGGGTGCTGAAGCAACTCCAGTTTTTATCGCAGTGGGTAGGAATGTAACTAGCAAAGCTGGGGGATAGAGGGGAAACATTGGCCATTCATCCTGAGGGTAGAAAGAAGGCTTTCTTTTCCCCTTAACCCCACCTGATTTACCAAAAAAAAAGCACCTTTAAGAAAACAAACAAAATCCTGCTTTTTTCCCTTCACTGCCCTTCTGGAGCTCAGCCGTCGCTCTGCTCAGAGGCTGGCTTAGGGGAGTTGTACGCTCCTTGGAGGACATCTGCTCCTTCCCATGTGCTTACAGAGCAGCCTGGGTACTCTGAGCAGTACATAAATTATAATATTTCATTTCACTTAATTATCACAGAACACCTCTATCAAATCAACGCATTCCAAGGCAAGCTCAACAAGAAGAGAGCTGGCATGTGTGTCTGTGAGCAGCCAGGTATGTTCACGATGGGAGGATGCCTCTAGGACACAGAAAAATGTAATTTGACAGCAGCACCACAGCAGGAAAGATCTCACCTGAGAGAATTCTTTTAAATGTGGCATCAAAATCCCATGTATACAAAAGGAAAAATTGAGTCTCCGTCATTTCAAATGGCGCCTAGAGAATGGCCTTACTTTGTGCATCTTGGTTTGGGACTCATATCAGGTTAGATTTACCTAACCTAATGTTGGATATCAACCAAGTAATTGGTTGATTATCAGGATATCAACCTGCCTACCAGGTAATTAGTCAGCCTGGGCTCTTCACAGTCAGTGGAGAGGAAAAAGCACTTCTAGGGCACAGTTCAACTGTCCTATTTTAAGCACTATAGGGGAAAAAAGGAACGATGCCTTACAATTGCCTCCTCTCTCCCTCAGGAGCCCAGGATCACCAGCTCAGATGATACAAGCATTGGCACTGTAGATGGATACCTGCATTTAATCAGATTCACCTTAAAGTCTTGCTATGAGCAATACAAATCCCAAGTGACTTAACTACCTGAGCAGTAAAGAACAAGGAATACAATCATGGCATAAGGCTGGAGAAGAAAAGAATGTGGCCAGTAGTTAGTATTTTCATTAGACCAAACAAAACTGACACCAGCAGAACACTTTACCCTCAATAGGGGAGAAAACCCCAGAACAAGTCAGTGAGATGTTAAAAGCTCAGACAGAGCCCATCCTAGGGCCTCTCTCTGCCCAGCCTGAAACACAGCACCAGGAAAACACCAGGCAAATCCAGGAGAGATTCACAGAGGATGAAATCTTCCTCCAGGCAGACGAGCGGCTGGGAATGCGTCTGTCACAAGGCAAGGTGAGCTGAAGGACTCCGCCTTGCTCAATACGCAGCTGTACCACCCAGACAGCCCTGGATATAGGATGCCCAGGCAGCATGGACTCCATGCTACCCCGTTGAGTACATGTCTGTCTCTGGCAACAAGGATATGCTGTGCCCACTGCAGGGGACGAAATTTGGCCTTCAGCACCTTCCTTCCATTACTAGAGCAAGGGTCCAATTCTGTGTTTAATGCAAAAAAGACCAAATCCAGCCTGACACAACCTTGCCCACCTCCAGTTCTGCAGGCTTTCCTGCGTGTGCTGGCCTGGGGAAGCCCGGGGCCCGCAGGGACTCTGAATGTGATGACTGGTTTCTTGTTTTCAGTGTCCAGGTCTCCAGCCCAAGGCAGCTAATGACTGTCATTCAACTTTTAATATATTCATGACAGAACTATCAATAAAGTGATGTAAGCACTGGAACACAAGATGGGTTGTTCACGCAGTTGTGAAATTAAGAGTCCACTCATGAGCACACTGTAAAACTCTAAAATCAATGCCATGGGCAACATGCAGTAATGAGGCTGCCAGAGAGTCAGTTTGGGTCAATACGTGTTCTTATGACACAGAACTGGCATGCAGATAAGGACAGTGTTGGCTTCCTACTACAAGGAACCTCTGTGAGATACTGGTGAGCGGTAATTGATGCTCCCTTTTTGGATTTAGTGGTTATAAAGACAGATTAAGGTGCTTAAGATCAGGGTTTTTTACAAATTTCCAGGTGAAAAATTGTGTGGTAGCCATCATCCTGTGAGCAAAGAGTGGAAAGGACTCATCACATGTATCGTAGCACAGCACAGAGTCAACCAGTGTTACCAGATGTCCTCTTTAGTTCTGAGATAGCACTGAAAGTTGGTTACCAGCTGCTCGCAGGCATTAGCATTCCCACAGCTGGGATGGGCTGTGCAGACGGGTACTCCTCCTCCGTTACAAAGCCAGGCTGATCAGCTTGGCCTAAACCACTGCTGAAGGACAGCAGGCTCAGAGAGCTCCCAGTGAAAGGAAATGGAGGCACAGCAGGCTCTGCTGCGGTGCAGGGTAAGGGGCACGCTCAGAAGACCCTTCTCTGCGCATTTCAGAACACACAAAAGGCACATCACTGGGGCTAAACTCAGCAACAGGCTCACGTTCAAGTCTCTTCAAGCTAATGGGTTTTTTTTGAGTTAAAATCAAGAGTGCTGTGATGAGCAGATACGAGAATTAGAGAGAAGGATGCATGGCTGGACACCTCCGCATGCACTATTGCAGCCTGGCGCATGCACAGGCACAGATAAATTTTATCTGATTTACCCCTTAATCTAGAGACAAAACAAAGAGCTTTAGATGTAAGACAGACCAGATCTGCTCCATAGTTCATCTAGCCCAGCATATTGTGCTAGTCACTCCTGAACACAAGAGGCTTCCAAAGATATTGCTAGATATCCTGCATTAGGTAGATAAGGAATAATCTGCCCTCAACACTGGATATACTTCCCTAAAATATTTTGGCTCCAAAGGCTGAGGTTTGAACATAGAAGCCATCTCCCAAATATTTCCCAACATCCTTGTTTTTGTGTATTTCTGCTTGAAGCACTGCTAACTTTTTCACCTCCATGACAACCGTGACTGTACTTCTGTAGTTTTATTTACAGACTGAAGGCTACGAAAACCAGGGCTGGGCTGCCTGAAGTTCATGGTTAAGGCCCCAGATCCACTGAGGTTAGTGGCTCTCAGACATAACCATGCTCCGTAACGGTGATACTGCTACCACCCTCTTCTCCCCATACAAGAAGGATTTCCTCACGCATGTAGAGGTACAGAGCCCAGCACAAGAAAGCCACCTTTCAAAAGCCACGAGGAGGTGCTGACTTACCGAAACGCTCTGTTCATCATCTCATAGTGAAAGTGCTCAGGAGCCAGTCCTACCACCACTGCATTGGGGTCATCAGTGGCTATCCCTAGAAAATCAAAACATGCCTCTGAGCGAACAAAATTTTATTCTTAAGTACACAGTCAACAATTGCAGTTAATCACTTTACAGCAAAAATGAGCATTTTCTGACACAGACACATCACATTGACTAGTTTTATGTCTTTTAGAAATGAGGAAAGCATCTGTAGAAAAGGTGTTGCTCTATCCAGACTCTGCCATCCTTCACAATGAACACAACTCTGCATCTGGATAGTCTTTAACAACCGTTGAACAGCAATTCTCCCACTGCCTCCACTGAAATGCAGCAGACCGCACAAATCACTTTATTAACTGAATGACTTTTTGTTGCCTGAGAATCTCTTTCTACATACACTTATCTGCTTTGTAAGACAGTATAGCAAGAAGACTAGTGAATTCCATCCATTTTTTCTATTCCCCCTAGTCACAGAACTAACTCCACTTAGGGTATAAAGCCTGACTGCTGTTCTACGTATCAGTTTGGTTATGATGGCAAAGATAGTATCGCAGTATGACCTAGAAGTTATTACACTAGATTAGTCTTGGCTCTTCTGGAAGGTCTTTTTTTAACATGGATTAGTCCCCTTGAGAACAGCTTGCACCTTCTTTGTCCCGCACTGCTCCGGAGGAGCACAACTGTTTTTACATGGCAGTGCCACCTCTGCACAGAACCAACAATGGAGGCAGAGTAGCACCTACAGGAGAAACAGTAGTACCAGAGTTTTATTTAGGGCAGGTTAAGTATCAGCTGCATCCTGCACTTGCTGGGGGGTTTGTTCCACCTTTACACAGCACATCCTCTACACCTGTACTGGGACAACTAGAGCTTCTGGGTCTCCTGAGAGTGTCATGGCAGCCCGCTGGCTGATGTCTCCTGCCACGTGTCCTTCAGTTAGCTCAGACAGCAAAATGTACGTGGAGAGATGCCATGTGGATTTGTGACACCACCCAAAAGCATCTGGGTCCTTTAACCAAGAATGGATTACATTCATCTATCTGTGACCAACTTTAGAGAGAGATTATCCAAGAACAGTCCAATTGCTGCCATTAACATGAATGTAAAGCATTGTCCATCATACTTAAATGTTTCAAAAGCAGCACTGACAGAATGTGAGCCAAACTGCTTGCAGCAAAAAGAAACAAAACAATCCATCCCAGATCCAAGCAACACGGATAATGCCACCAATGCACTCTGCTGATACTTTGATCTCTGCCATCTTTTACAAAATTAACATCAGTTACTGTAAAACTCATGGAAAGATCCCAAATACATGGAGATTAAGCTGATTTAACTACCTTCAGTGAAATAGCTGCTGTATCTGCTGTTTCTGACCCAAGAAAGCCTTCCTGAGAACACAAATAGAGAATATTGCTGGGGGGCATATTTCTCTGGATACGATGTTAGATAAAAGAGATTATCAGGTCTCATTGCTCTCAAAGCCCACAGAGGCTTTTCTCCTGAACACCTACCTTTCTCAAGATTACTGACTAGACTATGGCACTAAAATTTAACAGAAGATGTCTAACTCCTAGCAAGATTAGAACCTACTTCAATTACCCAGCCATAAGGATTTCAGTTCACAAGGCAAGGGGCAGGGAGCAGTAGTAAGCCATCCACATTTTTGCTGCCTTGACTTTAAATGAAAGCCTGAATATACAATACACATTCTTCAACTCTGAGTATGTTAAAAATGTGGGTATCTTCACTACTCTTGAAACAATGATGTGGTTAAGTCAAAGACTAGCTGTCCTAGCTTCAGGCACCTGCCAGACATGCCCAAGTTAGAATATATCATCTTCTACTCCCCTTATTGTTGAGGGAGGGAAATGGGAACATCTGAAAGTAAAGCAAGTTTTAACCAGTTCTTTAGAGATGACAATCTAGAGAAGTTAGGGCGATGAACTTTCTGTCACCAGTTAAGGTGTCAAAATATATGGAGTGAGACGTAGATGTTCAATACAAGATAAGTAACAATAACTACCTGGAGATTTTACATTTAATAATAATCTATTAAGAGAGAAATAGCCTCCTGCGTGAGCCTACAGACTGGCTTTTCAGCTCTTCACAAGCAAAACCTCTGTGCAATAGCTGAGGGAACCTGATTTCCAACAAATTGACACATCCTTGCTATCAAACAAATCAGCACTGGTAGGTGCAACAAATCTCCAATGATCTAGTGATAAGTACTACTTTTTTTTTTTACACTGGAAATTAATAAAAAGTATCAAGTTTTACCTTAATTCCTGACTATCTGAAGGCTTTGGCTGCCATTTCCACTACTCCTCAAGAAGCTATGACTTCAGATTGTTTAATGTTACTTTAAAAGGAAGAAAGAACCTTTATGACTCTGGAGAGTTCCATATCTCACACTTCATCATGGCTAGTAGTATATATATCATTCTACAAAATGGAGAGCACTATGTTTCCTTAGTTGTTCAGTAACTTCCCTCATGCTGTTGTCTGACCACCTCACCTGTGAAATCAGGCAGGGCCTTATCGTCCACCAGGAGGAGAGGCCGCACCTGCTTTTGCTCCAAAAGATTTCTGGCTGCAGTCAGAGACGTGAAGATCTCATTTTCTGCAATGTCAAACCCCAGTTTCATCAGCCTCTCCAGCAGGTCTCTCTTGCACTCCTTCGTTGTGTTCGTCACAAATCGAATGGTAACTGGAGCGCTGCGCAGCCTGATGGATAAAGAACAAAGGCAAGCTGGTCACAGCATTCTTCTATTTACACACTCATACGTCTCTTTGGGACTGAAAAAGGACTGTTTGTCTCAAGGCTGCAGATGAAAAGACCGCATACATCCCAGAGTACTTGTGCCACACAAGAACCATGAGGTTGTTAACTTCTGTGGACTGGAGGGCAATGAGAAACAGATGGCAAGAATTACAGCTGCCAGAACAAGACTGAGTCCCCGCCCTGCTTTGCTTCTACCAAGAAAAGCCTGGAGGAAAATGGTGATTCCAAACTCCATCTTCATAGTAGTGGCAAAAACCATCTATGATCAACAAAAACTACTTTGCAAAGCCTTTTAATTCAAACTAGAAAACAAATAAACCAGCCCTGTATTCTGGATCAACAGCACCCTGAACCAAAATAAACAAACAAAAGAATCTTGTTGCTAAATTATATATTGAACTCCACAGGCCGAGTGGATTTGACAGCTGCTGTGGCTCAGAGACGCAGGATGCTCTAGGAGCCTGCGTTACCTGTGTGTCGACTTTATGTCAGCTTTTGCAGCCATTTCTCCCTTTACTGAGGAACACCAGTATCACATAAAACCGCATTATTGCCCTACGCTGACAGTACATGCTACCAAACAATCAAATAATTTTAAGTGACAATTTCAATGGTGTTCCCTTTAATTATTCCCCCACCATCACTTTCTCTGTTTGTTGCTATAGAAACAAACACTGGCATCACGACTGCATGGAGAACGTCAGAATAAAGTTGGTCAACGCTGGAGACTTGCTTGCACCTGCCACTTCTTTCTCTTGTCCGGTCTGCCACCCAGAAAGATAGGCTGACCCTTCACAGGAATGAACTGGTAAAAAAGTCCCCTGGCTGCTAATATTTTTTTTTTTTTTTCCTATGGACCTCAATACTAAGAAGTAACCCTAAAAGTGGAATCTATCCGTTTATTCCCTAAGCAAGCTGCATGCCAATCATTTCAGCTTCTCTTTAGGAAGGACAATGACACGGGTTAGCAGAAAAGAGCATGAGAAAATGTTTTTTTCAAACACCTAAGCAAAGAGACATGAAATGACACCTGCTCTCTGTACCTGTGACAGCAGCTTGAAGCTGACAAAGAGCACCAGACTCTGCACCTTATTGCTTCTCTAACCCTCTCCCTTGCCAAAGCCAGTACAGGGCCTGCATGAGCACAGCTCAGTAGGAATCAAGCAGAAGACAAAGGAGAATCGGTGGCTTTATAAACCCCTTTGTCTTCTGATTCTGCAGAGCCTTCTTCTGTCCAGTCTGCTGCCTGGAGGTAAGCAGCAGACAGGACAGATACTGAGCTCTTCTTGACAGTATCACCACTTCTACATATATATATATATATATATATATATGGATTTTTGAGAATGCTGACTCTCTCACCTGGCACAAGCTCCCCCTGCAGCACGAAACACCAGGCAGGCAAAGTCCAGTGAATGAAGGGTACTTATTCTGTACCCAAACACTTTAGCAGTTTTTACTTCCTCGCAATTTTACATCTTTAGGAGACAATTATTTCCACAGAATTATTTATCAAAAGAAATGCAGAGTTTCCTAATCCTTCGGTGAACCTTCCCTCTGAGCAACAGTCTAGCTTTATAAAATCTAAGCAGCCAATACCACTCCAGTAAAAACTTCTCATCCTTAATTCAACCCTTATTCCTCTCTCCTGAGTCTTACTCTCACAGCATCTTAAGGTGTCCTCCCTCACTCACCATGATAGTACGCATCACTTTTGTGTTTTTCTTCAAAGTGACTTCTCCAGGAAAACAGTATCATAACACAGTACAAAGATACCTGGCATTGCATATCCTATTTTGCCAGTGACTCAGACAGATTAAGTCATTTTACTATGCCTCAGTTTCTTCAGGCACCCCTTCATCAGAGGAGAAAGAGGAACTTAACTGTCCTGTTTATTAATGTGTTGAAATTACTACAAAAGATGGGCTCTATTATCAAATGTTCCTCAAACTAAAAAAAAAACCTGAGGTTGTTTACCTAGCAGAGAATCTTTAAAAATAATAAAGCAAAGCCTTGTCTGAAAGGTCAAATGAAATGAGAACTCTGCAAAAGATGCCTTGCTCCCTAGGCCAAGTTATCCTCTTTTATTCCACTTTAGCTCACCACAGGCCTAAGGGCTCAGACATGCAATCACGTTCCTGTAGTTAAACAAAGCATCGAGGAACAGCTGAGCTGAAGTGACTTTGGTGTGCATGGGGTAGTTCAGGTTAAGTTAACTACTTTCCACTTTGGTTAAGGCTGCAGTCCCATATGAATTAGCTGAAACATTGTGAATGTTTTTCTGTCTAGAAAAGACTTAGGTAAGACCTAGAGAGCAACTCAGGAAAGCTGCAGGTGACTTTTCAATATCTAGGCCCTTTGCTGATTTCTCGTGGTATTAATACAGGTGTAATAAAAGCAGAATTTGGTTGCGTACTTGCTTATCCACGACAGCATAAAAAGGCAGAAGCTTTGGGCCCGTTTACTTAAAGCAGCATCTTTGTGCAAACAGCACTGACAAAACCTATCAGAGGAAATCAAAAAAGGTAGCTTGCCTTTTAAGAGCTTCCTGCGCGCCTGGCACAGCCGAGTCTTCAACGTGAAGTGTGCCGCTGAGATCCACCAAGACAGCTTTCAGCGCACGCCGAGCTGCCATCCTTCCTTCCTCTGGGAAAAGGCAAATAAATGAAACAACAAAAAAACTGGTTAGCAGACAATGGATAATAAAAATAAGGAACTCAGTTAAGCGCCTCATTTATGCCAAGCCCGGTATTACTCAGAACATTACTCGCAGTATTAAATGGATCCCTTTAGACAGAGAAATAAAAGGCAGTGTTTAAAAAAAATACATAATTGATGGAGTGGTATTTTCCCAAAGACTCTATATATGGAAATCAGGTGCTATTTGTTTTTTAAATGCCTTTATTTGTGCACGTCAAAAAATTCTCTAAACAAGTAAAACTGTTGGGAAGAGGATCATTAGCTCTGGTATTGCTGGTTCAAGGCCTCAGCAAGCACATTTCAGCAAGTCCCATTGACACCAATGGCGCTGTTCAAGTGAAAATAAATACAATACTACTAAGCGATGATACAGCGCTCTGACTATAAAGCTCAAAATGCTCTGCAAAAGTGGATATTGTTAATTTTACTTTTTTAAGCAAGATCTACAGTGATCCAGTCCACAATTCAGGTGCCCTAACTCCTAGGTTATTCAGTCGTTGACTGCCTGCACGCCAGCATGGATTTAGCCTGGAAGCTCTCAAGACTCAAGGATATTCAGCACCCCAAAGGATTACTCCCTCCTCTTGCAAAGGGGACAGTCAAGCAGTTTTTCGACAGCAAGCTTCTGTGCCACACAAATAGGTACAGGAGACTCAGCCCAAAACAGAAAACAGCATTCAAAGGGTAAAGGCACCATGGAAGAAAACAGTGAGATCATGTGCAAGTCATCTGGTTAAAAAGCTGTTTTCAGAAACCAGTACTCCTCCTTATGTGTGCTGCAAGTGCTGTATTTTGCTCCACAAGCAAGTTTGCTGAGCTATTTCTTTGCAAACATCCAATATGAAAGCTTTCCTCTGTTTGTTAGACAATAACAACTATCTGATCTGTCATTCTTAGCAACTCATTGCGATTTTATGTTTTGGTTAAAGACAGAACATGTAACTTTTCAAAAACACAGAGTAGCCAACACCATGATTAGAACCTGCCTTAATAAATTTAATTTTCTATCAGGAGAGTTTAATCTTTGCAGACAGTTTTATCAATGATCAAGATCATGTGAGCGTGACATCTCAGGTACAAGACACACATGCAGAAAACTTTGAGATTCCACTCTCATTATTCCTGCTCGTTCCCTCCAACAAGAAAAAAAAAATAAATATTTTATAGTACGTCTGTGGCTACACAGGCCAAGGTTAAAAAGTCTATGATAAAGAGCTGATAACAGAACTCCTAAGGGAGCTTCCTCAGTTGCAAGAAAAGAGGGCACCAGGTTTCTAAGACATCTTCTCTGAGTAAAATACTTAATGCAGACAAAGTGCCTGAGCAGAATGGAATTTGCATGACTCCACATTACCTCCATGACAAAAAAAACCCCTCTCTTCCTTCAGGCACTTCAGCTCTGGCACAGGGAACTTTGAGTGCTGGGAGAGATTAAAAAGAGGATTGAAAAAGGTGCTATTATATAAGCTCTCTAGCCAAAGACACCTGACTGCAGAGCAACTGCGCCATTCCTGCATTGATAGCACAGCTAAGGACGCTGATAGAATATCCTAGGTTATCAGAAATTGGATTTTTTTTAATTCATCTTTTACTCTAGATCTCCCTTGGTTCTTCTGTTCACAGTGTATTTATTCAGGTGGTATGGAAGGTATTTGCAGAGCCAGTTTTCAGCACAGCTCATTTTAAGTATAAAGCTCATGGCCTAGCAAGAAAGCCCTAAAAAACTTCAGTACCTCAGTTTTCATAATCGCAGCCCAACACATTAGAGGAACCTCACCTTCATGCTGGCATTACAGCTACAGCAACAGGACGAAGCCATATGATAACTCAGGCTAGTCAGGACACGAGGGACCATCCAGTTGAACTCCCAGCAGGTCTGTGGCTGTCTACGGGGCCTACATGCCACACAGGACACAGCAAGGTGCTCACAACCTACGTGAAGAGGCCTCGTCCCCTTGCAGGAAGAAGGCTTGCAATGGCACAGATGCCGCTGGGGTCACGGAGGGGCTGCTCTCCATTTCAGATGTGCTCTGCACAGGACTGGTCTCCCCTGGCTCCTCTTCCTCCTCCCCCAGACCCCACCACCACGGGGCCACCCCACAGGGCCTGTGCCATGCCACCAGCGAAGGCCAGGCCTTTCCCACGGACAACGGCTGAAGCCACTGGCGAGCCCCAGGACGAGGCAGCAGAGCAGCCAAGGCCTGGGTCAGGCTGCGCTGAGAGGAGTGGGGCTGCAAGCTCCAGGGCCACCCACTCAGCCCCACACGGCCTCCCCTGTGGGCTTGCCATTCCCCCTGAGAAGCCAGGGGCAACGAGCGTCTCCGTGTTCGCTGGGGAGCCCCGGGGTCGGTCCCCTGCCCCACAATGCCTTCGAAGACGGATGCCTTCCCCCGCCCTCGCCGTACTGGAAAGGGCATGAGAATACAGCTACGCTCCCCACCCCCAGCCAAGGAGATGGTACCGTCTCTTCCCGCCAGTTTACTGTGCGCAGGTGGGCTAGTCCACTCTCTGGAGGGGGAGTCTCCGAGCTCGGCGAACTCCCCTTCCCTGTAAAGTGGATGGTTCCGCCCGCCCGTTCGCGCCCAAAGAAGGCGAGCAGGTCAACTCGGGTGAGAGGGAAGAGCAGCGCGGCGATGGCGCCGCCTCCCCGAAACTAACCTGGCTCCAGCCGACCCGCCGCCGTCCCTGCAGACTGTTCGCCGTGCCGCTCCGCGGGGCCCTGGAGGAGCCGGGGCTGCCCGGCCGAGCGCCGGTGCCCGCCCTGCCGCCGGTGCGGCAGCCAGAGCCTCGGCCAGAAGCGGAACCGCGGCGGCGCTCAGCCCTCAAGGGCCGGTGTCCCCGGCTGGTCCCCAGCTGGACTCGGGCAGTCGCCGACAGGCAGCGCGGCGGGCAGCCCGCGGGGGCCACGACGGCGTTGAGGGCCAGAGGGCGCGCGGCGCCTCAGCGGGGAGGGCGGGAAGCGCCGCCAGGCCTGCGCTGCGTGCTGAGGGTATGGCTGCTGTGCGCGTCCCCGGCTTCAGCCCAGCGAGGTATTCGTGGACGTTTTGAAGATCAGCTTCCTACAGCTGCGCTGTTGGAAACGTGTCATTGTAAGGACTGTGCTTCGCCTGGGACAGTAGCAAGTCCGAGGCTGTGCAGACCACTCTCTAGCTGTGATGGCAGCGGAGCATGTCATGGTCATCTGCAGGGGAGGCAACATGTAGAAAACATGGGTAGATGCAATTGCATTTTAAGCTATTGCAGTTAGGATTTTGTAAGAAATGAGGGCTCACATCAATAAATTAGTATGAGATACATTCACTGATTTATATTGTGATAGTACATTAAAAAAATCCAAGGTATAAAAGATCAGATAGTACAATTCTGAATTCACAACATTGCAACCTAAGGTAAGATATCAAGGAGTCTGAGATTCCTTTACTCGTATACAAACCGATTACCACCTTTTCCCTTCACCTGTTCTTATGCCCTTTAAAACAAAACCTTTAGCAGTACAGGTATACAGAATTGATCCCTGATTCCTGTCTATTTGCACTAAAAACTCTGTGAAGAGCTTCATTTTCACCACACAGCCAGCTGCGACTGCTACCACCACCACACTGCAACCTATTCTACACTGCATAGTCTCAGTCCTCATCCTGATCTGTAAAATGTTCTGGTTATCATCACTTCTGCGGCCGGTATGAGTGACAATGCTCACGGTTTGAGGTGACAACTGGATCCACAGGCTGCTTTGCACGCTGTTGCCAGGTTGGAAACATTTTTACACGTTCCCTGTTGCTGAGGAACCCGAGGCCCTGCCAGGTTTGACGTACTTCACCTTATTTAGTCACATCAGAACTGCTCAAAGCCACCCAAGGCGGTGGCAGCAGCAGCGTAGTTACTCCCTTGCTGTTTTCGCTCTACATTCCTTTCTTCTCTGCCTGTTTGCCGGCTACCCTTTTGCCCTCATCCCTGCTCATTACCTGGGAGACCTCATCTTCAGCTGCTGCCCCAGTTTAAATCCCTATTTTGCAGCTGCCAGGTAGACACGTCCCAGTTTTGCCTCAAATGCAGAATTCCTGCTGCACAGACCCACTGTTCCTTTTTTACTGCATGTGCCCAGTTCATTTTGAAATGATCCACCCATGTGCTGTAAGCCACACAGTGAAACTTCAGCCTTTCCGAAAGGACAGGAAGATCAGGGAAATCATTTTTCACCTGTTTTTAAAGCTGCTCCTTGGAATCTTTAGTACTGGCTTTTATTTTAGTAAGAACTAGTGTTTTAACAGTCAATACATATGAAAAGGAGATGATACACAAGCTGTGCTTCAAATCATTCAGTACTCCAATGCATTAGCAACAGAAATATCTACCATGGCTTTTTTACAAAAATTTTACAAAAATACAGGTCTGCACACGTTCCATGTTTTATCTGCGATCTGTTCCACATACGTACTGTCCGGTTTTCATGAAAGACAGCTATATGAAAATAACTGATGCAGACCGTACCCTCGTCACCTCCAAATTACACAAAGATTATTATAAAGAAATACTTTATAATAGTTCTACCTACTTTAGAATTTAAAGCCTAGCATGATCCTATCCTGCCTCTGGCCAGTGTTACCATGGCTCATGAGGTTCGCTATGTAAACCAAAAGACAGCTTCATAGCAGAGAAACAATACAAGTGCCACGGGGATGAGAAAAGAAAGTATTTCATCTAAGAACAACTCTGGTATCTGGAACAGGAGAAGCTGAGTTCTGGGGTACTCCCACTGCACACAAACATATAGCAAGTTAGGAAAGAGCGTGCTTAACTTAGAAATTCAAAATTTATTTACAAGTTGTCACTAAAAAAAAGGAAACAACACAAAACTTCCCTCCTGGATACACTCTGCTCTGCAAAACACCGCAAGTGAAGATCATTAAATTCATTTACACATTTTACAGATTTATCTTTGTATACAACGGCGTATGCTTTAGTCGTCAAGACGTTGGAAAAAGAGATAATAAACAAAGCTCTTTTATAATAATGAAACTGCCAGGTTTCCTTTGGCCTTCCACACTTTAAAAATAAGCTAAAACACTTTAGCAGAGGAACAGACATAAGACTTCTAACTTTTCTAAAAAGGTATGCGAGAATTATCCTTCTTCAACTCAGGCTTGCGATATAACATTGGACCTACCCCAGCAGCCTTAATTGAGACAAGAACTGTACGGAAGCAATTAGCAATATTCTCTGCGACAGAACTGCAAGATCATACCCATAGTTTCAATTTCAGTGAGCTGTTAATTCAACAAAGGAAGATGGAGAGCAAGGGGAAGCAGCAGCAGGAAGAGAAGAGGCTGCAAATTCACTGGTTTTTAACATAGAATTGCCTTGGAAAGGGCACAGTATTCCCCTCCCACATTACCCAAGAAGCTCAGAAACAAACGTGCACTTCCAGCACATTAATCACCATGCAGGAGTTTAACCCGCATTTTTAAAAGTATAATAATCTTTGACAGAACAGTAACAAATGCTAATCACTGATATCACCTGCTAGTCTAAATTAACATAGAGTTGCCCAGCTTTAGGTACATTTTTTTTAGATTTTGCATAGCAAGTGCACCTATTTTCAACCTACTTCACCATCAGCACAAAACATTCTTGATTTGAAAAGCCTTATGAAAACACCAAGAGAAAAATCCTGTTCTCAATCAAACCAGGAAAATTCGACTTCCAGTGTGAACCGAACCAGGACTTTACCCAGTTAGTTTTGCCTCCCTCAGTATCACAACTGTACTTCAATAATTTGTAACATGTTTGTAGAGCCTAATTAGTATTCTTTTAAATAGTACTGTGGTAGTAACTGAAACAAAAAACACTGTTGTTTTTCTTAATTTATTTTTAAATTGGGAAGCGTACTGAAGGAAATTCATCCCTGAGTAACGAGACGTTTAAAAACCGCATCCTATTGACAATCATTGCAATACATTACGACGCATAAACAGTCAACGCTATTAACAGGCAGCAACAGAACTTGTCACAGTCCAATATATTTGCAGCGTTGTTGTATTGATCCCATTATCTCGTTTAATGCAACTGCAAGTGAACATTAGGAAATAGGATAAATAGAAGTAGTGTCTTTATTATTTTAAGTTGAATTTGTCAAATTGACAGCTAAACTGGATCCCCGAAAACTCAAGAGCAGTGATGGTTGAGCAACTTGCTTCTTTGGATGTCCAAAAGATTTCGCAACAAGGTACCTTCAACCAAACAACAGGAGGAGAACGATTGTAACGGAGTTCACTGCTATTAACGGCACTATAGGGGAAAAAAAAAGGAAAAAAGAAGAGCAATTGTGAAAATTTTCTTCTGCACATCGCAAAGAGACAGAACTTCTTGTTATCTTGCGAGACTAACTTTTAAGGAGCAAAATCAATCAAAATTTTAAAAATACACTCAATTTTCTTATGCAAAAATCAGGATTAGTGGAAGGAGGCAGGATCAAAGCCGAGAATACTAAAAATTAGGAAGCAACAGCATAAATATTTTTATATGGCCCATCATGTTCTAACTTTGGCCCAAATGACCCTTTCTCCAAATGAAACAAAACCATCTCCAAGTCAGTTTCTACCCTTGGCTTTACTGTCATTTAGGAAAAATGTATCAGCTTTTACTCTGTGGTGAGCAAGACAGACAAGATTTGTTAATTCCTATTTATCATCACCTGTAAAAGGAATCTTTGGTGTGCTTTATAGCAAAGAAAACTATCAGTAGGTTACAAATTAAGAGCCTGGGTTTTTTTTCTCCCCAGCCTTTGAGGCGTGTAAGCCTGTCTTACCGTTAAGAATCGCAGGAATTACATTTTCCTCACCAGGTGCTTTACACAAAATTGAATTTAGCCAAGGTGAAGCTAACTGCACCCTCTGATTGATCACCAAGCTTCCCCCCCAGCTCCCAAGCTCTGAGGGAGTTGGGAGCTGGGGAAGGAGCAGATTTGAAATGACAAGCGGAAATAGTAGCTGTTTGGTAAAAGAAGAGAGTCAAAATACCAATGTTACTTCATTAAAGCACAGAAACAAAACTCCACAGACAATAATGTTTAAACGAAAGATTGTCACCTTACCTCTCATAACTGTTCGTACAGATCGAATAAGGTTCGTTAGCTGTGCTTTAATTCCTGGTTCCTCTCCAAATCCTCCAATTCCTTGATCGCTTCCCCAGCCAACTGTGTCACAGAAAAATAGCCAGACACGTTAGAAAAAAAAAAAAATAATCAAAACAACACCCAAACTGTGCAACAAATGCTATCAGTAATATTAATGAGTGATCTGTCTTGAATGTGGTTATCACTAACGTTAGAAAAACAAACTACAAACCGATTCACTTTATTTCAAGATCAGGCTTTAAAACGATGTACTGAAAACTGTTAAACCTTTTAATGAACACAACAGTAATGACAGATCCCTGTTTCTGTGAAGGAAACCCTTACCCTTTTTTTTTTTTTTTTTTAAGGCACTACTATTCCCTGCATGCCAGAGAAATGTTTCCAGGGATGGGGCACCTACCACCTCTCTGGGCAACCTGTGCCAGTGTCTCACCACTCTCATCGTGAAAGATTTCTTCCTCAGATCTAGTCTGAGTCTGCCCTCTTTTAGTTTTTAAACTAAAAAGTTTGAAAAACAGCAAATAACTGTTGTGTACAAAGTGATGTTTCAGCACTGAGAGATGATATGCATGACATAAAATGGTTGGCGCAGATTCCAGGTCGGGCTGATGATTTTTGTAACTGCTCTTATTAAAAAAAAAAAAAAAAAAAAAAAAAAAAAAAAAAAGGGACCTGGGAGCTTTTCAGCGGGTGACAAAAGTACTGAAGGTTCACTTGAAGGGAGAATCCCTTCCCCACCTGCTGCGGGGAGGGGCAGAGCATGTGGTCCCAGGGATGGGACCAGGGAATTTTGAGTCCCACCAGTCATGGCCCTGACCCATTTGGGGACGAGCGCAGAAGGGAGCGGCTGTCAGTATTCAGAGCTGCACTGTGCAACTCGCCACTTTCTTTTGTCCAGAGACAACTTTTGAGTGATTTTGGTTGGGGGTTTTTTCACTTCCTTGTATCCCTCGCTCTTCTGGCACCGAGTTCTTTCCCTCATCAGCCGGCTGAGCTTGGCATTACTCCCAGTCACCTGGGGCTGACAGGTCGCTGGAGCCATCCTTCATCCTTGCGTCTCCCTTCTCCATTAGCTGCTGCTCATCAGGAAAGCAAACGTCCCCCCCAAAAAAACCCAAACCCAAACTGAACAGGTCCCTCGCAGTGAATCCTACCGGGGAACAGGAGAAAGGGATTAACTATCTGCACTCCTGCCAAAAACCCACGCTCAGCCTAACTCAGTGAAGTCTGGGCTCTCCGGATCAGGAAACAGGGAAACCTCGGGTCATCATTGGTAATTTTTTCTGGGGTAAAACAACACAAGAACTTTTCGTGGGTGGCTTTTCTGCGTTTCATGGAGTTTTGTCATCTTTTAAAGCACAAGGATGCCCAACCTTGGGGATTTTTCTTTGGTACCGCAGAAACTCGAGTGTCAACGTGTAAAGACTGAGATGCGCTATCTCATCAAAAAAACGGCATGACGAGATGAAAGAAATCGCCTCTCGCTACCACAACATCCTGACGCACGGTGCAAACAGAGACGAAATAGCAGAAAGGCACAGGGGAAAAAAAGAAGATTATTACGGGGAGGGAGGGGCGGGGAGAAAATTACAGTGGGGAAAAAAAGAAAATTACAGGGGAAAAGAGAGAGACAACGCGATGACAGGAGCGACGACAACCAGGCCGGCCGAGAAGACGCAAAGCCCCAGCGCAACTCCTCTGCACGCCGACATTCCGCACGGCAAGGGAGGGGTGCAGGCGGGGCGGCAGCGCACCGGGTCCCACGGAGCCCGTCGGGCCGGGCCGTGTCTCCGCCACACCGGGCGGCCTCCCCGCGCCCGCGGGGCCCGCTACGAGCACCCTCGGGCTCGCCGAGGGCCGGGTGCCGCCAGCCGGGCTCCGGGCGGCTCCTCCCTTCACGGGCCGGGCCGTGCGTGTGTGTGGGGAACGGACGGGGACGCGTCGCCGTGGCCGGGCCCGGCCCGGACTCCCCCGCCCCCCGCGGTCGGTCGGTGGCGGCTCACCGTGCCGGAGGAAGCGCTCCTCGTGCAGCACGGCGACGGCGTTGACGATGAGGAGGGCGGCCTGCAGCAGCGCGTACAGCGTGAACGCCATGGCCCGCCGCGCGCCGCCGGGGCGGGACCCGGCGCCAGAGCGGGACGTGGCGGGGAGGGGGCGTGGCTTGAGAAAAGGGAGGGCGTGGGTCGATGACGGACGTAAGGAGGGCGTGGCTTGCGGCAAGGGGCGTGGCGGCTCTGGGTTTCCCCCGCCCCACGGTTGCCGCTTCCCGGAGGTGGGCCCCGGCGGGCTCGCGCGCCGTGCCCGTGGGGAAGCTCCGCGGCGCGCGGAGCCGGTGGCCCTTGGCGTCAGCCCGCGTTCTGCGGGGGAGGGGCGTGCCGCCTCGCCTCTGCGCCTGTGGCCGTAACGGTGCCTCTTCCAAACGGGGGGAGCCGGCCGGGAAACATCGTCCCGGCGCGGACATCACCCGTTGGTCACCCGAGCAGAACTAGTCCAAAACATAAACCACCTTATGGGCAAAAATACTTTTTCTGCATTTAATTTTGTGGGCAACGTCTGGGGGGTTTCTGCTGTATTTCTTCAATACGTGCCGGCTTACGTTTTTGTTCTAGCAGGAAATCAGCTCTGGCCCCAGCTGTGGTGTCACCAAAACGTACTGACTGCAGAATTCAGGATTCTTAGCAGAACCCAAAAAAAAGCAATTATATTTTATATCAGACTGATCCGGGCCTGTGGGTACTTCTGCAGCCAAATAACAAAAATAATAAATAACTGGAGCTCAGGGACACTGCATAGTTATTGATGCATAAATATACATTTTTTTCCCCTTGCATCTTCCAGTCCGATTGGCTGAAGGGGGCGATTTTGCATAATTGCTCCAATTTTATTTCTCAGCAATCATACAATATGCAAAGCCCTTAACTCCGGATGGTTGATAGCTTTTATTACTCAATCAGGGTACAACGATTTGCACCATCACTGCGCTTTGATGGTTATTAGACTCACTCACCGTGATAGCAATGATAACTTTGCGCTTAACTTTGGTGGACTGGAGAGACCCCACGCCGATTCTTTGCCCTGTCACAGACTTCTGACACGATCTGGGTACATTGTTCACAGTTTATCAGTATTACATCTCCATCCTTCAGCTCTGGGTTAAGATCCGCTCACCAGCAAGCGCGAGACGATCCGATACTTCAGCGGTGAATCGAGCATCGGGACCGTACCATCGATAGACACTCGGACACCGTGAGAACTGGCCAGGAAGCAACCCACGCCTCAGCTTCTTCTGGTCTTCACCTTTCCTTTCCCAAGCACTTGCTTTAGTATAGTCGATGACGTAGTATTAGGCATCTAAATCATCATTACTATTAAATTACATTCCTTATGAAGAGCTAGAAGCAAGAGAAAGCACCCCATCATCAGAGCCATGGCATATTTTGTTATTGACTTACCCCCAAAATTACTAATATTAAATAAGGGAGGTAGAGAACAAAAGTCAAACATATTCATCCCAGTTTTGTAAGCTGGTCAAAAGTACTTGCTATGTAAGTCTCGAAAAGGAGTATAGTCTCAATTCAGGGAAGTGAGTAAAACATCTATTGCACTTCCAGTGAAATCAGTATTATTTAAGCATATGCTGAAGTGTTTCGTTATGTGAAAGCTCAAAATTTACAATATTTCAATATTTCCAGGTGTTGGCTCTGATTCCGGCGCGTATGCTTGGCTTCATGGATGTCAGCAGTCAGTGGCACTACTCGAGTGAGCTGGCACATGTGAACACACACTTGCAAGCTCAGGAATTCCAACATTAACTTCCTTATTTCTCATCTAGATTTTTAAATTGGGTATAACTACAAACCTCCTAAAAACTACCAGTTTAACATTTTTAAATGGAGCCATTTCTAGTTACCAAGAGGCCCCCGAAGTTTGCAGAAAGCTTTTTTTAATCATTCAATCCACCTTTCTCCATGTGTCTATAAATAAAAAAGGCTGATCTTGAGTTTTACTAAACTCCACACGCACAGAGAAAGTCAATATCGGGCTGAAAAGACTTCATCCCAAAGGTCATTACTATTTTTTAAGAAGTTGTGAGTGCTGGCATATAATGGTCTCACAAATGGAACTGCCTTTTGTTCTCAGACATAACTTAGGGCATTATGGCAGTAATTCTATAATTAAATACAGATAAATATGAGGGGTCACTACCAGGCATGTCTAATAACCACCATCATCAAGTAGCATTTCCTGGGCTACCTCCTTTACGGTATCCAACCTATAAATAAATACTAACCTCAGTAAAGAGCTAATGTTTAGAATTATGGCACTGAAAAAAAAAATGAGGTTTTAAAAATAAGTATACACGTTATGGCTTAGTGTTTTTACCCATAATTAAGATGTATCTCCAAAGAGCAGCTGCTATCAAGCTTACATAAACTTGACATGATTTTCCCCATTGTAAAATCCATCACAGCAACTTAACAACCACATGAACCTTATCTCTGAATCATCGTATTACGTGGTTGAAGGGAAAACCGGACAAAGTTGCTTGCATTGGAAGGAAAGCATGTTTTTTTCTTCATTAAGGTGTTCTGTTTCAGTGCAGTAAATTCCTGCGGTGTCATCTGCAGAGCGCAGTCAATCACCATAAGGGAGAGTTTTAAACCACTTTACAGATGTCAAAGGATTAAACTTCAGGCTGGTGAAGTATTGTGAAGACCTTGGTATTTTTTATTCGCAGTTCATTGCTCAATATCGTCAGACAAGAGCACAGCTCCTTGGCTCTGACTGACTATCCTCTAGAGTTAACGAGACTCGGGCTTGTTGCATCCAAGTTTTCAGGATTGTGTCAGTTTATTCCTGGCGAGCAAATACCAGGCTGAAGGAAGTCTTCTCACACCCTCAATCCCGGCATCCTTCGCCTCACTCGCCACCCACCATCTCCTGAGTTTATTTTCCGAACTAGCTTTGACGATCTCCTCCTTTAGATATTTGCCAGCAGGCCTGCTAATACCTTAGGAGCTGAAGATGAGCAAACTTTAAATATTCCCTGTCAGAGTCCGGAGGAAAGCTTGCTACCTCCTGGTTTTACCTTAACGGGGCTCTGAACGGACACAAACCGTCGCGCTACGTGGAACGGGGTATTAAACGGAGGAGTCCTTACACCTGCCTGCCACGCACCAACCTCGACAATGAGTAACTCCATTACCTGAAAAATTCTGTGTATGTGAAAACATTAGGTTCTGCAGCTCTAAATAAACCCCACAGCTACATTTCGCAGCTAAACTAAAGCCTTTGTCATCCTTCCTTCATCACACCTATTGCACTGCCGAACTGCTGCAAAGGTTAGCGACGCATCCTACGGACATAACACATCTCTTGTAAGCACAAACTGAATATTTAAGTGATTTAATATCCAGCTGCTTGTTTTAACCACCAAGCTTTTGTACATTTGAGAGAATTAGTATCTAGTTCTCACCCTTCAGTAGCTATATACAGAAAAGATCTTTGTCTTGTCCGTGACTCTAAACGTGCTGCGCAGTATCATCTCTGCCCTTGCTTATTTGGAAAGCAAATAGCTGTCCCCTTCAAAAACACAGCCTGCCAATTTTCCTAAGATTTGTACCCTGAGAGGACATGAATATGGCTTCATATGCAAAAGGAGGTTGCAGAAGAAAGGAAAAACAAATCCAAAGTTCTGAATTTGCACCTAAATTTATTGATGCCATTTCCAAAGTTTATCGTGCTTGGCTCTGTACCCGTAACAGCCTTTAAATGTCATTTGTTGTCTAGTGCATGCACACACACGCTGCTCTTCATCTTGTTATTATCAATAGTACAGTATTACATTACGTGACATTATACTGTATTGTGATTATTGGCATCTTCACCTCAGTCACCGTTTGCGTTGTGTTCGTGCTGGAATACACCAGTCCAGAAACAGAGTCCGTTATGCTCGGTACCGTATAGGTATTTTTCAGAGATGACAAGCGTAGGGATTTTCCAGTCTATGTCTCAGCTGGAAAACAGTGGATATCAAAAGCAGGCCAACACAGGGAATGGGGCAGCAGGAAAACAAATAGACTTTATCAGAGAATTGGGAGTCTCTGCTTCGCCCTGCCTTACCACTGACGGACGGTCAGGATTTGCAGGCGTTGAGGCAGCAGCTGGTCTTAAGGAGGGATTTACAGCAGGATGAGGAAACGGCCCCATGAATTTTGATGAGGGGGGCGGATATTGTCTCTGTGCAGTGAGCGGCATGAAGAAAGAGCAGGGGTATTAAGGAGAGCAAAGGGAAGGGGTGCCTGAGGCTGCTGTTATGGGCGGTGGGCAGGCAGGATCAGCTCGCTAAATAGAGGTACGGAAAGGAAACCAAAGTGGCACAGACTTACAGGCAAGGGGTTGATGTTTGTCACCATGCACATGCAAGCGTGTGTTTCCATCGGACCATGGAAAATGGTGTCAGTAGCAATATTCTGAATGGGAATATGGTCAGTATCAGAGGAGAAAGGACCCTGCTGCAGCTGAACCCCCGCCAGGGATGGCCGACATGTGCCCTCAGCTTCAGGATCAGGTCTGGTTTCCATCTCTGCTAATAGAAAAGTTACTCAAACCGCCCTTTTGGGATAAATACAGAGGTGTTGTAAGGGTGACTGAAATCCGACTGCCTTCGCAGCACAGCACACGGATTTTCACTCAGGTCTCTGAAACGCCTAACGCCTGCGTGGATGTGTCTGGGAAAGCCTCATCTTTCTGCTCCTGCCCTAAGTCTCTGTTTTGATAAGCATAACATATGGGAGTTTACAGGAGTGTGTTGGGTGTCACAATGCACCTCGCTGGGGCCAGACCCTCCATCAACAGCTTCCCCAGTGAATGGCTCGCCCCATCTAGGCCTGGAAGAGGAAGAAATTCATAGGTTGTAGCCTTCCCGTTCATACATTTGGTGGACCTTAGGTCTCCCCTTTGAAAACATGAGTCCTGAGAGCATTACTTCCACTGATGTTAGCTAAAGCCATTAGGCAAAGTCACTGATGCCAACAACCATTCCAACCTGTTGGTGACTGTTAAGTGCCATAATGATCCTGCAGATACTTTCAGTGCTCTGCAACATGTGAGCACAAAGGAGGAACAGACCATGCCAGACTCCTTTTTGGAGGAATACCCACTGGTCCAAGGGTTTTTCTCCTGCTTCCTTTGACTTCCCATCTACTTGTATGGAAAACATGCAGGAGGTCAGCCAAGCAAGTTGGTAAGAAAAATGGGAAATTACATACACTGCAGCTCTTGCAGCATTCCTAGCAGCAGTTAGCGAAGGGCATGAAACAGGGCTGGAACCCCTCTCCTGTGAAGACAGGCTGAGAGAGCTGGGGGGGTTCAGCCTGGAGCAGAGAAGGCTCCAGGGAGACCTTACTGCAGCTGCCAGGGCTGAGAGGGGCTGAGGAGAAAGATGGGGACAGACTTTTTAGCAGGGCCTGTTGCGACAGGACAAGGAGTAATGGTTTTAAACTAAAAGAGGGCAGATTTAGACTAGATAGAAGGAAGAAACTTTTCATGCGGAGGGTGGTGAAACCCTGGCCCAAGTTGCCCAGAGAGGTGGTCGATGCCCCATCCCAGGTCAGGCTGGATGGGGCTCTGAGAACCTGCTCTAGTTGCAGATGTCCCTGCTCACTGCAGGGAGGTTGGACTAGATGGCCTTTAAGGGTCCTTTTCAAGCCAAGCCATCCTGTGATTCTATGATTCTATGAAATTGGACTAGGCTGGCCAGATCCAGGGAGCACCCCTACCCCTCTCCGTGCCAAATCTCAGTCTAATCTGTCCCCTGTAACTGTCACCTGAACGGGGAGAACAGCCAGGCTTGTTCCTCAGCAAGCTGGTGTCATGCCAGAGGCAGAGGTCATCGGTGCTGGGAAAGTTGCAGCACTGAGTTTAAAAATTAATAGACGGTATCTTCCTTCAGGCTGTAAAAGTGGGCAGATTAAAAAAAAAAATCACAAACCTTGTGAGCTAAGAAATTGCAATCTGTCAAATAACGTTAGCATAGCCACAGAATCTTACAGCTAGTAGGAAACTATATGCAAAAGGTTACATCTCAGCATAACGTGTAGAATTCACTATGAGTCAGAGGGATTGGGAATTTTTTGTAAAAATTACCATAAATCTCCCCCTGCATTTTTCTCCCATGACTCATCCCACAGAAAGAGCTAATATGGAAAGATGCATGTCTCTACAGTGAATTTTTAACTCAACCCATCAGAGAGATAAGGTACATGTATCTACGCTTCTTCTCCACCTCCAGAAAATTTCCACTTTCCTGTATTTTCTAATACTGGTCTGGTACAAGTTCACAGTGCAAAGCTACCGTGGAGGAAATGAAGTGGGGCATGTCAGTCCATCAGCTCGCCAGCATGCACCCCGCGTCCTTCACCCACTTTTCGCTCTGGAAGAAAGCGGCTGGTGAAAGAAGCTGTGGGCCATCACTGCTCTGGCACTGAATCGGGGGGTGTTACCGAGACAGCAAAGGAGAAGAACGGTAACTCCAAACTGGAAATTGTCTCTTCAGGGATGGCAAACTCTGGGGATACAGCTTGCTTGTCAGAAATGTAACTTATACACACTGGGCCAGTCAAATCCACCGTTGAAATCTTATCATTGTTCGTCACTGTTGTATTTTCCACTACCACAGGTGTACTGAGATCTTTCAACGAATAACTTGATGTGCAGTGCCTGGCACAACAGAAATGGAGCAACAGAAATCTTTAGGTGTTAGGTAAGCACGAAGAGCTGTTTGTATTTTGAACCTAATCCAATTAATAACAGGATATAATGAATGGCAGTACAGAACTGATATCTGGGATAGAGCTGGTTTAATTAATTAAGCAGATGGCCTTTTCCTCTCCCACAAATCTTTCTACCCTTTAGCATAAAACCCATCTTACGATCCCATCAGCCTCCTCCACTTGGCTAGATGCATTCAAACTAAAGTTGAACAAAATTTTTGTTTGAAGAGATTTCTCAAAACATGTAATTTACTTTCTCGTTGTAGAAATAAACATCTCAAGGGATGTCCCTCTTCCTGTGACTTCAGGTTGTTCTTGAAAAAAATGAAAATGCTTGCAGTAGTGAGAAATTAGGGGCTTGGGTTTCTTAATTTTCCTCAATAAAATTACGATACATATATATATTTAAAATCTGGGGAGAGGGAGAAGAATTTGGATCAGATATAAACAAAACCCAAATGTCATTGCCCTAAATTGATATTACCCAAGCATCACCCTAGCAATTCTCCAGCCACCGTTATTGCACCCTGCTGTGGGCTGATGGAGAAAGAGCCTGGGAGGACCCCAAAGAAGCACGAGGGTTTGGCAGGCTCTTCCCATGGGCTCCCTGATCACACACAGCTCCCGCAGGAATTCATTGCTGCACACATTTCCTTGGCAGCCCTCGGTCCTCTCCAACTGCCCTAACACTCACCGTCGGAGAAAGTTTACTGCTACGCTGATGGCAACCAACAGTAAGAGGCTTCCACTGAGAGACACCATGATAATCTCATAAGTAGACGGTGCTGAACCTTGAAGAGAATATGGAAAGCACAAGTGAGTTTTGTCAACAAATATCTTTAAGAAATGCAACTTTTTGTGAAATGACCTCAGGTTGTTAACAGGCTGCAAATACTGATTGTCTTTCTGCTGCAAACCATGGATGGAGGCGGTTGACCAGCTCTGCATTAGGAGGGTGTTCCTGGGAAAGTACTTTTTCTTCAAAAATCTCACACCTCAGTTAATTAACTCATGGGTCTTTATCCACCAAAGTACAAAGCAAAACCTAGCTGAAACCCAGCCCTATGGATCTCAGGGTGGAAAAGTGTGCCCTGCACTGTTAGACCACAAAGTTATTCCACATATTATCCACCTATTCACAGTAAAGCCATAGCAGGATCCTGAATCCTTTTGGCCTTTTGGGTTTAATTCCAAACTTAAAGCAGTGAAATTTGGTTTACGTCTCCTATCTACCCTTGCCTCCAAGTTTCCCACTCTTCTGCTACAACAGCTCCTTTTATTTCCACTATTCTTCCCTCTCTAAAACTCTGACAGAAATGGGTCTAACATGGCTAATTCATTTATATTTTTTGAGCCCATTCAGCACTCCGTATCTGTTAATCTTACATACTTGATAACACTGCTATTGCCTGGCGCCTCTCAGTAGTGTCGCCACACAAATAAACACTGCAAAACAGATTTTAAACGCTAACAAACAGGAAAGTGAAGCACCCTCTTCCTTGGAAACCACTGTGTTGTGGAAACCTTCTTCACCAGCATGGACCATCCTGAAAAAGAAAGCCAACAGACAATTCGGATCTCAGTTGAATCAAAATCAGCATATTTTTTTTAGATCCATTTATGACATCTGAGTATTTCACCACCTCTAATAATGTGAATTATCTTTACAAATTCCTTGTGAGATTGATTCTGCTATCGCCGTTTGGCAGGCTGGGAATCAAAGCAAGATGGGTTAAGGGACAGATCCAAAAGGCAGAATTTAATCTGACATTGAAAACCTGAATGTTTCTCTTAAGGCAATGCACTTCCCGAGGTGCCTTAAGTTTGACTTCATGTTTGTCTACGGCATCTAATCTTGGCATGGACAAGCACGCTGGCATCACACTCTAGCACATCTAGCACATACTTTTATCTAATTTGCAATTATTAAAATCTATCAGCCAATTCGCCCCAGGACACAGAGGGAGACTTTAGCAGAAAAGGTAACTAAGCCCAAGTTTCTCAAGCCCGGGTTATACCTTTTTTTTTCACTACCTCCAGAAGTGGAGTGCTTAACTCCTGTAAAAAAATCTCAGCCATGACATTAGAAAGTAACTAGGAATGATCAACAACTAGACGGAAAGATGATGGGAGCCCAAAATACAATTTCTTGCTTTGTGGCAAATAACAATATTACTTTACCACAGCAATATTGCCTGTTACCAAAACCCTCATCCAAGTTTCTCAAAATGGTGGGCAAAGCTTTCTTCACAGCGAGCACACGAGGCAAGGGATGGATCATTAACCTACTGTCAAGGCAAGGAGACTGAGGGTGACAATTTGTCTTACGTTGGTCAGACAGCCTGGGGCATGGCTGGGAATTTCAAGCAGATGTCATACCTCTTGTTTTTATGCCTTCATCATGATAATATTCCTCTTGTAGAAGCTTAAAACTATGACACACCTTGTTACTGGAAAGTATAATGGATAAAAAGCAAGTGCTCGTCAGATTCAGGTGTCGCCTCATACTAATACTGCCACACAGACACGTATGCACAAACATATTTTCACCTTGCATGTGTGATACACAGATTTCTGATCATTATTTCATTCTATTCTAGCTCCTTTTCTGGAATATAAATGAAATGTGGAATCACAGTATGTATCCCAATGACATCCAGTTAATAAACACAAGAATAAATTGTCTGCCAGTATGTTCTCACATATAAAAAGAGCTTGTGTCTAAAGTCTTAGATGTTGCACTTTAAATTCTACTCTCTTTGCTTCAATAAGTGTAACTTAAAATGAAATTATTGTGAAAAAATTGTATAGCCGTAAGTTGCATAAGGAAACAGTGACTGAAGAAAATACAACCCTATAGGAAAAAAGCCAAGCCAAACCCATACTCACATTTATACAAAGAATGACACCAGCTCTGAAAAACTGTTCAGACTGAAATACTGTTTGTGACATAGAATCACAGGACGGTTTGGGTGGGAAGGGACCTTTCAAGGCCATCTAGTCCAGCCCCCCTGCAGTGAGCAGGGACATCTGCAACCAGAGCAGGGTGCTCAGAGCCCCGTCCAGCCTGACCTGGGATGTTTCCAGGGATGGGGCATCGACCACCTCTCTCGGCAACCTGGGCCAGGGGTTCACCACCCTCACTGTGAAAAATTTCTTCCTTAGATCTAGTCTGAATCTGCCCTCTTTTAGTTTAAAACCGTCACCCCTTGTCCTATCGCTACAACCATTACCCCTCCTCTCGACATGAATCAGAGGGATCTGCAACAACTCCTACTTTTATAAAGCTTGGACACCAAAACCAGGCAGCATAATTTTGTAGCTAAGCAGTCTGTCCAGGCTTCGCCTCTTATCCATTAGTGCATGTCTGTGAATAAGCTGGAATATTGGCCCAGAAGCTGTTTCAGGATTTCACGTGAAATTTCCTCTGGTGCAAGGAGAGCTCGGCTGTTTCTGAAAATGGGAGATCACTAGCTTACTACAAAGTCCTCCAACCCCCATGATACAATCTCTTTTTCTCACATCAGTAAGATGTCCTAAGGAGCACCTCAGTCTTACCCTTCTGCTTGAAAAAGAAAATAAGACATGGTAATTAAAATCTAGAGCAGAATAAGATTACCAATTTCTGGGTTACCTTGTGACTGCTGGGGATCCTTCCATCAGCATCATGCTGCTAAGATCTTGCACGAAAGTAAAGCTGGTCTGAAGGGTTTCAGACTAATTGCTCACTTCATTTGCCTCTGTTGATTGCATTCTTCTCTCTGTGGTTTTTATTAAGGCAGAATAATCTCTTCCATTTATAGCAAATCAATAAAGTGTGGAGGTGGATCAAAGAGAGGCTTTACTCACCATCCTTTTGTTAAGCAATTCCTTTCACAATCTTTCTGGTGGAGCAGGAGACACAGCTGACTCCACCTAGAAGCCTGCCATGGCTTCCGTCGGGCACTGGACCCCTTCTGGCATGCTACAATTGCATGAAGTCCTCCAGGAAAACCGCCTCTGTAGCTTGCATTCAGGAGTCACTGCAGAAACATGCCATGTCCCAAGAATGGTGCCTTTGGGTCTTCTCCAGCAGGCTGGGTGGAGAGGGCAGGCAGCCCCGTGGTTTGAGTGCTCTCCAGGCAAAGGAACCCCACCAGCTCAGATGGCTCTGGCTAAGGAGTGACTATGGGACCACGGTAAGTCTGAGCCCAGTCCTTGCTTTCTGTGGGTTACAGAGACCGACCTGGCTCTTTACACTGAAAAGAGCAAGGTAGGAGTTTAAGGAGCTGTCGTTGAGCTGGTGATGGCCAGCTTAGGGTTGGGTTTCAAATGTGCTTCATTTTGGCATTTCTTGCAGCCTGGCTTAGCTGTTCTTCACTGGATATCATCAGTCTTGTTCTGCAGCACCCACCTCCTCCCATGCCTCTGTTAGGGAAGTCACATCTCTGCAGATCTGGACCTTGTTTTGCTCTGCAAAAGCCCCTAGTCCTTACTGCCAGACTGGAGCTGAGCTGGCAACTGCACTGAGTTATCTCGTGAAAAAATGCAATTACCTGTGCTTTGTGATCAGAGAAGGAGTGGTGCTCTAGGGTGGAGACTCCTTTTTTCGTTAATACATTCACACAGAAAACATTAATACACTCCAGATTGGCAGGTTTTTAAAAACTAACAATAGAGATTGACACATTTTTCTGCTGTGCCTAGATAAATAACTGCAAACTAATTTCAGCTCCCCTTGCCTCACTGCTAGTATCAAACAGGACCAAAGCACCTCTGTAAGTCCCCTGGATATTGTTTGGCAGGGTTTCAGATGTCCACAGTCCAAATCACTGAGCACGTTTAGGTAACGACCACGGCTGTGAACTTTCCTCTATAGCATAAAAAAACAGGGAATGAACTACATGAAATAGATTTTACAGAAAGGTGAACAGCAGAAACCAGGCCTACAGATATATTCATTCTTGGTTAAGTCACACAGCAATTATCCATTCTGTACCATTCACAGAGGAGCACACTCAGTATGTGAGTACCCTCTCTCCCTGCTCCAGGGCATCACCGGCCTTTTATTTGGCTTGGAGCCAGAGCAAGCATGATGTTAAAAACCATTTCCATGTTGTATATGCCACAGAAGACTTCCTGAGAAGGGAAGGGCAGATGCCGATGCTTTCCTTCCTCATCAAACAAACAGAAAGCTCAAACCAAAACCTGAATTGCTTTGTAACCCACTTGTGATTCTGAATCTGATCCAAAGCTCACCAAAGTCAATGGGAGTCTCTTTACTGACTTCTCTGGCGCTCAGACCATGCCCTGTGGGGAAAAGATGCTAAATACATGTCAGACCTCATTCTTGCAAGCCACTGAACACCTCCTGAATGGTACTTAAAGTCCTCCATCATGTCCAACGTGAAGACATGATGGAAGCATCCAGGGACACATTCTTCTCCGTAAACATCTCTTGTGAATGGAAATTCACTTTCATTGAACTTTCAGAGACATTAAGGAAAAAGCAATGGGATGCTTTGAGTATTCCTGAAGGAGATGTATAATGTCTTAATATTTTTTTCTTTTTTATCTCGGTATCCGCCCGACTCCAAACTCAGTTTTGTGGAGAAGCTTGAGATCACAAAGTGGGGAGCTGCGGTCGAGGAGGCAGCTCTTTCCTGCAGGAACATCTTCTCTCACGTGGATTGGGTGCACTCCACCACTGCAAACTGCCAGCACAGATAAAACAAACCCAGTGAGACCAGGGCAAACAGCCAAGCGTGGATGTGGCCACAGAGACACACACCACAGGGCACAAGGATCCAAGCCATATGCAGGGCTGGAGCTTCTTAGTATGTCTGTAGGTTATTTACCTGCTCTGGGATTTATTAGTGAATACTTGGCTGGAAGTTTGGAGATTAAATATTTCATACCAGTGTATGTACCAAGGATAATCTCACTGTAGTGAAAAAAAGCCCTCTCAAATAATCCAATACGATGAAATGAATAATCCAAGCCAGTTGAGTAAAATTGTGTCAACATACATTTAGAATCATAGAATCATAGCATGGTTTGGGTTGTAAGGGACCTTAAACATCACTTAGTTCCAATCCTCCCTGCCCCACCATGCTCATGTGGGCATAAGCTCCACGGACAAACCCCTTAGAGGAAAAAAAGCTACAGAAGATGACGGGAAAATAGCGAGACATCCTACAAGATGCTCTCCCAACAGTTTTGCTTAGCACAGTCATTCTGCTTTGAAAGCCCAGGGGGTAAACGTGGTTATCCAAGAGGGTCAGAGCAAAAGCTAGGCTTTGTTTTTGTTAATTTCTTGTTGATATAGCCTAAAAAATACAGGTTTGCTGAGAAGGTGCTATTCTTTGTACACTCCAAAATTTATACAAACCTTTGGCACAACTGCCTTGAAGTTTTATGTAAAAATTATGAAAAAGGAAGAATAAATTTTGAGGAAACCTTAACTTGAATGCCTCACAGAAGACAAAAGTCAAAGGGAACAGTCAAGAGTTGATCAGCAGGACAAAGCACATGCAGATTTTATTTACTATTCATTAGCAGGGCCTTATCCTGCTTGCCATACCCAGTTCAGACAAAGCTTCCAAATCTTCACTGTAACGCCTTTAATTGGCCCTACTCATGCAGAGATAACTTTTTTAATAATAATCAAGGTATTTATTCATCAGTGTGATTGACCTCAAGAGCAGTAAATGCTTAGATATGCTGGTTGCTTCAAATAACTCGTTCATGACTCACTGGATTTCACCTGCCATTTCAGAACAAGGTCAACAAAAGGTAAATAAAGGTCTTTGAGGGAGATGGTTTCAAGGCACCTAAAAGTACGGTCCCGAGAGAAGGCCTGTTCCTACGCTCGCAAGTAAGGGAAAGGACATACCTTCATGCTTTTGCTTGGCGCACTTCCTCACCAACATAAATAACTGTGCTAAAATATCTCAGATGCAAATAAGGTAAGTTGTAAGTCCTGGAGAAGCACCACCACATCTGAAGGACAGAGCTCAAAGCGGTTTGGAGATGTTGTAGGCAATACAGGGAAAGCCAACTCTGTAAGAAAATAAAAGAAAAAGGACTGTCAATCACTGATGAGCTTTCTGTATCTATTTATTGTTAATTCAAGCACACAGGAAAATTCAAATCACAGCTCAGTGTGTAGCCTGTGCTGTGGGTTTTGCCATTCTCAGGGGAATTTGACAAAAGAAAGGCTGAAACTAAGATTTGTCTCTCCTGTGGTAACAGCTGTGGAAGTGATATTTGGTCAACCATGCAGGTTTCTTAAAGGTGTTGACAAGCCGCACATCACGTGAAAGAGAAGTTGTTTATTTTCCACACTAACATGACATCAATTTTATATTAAGGACAGGAACAATACGGGCTATCCTAAATTAACCGTGGCTGGGACCATTCCCACGTGGCACTGAAGAGCTGCACCCACACGACGAAACCCTTACCTTTCAGCTCAGGGTGGCACATACAAACTGCCATCGGGAGAGGCTGCGGGTCTGGGTTGACTCGCCATCCATGCCAGGAACTGCTCCCCAGGACTTCGGCGGGCTCAAACACAACCCTGCCGGGGCCACTGTAACGATTTCACTATAGAGGCGACTTCAAGTACAGAGAACATTAGTTATAGACGCAGCCTTAGGGTATGTATACTGCACGTACTACCGCATCAACCACTGGGTACATCTTCCAGTAACCTTTGTTTTTCTTTTTTTCTATGATGCCAGCTGGTGGAAATGTTGAGGGTTGAGTCTGTGAAATACAAATGTTTAATGGGATTCTCATCACTTTAATGTGTACAAACTTTGGCACAAGAGGAAAGCAAACAAAAAGCAACCCGTGATAAGAAGTTTCCTTGAATGTTTACCGAAGTAGATTAGTTTAGGCGGTGGCTGCTCTGTGTTTGTTTTCTAGGATCACATTCTTGAGCTTTATCAGCGTGAGGGAGGATTTTTTAAATTCAAAACACTTCATTCATGCTTAATTCCGAGACACATATTCCATCTTAACGTTTGCAGTTGTGGTCTGTAGATTGGTTACAAGCCAGACAAGTGGCGTTTCCATTTCCTGACTGGGGACTTTAGCATAACTAATCGAGTGCAAATAGGACATTTCCAGTTTGAATGTTCAATTTGAAATGTATTTGTTGCATATCCATTCTGTCATTTGTGTTAACTAGGCACTTTACTACACAGTTTCACAACTTCAGCAACATATGGACACGCTACTTACTTGCTGTGGAAAGTCACTGGGGAACGTGATGGTCTGAACACTGCTGAGCAGAGAGCAGAAAACAAATAAATCTGCTATAGATCCTTCGTGTTTGCTCCGGGGCCTGAACAGCCTGGTTCTCAAACGGTGAGGGACAACGGGTTACTCTGCACGCCTGACCACATCCAGGAGCTCTGGCACTCAGAAGCCATTAGAGCAGTAATTTCTTATTGAGCAACGGGATTACTTTATGTCTGGGCAAAATTTTTGATCTATAGTGGTAAGACATTTTACCACCACACTACAGTCGAGTTCATTCATCACAGAAAATATCATGTCACTATAATCTCTATAGTATCTTGTATCCTGAATACTCTATGCAGCTAACTCTCCATCTCAAAAAAGGATATAGCTGATCTAGAAAAGGTACATGAAGGCTATGGGACTGTTTCTGTTGGAGGGATGACTACAACTCTTCAATCTGGAAAAAAGACAACTGAAAAGGCTCGATAGATGCCTATAAAATTACAACTGGCATGGAGAAGGAGGACAAGGATTGCCAGTAGTCAACTGGCAGCTGGTCTCATCCAGTACAAGAAGCCCGTGGCATAAAATGAGGCTAACGGGTGGCAGCTCCAAACATCAGAAGCTGTTTTGTGGTTTTTTTCTCCTCATGTCCTGTATTTAAGCTGTGGAGCTTATTGCCATGGGATGCTGTAAGCTGCTAAAAGTGTGCCTAGGTTTTAAAAAAGTCACCAGACGAGTTCATGGAAATAAAAATCCATTGAGGGTTATTAAAAACAAGACATCCTGTCTGGATCAGAAAACCCATGAGCTGTAAATCATTAGATGCTAAAACAAGATTCTGGGAACAGATCTCTAACTGCTTGCATGCTTCTACAAAGTATCTGATTTCATCTACTATTGGGAACACGGTACTGGCACAGATGAACTTCTGGTCTGACCTGGTCCAGCTTTTCTGATGCTTTCATTGCTTTTTTCCATGCTTCAAAAGCCATAATGCTGCCAGTTCAGTGAGTCTTGTATTGGAGTCTTCTCAGCTCACCTACTACAGCAGCAAACTATGCAGGGAAGGGCATGAAAACAGGCTGTGCCCTTCCTCCTCTGCCTTCCAGATCTGCCGGGCTGCACCAAGGAACTGTAAGGCCAGGTGATTTAATCTCCCGGGGATTTGCTGGGAACGAAGGGAATATTGAGAGAGCAACTCTGCAACACATCCAAATGCCGGCGGTGACTGAAACTGCTTTCAGATGCTGGTGGTGCTGCATTGGTGTGGACGATCTTCTACACAGTCATATGCTCAGGGATGACACCATGCTTGGGACAGAGACCCTTTGCTTGAAGACAAATTTCACTCAGAAAAGCCTTGGCAATCGGGGTGTTGCACATCATCAGGAAAAGACCTGGAAGACTATGGCTGCAGTCTTCAAAAGTCGACTGACTTTGGCTTAAGTCTCCCTTTATTTCTATGGATCCACAAGGCACTTCCTGAAATTCCGCTAAATCTACTTCTGAACATTTTCTAAATAACCAGAGGCAGAGGATTTCTGCCATGAAATACTCCAACACATTATCTGTGAATTAAAATACTTTTAAAAAGATATTCTTGGAAGGGATAAACTTCCTGGTTCTTTTCTTTAGTGGAATAAGCGTAGCATTAAATTACAGGGAAGCTCAACTATTATCTTATAGTTTTCTTTTTTTTTATTATAGACTTTTTATCCACATGAATGATAAAGAAACTACAACAGAGTTAAATACCTTTTTTGATAACAGTGATTATATTCTTAATTACACTCAATATTAAATTGTAAAATATTTCCAGAGGAGTACAATCTTAATTCATACAGCAGGCAAAATACCAGAGGAGGAAGGGGCCGAAGGAGAGGGGTGTGAGAATTTCCAGTCTGCTTTTAAAAAGCACTGTGTATGGCTAACGCTGCTCTATCCATCCATCCCAATGGCCCATCCGGTTAGACGCGCATTTCTTTCCATAAAACAATCACTATTCAAAAGCAAAAGATGAACTGGCAGATGTCGTCAGTGTTTGTGGTGTTGAAAGGATCGGCAGTTCCTTTCACAGTTTATCTGTACAATTCATCAAAAGCATTTTCTCTATCAAGTTCAGTAGTCCTTCTAAAAACACAAAGACTTAAACTTTGGTACCACCAAAAAAGATCCAGGACAGGCATTTTTTGATTTTGTTGTTGTTGTTGTTGTTTTGTTTTTACTAATAAATGGCTGCTACATTCTATTTTACATGGTAGTCCATGATGCTTTGAGGTCACTTGTCCTTGGGTTCAGAGGAACCTGATTTGTTTTTTCTTTAAATTCCCAAGCCCTTCCATTTTCTCAGTCTTTATACAAGTCAGGTTTCTGAGTGGTGGGTTCTAACTTACAAGGGAACAGCTGCAAAAGATCATGTGCTTCTAGGAATTTAAAAAAAAAAAAAAAAGAGAAAGAGAGAAAATGTTACCAACACTAAATCTAAGTTTGAGATTCCTTTACTCACAGAATTACAACATTTAATTACAATCCTTGAAAAAGGGATACATGTACATCAGATGATGCTGCTGGAGGTCAGACTTTGCTAGTTATTATCTGTAGAGTCACGTGGAAATACTTGCATTAAAGATAAAGTGCAAATTGCAACTGCCTGAAGTATGACTAAACACAACAAGACCTGCTGTGGAAGGGAACACAAAGCCCACGAAGGGTAGCAAAGGACTGCTGAGAAACACAGAGCATTAATTGAGTGGTTGCTCTGCAACGCGCAGGGTCTTCACTCCCTTGGTGTATTGTGTGGGTATGCACGTGCATACACGGTTCTTCTTGAGACAACTGTTTTCAGCACATTGAGAATCTGAAATTGCTTCTGGACAATATAGATGCGATTCTCTGCTTGACTGATTTAGCTTAGCAGTTAAGTAACAACTAATCTTTCAAAAGCACTAGGGCCTACTTAGAGAAATCCCCGTTATCTGCACGGATGGTGTGCCACTGGAAACAACAACAGCGTGAGCAACACATCTATCCCTCACACTTCTTGGCAAATAAGCAGGAAATGCTCATAGCTGTGGTGCCAGCACCCTCCTTGCAGGGCTTGTCAGCTGATGAAAACCTGATGCTGGGAACAAATAGTGCCATTCACCTGATGCTGCCATCCTCAGGCAGACTTCTACTGTAGATCAGCGCTTTGGACAAGGTGCTCAGGGCAGGACCCGCTGCTTCTCATCTGGAGAGGCATAGTGTTTTATTCAGGGTATTGATATCACTGAATTTCTTTTAAATCAGTGTTCAGATTAATGTAGACTCAACTGGAAAATGCTCGCAGTCAGTAGGAAAGTATGTACAAGAGGGCAAAACAGACCAACTTTATGCTTAGACTAATCTCCTTATCTCAGTAGGCAGAGCTCAAGACCACGGACACTGGTTACTCTATGCTTATTCTTAATGTTTTTAAGTATCTGCTTCGTCCATAGCTCAGGCAAACCTCCATCCTTTATACTATGAAATCCTTCTCAGATGCCCCAGACTTTCTCTTGAATACCTCTACTTTATGTATTACTGAGGTCTCTACATATGAATAGCTCTTTTTTTTCTAATCCACAAGCCAGATTTTGTGCCATTACACAGAAGCAGGTCTAGTGGCTTTCTGCCTCTCTGCCTGCAAGCCCTAATCTTGTTTTGCCAGAAAAAAAAAAAAAGACAATGTCATTTAAACGTCAAGGTTTTAGCACCTGAAACTGGAATCTCTCATGCCACTGATGGTGGAGACTGTGTTTCTTCTAACTGAACGCTTCTGAAAAACACCTCTGAAAAATGCAGTGTTGGGTTTAGGAAGATCCTGCACATGGACAACAAGGTAATTGGCATCTGCAGGAGACTGAATTACAGAAGACAGTATTGGTGTAGTTCTGTAAAGCTCCCAAAATACACTGGTCTTTCCTGAAGCTGAAGAAGGTCCATTATGGGCAGAAAACACCACCCCTAGTTGCCCACGTGTGAACTTTTACTGCACTGTGAATGCCAAGGTATTTCCCTCCTTCCACTGAAGGTACATGACCTTGATGCCACCTTCCAGCGCCAGAGAGTAGAAGCACACGCTCAGGCGATTAGGCCTGGATTCACCCGATGGTACGTCCTACCCCAGTGAAGGCTTGTAATTTGTGTGACGTGTCAGTTATCACCTTTAGACTGTAGCACAACACTTCCACAGACAGAGCTTTTAGACCAGAATCAGTAACATCATGCAACAGAATCATTCTCTTAATTCTTGCAATGCCTGCTAAGGAAAACATGACGGCCAAGTCAGGCAGAATAAGATTTCTTTTTACAAGCTCACCTTTAGCTTTTGCTGAGGTGTGCACCGAGCTTTTCTTTCCTGATCAAGCTTGCTGCATAGGGAATCTGCAACGACAGAGAAACAAAGCCACTGCGTTAAGCCAAGGTTTGGCTAGCAAGACATCCAAGCTGGAATCCCTGCAAATTAAAGGTTTTGCTTGCTGTTGGGGTTTAACCTCCCTACATCATTTTAGGAGACAGCACCTTAAAATAAAGAACTGAACTCTTTACAAAACTGCAAGAATGCTGAAGCAGAAATAAAATAAAAATGGCCCAAATTAAAACAACAGATTTTAAAATCCAACGCACAAGAGGTCTTCCAATGTTTTGTTTATTTCAGTTGCTGACAAAAATAAAGCCACCACCCATTCTGCTACCTTTGAGATGACAAAAATCAGCTGTAACAGAGCAGGCAACACACACTGATCTCTGCACAGCCGAAATACAGCAAGTTGGGAGTACGGGACTTCATATATTTATATCACCATAATTAGGAGGTTCATAACAGTTCTCTCTGACTTGCACCAATCTGAGGGAAGCCACTGAAGTGGAACAAATAATTAAAGAAAAACAGAGAACATAGGCATATTAGGGAACATAGTTATATTTAGAAACAAAGTGGGATGATGTGCTCACTGGCTACTGGGAATACAGTACAGGGTTTCTCTTTTTCAATGCTGGGCCTTTAGAATGCAACAAAACTAAATTGCTCTGAGATTTCCCCATAGCTGGGAATCCAAGTGACTACAAATTCACTATTTTTCGATGATGCCTTTTGGAAGGACCATTGGAGGAATTCAGGTTGGGATCAGAAAATCTATGTCCCCACAGGCCCAGGTGCTGCTGCACACTGAGGTGACCTGCTTCTGCTGTCAGGCACTCCAGTATATTTTCACAAATAATGTCAAATGTTACTGTAAGTTGACAAGTAGGCTGGGCTGAAGTCAGGAACAGAGCTGCACGAACACCAAAGGGAGCAGACAGGCATTGAGCTCAAGCAACCTGCCCCGCACACGTAGTAACATACCAGAAGCATGTGAATTTGCATCCATATCCACTGATCATATACCTAACATGCATTCTTGTACATCCCTGTTTTGTTTTTAATTACATTATGCCTACAGTATGTGAGTCTTTGTGTGAGTTGTGCTGAGCGTGTCTCTGGGCCGGTGTAAAGTGTAGTATCTGCAGTGTCCTTAATAAGGAAGACTCAGCATGAGAGGAAAGAAACGGGCATCTGCAGCTCAGGAGCTAACCCTTTCATTTCTCAGGAAAGGAGGTCAATCTGATTGAAAGCAGCAGCACCGGGAAGCAGCAGAGTCTGCAAAGATGAACCCTCTGGATGAATGAAAGCAGAAGCCTTCCAAGGGGGCACGCGGCTTCCCTCACTACACAGCCCTGGGCAAAGGGAAATGCGCGTGCATGAACTGAGAGGACCAAACCACTGGTGACCTGAAAAGACCCAGGATCCAGGTGTTTTTTCTCACTACTCTTACAACCCCTACCCTTCATAGAAGCCGAAAACTATCAGGAAGCTTGCTGCCAGATGATACCCCCCAAAAAAACAGAGCTCACCCCTCCACAGAGGCCTTGAACAGAGCTGCCTTCAAGGGCATGCTGTTTGCAAAGGCTGAAAAACTCCTCTCCAAACTGCAGCAGAGAGGAGTATGCAAAGAAACTGTTCACCTGATCAGCCACTTGCAGGGTTTAGATACAAAACAGAAGCACAAACAAATGGCCTGAACAAGCACGTTTTAGCTGAGACCTGTGATGCTTCACCAACCACTTTCTTCCTCTTTCCCACTCTCGACGGCCAACAGGCAACATTGGTTTGCATGGCCGCCGATTATATAGGACATCTCCCAAGCTGTACTGACCTAGATAATACAACAGGGTACAGTCTGTCAGAAATTAACTGTTCTTAATCCACTTCTCTGCTATATTTGGCACATCAGCATCTTTTCAGTGTGTGTTGGTTTATCCATTCTCGTAATAAATGAAACTGGGAGAGGTGGGTGTCCAATAGGGAAATTACTACTTTCTTCACGAGTTAAATCACCTGCAATGTCATCTTCTACTTTTGTCATTGGAAGAGCATTTGATAACTCCAGTACCGCAGTGGAATAGTATTTAGGACTCTTCACGACAATACAGTCCCCTTTTGTGCATCCATGATGATGGCTGCGATGAAGATAGGATCAGCACTCGCATGGGCATGAAGATCCAATACTTGGCCCTCATCAAAGCCTGTACACCCCTGCCAGCAATAACGAAGTGCCGACAGTTCGGTTTTAAGTAGCAAGTAATTTGTTTCTTATGACTAAGTCCACATTAATAGGAAATACATCACAATGGGAGCAGATCTGTAGGGTGCAGGAGGAAGACCCTGGGTCCATTCTCTTTTTTTTTTTTTTTTTTCTTCTTCAGGCTGCCTCTAGTCTGGTCCTGGGTACTACCCGTTAAGAGCTAGAGCACACTTCTCTCTGCATTTCTGGAACACATCCTCGTGTGCTTCGTCCAGAAGGAATCCAGTTTGCAAGCTCTGAGTCTGCTCCACAGCATGAACCAAAGTGCAGATAAGCAGATAGGATTGGGGATTCATTTCTGAACCACAAGTCTGCTACACTTGGACATCAAAGAAGCTTCTGTATACCATACTCTTTTGGAGACTTCACCTTTGCCTGCCATCTCTAGGTGGGATACACAATGATACATACCCCTAACTTCTGTTGTTTGAAGAGGGAACCTTTAGTAACCCAAAGCACTATTATCCAATGTGGATCTACAGGTATTTAGTTAAACAAGTCTCATTTCCAGAGATTGCACTTGATAACTCGGTCGGAAGACCAAGACAGCCCTTCCAAATGCAAAGAGTATTTATGCAGTAAAGGATACAGATGTGCAGCTGAACTGCCACTGGAAAACTACAGTCTCTGCACACATGGTGCTTCTGGACAGAACGATGCATGGGATTAACCAGAAGAAAAAACACGCACTGAGCCTTTGACAGCTGGAGGAGGAATGGAAGTGCCAACAGCATGCCCTGGAGGGTGAGTTTTCACTAGTGCTCTGTGAAAGTATTTATAGCTGTGTGGGCTGAGTTCAGAGATTCTTCCCTCCCGGCTGGATAGCGGCATGTGCTCAGGGCAGCGTACGGGGCTGCGCAGGATGCAAGGACTCAGGGCTGGAGTATGCAGTCTCTCCCTGCTGTATTTTTAAGTACTGGTGCGTATTAATACCATCGAAAAAGGATTTTGCACACAGGCAAAAATAGCAGAGGCTAGCTTGTGGCTCTCTGGTACATACGCATCCATTTTTGATCAGAATTTCTGCAGATTCTAAAGGAAAGGAAGCTTTTACTTCTGCTTTTAATAGCCATTAATAGCCATCTACAGGACGTACCTTTTCTTTAACATTTGAATTTACTGGAGACACAGCTCCATCCTATTAACCCAAGGCACACCCAGATGCATTGTCAAGATACAAGTTTTGCTCACCTGTCATAAAAAAGGAGACAGTGGCAAATAAAATTCTGGTGAAAATAGTACTTGTCAGCTGACTTTTCTGTACAGAGTCAGGGATGTGTATGCTACCTTCGGCATCAAAAGGACACATTCCCAATTTGTACCACTAAATTTGGAGAGGAACTCCACCAAAAAATCAAATGAAAATAACAGAACACAGAGAAACAGACCTGCAGTATCATCCCAAGTGCTAAAGCACAGAAGAAATTAATGAGAAAAAATACAAGCATCTCTATTTTGGGACAAGGTAATGAAATCTGCCTTGGAGTCTGCAAGACACAGTAAACAGAGTTCCAGAAACGCTCTTTTACCTGTTATTATCTGGGTGTCAGTGGACAGATACTTCAGCAAAAGATGCAGCTCAAGAAATCCAAGAGCCATTCTGCTGAATCGATGTTTGCCTCTAACATTCTTGTCAAGGTCAATCAATCTAGCTGGACCACTTTAAGCAGAGGACCAAAACAGAAATCCCAATAAAGCAATGCTATTTCCAATTTACACTTTTCGAACATGGAGTGACAGGCATGCAGTGACCAAGGTCTCCGCACACAAAAATGTGGATATTCCTTGTTTGTATAATGAATAGACTAGTTGTACAAAGCACCCACTTTCCATATACAACTTAAAATAGGAACTAAACCTACTGGAGCTTTTCTTAATTACACTAAGACCCAGAGGAACATGATCTCATACTTCTGCAGATCTACCAACATTACCACATGGTAGATTTTTTTCTTCTTTTAAACACTCCTTGTGAATCTTTGAAGATCAGGATGAAAGACAATGCAGAGACAGAAACAAATTTTGCAGGTAGATAGCTCCTGATTTATTTTATTGTCTGCCTCTGAAGAACTGAGTTGATTCAAAGCAGCACTGAGAGCAGGCAGCCATCAAACATCAGAGGAGTTCCAGCTGGATCCAGTTCCGAGCCCAAAGTTAGACTAATGAGGAGAGAGTCAGTTCACAGGAGTATAAATAAATTAAAAAACCTCAAAACAAAATGAAACCAATGCTTTCCACTTGAGCTGGAAAGACAAGGGACTGCCTGAGTCATTCACATTTCTAACATGTCTCAAAGACCTGATGCCTTTTACGCCTAAGTAAAATTAGTGGGATTGATCACTACCTGATCTTCGTTACCTAAACCACAATGGCAGGGTGACAACCACTATCTTAGCTTTTCCTGATGGACAGGTTACAACTGTGGTCAGCGCTTCCTGGGGACCTACAAACTACTTGTAAGAGACCCCTGAAAGGAAATTTAGAAAAGCTAGCCTGTTTGCAGGAGGCTTAAGTTTGCTGCTTGGTGCTCTACTTCTCTGTGGCAATGTTTTAGAGGGGTTCACAAAAACCTAAAAGGATAAAAATTGTCACACTGGGAATGCTGATTCTGGTCTTTTTCCTCACACCTGGCAGCTAGGAAGAAAGTTCATGCTTTTTAAATTTGATCCACTAACACCATTGCTCAGAAGACAGCATCAGACAGATACAGAGTCTCAAGCAGGAGCTGACTCAGTACTTTGTTAGGCTGGCTGGGCTGTCCAAACAGATGAATTCTGGTCAAACTAAACAGAAACAGACAACTCTAAAGCCAGGTGAGCTCTTCTGAGGCAGACGTTAGAATTTACCCCAGCCTGCTGGGTGGCGATTTCTTCTCAGTGGCACTTTCCGTACAGCTTAATAACAAAGGCCAGACGATGCGTGCCTGAATCCATATGTAAAATCTGTATTTTACATATGACCTCCAAGTACACACACTGTACTTAGCCAATTTGGGAGACAGCACTTTGAAGGAAGAAGAGAAGAAAAAAATCATTCACTGATCTAAGGTCCATTTTCTTGTTAAATATGACAATCAGTTGTTTCCTAGCACTTGGCCAAGAGCTGGGCACAAACAGGTTGCGATACAGCCTGGTAGCTGCTCCGAACACTCTGACCAACTCCTTTCTCAACAGAAATTGCTGACGAACGCACAAGGTCCCACTGTTCCAGCCACCTACCAAGCCAGGTTATGTCCAAAGAAGAGAATGTAACAGAACAGGACCCACCCCCCATTTTCCCAATGATCTGAGCCTTGCTCCTGACTTTCAGGAAGCCATAAAATAATTTTTTAGAAGTCCAGAGCGGACAGAGCATTAAAATTGATTAAACACTGCTTTCACTGAGGCTTTTAATGGAAGAATATTCAAGCCACGCCACTCGCAGCCGCGGCGGGTGTAGTGACCGCCGGCAGCGGCAGAGGGCACCCGGCGCCCGCGCCAGCGCCCTGGCAGCTGCCACCCCACTCGGGGCGGCTGCTCTCCACGCATGGCGATTTAACATCGTCTTCTGCATTGCAGTTTTACAACGACACCCAAGAAGTGTGAGAAGAAAGCGTTACGTTCAGTGTCCGGCATGGGCTGGGCACGAAGCACTACCTTCAAGTGGCCCTTTCCATGTAACAGGTCACAGCGGGCGTTTGCACTACCAAGTTTTCAAATACAATTATATTTGGTTAATTATTTCATGCTTGCTTCAGCTTATTGTATTCCAGACATCTCTGACACATCAAACACGCCAAGGCAAGTTATTTTAAAGTCTGACTATCCAGTTACACAGCTTGAAGCGTTGCAGTTCAGGGTCAGTGAAACCACCCTTAGGGCAAAACCTGCCTCTGGTACCCACTGTTACAAGAGATGCCTTCATGAACATGCACAAGTCTTCAGGGAGGACAAAGTTAAGCTGTATAATCCTTCAGCGGTGAGAAAAGCCAAAAGAAACTGACTCTGTGCATTTATATTGTTTGTAAAATAAAACAACCCAACAATTAAGCAAGTTCTGTGGCTATTACACCAGGAAATGTTGAGTTTAATACTACAAAAGTATATACCTATGAAGCTGTAAGTAAAATTAAGATGTGAGTATGCATTAAACACTTCTGCTTTTCTCTTTGCACTTCTGTGTTAACAAGAAAATTAGGTGTGGGCAGCTCTGTTAAAGCAATAGTATAGCGTCCCAGGTACATACAAAACAAAACAACCTACCCCTGTTAAAAACAACAAAAAACCCAAACAAAAATCAAATGTAACCATGTTTTTTGTGTATTCTGCACCAAAAGATTTAATTCATCCTTGCCATAACCCAAGAGGGCCAAAGGAGTTCTATCGTTAGCATATTCAGTTCATTAATCTTAATTCTGGATATAACCATACAAAATATACGCACATGAATGAATTAAAGTAAGCGCTGATTCCATTTCAGCTATCAACCAAAACATAACTGAAGATTTCTGCACCCAGCTTAAACAAACACACTGGTTATTTGAAGCAGTCTCTCAGTTCTTCATATGCAAACATCCTTTTATCAGTTTCACTGATACACAACCTGCCTTGCCGATACCGGGAGGGATACCCTAAATGTGAGCATAAAGACTTACTGATGATTAGACAACATTTCTATTAATGATAATTAAACTCAGGCAGCCACAGTGAGCAAAGAGGTCCTGAATTGTTGGTGCTGTACGTTAAATATTGAAACTCTGTACATCTCTGTACATACATTCGGGCAGCTCTGTTTAATGATTACATGACTATTATTCTTTCTGTAGTACGCATCAGTAAGTGAAAAGGGTGTGAATTACATGATCATAATTCTTTTCCTGCCCAAGAAAAAACACTGCACTGAACCTTGTGATTTCTCCACTTCTTGTAAATCAGAAAAAGCACCACAGCTGGCTTGCTGGAGGTCTGGGATGTCCAGTTTCAGAAACAACTTCACAACTGGACCACAAAGTGGTCTGAGAGGCAGAGATGATCCATTCTCTCCCTGGGAGGGACAATTAGTTAGCTCCAAGTTCAGCTGACATGAGATAAAGGCCGAAGTGGCCCCACAAACTTTGTGCTTAAATGTGCTTCGCAGCAGGAATCACAGGTTACCTGCCTCAAGTCCAAAGCGGCAGGGGAAGTACTTTTCAGGATGGCATCCTAGTTACCATCTTCTGTGACAATGCAATTCACAGGTCAAGCCAAACTCCTTGCCTGGCATTGGGAGACAAAGGGGAACACAGCAACAACTTGGACTCATGAAAGGAAAAGACTGGAGACCAGCAACAAAAAATCTCCAGAGATGTTCTGGACTTGAATTCCCTCCATAAACTAACCTCCTTCAAGCACCCTCCATCTCTCATTGAAATCTCTGAAGTCAGCAAGAACAGGGAGCAGGAATGTTCGGTAGCTCTAAAAATAAGGCCACTCCTAAATGCCTTTAAACATAGGTGCATGAGTTTGACAATCCTGGCCTTCAGCTTTATTTTTATGTCCTAACCCATCAATTAGAAAATGACAGTACCAGAAGGCTGGACAATGCGTTCTCCGCATCAGGCTCTGTGAAAAGCACAAGGAATGCTTGAGCACAGAGCTGATTCAGGTAAGTGGGGATATTTGGCAAGCCTGTCTCAAAAAAACCCTGTTGAATAATGTCAGACTGATCACAGAAAAAGCGCTAGCAAAACAGGCACTAGCTGATAGCCTCCCATTCATTACAACGCCTTGCTCTTAAAACCACACTAAGCAGTATCTGAGTAAGAAACAGTTTCACATATTCCACCTCTTGCTTCTACTGGGTTAAGTATGTCAAGTTTTGCAAACAGCACAGTTGTATGCAATGTTCTAGAGTTGCACTAGCGCACACATGCAAAATCCCTCTTGATTTTAAAATAACAAGCAAGAAGCCAAACAGAAATGTGTGCCTGCAATGAACTGTGTTTTGGCAACTTGATCCTTTACTGCTGAGTTAAGAACTTCTAGCAGCTGAAATTTGAAAAAGACACATCCTAAGGCTTATTTGCCAGCAAGAAGCCAGCCTCGCACAGACCCACTAATGAGGGCCAAAATGCACCCCTTGGCAACTTGTACAGGGTAGAAACATTTAACTGCTTCAGGTTTACTCATTCAGTCCTCCCTTTTCTCTCTGAAAAAGCACTTCCAATTCAGTTGAAACATCATTTCTCATTTGCATTTCGTTCAGTTGAAACATGAAGATCCATCTGGTTACTGTATGAAAGTAAATCTCCAGGTAGTTACACTCTAAACCAGCTGAGAACTGCATGCTTACGTCTTACTAAGTATAAGGTAATATGAGCTAAGGTAATAGTACATCTGCATGGCTGACTACGGAAAAGTTTAAGGAGTTCATTTAGAAAACAAAGCAACAGTTAGTAACATTTTTAGCAGAGAGGGCAAACTTACAATTTGTAGCTGCTGTACCATTTCTTCTCTGTATGCCAGTTCCCGCTTCATCTGATCTTGAAAATTATCTGGGGGGGGGGGGGGGAAGTAGGTGCAGTAATTAAAACAGAGACCACATAGAATTCATATAAACCAAATGAAAACAAACCCAATAACTACCAAGGAACCGTGAAGCATTACAAAGCCCTTCACCCAATTAAAACACATGCCTACCAAAAACTTCTCTATTAGGAGACACTGTAGACAAGAGAAAAACTATGGAAAAATCAGATTTAGCTACTTCCCCAATTAGCAAACGTAGGCTGCTAAGTTTCTGTCACTAGCATTCATTCTCACAGTGATTTTCTCAACGGGCCAGACTCTGCAGTCATTAGTCAAACTTCTACCAGCACTGAAAAGAGCAGCAAAAACTGCTCTTCTTTGCTTTGGCATAAATCTGTTGACATCAATAGGGATGTCCAATATGTAAGAATAGAAAGCGTTCAAGGATGCTTGTTTGTAAGATAGTGCTGATGGCTTTGAACAAAACTCAGACTAAAGCTCCATAAACAGTGACGTGGAACTCGGAAGGGAAAAAAAACTTTGAAAGATAGACCCTAGAGAGCTGGGTTACAGCACAGGTCTTCCTGCTCCAGTAGCTCCCCCTTCCCTTATTTTCCTCCTCAGTAATGATTTCAGACAAAACTTCATTTGGTGGAAGATTAACTGCTTGTCTGTTCCACAACATTGCTGTTGGAGGTTGGGAAAAAAAGACAGAAAAATATAAACTATTGACAAGAAGCAAATAACTTGGAGAGTTGCATGACGGAGACCTGGGTGCAATGATGGACTATTAAATGGAAGAGGAAAGAGAACCCATTCCAACCAACATCATGTTGATCTGGGAGACTGAAGCCTGTCCTGGACCACAGGAGCAGCAAAGTGAATGCCAACAGCAAACAGAATGGAGCACGTCAACACCCAGAGCATGGAAAAGGGCACTAAAAGGCTAAGACAGCTAAAAATGGTTTCTTTACGACTAACCAATTAAGAGTTAACTGGTCATGCTGGTTGCTGGGACACTAGCCCAGGACTCTAGAAGCCGAGTTCAATACCTGCTCTGCTGGATTCTGCGCATGTGTCTCTCCATGCCTCCTTTCATCATCGCTAAAGCAGGAATAATGGCACTGCTTCATCTGCCAAGTGCGTTGGGAGGATTAATGGATTAAGTGACTGTGGGATACTTCAATGGCACAGTGATGGGAGTCACAAAATCACCTCAATTGCAACGGAAAGATTTGAGCGCAGGTGAGAACGAGTGGCTCTGTGTGCTGCTGCAGTGCTGGGAGCTCACCCGCTCCCAAACCACCTGCACAGACTCGCCACGACTTCTCGATCCCCAAAGCAGGAGCAGAAGGACAGCAAGCAGCTGTGGCACAATACAGTGGAGAGGAACGATGTACCTCATCTGCAGGGAAAGGGGATGTGTGGGCATAGGAAGGAGCTAGAAGAAAATACAAGGGAGCAGAGCTCTGTCCTCCTCTTTCACACAAGAATTTTGCCCTCTCAAATGATGAGCGAGTTCTTGTTTAAAAGGCAAGGAGGCACTTAAGACAACAAGAAAATGGCAATGAAACAAAAGAAAAGTGAGAAAATTTGTCAGGCTGAAACCATGCGGATCCAGCACAGACACACAGAAAAGGACATAATGACATTATCTTAATAAAATCCTTCAGATTTCAAGTAAATTCCCATAGAATTTTTCAGCCTATTCCCTCTACCCCAACTTGCCCAGCAAAAAAAGCCGACAGAAATAAAGCAGGTTTGCAATTCCTTTTTTTCCAAGACCCAAAAAAGCCATACAGTATAAAAAAGTGACCATCTCCTGTCCTGGTCACTACAGGCTGATATATCTGTGCTAGCTGCTATTGAGGTCCTCCAGTTTCACTCCGAGTAGGGTATATGGAGAAATTTTCCTTCTCTCCTTAATGCTTTCCTCTTGACTGCCTCTTCACAGGCTCATCACCTCTCAGAAAAAATAGCTCAGAAATCTTGCTCAGTCCTGGCCTGCAAATGTCCGAGCTCACAGTGGAAACGGAGCGTTAATGGTAAGGAAAGTGTTTTTTTCCGGCAGCATTTATCTGAGTCTGAATGCTTACAGACAAAGCCATGAGCAATACCCAGGAGAAAAGATATGAATATTTAAATAGTTTTCTTAACACAAAATTAAATACTTTAACTATCCGGACTATGTCTCCGCCATTTTATTACCACGTTGTTAAATGCAGCTGGACAAAACGTGTGCCAGCTGACACAAAAGGTACAAACCAGTGGAGTGTTCTGTAAGAACATGCTGTCAACTGTGCACAGGTGCTCCTTTTCTATCAGGACAGCAAATTCTTTGATTTTCTTCAAGTAATCTGATCTTTTTTTGATTTTCAAGTGATCTCTGTGTTGAGAGATCTTGTAGGCAAAAGAAAACCTCATCTGCAGCTTTCAAGTACAATAGCAATATAAAAAATAAAGGTGCAAACAGTACAGATAATTCCCTAAATTATCACAGGGCACATTTCAAACAGGTACAAGAAGCCACAGAGAAGCATGCAGCATAGTGCTTCTAAATGAGCTTGCAAATAAGATCAGTTCTCATTTAACAGTGATTTCCATGAGGAGAACATGTAAACTAAACACCATTTACACACACCACTGCAGAGCACTGCTGTGGGTAGTGGTTTGATGTTATTAATGTGTAATGCCCCAAACGTGCTCAGTCCCCAATGCAAGACCCAAAAAAAGGTGACTTTCAAGTTAACTCCAGGTAACCCAACAGGATCATTTTCTAGAGAGACACAGTGTTACCACCCACACCTCACACACTGGCTCCCTGCTGAAACAGGGATGAATTTTCTCCTTTCTAAAAAAGGTTGAGAAGACTTAAAAGCCAAAGGCTCCTCACTTACCTGCAGACAGTGCAAAGCACAGGGAGAACACCTCCACCCATGGGAGTGAGAATTACCCTGGCAGTGTGCTCCTGTCCTCAGCAGCTTTAAAGATGGGACAGAGATCCAGTCCCCATGGCCACTCAGCCCAATGCTGCAGTGAGCCAGACTGTGATATAAAGCCTATTACCTGCCTGCTCTTCGCTCCCTTCTACAGCCTCAGGTGTCTCCAAGCCATGATAAATCCATAAATACAACTTTATTTTTACCTCCACTTTCCTTTAGTTGGATCTCTCCCTAGTTCCTCCCTATCCAATACCACCACGGGCAGTTAGCAACTTGGGAAACCTGGCAAAACTAAATAGTTTCTAATACCTGACCTAAAGCAGCAGCCCCGTCCGGCAGCGGGAGCCTGGAACAGACCCCATCTCTTTTGCTGGAAGACATACCGCTCTAGAGGACAAACCACACATCTTGGATTTTACACTTATTTGCTTTACAGAGACCCTTTTTCTTGTTTTATTATACACAGAGGAGGGTTTCTTTTTGGTAAAACTAGATCTGTAAATAGGTTTTACGGTCATTTGTATATATTGTTTATAGCACATTAGCTGTTTTCTATTTTAATCCTGAAGAAAATTGACCACTACTTTGCGGTACACTGAAACCACATATTTTTCAAGCCAGCATACACAGTCGCCACTTCCTTGGTCGGCCGTACGTGTTCTTTTCTTTTCTTTGAATTGTATTTCATGTGGTTTAATTGCAGTGTTTATTTACATGGCAGTGACAGAGCATTAATTTTACTGTAGAAGAACAAAAGGATAAATGAGTGACCTGAATGGCAAAACTCCAAGATGCCATTTCGCCAATACCACACATCAGTGTTTTGATCTACCAAATTATTTGAAAATTACCTCACTCCCAAACCCAAGGAATCACTGAATTTATACTGAAGGATGAGGTTATCCTCCTCTCATTAATATCTGTATCACCTCAGGCAGCTCTTTTCCTTTATTTATGAAGCTGTCTACATCTTTCAATATTTGGGCTAAAGATGGAGTCATTCCCAGAGTCCTCACACTTCCTTGCTTCCCTGAACTTACCCTACTGATGCTACAGAAAGGGTAAAAAAAATGTATTTTCTTTAAATAATAGGAAAATGCTGTCTGTGTTGCCACCTTTTCCTGCAATCCACGGAGATGAACTCAGATGAACTCAGATGAACTCAGCTTGCAGCAATGGGTTTTGATCAACTGATTTACCTCAGGGGTACTGGCAACACTGGGTTTTGTCCCTGGAGTTCTTTTATGAAGGAGCTCGGAGGACTAAGAAAACAAAGTTTCTGAACACTTCAAGAAGCTATGATAAACCAGCACGAGGGCATTTTGCATTGACTGCTGGTCAAAAATTTCAGTTATGCAGGAGTTAAAAGAAGTTAGCAAATGGCAGAAGAGCTTGACAATTAGTCTGGGAAAGTTTTAATGTATCTAGCTTGGCTTACGGTGAGTCAAGTAACTCCGCAGTGCTCCATCCACATATAGTCTCACAGGAAAGCAAGGACAAAGATTGAGAGTTTTAAAAATCAGAGCTTAAAATAATCCTCACATCATCAACATTAAGAAAATATTGAACGGAGACGCTGTCAGACCGCCTTTGGACTTCATGAAGAAGCAAAAGGTGGGTGCAAACACACTTTTTCCTTTAGGCTGCATTTAACACTGAGCTGGGGGGAATGTCTGGGCAGGCAGCTGCAGAGCTGTGACAGCCAGGCGTGGGGAAGCCTGCACGACAGTACTGATCTCTGTGTGGTGCTGTGTTACAGACAGGCAGCGAGCAATGGAGATGACCTGATCGCTCCAGCTCTGTAACATGACATTCATTGCATGTTGGAGAGCCCCCACTGTGTCTTCCAGCTTGTCCTGATGTACACAGGGCCAGTGTAATTCAAAAGGCCTCAAAGCAATAGGTCTTCTTCCATATCCCTGTGTATGCAGTTCAACTTTCTGGCAGCTTCACAAAAACCCTAAGTGTCCATTTTGTTTTATTTAACACATGCCCAGCACATTCCATCACCCCTGGGTAGCTACCAGGGCATCAGCCGTGGCCAGAGCGCCACCTAAAAACAGCCCATCTCAAGAGGAAAAATCCAAACAGCTCCTTCTACTCCTTAAACACTGGCCAAATCAATTCACCAGCATCAGCTAGAACCACCTAAAGATGACTATGAAGCACCTGGTCTTCAAATGCCTCCAAGAACCTGGTTAAGACCAACATCAAAATACCCTAAGAAGCCCCATAAGTTTTTCTGTCTACTCAGTGTATTCAATGTTATCAAACCCGGTAAAATATACACCAAAATAGACATCCAGCTTCAGAGTTTCCCTACAAAAGACCTGCCTAGGCAGCCTGAAAAGCCTCAGCCGAAGTGCCATCAACCTCAGCAGAACTAAGCCAAAGATCCTGGCAACACAACTGAGAACATACCTCTCCCATTTTAACAATCTGACAACAACCAACCACCCACCAATAACACCAAAACCACAGATACGGGTCTTACTGAAGACTGGGAAAGACGCATTTCCTTTCAACACCTGGAATTCCTGTTCTAGTCTCCTCCGTAAGTCAATCTGTTCGAACAAAACCTTCTGGAGTTCCTCTAACAAAGAGAAAAGAAAAGTGGTTTTGCTAATCTGTATAAATAATTCTTGAAAGAACAGTTGCAGAGCAATTCATTACTATAAGACAAAATATTTTAGTAGTTATAAAAAAAAAATGTTGCATAGACCTACAATAGATTTTGTGCAGAAAGCCATGAATATAAATCAATGTAATATATTATTTTAAAGTATTATATTACAGTGTCATGTATTGATTGATATATATGCATTAATCTCAATTATATCCACCCAAAGGTCCATATATTATTCATATGTTACTTGACAAGCTTAAAATATGGTGCAGAACAAAAGTGCCCCCTATTATCCTCATATTCTATTAAAACAAAGAGCAGTTTCACAACGTAAGAGGCCCTTATTTATTTTACCTTTCCCCATGTTTTCTACATCCTTCTTCAGTGAATGAGGTGAATTTGTTTCTTGTGTGTGTTCGCCTTAAAAAAAGAGAAAGAAAAAAGTTATTGATTTACTGATACTGCTTTTCATCAGTATTGTCCTTACTATGCAACTGCTTCAGAGAATCTGGAAGAAAAAAAAAATGAAAAAAAAAATCCAGAAAGAGTAAGATTTAGGTTTATCTACGTATCTCTGCATGTGTAGCACAAATGTTTGCAAGTTTTGTATTTGCTTCTAGTTTAGTAAAGTATCTATCACCACCATGGCCTCCTGCAGACAAGACCTGATATCTGCTCGATACCTAGGAGAGCTCCTCTTGCATGTCCTCTTCTCAACAGATGCCTGCTTTCACTCTAACCCCTCTTTGAAGATGCTCTTATCGGAGAATGACTAGAAGCAAGCTGAGAAAGGGGCAGAGCCTTCTCTACAGTCTCCTCTCCTCGCAACGGCAAGTCCACACTATCTAGCTGGGCAGGGCCCTGTTCCCAAATCCACAGGCAAAATCCTTTGCACCAGCCTCTTGGCCTTCATCAGCTCTTTATCATCTTCTAGAGCTCTATCACACAGGCTTGTTGTAACTGGATATAATTTACAACCAGCTGAGATAAAATTGACATGGTGGTATTTGCCTCTAAAGGATACACCTCTGAGGTCAACCAATTCAGAGATTTCTGTCTTAGGTTGCTCACAGAACTTTTAATCGTATAGTAGTAAAGAATTTTCTAGATAACAGAATTTGAGTATTTCCAGATATATGCATGCTATTTCTTTCAGCCTTTTTCCATTACAAATAAATAAAATAAATCTTCACAAGGTGTTAAATTCACCTTGACTTAAATATGAACTTCCTGACAGAAGGTGTTATTTTCATTACCCTCTGGAACTGTGAAATTTTCACCTAATTTCCAAGAACAGGGTTTTGAAACAAAAAGTAATGAAAAAAATGTCTTTAAAAGAAAAAAATACCACTTCAGCTGAAATTAATGGGAGATTTTCTATTATTTACAGCTGCAGTAGAAATGGACTCTCAATAATTAAGAAAATGTTTGGTAGATAACCAATTATCGGATTAATTGGACTAATTTTTGGTTTAGTCCAGCCAGTAAATACACATCATTAACTCTACTGATGAGCAATCACAAGAAAGACATGTATATAAAGCTACTCATGTGTTTATGTATTTGGAAGAAAGAATCACGGAGGAAATACCTTGGGGTTTTTTGAAAATAAAAAGCTATAGCACTGAATAGGTCACCATACAACAGATAAGATAGCAGCTACTTAAAAAACTCATACTGTCACCATGAATTTGATAGTAGGTCATCACAATAAGATAATTTTAAAGTGGAATTGGAAAGTCTTGTTTTGTACGCAGTCAGAAATCTTTCTGCAAAACATTTATTTTTGTTTTTAAAAATCAATACATTCTTATACCCAGTAAGCATTGAAGTCATAGTATATGAAACATACCCAATAGATATGCATTTTATGCATTTTAGCATCTGCTATCTCTTTGTTCCTTAAAAAAAAGCAGCCACATGTTCAGGCATATGCATTTACACAACTGATACCTGGTGCCAGCAATTCCATTTTAAAAATCCGATTATGTAAAATAATGATTAAAAAAATCATTTTTGTATGATATTTGACATAAACAAAGTGTTTTCTACAGATGAGTTGACTCACTGCACTATAAGAAATAGCAATCTTAAAAATACATCACTTTTTGGGCAGTGGTTTAAGGTGTGTTCCATAATGTAAAAAGGTCTTTTTTTTTTTTTTTTTTAGTTAACATAATTCTGTTTTAAACAGGATTGCTAAAAACAGAAGTATTTTGTTAGATAAATTAGGGTACAAAAAATCAAAAAGAAGGAATTTAAGTTTAGGAAGGGTATTTATTGAATTATAAATATATTTTTCCAATCCATTTCTTTCATTGACGCATTCTCTTCTGAATGTTTTATATGCAGTTCTGAGGGATAACAGACTCGCAGACAGAAGGTAACTGAATTCTTCAAGGGGGAGGCGGAGAAAGGGGAAACAACTAGATCCTAGCACAGAGCATGGTGGCAACATAGCTCTTTCCCACTTGCTCAGTTGAGCTTTCAGGGCCTTATGGTTTGAGGCTGCCGACTCACTGGGACTGAAAGAACTGCATCAAAATGAAAACAAGGGCATGTAGCATAAAGAATAACTTCTCCAACATCTGCAGCCTCCCTAGTACGCTACTGAAAAGACTCAGAAAATTCCCCATCCTTGCCCCCCAAATAAGTAAAGAACAGGATGGGAAAAGCAAAGTTATCTAAAGGCAAAACCCAGCAATATGGTTTTAAAGAATCACTGCATTTTTAAAATGCTTTCTGATGTTCTAAAAAAAGCCTCAACATTATTATTGTTGTTAACGGTTAATAATAACTAGATGGGTTTCACCTTTCCAGTCCCCCTGAAAATGATAATCAGGAGCCTGCTCTTCTCCATTTTTCCACACTTCCCAAAGGCCTCATCATGAGTTGCGTACTGTTCTATCTTAATTGAAAGGGAGGAGGTATTGAATATTTAACCAGCTTCCTTTCTCTTAAATGTTAATTAAAAGCCAAATAGGTGTTTAAAAACAAACAGAAAGCCCAAAGAATTTTAATCAGTCTAAGAAAAAAATCACTTCCCCTTCTAATAGCTCCACCATAACTCTCTTGGGCCTTGCCTACACACAAACTTGTAGCAGCATTTAAAACAGCAGCACTGGAAGCTGCGCAGCCCCCCGGTATGGACACCGAGGTTTTCTTTGAGAGAGGCTTTTTTCAGTTTATTCCGAAAAATCAAACTATACATCAACCGTCTGCTTGGTAGAGGGAAAAGGGGATGAAGTATTCATAGCCAATTTGCACTGCCTCATCTAAAGCTTTTGGTACCTCCATTCCTCCCGATTAGCTCAGGTGCACAGAGATTGTTATTCTGGAATAAAAGTACATGGGTTGTAGTTTTGGGTTACACAAAATGGCCTTCTTATCTGGAACGTGAACATCCATCCAAGGAAGAGAGGAGAAACTATGTCTGTAGGTGAACACACATCAAATTACTTTATCAGTATTCTGAAAACAAGAGGTCCTGATTTATACATTGACACAACCTCAGCTCTTGTGATGCCACCATTTTATTAGCTCTACACTCCCTGGAGTAGTTAAGATTTGAATTTTTAATAAAGGAAACAAACAGGAAAACTTCTAAATTTATTCTCCCGGAAATAAACGCACATTGCCCTCATTGTATAAAACCAAACCAGACATAGCCAGGTTACTTCCTTGTGCTGTGCCACCCAGAGGAATCTTCTGCAGTGCTTCCTCGGTAAGCTCTCAAAATGCTCTTCAAACAGCAGCTAAAAATTTTCACGCTGGCCCAGACAACTCAGCTACATCAACGGGCAACAGATTTGCCCGACGCAGAGCTTCAATAGACTAGGAACGTAACTCATCTCTCCTAACTCTCAGCCCTGTGCCTTGTCCTCAACTCGTCCTCTCTACAATTCTCACTATATCTGCAGTGCCAGACGACATCCACCAAAATGATCCACCCGCCTGTGTCTCAGCATCGGCTCTATTATTCCCGGACGGTACTTAAGTATGGAAGAGCACGTGATGCCTGCCAACCAGCTCTGCAGCTCACTCCTACCAGGTGAGCTTTACCGTTGTGAGGCCCACAGCATCGATGGTCTACCGTAACTTAAACATCCACTGGCATTTTTAGCTGGAGAGCATGCTGTCTGCAGACATGAAGATCGCAGCAGTGAAGATGCTGGCATCTTCTGGGTATAAATATATATATCTCCCCATGTTGAAAACATAGGCAGATGTGAACTGGCAGACTTTCGGAGCTCCAAAGGCTCCATCTATTTGCAATTAATTACTCACTTTGACATACGCACAGTTCTCGTGTATGTCCCGAAGAAATCTTACCTTTACTGAAAATATTCATGCATTGTGCATATTCATGCTGCTTTTTAGGGGAATAATCAGTAAGATAATCAGGACTTGGGAGACTATGCCTATTTTAAGAAACTCAATAAGCATTTTTTAAGTGCTTTTCTGTACAGGGGCTGATATACAAAATCTTACAAAGTCTGGAGCTTCAAATGTTAATTTGCCCTGAAAGTAGTTTAACTTTAAAACAATCTAGTTCTAATTTTTGCACAGCTAATTTATAACGTCCATTTAAAGTTTAAAACATGGACATCTGATTAAAAAATATCCATACTGAAGTAGTAACGAATAGAGCAGAAAACAGTGGCAGGATTTCAAACCGACCGTTCAAAAACTGTGACCAACTTAAAAATGTGAAATGTTTTAGAAAGACAACAAATCAGTTGTCTTGGTCTGAACCTTATGCATACACCTGGGAAGTATTTCATAGCTTTATTCTGCAAGCATGAGGGCTAAAAATTTCAAATTCTTGATTGTTTTAAATTGAAGGTGAGATTCTCACCTCACTCCAGAAGATGGGGCTTTAAAAAAAAAAAAAAACCACAACACACTTAATATTGTGAGACTTGAAAAAAATAAATTAATTCAACAATGTTTCTCCCTCTTCTAATAGTTCAGAGAGAGCTCCTGAGCTCCTTAAGAATAATGGAAGAGAAAAGAGGCAGGAATAGTAAATAAGGACCCAGCCATATAGTCCTTTAGCAGTTTTGTCTGTCATGTCCAGGTATTTATAAACAATTTTATCTATTAATATTCAGTGCTTGGTCCCACATCTGAAACTTCACATCGTCGTTCCCCATTTCGCTTTTAACTTCTTTGCTTTTTTGCAAACACCTTCCATAATAAAATTTCATGTCTTTTAAATTCTGGATCCAATGCTTTACCACTTATCTGATTAAAAACTACACAACTGTCCAGTCTGCTATATATATGAAAAGCCAGGCTGTTTTCAACCTCCTATGAGCTACAGTAAATATACAGCAATTGCACCAATATTTGCAGAGTTATTCTGGATATATATTTAAGAGTAAATGAAAGAAGAATCTGGCTCACTGTTTCTAGTCTGAATTTTCCTGAAATGCTTGCCAAACCATCTTTTGCAAACCAAAAAACAAAAATGGGGAAATTGTAACAAGATTTCAGAAGCTGGCTTCTAGCTGTTATTAACACTCAATTTTAGCGCTCCCC